>NC_083346.1:65908863-67170245 GCF_019175385.1 Lycium barbarum
GAAAACAAGTTGATTTGAAGGTAGTTGAAATTTGGCTGTTCATAGTGTTCTTGAACAACCTTCAAATCTTCATAGGGAAGAAGATGACTAAAAGTTGCATTTGATCCAAGTATTTTCCCAAAGTTGTGAAAAGTTATTTTTCTACCCCAAAAAGGAAATTACTAGGTTGTGTGGGGCCAAAATTTGAAGAAGAACACGTACGCGAAGAATTCCCTGAAGCAAAATACGTCCACTAAATACGGACCGTATAAATACGGACCGTATAGTTGTGTCCGTATAAATTGTTAAGCAAAAGGGAAGCTACTGTTTTTGGGAGATATCATTAAATACGGCTCGTATTTCACTTTACGGTCCATATAGCAGCTCGTAAATTGAAACGTGTCCAAGTGGTCTTCAAGCTGAGCTCACTGTCTCGAGAAAAAGGTCCTTAAATACGGCCCGTATTTCACTTTACGGACCGTATAGCAGCTTGTATAAAGTGAGATCCAAAGTTGAGTATTCTGTCTCTGGACTGATCCTTAAATACGGATTAAGTATACGAACCGTATTTCACAATACGGTCCGTAAACTTCAAGGGAGCTCAGTCATATTTCTCAAATACGGACCGTATCTCGAAACACAGACCGTATTTGGTAAAGCTTTAGTCGTATTTCCTAAGGTGCAAATCTTGTCTTAATTCATTTCAATTCCAAAAAAATTCTTGGGATTGCTTGATGGTTTTGTGTCCCTAATTCTTTGGTAGGGAGCAAAAAAAAAAAATCCGTTATTTCAAATTGATACCTTGGATCAATGGGGGCTTCATGGCCGTGTTTTCAAGTTATCACCTACCCGGGCCTGAAATTTTAGTTATTTTCCCAATTTTAGCATTCCATTTTCTTGTGTCTCTCAACTAGTAGCCATTTAGTAGTTGTTCCTACTTGTGTTTACTAGTTCTTGTGTCCGCATTTCTTTCGTGCCAATTCTTTCGTTCTTTTCTTCGTTTTTTGCTCTATTGTTAATTTCTTGGTTGAAGTGTATTAGATTGAATAGGGTCATCCGTCTTTCTTCGAGTCTAACAAGAATCCATTTCGACCTCAAGTATCAATTGTGCACCTTGCAAGCAACCGAATCCAATCGAGAATCAACATCGGCAAATCCATTTGAGTGGTAAAAGGCAAGAGTATGTGAGTTTATTTGAGTGGTGCTAGCCGAGCACAAACGAGTGTAAACACGAGTGTGGTGAGGTTTCTTTACTACTAACGTGTTTGCTAAGTGTTCTTTGCAGGTACTTTTCCATGGATTCCGATTCATGTGGTGGAAATTCTGATTGTTATGACGATGATGGTTGTAATTATGAAGGGAAGGACTATGGGAGCTATCAAGGGTATGACGATGGGGAGTATGAGGACTATATGGGAAATGGTGATCATGAGGAAGTTCGAGGAGAGAATTACCATTTTAAAGGAGAATATGAAGAGAGTGGTACTCATGTGTCTCATGAGGAAGATGGGGATGAAGAAGACCCTTATTATGATTCGTATGGTAAAGATAATGAAGCTAAAAATTCTTGTACTATACATCATGAAGATGAAGACGACTCGAGGTATGATTCTCTTTCACACGTATCTTATGGGCCTAATAGGGAAAATCCTTATACAAATAGGACTCGTGGAGGGTATGGCTATGAATGTAGTGAGAGTGCTAATGTTGACTATGGAAAGTCTTCTAGTAGACATGCCTATGCTACGTCTTGTAGTACTTCCTATCCGAAGAATAATGGCATAAGTGGGAATATGAGTACTAGTTGGAGTCGTCGCCCTATGCAAAAGAGGTGGTTCTAAAGACGCGATTCATGGGGACCAAGGTAAACCTTTGTGGTAGAGAGGGAATTCCTGTGCTTGATGATGATTGTTACACCAACTTCATCACCCCTCATGCGGTTGAAGAGTTAAGGTTACCTTGTGTGATCAGGAAAAATCCTTATTATGATGAGAAGGGGGGGAGGGGGGGTATTGGGTTGATAAAATAGTGATGGTATCCATTTCACTTGGCGAGTACAAGAGGAGGTTTGGTGTGATGTACTTCCAATGGATAATTGTCATGTATGTTTAGGAGTCCCTTGGTTCCAAAGGCATGGAATCCCACATGAACAAGATTGGCATCGATTTGTAGCGGACAAGAAAGGAAAATTTCTCTTTCCATGCATACTTATTAGGAAGAGTCCAAGTGCAAAGGTGCGAGATACCCATGTGAAATGGCCTACCTTGGCTAGGGAAGCTAGTGGCGAAGAATATGAGAAATGGGAGTCCATAATAGATGAAATCTTCGCTAGCTACAACTATTCACAAGAAATGAAGATGGACTTAGCCGTTCAAACTTTTGACTCAAAAGCTTGTCAAATATTGGGAGTATGTGGAATATTGTGGGAAACTAATGAGGATTCCAATCGAGACTTGGGAGGACATGAAAAGGATATTGAGAGGCCAATATCCCAAGCCACATATGAGAAGAAATGAATCTTTGAGGGGTACCTCTTTTGAGAGAACCCCATGCTTGAAGGCAAGGACGACGGTCACATCCATTCCTTCCATTGGTCAAAGGAGCTTGCATGAACACCAAGGTAAGATTACTTATCCTTATACTCCTACATCTTTGTGTGATTTTAATGTCAAGTCAAGTATGAAAGTTAGTTTACCTTGCGTTAATCCTAAAGCTTTTTTGTTGTGTATTGGTAATGCCGTTGTTGAAAGTGTCCCCACATTAGTTGATCCTATTGATGACCAAATTGATCCTTCTTGTAAGGTTGATTTGTGTTCACCTAGTGTTGACACTTGTGCTTTGAATGATAGTGCATTATCGAATGAAGGTGCTCAAACACTAGTTGATCTTTTAGATGACCAAATTGATTCTTTTTGTGAGATCGATTTGTCTCCACCTAGTGTTGACACTTGTGAATTGATTGGTAGTACAATGTCATGTGGTCATCATGTTAGTAATTCTTGCGAGTTTGACATACTACCAACTCGTGTTGAAACTTGTATTGATCAACTTGCTTGTAATGATAATTCACTACTTGAGGATCTTTGTGATGTGTTTAATGTACCTCTAGTTAGCGATGATGTTGATATAATTGGTCAATTGAAAGAATGTGACATCTCACCCTTGTTTGTTTCATGTCAAAATGAGTTTCTTGATCGTACTTTAGTGTCATGTGATAAGACTCCAATTTGTAGTAGTGATGTGTGTCATGTAGATAGTCATGTGAGTGAAAATGCATTGAAAGATGACATAGGTTCTTTTGAGAGAGAAATGACATGCTTTGACTCCTCATTGGTCAAGGATTACTCTCTTGTGAAGGATAATGTTTTATTTGAGGATGGCATGACTATTGAGAGTGAAGTACCTAGTGGGATGTTTTGTAATGTTGAAAGTGTGGCCACTTTTGGTGACTACATGGTATTTGAAAATCTACTTATCATACTCATTTAGCGTACATCATTAGTATAATACTTAAATCATAGGAAAACCATTTGGAAACATAATTACTTTTATACACCTAAGTCCTTCGGCTATCAAAATAATAATACTTGTACAAAAGTAACATCGTGAGACCATACTACCCACACATGTGTATCTACGAGCCTCTACTAGAGTACTAGACATATGGACGGGACAAGACCCCGTCGTACCCAAAATACATATACATATATATACACAAAAGAATGAACCAAATAGCACCTCGGAGTAATGGAGTGCTCTTGTAAATCTGCTGATAACTTCTACGAGTCCGGATCACCTCCCTGTCTACCTGTGGGCATGAACATAACGTCCAAAGAAAACGGACGTCGGTACGAACATTGTACTGAGTATGTAAGTCATGAATGATATGAACATAATAGAAGAATCATAAGACATAGGATGAAGATATAACCTGCGTGGGTTTTATGAGTGAATACATTTCATACATATATCATATATATAATCACAGTACATGTATCATCATAGCGCATACATCGTCGTATCGTATAAGTCCTCATCGCTAACCCGCGTCCGAGTAGCCATCATAAACCGCCCACTAGTGGTGATCATGCCCGGCCCTCTAGGCTCGGTGTAAATATAGCAGCCCGCCTTAGCGGTGACATGCCCGGCCATTTAGGCACGGTGGAATTTTATGTAGCCCGCCTTCGCGGTGACATGCCCAGCCAACTAGGCACGGTGGAATCGTATCGTCATATAATCAATCATAAACTTAACATTTTTACACATCTCATAGGCATATCATAAACTTACTGTCACGACCCGACTGGGGGCCATGACAGGTACCCGGGGCTAACCACCGAGCACTACTCATTCTATCACTCATCATACTCAAATCATAAGAAAATCATTTTTCATTTGGAAATATAACCATTTTGATATACATAAGCCCTTCGGCTATCAAAATAATATATATATATATATATATATATATATACATATACAATAGCAACATTGTGAGACCATATAACCCACACCTGCGTATCTACGAGCCTCTACTAGAGTGCTAGACATAGGGACGGGACAGGACCCCGTCATGCCCAAAATATACATATGTACACAAAAGAATTATCAAAGGCACCTCCGGAACAATGGAGTGCTCTCAAGTCAGCTAATACCTCCTACGAGGCTGGATCAAGATCACCTCCCTGTCTACCAATAGGCATGAACACAGCATCCAAAGAAAACGGACGTCAGTACGAACATTGTACTGAATATGAGAGGCATAAGTAATAATAATACATCGATGAGATAAAGGAAGCATCAAATAAGGAACAACTGCATCTGACTGTCAATTATAAAGAAATAATGCATGCTGGCTTACTTCATAATCATCATCATATCATGTATGCAAAAACGTATAAGCTGCCCGTCCATATAGGTACGGTGTGATAATCATTAGCCTGGGTCCAGGCCTCCCGCGTCCGGGGTACCATCTCATGCCGCCCACTAGTGGTGCTGCCCGTGCCATATAGACACAGTGTAATCGTCTATAAGCCGCCCGCCTTAGCGGTGCTGCCCGACCATATAGGCACGGTGTAATATCCTCAACATGTCCTAATCATAATGCATGCATAATAACTCAAAGATAGCTATACTTTATCGAGGTGACACGAGGTCGTGAACCCCCAATTCCATTATGGAACATTTATAAGTATTCTGCCTAACCTTGAAGGAAATAGTATATAAGGTGAGTGTATACAATAAACAACATCATTAACTTTATAGGAACATCATATCATGAACTCTAGAATCTTTATACTTAACTCATCATCATCATTATTGGGCTCGTAATGTATCTCTTATCTCATATGGCTATTCATGAACATAGACTCTTAGCTTTTCGGGATATAGAGGATTCATGGAGAAGAAGGAAAAATCATGCCATCGGATTCATGCCATAGAAGGAAAGGACTAGCCTCACATACCTTTTTTGTTTAACTAATCTATCGGTTGCTTGTTCTCCTTCAATGCCCACGTTTCTACCTTCAAGAGAATTCGCGTTAACATTAGCTAATCGATTACTTAAACGTGCTTACTAAAGCTAAGGAAAATTGGGCAGCATTTCTTTTGTTTATAATACTTTCCCTATATTCTATATCAACTCCCAAACATTCATAACAACATTCACAATATCGCAAACGACAATCATCATTCATCTACATTACTCACATTTCACCATTTCACTCCAATTTCTCTATAATCATGGTCATAGTTCATTATTGCATTTTCTCACATATAATACTTATTCCATGTTCTAAATGTCATTTATAGCGGACTTATAATCACAACATACCAATATTCATAATTAACCCCAAACTACTACTCAACAATGACACTATTCACACATTCATGACCCATTTCCTATATCTTTCTACATTCCAAGTGTTTTTAACTTTCAACACCTTAAAAAACAAGGAATGATCATAAAACTCACCTTAGATAATGGAAGAATAAGCCTTGAGTGGGAATTCTCTTCTTCCACAAAAACCCTAGCTCACTTCCTTTGGTATTTCTTGTCTTAGATGAACTTTGATATGTTTCCTACACTTGATTTTGTGGGTTTAGTATAATTGATTATAAATTTCTCTTGGTTTCTTGTAGATGCAGAGTGGAGAGAATTCTAGCGGTTTCTTGAAGTGTGGAGAAGTGAAATGAGATGAAATAAAATGAGAGAGAGGTCCTTATATCAACTTAAAATCTGTCCCGACCAGATTCTACGGACCAACATACGGTGTGTATAATTTATACTGGCCGTATGTCTGGACGTAGATCTGGTCCATTGAAGGACCTCATTCTGGGTAAGACATACGGCTGGATATACGGTCCGTATGTTTTATACGGCCAGTATGTTTGGCCGTATAATGCCCAGTTCTCCGAAACTCGTTCTCGTCGATTTGTTTGATCTCCAATCCTTATGGAACCTTCTTGACACTTGATTAACACCTCAATACGAATCTAAGGGACATTATCACTCTTCTCAAGGACATCATTACTGTCACGACCCGACTGGGGACCGCGACGGGTACCCGGGGCTAACCACCGAGCACCACTCGTTCTACTACTTATCATGCTCATTAACATTCTTTGATCACATTCATACTCAAATTATAAGGAAATCATCTTTCATTTGAAGACATAAATACTTTTATAAACATAAGCCTTTAGGCTATCAAAATAAGACACATACATTTTAGCAATCTCGTGAGACCCTATAACCCACACTGCGTATCTACGAGCCTTTACTGGAGTGCTAGACATAGAGACGGGACAAGACCCCGTCGTGCCAAAAATTATATATACAAATGTACACAAAAGAATAATCAAGCACCTCCAGAACAAAGGAGTGCTTTCAATCAGCTGACAGCTTCTACGAGTCTAGATCAAGCTCCCCTCCCTGTCTACCTGTGGGCATGAACACAGTGTCCAAAGAAAACGGACGTCAGTACGAACATTGTACTGAGTATGAGAGGCATAAACGATGAAATAAGACAATGAAATAAAAGAAATATCAATACGGAACATTTGTAGCCGACTGTCAAGTATAAAGGAAATAATGCACGCTGGCTTACTCATAATCATCATCATGTCATGTATGCATAAATGTATAAGCTGCCTGTCCATATAGGTACGGTGTGATAAAGTATAAGCTGCCCGTCCATATCGGATCGGTGTAATAATCATAGCATTAGCCTGCGTCCAGGCCTCCCGCGTCCGGGGTATCATCTCATGCCCCCCACTAGTGGTGTCTGCCCATGCCATCTGGCCATGGCGTATACGCTGCCCGCCTTAGCACTGACTGCCCGGCCATATAGGCGCGGTGTTATATCACAATATGCTCATCATAATATACTCATCATAATATGTTTATCACAGTACATGCATAAGGCTCAAGGACAACTATACTTTATCGGGGTGACGTAAGGTCGTGATCCCCCGATTTCATTATGGAGCATTCATTGACATTCTTCCTCACCTTGAAGGAATTAGCATATAAGGTGAGTGTACGCAATAAATAACATCATTAACGTCATAATATCATCATATCATACATTTTAGAATCTCTATACTTTAACTCATCATCATCATTATAGGACTCATAACTTATCTCTTATCTTGTATAGCTATTCATGGACATAGGCTTTTTAGCTTTCGGGAATATAAGAACTCATGAAAAGGAAAGAAGAGTCCCGATATAGGATTCATGCCATTATAAGGAAAGGACTAGCCTCACATACCTTTCTCGTTTAATTAGTCTATCGTTCACTTGTTCTCCTTCAATGTCACGTTTCTACCTTCAAGAGAGAATTTGCATTAACGTTAGTTAATCGACTATAAGAACGTGTCGCTATTTCTAGGGAAAATTGGGCAGAATTTCCTTAGTTATACTACTTTTCCCATATTCTATACCAACTCTCAAGCGTTCATGTCAACATTCACAATATGGCAACAACAATCATCATTTGCCTACATTTACCACAATTCACCAGTTCCTTTCAAGTTCTCCAAAATGGTTATAGCTCATTATCGCGTTTTCTCACATATAATACTTATTCCAGGGTCTAAACGTCATTTATAACATATTCATAATCACAACACACCAACATTCATGATTCCATCCAACTACCATTCAACCATGACACTATTCACTCATTTATGACCCATTTTCTATGTCTTTCTACAATTCAAGTGTCTTAGCCTTCCAATACCTTAAAAAACATGGTATGGTTATGAAACTTACCTTAGGTTATGGATGAACAAGTCTTGAGTGGAGTTACTCCTCTAGCACCAAAACCCTACTTCACTTTTCTTGGGTTTTCTTGAGTTAGATGAACTTTGGCTAGGTTTCATACACTTGGATTCATGGATTTAGTGTTATTGATTATGGATTTCCTTTGATTTTCTTGTGGATGAGTGATGGAGAATATTCTAGAGGGTTCTTGACATGTGGAGAGTGGAAATGAAGTAAAATGAAATGAAAAAGGGTCCCTTATATTGAATTAAAAGCTGGCCCGATCAACTTATACAGACCAACATACGGTCCGTATGTTTTTCACTGACCGTATGTTGGACCGTATATTTGGTCCAGTGAGGTATGCTGTTCTGGGCTGAATCTACGGTCTGGACATACGTGAATTTTATACGGCCAGTATATCTGGCCGTATATTGTCCAGCTTTCCGGGACTTGTTCTCGTCGACTCGTTTGATCTCCGATCCTTATGGAACCTTCTTAACACTTGTTTAACACTTCAATACCAATCTAAGGGACATTATCACTCGTCTCCAAGTCATCATTATGCCACCATTAACTCGTCGCTCGAAATTCTTACCCGACACGCAACATATCCTTTTCTTTCTTTACTAAACTTCTTCCTTTTGGTCAAATGTCTTCGAATCTCGATTAAGATCATCAAATGATATATCTTACGTATCAAATCACCGTATACATCATACTCTTCACTAGCCAACCTGTCACAACAACCCATAATATCATTGCCTCATAAGGCTATAACACAATATCATCATATCTATGGCGACACAGGACCAAAAGCATAAAAAGTAAGCGTACATACCTCATAGTGCTAGTGTTTCATCTTGAATCTCTGCTGGGGGTTGGAATAGGTGTGGATATGTGGATTACATTTTCTCTTCCGCTTCCCACGTCATCTCTTCCCGGTTGTTGTTTCACCACAAAACCTTGACTGAGGCTACTTCCTTAATTCGAAGTCTTCGCACTTGCCTGTCTAGAATTGCAGTAGGCACTTCTTCATATGCTAGCTTTTCCGTCACTTAGACATCATCAATCGGAACAATCCTCGTGGGATCTCCAACACGCTTGCGGAGCATCGAAACATGGAAAACTGGATGGACTGATTCGAGCTCCGAAGGCAAGTCCAATTCATAGGCTACATGACCCATCTTGCGGATAATTTTATAGGGTCCAATGTATCTAGGACTTAACTTCCCTTTCTTGCCAAATCTCAACACCCCTTTCATGGGCGACACTTTCAAGAACACCCAATCACCAACTTGAAATTCCAAGTCTCGTTGGCGATTGTCCGCATAAGACTTTTGGCGACTTTGGGCTGTCAATAATCGATCTCGGATCATTTTGACTTTTTCTACCGCTTGTTGAATCAATTCAGGGCCTACTAGCTATGCTTCTCCTATTTCAAACCATCCGATTGGGGACCTGCATTTCCTTCCATATAACGCTTCATACGGAGCCATTTGAATACTGGAATGGTAGCTATTGTTGTATGCAAACTCAATAAGGGGTAGATGATCATCCCAACTACCACCGAAATCCAGCACACATGCTCATAGCGTATCTTCCAAAGTCTGAATAGTTCGCTCGGCTTGCCCTTCAGTTTGCGGATGGAATGCCGTACTAAGCCTCACCTGAGTACCCAGACCTTCTTGAAAGGACTTCCAGAACTTGGGTGTGAACTGTGCTCCTCTATCTGTGATAATGGATAATGGAATACCATAGAGTCGTACAATTTCTTTGAGATACAACCTGGCATAATCTTCTGCTGAATATGTGGTTCTGACTGGAAGAAAATGAGCTGCTTTCGTGAGTCTATCCACGATCACCCATATAGAATCATACTTACCCCGATAACGAGGTAACCCCACGATAAAATCCATATTGATCGCTCCCCATTTCCAAGTAGGGAGTTCCATTTCTTGCAACAACCCTCCTGGCTTTTGATGTTCTATTTTCACTTGTTGGCAATTTGGACACTGAGCTACAAATTCCGCTATGTCTCTCTTTATGCCATCCCACCAATACATCGTCTTGAGATCATGATACATCTTTGTTGCATCTGGGTGAATAGAATACCGAGAACAGTGGGCTTCTTCTAGAATTCGATGGTGCAATTCTGCCACATTCGGCACGCATAGCCTGCTTCGGTATCTAAGAATTCCAGCCATAGAAACATTAAATGGCGACTTCTCCTTTCCATGACATATGTCTCGGTAATGGCACAGTTTAGGATCTTCATATTGCCGCTCTTTCACTTCTATAGTCAAAGATGAAACTATAGGATCATTACTGCCAATCCCTGCACTACCCGAATGAATTACACGCACTCCAAGATTTGCCAATTGGTGGAGCTCATGAACCATCTCTTTCTTTTCCGGAGGGATTTAACATAAACTACCCATTGATCGGCGGCTAAGTGCATCGGCTACTACATTTGCTTTTCCGGGGTGGTACAAAATACTAACATCATAATCTTTCAATAGTTCTAACCACCGCCTCTGTCGCAGATTTAACTCCTTCTGTTTGAAAATATACTGAAGACTCTTGTGATCTGTATAGATATCAACATGCACTCCATACAAATAATGTGTCCACATTTTCAATGCATGAATAACCGCAGCCAATTCAAGATCATGGGTTGGATAGTTCTTTTCATGTTTCCGCAGCTGCCTCGAAGCATATGTAATAACTCTACGGTGCTGCATTAATACACATCCTAACCCAACACCAGAAGCATCACTATACACGACATAGCCATCTGACCCTTCCGGAAGTGTTAAGACCGGGGCTGAGGTCAATCTGTCTTTCAACTCTTGGAAACTGCGCTCACAAGCATCATTCCATTGGAATTTAACCGACTTCTGGGTTAGCTTCGTCAATGGGGATGAAATAGATGAAAAGCCCTCTACGAATCTTCTATAATAACCTGCCAAATCCAGAAAACTGCGAACTTCCGTAGGCGTCGTAGGCCTTGGCCAAGTCTTCACAGCTTCAATTTTCTGAGTGTCGACTCGAATGCCATCATCTGAAATAACATGGCCCAGAAATGTTACAAAATTTAGCCAAAACTCGCACTTTGAAAATTTTGCATATAACTCCCGGGCTCGAAGAATGCCAAGAACAATTCGCAAATGATCTGCATGCTCTGATTTTGTGCGAGAGTACACCAGAATGTCATCAATAAATACTATCATAAACAAATCCAAGAGAGGCCTAAATACATTATTCATCAAATTCATAAACACGGCCGGAGCGTTAGTCAACCCAAACGACATCACCTGGAATTCATAGTGGCCATATCTCATTCTGAAAGCTGTTTTGGGAATATCTTCCTCTCTAACTCTCACTTGATGATAACCCGACCTCAAGTCTATTTTAGAAAACCACTTGGCGCCCTATAGTTGATCAAATAAATGATCAATCCTCGGGAGAGGATATTTTTTCTTTATCGTCACTTTGTTCAAGTGCCTATAATCGATGCACATTCGTAGGGATCCGTCTTTCTTTCTCACGAACAAGACTGGGGCTCCTCACGGTGATGAACTGGGTCTAATAAACCCCTTTTCAAGCAAATCTTTCAGTTGTGCCTTTAACTCTTACAATTCTGCCGGAGCCATTCGATACGGAGGAATAGAAATAGGCTTGGTGTCCGGCAACACATCGATAGCAAAATCAATCTCCCGCTCGGGAGGAAGGACTGGAAGCTCTTCCAGGAACACATCCGGAAATTCATTCACTACCGGAACTGATTGGAAAGTTGGCGACTTTACCTCGGTGTCATGTACTCGGACTAGATGATAAATATAGCCTTTAGCTATCATCTTTCTTGACTTAAGGTAGGAAATAAACCAACCTTTTGGAGATGCTGGATTACCCTTCCATTCAAGCACGGGCTGCCCCGGAAATTTGAATCGAACTATTTTCATTCGGCAATCAACATTAGCATAGCACGAGGCCAACCAATCCATACACATAATTACATTGAAATCTAAAATTTCCAGGTCAATTAAATCGGCTTTGGTCTGGCGATCACATATCACAAGTACACAATCTTTATACACTTGTCTAGCTATCACGGAATCACCAACCGGAGTAGATACCTCAAAAGGTTTGATGGGGTCAGGTTTCACCCCGATAAAACCAGCAACATATGGAGTAATATAAGAGAAAGTAGAACCCGGATCTATCAATGCATACACATCACGGGAGAATATAGACAATGTACCTGTAACCACATCCGGGGAGGACACAAGATCCTACCGTCCGGCTAAAGCATATACACGGGGCTGCGTGGCACCTGAAGTAGATGCTCCCCCTTTGCCTCTACCTCTGCCTGCTGAAGTCTGAGGAGTCTGCCCTACCGGGCGCACTGACGATGAACCAGCCACTGATCCTGTAGGCTGAACCCCAACTCTACCACTGATCGATGGGCAATCTCTCATCATGTGCCCAACCTGGCCACAAGCATAGCAAGCATCTGAATCCCGGCGACACAGTACGGAATGTAATCTACCGCACTGGCTGCATTGCGATACTCGGGGTCTCCTCTGACTATAATCTTCCCTGAACTGGGAATTTGAGGCCCTCGAACTCTGGCCCTGTCCTGAACGGAAGGAGCGATCAAATCTCCTACCTGCGAATCGAGGAGGTGCACTAGTCACTGACTGGCCTGAGTACCTAGAATATGTCTGCCTCGATCCCCCTCTATAATCACTGTCTGCTCCCATAGATCTGGTCCTCTTACTTTGCCTTCTATCAATATCACGATCACTTCTTTGTGGTTTCCGTCTTCCCTCTTGATTCTGAGCATGGGCTTGTATTCGGGAAATACCCATCCCGTCTTGCAATAAAACTGTCAAGCAATCTTTAAATAAATGTGGCCCTAAGCCACTCACGAATCTATGTACCCAATCTCCTATGTCGGCCACCATAGTCGGGGCATACCTAGCCAATGAATTAAATTGCAGGCTATATTCTCGGGCACTCATGTTCCCTTGCTTCAAATTTAGAAATCTATCCGCTCTAGCATAATAGCGAATGAAAGCATCTACGAATTCTTGCCAAACCGGAGGAGGCACATTCTCTCCTCTTGACAATACCCAGTTATTATACCACAAGACTGCCACATCCCAGAGTCTATAAGATGCCAACTCCACGATTTCAGTTTCGGAGGCATGGACAATCCTCAACGTCCTCAACATCTCATCGATGAAACCTTGCGGGTCTTCATCCGGCTTTGACCCGAAAAACTTCGGAGGATTTAGACTCATAAAATCACGGGCTCTAGTACTAGCTGCCTGATCACTTGAACTCACATTTTGCCGCTATGCCTGTGCGGCAACTATTTATTTCAATAAGTGTATGGCCTCGGTCACTTGTTGACCCGAAGCAACCGGTGGAGGAATTGGAGCTGGGGCTCCTCCTTGTTCTCCCACATTAGGCGGGGTAGAAGAAGTATTAGATAAGGCCTCATTATGTGATTCGCCTTCCTCTATATTCATCGGAGGCTCTCTTTCTACCCGCCTCTTTGTCGTAGTGTTGCCTTTCTGGGCAGCTGTAGCTTTTCCCTTTGGCGGCATTCTGAAATCACAACACACTATTAGGGAGTATAAAATTTTATACATGGCTCTATCGCACGATCTCATAAGAAGAAAGATGGTCATTTTTCCTAAATGCCCTGTAGCCTCTTGTTTATTAATGTGGCACGCAACACACCATAAACAAGACTCTACTAGACATGACTCGTAGACACTTCCTAGGACTGAACTGCTCTGATATCACTTTTGTCACGACCCGACTGGGGATCGCGATGGGTACCCGGGGCTAACCACCGAGCACCACTCGTTCTACTACTTATCATGCTCATTAACATTCTTTGATCACATTCATACTCAAATTATAAGGAAATCATCTTTCATTTGAAGACATAAATACTTTTATAAACATAAGCCTTTAGGCTATCAAAATAAGACACATACATTTTAGCAATCTCGTGAGACCCTATAACCCACATTGCGTATCTACGAGCCTCTACTGGAGTGCTAGACATAGAGACGGGACAAGACCCCGTCGTGCCAAAAATTATATATACAAATGTACACAAAAGAATAATCAAGCACCTCCGGAACAAAGGAGTGCTTTCAATCAGCTGACAGCTTCTACGAGTCTAGATCAAGCTCCCCTCCCTGTCTACCTGTGGGCATGAACACAGTGTCCAAAGAAAACGGACGTCAGTACGAACATTGTACTGAGTATGAGAGGCATAAAAGATGAAATAAGACAATGAAATAAAAGAAATATCAATACGGAACATCTGTAACTGACTGTCAAGTATAAAGGAAATAATGCACGCTGGCTTACTCATAATCATCATCATGTCATGTATGCATAAATGTATAAGCTGCCCGACCATATAGGTACGATGTGATAAAGTATAAGCTGCCCGTCCATATCGGATCGGTGTAATAATCATAGCATTAGCCTGCGTCCAGGCCTCCCGCGTCCGGGGTATCATCTCATGCCGCCCACTAGTGGTGTCTGCCCATGCTATCTGGCCATGGTGTATACGCTGCCCGCCTTAGCGGTGACTGCCCCGCTATATAGGCACGGTGTTATATCACAATATGCTTATCATAATATACTCATCATAATATGTTTATCATAGTACATGCATAAGGTTCAAGGACAACTATACTTTATCGGGGTGACGTAAGGTCGTGATCCCTCGATTTCATTATGGGGCATTCATTGACATTCTGCCTCACCTTGACGGAATTAGCATATAAGCTGAGTGTATGCAATAAATAACATCATTAACGTCATAAGATCATCATATCATACATTTTAGAATCTCTATACATTAACTCATCATCATCATTATAAGACTCATAACATATCTCTTATCTTGTATAGCTATTCATGGACATAGGCTTTTTAGTTTTCCGGAATATAAGAATTCCTGAAAAGGAAAGAAGAGTCATGATATAGGATTCATGCCATTAGAAGTAAAGGACTAGCCTCACATACCTTTCTCGTTTAATTAGTCTATCGTTCGCTTGTTCTCCTTCAATGTCACGTTTCTACCTTCAAGAGAGAATTCACATTAACGTTAGTTAATCGACTATAAGAACGTGTCGCTATTTCTAGGGAAAATTGGGCAGCATTTCCTTTGTTTATACTACTTTTCCCATATTCTATTCCAACTCTCAAGCGTTCATGTCAACATTCACAATATGGCAACAACAATCATCATTTGCCTACATTTACCACAATTCACCATTTCCTTTCAAGTTCTCCACAGTATGGATATAGCTCATTATCGCGTTTTCTCATATATAATACTTATTCCATGGTCTAAATGTCATTTATAACATATTCATAATCACAACACACCAACATTCATGATTCCATCCAACTACCATTCAACCATGACACTATTCACTCATTTATGACCCATTTTCTATGTCTTTCTACAATTCAAGTGTCTTAGCCTTCCAATACCTTAAACAAATTGGTATGGTCATGAAAATTACCTTAGGTGATGGATGAACAAGTCTTTAGTGGAGTTACTCCTCTAGCACCAAAATCCTACTTCACTTCCCTTGGGTTTTCTTGAGTTAGATGAACTTTGGCTAGGTTTCATACACTTGGTTTCATGGGTTTGGTGTTATTTATTATCGATTTCCTTTGATTTTCTTGTGGATGAGTGATGGAGAATATTCTAGAGGGGTCTTGACTTGTGGAGAGTGGAAATGAAGTAAAATGAAATGAAAAAGGGTCCCCTATATTGAATTAAAAGCTGGCCCGATCAACTTATACGGACCAACATATGGTCCGTATGTTTTTCACTGACCGTATGTTGGACCGTATATTTGGTCCAGTGAGGTATGCTGTTCTTGGCTGAATCTACGGTCTAGACATACGGTCCGTGAATTTTATACGGCCAGTATGTCTGGCCGTATATTGTCCAGCTTTCCGGGACTTGTTCTCGTCGACTCGTTTGATCTCCGATCCTTATGGAACCTTCTTAACACTTGTTTAACACTTCAATACCAATCTAAGGGACATTATCACTCGTCTCCAAGTCATCATTATGCCACCATTAACTCGTCGCTCGAAATTATTACCCGACACGCAACATATCCTTTTCGTTCTTTACTAAACTTCTTCCTTTTGGTCAAATGTCTTCAAATCTCGATTAAGATCATCAAATGATATCTCTTACGAATCAAATCACCATATACATCGTACTCTTTGCTAGCCTATTCACAGTACGCTAACGGGGAATTTTCCAAGGTGTAACAATTACGCCATCATTAACTCGTCGCTCATAATTCTTACCCGACACGCAACATATCCTTTGCTTCCCCTGACAACCTCCTTCCCTTGCGTCAAATGTCTTTGAATCTCGGTTAGGATCATCAAATGCTATTTCTTACTTATCAAAACATCGTATACGTCATGCCCTTCGCTAGCCTATTCACTGTACGTTAACGGAAAATTTTCCAAGGTGTACCATTCTTCCCCCCCCCCCCCCCCCTCCCTCTTTTTGGAACATTCGTCCTCGAATGTTGAACACTCGGGAATTCTATGAAAAGTTCGCCAGAGTTTCCCCTGTAATATGGCACTACCATCCTGTCACAACAACCTATGATAATATTGCCTCGCAGGGCCACAACACAATAACAATATAAATTTGCCACACACGATCAAAAGCATGAAAATAAAGCATACATACCTCATAGTCTTGGTGTTTCACCGTGGATCTCTTCTGGGGGTTGGAATAATTGCGGATATGTGGATTTCATTTTCTCTTCCTCCTCCAAAGTCATTTCTTCTCGGTTGTTATTTCGCTACAAGACTTTGACTAAAGCTATTTCCTTGTTTCGAAGTCTCCGTGCTTGCCTGTCTAATATGGCAATGTGCACTTCTTCATATGCTAGCTTTTCTGTCACTTACATATCATCTATTGGAACAATTTTTGTGGGATCTCCAACACACTTGCGGAGCATCGAATCATGGAAAACTGGATGGCTGACTCAAGCTCTGAAGGCAAGTCCAATTCGTAAGCTACTTGACCCACTTTGTGGATAATTTTATAGGGTCCAATGTATCGAGGACTTAATTTCCATTTCTTGCGAAATCTCATCACCCCTTTCATTGGCGACACCTTCAAAAATACCCAATCATCAACCTGAAATTCCATGTCTCGCCGGCGGTTGTCCGCATAAGATTTTTGGCGACTTTGGGCTGTCAACAATCGATCTCGGATCACCTTGACTTTTTCTACCGCTTGCTGAATCAATTCCGGGCCTATTAGCTGTACTTCTCCGATTTCAAACCATCCAATTAGGGACCTGGACTTCCTTCCATATAAAGCTTCATACAGAGCCATTTGGATTCTGGAATGGTAGCTATTGTTATATGCGAACTCAATCAGAGGTAAGTGATCATTCCAACTACCACCGAAATCTAGAACACATGCTCTTAGCATATCCTCCAAGGTCTGGATAGTACGTTCGGCTTGTCCATCGGTCTGTGGATGAAATGTCGTACTAAGCTTCACTTGAGTACCTAGACCTTCTTGAAAAGACTTCTAGAACTTGGCTGTAAATTGCGCTCCTCTATCTGTGATAACGAATATTGGAATACCATGGAGTCGCACAGTTTCTTTGAGATACAACCTCGCATAATCTTCTGCTGAGTACGTGGTTCTGACTGGAAGAAAATGAGCTACTTTCGTTAATCTGTCCACAATCACCCATATAGAATCATACCTGCCTCGAGAACGAGGTAATCCCACAATAAAATCCATATTGACCACTTCCCATTTCCAAGTAGGGATTTCTATTGCTTGCAATAATCCTCCTGGATGTTCGATTTTCACTTGTTGGCAATTTTGACACTGAGCTACAAATTGTGCTATGTCTCTCTTAATGCCATCCCACCAATATATCAACTTGAGATCGTGATACATTTTTGTTGCACCTGGGTGAATAGAATACCGAGAATAATGGGCTTCTTCTAGAACTCGACGGCACAATTCTGCAATATTCGGAACACATAGCCTGCCTCGGTACCTAAGAATTCCATCCATAGAAGTTTCAAATGGGGACTTCTCTTTTTCATGAAATACGTCTCAATAATGGTTCAACTGAGGATCTTCATATTGTCGCTCTTTCACTTCCATATTTAGGGATGAAACTGTGGGATCATTACTACAAATCCCTGCACTACCTGTATCAATTACACGTACTCCAAGATTAGCTAATTGGTGGAGCTCATGAATTAATTCTTCCTTCTCCGGAGGAACTTCACATAGGCTACCCATTGATCGGCGGCTAAGCGCATCAGCTACTACATTTGCTTTTCCGAGGTGGTATAAAATGCTCACATCATAATCTATCAATAATTCTAACCACCGCCTCTGTTGCAGATTCAACTCTTTTTTTTTAAAAATGTACAGAAGAATCTTGTGATCTGTATGAATATCGACATGCACACCATACAAGTAATGTCTCGACATTTTTAATGCATGAATAACTGCAGCCAATTTGAGATCATGAGTTGGGTAGTTCTTTTCATGTTTCCGCAGCTGTCTTGAAGCATAAGTAATGACTCTACCGTGTTGCATTAACACACATCCTAACCCAACACCGGAAGCATCACAGTATACGACATAGCCATCTGGCCCTTCTGGAAGTGTTAAGACTGGAGCTGAGGTTAATCTATCCTTTAACTCTTGGAAGCTGCGTTCACAAGCATCATTCCACTGAAATTTAACTGAGTTTTGGGTTAGCTTCGTCAATGGGGATGAAATAGAGGAAAATCCCTCTATGAACTTTCTATAGTAACCTGCCAATCCTAGAAAACAACGAACTTCTGTTGGCGTTGTAGTTCTTGGCCAAGTATTCACAGCTTCATTTTCTGAGTGTCGACTCGAATGCCATAATCTAAAATAACATGGCCCAGAAATGTCACAGAATTCAGCAAAAACTCTCACTTTGAAAACTTTGCATACAATTCTCGGGTTCGAAGAATTCCAAGAACAATACGTAAATGATCTGCATGTTCTGATTCTGTGCGAGAATATACCAGAATATCGTCAATGAATACTATCAAAAATAAATCCAAGAGAGGCCTAAATACATTATTCATCAAATTCATGAACACTGCCGGAGCATTAATCAGCCCAAACGACATCACCAGGAATTCATAGTTGCCATATCTTGTTCTGAAAGCTGTTTTGGGAATATCTTCTTCTCTAACTCTCACTTGATGATAAGCTGACCTCAAGTCTATTTTAGAAAACCACTTGGCACCCTGTAGTTGATCAACCAAATCATCAATCATTGGGAAAGGATATTTGTTCTTTATCGTCACATTATTCAACTGCCTATAATCGATGCACATTCGTAGGGAACCATCTTTCTTTCTCACAAACAAGACTGGTGCTCCCCACGGTGATGAACTGGGTCTAATAAACCCCTTCTCAAGAAAATCTTTCAACTGTGCCTTTAGCTCTTTCAATTCTACCGAAGCCATTTGATAAGGAGGAATGGAGATAGGCTTGGTGTCTGGCAACACACCGATAGCGAAATCAATCTCTCTTTCTGGAGGGAGGCCTGGAAGTTCATCTGGAAATACATCTGGAAATTCATTCACTACCGGAACGGACTAGAAAGTTGGTGACTTTACTTCGGTGTCATGTAGTCGGACTAGGTGATAAATATAGCCTTTAGCTATCATCTTTCTTGCTTTAAGGTAGGAAATAAACCTACCTCTTGGAGATGCTGTATTACCCTTCCATTCAAGCACGGGCTCTCCCGGAAATTGAAATCGATCCACTTTCATTCGGCAATCAACACTAGCATAACATGAAGCTAACCAATCCATACCCATAATCACATCAAAATCTAACATTTCCAGCTCAATTAAATCAGCTTTAGTCTGACGGTCGCATATCACAACTACACAATTTTTATACACTTGTCTGGCTATCACGGGATCACCAACCGGAGCAGATACCTCAAAAGGTTTAATTGGATCAGGTTTTACCCTAATACAACCAACAACATACGGAGTAATGTAAGACAAGGTATAACCTGGATCTATCAATGCATACACATCATGGGAAAATATGGATAATGTACCTGTAACCACATCCGGAGAGGACTCAAGATCCTGTCGTCCGGCTTAAGCATACACACGAGGCTGAGTGGCACTTGAAGTAGATGCTCCCCCTATGCCTCTACCTCGACCTGCTGACATCTGGGGAGTATGCCCTACCGAGCGCACTGAAGATGAACCAGCCACTGATCCTGTGGGCTGAACCCCAACTCTACCAGTCATCAACGGGCAATCTCGCATCATATGCCCAACCTGGCCGCAGGCATAGCAAGCATATGAACCTTAGCAACACTGTCCGGAAGGTAATCTACCACACTGGTTGCATCGCGGTGCTGGGGGTCTCCTCTGGCTATAATCTCCCCCAAACTGAGAATCTGAGGCTCTCGAACTCTGACCCTATCCTGAATGAAAGGAGCGATTAAATCTCCTACCTGTAAATCGTGGAGGTGCACTAGTCACCGACTGGCCTGAGTGTCTAGAATGTATCTGCCTTGATCCCCCTCTATAATCACTTCCTGCCCCCATAGATCTGGCCCTCTTGCTTTGCCTTCTATCGATATCACGATCACCTCTTTGTGGAGGTTGTTGTCCTTCTAAATTCTGGGCATGGGCTTGTATTCGGGAAATATCCATCCCTCCTGCAACGAAGCCGTCAAACAATTCTTGAATAAATGTGGCCCCAAGCCACTCACAAACCTGTGTACCCTATCTCCCATATCGGCCACCATAGTCGGGGCATATCTAGCCAACAAATTAAACTGAAGGCTATATTCCCAAGCACTCATATTTCCTTGCTTTAGATTTAAGAACCTATCCGCTCTAGCTCGGCAGACCTCAGATGGCAAATAGTGGCGGATGAAAGTATCTACAAATTCTTTCCACACGGGAGGAGTCGCATTTCTTTTTCTTAATGCTAGCTAATTATTGTACCACAATACCGCCACATCTCGGAGTCTATAAGATGCCAACTCCACAGATTTAGTTTCGGAGGCATGAATAATCCTCAATGTTCTCAGCATCTCATCAATAAAACCTTGCGGGTCTTCATCCGGCTTTGACTCGAAAAACTCCGGAGGATTCAAACTCATGAAATCACGGGCTTTGGTAATAGCTTCCCGATCACTTGAACTCACATTCTGCCGCGCTGCCTGGGCAGCAACTAACTGTGTCAATAGAAGAATGGCATCGGTCACTTGTTGACCCGAAGCAACCGGTGGAGGAACTGGAGCTGAAGCTCCTCTTTGTTCTTCTACATTGGGCGGGGTAGAGGAAGTATTAGATAGAGCCTCATTATGTGACTCTCCCTCTTCTACATTCATTGGCGGCTCTCTTTCTACCCGCCTTTTCATTGTATTCTTACCCTTCTGGGCGGCTGTAGCTTTTCCCTTTGGCGGCATTTCTGAAATCATAGCACACTATTAGGGAGGAGAAAATCTTATAACACAGCTCTATCGCACGATCTCTTAAGATGAAAGATGGTCATATTTCCTAAATGCCCTGTAGCCTCCTGTTTATTAGTGTGGCGCGCAACACACCATAAACAAGACTCTACTAGACACGGCTCGTAGACACTTTCTAGGACTGAACTGCTCTGATACAACTTTTGTCACGACTCGACTGGGGGCCATGACGGGTACCTGGGGCTAACCACCGAGCACCACTCATTCTATCACTCATCATACTCAATTCATAAGAAAATCATTTTTCATTTGGAAATATAATCATTTTGATATACATGAGCCCTTCGGCTATCAAAATAATATATATATATATATATATATATATATATATATTTACATATACAATAGCAACATCGTGAGACCATATAACCCACACATGCGTATCTACGAGCCTCTACTAGAGTGCGTGACGTAGGGACGGGATAGGACCCCGTCATGCCCAAAATATACATATTTACACAAAAGAATAATCAAAGGAACCTTCGGAACAATGGAGTGCTCTCAAGTCAGCTAATAGCTCCTACGAAGCTGGATCAAGATCACCTCACTGTCTACCTGTGGGCATGAACACAGCATCCAAAGAAAACGGACGTCAGTACAAACATTGTACTGAGTATGAGAGGCATAAGTAATAATAATACATCCATGAGATAAAGGAAGCATCAAATAAGGAACAACTGCATCTGACTGTCAATTATAAAGAAATAATGCATTCTGGCTTACTTCATAATCATCATCATATCATGTATGCATAAACATATAAGCTGCCCGTCCATATAGGTACGGTGTTATAATGATTAGCTTGCGTCCAGGATTCCCGCGTCCGGGGTACCATCTCATGCCGCCCACTAGTGGTGCTGCCCGTGCCATATAGACACGGTGTAATCGTCTCTAAGCCGCCCGCCTTAGCAGTGCTGCCCAGCCATATAGGCGCGGTGTAATATCATCAACATGTCCTAATCATAATGCATGCATAATAACTCAAAGATAGCTATACTTTATCGAGGTGACACGAGGTCATGAACCCCCGATTCCATTATGGAACATTTATAAGTATTCTGCCTAACCTTGAAGGAAATAGTATATAAGGTGAGTGTATACAATAAACAACATCATTAACTTTATAGGAACATCATATCATGAACTCTAGAATCTTTATACTTAACTCATCATCATCATTATTGGGCTCGTAATGTATCTCTTATCTCATATGGCTATTCATGAACATAGACTCTTAGCTTTTCGGGATATAGAGGATTCATGGAGAAGAAGGAAAAATCATGCCATCGGATTCATGCCATAGAAGGAAAGGACTAGCCTCACATACCGTTTTCGTTTAACTAATCTATCGCTTGCTTGTTCTCCTTCGATGCCCACATTTCTACCTTCAAGAGAATTCACGTTAACATTAGCTAATCGATTACTTAAACGTGCTTACTAAAGCTAAGGAAAATTGGGCAGTATTTCCTTTGTTTATAATAATTTCCCCATATTCTATATCAACTCCCAAACATTCATAAGAACATTCACAATATCGCAAACGACAATCATCATTCATCTACATTACCCACATTTCACCATTTCACTCCAATTTCTCCATAATCATGGTCATAGTTCATTATTGCGTTTTCTCACATATAATACTTATTCCATGTTCTAAATGTCATTTATAGCGGACATATAATCACAACATACCAATATTCACAATTCACTCCAAACTACTACTTAACAATGACACTATTCACACATTTATGACCCATTTCCTATATCTTTCTACAATCCAAGTGTTTTTAACTTTCAACGCCTTAAACAACAAGGAATGATCATAAAACTCACCTTATATAATGGATGAATAAGCCTTGAGTGGGAATTCTCTTCTTGCACAAAAACCCTAGCTCACTTCCTTTGGTATTTCTTGGCTTAGATGAACTTTGTTATGTTTCCTACACTTGATTTTATGGGTTTGGTATAGTTGATCATATATTTCTCTTGGTTTCTTGGGGATGGAGAGTGGAGAGAATTCTAGAGGTTTCTTGAAGTGTGGAGAAGTGAAATGAAATGAAATAAAATGAGAGAGAGGTCCTTATATCAACTTAAAATATGTCCCGACCAGATTCTACGGACCAACATACGGTCCGTATAATTTATACTGGCCGTATGTCTGGCCGTAGATCTGGTCCAGTAAAGGACCTCATTCTGGGAAAGACATACGGCTGGACATACGGTCCGTATGTTTTATACGGCCAGTATGTTTGGCCGTATAATGCCCAGTTCTCCGAAACTCGTTCTCGTCGACTCGTTTGATCTCCAATCCTTATGGAACCTTCTTGACACTTGATTAATACCTCAATAATAATCTAAGGGACATTATCACTCTTCTCCAGGACTTCATTACACCATCATTAACTCGTCGCTCATAATTCTTACCCGACACGCAACATATCCTTTGCTGCCCTTGACAACCTTCTTCCCTTGCGTCAAATGTCTTTGAATCCCGGTTAGGATCATCAAATACTATTTCTTACTTATCAAAACATTGTATATGTCGTGCCCTTCGCTATCCTATTCACTGTACGTTAACAAAATTTTTTCCAAGGTGTAACACTTACATTATTGTACATCTCATAGGCATAGCATGACTTAGCATCATTATACATTTATCATCAATACATACATTAGAACTTGAAGACAACTATGGCTATTTCGGGGTGACATAAGGTCGTGAACCCCCGACTACGTGATGGAGTGATCATAATCGTCATGTCTCACCTTGGAGGAACTAGCATTTTAAGGTGAGTGTACACAAGGAAAATCATCAATAAAACTATACTTATTATCATTAGCTTCATGGACATCCTATTTTACTCTAGGATTCTTCATACTTATATTCATCCTCGTCATTAACATACTCGTATCGTATCTCCTTTCTTTACCATGTGTGTAGGTAGCTTTTTATAGTTATGGACTCACAATTTCCGTTATTTAGGAAGATTGTGCAAAATTATGAAGATTCATGCCTTAGAAAGAAGGGATTATCCTTACATACCTTTTTGATTAGCTACTCTATCGCTTGAACGTCCCTCTCCAATATCCGCGTTTCTACCTTCAAGAGAGTTCATACTCATATTAGATAATCAATAACATAAGCGTGTTTGAACTAAAGCTATAGAAAATTGAGCAGCACCTCCTTTGTTTTTACTACTTTCTCCATATCATTTATCAACTCCCAAACGTCAATAAACGTCAATAATAACATTCATAATATCATCATCAATGACTTTAGTCAAATTCATAATTATCCAATCCCTACAATTTCCTCTCAAGGTCATCCATAATCATAATCATAACACAACGTTACATTCATTCTCATCTAATGTTTCTCTCATACTCTTAACATCATTCATAACGTAATTACAATCACAATCATATCAATATTCACGATTCACCCCAAACTACTATTCAAAAATGGCACTATTCCCACATTCATGACCCATTTTCTACCTCCTTCTACAATCCAAGTGTTTCAACTTTTCAATACCTTAAATAACATGTAAATACCATAAAACTTACCTTAGATAGTGTAAGAATAGGCCTTGAGTTGAAATATTTCTCTTTCACCAAAATCCTAGTTCATTTCCATTGATATCCCTTGGCTTGGATGCACTTTAATGTGTTTCTTACACTTGATTTTTGAGGTTTGATGAACTTGATCATCAATTTCTCTTGGGTCCTTGTATATGAAATGTGTGGAAGTTTCTAGAGAAGTCTTGAGTTGTGGAGAATGAAAAATGAAATGAAATAACTGAACTTGGGAGATTCTGTTATAATTTAAAAATCTGTCCCGATGTCATTATACCGACACTTATACGGTCTGTAAAAATTTATGCGGTCCGTATAAGTGACCGTGAAACTGCTCCAGTAACTATCCCTTTCTGTGTCAATTTGACGGCACATTATACGGTCCGTATAATTTTATACGATCCGTATAAGTGACCGTATAATTTCCATCAGTGAGAGACTTCACTGTGATGATTCTGCGGTCCATTATATGGACCGTATAACATTATACGGACCGTATAATAAACCGTATAACTCATCCTTTCACTGATTTGGTTCTCGTCACTTCGTTTGATCTCAAATCCTTATGGGACCTTCTTGATACTTGTTTAACACCTCGTTAACAATATACGGGATATTATAACTCTTCTCCAAACATTACTAAGCCATCATTAATTCGATACTCATAAATTCTGTCCGGTACGCAACATCTATCTTGATTTCCTTAACAACTTTCATCTCCTACCTCAAATGTCTTTGAAATCTTATTTAAAATCATCAAATGGTATTTCTATCTTATCGAAACATTGTATACATCGTGCCCATCGTTAGTCTACTCACTGTAAGCTAACGAAAATTTTTTGGGGTGTAACATTTCCCCCCCCCCCCCCCCCCTTTTGGAACATTCGTCCTCGAATGTTAAGCACTCGGGAATTTTACGAAAATTTCGCCGTAGTTCCCCCTATAATATGGCACTACCATCCTGTCATAACAACCCATAATAACATTGCCTCACAGGGCCACAACACAATAACAACATAAGTTGGCCACACACGACCCATATGCATAAAAGAAAACATTCATACCTCATAATCTTGGTGTCTCATCATGGATTTCTTCTGAGGACTGAAATAAATGCGAGTATTTGGATTTCATACTGCCTTCTGCTTCCCAAGTCATTTCTTCTCGGTTTTTATTTCGCCATAGGATTTAACTGATGCCACTTCCTTATTTCGAAGTTTTCGTATTTGCCTGTCTAATATGGCAATGGACACTTCTTCATATGCTAGCTTTTCTGTTACTTGAACATCATCTATTGGGACAATCCTCGTAGGATCTCCAACAGACTTGCGAAGCATGGAGACATGGAAAATTGGATGAACCGACTCAAGTTCTGAAGGCAAGTCCAATTCGTAAGCTACTTGACCCACCTTGCGGATAATTTTATAGGGTCCAATGTATCGACGACTTAACTTTCCTTTCATACCAAATCTCATCACACCTTTCATTGGTGACACATTTAAGAATACCCAATCATCAACCTAAAATTCTAGGTCTCGCCGACGATTGTCCGCATAAGATTTCTGGCGACTTTGGGCTGTCAACAATCGATCTCGGATCACTTTGACTTTTTTCACCGCTTGCTGAATCAACTCAGGGCCTATTAGCTGTACTTCTCCTATTTCAAACCATGCAATTGGAGACCTGCACTTCCTTGCATATAGAGCTTCATATGGAGCCATTTGGATACTGGAATGGTAGCTATTGATGTATGCAAACTCGATTAGAGGTAAGTGGTCATCCCAACTACCACCGAAATCTAGTACACATGCCCGTAGCTTATCTTCCAAGGTCTGGATAGTACGTTCGGCTTGCCCATCAGTTTGCGGATGGAATGCCGTGCTGAGCTTTACTTGAGTACCTAGACTTTCTTGGAAAGATTTGTAGAACCTGGCTGTAAATTGCGCTCCTCTATCTGTGATAATGGATATTGGAATACCATGGAGTCGCACAATTTCTTTAAGATACAACCTTGCATAATTTTCTGCTGAGTATGTGGTTCTGACCGGAAGAAAATGAGTTGCTTTCGTGAGTCTGTCCACGATCACCCATATAGAATCATACTTGCCTCGGGAATGGGGTAACCCCACAATAAATTCCATGTTGATCACTTCCTATTTCAAAGTAGGGATTTCCATTGCCTGCAATAATCCTCCCAGCTTTTGATGTTCAATTTTCACTTGCTGGCAATTTGGGCATTGAGCTACAAATTCTGCTATGTCTCTCTTCATGACATCCCACCAATATAGCAACTTAAGACCATGATACATCTTCGTTGCACCTGGGTGAATAGAATACCGAGAATAATGAGCTTCTTCTAGAATTCGACGGCGCAATTCTGCAACATTCAGAACAC
Organism: Lycium barbarum; assembly: GCF_019175385.1. Lineage (NCBI taxonomy): Eukaryota > Viridiplantae > Streptophyta > Magnoliopsida > Solanales > Solanaceae > Lycium > Lycium barbarum. The sequence goes on from NC_083346.1 coordinate 65,936,714, forward strand.
ATAGTCTGCCTCGATATCTAAGAATTCCATCCATAGAAGTTTCAAATGGAGACTTCTCTTTTTCATGAAATGTGTCTCTATACTGGCTCAACTAAGGATCTTCATACTGACGTTCATTCACTTCCACGTTCAGGGATGAAACTATGGGATCATTAATACCAATTCCTGCACTACCTGAATCAATTACACGTACTCCCAGATTAGCTAGTTGACGGAGCTCATGAACTAATTCTTTCCTTTCCGGAGGAACTTCGCATAAACTGCCCATTGATCGGCGGCTAAGCGCATCGGCTACTATATTTGCTCTTCCGGGGTGGTATAAAATATTCACATCATAATATTTCAATTATTCTAACCACCGCCTCTACCGTAGATTTAACTCCTTCTGCTTGAAAATGTATTGAAGACTCTTGTGATCTGTATAGATATCAACATGCACGCCATACGAGTAATGTCTCCACAACTTTAATGCATGAACAACTGCAGCCAATTCGAGATCATGAGTTGGGTAGTTCTTTTCATGTTTCTGCAGCTGCCTCGAAGAATAAGCAATGACTTTACCGTGCTGCATTAACACATCCTAACCCAACACCGGAAGCATCACAATATACAACATAGCCATCTGGCCCTTTTGGGAGCATTAAGACTGGAGCTGAGGTTAATCTGTCCTTCAACTCTTGGAAGCTACGTTCGCAATCATCATTCCACTGAAACATAGCCGAATTTTAGGTTAGCTTCATCAATGGAGCCGAAATAGATGAAAACCCTTCTACGAACCTTCTATAGTATCCTGCCAATCCCAGAAAACTGCGGACTTCTGTAGGCGTCGTAGGCCTTGGCCAAGTCTTCACAGCTTCAATTTTCTGAGTGTCGACACGGATGCCATCATCTAAAATAACATGGCCCAGAAATGTTACAGAATTCAGCCAAAACTCGCACTTTGAAAATTTTGCATATAATTCTCGGGTTCGAAGAATTCCAAGAACGATACGTAAATGATCTGTATGTTCTGTGTTATACCCCATATTTTCATACATTGGGACGTTTTAAACTAAACGCGACAAGTTAAAGACAAGACTATTTTAAGATACGAAGTAGAGACTTTATCTTCCAGTTTCGTTTCAAGTCATAAGTTACCTACAAATTTCGTTTGGTATAGAAGCATTAATGGATAATTGGGATTAAATTAACCATGATTAGATTATTAAGTGGGATTGGAAAACTAAATCAGTCCATTAAAAATAGCCATAGTTGGCCGTGTAGTTTAGTGGGATGGTCAAAGAATATTTGACCCAAATATTGAGTGGGACACTTGTCCAACCCTTGCAACTCATATATAAGGCAAAATGTTGATTCACTATCAACTAACTACATCATTTCAACATTTCAAGTGTAGAAAATATAGTGATAGAGAGAGAGGCTCTCGGCTACAAGCTGGCCGAGAACACCCTCCTCCAAATTGCTCCAAAAAAAATCAGTTTATTGGACAATTTAACTCCCCTAAAGGTGTATTAACGTGTAGCATTAATTGGAATAGCAAGAGGAAGTGTTAAAATTCAAGAAGTGAAAGCGAAGGGCTAGCCGATTGAAGTGTTTAGTTAAAAAGTAAGAATGATCATTTTTCTTGTGTTGTATGATGATTTGAAGGTGTAATTCGTGCATGTTGTTGTTGTTGTTTTGTTGTTGTGATTGAAGTTGAGGTGAGCCGTGAGCTTGGGTGAAGCCATGTTGGTCTCATTTTGCATGTATTGTTGATGGGTTGAACGTGTGTCAACATATGTAAATGAACAAAGATTGTAGAAGTATGTTTATGATGTTGCATGTTGGTATTGGACTGTTTTTCTTGAAGTTGAAGTGGGCCGTGTGTTGTAGACTTAAATGGAATCATGCTTAATCTTCTTGTACATGTATTGGGAAGGAATTGAATGTGTTGTAGTGTGGATAAATGGATGAAAATCATGAAGTTGTTGTGGTTGTGTTGAAGCCGTGTAGGGGGCTATTTTAGAGGAATTTATGGACTGTTTTGTGTCATGTTGTGATTGCTGTTGTTATGGACATTGTGGTGTATTGTATGCATTATGAATATGTGAATTGAGGTGTTAAAGAAATGAATCATGTTGAAGGGGGAAAACAGTCCAAACCGTGGACTGTTTTAATGTTAGGAGTGAATTAGTGTATGGTGAATGTTGGTTATTGTTATGAACGTATAATGAAAGTGAATTTTAATGATTCAAGTTGAAATTGAAATGGTTTGTGGGCTGTTGTAAGAGTTAATATGATGCTAAAATAGTTCCAATAATCGTATAAGTAATGTTGTAAACGTGTTGTCATCGTTGTAGTTGTAGTTGGAAAATTACAAATCGAAAATGGTAATGTTGTGTGTGCTGCTTGGCCGTGGATAAGGGCTTGTTTTAAATGATGTACGAACTGTCCAATGTTCCCTTAAGTCATGTTTAAACAAGTTCGGATTGATACATGAAAGAATGACTAACAATATTAGCTTGTAGTACTAGTTGGTTTGAATGCGAACGAAACGTCGTCTAAATGTTGGAAAGGGATTGTTAACGTTAAAATACATATTGAATTCCCTCGTAGACTAATTGTAGCTCTTGATATCTTGATATAGGATAAGTACTATTGGGCAGCAAGTAGAAGTTATAATACGACTAAACGCTAAAGGTATGTAAAGCCTATTCCTTCTTTCTTTTGGCATGTCCTAGACGTAAGTAAGAAATGATATGAACCTTGGGGTAAATTCTACTCTCTAGTTCCAAGCATGACTTATGATTCTATTCATTCCGTAATGTTATGGTCACGAGCCTACTATATGATTGACTAATGAATGATGTATAGAAGTTCCCACTTTTAAAGAATTGCATAATTAAAGGCATACTTGACTATCAAAAGTTACACCATGTCAAATTGATACATGTTCATGAAATCTGAAACGTTCCTTGCTATAACTTGTAATGAGATTTAAAAAGAACTGAATATGATTATTATCCTGACACTTTAGAGCTGGTTAGTTACTTATCTATTGAGTCTCAAAAGATGAATTGCATATATGTGGTTGCTTATTATTCTGCTCGTGCTTACCGCTATATCCTTCATTGAGTCCCGGGCCAGGACACGTTTTCGTGCACATATTTACTATATTACTCACCGAGCCCCTCACTAGAGGGCCGGGACACGTTATATATATATGATGATATGATGATGATATGATGATATGATGATATGGAGATGGCGGCTAGGAGGGCATATATTCCTTATTACCGAGTCCCTCACTAGAGGGCCGGGACACGTATATGTTTATGTTATGATGCTATGAATATAAATACCGAGTCCCTCACTAAAGGGCCGGGACACGTTATATATGTTAAATACAGAATGATTATTTAGCCTTGGTTACAAAGGCAAGTTTTATGAAATTCTGTTTGTTGCATTGGGTCCTACACACCTTGTCTCAGTATGAGTCTATTACTATATTTCATGCTTTACATGCACAGTACATATTCCGTACTGACCCCCTTTTCTTCGGGGGGCTGTGTTCATGCCCGTAGGTACAGATGCTCGTTTCGGAGATCCGCCAGCCTAGGATATCTATTCAGCTACTTTGAAGTGCTCCTTTGTTCCAGAGCCTAGCTTGTGGTATAACTCCCTTTTGTTGTATATGTATGTGTTTATTTGGGGTACGGCGGGGCCCTGTCCCGTCGTATGATACTGTCAGTACTCTTAGAGGTCTGTGGACACATGTGTGGGTCTGTATATAGTTGTTGTTGCGTTGTATGAATATGACTTATGTTTGGGGCGTAACCATTCGTAATGGCAGCCTTGTCGGCTTGCATATATATATATGTTTGGGATGTTGCGTGTAGTGGCAGCCTTGTCGGCTTGCGTAGATATATATATATGTTATTGTTGAAAATCGTAAGTCCTCAAGAGACAGGTGCCTACGACATACAAAATTGTGACAGCTTTAAAATAACGTCCTGCCTTTTTATACAAATAAGTTCATAATATGCTGGTTATAAAAGATTATAGTTAACAGGTGATGTGAGTGTCCAATTCGGGCACTAGTCACGGCCTACGGGGTTGGGTCGTGACAAAAGTGGTATAAGAGCGGTTCAATCCTCGGAGTGTCTACAGACCGTGTCGAGTAGAGTCTTGTTTATCGATGTGTTGTGCAACACATTTATAAATAGGAAGCTACAGGACATTTAGGATGTCATCTTTCCTTCTCTTTCTAGATCGTGCGATAGAGCTGTATTGTCAGGATAATCTTTCCCTAACAGATTGTTATGTTTACAGCGATGCCTCCAAAGAAGGCGACAGCCGCCCAGAAGGGCAAGTCGGTAGTTGGAGAGACCAGTCAGACTCAGAGGGTTACTAGGGCTTATTCCCAATATGTGCCTCAGATTAGGCTTCAGTCAGCGAGCTCCGCCACACCACCATTATCAGAGGAGCCTAGGGCAGCAGCAGCTGTAGGTCAAGAGACCGATTTACCACCAGCTCCTGAGGTTCCAGCACCAGAGCCTCCAGCTCCCCAGCCAGGGGCGGAGGATAGGGCTATGCGTGACGCAGTACAGTTATTGACCTGGTTGGTATCGGGACAAGCTCGCAGACGCGGGTTAGGAGGTGATTATGCGGACAGACACGATAGTTTGAGGGTCCGTGATTTCTTGACTTGTAACCCCCCAGAATTTTATGGGTCGAAGCCCGCGGAGGATCCACAGGAGTTTATTCGACAGATGCTGCGTACGTTGCGGGTGACTAAAGCTTCCGAGACTGAGTCGGTTGAATTGGCTTCATATCGGTTGCGTGACGTAGCGATTAATTGGTATGAGTCCTGGGAGTTATTCAGGGGTGAGGATGCTCCACCAGCAGTATGGGATGAGTTCGTGGAGGCTTTTCTGGGTCACTTTCTGCCTCCGGAGATGAGGTGAGCCAGAGTTGACAGATTTCTACACCTGAGGCAAAATGGTAGAAGTGTTCGAGATTATAGCCTCGAGTTTGATTCACTGGCTAGGTACGCGCCCACTATTGTAGCTGACATGGCAGATAGGGTGCATCGTTACGTAATGGGGCTGGATAATTACTTGATTGATAGCTGTATGACAATGGATTCTCAACCCGGTATGGATGTCGCTCGAGTGCAGGCATATGCACAGGGGGTTGAAGAACGACAGAGAGGGCGTCAATTTGATAGGGAGTAGGACAGGGGTCAGCGTAAGAGAGTTAGATCAGCTGGGTACTTTTCTGGTGACTTTCGGGGCAGGCAGCCCCAACAGCAGTATAGTAGATATCCTTCCCAGCCCGTACGGAGTGCACCTCCACAATTTACTGGTAGGAGGTTTGATAGCACGGGGTATTCGGGAGCTGGTCAAAGCTCCATGACTTCAGGTTCCCAGATGCACAGGAATACAGGCCAGATGAGACCACCTATACCTCCGTGTCCTCGATGTGGCAGACGCCATCCAGGGGAATGTCGTTTCATTACTGGTGCTTGTTTCTCTTGCGTCCGTCAGGGCCATACTATGAGGGAGTGTCGATTTGGGGGTGGTACAGGTGGCACAGCTCAGCCTACGGGATCAGTTACTGGTTCTTCCTCTTCGGTGGCTATGCGCCCTATGGGGCAAGGTATTCCGACCCCAGTAGGCCGTGGCAGAGGCCGTGGAGGGGCTTCCAGTTCTGGCGGTCCTTCAAACCGCATATATGCTTTAGCCAGCAGACAGGATCAGGAGGCGTCGCCAAATGTGGTCACAGGTATACTATCGATTTTCTCCGAGACGTATATGCATTGATAGACCCAGGCTCCACATTATCATATATTTCCCCTTTTGTTGCTAGTAAAATTGGGATAAAATCTGAATCTATAAAACCATTCGAGGTAGCTACACCAGTAGGGGATTTTGTTTTAGCAAGACTAGTGTATAAAGACTGTTCGGTGGTCATATGTAATCGCTGCACCAAGGCAGATTTGATAGAACTAGACATGACTGAGTTCGATGTTATCATGGGGATGGACTGGTTGGCTTCTTGTTATGCTAATGTTGACTGCAGAGGCAAAGTAGTCCGATTTCAGTACCCAAGGGAACCAATTATAGAATGGAAGGGGAATACAGCATCGCCGAGAGGTAAGTTTATTTCATACCTCAAGGCAAGGAAAATGGTTAGGAAGGGCTATATTTACTATCTGGTTCGTGTGCATGACTTGAAAGCAGAAGTACCGACTCTTCAGTCAGTCCCGGTAGTTAATGAATTTCTAGATGTGTTTCCAGAGGAACTTCCAGGTCTTCCTCCTGAACGTGAGATAGAGTTCACTATAGATGTATTGCCAGATACTCAGCCCATATCTATTCCTCCTTACAGAATGGCACCTGCAGAATTGAAAGAATTGAAGGAGCAACTGAGAGACCTATTAGAGAAGGGCTTCACTAGGCCCAGTACATCACCTTGGGGTGCACCAGTATTATTTGTAAGAAAGAAGGATGGGTCGCTGCGGATGTGTATTGATTATAGGCAGCTGAACAAAGTAACAATAAAGAACATATATCCCCTCCCCAGGATTGATGATTTATTTGACCAGTTGCAGGGTGCTAAATGTTTTTCAAAGATAGACTTGCGGTCAGGTTATCACCAGGTGCGGGTAAAGGAAGCAGACATTCCGAAGACTGCGTTCAGGACCCGATACGGGCATTACGAGTTTAAAGTGATGTCTTTTGGGCTGACCAATGCTCCAGCAGTGTTTATGGACTTGATGAACAGGGTGTTTAAGCCATTCCTTGACTTGTTCGTGATTGTATTTATTGATGATATTCTGGTTTATTCACGATCGGAAGAAGAGCATGCAGATCACTTGAGGACTGTACTTAAGGTCCTACAGAATCAGAAATTATATGCTAAGTTCTCTAAATGTGAGTTCTGGTTGACTTCAGTAGCATTTCTGGGGCATATTGTTGGAGCAGACGGTATTCGGGTAGACTCGCAGAAAATTGAGGCCGTCAAGACTTGGCCTAGACCTACGACGCGTACTGAGGTACGTAGCTTTCTGGGGCTAGCAGGATATTACAGGAGATTTGTAGAAAAGTTTGCCTCAATTTCAGCGCCTTTAACAAGGCTAACACAGAAGGCAGCTAAGTTCCAATGGACCGATGCTTGTGAACGAAGCTTCCAATTATTGAAGGACAAGTTGACTACAGCTCCAGTTCTAACTCTTCCTGAGGGGCCAGACGGCTATGTTGTTTATTGTGACGCTTTAGGTGTTGGTCTAGGTTGTGTATTAATGCAGCATGGCAGAGTTATAGCCTATGCCTCCCGACAGCTCAGAAAGCACGAAAGAAATTATCCTACACATGACCTGGAGTTGGCGGCGGTGATACATGCTTTGAAGATATGGAGACATTATCTATATGGTGTGCATGTTGATATTTATACAGATCATAAAAGTCTCCAGTATATCTTTAAGCAGAAGGAGCTGAATTTGCGGCAAAGGAGGTGGCTAGAGTTGCTGAAAGATTATGATATCGATATTCTGTATCACCCAGAAAAGGCTAACGTTGTAGCAGATGCACTCAGCCGTAAATCTATGGGTAGTTTGGCAGGTGTACAGCCAGGAAGGAAAGAAATAGTCCATGAGATTCATCAGCTAGCTAGCCTTGGAGTTCGTTTGGCTGATTCTGATGATGGCAGAATTTTTATGCGAGGTGTTGCTGAGTCCTCTATTGTAGAAGAAGTGAAGAGACTTCAATATGAGGATCCTATTCTTGTACATTACAAAGACACAGCACTTCAGAAGGACGAGACCCCATTCAAGATGTCATCTGATGGAGTACTACAATACAGAAATAGATTATGTGTACCTGAGGTTGCAGGATTAAGGCAACAGGTTTTGGGGGAGGCACACTATGCTCGTTATTCTGTTCACCCAGGATCAACAAAAATGTATCATGACCTTAGGTGCTTGTATTGGTGGAATGGTATGAAAAAGGACATAGCAGAATTCGTGGCCCGGTGTCCGAATTGCCAACAGGTCAAGATAGAGCACCAGAAGCCTGGAGGACTACTGCAGGAGATGGAGATTCCGACCTGGAAATGAGAGGTAATTAACATGGATTTCGTCACAGGTCTACCTCGCACTCCACGGAAATATGACTCTGTCTGGGTTATTGTTGATAGACTAACGAAATCAGCCCACTTTCTTCCAGTCAGGACTACGTATTCAGCCGAAGATTATGCTAGATTGTATCTTAAGGAGATAGTGAGACTTCATGGGGTTCCCACAGCTATTATCTCTGATAGAGAGGCCCAGTTTACAGCTAATTTCTGGAGATCCTTCGAGGAGGGATTGGGGACACAGGTGAGTCTCAGCACAACATTTCACCCTCAGACTGACGGACAGGCCGAGCGTACCATTCAGACGCTACAAAATATGTTACGGGCCTGTGTCATTGATTTTAGGGGCAGCTGGGATGATCACTTGCCGCTGATCGAGTTTGCTTATAATAATAGCTATCATTATAGTATTCAGATGGCACCGTACGAAGCTCTATATGGCAGGAAGTGTAGATCCCCTATAGGCTGGTTTGAAGTTGGTGAGACTAAGCTAATAGGCCCAGATATGGTTCAGCAGGCTGTCGATAAGGTGAAGCTTATTCAGGAAAGGTTACTGGCAGCCCAGAGTCGGCAGAAGTCATATGCAGATAATCGACGTCGACACTTGGAATTTCAGGTTGGCGATTGGGTGTTCTTGAAGGTGTCACCCATGAAGGGTGTTATAAGATTCGGCAAGAAAGGGAAGTTGAGCCCGAGATACATTGGACCTTACCAGATTATCCGTAAGGTAGGCCAAGTTGCCTAAGAGTTAGATCTACCAGCGGATTTAGAAGCAGTACATCCGGTCTTCCATGTTCAATGCTTCGGAAGTATATAGGCGATCCTTCCAGGGTTTTTCTGGCAGATGATATCCAGGTAACAGAGGAGCTATCATACGGAGAGCAGCCTATAGCCATACTTGATCGACAAATCAGAAGGTTGCGAATAAAGGATGTGGCGTCGGTTAAAGTGTTGTGGCGGAACAATAATAGGGAGGAGATGACTTGGGAGGCTGAAGGGGAGATGGAAAAGAAATATCCTCACTTGTTTTCCACGCCTACAGGTAATCTAAACCCCCTTGCTTGATTGTGTTAATTGTCTGCTCAATCTATATGTTAGCGATAAGGAAAACCCTTCCCAAGACTCTTATAGAACCCGACGGGATAAAATCGACATTCGAGGACGAATGTTCTAAAGGGGGGGGGGGGGAGGATGTTATACCCCATATTTTCATACATTGGGACGTTTTAAACTAAACGCGACAAGTTAAAGACAAGACTATTTTAAGATACGAAGTAGAGACTTTAACTTCCGGTTTCGTTTCAAGTCATAAGTTACCTACAAATTTCGTTTGGTATAGAAGCATTAATGGATAATTGGGATTAAATTAACCATGATTAGATTATTAAGTGGGATTGGAAAACTAAATCAGTCCATTAAAAATAGCCATAGTTGGTCGTGTAGTTTAGTGGGATGGTCAAAGAATATTTGACCCAAATATTGAGTGGGACACTTGTCCAACCCTTGCAACTCATATATAAGGCAAAATGCTGATTCACTATCAACTAACTACATCATTTCAACATTTCAAGTGTAGAAAATATAGTGATAGAGAGAGAGGCTCTCGGATACAAGCTGGCCGAGAACACCCTCCTCCAAATTGCTCCAAAAAAAATCAGTTTCTTGGATAATTTAACTCCCCTAAAGGTGTATTAACGTGTAGCATTCATTGGAATAGCAACAGCAAGTGTTAAAATTCAAGAAGTGAAAGCGAAGGGCTACCCGATTGAAGTGTTTAGTTACAAGGTAAGAATGATCATTTTTCTTGTGTTGTATGATGATTTGAAGGTGTAATTCGTGCATGTTGTTTTTGTTTTGTTGTTGTGATTGAAGTTGAGGTGATCCGTGAGCTTGGGTGAAGCCATGTTGGTTTCATTTTGCATGTATTGTTGATGGGTTGAACGTGTGTCAACATATGTAAATGAACAAAGATTGTAGAAGTATGTTTATGATGTTGCATGTTGGTATTGGACTGTTTTTCTTGAAGTTGAAGTGGGCCGTGTGTTGTAGACTTAAATGGAATCATGCTTAATCTTCTTGTACATGTATTGGGAAGGAATTGAATGTGTTGTAGTGTGGATAAATGGATGAAAATCATGAAGTTGTTGTGGTTGTGTTGAAGCCGTGTAGGGGGCTGTTTTAGAGGAATTTATGGACTGTTTTGTGTCATGTTGTGATTGTTGTTGTTATGGACATTATGGTGTATTGTATGCATTATGAATATGTGAATTGAGGTGTTAAAGAAATGAATCATGTTGAAGGGGGAAAACAGTCCAAACCGTGGACTGTTTTAATGTTAGGAGTGAATTAGTGTATGGTGAATGTTGGTTATTGTTATGAACGTATAATGAAACTGAAGTTTAATGATTCAAGTTGAAATTGAAATGGTTTGTGGGCTGTTGTAAGAGTTAATATGATGCTAAAACAGTTCCAATAATCGTATAAGTAATGTTGTAAACGTGTTGTTGTCGTTGTAGTTGAAGTTGGAAAATTGCGAAGCGAAAATGGTAATGGTGTGTGTGCAGTTTGGCCGTGGATAAGGGCTTGTCTTAAATGATGTACGGACTGTCCAAAGTTCCCTTAAGTCATATTTAAACAAGTTCGGATTGATACATGAAAGAATGACTAACAATATTAGCTTGTAGTACTAGTTGGTTTGAATGCGAACGAAACGTCGTCTAAATGTTGGAAAGGGATTGTTAACGTTAAAATACATATTGAATTCCCTCGTAGACTAATTGTAGCTCTTGATATCTTGATATAGGATAAGTACTATTGGGCAGCAAGTACAAGTTATAATACGACTAAACGCTAAAGGTATGTAAAGCCTATTCCTTCTTTCTTTTGGCATGTCCTAGACGTAAGTAAGAAATGATATGAACCTTGGGGTAAATTCTACTCTCTAGTTTCAAGCATGACTTATGATTCTATTCATTCCGTAATGTTATGGTCACGAGCCTACTATATGATTGACTAATGAATAATGTATAGAAGTTCCTACATTTAAAGAATTGCATAATTAAAGGCATACTTGACTATCAAAAGTTACACCTGTTATATCCTCCATTTTCGAACGTCGAATTATTTGTAAGCTGAGGTGGGGCCCACACATCAAGATTTTTTTAGGACTAGTGAAAAGTTATATGAATCGTATATGTAAAGTTAAACACAACCCGTGAAGGGCCCTGGGGCCAAATCAAAGTGGAAGCCCTCCAAACGAATATTTTTAAGAAAACGTTTTCGGATGACCTGATTTGGAGGGGCACAAACGGCATTATAAGTTTGGAATTTGGGAAAACGCCCAGAAATAACAGTTGTAGATAATTGAAATAGTTTTCCAACGGTAGGTCGTGCGCTCCCAGGCGACGTCGGTACAAGGAGATATGGACGTTTTAAGGTCGAAAGGTCAAGCTGGGCAGTGAAATGGGCCCAACCCGATTCCAATTCGGGTCAGGCCCATTACCCACGCTTTGAATAGAAAAAAATCAGTTTCTCTCCCTCATTTTCAGATCAAGAAACCTGGAAAACTCTAGAGAAAAAGAGATAGGAGAGCCTAGAGAAAAAAAATCAATTTTTGACCAAAATCGGAGCCCCGAATCCCGAAGCCCATGAAGAGAAAAGTGTTCTACGTCGCGTTGCCTTCGATTTGAGCTAAAAATCAACTAAAAATAAGAGGGTGGACGTGGTGGCTGTGCACTTAAGGTATGAATAAGGCTTTTTTTTTTTATTGTTAACAAGTTTATTTAGAGTTTTAACGGATTAGAACGAAGAAATAACGTGATAAATTCGTTTGTTGGTATGGCTGAATTGTAGAATGGGGTTTGAAGAAAATTTTGGATGAAAACAAATGTATTTAACTTGTAGAATGTGGAGGATGTTGTTATTGATGTTGTTAGTGTTAATTTTGACCTCTTTGCGAAATTATTAAATAGTTATATCGCGAATTGGTTGGTTGGGAAAATTTGGAAAATAATGTGCGGGCTGTTTTACGGCATATGTTGGTATTGATTTGGAAGTGTAAAGTCGAAATGAGGATTATTGCATTATGTCGTAAAGTAGACTAATTGCGTATATTGTGAATTATGAAAATTGTTGATGTTGTTGATGTTGTTGTTGGGTTGTTGTTGGTTGTGTTGAGCCGAGTTGAATCTCGGGGAGGCTATATGTATAGGGGAAATGCTGCCGAAATTTCGGTAGGCAAGTAATAAAATTTGGATTCTTAAAGGCTTGAATTTGACAATTGGTAAACATGACCATTTGTAGATTTTGGACGAATTGGAAGTGAAGCTAAGCGAGCATAAGGCGCAATCGAGGTATGTAAAGCTTACCCGTTCATTCTAAGGCATGTTTTGAACATAATAGGCTCGGCCGCGAGCCTTAGATACGACTATGTTCCTCGGAATTCGAGATGGAAATCCGCCCCAATTCCCTCAGTGAGATTGAATCATTTTCCTTATAACTTGTCTTCAAAGTGAGCTTTAAGTATGCAACCTTCCTAAACGGAGTCGGAATACTTCCAAATGATTATGGATGACCTCATAAGGTCTACTATCTGTAATTTACGTACGTCTCCTCGGGTTGGCCCGAGGTGGGCCCTCAAGGCCCGATACTTTCTGTATAACTTTAACTACTTTGTTTCTGTCCGACTTTTTCAGACAACATCTGGACTATTATTCTGATCATGATATGACTACTTTTTATATAAATTTTACAAAATGGCTTTGACATCTGAAAATCTGATTCTGGTAATAATCCATCGTGCCTTCCCAAGCAGGATATAGGCGCATATTATGAACGCTATCCGAATACCCTGATTTGACTCACCATTTGGCCTACTTCAGTTTGATTTTGTCGGTATAACGATCTGTATGTATGTGGATTCTCATTAATCTGTTCGTGGATGTCTCAATGCTTCCTTTCACCGGATCCCGGGCCGGTTTATATCGTGCGGATGGGCCGCCGAGTCCCTTGTCGGGGGCCGGGTCCCATGTATGAATTCCGAAGTATGATGTGTCCGGTTCCGGGGTACTGTGGTATATGTCGTTCCCGGTTACCGTGTATATGTTACGAAGTATGATGTGTCCGGTTTCCCGGCGTGTGATCTGTCCCCGGGGTTACCGTGGTTATGATATGATGTGTTATGTGACGGAGATGTTCGAAGATATGAAATCTTCTGAAATATGATATGTTGTGGCGCCAGAGGCAGCAGTGGCGACCACGTTCCTGTGCCCTATTATGATTCTGTCTGTCTGATTGGATTCTGATTTTGTCTGTCTGATATGGATTCTGATTCCGCCTGTCCGTATGGATTGTGATTCTGCCCGTCCGTCGGGACCATAATTCTGTCCGTCCGTTTGATTTATGGTTCTGTCCGTTATACTTCTGTGCTTCCGGTTCATGCTATGATTATGTTTGTTATGTTTCTGCTTTACATACTCGGTACATTTTTCGTACTGACCCCCGGTTCTTCGGGGGCTGCGCTACATGCCCGCAGGTACAGACGCACCTGAAGATACGCCGCCAGTCTAGGGCTCAGATACTGCTATTTTGAAGAGCTCCTTTGGTCCGGAGCGTGTACTTTTGGTATATACCTTCTGTCTTCTGTATATTCTGTATGTATGGCAACTCCGGGTACGGCGGGGCCCTGTCCCGTCATATGACTCTGTAAGTCTGTTAGAGGCCTGTAGATATGTTTGTGGGTTAGGGTCTTTCTGTACGGATGTGTGTATATGTTGTGTTTGGGGCGACCCCATTCGCCGCGGCGGCCGGTCCGCATATGTTTATATGTTGCTTTGTTGGCCGGTGTGGCCTTTGTTGGTATTTTCTGTGCGCAGGGTTATTTTGGATAGTCTGTAAAACAAAGGAAACTCTGCCAAAAATTTTCTGGAAATTATCTAAATTTGAAATATAGCCTTGACGGCTTCTGCTTTATACTTGAATGCGTTTGATAACAGTTGAGATAGCATTGGATATATGTGTTTGGGTGCCCAGATCGGGTACTAGTCACGGCCCACGGGGTTGGGTCGTGACACACCATGTCAAATTGATACATGTACATGAAATCTGAAACGTTCCTTGCTATAACTTGTAATGAGATTTAAAAAGAACTGAATATGATTATTATCTTGACACTTTAGAGCTGGTTAGTTACTTATCTATTGAGTCTCAAAAGATGAATTGCATATATGTGGTTGCTTATTATTCTGCTCGTGCTTACCGCTATATCCTTTATTGAGTCTCGGGCCAGGACACGTTTTCGTGCGCATATTTACTATATTACTCACCGAGCCCCTCACTAGAGGGCCGGGACACGTTATATATGGTGATATGATGATATGATGATATGATGATGATATGATGATATGATGACATGATGATATGGAGATGGCGGCCAGGAGGGCATATATTCCTTATTACCGAGTCCCTCACTAGAGGGCCGGGACACGTATATGTTTATGTTATGATGCTATGATTATAAATACCGAGTCCCTCACTAAAGGGCCGGGACACGTTATATATGTTATATACAGAATGATTATTCAGCCTTGGTTACAAAACTCTATATTGATATTGATATGAGAACGATACAGATGAAATATGTTCAAAGGCAAGTTTTATGAAATTCTGTTTGTTGCATTAGGTCCTACACACCTTGTCTCAGTATGAGTCTATTACTATAGTTCATGCTTTACATGCTCAGTACATATTCCGTACTGACCCCCTTTTCTTCGGGGGGCTGCGTTCATGCCCGCAGGTACAGATGCTCGTTTCGGAGATCCGCCAGCCTAGGATATCTATTCAGCTACTTTGAAGTGCTCCTTTGTTCCGGAGCCTAGCTTGTGGTATAACTCCCTTTTGTTGTATATGTATGTGTTTATTTGGGGTACGGCGGGGCCCTGTCCCGTCATATGATACTGTCAGTACTCTTAGAGGTCTGTGGACACATGTGTGGGTATGTATATAGTTGTTGTTGCGTTGTATGAATATGACTTATGTTTGGGGCGTAACCATTAGTAATGGCAGCCTTGTCGGCTTGCATATATATATATATATATATGTTTGGGATGTTGCGTGTAGTGGCAGCCTTGTCGGCTTGCGTAGATATTTATATATATGTTGTTGTTGAAAATCGTAACTCCTCAGGCGACAGGTGCCTACGACATATAGAATTGTGACAGCTTTAAAATAACGTCCTGCCTTTTTATACAAATAAGTTCATAATATGCTGGTTATAAAAGATTATAGTTAACAGGTGATGTGAGTGTCCAATTCGGGCACTAGTCACGGCCTACGGGGTTGGGTCGTGACATTCTGATTCTGTGCGAGAGTATACCAAAAATATCATAACTGAATACTATCACGAATAAGTCCAAGAGTGGCCTGAATACATTATTCATCAAATTCATGAACACTGCCGGAGCATTAGTCAACCCAAACGACATCACTCAGAACTCATAGTGGCCATATCTCGTTCTGAAAGATATTTTGGGAATATCTTCTTCTCTAACTCTCACTTGGTGATACCCTGACCTCTAGTCTATTTCGGAAAACCACTTGGCACCCTGCAGTTGATCAAATAAGTCATCAATTCTTGGAAGAGGATATTTGTTCTTTATTGTCACCTTATTCAACTTCCTATAATCGATGCACATTCATAGGGAACTATCTTTCTTTCTCACGAATAGGACTGGTGCTCCCTACGATGATGAATTGGGTCTAATGAACCCTTTCTCAAGGAAAGCTTTCAACTGTGCCTCTAATTCTTTCAATTCTGCCGGAGCCATTCGGTAAGGAGGAATAGAAATAGGTTTAGTGTCCGGAAATACATCAATAGCGAAATCAATCTCTCTTTCCGGAGGAAGGCCTGGAAGTTCATCGGGAAACACATCAGGAAACACATCAGGAAACTCATTCACTACCGGAACAGATTGGAAAGTTGATGATTTTGCTTCGGTATCATGAACTCGGACTAAGTGATAAATATAACCCTTAGCTATCATCTTTCTCGCCCCAATGTAGGAAATAAACCTACCTTTAGGAGATGCTGTATTACCCTTCCATTCAAGCACGGGCTCTCCCAAAAATTGAAATCGAACTACTTTGATTCGGCAATCAACATTAGCATAACATGAAGCCAACTAATCCATACCCATAATCACATCGAAATCTAATATTTCCAACTCGACTAAATCAGCTTTAGTCTGGCGATCGCATATTAGAATTACACAATATTTATACATTTGTCTAGCTATCGCTGGATCACCAACTGGAGTAGACACCTCAAAAGGTTTAATTGGCTCGGGTTTCACCCCAATACGACCAGCAACATACGGTGTAATATAAGATAGGGTAGAACCCGGATCTATTAATGCATACACATCATGGGAAAATACTGATAATGTACCTGTAACCACATCTGGGGAGAACTCAAGGTCCTGTCGTCTGGCTAAAGCATACATACGGGGCTGAGTGGCACCTGAAGTGGATGCTACCCCTCTGCCTCTACCTCGACCTGCTGAAATCTGGGGAATCTGCCCTACTGGGTGCACTGAAGAGGAACCAGTTGTTGATCCTGTGGGCTGAACCCCACCTTTACCATACCTCGAGGGACAATCTCGCATCAAGTGCCTAGTCTGTCCACAAACATAGCAAGGATCTGTGCCCTGGTGATATAGCCCTGAATGTAATTTACCGCACTAACTACATCGTGGCACTGGTGGTCTCCTCTAACTATGATCACCCCCAAACTGAGAACTCGAAGCTCTCGAACTCTGACCCTGTCCCGAAGGAAAAGAGCGATCAAATCTCCTATCTACAAATCGTGGAGGCGCACTAGTCACCGACTGGCTTGAATGTCTAGGATATGTCTACCTCGATCCCCCTTTGTAATCACTACCTGCCCCCATAGATATAGCCCTCTTGCTTTGCCTTCTATCAATATCATGATCACCCCTTTGTGGATATTGTTGTCCTTCTCAATTCTGGGAATGGGCTTGAATTCGGAAAATATACATCCCATCTTGTAACAAAGCCGTTAAACAATCCTTGAACAAATGTGGCCCTAAGCCACTCACAAATCGATGCACTCTATCTCCCATGTCGGCCACCATAGTCGGGGCGTATCTAGCCAATGAATTAAACTAAAGGCTACACTCCCGAGCACTCATATTCCCTTGTTTCAAATTTAAGAACCTATCCGCTCTAGCTCGGCGGACCTTGGGTGGCAAATAATGGCGGATGAAGGCATCTACAAATTCTTGCCAAACGGGAGGAGGCGCATCGTCTTTTCTTGACGATATCTAGTTATTGTACCATAATACCGCCACATCTCGGAGTCTATAAGATGCCGACTCCACAGATTCAGTTTCGAAGGCATGAATAATCTTCAACGTCCTCAATATTTCATCAATAAAACTTTGTGGGTCTTCATTCGGCTTTGAATCGAAAAATTCCGGAGGATTCAAACTCATGAAATCACGGACCCTGGTACTTGCTGCCCGATCACTTGGACCGGCATTCTACCACTCTGCTTGTGAGGCAACTAGCTGCGTCAATAGATGAATAGCATCGGTCACTTGTTGACTCGAAGTAGCCGGTGGAGGAACTGGAGCTGAAGCTCCTCCTTGTTCTTCTACATTGGGTGGGGTGGAGGAAGTATTGGATGGGGCCTCATTATGTGACTCTCCCTCTTCTACATTTATTGGCGGCTCCCTTTCTACCCGCCTTTTCATCGTAGTCTTGCCCTTCTGGGTGGCTGTAGCTTTTCCCTTTGGCGGCATTTCTGAAATCATAGCACATTATTAGGGAGGAGAAAATCTTATGACACGGCTCTATCGCACGATCTCTTAAGATGAAAGATGGTCATTTTTCCTAAATGCCCTGTAGCCTCCTGTTTATTAGTGTGGCGCGCAACACACCATAAATAAGACTCTACTAGACACGGCTCGTAGACACTTTCTAGGACTGAACTACTCTAATACCAATTTTGTCACGACCCGACGAGGGTCCATGACGGGTACCCGGGGCAAACCACCGAGCACCACTCATTCCATTACTTATCATACTCATTTAGCATACATTCATTAGTATAATACTAAAATCATAGGAAAACCTTTTGGAAACATAATTACTTTTATACACATAAGCCCTTCGGCTATCAAAATAATAATACTTGTACAAAAGTAACATCGTGAGACCATACTACCCACACATGCGTATCTATGAGCCTCTACTAGAGTACTAGACATTGGGACGGGACAAGACCCCGTCGTGCCCAAAATACATATACATATATATAAACAAAAGAATGAACCAAATAGCACATCCGGAGTAATGGAGTGCTCCTGTAAAACTGCTGATAACTTCTACGAGTCCGGATCACCTCCCTGTCTACCTGTGGGTATGAACACAACATCCAAAGAAAATGGACGTCAGTATGAACATTGTACTGAGTATGTAAGTCATGAATGATATGAACCTAACAGAAGAATCATAAGAAATAGGATGATGATATAACCTGCGTGGGCTTTATGAGTGAATACATTTCATACATATATCATATATGTATGAACAGGACATGTATCATCATAGCGCATACATCGTCCTATCGTATAAGTCATCATCGCTAACCCGCATCCGGGTAGCCATCATAAGTTGCCCGCAAGTTGTGATCATGCCCAGCCCACTAGGCTCGGTGTAAATACTGCAGCTCGCCTTAGCAGTGACATTCCTGGCCATTTAAGCATGGTGGAATCGTATGCAGCCTGCCTTCGCGGTGACATGCCCGGCCAACTAGGCACGGTGGAATCGTATCGTCATATAATCAATCATAGACTTAACATTTTTACACATCTCATAGGCATATCATAAACTTACATTATTGTACATCTCATAGGCAAAGTATGACTTAGCATCATTAGACATTTATCATCAAAACATACACTAGAACTTGAAGGCAACTATGTCTATGTCGGGGTGACATAATGTTACACCTTGGAAATTTCATGTCGTCGCGTATTGAGTGAACTACTGCGAGCTTAATGATAACAGGAAGTTCTTAAGATTATAAGATGGATAATTAGTGGTCTTAGAATGCGTACGTTAAGATCTTGGAGCTATATGAATTGTTGGAATAAGGATTGATAAGAATAAGTGGAGTATAAGTGAGGTTTAGGAAAGGTTTCGTAAATTATTGCGTTAAGAATTGTTTGGTAAGGTCTTGAAGATGCGTTTTAGGGATGTTTAGATCATTAATGAAGTATTAAACAAGTGATAAGAAGGTTGTATAAGGATTGGAGATCAAACGAAACGATGAGAACAACTTCGGAAAAACTGTGAGTTACACGGCCTTGTTATACGGCCCATGGAATGTTATACGGACCGTATAATGGTCCATATAACTCAACAGCAACTAAGTATTCCATGGTGGTGAACCACGACCACTTTCACAGACCGTGCCATGTTCCACGACCGTGCAAGTGTCCATGCAAATCCCAACGGGCTAAGTAAGTTCAATTATATAAATGTGATTCCACTTCATTAATTTCATTTCCCACACACTTCTTCATCTCTCTCGAGACCTCTAGAAGGTTCCACATACTTCATCTTCAAGAATACAAGGGAAATCAAAGGTTTATACCATAGATTCAATTGAATCAAGTGCAAGGAAGTTCACTAGGGTTCCTCTAAGTCAAGAATTCTCTTGGGAGTGAAGTTAGGGTTTTCTCCAAGAGAAGTATTACCAACCAACACCCATTCCTACGCATTCAAAGGTGATTTTAATGATTATTCTATGTTGTTTAATGTATTAAAAAGTTGAAACACTTGGATTATGAAAGAAAATGGAAAATGGATTACAAAAGATGAGATTAGAGGAAATTGTGAATAGTAGATTAATATGAATCATGAATCTTGATATGTTGAGATTGTAATCACGTTATGAATGATGTTAGGAGTATGTGAGAAACATTAGATGAGGATGAATGTGAGAAACATTAGATGAGTACGAATGTAACGTTGTAGTATGAGTATGATGATAGATGACCTTGAGAGGAAATTGTAGGAATTGGAAAATGATGAATTTGGCTAAAGTCGTTGATGATGATATTATGAATGATATTATTGACGTTTGGGAGTTGAAATATGATTTGAGGAACGTAGTAGAAACAAAGGAGATGCTGCTTATATTGTTGATTATCTAATACGAGTATGAACTCTCTTGAAGGTAGAGACGCGAATATTGAAGGGGAACGTTCGAGCGATAGAGTAGCTAAACGAAAAGGTATGTAAGACCAATCCTTTCCTTCTACGGCATAAATCTTTCAAATTTTCCATGATCTTCCTATACGATGTAGACTATGAGTCCATGAACATACGAAGCTACATACGCACGTGATTAAGAAAGGAAATACGATACGAGCATGATAATGATGATGATGAATATAAGTATGAGAAATCCTAGTGTAATATATGTCGTCCATGAAGCTAATATTCTAAGTACGGTTTCATTGATGCTTCTCTTTGCGTACGCTCACCTTAAATTGTTAGTTCCTTCAAGGTGAGATATGATGTTGATGATTACTCCATAGTATAATCGGGGGTTCACGACCTTATGTCACCCCGACATAGCCATAGTTGCCTTCAAATCCTAATGTATGCCTTTAATGATAAATGTATAATGATGCTAAGTCATGATATGTCTATGAAATGATCAATAATGTAAGTTTATGATATACTTATGCGAGGTATGAAAATGTTAAGTTATGAATGATTATGTGATGATACGGTTCCACCTTGCCTAAATGGCCGGGCATGTCACCGCGAAGGCGGGCCGCATACGATTCCACCGTGCCTATAATGGCTGGGCATGTCACCCTTATGATGGGCTGCTATGTATACACCGTGCCTAGAAGGCCGGACATGATCACCACTAGTGGGCCGCATATGATGGTTACCCGGACGCAGGTTAACGATGAGGATTGTGATGTGGTGATATATGCGCTGTGATGAGATATGTACTATGTTTATATAAATATTCGATACATGTATGAGATGTATTCACCTATGGAACTCATGCAGGTTATACCTTCCTCTTATGGATCATGATTCTTTTATTATGTTCATTTCATTCTTGTCTTACATACTCAGTACAATGTTCGTACTAACGTCTTTTTTCTTTGGACTCTGTGTTCATGCCGACAGGTAGACAGGGAGGTGAGCTTGATCCAGACTCGTAGGAGCTGTCAGCTGTCGTGAGAGCACTCCATTGTTCCGGAGGTGCTATTTGGTTTATTCTTTTGTGTATATATATGTATATGTATTTTGGGCATGACGGGGTCTTGTCCCGTCCATATGTCTAGTACTCTAGTAGAGGCTCGTAGATATGCAGTGTGGGTTATATGGTCTCATGAGGTTGCTATTATGTATGTATGTATATATTATTTTGATGGACGAAAGGCTTATGTATCTATAAAAGAATTTATGTTCTCAAAAGAAAAATGATTTTTTTTTATGATTTGAGTATGAATTTGATAAAAGAACGTTTAATGAGCATGATAAGTAGCAGAACGAGTGGTGATCGGTGGTTAGCCCCGGGTACCCATCACGGCCCCTAGTCGGGTCGTGACAAAAGTGGTATCAGAGCAGTTCAGTCCTAGGAAGTGTCTACAAGCCGTGTCTAGTAGATTCTTGTTTATGGTGTGTTGCGCGCCACACTAATAAACAGGGGGCTACAGGACATTTAGTGTTACACCTCGGAAATTTCTCCGTACTTGTATGATGAGTGGAATGATGAAGAGTTTGAGTGAATGATGTTTTATTAAGTCGGGAATGGCTAATTAAGAATTTTTGAAAATAAGAAAGTCGCGGAAAAGTTTCTGTCCAGTGGTCGTATATGGCACTATATGGCCCGTAAAGTGATTTACGAACCGTATAGTGCAATCGTCCCTCAGCTAGCCAAAAATCTCGAGTTCTGCCTAGTGATGATATGGTTAAATACGACCCAGTTTACGGCCCGTAAACTGGTTTACGGCCCGTAAACTGGTTTACGGTTCGTAAACCAGGTCGTAAACTGCCATGTCCATCAGCCAAGACTTTCTGTCTTTGAAATGGTTAAATACGACTTGGAGGACGGCCCGTAAACTGGTTTACGGACCGTAAACCTCAGTCGTAAATTACCATAATCCCCAGCCAAACTTTCTGTTTTTGGAATGCTTAAAAACGACCACAGTGGATGGACCGTAAATCAAAATACGGTCCGTATATGGTGGTTTACGACCACTGTTCATCCCGACAAGTTTTCATTAAAGATCAGATTTTGGATTATTAAAAGGGAACTTAAGCCCATTTCACGTCATTTTTCATCCAACACTTCAAGAAAACTCTAGAGTGTTCTTCAACACTTCAACTCTAAGAATAGCAAGAAAATCCAAGGAAACCTAAGATTATCAACACTAATTTCATGGAATCAAGGGTAAGAACTCAATAAAGGGTCATCTAGGTGAAGAAATTCCCAAGAAGGTGGGACTAGGGTTTTGGCTAAGTGAAGTATTTCAACTTAAGGATTGTTCAACCATCCTCCAAGGTAAGTTTCATGATTATTCCATATTTTTTGAAGTATTGGAAAGCTTAGACACTTGAAATGTAGAAGAACATAGAAATGGGTCATTATTGAGTGAATAGTGGCATGAATGAATGATAGTGGAATTCAACTATGAATATTGAAGTGTTGTGAATACAAATACGTTATAAATGATGTTTATATCATGAAACAAACATTAAATGCATGAAAACGCAAGGATGAGCTAGAAGTAGAAATAAGGGAAAATTGGAGGAAAATGGTGGATTTTGCCAAACGCTCGTAAATGACGATTGTCGATTATGATATTGCGAATAATATTATGAATATTGGGAGTTGATATAGAACGTGAGAAAAGTCGTATGAGCGAAGGAAGCGTTGTCCGACTTCTCCTAGAATTAGCGACACGTTCTTATAGTCAGTTACTAATGTTGATACGAATTCTCTTATGAAGGTAACGACGTGATATCAACGGAGAACAAGTGAGCGATATCTTAGCTAAATGACCAAGGTATGTGAGGCTAGTCCTTCTTTCTAATGGCATGAATCTTTTAACTTGAATCCCTATTCCTTTCATGAGTTCTTGCATTCTAAGAAGTTAAAAGCTTATGCCTATGAATGTCTATATGAGATAAGTTATACGATATGATGACACTATAATGATGATGATGTTATTCCTTGCCTACACTCACCTTATGTACTAGTCCTTTCAAGGTGAGGCAGAATGTCCATGACGGTTCCATAATGTAATCGGGGGATCACGACCTTACGTCACCCCGATAGAGTAAAGTTGATCATGAGTCAAATATACGCATTATGATAAGATAAGTATTTTATGATAAGCATATTACTATGAGCATTTACATTGAGCATGTCATGAGAATTTCACACCGGGCCTAGTTGGCCGGGCAGACACCGCTTCGGCGGGCGGCGATACGGATACACCACGACCTACGTGCGTGGGCAGACACCACTAGTGGGCGGCATGAGATGGTACCCCGGACGCGGGAGGCCTGGACGCGGGCTAATATTATCGATTATCACACCGTTCCGACATGGACGGGCAGCTTGCATATGATGCATACATGTTATGATGATGAGTAAAACAGCATGCATTACTTCATGTATGATTATCAGTCAGATTCAGTTGTCTCATATTGATGTTATCCTCATATTACTGATGTTTCCTTTCATTATGTACGCCTCTCATACTCGGTAAAATATTCGTACTGACGTCCTTTCTTCAGACGCTGTGTTCATGCCCACAGGTAGACAGGGAGGAGAGCTTGGCCCAGGTCCTCAGTAGCTGTCAGCTGTTAGATAGCACTCTATTGTTCGGAGGTGCTTATGGCTATTCTTTTGATGTACATTCATATATGCATATTTTGGGCATGACGGAGTCTTGTTCCGTCCATGTATTCATTATATTAGTAGAGGCTCGTAGATACGCAGTGTGGGTTAGATGGTCTCACAAGATGTTTTCATATGTATGTATATTATTTTGATGGCCGAGAGGCAAATGTATATAAAGTATTTATGTTTTGATTAAATATGATTTTCCTACAATTGGTATGAAAAATTGATAAAAGAGTATTAAATGAGCAAGATAAGCAGTAGAGTGAGCGGTGCTCGGTAACTAGCTCCGGGTACCCGTCGTGGCCCCTAGCTGGGTCGTGACATTTAGGAAGAATGACCATCTTTCATTTTAAGAAATCGTGCGATAGAGCTGTGTTATATGATTTTCCTCCTCCCTAATAGTGTGTTATGCTTTCAGAAATGCCACCAAAGGGAAATGCTACAGCTACCCAGAAGGGCAAGACTACGACAAAAGGGCGGGTAGAAAGAGAGCCACCGATGAATGTAGAAGAGGACAAATCACATAATGAGGCCCTATCTAATACTTCCTCCACCCCACCCAATGTAGAAGAACAAGGAGGAGCTTCCTCTCCAATTCCCCCACCGGTTGCTTCGGGTCAACAAGTGACCGAGGACATTCATCTACTAACACAGTTAGTTGCCGCCCAGGCACAGCGGCAGAATGTGAGTTCAAGTGATCGGGGCAGCCAGTACCAGAGCCCGTGACTTTATGAGTTTGAATCCTCCGGAGTTTTTCGGGTCAAAGCCGGATGAAGACCCGCAAGGTTTTATTGATGAGATGCTGAGAACATTGAGGATTATTCATGCCTCCGAAACTGAATCTGTGGAATTGGCATCTTATAGACTCCGAGATGTGGCGGTATTATGGCACAACAATTGGCTAGCATCAAGAAAAGAAAATATGCCTCCTCCCGTGTGGCAAGAATTTGTAGATGCCTTTATTCACGACCCGACAAGGGGCCGTGACGGGTACCCGGGGCTAACCACCGAGCACCACTCGTTCTACTACTTATCATGCTCATTAAACGTTGTTTTATCAAATTCATACTCATATCATTAAAAAAAACATTTTTCTTTTGAGAACATAAATTCTTTTATAGATACATAAGCCTTTCGACCATCAAAATAATATATACATACATACATAATAGCAACCTCGTGAGACCATATAACCCACACTGTGTATCTACGAGCCTCTACTACAGTACTAGACATATGGACGGGACAAGACCCCGTTGTGCCCAAAATACATATACATATATATACACAAAAGAATAAACCAAATAGCACCTCCGGAACAATGGAGTGCTCTCAAGACAGCTGACAGCTCCTACGAGTCTGGATCAAGCTCACCTCCCTGTCTACCTGTGGGCATGAACACAACGTCCAAAGAAAAAGGACGTCAGTACGAACATTGTACTGAATATGTAAGACAAGAACGAAATGAACATAATCAAATAATCATGAGCCATAAGAGGAAGGTATAACCTGCATGAGTTCCATAGGTGAATACATCTCATACATGTATCGTATATTTATATAAACATAGTACATATGTCATCACAGCGCATATATCATCACATCATAATCCCCATCGTTAACCCGCGTCCGTGTAACCATCATATGCCGCCCACTAGTGGTGATCATGTCCGACCTTCTAGGCACGGTGTATACATAGCAGCCCGTCTTATCGGTGACATGCCCGGCCATTTTAGGCACGGTGGAATCGTATGCGTCCCGCCTTCGCGGTGACATGCCCGGCCATTTAGGCAAGGTGGGACCGTATCGTCACATAATCCTTCATAACTTAACATTTTCATACCTCGCATAAGTATATCATAAACTTACATTATCGATCATTTTATAGACATATCATGACTTAGCATCATTATACATTTATCATTAAAGACATACATTAGGATTTGAAGGAAACTATTGCTATGTCGGGGTGACATAAGTTCGTGAACCCCCGATTATACTATGGAGTAATCATCAACATCATATCTCACCTTGAAGGAACTAACAATTTAAGGTGAGCGTACGCAAAGAGAAGCATCAATGAAACCGTACTTTGAATATTAGCTTCATGGACGACTTATATTACACTAGAATTTCTCATACTTAAATTCATCATCATCATTATCATGCTCGTATCATATTTCCTTTCTTAATCACGTGCGTATGTAGCTTCGTATGTTCATGGATTCATAGTCTCCATCGTATAGGAAGATCATGGAAAATTTGAAAGATTTATGCCGTAGAAGTAAAGGATTGGTCTTACATACCTTTTCGTTTAGCTACTCTATCGCTCGAACGTTCCTCTTCAATATTCACGTCTCTACCTTCAAGAGAGTTCATACTCGTATTAGATAATCAACAATATAAGCGTGTTTGAACTAAAGTTATAGAAAATTGAGCAGCATCTCCTTTGTTTCTACTACTTTCCGCATATCATATTTCAACTCCCAAACATTAATAATATCATTCATAATATCATCATCAACGACTTTAGCCAAATTCATCATTTTTCCAATTCCTACAATTTCCTCTCAAGGTCATCCATCATCATAATCATACTACAACGTTACATTCATCCTCATCTAATGTTTCTCTCATACTCCTAACATCATTCATAACGTGATTACACTCTCAACATATCAAGATTCACGATTCATATTAATCTACTATTCACAATTTCCTCTAATCTCATCTTTTGTAATCCATTTTCCATTTTCTTTCATAATCCAAGTGTTTCAACTTTTTCATACCTTAAACAACATAGAATAATCATGAAACTCACCTTTGAATGCGTAGGAACGGGTTTTGGTTGGTAATACTTCACTTGGAGAAAACCCTAACTTCACTCCCAAGAGAATTCTTGACTTGGAGGAACCCTAGTGAACTTCCTAGCACTTGATTCACTTGAATCTATGGTATAAACTTTAGATTTCCCTTGTATTCTTGAAGATGAAGTATGTGGAACCTTCTAGAGGTCTCGAGAGAGATGAAGAAGTGTGTTGGAAATGAAATTAATAAAGTGGAATCACATTTATATAATTGAACTTACTCAGCCCGTCGGGACTTCCACGGACACTTGCACGGTCCGTGGAACATGGAACAGTTCGTGAAAGTGGTCGTGCTTCACCACCATGGAATACTTAGTTGCTGTTGAGTTATACGGACCATTATACGGTCCGTATAACATTCCACGGGCCGTATAACATGGTTGTGTAACTCACAGTTTTTTCGAAGTTGTTCTCGTCGTTTCGTTTGATCTCCAATCCTTATACAACCTTCTTAACACTTGTTTAATACTTCATTAATGATCTAAACATCCTTATAACTAGTCTTCAAGACCTTACCAAACAATTCTTAATGCAATAATTTACGAAACCTTTCCTAAACCTAACTTATACTCCACTTATTCTTATCGATCCTTATTCCAACAATTCATATAGCTCCAAGATCTTAACGTACGCATTCTAAGACCACTAATTATCCGTCTTATAATCTTAAGAACTTTCTTTTATCATTAAGCTCGCAGTAGTTCACTCAATACGCGGCGATATGAAATTTCCAAGGTGTAACATTCTTCCCCCCTTTTGGAACATTCGTCCTCGAATGTTAAACACTCGGGAATCCTACGAAAATTTTGCCAGAGTTTCCCTTGTAATATGGCATTACCGTCCTGTCACAACAACCCATAATAACATTGCCTCACAGGGCTACAATACAACATCAATATATTTATGGCCACAGACGACCAAAAGCATGAAAAGAAAATATACATACCTCATAATGTTAGTGTTTCATCTTGAATCTCTCCTGGGGGTTGGAATAAGCGCGGGTACTTCGATTTCATACTCTCCTCTGCTTCCGACGTCATTTATTCTCGGTTGTTGTTTTACCACAACACTTTGACTGAAGCTACTTCTTTATTTCGATGTCTCCGTACTTGGCTGTCTAATATGGCAATAGGCTCTTCTTCATATGCTAGCTTTTCTGTCACCCGAACGTCATCTATTGGAACAATTTTCGTGGGATCTCCAATACACTTGCAGAGCATTGAGACATGGAAAACTGGATGGACTGACTCAAGCTTTGAAGGCAAGTCCAATTCATAGGCTACATGACCCACCTTGCGGATAATTTTATGTTACACCTTGAAAAACATTTCCCCACGAACGTACAGTGGATAGGCTAACAAAGGGCATAGCGTATATGATGTTTTAATAAGAAGGGAATGACATTTGACGACCCTAAGTAAGATTCCTAAGGAAATTGCAATAAGAGATAGGTTATGCTCCATAATGATTAACTATAGGTTCTGAGAATGTGGAAAGTTGCAGATTTGCACTTTGGCCAGTTGAACGTAAAATGAAATACGGACCGTAAAGTGGTATACGGCCCGTAAACTGCCAGGTCGTATTCCAACTTCCAAAACTCTAACTTTCTGTCAAATGCTTGAGTGGTTAAAGACGACTTAAAATACGGACCGTAAACTGAAATACGGCCCGTAAACTGTGTTCGTAAATCACCATGTCTCAGCCTAACTTTCTGGTTCTGTTATGATTAAATACGTCCACAAAATACGGCCCGTAAACTGGAATACGGACCGTAAACTGAGTTTACGACCACTGTTGCACTTTCGACGACTGTTCATTCCAGATCAGATTTTGGGTTATTAAAAAGGGGACCAAGTTTATTATTTCATTTCCACACTTCACCCCTTCTCTCTAAAACATCTCTCTACATTTATTCCACAAGAATTCAAGGATTATTAGTGATCAACAACATAAACCAAGTGAATCAAGTGTAAGAAAACCCATTAAAGATTATACAAGTCAAGAAATCTCATTGGAGATGAACTAGGATTTTTGCTCAAGTGGAGTATTATCAACCAAGGCTTGTTCCTACGACATCTAAGGTAAGATTTATGATATTTCTATGTTGTTTAAGGTATTTAAGAGTGTAAATACTTGGATTGTAGAAAGGTATGGAAAAATGGGCCATGAATGTGGAATAGTGCCATTTTGAGAAATGTGGGTGAGTAATGACCATTGTGATGGTATTGTGAATGTACTATTAACGTTTGGGAGTTGATTGTCACGACCCGACTCGGGGCCGCGACGAGCACCCGGTGCTAACCCACCCGAGCACCCTCTTAGCTTACTCTTATACTTACATCTAGGTGATCCCCATAATCATACATGCATTTCCATTCATTCGTCAACTAGTCCCATATGGACAACCGCACATTTATATCATCATAGGCATTCATGCCACATCAATATACATGGGCCAACGTGGCCGACAAAATGATATACAAAACATAGGCTGACAAGGCCAAACACATCTACCCACACACACACATGTCTACGAGCCTCTAAGAGTATAACATATCACATTAGCGGGACAGGACCCCGCTATGCCCATAATTATATACACAAAAGATTGAGTACCCAAAAGATATGGCTCCGAAGGAAATGGAGCTCTCTATGAAATCTTCGAATCAGCAGCTAAGGATCAAATCTGTCTCCCTGCGCACCTGCGGGCATGACGCAGCGTCCACAACAAAAAGGACGTCAGTACGAAGAATGTACTGAGTACGTAAAGCATGATCAACATCAATATAGAAGCATAATAGATATCATATGAAGATAGCATAGGAGGGGAGACAGTAATATCATCATCATGTCGCTTACTTGCATACACCGTCATTTGTATCCCATAATAATACTCGTACCATACTTGTGCTCATATTCGTATACATGTCCTTATTCGTATTCCTATACATAGTCTTTTCACATTCATATTCATATTATATACATAGTCATTTTATATACATAGCATTTACATAGCATACCCGACCTCATGGGATCGGTGTCTTATACATACTTGGCCAATCAAGGCTCAAGGTCATACATACCTGGCCCTACCAAGGCATCAGGGTTATCCGTACCCTCTGCAGAGGTGTGCGCGCGTTACGTAATCGTATACATACTTTATACATAATCATATACATATATATATATCCTACCCAGCGTTATAAGCTCGGGGTATCATTATACCCCTTCATAGGCACATATACATACATCATAGCTCGTAAGCATCTTTAATCTCATTTTACTCTCATCATCATTTCTATCCTCATCACTATCGTTACATCTACATTATGGACTTACTCGTCGAGCGAGGAACATAGTAAAATCATAGTACATATCAAGGGTCGTGAGCTTATGAGCTCGGAATGCCAACCATGTGGAGACAACATACTCATATAGAGGAATTTAGGAATTTGGCCAAGAACCATGCCTTATGAAAGAAGGGTTAGCCTTACATACCTTTCCGTCGAACTATTCTACACTTGCACGTTCCCTTCCAATGCTAGCGTTTATACCTTCATTAATGTCATAACAATGGCCATTAGTCATTCACATTAACCACATTATCTAGATTCCTCAATTTGCCTCTAATTCACCCACATTCATGATTATAACACCCATCTTCGTCCATTCGTCTAAAGTGTTTAGTTCATGATCTTAATACCATTTCTAACACATTCATATCACAACACAACAACATTCATAACTCAATTCAAACTATTTCTCAAAATGTCACTATTCATCATTCATGACCTAGTTGACCACATTTTCTACAATCCATGTATTTTAATTCTTCAATACCTTAAACATCTTGTAAAAATCATTAATCTTACCTTAGAAGTTGTAGGAACAAGCTTTGGTTGATAATACTCTTCTTTGAGCAAAACCCTAGTTTTTCTCCATTTGGATTTCTTGACTTGGATGATCCTTGATGACTCCCTTATCCTTGATTCACTTGTCTTAATGTTATGGATGACTTATAATCCTTGGAAACTCATATAATAAATGTAGAGAGAAGTTCTAGAGAGAAGTGGTGTAATGTTGTAAATGAAATAAGACAAGTCTTGATCCTCATATTTAATGAATTGAAAAATTTGTGCTGGGTGAACAGTGGTCGTCCATGGAGGTTTACGGTCCGTATTTAAGTTTACGGACCGTCCCTCGTGGTCGTTTTTAAGCTTAAGCAGAACCAGAAACTTTGGCCTGCATGCATGGTGATTTACGACCATGGTTTACGGGCCGTAAATCACTTTACGGTCCGTCCACCAGGTCGTATTTTAGCCATTTCCTCAGCTGGCAGAAAGTTGAAGTTGGACATGCCAGTTTACGACGTCAAGTTTACGGACCGTATTGCACTTTACGGTCCGTATTTTGCACTATACGACCACTGGGCAGTTTTGCCAACTTTCAATTTTTCTCATTTCTCGACTTTTCATTCTAATCATCCACATCCCTTTACATACATTTCCCATGAAACATTATACACTCGCACTCCTCGCACACATCATTAGTTCATTTACTTGAGTACCAACGGGAGATTTTCCGAGGTGTAACATTGATATACGCTATGAAGGAATGTCGTATAAATAAATGAGATGCTGTCCGATTTTCTCTAGCTTTAGTCATATATGCTAGCTATTGATTCTAATAATAGTATAACTTTAATGAAGGTAGAAACGCTAGCATTGGAGGAGAACGCACAAGTGTAGACTAGTTGAACGGAAAAGGTATGTAAGGCTAACCCTTATTTTATAAGGCATGGTCCTTTGGCCAATTACCTAAATCTTCCATAAGTATATGATGTCTCACAAATGCTTCAATCTTTCGAGCTAATACGCTCACGATTCTTGATATGCTACGATTGCACTAAGTTCCTCGTATGACGACTAAGCCTATAAAGATAGATGTGACGAATAACGATAATAGCGATAATGATATTGATGACGACTAAAATGGTAATAGCGATGATGATAACGATAATGATGATGATAGTGATTATAATAGTAAGGATGCTTACGAGCTCATATGTATGTGTGCCTATGTATGGCTATTATGAAAACCCCGAGCCTGTATTGCCGGGTAGAATATATGTAGATGTATATGTATGTATGTTTATGTAAAGTGCACACACCACTGCAGTTGGGTACGGACAACACTGAGCCTTGGTAGGGCCAGGTATGTGTAACACTGAGCCTTGGTTGGCCAGGTATGTAAGATCACCGAGCCTAGCTAGGGTCGGGTACGTGAAACACCGAACCTTCGAGGTCAGATACATTATGCAAACGATATGTGTATGATATGATTAGGTATATGACATATATATGAGCATGAATACGAATATGAATAAGGATATGTATACGAACACGATTATGGATACGAAATGTAAAGGAATACGAAGGTGCGTACAGATACGGATACAGATGTATGTACACAATTATGTGCTAGAAATGGAAATTCCCTATGAAAGGCAAGTAAGTGCCCGTGACGACGATATTATTATCTCCCATCTTATGTTATTTCTTATGTTGCTTACTATGTTTCTATATTGATATTGATCATGCTTTATATACTCAGTACATTCTTCGTACTAACGTCCTTTTGTTTGTGGACGCTGCGTCATGCCCGCAGGTGCACAGGGAGATAGGATTGACCCATAGCTACACTCTCAGGGACTACAGAGCAGGGCTCCATTTCATTCGGAGCCATCGCTTTTGGGTACTTATTCTTTTATGTACATAATTGTGGGCACAGCGGGGTCCTGTCCCACTCATGTGATATGCTATACTCTCCTTAGAGGCTCGTAGACACGTGTATATGGTTAGATATGTCTGGCCTTGTCGGCCTATATTTTGTATATCATTTTGATAGCCTTGTCGACTCATGTACATTGGTGTGGCATAGATGCCAATGATAATGTAAAGGCATTGTTGTCCAATGGGACTAGTATGATGAATGAATAGAATTACGAGAGTAATTATGTGGCTCACCTAGATGTAAGCATAAGAGTAAGCCAAGAGGTGCTCGGGTGGGCTAGCACCGGGAGCTTTTCGCGGCCCCCTAGACAGGTCGTGACATTGTATAGGGTCCAATGTATCGTGGACTTAACTTCCCTTTCTTGCCAAATCTCATCACCCCTTTCATTGGCGACACTTTCAAAAATACCCAATCATCAACTTTAAATTCCAAGTCTCGCCGGCGGTTGTCCGCATAAGAATTTTGGCGACTTTAGGCTGTCAACAATAGATATCGGATCACTTTGACCTTTTCTACCGCTTGGTGAGTCAATTCAGGGCCTATTAGCTGTACTTCTCCTGTTTCAAACCATCCAATCGGGGATCTACACTTCCTTCCATATAAAGCTTCATACGGAGCCATTTGAATACCAGAATGATAGCTATTGTTATATGCGAACTCAATCAGAGGTAAGTGATCATCCCAGCTACCACCAAAACCGAATGCACATGCCCATAGCATATCTTCCAAAGTTTGAATAGTACGTTCGGCTTGTCCACCAGTCTGCGGATGAAATGCCGTACTAAGTTTCACTTGAGTACCTAGACCTTCTTGAAAAGACTTCCAGAACTTGGCTGTAAATTGCGCTCCTCTATTTGTGATAATGGATAATGGAATACCATGGAGTCGCACAATCTCCCCGAGATACAACCTTGCATAGTCTCCTGCTGAGTATGTGGTTCTGACTGGAAGAAAACGAGCTGCTTTTGTTAATCTGTCCACAATCACGCATATAGAATCATATTTGCCTTGAGAACGAGGTAACCCCACAATAAAATCCATATTGATCACTTCTCATTTCCAAGTAGGGATTTCCATTGCTTGCAATAATCCTCCTGGCTTTTGATGTTCGATTTTTACTTGCTAGAAATTTAGACACTGCGCTACAAATCCTGCTATGTCTCTCTTCATGCCATCCCACCAATATATCAACTTGAGATCGTGATACATCTTTGTTGCACCTGGGTGAATAGAATACCGAGAGTAATGGGCTTCTTCTAGAATTCGTCGGCGCAATTCTGCAACATTCGTCACAAATAGCCTGCCTCGGTATCTAAGAATTCCATCCATAGAAGTTTCAAATAGAGACTTCTCTTTTTCATGAGATATGTCTCTGTAATAGCTCAATTGAGGATCTTCATACTGACACTCTTTCATTTCCATATTCAGGGATGAAACTGTGTGATCATTAATAATAATTCCTACACTACCCGAATCAATTACACGTACCCCCAGATTAGCTAGTTGATGGAGCTCATGAACTAATTCTTTCCTTTCCGGAGGAACTTCGCATAAACTTCCCATTGATCGGCGGCTAAGTGCATCGGCTACTACATTTGCTCTTCCGGGGTGGTATAAAATATTCACATCATAATATTTCAATAATTCTAACCAGCGCCTCTGCCGCAGATTTAACTCCTTCTGGTTGAAAATGTATTGAAGGCTCTTGTAATCTGTATAAATGTCGACATGCACACCATACAAGTAATGTCTCCACATTTTTAATGCATGAATAACCGCAGCCAATTCGAGATCATAAGTTAAATAGTTATTTTCATGTTTCCACAGCTGTATCGATGCATAAGCAACGACTCTACCGCGCTGCATTAACACGCATCCTAATCCAACACCGAAAACATCACAGTACACAACGTAACCATCTGGCTCTTCTGGAAGTGTTAAGACGGGAGCTGAGGTTAATATATCCTTCAACTCTTGGAAGCTGCTCTCACAAGCATCATTCCATTGAAATTTAACTGACTTCTGGGTTAGTTTCGTTAATGGGGATGAAATAGAGGAAAATCCCTCTACGAACCTTCTATAGTAGCCTGCCAATCCCAGAAAACTACGGACTTCTGTAGGCGTCGTAGGCCTTGGCCAAGTCTTCACAGCTTCAATTTTCTGAGTGTCGACACGAATGCCATCATCTAAAATAACATGGCCCGGAAATGTTACATAATTCAGCCAAAACTCTCACTTTGAAAATTTTGCATATAATTCTCGGGTTCGAAGAATTCCAAGAACGATACGTAAATGATCTGCATGTTCTGATTCTGTGCGAGAGTATACCAAAATACCATCACTGAATACTATAACGAATAAGTCCAAGAGTGGCCTGAATACATTATTCATCAAATTCATGAACACTGCTGGAGCATTAGTCAACCCAAACGACATCACTCGGAACTTATAGTGGCCATATCTCGTTCTGAAGGCTGTTTTGGGAATATCTTCTTCTCTAACTCTCACTTGATGATAACCCGACCTCGAGTCTATTTTAGAAAACCATTTGGCACCCTGTAGTTGATCAAATAAATCATCAATCCTGGGAAGAGGATATTTGTTCTTTATCGTCACCTTGTTCAACTGCCTATAATCGATGCACATTCGTAGAGAACCATCTTTCTTCCTCACGAACAAGACTGTTGCTCCCCACGGTGATGAATTGGGTCTAATAAACCCCTTCTCAAGAAAATCTTTCAACTGCGCCTTAACTCTTTCAATTCTGCCAGAGCCATTCGGTAAGGAGGAATGGAAATAGGCTTGATGTCTGGCAACACATCAATGGAAAAGTCAATCTCTCTTTCTGGAGGAAGGCCTGGAAGTTCATCTGGAAATACATCCGGAAATTCATTCACTACCGGAACAGATTGAAAAGTTGGCGACTTCGCTTCGGTATCCTGAACTCGGACTAAGTGATAAATATAGCCCTTGGCTATCATCTTCCTTGCCTTAAGGTAGGAAATAAACCTACCTTTCGGAGACGCTGTATTACCCATCCATTCAAGCACGGGCTCTCCCGGAAAGTGAAATCAAACCACTTTTATCCGTCACTATTTGCCACCCGAGGTCCGCCGAGCTAGAGCGGATAGGTTCTTAAATCTAAAGCAGGGAAATATGAGTGCCTGGTAATATAGCATTCAATTTAATTCCTTGACTAGATATGCCCCGACTATGGTGGCCGAGATGGGAGATAGGGTACACAGGTTTGTGAGTTGCCTATGGCCACATCTATTCAAGGATTGTTTGACGGCTTTGTTGCAAGATGGGATGGATGTTTCCCAAATACAAGCCCATGCCCAGAATCTAGAAGGACAACAAACTCCGCAAAGAGGTGATCGTGATATCGATAGAAGGCAAAACAAGAGGACCAGATCTATGGGGGAAGGCAGTGATTATAGAGGGGGATCAAGGCAGACATATCCCAGACACTCAGGCCAGTCAGTGACAAGTGCGCCTCCACGGTTTGCAGGTAGGATATTTGATCGCTCCTTTCATTCAGGACAGGGTCAGAGTTCGAGGGCCTCAGATTCTCGATTCGGGGGAGATTTTAGTCAGAGGAGACCCCCGGTACCATGATGTAGCCAGTGTGGTAGATTACATTCCGGACAGTGTCGCCAAGGTTCGGATGCTTGCTATGCCTGCGGCCAGGTTAGGCACATGATGTGAGATTGCCCATCGATGAGTGGTAGAGTTGGGGTTCAGCCCACAGGATCTGTGGCTGGTTCATCTTCAGTGTGCCCGGTAGGGCAGACTCCCCAGATGTTAGCAGGTCGAGGTAGAGGCAGAGGGGGGGGGCATCTACTTCAAGTGCCACTTAGCCCCGTGTGTATGCTTTAGCTGGACGACACGATCTTGAGTCCTCTCTGGATGTGGTCACAGGTACATTCTCCATACTTTCCCATGATGTACATGTCTTGATAGATCCGGGTTCTACTTTCTCCTATATTACTCTGTATGTTGCTGGTCGTATTGGGGTGAAACCCGAGCCCGTCAAACCTTTTGAGGTATCCACTCCGGTTGGTGATTCCGTGATAGCTAGACAAGTGTATAAAAATTGTGTACTTGTGGTATGCAATCGCCAGACTAAAGCTGATTTAATCGAGCTGGAAATGTTAGATTTTGATGTGATCATGGGTATGGACTGGTTGGCCTCATGTTATGCTAATGTTGATTGTCGAATGTTACACCTTGGAAATTTTATGTCATCGCGTATTGAGTGAACTATTGCGAGCTTAATGATAATAGGAAGTTCTTAAGATTATAAGACGGATAATTAGTGGTCTTAGAATGCGTACGTTAAGATCTTGGAGCTATATGAATTGTTGGAATAAGGATTGATAAGAATAAGTGGAGTATAAGTGAGGTTTAGGAAAGGTTTCGTAAATTATTGCGTTAAGAATTGTTTGGTAAGGTCTTGAGGACGAGTAATAGGGATGTTTAGATCATTAATGAAGTATTAAAAAAGTGTTAATAAGGTTGTATAAGGATTGGAGATCAAATGAAACGACGAGAACAACTTCGAAAAAACTGTGAGTTATACGACCATGTTATACGGCCCGTGGAATGTTATATGGACCGTATAATGGTTCGAATAACTCAACAGCAACTAAGCATTCCATGGTGGTGAACCACAACTTCACGGACCGTGCCATGTTCCACGGACCGTGCAAGTGTCTGTGGAAGTCCCGACGGGCTGAGTAAGTTCAATTATATAAATGTGATTCCACTTCATTAATTTCATTTCCCACACACTTCTTCATCTCTCTCAAGACCTCTAGAAGGTTCCACATACTTCATCTTCAAGAATACAAGGGAAATCAAAGGTTTATACCATAGATTCAAGTGAATCAAGTGCAAGGAAGTTCACTAGGGTTCCTCCAAGCAAGAATTCTCTTGGGAGTGAAGTTAGGGTTTTCTCCAAGTGAAGTATTACCAACCAAACCCCGTTCCTACTCATTCAAAGGTGAGTTTCATGATTATTCTATGTTGTTTAAGGTATGAAAAAGTTGAAACACTTGGATTATGAAAGAAAATTGAAAATGGATTACAAAAGATGAGATTAGAGGAAATTGTGAATAGTAGATTAATTTGAATCATGAATCTTGATATGTTAGGATTGTAATCGCGTTATGAATGAT
The DNA here is from genome assembly GCF_019175385.1 of Lycium barbarum. NCBI lineage: Eukaryota > Viridiplantae > Streptophyta > Magnoliopsida > Solanales > Solanaceae > Lycium > Lycium barbarum. The sequence goes on from NC_083346.1 coordinate 65,974,639, forward strand.
GTTGGGAGTATGAGAGAAACATTAGATAAGGATGAATGTAACGTTGTAGTATGAGTGTCACACCCTAGAAATGGTAGGGCATGACGGGCACCCGACTCTCATCAGAGTCGAGCGAACCCTTAGACATTCGCTCTATTAAAACCTGTCATTTCAAAAACTTTTAAGAACATAAATTTTTTCCAAATAGAAATCATTATCTCTATAACGATTATGAGAACTTTCAATAAAATAAGTACTTTAAACTAATCTAAATCATCTAAAATAAATACTCTTTTAAAATCCATAAATGACTCAACTAACATCACTTTGTCGATATCTCGACAAACGTACCACAGGACACTGTCTGCAGAAGTCTCTAAGAAGTAAACTGAACATTATGAGTCAGGACAGGGCCCTCACATACCCATAATCATACATATCTATACATGACTTAGGACAGCTCCAGAATGAGGTGGAGCTTGCCAATCCCAGCTGACGTCCAAGTATCCTAGCTATACACTTAACCTGCCAAACAATCTGGGGCTGCGGGCATGAACGCAACGTCCCCAGGCAAAAGGACGTCAGTACGGACAATGTACTGAGTATGTAAGGTGGTAACAAGTCATAATCATAATTTGACTTAGGAGAGAATAAATCACAATCTAACTCAATACTTGCAGCCTTCGCTGGAAGAAACATAAATGTGCACACTGATACAATAATCAAAACGAAAATGAAGAAAGAAGGACAAGAAAATAAAGGATAGATAATTTTGACACAACTAAAGACCTAAATTAGCAACCAAAGTTCTTAGATTAACTTGACCTCTAATTTAGGAACTAAAGAGCACCAAACTCTTAGGATGACCAATAGGGATTTGACACCCTAATAACCAATCCTCTCACAAGTTCACAATCTCAAGCTTAGCAAGCTCTCAACACTCAAAAGAGTTTTACAATCTCAAAATATGAATAATCAAAATAGTCTAAGTCTTCCATGAAGAAGAAGAGAACTATTTATACTATGCTAGAAATAAAAGATAGCAAAATGACATAAACACCCTTAATGAGACAAGGGCCTTGTTTGGCTATTCTTCTTTCTTCAAAATCTTGAAATCTCCTTTGCAAGAATAGCCAACTCTTCATCTTTTAGCCATTGTGGTAACTTCCCATTTCCTCTTCTTCTCCCCAATCAATCTTCATCAACAAATGGGATTGGGATCCAAGGTGGTCATCAAAAGTATACTCAGGAGCCTCCCCCTTCATAAATAGGCTTTGCAAGTGTTGTAGTTCCCGGGCTTGGCTCCTTGTAAATAGCCTTGAGGCAAGTGGGCTTGCATCATTCTCCCCATCTTGAAAAGAATTTGTCCTCAAATTTGATGGCTCATCACTTTCCATTACCATGGGAGATAGGTCACAAATGTTGAAGGTGTTATGAACTTGATATTCCGGAGGGAGATCAATTTTGTAGGCATTATCATTAAGCCTCTCAAGGACTTCAAAGGGACCATCCCCATGCGGCATCAACTTTGTCTTCCTCTTGTTTGGGAATCTTTCTTTTCGGAAGTGCATCCACACCCAATCTCCTGGTTCAAGGACCACCCTTTTTCTCCCTTGGTTTGCCCGTTTCGCCACCTTTTGATTCTTCTTTTCAAGTTGGAGCCTTGACTTTTCATGGATATTCTTCATAGCTTCGGCTCTCTTGTTACCATCTAAACTCAATACCACATCTTGAGACAAAGGCGTTAGATCCAAGGGGGTTAGGGGGTTAAAACCATACAACACCTCAAAGGGTGACATGCCAATAGTGCTATGAATAACTCTATTATATGCAAATTCTACTAAAGGAAATTGGTCTTCCCAAGAGGATAGCTTCCCTTTTACTATGGCCCGAAGCATAGAACCTAAAGTTCTATTGACAACTTCGGTTTGGCCATCGGTTTGTGGGTGGCAAGAGGTGGAAAACAATAACTTCGTTCCAAGCCTACCCCACAATTCTTTCCAAACGTGGCTAAGGAACTTCGGATCCCTATTGCTCACAATTGTTTTGGGAATGCCATGCAATTTAACCACATTTTCAACAAACAAGGAAGCAATATGGGGAGCATCATCAACCTTGTGGCAAGCAATGAAATGGGCCATTTTCGAAAAACGATCAACAACAACAAAAATGCTATCTTTCCCCCTTTTTGTCCTAGGCAATCCCATCACAAAGTCCATGGAAATGTCAAACTAAGGTTGTTGAGGGATGGGGAGGGGAGTGTACAAGCCATGGGGTTGAAGCCTAGATTTAGCTTTTCGGAATTCAAGGCATTTGCCACAAATTCGGGCCACATCCCGCCGCATGTGAGGCCAATAGAATTGCTCCTCAAGAATCCCCATTGTCTTGTCAATCCCAAAGTGTCCCATCAATCACCCATTGTGTGCCTCCCTCACAAATAACTCCCTCCAAGAGCTCATGGGCACACATAGTCGCTTGTTCTTGAACAAGAAACCATCAAACTTAGAATAGGGAGTAGAAGATCAATCCCTAAGCCACATTTCCCTTTCCCATTCTTCGCATTCTAGAAAGATTTGTGCAAAGACGGGGTCCTCGGGATACAATGTCTTCAAGCTCTCAAAACCCATCAATTTGGAAGACAAAGTATTGATCAAAACATGTTTCCTTGATAAGGCATCCGCCACTACGTTATCCTTTCCCTTTTTGTATTGGATTACATAAGGGAAGGATTCAAGGAATTCAACCCATTTGGCATGCCTTTTGTTCAACTTACCTTGGGCCTTAAGATGCTTTAAGGACTCATGGTCGGTCCGAATCACAAACTCTTTAGGCCACAAGTAGTGTTGCCAATTTCCCAAAGCACGAATTAAGGCATACAACTCAAGATCATAGGTAGTATAATTCAAAGTTGCTCCCTTGAGTTTTTCACTAAAATAGGCTATGGGCTTTTGGTCTTGCATTAAAACAGCTCCAATACCCACTTTGCTTGCATCACATTCAATCTCAAATATTTTGTCAAAGTCGGGTAGTTGCAACAATGGTGCGGAGCTAAGCATTTGTTTCAAAGTTTCAAAGGCATTAGCTTGCTCCACACCCCAAGAAAAAGGTTTGTCCTTTCGGATTACCTCGGTCAAAGGAGCGGCTATGGTACTAAATCCTTTAACAAAACGCCTATAGAAACTAGCCAAGCCATGAAAGCTTCTGACATCTCCAATGGATTTTGGAGCGGGCCAATCTCTTATGGCTTCTATTTTGGAATCATCAACCTCAACCCCCCTTGAGCTCATAATAAATCCCAAGAAAACAACTTCATCCACACAAAAGGAACATTTATCAACATTGGCATAAAGTTGTTCTTGTCGAAGCACTTCAAACACACATTTTAAATGAATAACATGCTCATCCATGGTTTTACTATACACCAAAATATCATCAAAGTAAACAACCGCAAAGTTGCCAATAAAAGGTTTCATCACATGATTCATCAAACGCATGAAAGTACTAAGACCGTTAGTGAGGCCAAAAGGAATCACCAACCATTCATATAGACCAAACTTGGTCTTGAATGCGGTTTTCCACTCATCTCCGGGTTTCATCCGGATTTGATGATACCCACTCCTAAGATCGACCTTAGAGAATATGCATGAACCATTCAACTCATCAAGCATGTCGTCAAGACGAGGTATGGGATGACGATACTTTACCGTTATCTTGTTGATGGTCCGGCAATCGACACACATGCGCCATGATTCATCTTTCTTCGGCACCAAGATCACGGGCACGGCACAAGGACTCATACTTTCTCTCACAACTCCCTTTTCAAGGAGCTCATCCACTTGTCTTTGGAGCTCCTTAGTGTCATCCGGGTTGACTCTATAAGCCGGTTTGTTTGGCAATTGAGACCCCGGGACAAAGTCAATTTGGTGTTCATTTCCCCTCAAGGGTGGTAACCCCTTTGGGAGTTCCGTTGGGAACACATCATCAAATTCCTGCAAAAGAGAAGAAATAGAACTAGGAAAAGAAGGGGTTAGTTCATTAGTGTGCAATGCATAGTCCATATGCATGAGGAGAATCACCGGTTGACGCTCCCCCAATTCCTCCCTAATTTCCCTACAATTCGCCAAAAATGACACCTTGGTTTTTCCTCTAAGCTCTTCTTTCTTTCCACTCACCTCTTGGGAACTACTCTCCTCTACTCCCTCGTCCCCCGTATTCTTCTTTTGCAATGCACCATGACCCTTCTCCTTTAACTCCCTCATTTTTGTTATAGATCTCACCCACTTATGAGGGGGTCATGGGATTCAAGACATGTTTGACACCATTGTGGACAAGGGTGTATTAGTTAGTTCTCCCATTATGGTTGACGGACCTATCATATTGCCATGGTCGGCCAAGTAGAAGATGACACGCTTGCATGGGAACAACATCACACAACACCTCATCGTGATACTTTGCAACTGTGAATTTGATGATAGTTTGCCGAGTCACCTTCAATTCACCACATTCATTGAGCCATTGAAGCTTGTAAGGGTTTGCATGGTCGGTGGTGGGAAGTTTCAAGAAATCAACAAGGGTGGTACTAGCAACATTGGCACAACTCCCACTATCAATGATCATGATGCTAGTGTTTTGGTTAATGATGCACTTGGAATGGAAAAGATTTTCCTGTTGACTTGGGTCATCCATTGCTTTGCTTATCATGGTCCTTCGCACCACATAGAGAGGTACAATAGGCTCATCATCACCCTCAACACCATCCCTTTCACTATCATGATATTCATTCTCATGATTGCCCTCACCATCTCCTTCCTCACATTCTTCCTCATCCTCACTATAAGTGTCTCTATAAATAAACGCTCTACGATTAGGGCACTCTCTTGCTCTATGACCGAAACCATGACATTTAAAGCATTGAATAGGAGTTTTCGTACCTCCTTCTTTTGGAGCAAACTTCGGAGGTTGTTTGTCAACTTGCTTCTCAACTTGAGAATTCTTCACAAATGGTTTCTTGGCTTCTTGCATGGGCCCCTTATTCTTTTCCCAATGGGAGGAGGAGGCTCCTCATTCTTTGTTATTGTTCCATGAACTCACATAGCCCCTTGACTTATTGATTTTGTCTTCCTTGAGACCCTCCTCTATTTCAATAGCCGCTTGAAGGGTTTCTTCAATGCTCCTATAGTTGTGGAGTCTCATTTGTGAAACAATGTCACCATTTAACCCGGCTCGGAAACGAGTCATAGCATTTAACTAATCCTCGTCAAAATCGATTCTCATCTTGACAATTTGGAACTCATTATAGTATTCTTCCACACTCTTTTTGTTTTGCCTTAAGGTATACACCTTCTTGAGTTGTTCTTGCTTGTAGCGTTCGGTGACATACTTACGCCGCATGGCCTCCTTCAACTCATGCCAAGTATGTGTGGGCGGGAGTCCAATAATTCTTCTTGCTTTCACTTGCGTTTCCCAGTGGAGGCATACCCTTCAAATTGAGCAATGGCGTAAGACGCCTTTTTCACCTCGGACATGTCATTCGTCAAGAAGATTCTATCACAATGCATCACCCAATCAAGGAATCTATCGGGATCACTACGTCCCTTGAAGGTTGGGAGAGTAACCTTGATGGAATTGAGACTCGTGTCCCGCCCTCCTCCATAACCGTGATTCCCATTAAAATCTCCATCGTCATCATAACCTTGATGGTCACGACCTTGGTACCCTTCACGAGCTTGGTACCCTCTTTGCCTACCCATGTGAGGGTTAGGACCATGCCTTCCACCCCTCCCTCGATAACCTCCTTGTGCTTGCCCTCATTGCCTCCAACCTTGGTCACCATATCATTCGTGCTCGAGTATAGCTTCTTCTATCTCATCGTCATTTGGTTGTTGGATGTTCGAATGGTGTTGGGGTGGCATAGGTGCATTTAGGTGTGGATCGTTTGGGGGTGGATCGTTTGGATGTGGGTCATTTGGAGTTTGATCTTGTGGGGGTGGGTTGTTCCGTTGGCCTATGGGAATGTTGTTTGGTGGGGTGAGAGTGGTGTTTTGAGGGGTGTTTTGTGGAGTGTTTTAGGGAGTGGGGTTATATAGATGATGGAAGGTGTCGGGTGACAATGTAAGTGAAGTGCTTCGAGTAGCTCCACTTGTGCCTCCTTGGTATTGCACTCGGGGCGAATACGAGACCTCCCTACTACCTCCTTCAATTGCATCCACCCTACTTCCCAAGTTTTCCATTCGACCATCCATGTTTTCCATTCGACCACTCATACTACCAACCTTATCATTCAGGCTTGCAAGGCCCTCATTACATCAACTAGTGTGAGTTCCCCGGTGGGGACTCGTGTTTCATCCTCCGTAGCCATGGTACCTACTCAAGACACTCAACAAAATAAGCAAACACGTTAGATTAGTAAAATCAACTCACAATCTCTCAAGTATGCGCACCTTTAATTGCCTCACAAATTGCTTCCGCCAAATATTGTGTACTTGTTAATGTCGACTAGTCACAAGGGTTCAAATTCTACTCTTGGTCGGAATAGATTCTTGTTAGACTAAGAAAGACGGATGACTCAATTCAATCTAGCGGACTTGAACAAAGTAATTAACAACGAAGAAAAAACGAAGAAAAGCACGAAAGAAATGCGGACACAAGAACTAGCAACCACAAGTAGGAACAACTACTAAATGGATACTAGTTGAGAGACACAAGAAAATTGAAATGCTAAAATCGGGAAATAAATCGAATTTCGGGCCCGGGTAGGTGATAACTTGAAAACGTGGTCTTGAAGTCCCAAATGATCCAAGGTATCAATTTTAAATAATGAAAATTTTAAAATTTCTATACTTTTTTCTTTTGGTTCCTTACCAAGGACTAGGGACACAAAACCATCAACTAAGGATCAAGAATTTTTTGAGAAATGGAAGTGGGTTGAAATGAAATTTGGAATTGAAAAAGGTACCTGGAATATACGGTTTGAGCTTGACAAAATACGGTCCGTATACCGTGTCCGTTTTTAATGATGCCCAAAACAGAATGCTCCTTGCCTTTTACGACCCACAAGATACGGGTTGTATTGTGGTTTACAGTCCGTATTTTGCTTTACGGTCCGTATTTAATGATGTCTTTCCGAGGCAGAATGCTCCAATCCTTGGTCCCTTTATATGGTTACGGAATACGGACCGTATTGTGATTTACGGTCCGTATAGTGGTTTACGGTCCGTATTTAACGATTTGCCAAATTCCAGTGTGCTACTATTTCCAAATCCAAGTTTACGACCCCAAATTACGGTCCGTAAAGTGATTTACGGTCCGTAATTTGCAATGTTCCCAGCTTCAGCTATTTTTGTGTTGCACTCGAACTTCTCAAATTTTTGACCAAATTTCTTGGATCTGATGACGTTCCTGGGCCCACTCAACCTCGTGTTTACCTTTTTGAGGGTAGAAAAACACTTTTCCCAAATCTTGACTTGAAAACTTTGGATTAAATGCCCTTGTGGAGAGTCCTCTTCCCTATGAAGATTTGAAGATCTTCAAGAACACCAACAATTTCAAATTTTCAACAACCTTCAAATCAACTTGTTTTTCCTTCAAATTTCGGATTTAGACTTCCCACGACTTGTAGAACAAAGCCCAATAAGTTTCAAGTCCTAATTTCACCCTAATTGTCACGACCCAGCAAGGGGCCACGATGGGTACCCGGGGCTAGCCACCGAGCACCACTCACTCTACCACTCATCTTACTCACTTAAGGCTCTTTTTATCAACTTCATACACAAATTATAAGGAAAACATATTTTAGATAGAAATATAAATGCTTTATATACATTTGCCTCTCAGCCATCAAAATAATATACACATATAATAACATCTTATGAGACCATCTAACCCACACTGCGTATCTACGAGCCTCTACTGACAAACTGTATATATATAGACGGAACAAGACTCCGTCGTGCCCAAAATATGCATATGTACCAAAAGAATAATCATAAGCACCTCCGAACAATGGAGTGCTTTCAATCAGCTGACAGCTCCTAAGAATCGAGATCGAGCTCGCCTCCCTGTCTACCTGTGGGAAAGAACACAACGTCCAAAGAAAACGGACGTCAGTACGAATATTGTACTGAGTGTGAGAGGCATAAACAATGAAGAAAGGCAACAATAATATAATGAGAACATCAATATGGAACATCTGGATCTGAATGACAATCATAAGAGAAGTAATGCATGCTATCTTACTCATACTCATCATCATATCGTATATGCATAATATTTAAGCTTCCCGTCCATGTCGGAATGGTGTAATAATCAATAACATTAGCCCGGGTCCAGGCCTCCCGTGTCCGGGGTACCATCTCATGCCGCCCACTTGTGGTGTCTGCCCATGCCAACTGGCCATGGTGTATCGTATAGCTGCCCGCTTTCGCTGTGACTGCCCGGCCAACTAGGCCCGGTGTGATGCAATCATGACATGCTCCTCATAAAATACTTATAATAATATGCTTATCAAAATATACTTGTCATCGTACATGCATAAGGACTCTAGAACAACTGCATTCTATCGAGGTGACGTAAGGTCATGAACCCTTGATTCCATTATGAACATGTATGAACATTCTGCCTCACCTTGAAAGGATTAGTATATAAGGTGAGTGTATACTATGAACAACATCATTTACTTTAGAAGAACGTCATATCATATCTATTAACTCATATAGCTATTCATGATCTTAGGCTCTTGGCTTTCTGGGATATAGGAGAATCATGGAAAGGGAGAAGAATCATATTATGGGATTCATGCCATAGAAAGAAAAGGACTAGCCTCACATACCTTTGTCGCTTAGTTAAGCTATCGTTCACTTGATCTCCTTCAATATCACGTTGCTACCTTCACGAGAGAATGCACATTACGTTAGTTAACCGACTATAGGAACGCATCGTTATTTCTAGGAAACATTGAGCAGCATTTCCTTTGTTTGTACTACTTTTCCCGTGTCAAATATCAATTCCCAAACTCTCACAACAACACTCACAATATTGTAATCAACAATCCTCATTTATATACATTGAGCAAAATCCACCATTTTTCTCCAAATTTCCACATTCATGGGTTCTAGCTTATTATCATGTTTTCTGATACCACACAACCATTTCATGGTCTACACGCCATTTATAACATCTTTATACTCACAACACATCAACATTTATGATTCAATCCCACTATCTGTCACGACCCAGCCCCGTGGGCCGCGACTGGCACCCTACCTGGGTACCCAGACCGAATCGCACATTCATTATCAAATCCAAACTTATTTCCGAATTTTTACGAAATCATATCAAACATAATTTATATCAAAATAAGTCCTAAGCGGTCGCACCAAATCAAAATGCCATATCAAATACAAACTGAGCGGCGGAATAGACATCGCCGGTCGAAAGTGCAAACATAAGCATAAGGGCCATTTGGGGCCATCATAGCAAACAGACCGCTTTAAGACCAGAAAATGAAATCAAACCAACATATACAGGACCCTCACCCCACATATATGACTACAGGCCTCTACGAATTCAAAACAAAGACATATGGCGAGACAGGGCCCCGCCGTACCCAAATAGTCAAATATACTGAATATATACAAAGCAAAAAGAGTCTCTACCAAAAGTGGACTCCGGATCAAAGAGGAGTACTCCGGAATAGCAAAGAGTGAAGCCTACTGTGGAGGATCACCAATGTCTGTACCTGCGGGCATAAAACGCAGCCCCCGGAGAAAGGGGGTCAGTACGAGATATGTACTGAGTATGTAAAGCACGGAGTCCAGAAATATGGATCAAAACCGAAAGCAAACCAGATATCAAAGTGGAGTACAAATCGGTATGTCAAAATCATATGCGTATACATAATGCAAACGAAATCATGCAAACGCTTAAGAACGTGGTCGCCACTTCGACGCTGGCGCCACACACAGCATAACACCAGAAGGTTTCAAATCTCCGTACATCCCCGAACACAAACATAATCATAGGTGATCGTATCGCATCACGGGCCATATCACAGCATAACTCCAAACGGAACCCGGCCCTATGGCGAAGCCTCGGGAACCGTAACACAGCATACGGCCGAATTATCATAAGGCGCACGAATCAAAACCGGCCCAGGAACCGGTGAACGAAGTCATAACAAGGCACGAGCGGAGTCGTGAGCAGACAAATGCAAATCGTATTTCAAAATAGTCTTTCAAAACATAATAATCTCATAAATCATTTCATAATACAAAATAATCGCATACTTAGTCGATATAAAGTTTCATTTCACAAAACATTTCCAAAGTAGTACGTATAGCTCAAAACGTAACTTAGCGTATCGTAATATTCAAAACATATCCCATAGGAGGAAATTCCAAAATCGAAAGTATCATTTCAAACTTTATTCAAAAGGACAGCCCAATAAGACAAATAGGGCGTCTCGGGGTTAGCGGGCCCACCTCGAGTCAAATTGAGGTGGCGAACATATTTTCTGAACATTTATAGGACAAAGGGTCATACATAATCATTTCTAAGTTACCCGACCACATTTCGATAGGTTTCGGACGAGTGGTGGCATTCTAGCCAAAATAGAGCCCTTAGGCTTCAATTGAATTGAATGAATAGTAACTTTTCTGTGGATCGGGTTTCGAGGAGCAGGAATGCTCCGGAAGTTCTCATATTCGCCTATCATACTAAGATATGCCAAACGAAGGAGTGGGAAGCTTTACATACCTTACAGACGTCTTACGCTCTCCCAAAAGTCAAGTCCCGTTTCCTCTGAAATCTGCAAATGGTCAAAGTTACCAATTGAGATTCTTAGGCTTAAGAATGCCTTTAACTTCATTTTTGCCTACCGAAATTTCGGCAGCATTTCCCCTATAAATCTAACATCCCCGAGACTTAGCTCGGTCCAAAATATATCAACAACAACAACCCACCCATCATCAAACAACACAAGTAATAATCAAACCACTCTAGCTTCAAAGTTCTACTTTGTTACCTAAGTTGGCAACTTTCATTCAAACTTCCAAAACTCCAACTCTATATCTACATAATTGTATTCATTTCCTCATTCAAACTTATACAATCACATCCCAAATACAATCCAAGCCATACACGAAATTGCCCCAAAATCCATTACTTTCCATAATTCTTCAAAACAACGAAAATTCACGACGAACATTCTAACTTGCGTCGTTTCATTCCGAATTCATTAATATCAACTATAACTCATATTTAAAGTCTTTAGCACCCTAAATATACAATGATATACACAATTATACCAAAGGTATACACTTTCCGATAATGTCCGAAATCATTTTCCAACGCCAATTTAATTCATCAATCAATCATTTACGACATAAAGATCACAACAACACATTATACAAACTAAACAAGATCAATTCACATCACTTTCTTCTTCCTAGGGCTCACGGCCAACATGCAATATACACACACACCCACGGCTTTCTATATACACCAAAGTTACGGGATTCTCGTCTATTCCCAATCCTTAACACATTCATATCAATTCTATAACATTAGAGGGGCAAAATTCTTACCTTTTCTTGAATTTCCGACTTGTCGCAAACGAGGTTCTTGTGCCAAACTAATTATACCCCGTTGAAGAGGGCCTTGAGTACTTCACAACTATGTAGAAATTAAGATTTTTGGATCAACAACCAAGCTTGGGAAATTTTTCTCTTCTTTCTCCTATTCTCGGCCGAACCCCTATTTGTGTGGTGTTCTTGAATTTTTACTTTGTTTCTTGATAATTCCATCTATAACATGGTATATATCCATAACATTGATCATGTGCATAGCACATGATTATTAACAAAGGGGCTTGGGCCATGGATATGGCCGGCCACCCCAAATCCCTTGGGCCTAAATTTTGTGTCATATTTGTCTTGGCCCAATTCTTGAAAAGTCCCATTTTGTAATTCCCGAAACTAATTTCCGAAATTCCAAATTTATCCTCGGCCTTCCCCGAGGTCTTAACATTAATAATTCCATAACCAACATAGTCACATTCACTAAAATCAAAATATTTCCTTATAACACACAAATCGTAATTATTTCCCGATTTCCAACTATACGAAAACACGGGACATAACATTCTCCCCCCTTAAGAACATTCGTCCCCGAATGTTAAATAAATCTTATGAAGGCTCACAAACATGACGGGAAAACCATTTTTATATATAGCACACATGGTCCATCCGTTCATTGGTACAACAAATACAAAAGTCTAGATTACAAGAAGCGTAGGGAATAAATGGGGGAATCTCTTCTTCATCTCATCCTCCGCCTCCCAAGTCATCTCTTCCCGGTTATTATTCCGCCACAGAACTTTGACAGAAGGAACCTCCTTAGTGCGCAATCTCCTCACCTGACAATCCAGAATAGACACAGGCTGCTCGTCATAAGACAACTGCTCCGTCACCTGAAGATCATCTACTGGGAATATCCTGGAAGGGTCACCAATACACTTCCGCAGCATAGACACATGAAACACCGGGTGCACGGCTTCCAAATCAGATGGCAAGTCAAGCTCGTAGGCGACTGCGCCAATCCTCCGAACAATCTGGTATGGCCCGATGTACCGCGGACTCAACTTCCCCTTCTTGCCAAACCTCATAACGCCATTCATGGGCGACACCTTCAGGAATACCCAGTCACCCATCTGGAACTCTAACGGTCGACGTCGTCTATCAGCATAAGCTTTCTGTCGACTCTGAGCAGCCAATAGTCGCTCCCGAATAAGCTTCACCTTATCTACAGCTTCTTGGATCACATCTGGCCCAATCAACTTAGTCTCGCCCACGTCGAACCAGCCAATAGGAGATCTGCATCTCCTGCCATACAGGGCCTCGTACGGGGCCATCTGAATGCTGGAGTGATAACTGTTATTGTAGGCAAACTCTATAAGCGGCAAATGATCATCCCAGCTGCCTCTGAAATCCTCGAGCGTCTGAATAGTGTGCTCGCCTGCCCGTCAGTCTGAGGATGAAAAGTTGTACTGAGGCTCAACTGAGTCCCTAATCCCTCCTGAAATGACCTCCAGAAATTAGCTGTGAACTGGGCACCTCGGTCAGTAATGATAGATACAGGGACTCCGTGAAGTCTGACTATCTCTCTGATATATAATCTGGCATAGTCCTCAGCCGAATAAGTACTCCGGACCGGAAGGAAATGGGCTGATTTCGTCAGCCTGTCCACAATAACCCAAATAGAGTCGTACCTGCGTAGAGTACGCGGCAACCCAACAATGATGTCCATATTAGTCATCTCCCATTTCCAGGCTGGAATCTCCATATCCTGTAACAATCCACCGGGCTTCTGATGCTCATTCTTGACTTGCTGGCAGTTCGGGCACTGACTAGCAAACTCAGCAATGTCTTTCTTCATGCCATCCCACCAATACAAACACTTGAGATCCCGATACATCTTAGTGGAACCAGGATGAACAGAATACCGTGCATTATGCGCCTCACCCATAATCTGCCATCGAAGGCCCGCAATGCCCGGAACACAGAATCTGCCGTCAAATAATAATACTCCTTCAGGAGAGATTTCAAACTGAGTCTTTGCTTTATTAAGGGCCACATCTCTGTACTGAATCAAAAGAGGATCCTCAAACTGGCGCTGCTTTACCTCCTGAATAATAGATGACTCAGCAACTGGACGAACAGAAATCCCAGAATCTCCAGAATCTGCCAAACGAACTCCGAGGCTGGCCAGCTGATGAATGTCACGAACCAAATCTCTCTTATCAGATGGAACATCAGCCAGACTGCCCACGGACTTGCGGCTAAGCGCGTCAGCTACCACATTGGCTTTCCCCGGATGGTACAGAATATCAACATCGTAATCCTTTAGTAGCTCAAGCCATCTCCGCTGCCGCAAATTTAGTTCCTTCTGCTTAAAAATATACTGGAGACTCTTATGGTCCGTATAGATATCAACATGGACCCCATATAAATAATGCCGCCAAATCTTCAAAGCATGAATCACCGCGGCCAACTCAAGATCATGAGTGGGATAGTTCTTCTCGTGCGGTCTGAGCTGCCGGGAAGCATAGGCTATGACTCGACCGTGCTGCATCAATACACATCCTATCCCAATACCAGAGGCATCACAATAGACAACATACCCGTCAGATCCCTCTGGAAGAGCCAAAAACTGGTGCTGTAATCAATCTCTCCTTCAGCATCTGAAAGCTGCGCTCGCAGGCATCTGTCCACTGGAATTTTGCTGCTTTCTGGGTAAGTCTCGTCAGTGGTGCTGCAATAGAAGAAAAATCCTCCACGAACCTGCGATAATACCCGGCCAATCCTAGAAAACTGCGCACCTCTGTCGGTGTAGTAGGCCTGGGCCAATTCTGCACAGCCTCAATCTTCTACGTGTCGACCCGAATACCGTCTGCGCCGACAATATGGCCCAAGAATGCCACAGAAGTCAACCAGAACTCACATTTAGAGAATTTAGCATATAACTTCTGCTGACGGAGAATGCCAAGTATTGTCCTCAAGTGATCTGAATGCTCCTCGGCTGATCGCGAGTAAATCAGAATATCATCGATAAACACAATAACAAACATATCCAAAAAAGGCCGAAATACCCGGTTCATCAGATCCATAAATACTGCTGGAGCATTAGTCAGCCCGAAAGACATAACTCTGAACTGATAATGCCCGTATCGGGTCCTGAAAGCAGTCTTCGGGATATCTGACTCCCGTACTCGCACCTGATGATAACCTGAGCGCAGATCTATCTTCGAGAAATATTTAGCACCCTGCAGCTGATCAAACAAGTCATCAATCCGGGGGAGGGGATATTTATTCTTAATAGTCACCTTATTCAGCTGTCGGTAGTCGATACACATCCGCAACGACCCATCTTTCTTTCTGACAAACAATACCGGCGCTCCCCAGGGTGATGTGCTGGGTCTAATAAAACCCTTATCCAACAAATCTTTCAGCTGCTCCTTCAACTCTTTCAACTCAGCCGGTGCCATCCTGTACGGAGGAATAGATATAGGCTGCGTATCCGGCATCAACTCTATAGTGAAATCAATTTCCCGCTCAGGCGGAAGGCCAGGAAGTTCGTCAGGAAATACATCTGGGAACTCACTGACGACCGGAACAGACTGAAGGGTAGGTATCTCCGCTGTAGTATCGTGCACACGAACCAAATGATAGATATAACCCTTCTGGATCATCTTCTTAGCCTTGAGGTATGAAATAAACTTACCCCTCGGCGATGCAGTAGATCCGGACCACTCTATGACTGGTTCCCCTGGAAACTGAAAACGGACTACCTTTTTCTGGCAGTCGACATTAGCATAACAGGAAGACAACTAGTCCATGCCCATAATGACGTCAAACTCAAGCATGTCTAACTCTATCAAATCAGCCTTAGTGCTACGATCATAAATGGTCACAGAACAATCCCTATAGATCTGTCTCGCTACAATAAAATCGCCAACTGGCGTAGCTACCTCAAATGGCTCTATAGGCTCAGACACTATCCCAATCTTACTAGCAACGAGCGGGGAAATATATGATAAAGTAGAGCCAGGGTCAATCAATGCATATACAGATCTGGAGGAAACCAGTAATGTACCTGTGACGACGTTTGGCGAAGCCTCCTGATCCTGGCGGCTGGCCAAAGCATATATGCGGTTCGAGGGACCGCTAGAACCTGAAACGCCACCGCGGCCTCGACCGCGTCCTACCGGTGCTGGCATACCTCGCCCTCTAGGGCGTGCAACAGATGGAACAGATGAAGAACCGGCGGCTGACCCTGTCTGCTGAGCAGCACTACCAGAACCGCTAGCCAATGGACAGTCACTCATAAAGTGGCCCTGACCACCACAAGAAAAGGAAGCTCCAGTCGCTCGGTAACACTCCCCGGGATGAGACTTCCCGCAATGAGGACAACGGGGCCTGGGTGGTCTGGCCTGGCTGGGACCCCTAGATACCTGTGAACCTGCCACCCTGGAGCTCTGACCGGCCCCAGACGGTCCCGTACTATCGAATCTCCGGCTGCCTGACTGAGTACTCTGGCCGGAGGGAGGAAAATATCTATCTGACTGCTGCTGCTGAGGCTGTCCGCCTCGAGAATCTCCAGAATAACCTGCGGACCTAGCCTTCTTGGGCGGCCTCCTATCACGATCTCTGCCAGAAGGATCAGACCTGCGACGGTCCTCCATACCCATCGCATAGGCCTGAAGTCGGGCAATGTCTATGTCTGTCTGCAATGACACTGCCATACAGCTATCAACCAAATACCGGTCCAACCCCATAACATATCTGTGCATCCGATCGGACGTATCTGCTACCACGACCGGTGCATATCGGGCCAGAGAATCAAACTCAAGGTTATACTCGCGAACACTCCGGCCCCTCTGCTGCAATCGTAAGAATCGATCAGCCCGAGCCCGCCATAACTCTGGGGGCAAAAAGTGGCGGGTGAATGCTGTCACAAACTGATCCCAAGTGGCAGGAGGGGCACCCTCTCCCCTAGACAGCTCCCATGTCTCATACCAGTGGGTAGCCACATCTCAAAGTCTGTGCGAAGCCAGCTCGACCGACTCGATCTCTGAAGCCCTGACCAAGTCCAGTGAGCGTCGCATCCCTCAAATAAAGTCATGGGGGTCCTCATCGGGCTTAGACCCGAAAAACTCTGGAGGGCCACATAACAGAAACTCCCGAACTCTCAGGCTGTCCCGCCTGTCATTGTCATCGTCGTCCCTCCGCCCGCGTCTGCGAGCCTGCCCTGCCACCAATGTAGTCAACAACTGTACAGCCTCTCTCAAGGTCCTATCCTCCGCCCCTGGCTGAGGAGCTGGAGTCTCAGGTGCGGGTACACGGACCTCTGGAGCTGCGGAAGGTCCTGCTCCAGGCTGTACTAGTGGGGGTGTAGCAGATCCCTCAGAATGAGGCACATCCTCAGGCAAATCATAAACACGAGCCCGGGTAGCTCGCTGTGCCTGGCTAGTCTCTCCCATCCTCGCTTTGCCCTTCTGGGCCGCCGTTGCCTTCTTCGGAGGCATCACTGCAAACACAATAGCGGGTCAGATCAAAGTCATCCTAATAGCACAGCTCTATCGCACGATCTAAGATTCCAAAAAAAGTAACATCCTAAATGCCCTGTAGCTTCCTGTTTATAGATGTGGTGCACAACACATCGATAAACAAGACTCTACGAGACACGGCCTGTAGACATTCCGAGGACAAACTGCTCTGATACCACTTTTGTCACGTCCCAGCCCCGTGGGCCGCGACTGGCACCCTACCTGGGAACCCAGACCGAATCGCACATTCATTATCAAATCCAAACTTATTTCCGAATTTTTACGAAATCATATCAAACATAATTTATATCAAAATAAGTCCTAAGCGGTCGCACCAAATCAAAATGCCATATCAAATACAAACTGAGCGGCGGAATAGACATCGCCGGTCGAAAGTGCAAACATAAGCATAAGGGCCATTTGGGGCCATCATAGCAAACAGACCGCTTTAAGACCAGAAAACGAAATCAAACCAACATATACAGGACCCTCACCCCACATATATGACTACAGGCCTCTACGAATTCAAAACAAAGACATATGGCGAGACAGGGCCCCGCCGTACCCAAATAGTCAAATATACCGAATATATACAAAGCAAAAAGAGTCTCTACCAAAAGTGGACTCCGGATCAAAGAGGAGTACTCCGGAATAGCAAAGAGTGAAGCCTACTGTGGAGGATCACCAATGTCTGTACCTGCGGGCATAAAACGCAGCCCCCGGAGAAAGGGGGTCAGTACGAGATATGTACTGAGTATGTAAAGCACGGAGTCCAGAAATATGGATCAAAACCGAAAGCAAACCAGATATCAAAGTGGAGTACAAATCGGTATGTCAAAATCATATGCGTATACATAATGCAAACGAAATCATGCAAACGCTTAAGAATGTGGTCGCCACTTCGACGCTGGCGCCACACACAGCATAACACCAGAAGGTTTCAAATCTCCGTACATCCCCGAACACAAACATAATCATAGGTGAGCGTATCGCATCACGGGCCATATCACAGCATAACTCCAAACGGAACCCGGCCCTATGGCGAAGCCTCGGGAACCGTAACACAGCATACGGCCGAATTATCATAAGGCGCACGAATCAAAACCGGCCCAGGAACCGGTGAACGAAGTCATAACAAGGCACGAGCGGAGTCGTGAGCAGACAAATGCAAATCGTATTTCAAAATAGTCTTTCAAAACATAATAATCTCATAAATCATTTCATAATACAAAATAATCGCATACTTAGTCGATATAAAGTTTCATTTCACAAAACATTTCCAAAGTAGTACGTATAGCTCAAAACGTAACTTAGCGTATCGTAATATTCAAAACATATCCCATAGGAGGAAATTCCAAAATCGAAAGTATCATTTCAAACTTTATTCAAAAGGACAGCCCAATAAGACAAATAGGGCGTCTCGGGGTTAGCGGGCCCACCTCGAGTCAAATTGAGGTGGCGAACATATTTTCTGAACATTTATAGGACAAAGGGTCATACATAATCATTTCTAAGTTACCCGACCACATTTCGATAGGTTTCGGACGAGTGGTGGCATTCTAGCCAAAATAGAGCCCTTAGGCTTCAATTGAATTGAATGAATAGTAACTTTTCTGTGGATCGGGTTTCGAGGAGCAGGAATGCTCCGGAAGTTCTCATATTCGCCTATCATACTAAGATATGCCAAACGAAGGAGTGGGAAGCTTTACATACCTTACAGACGTCTTACGCTCT
Organism: Lycium barbarum; assembly: GCF_019175385.1. Lineage (NCBI taxonomy): Eukaryota > Viridiplantae > Streptophyta > Magnoliopsida > Solanales > Solanaceae > Lycium > Lycium barbarum. The sequence continues at coordinate 65,993,453 of NC_083346.1, forward strand.
CCCAAAAGTCAAGTCCCGTTTCCTCTGAAATCTGCAAATGGTCAAAGTTACCAATTGAGATTCTTAGGCTTAAGAATGCCTTTAACTTCATTTTTGCCTACCGAAATTTCGGCAGCATTTCCCCTATAAATCTAACATCCCCGAGACTTAGCTCGGTCCAAAATATATCAACAACAACAGCCCACCCATCATCAAACAACACAAGTAATAATCAAACCACTCTAGCTTCAAAGTTCTACTTTGTTACCTAAGTTGGCAACTTTCATTCAAACTTCCAAAACTCCAACTCTATATCTACATAATTGTATTCATTTCCTCATTCAAACTTATACAATCACATCCCAAATACAATCCAAGCCATACACGAAATTGCCCCAAAATCCATTACTTTCCATAATTCTTCAAAATAACGAAAATTCACGACGAACATTCTAACTTGCGTCGTTTCATTCCGAATTCATTAATATCAACTATAACTCATATTTAAAGTCTTTAGCACCCTAAATATACAATGATATACACAATTATACCAAAGGTATACACTTTCCGATAATGTCCGAAATCATTTTCCAACGCCAATTTAATTCATCAATCAATCATTTACGACATAAAGATCACAACAACACATTATACAAACTAAACAAGATCAATTCACATCACTTTCTTCTTCCTAGGGCTCACGGCCAACATGCAATATACACACACACCCACGGCTTTCTATATACACCAAAGTTACGGGATTCTCGTCTATTCCCAATCCTTAACACATTCATATCAATTCTATAACATTAGAGGGGCAAAATTCTTACCTTTTCTTGAATTTCCGACTTGTCGCAAACGAGGTTCTTGTGCCAAACTAATTATACCCCGTTGAAGAGGGCCTTGAGTACTTCACAACTATGTAGAAATTAAGATTTTTGGATCAACAACCAAGCTTGGGAAATTTTTCTCTTCTTTCTCCTATTCTCGGCCGAACCCCTATTTGTGTGGTGTTCTTGAATTTTTACTTTGTTTCTTGATAATTCCATCTATAACATGGTATATATCCATAACATTGATCATGTGCATAGCACATGATTATTAACAAAGGGGCTTGGGCCATGGATATGGCCGGCCACCCCAAATCCCTTGGGCCTAAATTTTGTGTCATATTTTTCTTGGCCCAATTCTTGAAAAGTCCCATTTTGTAATTCACGAAACTAATTTCCGAAATTCCAAATTTATCCTCGGCCTTCCCCGAGGTCTTAACATTAATAATTCCATAACCAACATAGTCACATTCACTAAAATCAAAATATTTCCTTATAACACACAAATCGTAATTATTTCCCGATTTCCAACTATACGAAAACACGGGACATAACACTATCATTCAATTATAACACTATTCACATTTTATGACCTATTTATTACACCCTCTCATAATCCAAGTGTTTCATCATATAAATACTTTAGTCATCATGGAAAAGTCATCAAACTTACCTTAGAGGTTGGGGGAACAAGCCTGGAGTGAAGCCTCTCCTCTTTCACCAAAACCCTACTTCACCTCCTTTGGGATCTCTTGGTTTGGATGAACTTCACTTGATTTCATAGACTTTGATTCATGAATTTGATGTTGTTGATCTTAATTTCCCTTGGTCCTTCTTGTAGATGAAGTGTTTGGAGAATTCTCTAGAAAGCTCTTGAGTTGTGTAGATGAGAAAATAAAATAAAATGAGCCTTGGGTCCCTTTTAATAACTCAAAGTCTGATTTTTAATGATCAACAGTCGGGGTGTACAGTGGTCGTGAACCACAGTTTACGAGCCGTATAATGGTTTATGGCCCGTCCTTCATGGCCGTATTTAAGCATATCAAAAACAGAAGTGTTGGCTATCGTCATGGTGATTTACGATCGAGGTTTACGAGCCCGTATTTCGATTTACGGTCCGTATTCTGGGTCGTGTTTTACCATTTCAACATTTAACAGAAAGTTGAATTTCTTGGAGTGTTGGAGGACAATCGCACTTTACGGTCCGTAAATCACTTTACGGGCCGTATTGTGCTCTACGACCACTGGACTGAAATGAATTTCTGCAACTTTCTTATTTCCAAAAATTCATGAATCGTCATTCCCTACTTAGTAAAACACCGCACACTCATACCCTTCGTTGATCTATTCATTGTAGACTCACGGAAAATTTTCCGAGGTGCAACACTCTTCCCCCCTTTTGGAACATTCGTCCTCGAATGTTAAAACACTCGGGATTCTACAAACATTTCACCAGAGTTTCCCCTATAATTTGGCACTACCATCCTGTCACAACAACCCATAATACCATCGCCTACAGGGCTACATCACAATATCAACATATCTATGGCCACACACGACCAATAGCATAAAAATAAAGCATACATACCTTATCTCGTCGACGTCTCAGCTTGAATCTCCTCCGGGGGTTGGAATAAATGCGGATATTTGGCTTGCATATTCTCCTCTGCTTCCCAAGTCATTTCTTCCTGACTAATGTTTCGCCATAGAACCTTGATTGAAGCAACCTCTTTGTTTCGAAGTCTTCGCACCTGTCTATCTAAAATAGCAACTGGCACTTCTTCATATGTCAATTTTTCTGTCACTTGAACGTCATCAACTGGAACTATTCTTGTTGGGTCTCCAATGTACTTGCGGAGCATCGATACGTGAAAAACTGGGTGTACCGCTTCAAGCTCCGAAGGCAAATCCAATTCATAAGCTACCTGACCCACCTTGCGGATGATTTTGTAGGGTCCAATGTATCTGGGACTTAGCTTCCCTTTCTTACCAAATCTCATCACTCCTTTCATAGGCGAGACTTTCAAAAATACCCAATCATTAACTTGAAATTCCAAGTCTCGTCGGCGATTGTCTGCATAGGAATTTTGACGACTTTGGGCCGTTAACAATCGGTCTCGGATGATTTTAACTTTTTCGACCGCTTGTTGAATCAAATCGGGGCCTATTAATGCCGCTTCTCCGGTTTCAAACCATCCAATTGGAGATCTACATTTTCTTCCATATAAAGCTTCATATGGAGCCATTTGAATACCGGAATAGTAGCTATTGTTGTAGGCAAATTCAATAAGGGGTAAATGCTCATCCCAACTACCTCCAAAATCCAACACACACGCTCGTAGCATATCCTCCAATGTCTGAATAGTACGTTCGACTTGCCCATCAGTCTGTGGATGAAACGCCGTACTGAGCTTGACTTGTGTACCTAGACCTTCTTGAAAAGACTTCCAAAACTTGGCTGTAAACTGTGCCCCTCTGTCTGTAATAATGGCTAATGGAATTCCATGAAGTCGCACAATTTCCTTTAGATACAACCTGGCATAATCTTCCGCTGAATATGTGGTTCTAACTGGGAGGAAATGGGCTGCTTTCGTGAGCCTGTCCACGATCACCCATATAGAATCATACTTCCCTCATGAACGGGGTAATCCCATAATAAAATCCATATTAATGATTTCCCATTTCCACGTAGGAATTTCCATTGCTTGCAATAAGCCCCCTGGCTTTTGATGTTCAGCCTTCACTTGTTGGCAATTTGGACATTGTGCCACAAAATCTGCTATATCCCTCTTCATGCCATCCCACCAGTATATCAATTTGAGGTCATGATACATTTTAGTTGCACCGGGATGAATAGAATACCGAGAATAGTGTGCTTCCTCTAAAATCCGTTAGCGCAATTCCGCCACATCCGGTACACATAGCCTACCTCGATAACTAAGGATCCCATCTATGGAAACTTCAAATGGAGACTTTTCCTTTTCACGAGATAGATCTCGGTATCGGCTTAATTGAGAATCTTCATATTGCCGTTCCTTCACTTCTATATTCATGGATGAAACTGTGGGGTCATTAATGCTGATGCCTGTACTACCCGAATCAATTGCACGTATTCCAAGACTTGTTAATCGATGGAGCTCCCGAACCATCTCCTTCCTTTCTGAAGGAACTTCACATAAGCTACCCATTGATCGACGGCTTAGCGCATCGGGTACTACGTTAGATCTTCAATCCTTATACAACCTTCTTAACACTTATTTAATACTTCATTAATGATCTAAACATCCCTATAACTCGTCCTCAAGACCTTACCAAACAATTCTTAGCGCAATAATTTACGAAACCTTTCCTAAACCTCACTTATACTCCACTTATTCTTATCAATCCTTATTCCAACAATTCATACAACTCCAAGATCTTAACGTACGCATTCTAAGACCACTAATTATCTGTCTTATAATCTTAAGAACTTTCTGTTATCGTTAAGCTTGCAGTAGTTCACTCAATACGCGGCGACATGAAATTTCCAAGGTGTAACATTCTTCCCCCCTTTTGGAATATTCGTCCTCGAATGTTAAACACTCGGGAATCCTACAAAAATTTCGCCAGAGCTTCCCTTGTAATATGGCATTACCGTCCTGTCACAACAACCCATAATAACATTGCCTCACAGGGCTACAATACAATATCAATATATTTATGGCCACACACGACCAAAAGCATGAAAAGAAAACATACATACCTCATAATGTTAGTGTTTCATCTTGAATCTCTCCTGGGGGTTGGAATAAGTGTGGGTACTTGGATTTCATACTCTCCTCTGCTTCCCACGTCATTTCTTCTCGGTTGTTGTTTCGCCACAACACTTTGACTGAAGGTACTTCTTTATTTCGAAGTCTCCGTACTTGGCTGTCTAATATGGCAATGGGCTCTTCTTCATATGCTAGCTTTTCTGTCACCCGAACGTCATCTATTGGAACAATTTTTGTGGGATATCCAATACACTTGCGGAGCATTGAGACATGGAAAACTGGATGGACTGACTCAAGCTCTGAAGGCAAGTCCAATTCATAGGCTACATGACCCACCTTGCGGATAATTTTATAGGGTCCAATGTATCGTGGACTTAACTTCCCTTTCTTGCCAAATCTCATCACCCCTTTCATTGGCGACACTTTTAAAAATACCCAATCATCAACTTGAAATTCCAAGTCTCGCCGGCGTTTGTCCGCATAAGATTTTTGGCGACTTTGGGCTGTCAACAATCGATCTCGGATCACGTTGAATTTTTCTACCGCTTGCTGAACCAATTCAGGGCCTATTAGTTGTACTTCTCCTGTTTCAAACCATCCAATCGGGGATATACACTTCCTTCCATATAAAGCATCATATGGAGCCATTTGAATATCGGAATGATAGCTATTGTTATATGCGAACACAATCAGAGGTAAGTGATCATCCCAGCTACCACCAAAATCTAATGCACATGCCCGTAGCATATCTTCCAAAGTCTGAATACTACGTTCGGCTTGTCCACCAGTCTGCGGATGAAATGTCGTACTAAGTTTCACTTGAATACCTAGACCTTCTTGAAAAGACTTCCATAACTTGGCTTGCGCTCCTCTATCTGTGATAATGGATAGTGGAATACCATGGAGTCGCACAATATCCCCGAGATACAACCTTGCATAGTCTCCTGCTGAGTATGTGGTTGTGACTGGAAGACAATGAGCTGCTTTTGTTAATCTGTCCACAATCACCCATATAAAATCATATTTTCCTCGAGAATGAGGTAACACCACAATAAAATCCATATTGATCACTTCCCATTTCCAAGTAGGGATTTCTATTGCTTGCAATAATCCTCCTGGCTTTTGATGTTCGATTTTTACTTGCTGGCAATTTGGACACTGCGCTACAAATCCTGCTATGTCTCTCTTCATGCCATTCCACCAATATATCAACTTGAGATCATGATACATCTTTGTTGCACCTGGGTGAATAGAATACCGAGAGTAATGGGCTTCTTCTAGAATTCGTCGGCGCAATTCTGCAACATTCGGCACACATAGCCTGCCTCGGTATCTAAGAATTCCATCCATAGAAGTTTCAAATGGAGACTTCTCTTATTCATGAGATATGTCTCTGTAATGGCTCAACTGAGGATCTTCATACTGACGCTCTTTCAATTCCATATTCAGGGATGAAACTGTGGGATCATTAATACTAATTCCTGCACTACCCGAATCAATTACATGTACTCCCAGATTAGCTAGTTAATGGAGCTCATGAACTAATTCTTTCCTTTTCGGCGGAACTGATAACGTCCAAATCCACCCTATTAATTAGAATGGGCACGGTCGTATGCAAATATAATTTACCCAACTATGAGTCGGGGTCGAATCCCACAGAGAACAATATGTAGGCGATTAGGAAAAGTAGGAATTTTCACCAATAATAGCTAAAGCCAAACGATAGATAATATTTTGGTTTTGTTTGAGAGAAAATTATAACTAATGCAAAAATGTAAACTAACCTAGAAAGCAAGTAAAATGATCAATGGCCACAAGCATGGATACAAGGGAAACTACGCTCAAGTAACGATCCAATGTATTTCATGATTTACAAATAATGGTGAGTTTATATTACTTAGCCTCGGATAATGACTCTAAATTAGCTTCTTCCGAAGACTAACTAGACTACCTAATTGAATATCCCTAAAGCAATTAGGAGCATTAAGAACACCCGAATATGGCTACAAGTGGTGTCGCCTATCCCTAGGTCGATTTCCATTAGATGAGGATTAACGCCCCAAATTCTTGTTAATTAATCTTTCCCAATCCCGAGTTTGCCTCTTCCAAGTTTAAATCGAAATAAATGGGAAAGTCTTAGGGTTAGCTACTCCCTTAAGAATCATTCAAAATGAGATTAATTAAAGAAACAATAACCCACTTCATTAGGAATAAAATCATTCAACACATAAGCAAAACAAGAGATTCAATCCAACTTAAACAATGTATACTTCCATAAACAAGGTTCAAGTATTGAAATGAAATACTACACACATAAATATTCAATACAAAACAAGAGTAGAAGAAATGGGTAAAGAATTTCTCATTGGGTGCCTCCAAATCTTCTCTTCCAAGGTGTTGATGATGAACCCTAGCCTCCAAGAACTTGTGTGTTGTGCCAAAGATGATATGTTTTTGCCCCCTAGTCTTCCTTTTATGTTTCCCAATTTTTCCAAGTCCAAAAAATGACAAAATATGCCCCAGATTTTCGTTTTTGCAGTTCTGCCCGTTTTTTGCGAATCTGTCCCATTTTTGCAAAACTGTCCAGTTTTGACAGTTTTGCAAATTTGTCCAATTTGACCTCTTTTTGACTTTATTTTCACTTGGTTTCTTCCGATCACTTATAAATCATATAAAACCTGTAAAATAGATGTAAATGATATTAAATGCACTATTTTCTCAAGTAAACATAGCAAAAATATAAGATTAAAGAAGAGATAAGTTGGTAAAATACCAACTTATCAGGAACTTCGCATAAACTGGCCATTGATCGGCGGCTAAGCTCATCGGCTACTACATTTGCTCTTCCGGGGTGGTATAAAATCTTCACATCATAATATTTCAATAATTCTAACCACCGCCTCTGTCGCAGATTTAACTCCTTCTGCTTGAAAATGTATTGAAGGATATTATGATCTGTATAAATGTCGACATGCACACCATACAAGTAATGTCTCCACATTTTTAATGCATGAATAACCGCAGCCAATTCAGGACAGGGTCAGAGTTCGAGGGCCTCAGATTCTCAGTTCGGGGGATATTTTAGTCAGATGAGACCCCCGGTACCACGATGTAGCCAGTGTGGTAGATTACATTCCGGACAGTGTCGCCAAGGTTCGTATGCTTGCTATGCCTGCGGCCAGGTTGGGCACATGATGCGAGATTGCCCGTCGATGAGTGGTAAAGTTGGGGTTCAGCCCACAGGATCCATGGCTGGTTCGTTTTCAGTGCGCCCGGTAGGGCAGACTCCCCAGATGTTAGCAGGTCGAGGTAGAGGCAGAGGGGGAGCATCTACTTCGGTGCCACTTAGCCCCGTGTGTATGCTTTAGCCGGACGGCAGGATCTTGAGTCCTCCCCGGATGTGGTCACAGGTACATTCTCCATACTTTCCCATGATGTATTTACCTTGATAGATCCGGGTTCTACTTTCTCCTATATTACTCTGTATGTTGTTGGTCGTATTGGGGTGAAACCCGAGCCCATCAAACCTTTTGAGGTATCCACTCCGGTTGGTGATTCCGTGATAGCTAGACAAGTGTATAAAAATTGTGTACTTGTGGTATGCAATGGCCAGACTAAAGCTGATTTAATCGAGCTGGAAATGTTAGATTTTGATGTGATCATGGGTATGGACTGGTTGGCCTCATGTTATGCTAATGTTGATTGCCGAATGTTACACCTTGGAAATTTCATGGCATCGCGTATTGAGTGAACTACTGCGAGCGTAATGATAACAGGAAGTTCTTAAGATTATAAGACGGATAATTAGTGGTCTTAGAATGCGTACGTTAAGATCTTGGAGCTATATGAATTGTTGGAATAAGAATTGATAAGAATAAGTGGAGTATAAGTGAGGTTTAGGAAAGGTTTCGTAAATTATTGCGTTAAGAATTGTTTGGTAAGGTCTTGAGGACGAGTTATAGGGATGTTTAGATCATTAATGAAGTATGAAACAAGTGTTAAGAAGGTTGTATAAGGATTGGAGATCAAACGAAACGACGAGAACAACTTCGGAAAAACTGTGAGTTACACGACCATGTTATACATCCCGTGGAATGTTATACGGACCGTGCCATGTTCCACGGACCGTGCAAGTGTCCGTGGAAGTCCTGACGGGCTGAGTAAGTTCTGTTAGGCCCCGTGTTTTCGTACAATTGGAAATCGAGAAATAATTATGACTAGGGTGTTAGAAGGATATAAATTAATTTGTGAGAATATGACTATGTTGGTTATGGAATCTTTTATGCTAAGACCTCGGGGAAGGCCGAGGATAAATTTGGAATTTCGGAAATTAGTTTCGGGAATTACAAATCGGGACATTTCAAGAATTGGGCCAAAGAAATTACAACTCAATGAAGCCCAAAAAGAACAAAGGGGGCCGGCCATGTCTTTAAGGCCCAAGCCATTTTTAAAGGGTCATGTGCTATGCACATGACCCCTAAAAGGATATATATTAAGGAATACTTAGTATTATCCAAGAAACAAATCACAAAATCAAGAACTCACCATCAAAAAGGGGTTCGGCCGAAGTGCAAAAAGGAAAGAAGAGAAAAATTCCAAGCTTGTGTGGTGATTCAAAAATCTTGGTTTCTACATATTTGTGAAGCACTCAAGACGCTCTCCGACGTGGTAAAATTAGTTTGGCACGGGGACGACGTTTTCGACAAGTCGGGGTTTCAAGAAAAGGTGAGAATTCTTACTCTTTTATGTTATAGAATTGATGTGAATGTGTTAAGCATTGGAAGTAGATGGAGATCCCGTAATTTTAACGTAAATAGAAAGTCGTGGGTGTGTGTTTGTAGAGTGTTTGGCCGTGAGCCATAGAGAGAAAAATTGGTGTGAATTGATCTTGGCTAAGTTGGTATAATGTGTTGTTGTGATCCTTATATCGTAAATGATTGATTGTTGAATTAAATTGGCGGTGGAAAACGAATTCGGATATTATCGGAAAGTGTATATCCTTTGTATCTTTATGTATATCATTGTATATTTAGGGTGCTAGAGACTTTAGATATGAACTTATAATGATGTTAATGAATTCGGAATGAAACGACGTGAGTTAGAATGTTCGTCGTGCACTTTTGATTGTTTTGAAGAATTATGGAACATAATGGATTTTGGTGTAATTTCGGGTATGGCTTGGATTGTAGTTAGATTGTGATTGTATAAGTTTGAATGTGGAAATGAATCCAATTATGTAGATGTAGAATTGGAGTTTTGAAAGTTTGAATGGAAGTTGCCAATTTAGATAACAAAGTGGAATTTTGAAGCTAGAATGGCTTGATTGTTGTTTGTGTTGTTTGTTGATGTGTGGGCTGTTGTTGTTGTTGTATTTTGAGCCGAGCTAAGTCTCGGGGATGTTAGATTTATAGGGGAAGTGCTGCCGAAATTTCGGTAGGCAAAAATTGGAGTTAAAGGCATTTTTAAGCCTAAGAATCTCAATTGGTAACTTTGACCATTTGCAGATTTTTGACGAAACGGGACTGGACTTTTGGAAGGGCTTACGACGTCTGTGAGGTATGTAAAGCTTCCCAATTCTTTATTTGGCATATCTTAGTGTGTTAGTTGAATATGAGACCTTCCGGAGCATTTCTGCTCCTCGAAACCCGATCCACAGGAAAGTTACTATTCATTCAATTCGATTGAAGCCTAAAGGCTCCCTTTTGGCTAGAATGCCATTATTCGTCCGAAACCTATCGAAATGTGGTCGGGTAACCTAGAAATGATTATGTATGACCTTTGGCATATTACTGCTCGAAAAAGAATATGTTCGCCACCTCACTTCGACTCGAGGTGGGTCCGCTACCCCAAAATGCCCGATTTGCCCTTCGGGCCATCTTTGAGAATAGAGTTGAACGTACCACTTCTGATCTTTGGAACATCCTTCCACGGGGTATGTTTGGACTATTCGATGCACTAATCCAGGTTTTGAACTATATGGACCATTTTGGAATCGTTTTGCAAAATGAAACCTTATGTCGACTAAGTATTCGACTATTTTGTAATAGGATATGATTTATGAGTTTACTTTGTTTTGAATCACTATTTTGAAATACGATTTGCATTTGTTTGCTCACGACTCCGCTCGTGCCTTATTATGACTTCGTTCACCGGTTCCCGGGACGGTTTTGATTCGTGCGCTGTATGATAAATTCGGCCGTATGCTGTGTTACGGTTCCCGAGGCTTCGCCATAGGGCCCGGTTCCGTTTGGAGTTATGCTGTGATATGGCTCGGGACGCGATACGCTCACCGATGATCGTGATTATGTTCGGAGATGTACGGAGATTTGAAACCTTCTGGTGTTATGCTGTGTGTGGCGCCAGCGTCGGAGTGGCGACCACGTTCTTAAGCGTTTGCATGATTTTATTTGCATAAAACATATGTATATGATTTTGATACAGATTTTGACATACCAGTTTGTACCCCACTTTGACATTTGATTTGCTTTCGGTTTTGATCTATAATTCTGTACTCCGTGCTTTACATACTCAGTACATATTTCGTACTGACCCCCTTTCTTCGGGGGGCTGCGTTTATGCCCGCAGGTGCAGATATCGGTGATCCTCCGCAGTAGGCTTCACTTCTTGCTATTCCGGAGTACTCTTATCCGATCCGGAGTCCACTTTTGGTACAGACTCTTTTATTTTGTATATATTTGGTATGTCTGACTATTTGGGTACGGCGGGGCCCTGTCTCGCCACATGTCTTTGTTTTGAGTTCGTAGAGGCCTGTAGTCATATATGTGGGGCGAGGGTCCTATGTGTTTATTGTCTGATTTTGCTTTCGGGTCTTAAAGCGGTCTGTTTGATATGATGGCCCCAAATGGCCCTTTTGTATATATTTGTATTTTGACCGGCGATGTCTATTCCGCCGCTTTGTTTGAGTTTGATTTGATATGACCGCTTAAGACATATTTTCGATATAAATTATGTTTGATATAACTTCTTGAAAATTCTGAAATAAGTTTGGATTCGGAAATGAATATGCGATTTGGTCTGGGCACCCAGGTAGGGTGCCAGTCGCGGCCCACGGGGCTGGGTCGTGACAAGTTCAATTATATAAATGTGATTCCACTTCATTAATTTCATTTCCCACACACTTCTTCATCTCTCTCAAGACTTCTAGAAGGTTCCACATACTTCATCTTCAAGAATACAAGGGAAATCAAAGGTTTATACCATAGATTGAAGTGAATCAAGTGCAAGGAAGTTCACTAGGGTTCCTCCAAGCAAGAATTCTCTTGGGAGTGAAGTTAGGGTTTTCTCCAAGTGAAGTATTACCAACCAAAACCCGTTACTACGCATTCAAATGTGAGTTTCAAGATTATTCTATGTTGTTTAAGGTATGAAAAAGTTGAAACACTTGGATTATGAAAGAAAATGGTAAATGGATTACAAAAGATGAGATTAGAGGAAATTGTGAATAGTAGATTAATATGAATCATGAATCTTGATATGTTGAGATTGTAATCGCGTTATGAATGATGTTAGGAGTATGAGAGAAACATTAGATGAGGATGAATGTAACGTTGTAGTATGAGTATGATGATGGATGACCTTGAGAGGAAATTGTAGGAATTGGAAAATGATGAATTTGGCTAAAGTCGTTGATGATGATATTATGTATGATATTATTGACGTTTGGGAGTTGAAATATGATATGAGGAAAGTAGTAGAAACAAAGGAGATGCTGCTCAATTTTCTATAACTTTAGTTCAAACACGCTTATATTGTTGATTATCTAATACGAGTATGAACTCTCTTAAAGGTAGAGACGTGAATATTGAAGAGGAAAGTTCGAGCGATAGAGTAGCTAAACGAAAAGGTATGTAAGACCAATCCTTTCCTTCTAAGGCATGAATCCTTCAAATTTTCAATGATCTTCCTATACGATGGAGACTATGAGTCCATGAACATACGAAGCTACATACGCACGTGATTAAGAAAGGAAATACGATACGAGCATGATAATGATGATGATGAATATGCGTATGAGAAATCCTAGTGTAATATAAGTCGTCCATGAAGCTAATATTCTAAGTACGGTTTCATTGATGCTTCTCTTTGCGTACGCTCACCTTAAATTGTTAGCTCCTTCAAGGTGAGATATGATGTTGATGATTACTCCGTAGTATAATCGGGGGTTCACGACCTTATGTCACCCCGACATAGCCATAGTTTCCTTCAAATCCTAATGTATGTCTTTAATGATAAATATATAATGATGCTAAGTCATGATATGTCTATGAAATGATCAATAATGTAAGTTTATGATATACTTATGCGAGGTATGAAAATGTTAAGTTATGAATGATCATGCGACGATACGGTTCCACCGTGCCTAAATGGCCAGGCATGTCACCGCGAAGGTGGGCCGCATACGATTCCACCGTGCCTAGAATGGCCGGGCATGTCACCGTTAAGACGGGCTGCTATTTATACACCGTGCCTAGAAGGCCGGACATGATCACCACTAGTGGGCGACATATGATGGTTACCCGGACGCGGGTTAACGATGAGGATTATGATGTGATGATATATGCGCTGTGATGACATATGTACTATGTTTATATAAATATACGATATATGTATGAGATGTATTCACCTATGGAACTCATGCAGGTTATACCTTCCTCTTATGGCTCGTGATTCTTTTATTATGTTCATTTCGTTCTTGTCTTACATACTCAGTATAATGCTCGTACTGACGTCCGTTTTCATTGGACGTTGTGTTCATACCCACAGGTAGACCGGGAGGTGAGCTTGATCCAGACTCGTAGGAGCTGTCAGCTTTCTTGAGAGCACTCCATTGTTCCGGAGGTGCTATTTGGTTTATTCTTTTGTGTATATATATGTATATGTATTTTGGGCACGACGGGGTCTTGTCCCGTCCATATGTCTAGTACTCTAGTAGAGGCTCGTAGATACGCATTGTGGGTTATATAGTCTCACGAGGTTGCTATTATGTATGTATGTATATATTATTTTGATGGCCGAAAGGCTTATGTATCTATAAAAGAATTTATGTTCTCAAAAGAAAAATGATTTTTTTTTTATGATTTGAGTATGAATTTGATAAAAGAACGTTTAATGAGCATGATAAGTAGCAGAACGAGTGGTGCTCGATTGTTAGCCTCGGGTACCCATCACGGCCCTAGTCGGGTCGTGACACATAAGGTCGTGAACCCCCGACTACGTTATGGAGTGATCATAATCGTCATGTCTCACCTTGGAGGAACTAGCATTATAAGGTGAGTGTACACAAGGAAAATCATCAATAAAACTATACTTATTATGATTAGCTTCATGACCATCCTATTTTACTCTAGGATTCTTCATACTTATATTCATCCTCGTCATTAACATACTCGTATCGTATCTCCTTTCTTTACCATGTGCGTAGGTAGCTTTTTATAGTCATGGACTCATAATTTCCGTTATTTAGGAAGATTGTGGAAAATTATGAAGATTCATGCCTTAGAAAGAATGGATTATCCTTACATACCTTTTTGATTAGCTACTCTATCGCTTGAACGTCCCTCTCCAATATCCGCGTTTCTACCTTCAAGTGACTTCATATACATATTAGATAATCAATAACATAAGCGTGTTTGAACTAAAGTTATAGAAAATTGAGCAGTACCTCCTTTGTTTTTACTACTTTCTCCATATCATTTATCAATTCCCAAACGTCAATAATAACATTCATAATATCATCATCAATGACTTTAGTCAAACTCATCATTATCCAATCCCCATAATTTCCTCTCAAGGTCATCCATAATCATAATCATAACACCATGTTACATTCATTCTCATCTAATGTTTCTCTCATACTCTTAACATCATTCATAACTTAATTACAATCACAACCATATCAATATTCACGATTCACCCCAAACTACTATTCAAAAATGAAACTATTCCCACATTCATGACCCATTTTCTACCTCCTTCTACAATCCAAGTGTTTCAACTTTTCAATACCTTAAATAACATGTAAATACCATAAAACTTACCTTAGATAGTGTAGGAATAGGCCTTGAGTTGAAATATTTCTCTTTCACCAAAACCCTAGTTCACTTCCATTGATATCCCTTGGCTTGGATGCACTTTAATGTGTTTCTTACACTTGATTTTTGTGGTTTGATGAACTTGATCATCAATTTCTCTTGGGTCCTTGTATATGAAATGTGTGGAAGTTTCTTGAGAAGTCTTGAGTTGTGGAGAATGAAAAATGAAATGAAATAAATGAACTTGGAAGTTTCTTTTATAATTTAAAAATCTGTCCTGATGTCATTATACGGACACTTATACGGTCCGTATAAATTTATACGGTCCGTATAAGTGACCGTGAAACTGCTCCAGTAACCATCCCTTTCTGTGTCAATTTGATGGCACATTATACGGTCCGTATAAGTGACTGTATAATTTCCATCAGTGAGGGACTTCACTGTGACGATTCTGCGGTCCATTATACGGACCGTATAACATTACACGGACCATATAATCGATCGTATAACTCATCCTTTCACTGATTTGATTCTCGTCACGGACCTTCTTGATACTTGTTTAACACCTAGTTAACAATCTAAGGGATATTATAACTCTTCTCCAAACATTACTAAGCCATCATTAATTCGATGCTTATAAGTTTTGTCCGGTACACAACATCTATCTTGCTTTCCTTAGCAACTTTCATCTCCTAACTCAAATTTCTTTGAAATCTTATTTAAAATCATCAAATGGTATTTCTTTCTTATCGAATATTGTATACATCGTGCCCTTCATTAGTCTACTCACTGTACGTTAACGAAATAATTTCGGGGTGTAACAACTATGGGATGATAACTCTCTTCCCTATGATGGAGATCCGCCCTTGAGGAATTGTGATCCACTTATTGGGAGGGGAAGTGTTCAAAAGGAAGGTGAAACTTATTTGCAAATTGCTAATTCTTCCTTGGGTGTTCCGAATAGTAGTAGTATGATTGACCATGCTTTTGAGTTTAATTGTGAAACTACATTTGAGGACGCCCTAGATGAAGTTATTTTGCGTGACACCTTTCTTTATTACCTTTTTACATATGATGACATTCATGGTCTTTTGGGGAGTGCATCTTATGGAGGGCGGGGTCCTATCGGGGTACTCAGTTCTTGTCTTGCCCGTGATATGTGGGTATCTTTTCCCTTTGACCCCGGTGAAGTCTTAACTTGGTGTGAATGGTGTCATTTTGAAATTGAGGATCATTTGTATGTCCTGCTAACTTGGTGTCTTGAAACCCTTGGCGCTTTTAGAATATCCTCATCTCTTAATCTTTGGGCTAGCCAAGTTCTTAGTGCTCTACTTGAGAGCTTATGTTGCTTGAAAATGGTTAATACTTGGCTATATCACAAACTGGTGCTTACTTGGCATGGTGGTAGGTTAGTCTACCCTAACACTAACCCTCATCCTTTGAGGACTTGGTTTTTGTTTGTCTCCTTTTTGGTTTTGCAAGGTTTAGATTCGAGGACGAATCCTTTTCAAGAAGGGGAGAATGATACAAGACCAACTCCATCGAGCTTCATGAAGATGGAGACTTTGAAGATCATGGGAAGTCCACATAGGATGGCCTTCAAGATATGGGAGATATCTTGGATGGAAGGCTTCAAGAATGTCACATTCAAGATATGGAAGATAGCTTGGGGGGATATTTGGAGAAGGAGGCTATGCATGCAAAAGAGGCTAGTACTTAAATGCAAGCCTTTTCAAGTTCCACTTCCATGGAAGACATCCAAACAAGGCCCTTACTTCATTAAGGGTATAATTGTAATAATGTAGTGTCTTCTTTATTTTCTTAGTATAAATAGTAGTATTTTTATTTCATGGGGGAGCTTTTGATGAATTATCAATATTTTGAGTGTTTTAGAGTTATCTCTAGAGAGAGAAACTTGTGAGAGGCCTTTGGTAGGCTCTTGTTGATTCTTGTGTTGTTGAGAGGTTGGTTGCTTGGGATTCGATTCCCTTGAGGTCAACTTAAGAATTTGGTGTTTTTTTTTATGATAATTTTGAGGTCTTAGTTTTATATAACTTTGGTTGCTAAATTGAATCTTAAGTTGTGTCAAATTATCTATCTTTTCTTTTCCTTTTGTTTGATTTCATTTCCTTTTGTTTATCTTCTTAATTTCTCGTTTCCGTGTATCCGTGCTTGTATCACCAGCCGTAGCATGGTGGTAGATACATATTTGCCCAACTGGCCGTAGACCAGTGGTAAATATAATCAACATCATAACCAGACCTCTATGGGTAATTTCTAGCCACTTCTCATGATCATCGCTTATCCATTAATGCCTACATGATCACATTAGACTTATAAGCACATTTCTGAACCATTAAGACTTCTTCCCGATTGACTAACCTTAGTCAATTCCTAGATGTATCATAAGCCTATCTTCTAGCATTAAGTACCTCATTAGGGATCTCATAACTACCATACTATACATGTCTTACAAAACATTCCTTGAGAACACATTTCTGAATTCATCGGAGTGACGTAAGGTCGTTGTACCGATTATCTTTATGGAACTATCATCATGAACGTATCTCACCTTGAAGGAACAATAATCATAAGATGAGACCAAAATCAATAATATCATAAGAACATTAAGAACCATGGGCTTCTAGTATTTCTAGGAATAGGGATATTATGGATATCATGTAAATGGGTTTGTATCAATAAGATCATGCTATAAGAAAGAAAGGGATAGCCTTGCATACCTCAAGTCGCCCGAGCAATCCAACAATCGGGCTAATCACTACTAGCACGCCATTCCTATAACAAGGAATACATATATCAACTTAGATGGTGCTAGTATTTCACGCATATCAACGAAAACTTGATTCTAGAGTAAAACGGGCAGCATTTCCCCTTACTCTCCAATCACCTCAACATATACAACAACCCACAATAACAACAAGAAGCTTACGAAAGTCCTTAAATACTCCCTTCACTGCCCTTACAAAGAATATACATCAAACAACCCAAAGTATACCAATGTACAATAACAATATACACTTTCTTTCTTCCCAATCAAGGAGCATAATATCATCAACACAGCAACAACATTAGATACTATCCATATACATGGAAATTAGCTCAATAACATAGCCACAACATGCTCCAAACAGTCCATGAACTCAACAACTATGTTACACCTTATAAAATTTCCCGTTAATGTACAGTAAATAGGCTAGCGAGGAACACGAGGTATACGATGATTCGTAGAAGTGAGAGATAGCATTTGACGACTTTAACGAAGATTCAAAGACATTTGACCTAAAGGAAGAAGTTTGGTAAAGAAAGTAAAGGATATGTTGCGTGTCGGGTAAGAATTATGAGCGAAGAGTTAATGATGGCATAATGATGTCTTAGAGAAGGGTGATAATGTCCCTTAGATTGGTATTGAGGTGTTAAACAAGTGTCAAGAAGGTTCCATAAGAATTGGAGATCAAACGAGTCGACGAGAACGAAAACAGAACCACTGGGCACTATACGGCCCAACATACGGACCGTATAAATTATACTGGTCGTATGTTAGGCCGTATAATTGGCCAAGAGGGACATCATATTCTGGACCAAACATACGATCCAACATACGGTTAGTGAAAAATATACGGACCGTATGTTGGTCTGTATAAGTTGGTCGGGACAACTTTTTGATTTAATATAAGGGACCTCTCTCATTTCATTTTCATTTCATTTTTCACTCCACAAGTTAAGAAACCTCTAGAACACTCTCTAACATTCATCCACAAGAAAATCAAAGGAAAACCAAGATCAACTACTTCAATCCATGAAAACAAGTGTGTGAAACCTAGTGAAAGTCATCCAAGCCAAGAAATCTCAAGAGAGGTGAAATAGGGTTTTGGTGCTAGAAGAGTATTTTCATTCAAGGCTTGTTCACCCATCATCTAAGGTAAGTTTCATGATCATTGTTACACCTCGGAAATTTTTGGTGAGCCAACAATGAATATACCAACGAAGGGCATGAGTGTGCGATGTTTTACTAAGTAGGGAATGACTATTTATGAACTTTGGAAATAAGAAAGTTGCAGAATTTCATTTCAGCCCAGTGGTCGTAAAATGGAATACGACCCGTAAAGTGATTTACGGACCGTAAAGTGCCATCGTCCTTCAACATTCCAAAATTTCAACTTTCTGTCAAATGCTTCAAATGGTTAAAAACGACTTGGAATACGGACCGTAAATTGAAATACGGCCCGTAAACTGAGTCGTAAACTGCCATGATCTTCAGCATGCCTTTTTGGTTTTGATATGCTTAAATACGGTCGCGAAGGAAGGACCGTAAACCAGAATGCGGCCCGTAAAGTGGGGTTTACGACCACTGTGCATCCCGACTACTGTTCATAAAAATCAGATTTTGTGATTACTATAAGGGACCCTTCTCATTCATTTCACTTCATTTTCTCATCTACACCACTCAAGAACTCTCTAGAAAATTCTCTAAACACTTCAACCATAAGAATAACAAGGGAATCAATGATCAACAACACCAAATCCATGAATCAAAGTGTGTGAAACTCAAGTGAGGTTCATCCAAATCAAGAAATTCCAAAAGAGGTGAAGTAGGGTTTTAGTGCTAAAGGAAGAACTCCACTCTAGGCTTGTTCCACCACCATCTAAGGTAATTTTCATGACTTTATCATGTTGTTTAAGGTATTGGAAAGCTAAGATGCTTGAATTGTAGAAAGACATGGAAAATGGGTCTTGAATGGGAGAATAGTGTCATAATTGAATAGTAGTCGAATGGAACCATAAACGTTGATGTGCCATGATTATGAATATGTTGTAAATAATGTTTAGACCAGGAAATAAGCATTATATATGAGAAAACGCGATAACGAACTATAACCATAAATGTGGAGAAAATGGAGAAAAATGGTGGATTTTGCTCAACGTATATGAATGACGATTGTTGATACGATATTGTGAAGTGTTGTTGTAAATGTTTGGGAGTTGAAATAGAACGTGGGAAAAGTAGTAGAAACAAAGGAAATGCTGCCCAATTGTTTTTCCTAGAAATAACGATACGTTCTCATAATCGATTAACTAACGTTAATGCGAACTCTCTCGTGAAGGTAGCGACGTGATATTGGAGGAGAACACGTGAACGATAGCTTAGCTAAACGACAAAGGTATGTGAGGCTAGTCCTTTCTTTCTATGGCATGAATCTTGCGACATGATTCTTCTTTCTTCTTCACGACTCACCTATGCTCCTAAAAGCTAAGAGTGTAAGATCATGAATAATAACACGAGATAAGAGCAATGTCATGAGTTCAGTAGTGATATGATGGAATTCCTTGCTTACACTCACCTTACATACTAATTCCTTCAAGGTGAGGCAAAATGTTTATAAATGTTCATAATGAAATCGAGGGTTCACAACCTTACGTCACCTCGATAAAGTATGGTTGTCTTAGAATCCTTATGCATATGTTATGATGAGCATATTATAATGAGCATGTTATGATGATATTACACCACGCCTAGTTGGCCGGGCAGTCACCGCTAAGGCGGGCAGCTTGTACACCATGGCCAGTTGGCATGGGCAGACACCACTAGTAGGAGGCATGAGATGGTACCCCGGACGCGGGAGGCTTGGACGCGGGCTAATGTTACTGATTATCACACCGCACCTATATGGTCGGGCAGTTTATATGTATATGATATGCATACATGAGATGATGATAAGCTTAAAAGTAAGTCAGCATGCATTACTTATCATATAATTCCCAGTCAGGTACATTTGCTCCATACTTGATGCCTCCTTTATTTTCTTGATGTGTTGTTATTGTTCATGCCTCTCATACTTAGTACAACATTCATACTGACGTTCGTTTTCTTTGGACGCTGTGTTCATGCCCACAGGTAGACAGAGAGGCGAGTTCGATCCGTATTCTTAGGAGCTGTCAGCTGATTGAAAGCACTCCATTGTTCGGAGTTGCTTATGATTATTCTTTTGGTACATATGTATATTTTGGGCATGACGGAGTCTTGTTCCACCTACATGTATAGTATGTCAGTAGTTGCTCGTAGATGCGTAGTGTGGGTTAGATGGTCTCACAAGTCTACTACAGTATGCTTACATATACTACATATAATATTTTGATATCCTAATGAGGCATTTGTATATATATATACATATAGATTAATTGTGCTTTCCACCGAAAAATGATTGTCATGCGATTGTGAATTTGTGAATGACAAAGAAGCGTAAATGACCACGACAAGAGAGGAAACAAGGGGTGCTCAGTGGTCAGCCTCGGGTACCCGTCGTGGCCCCTAGTCGGGTCGTGACAAAAGTGGTATCAAAGCAATTCGTCCTAGGAAGTGTCTACGAACCGTGTCTAGTAGAGGCTTGTTTATGGTGTGTTGTGCGCCACATCAATAAACAGGAGGCTACAGGGCATTTAGGAAAATGACCGTCTTTCGTCTTATGAGATCATGCGATAGAGCCATGCATAAGATTTTGTTCTTCCTAAAAGTGTGTTGTGATTTCAGAATGCCGCCAAAGGGAAAAGCTACAGCCGCCTAGAAGGGCAAAGCCACAACGAAAAGACGGGCAGAAAGAGAGCCTCTGATGAATGTAGAAGAGGGCGAATCACAAAATGAGGCCTCGCCCAACATAGAAGAGCAAGGAGGAGCCTCAGCTCCAATTCCTCCACCAGTCGCTTCGGGTCAACAAGTTACCGAAGCTATTCATCTATTGACGCTATTGGTAGCCGCACAGGCACAACGACAGAATGCGGGCCCGAGTGATCGTTCAGCTAGTATAAGAGCCCGTGATTTTATGACTCTAAATCCCTCGGAATTTTTCAGGTCGAAGCCGGATGAAGATCCGCAAAAATTCATTGATGAAATGTTGAGGACCTTAAAGATTATTCATGCCTCCGAGTCCGTGGAGTTAGCCTCTTATAAACTCCGCGATGTGGCGGTATTATGGTACAACAATTGGATAGCATCGAGGACAGAAAATGCACCTCCTCCCGTTTGGCAAGAGTTTGTTGACGCTTTTATTCGCCATTATTTGCCACCCGAGGTCCGCCGAGCTAGAGCGGATAGGTTCTTGAATCTAAAGCAAGGAAGCATGAGTGCTCGGGAATATAGCTTGCAATTTAATTCTCTGGCCAGGTATGCCCCGACTATGGTGGCCGACATGGGGGATCGATTGTACAGGTTTGTGAGTGGTTTGGGACCACATCTATTCAAAGATTGCTTGACAGCTTCACTGCAGGAAAGGGTGGCTATTTCCCGTATACAAGCCCGTGCCCAGAATTTAGAGGGACGACAGCCACCGCAAAAAGGTGATCGTGATATTGACAGGAGACAAGGCAAGAGGGCTAGATCTATGGGAGCAAGCAGTGAGTATAGAGGGGGGCCGAGATAGATGCATTGTAGGCACCCAGGCCAGTCAGCGACTAGTGCGCCTCCCAAATTTTCAGATAGGAGGTTTGATCGTTCATTTCGGTCAGGATAGGGCCAGAGTTCGAGGGCCTCAGATTTTTAGTCTAGAGGAGACTTTAGTCCGAAGGGACCCCCAGTACCGCAGTGCAACCAGTGCGGTAGACTATATTCCGGATAGTGTCGCCGAGGTTCGGACGCTTGTTATGCCTGCGGTCAAGTTGGTCATATGATGAGGGATTGCCCTTCGATGAGAGATAGGATTGGGACTCAACCCACAGGTTCGGTAGCGGGTTCTTCTTCAGTATGCCCCACAGCACAGACTCCAGTAGGCAGAGGTAGAGGCAGAGGGGGAGCATCTACTTCAGGTGCTGTTCAGCCCCGCGTATATGCTTTAGCTGGGCGACAGGATCTTGAGTCCTCCCCGGACGTTGTTACAGGTACATTGACTATATTTTCTCGTGATGTATATGCTTTGATCGATCCGGGTTCTACTTTCTCTTATGTTACTCCGTATATTGCTGATCGTATTGGGGTGACACTCGAGCCAATTAAACCTTTTGAAGTGTTCACTCCGGTTGGTGATCCCGTGATAGCCAGACAAGTGTATAAGTGTCACGACCCAACCCCGTAGGCCGTGACTAGTGTCCGTGCTGGACACCCATACGTACCCAATAACCCCAAACTAGCATATTAGCAGAATATATCAATATAAGAGTCAATTTGGCGTTACTAGATATCACATATGCACAGATATAGCACGTGAAAGCCGATAAGGCCATCACGGATCATAACAATCCCAGAAACATATACAGAACCCACATGCATGTCTACAGACCTCTACAGAAAAAAACAGAATCATAAGACGGGACAGGGCCCCGTCGTACCCCTGAATGATATACATATGTACAATAGCAGAAGACTGTACCAAAATATAGGCTCTGGATAAAAGAGCGCTCCAAAATAGCAGAATAAGGTCCTATGCAGGCAGATCAGCAAACTTGTCGTCTGTACCTGCGCGGCATGAAAATGCAGCCCCCGAAGAAAGGGGGTCAGTACGGAATATGTAAAGCCTGAAGTACAGAAACAAGATCATACCCGGAAACAGAACGAACAGAAAAAGAATGCAAAATCCAGAATATCAAATGCATATTTTCAAAACATATGAAGTGTGTACAGAGACATATGCCATATCATATCCGGCCCCCGCCAAGGGACTCGGTAGACAGAACGTGGTCACCCCCCGACGCTGGTGCCACAACACATAAGAATCAGAATAGGGGATAACCCCATAACATAGCATAACATATCCGATGGCCATATCAGATCATATCATATCAAAATAGTGTACATGGCACAGCATACTCCACAACCCATGTACATGTATACCTGCCCCCTCACATCGAGGCACGGCGAACAAAGCAGTGGAAGTCGCTTGAGAACATATCCTGGCCCGGGCTCAGTGTGGGAAACATTGAGGCATCCACGAATGGAGTAGTGAGAGACTAAATGCAAATAAAAATACCATATATATTTCCAGAGACTCAATGAGGCATATCGAATGACCAATCAAAGCAATGAAATCGGACGGAATCATAGTAAGTGAATTTCGGATGTCATAATGGTTTACGGAGGCATAACCTTTCTGAGGTCGTTTCCAAGATCCAAAACGGTTTATAAGACTTAATGGAGTATAAAAAAATGACTTTTATTTAGTAGTTAAAACATTTCCTTTAAAGCCGCTCAAGGACAAGTCATAAACACAAAAGGGTAAAATCAGAAATAGTGGGCCCACCTCGGGACAAATGAAGCAGTGGGCTCAAATTACGTATTTTAAACTGATGGGGTCACCTATAGAGGTACTAGGGACATTTCATAACTTTCTAAGCCATTTGTGAAAGTTTGCCTAATCCTTCCAACAAAGCATACCTAAAGGATTCAATTCTATTGAATGAAAAAGTGACAATTTCAAACGCGGATTCCGATGGACAGAATATATTCCGAGGTTCAAATCCAATCCTAGTATACCTAGGACATGCCAAAAGAAGAATCGGGATAGCTTTACATACCTTATATGCGTCTCACGCTCGTCCAATCTCCAATCCCGTTTCACCCAGAATCTACAAATGGTCACATTTACCAATTGTGAGTTTTAGATTCTACGAATTCAACTTAAATTCATATTTGTCTACCGAAATTTTGGCAGCACCTCCCCTATACATATAGCACCCCCGAGAATTCAACTCGGCCAAAACAATCAACAACAACAACACCAACAACAATCAACAATCACTATAAAGCACAATATAACATAACTAGTCATCTTCCCAACATAATGTCATAACCTTCATTCCGACTTCGTATTTTCAAATCAACATTGACATTCTCGTATTCATTACTAATCAAAATCATTACAATGCCATTCGGAAGCATTTCATATCATTTTTATAATATATACCCAAGATATACAAAATATATAAACTTTCCACCAAAGCCATAATTCCTCCAAATCTTCAAATCATTAACATACTTATTCCTAACATGTTTCCATCTTCTAAGTTCATCAACGATCATCATAGTTTGCACCTTAACAACTTAATTTCCATAATGTCATAAAATCATACGATAACGACATAAGCTTCTATATTCCATTTCAATGCAAACTTACGTCATTTTACCTTCATTTACATCGCAAGGATCACAACAACACAACTAACACACTAAACAAACTTAATTCATTTCCATTCCACCAACTCCATACCACACGGCCAAACACCACATTACTAACCTCAACTAAATTCATTCAACTTCCATTTCCAATATAAATTCCATCATAACCACAACTAGAATACCACATAAATTCAACACACTATAGGTATACACATATATACATACACGGCCACATATATATATATATCCACTTTGTAAACTTCCATATTTTCATAGTTTCTACTCATTTCCATATACTACAACACAAACAAACCATCATAACATAATAACAAGGGATTAATTCTTACCTTTTTCTTATATCTTCTTCACTTGTCCAAAGTGTGAGATTGAGGAAATTAATGCTCAATCTTCCAAAACAACTACACCAAGTTGTAGAGGGACCTTGAATTAGTAGGAATTCAACAAGAAAATAATTTTTGAGGCAAGATTTTTGGGGGTGATTTTTCTATGGCTAGGCCGAATGGCCCTTATGTTGTTGCTCTTGTTTTTCTTCTTTCTCTTCTTCCTCTGTTTCTTGAAACTTCTAGTAGATAATGACCATTTATAATTAATTAGGCTCATGGAAATTAATTAAACCATGGGTTGGGCCTAGTGTTGGCCGGCCACCCCTTAAGCATTGGGCCTTAATTTTTCATTTTATTTTTGAGCCCAATTGGTCAAGATTCTTATTTTGTAATTCCCGAAACTAATTTCCAAAATTCCAATCTCGCCCTTAGCCTTCCCCGATGTCTCCACGTCAATATTTTTTTCCACGAACAACATAACACATTACCTACAAGTCACAATTATTTCAAAATTTCCGAATATGCGGTAACACGGGATATAACAATAAGGATTGTGTCATTGTGATATGTGATCGTCAGACTAAAGGTGACTTGATTGAGCTGGAAATGATAGACTTTGATGTGATTATGGGAATGGATTCGCTAGCGTCATGTTATGCTAATGTTGATTGCTGGGCGAAAGTGGTCCGATTCCAATTCCCGGGAGAGCCCGTACTTGAATGGAAGGGCTATACAGCATCCCCAAGGGGTAGGTTTATTTCCTACCTTAAGGCGAGAAGGATGATAGCCAAGGGATATATTTATCATCTGGTTCGAGTACCCGACACAGAAGCAGAACCGCCAGCTTTCCAATCTGTTCCGGTAGTGA
This sequence comes from Lycium barbarum, assembly GCF_019175385.1. Classification (NCBI taxonomy): domain Eukaryota; kingdom Viridiplantae; phylum Streptophyta; class Magnoliopsida; order Solanales; family Solanaceae; genus Lycium; species Lycium barbarum. Next base: position 66,019,395 of record NC_083346.1, read on the forward strand.
ATGAATTTTCGGATGTATTTCTAGACGAACTCCCAGGTCTTCCACCAGAAAGAGAGATTGACTTCGCCATAGATGTGTTGCCGGACACCAAGCCCGTTTCTATTCCTCTTTATCGAATGGCCCCGGCGCAATTGAAAGAGTTAAAAGCACAGCTGAAAGATCTGCTTGACAAGGGATTTATCAGACCCAGCTAATCGCCGTAGGGAGCACCAGTCTTGTTCGTGAGAAAGAAGGACGGATCCTTACGAATGTGTATCGACTACAGACAATTGAACAAAGTGACGATAAAGAACAAATATCCTCTTCCAAGGATTGATGATTTATTCGATCAGCTGCAAGGTGCTAAATGGTTTTCTAAAATAGATTTGAGGTCGGGTTATCATCAAGTGAGAGTTAGAGAAGCAGATATTCCCAAAACAGCTTTCCGAACGAGATATGGCCACTATGAATTTCGAGTAATGTCATTCGGGTTGACTAATGCTCCGGCTGTATTTATGAATTTGATGAACAACGTATTCAGGCCTCTCTTGGATCTATTCGTGATAGTATTTATTGATGTTATTCTGGTGTACTCCCGCACAGAGTCAGAACATGCAGATTATCTGAGAATTGTTCTTGCCATACTTCGAGCCCGAGAATTGTATGCAAAATTTTCAAAGTGTGAGTTCTGGCTGAATTCTGTAACATTCTTGGGCCATATTATTTCAGACGATGGTATCCGAGTCGACGCTCAGAAAATTGAAGCTGTAAAAACTTGGCCAAGGCCTACGACGCCCACAGAAGTTCGCAGTTTCCTGGGTTTGGCAGGATATTATAGAAGGTTCGTAGAGGGCTTTTCATCTATTTCAGCCCCATTGACGAAGCTAACTCAGAAGTCTGCTAACTTTCAATGGAACGATACATGCGAGCGTAGTTTCCAAGAGCTGAAAGACGGGTTGACCTCAGCTCCAGTGCTAACACTTCCAGAGGGGCCAGATGGCTACGTTGTGTATTGTGATGCTTCCGGTGGGGGACTAGGATGTGTATTTGTCACGACCCAGCTCTGTGGGCCGCGACTGGTGCCCTATTTGGGCACCCCAAACAAACTCACATGCTAACTCGTCATATTCTAATTTATCTCAGATTTCATATTAATCATTTTAAACAGATTGAAAGCAAATATTATCTTAAGCGGTCGCACGTGCAACAATATCACATCAAAGTCAGAAGGGACGGCGGAATACACATCGCCGAATATATATATACACATATGCAAGAATATGGGCCACCATGGCCTCCATAGTAGGTAGGACCGCATTAAGACACAAATCATCAACAGAACAAACACACGTAGGACCCACGACCTACATATATGACTACAGGCCTCTACAAACCAAAACGGAAACATATGCAGAATGTGGGGCCTACACTGGCGGATCACCAACTTCTGTACCTGCGGGCATGAAACGCAGCCCCTAAAGAAAGGAGGTCAGTACGAAAGATGTACTGAGTATGTAAGGCATAGAATACAGAAATCCAGACCATAACTGTAGTAAAGGTACATGTCACGTCCCGGCTAGGGGCCGCGACGGGTACCCGGGACTAACCCCCGAGCACCGCTCGTGCTATCATTTACCTAACCCATTTAACAATCATTCATCTATTTCCGGTTAACTTTAAAAAGAGGATTTGCTTTTCATTACAAAAATATAACGCGTTGATACAAAAACGTATTTCAATATACTTATACACATGCGTACTACCCACGTTGTGGAACCACACAACCCACATTGAGCATCTATGAGCCTCTATTGAGTGGCATAAAAATATATACACAAAAGGAACAACCAATTAGCACCTCCGGAAGATGGAGTGCTCTTCAGCTCGGCTAGTGACTCCTATCAGTCTGGACCGCTTTCCCGTCTACCTGTGGGCATGAACACAGCATCCAAAGAAAAGGATGTCAGTACGAGCATTGTACTGAGTATGTAAGGCATACATCAATAAATTAATTAAGAATAAGAAAGTAAAGTAAGTACAAGGAGATAATCGATAACTGCTTGCCTCATAAGGCGGATCCATGCATGCATGCTCATAAAGCATCATATAGTAAATTGTTGCGGAACGCGCAGCTCGATCCATATGTCATCATATGTTAGTGCCGAGGAACGTACGGCCCGATCCATAAATATAATAAGTTAGTGCCGAGGAACGTACGGCCCGATCCATAACCCATATATCCCGCGTGCGGGCATCCCGTGTCCAGGATGAAAACATGATATGCCAGCTGACCAGGTGGCTATACGTCTATAGCGCCTCACCTTTCCCCGTTTCCCCTGAAAACATTTTCATATCATATATATACATACATAATATACATAGCATGCTTGAGAGCCCAAGGAAAAGCTATAAGTACGTCGGAGTGACGTAAGGTCGAAAGCCTCCAATTATGTTATGGAGTAATCATCGTCGCTTGGTCTCACCTTGAGGGAACAATTATTATAAGGCGAGACTATCAATGAAGAATAGCATTAAAAGAAAACATAGAATAAAATCATGAACTTCATAAGGCATCCATTCATATACTTTGGAAGATTTAGAAATAAAGTCACCATCCATGAATAAATTGAGAAAATCAGTAAATACCTCGACGTTCTCATATCGTCATTGAAATCGTAAACTTGAAACTTTAAACATAAGATCGTTCTCATCATAGTCATCATAATGATATTCTCACTTTTTACATCATCGTTGTCATTGAAAAAAAATATCCTTCGTCGTTATCATAAGAACTCACATAATCACAACCTTTGGTTTTGGAAAATATGAGTACTTGGAAAACATTTATGGAATATCAAGAAGGAAATCATGCTTCGGAATCTTAGACTTTTTAACCTTTGATAGCAAGGAAAAGATGGGAGCATTTATGAAATCGTAAGCTAGGGATCATGCCTTTGAAAGAAAGGGAATAGCCTCACATACCTTCGACGTTATCAATTCTTATTGTTTGCTCGTTCTCCCTTAATGCACTCGTATATGCCTTCAAGAGAATTCATGTCGTCGTTAGCAAAGTAATTATAAGAACGGACTACTATTTCTAAGGAAAATTGGATAGCACTTCCTTCATTTCTAATACTTTTCCCATGTTTCATTTCAACTCTCATACATTCGTAACGACACTCACAATATTACTTTCAACAATCATCACTTATACACCTTAAGAAAAATCTACCATTTTCCTCCAATTTCTCCACATCCATGGTTATAGCTCGTTATCACGTTTTCTCGTATATAATACTTATTTCATGGTCTAGACGTTATTTATAACATATTCACAACCGTAGCTTATCAACATTCATGACTCCATTCAACTACTATTCAATTGTGCCACTATTCACCCATGCAAGGCCCATTTTCTATGTTCTTATACATTTCAAGTATCTAAGCCTTCCAATACCTTGAACCATATGGTATAGTCATGAAACATACCTTGAATGATGGTGGAACAAGCCTTGAGCAACAATACTCTTTTTATACCAAAACCCTATTTCAACCCCTTTGAGATTTCTTGAAGAAGATGACTTCCAATAGAGTCTCATGCACTTGCTTTCATGAATTTAGATGTTGATGATCTTGGTTTCCCTTTGATCTCTTGAATTTTGTGGATGAATAATTGGAGAGCTTCTAGAGTGTTCTTGAAGGTTGTATGGATGAAAAATGAAATAAAATGAGGCTTTGGTCCCTTTTAATAACTCAAAGTTTGATCTTTAATGAATTCCAGTCGGGGTGAACAGTGGTCGTAAACCACAGTTTACGGGCCGTAAACTAGTTTGCGAGCCGTATTATGTGGTCGTCTTTAAGCATGTCCAAAACAGAGAAGCTGGCTGAAGAACATGGCAGTTTACGATCGAGGTTTACGGTCCGTAAACCAGTTTACGGGCCGTATTCCAAGTCGTATTTAAGCATTTCACCACTTAACAGAAAGTTGGAATTTGAAAGGCTGGAGGAAGATGGTGGTTTACGGTCCGTAAATCACTTTACGGGTCGTAAATCACTATACGACCACTGGGCTGCATGAAATTTTACAACTTTTCCATTTCCAAAAATTCACAAATCATCACCCCTTGCTTAGTAAAACACCCCACACTCATACCCTTGTCGTTCTATTCCTTGTACATGTACGGGGACTTTTCCGAGGTGTAACAGTACAGAAAGAGAATACCGAATAAGTATATCAAAACCGGTACGGAAATCATATGTACACAATGCAAATAAAAGAAATCATGCATAACGCTCAGGAACGTGGTCGGCACTCCGACGCTGGCGCCACAACACAGCATACTCCGGAAAGTTTCAAATCTCCGTACAATCCCCGAACACATCGTATCATCATACATATCATATCATCCAACATATCATAAGCCATATCACAGCATAACTCCATAAACGGTACCCGGCCCTATGGCGACGTCTCGGGAACCGTAACACATCATACTGTCGAATATGTCATAGTGCCACGATCACAAAACCGGCCCGGGAACCGGCGAACGATATCATAGTATTAGGCACGAGCAGAGTAGTGCGGAAACCATATGCATATACACAATTAAATTCCCAAACTCGACAAATAAATACATATACATGTATATATATATATAGAGATCAGAAAGCTCAAAATAAGTATCGTATCTGTCGGAATTAGTATACAAAAGATATGAGCCTTTAAATTTACAAAACTTTCGAAAAATACCTCATAAGTCATTTTCTGAAAATTTAGTATCGTTCACATTAAGGAGCTTTCAAATAACTTATGGAGCAAATCAAACGGAGCCTTAAATTCATAGGCAAAAGTCCCTTCTTTATATCATACAAAAATAGATCAAGTAATACAAACGAAGGGAGTCTCGGGACTAGTGGGCCCACCACGGGTCAAGTCGAGGTGGTAGACATAAATTACGAGCATTAGACTTTATGGAGTCATCCATGAAAGTTTCAAAGCGATTCTCTCACGTTTGTGCAAGATATGGATGTTTGAATAGTTTTCCAACAAAACACAAGGATTATAGTTCAATTACATTGAATGAATAGTACCCAGAATCAAACTCGGATTTTTTTATGAACAGAATTGTCCCCGAGGCTCAAATCTCAACCTGGTATATCTAGGACATGCCAAAAGAAGGAAAGGGGTAGCTTTACATACCTTTCGCTCTTCTTACGCTCGCTCAACGTCAAATCCCGTTTGTTCCAAAATCTACATTTGGTCACAATTACCAAATATGAGTTTCAAGCTTTTAAGAATTCAAGTTTAAATCTATACTTGTCTATTGAAATTTCGGCAGCATTTCCCCTATAAATTCAATATCCCCCGAGAGTTAACTCGGCTATTATATCAACAATCAACACTCATAACAATCCCAACAACATCAACAACCACAATAAAACACATTCAACATATTTATTCTTCTTTTCTACATAATGTAGCAATTTCCATTCCTACTTCACAATTTCAAACTAATATCAACATTTTTCCACATTCTTTAACTAATTCAAAATTATTCAACCATATTTCAATAGCATCCCAAACAATATTCAAGGATTCAAATAATCCCGCCAACTCCATATTCCATCCGAACTTCTACAAATGCAACGAAACTATCAAATCGCATTGTCTTCTTCCAAATTCATCAACAACCACAAAAATTCACATTTTAGGACTCTATTTTCATAATTACCCAAAAATCATATTAACAACACATAATTCCTCATAACGACTTATAGTTAATTTCAATGCCGACTCAAACCATTTAAACCTCTATTTACATCATAATGCCACAACGATACAACTAACAAGCTAAATAAAATTTAATTCACCATCCCTTCACTACCCTATAGCTCACGGCCACACCCCTTTTCACACACCCACACGGCCAAGCACACACACATTACAATTCCATGGTTTTTCATGCAATTCTAACCATTATAATACACATACTTTTCCATAACATAAGGGATGAAATTCTTACCTTTTTCTTCCAATTTTCTCTTGCCGCAAACGTAGTCCTTTCGCTAAACTAATTATAACATGTCATAGAGAATCTTGAACTTAGTAAGGATCCAAGAAGAACAAGATTTTTGGAATGAAGATTGAAGGGCTAAATTTTTTTTTTCTTTTTCCTTGTTATGGCCGAACCCTCTTAGTCTTTGGCTCTCTCTCTCTCTCTTTTGTTTTGTTGTCTTGAAATGTTCTAGTGAATTCTATACCTTTTGACCCTTTTTATTTAAATTGCCACATGGAAGAATTCCCATGGGCTTGGGCTTGGGCTTGGCCAATGGCCGGCCACCCCATAGCTCTTGGGCCTCATTTTCTCTTTTTATTTATTTTGAGCCCAATAATTTATGGATCTTATTTGTAATTTTCGAAACTAATTTCCAAAATTCCAATTTTTCCCTTGGCCTTCTTCCGCATTTTCGCAACAATATTCTTCACAAATAACACACATATATGAAATAAAATAAAATATAGCCCTCATTTCCTACAAGGCAAGATTGTTTCAAATTTTCCAAGTGCACAAATATGCGGGATATAACAGTATTGATGGAGCACGGGAAGGTTATTGCATATGCTTCGAGGCAATAGCGGAAACATGAGAAGAATTATCTAACTCATGATCTCGAACTAGCTGTGGTTATTCATGCCCTAAAAATATGGAGGCATTATTTATACGGGGTGCACGTTGATATCTATACGGTTCACAAAAGTCTTCAGTACATCTTCAAGCAAAAAGAGTTGAATCTGCGACAGAGGCAGTGGATTGAATTATTAAAAGATTATGACGTAAGTTTTTTGTACCACCCCGGTAAAGCAAATGTAGTAGCTGATACACTTAGCCGCCGATCAATGGGCAGCTTATGTGAAATCCCTCCAGAAAGGAAAGAGATGGTTAAAGAACTTCACCGATTAGTAAATCTGGGAGTGCGTACAATTGATTCAGGCGATGCCGGGATTAGTATAAATGATTCCTCAATTTCGTCCTTGTATATGGAAGTGAAAGAACGGCAGTGCGAAGATCCGCAGTTATGTCGTTATAGAGACATATCTCATGGGAAAGAAAAGTCTCCGTTTGAAGTTTCTATGGATGGAATTCTTAGGTACCGAGGCAGGTTATGTGTATCGAATATGGCGGATTTGCGCCGACGAATTCTAGAAGAAGCACATTGCCGATGAATTCTAAAAGAAGCACATTGCTCTCGACATTCTATTCACCCAGGTGCTACCAAAATGTATCATGATCTCAAGATGATGTACTGGTGGGGCGGCATGAAAAGGGACACAGCAGAATTCGTGACACAATGTCCAAATTGCCAACAGGTAAAAGCTGAACACCAGAAGCCAGGAGGCTTGTTGCAAGCGATGGAAATCCCTACCTGGAAATGGGAAGTGATCAACATGGATTTCGTCGTGGGATTACCCCGTTCCCGTGGCAGGTATGACTCTATATGGGTGATCGTGGATAGGCTGACGAAAGTAGCCCATTTTCTTCCAGTTAAGACCACGTACTCAGCAGAAGGCTATGCAAGGTTTTATCTCAAAGAAATTGTTCGACTCCATGGAATCCCATTATCTATTATCACAGATAGAGGAACACAGTTTATAGCTAAGTTCTGGAAGTCTTTTCAAGAAGGTTTGGGCACGCAAGTGAAGTTTAGCACGGCATTTCATCCGCAAACTGATGGGCAGGCCGAGCGTACTATTCAAACCTTAGAAGATATGCTACGGGCGTATGTGTTGGATTTCGGTGGTAGCTGGGATGACCACTTACCCCTTATTGAATTCGCATACAACAATAGCTACCATTCTAGCATACAAATGGCTCCATATGAAGCTTTATATGGGAGGAAATGTAGATCTCCAATTGGATGGTTCGAAATAGAAGAAGCACGACTAGTGGGCCCTGAATTGATCCAATAAGCAATAGAAAAAGTCAAGGTGATCTAAGATCGGTTGTTGACTGCCAAAAGTCGTCAAAAGTCCTATGCGGACAATCGCCGACGAGACTTGGAATTTCAAGCCGATGATTGGGTGTTCTTGAAAGTGTCGCCAATGAAAGGGGTGATGAGATTTGGTAAGAAAGGGAAGCTATGTCCCAGATACATTGGACCCTACAAAATAGTCCGCAAAATGGGTCAGGTAGCCTATGAATTGGATTTGCATTCGGTGCTTGAATCAGTCCACACAGTTTTCCACGTTTCGATGCTCCGCAAGTGTATTGGAGACCCCACCAAGATTGTCCCGATAGATGATGTGCAAGTGACAGAACGGCTTACCTATGAAGAGGTGCCTATTGCTATTTTAGATAGCCAGGTGCGGAGACTCCGAAATAAAGAGGTAGTTTCAGTCAAAGTCTTATGGTGAAACGATAACCGGGAAGAAATGACTTGGGAAGCAGAAGAGAGCATGAAGTCCAAGTACCCATACTTATTCCAACCCCCGGGAGAGATCCAAGACGAAACGCCGACGATATGAGGTATGTACGCCTCACTTTTATGCTTTTGGTTGTGTGTGGCCACAGATATGTTGATATTGTGATGTAGCCCTGTGAGGCGATGATATTATGGGTTGTTGTGACAGGTTGGTAGTGTCAAATTACAGGGAAAACTTTGGCAAAATTCTCGTAGAATCCCGAGTGTTTATCATTCGAGGATGAATGTTACAAAAGGGGGGAAAAGTGTTACACCTCGGAAATTTTTTGTGAGCCAACAATGAATAGACCACAAAGGGCATGAGTGTGCGATGTTTTACTAAGTAGGGAATGACTATTTATGAACTTTGGAAATAAGAAAGTTGCAGAATTTCATTTCAGCCCAGTGGTCGTAAAATGGAATACAGCCCGTAAAGTGATTTACGGACCGTAAAGTGCTATCGTCCTTCAACATTCCAAAATTTCAACTTTCTGTCAAATGCTTCAAATGGTTAAAAACGACTTGGAATACGGACCGTAAATTGAAATACGGCCCATAAACTGAGTCGTAAACTGCCATGATCTTCAGCATGCCATTCTGGTTTTGATATGCTTAAATACGGTCGCGAAGGACAGACCGTAAACCAGAATACGGCCCGTAAAGTGGGGTTTACGACCACTGTGCATCCCGACTACTGTTCATAAAAATCCGATTTTGTGATTACTATAAGGGACCCTTCTCATTCATTTCACTTCATTTTCTCATCTACACCACTCAAGAACTCTCTAAAAAATTCTCTAAACACTTCAACCATAGGAATAACAAGGGAATCAATGATCAACAACACCAAATCCATGAATCAAAGTGTGTTAAACTCAAGTGAGGTTCATCCAAATCAAGAAATTCCAAAAGAGGTGAAGTAGGGTTTTAATGCTAAAGGAAGAACTCCACTCTAGGCTTGTTCCACCACCATCTAAGGTAAGTTTCATGACTTTATCATGTTGTTTAAGGTATTGGAAAGCTAAGATGCTTGAATTGTAGAAAGACATGGAAAATGGGTCTTGAATGGGAGAATAGTGTCATAATTGAATAGTAGTCGAATGGAACCATAAACGTTGATGTGCCATGATTATGAATATGTTGTAAATAATGTTTAGACAAGGAAATAAGCATTATATATGAGAAAACGCGATAACGAACTATAACCATAAATGTGGAGAAAATGGAGAAAAATGGTGGATTTTGCTCAACGTATATGAATGACGATTGTTGATACGATATTGTGAAGTGTTGTTGTAAATGTTTGGGAGTTGAAATACAACGTGGGAAAAGCAGTAGAAACAAAGGAAATGCTGCCCAATTTGTTTTCCTAGAAATAACGATACGTTCTCATAATCGATTAACTAACGTTAATGCGAACTCTCTCGTGAAGGTAGCGACGTGATATTGGAGGAGAACACGTGAACGATAGCTTAGCTAAACGACAAAGGTATGTGAGGCTAGTCCTTTATTTCTATGGCATGAATCCTGCGACATGATTCTTCTTTCTTCTTCACGACTCTCCTATGCTCCTAAAAGCTAAGAGTGTAAGATCATGAATAATGACACGAGATAAGAGCAATGTCATGAGTTCAGTAGTGATATGATGGAATTCCTTGCTTACACTCACCTTACATACTAATTCCTTCAAGGTGAGGCAAAATGTTTATAAATGTTCATAATGAAATCAAGGGTTCACAACCTTACGTCACCTCGATAAAGTATGGTTGTCTTAGAGTCCTTATGCATATGTTATGATGAGCATATTATAATGAGCATGTTATGATGATATTACACTGCGCCTAGTTGGCCGGGCAGTCACCGCTAAGGTGGGCAGCTTGTACACCATGGCCAGTTGGCATGGGCAGACACCACTAGTGGGAGGCATGAGATGGTACCCCGAACGCGGGAGGCCTGGACGCGGGCTAATGTTACTGATTATCACACCGCACCTATATGGTCGGGCAGTTTATATATATATGATATGCATACATGAGATGATGATAAGCTTAAAAGTAAGTCAGCATGCATTACTTTTCATATAATTCCCAGTCAGGTACAGTTGCTCCATACTTGATGCCTCCTTTGTTTTCATGATGTGTTTTTATTGTTCATGCCTTTCATACTCAGTACAACATTCATACTCACGTCCGTTTTCTTTGGACGCTGTGTTCATGCCCACAGGTAGAAAGGGAAGCGAGTTCGATCCGGATTCTTTGGAGTTGTCAGCTGATTGAAATCACTCCATTGTTCGGAGTTGCTTATGATTATTCTTTTGGTACATATGTATATTTTGGGCATGACGGAGTCTTGTTCCGCCTACATGTATAGTATGTCAGTAGAGGCTCGTAGATGCGTAGTGTGGGTTAGATGGTCTCACAAGTCTACTACAGTATGCTTACATATACTACATATAATATTTTGATATCCTAATGAGGCATTTGTATATATATATACATATAGATTAATTGTGCTTTCCACCGAAAAATGATTGTCATGCGATTGTGAATTTGTGAATGATAAAGAAGCGTAAATGACCACGACAAGAGAGGAAACAAGGGGTGCTCAGTGGTCAGCCTCGGGTACCCGTCATGGCCCCTAGTCGGGTCGTGACAAAAGTGGTATCAAAGCAATTCGTCCTAGGAAGTGTCTACGAGCCGTGTCTAGTAGAGTCTTGTTTATGGTGTGTTGCGCGCCACATCAATAAACAGGAGGCTACAGGGCATTTTGGAAAATGACCGTCTTTCGTCTTATGAGATCGTGCGATAGAGCCATGCATAAGATTTTGTTCTTCCTAAAAGTGTGTTGTGATTTCAGAATGCCGCCAAAGGGAAAAGCTACAGCCGCCCAGAAGGGCAAATCCACAATGAAAAGACGGGCAGAAAGAGAGCCTCTGATGAATGTAAAAGAGGGCGAATCCCAAAATGAGGCCTCCCCCAACATAGAAGAGCACGGAGGAGCCTCAGCTCCAATTCCTCCACCAGTCGCTTCGGGTCAACAAGTGACCGAAGCTATTCATCTAAGGACGCAATTGGTAGCCGCACAGGCACAACGACAGAATGCGGGCCTGAGTGATCGTTCAGCTAGTACAAGAGCCCGTGATTTTATGACTCTAAATCCCCCGGAATTTTTCGGGTCGAAGCCGGATGAAGATCCGCAAAAATTCATTGATGAAATGTTGAGGACCTTAAAGATTATTCATGCCTCCGAGACCGAGTCCGTGGAGTTGGCCTCTTATAGACTCCGCGATGTGGCGGTATTATGGTACAACAATTGGATAGCATCGCGACAGAAAATGCACCTCCTCCCGTTTGGCAAGAGTTTGTTGACGCTTTTATTCGCCATTATTTGCCACCCGAGGTCCGCCGAGCTAGAGCGGACAGGTTCTTGAATCTAAAGCAAGGAAACATGAGTGCTCGGGAATATATCTTGCAATTTAATTCTCTTGCCAGGTATGCCCCGACTATGGTGGCCGACATGGGGGATCGAGTGCACAGGTTTGTGAGTGGTTTGGGACCACATCTATTCAAAGATTGCTTGATAGCTTCATTGCAGGACGGGATGGACATTTCCCGTATACAAGCCCATGCCCAGAATTTAGAGGGACGACAGCCACCGCAAAAAGGTAATCGTGATATTGATAGGAGACAAGGCAAGAGGGCTAGATCTATGGGAGCAAGCAGTGAGTATAGAGGGGGACTGAGACAGATGCATTCTAGGCACCCAGGCCAGTCAGCGACTAGTGCGCCTTCCCGATTTTCAGATAGGAGGTTTGATCATTCTTTTCGGTCAGGACAGGGCCAGAGTTCGAGGGCCTCAGATTTTCAGTCTAGAGGAGATTTTAGTCAGAAGGGACCCCCAGTACGGCAGTGCAACCAGTGCGGTAGACTACATTACGGACAGTATCGCCGAGGTTCGGACGCTTGTTATGCCTGCGGTCAAGTTGGCCATGTGATGAGGGATTGCCCTTCGATGAGAGATAGGGTTGGGATTCAGCCCACAGGTTCAGTAGCGGGTTATTCTTCAGTACGCCCCATAGCACAGACTCCAGCAGGTAGAGGTAGAGGCAGAGGTGGAGCATCTACTTTAGGTCTTTTTCAGCCCCGCGTATAAGCTTTAGCTGGGCGACAGGATCTTGAGTTCTCCCCGGACGTTGTCACAGGTACATTGACTATATTTTCCCGCGATGTATATGCTTTGATCGATCCGGGTTCTACTTTATCTTATGTTACTCCATATATTACTGATCGTATTGGGGTGAAACCTGAGCCAATTAAACCTTTTGAAGTGTTCACTCCGGTTGGTGATCCCGTGATAGGCAGACAAGTGTATAAGGATTGTGTCATTGTGATATATGATCGTCAGACTAAAGCTGACTTGATTGAGCTGGAAATGATAGACTTTGATGTGATTATGGGCATGGATTGGCTTGCGTCATGTTCAGCTAATGTTGATTGTTGGGCGAAAGTGGTCCGATTCCATTTCCCGGGAGAGCCCATACTTGAATGGAAGGGCAATACAGCATCCCCAAGGGGTAGGTTTATTTCCTACTTTAAGGCGAGAAGGATGATAGCCAAGGGCTATATTTATCATCTGGTTCGAGTACCCGACACAGAAGCAGAACCGCCAGCTTTCCAATCTATTCCGGTAGTAAATGAATTTCCGGATGTATTTCCAGACGAACTCCCAGGTATTCCACCAGAAAGAGAGATTGACTTCACCATAGATGTGTTGCCGGACACCAAGCCCATTTCTATTCCTCCTTATCGAATGGCCCCGGCGCAATTGAAAGAGTTAAAAGCACAGCTGAAAGATCTGCTTGACAAGGGATTTATCAGACCCAGCTCATCGCCGTGGGGAGCACCAGTCTTGTTCGTGAGAAATAAGGACGGATCCTTACGAATGTGTATCGACTACAGGCAATTGAACAAAGTGACGATAAAGAACAAATATCCTCTTTCAAGGATTGATGATTTATTCGATCAGCTGCACGGTGCTAAATGGCTTTCTAAAATAGATTTGAGGTCGGGTTATCATCAAGTGAGAGTTAGAGAAGCAGATATTCCCAAAACAGTTTTTCGAACGAGATATGGCCACTATGAATTTCGAGTAATGTCATTCGGGTTGACTAATGCTCCGACTGTATTTATGAATTTGATGAACAACGTATTCAGGCCTCTCTTGGATCTATTCGTGATAGTATTTATTGATGATATTCTGGTGTACTCCCGCACAGAGTCAGAACATGTAGATCATCTGAGAATTGTTCTTGGCATACTTCGAGCCCGAGAATTGTATGCAAAATTTTCAAAGTGTGAGTTCTGTATCATTCTTGGGCCATATTATTTCAGATGATGGTATCCAAGCCGACGCTCAGAAAATTGAAGCTGTAAAAACTTGGCCAAGGCCTACGACGCCCATAGAAGTTCGCAGTTTCCTGGGTTTGGCAGGATATTATAGAAGGTTCGTAGAGGGCTTTTCATCTATTTCAGCCCCATTGACGAAGCTAACTCAGAAGTCCGCTAACTTTCAATGGAACGATGCATGCGAGCGTAGTTTCCTAGAGCTGAAAGACAGGTTGACCTCAGCTCCAGTGCTAACACTTCCAGAGGAGCCAGATGGCTACGTTGTGTATTGTGATGCTTCCGGTGTGGGACTAGGATGTGTATTGATGCAGCACGGGAAGGTTATTGCATATGCTTCGAGGCAATTGCGGAAAAATAAGAAGAATTATCTAACTCATGATCTCGAACTAGCTGCGGTTATTCATGCCCTAAAAATATGGAGGCATTATTTATACGGGGTGCACGTTGATATCTATACGGATCACAAAAGTCTTCACTACATCTTCAAGCAAAAAGAGTTGAATCTGCAACAGAGGCGGTGGATTGAATTATTAAAAAATTATGAGGTAAGTATTTTGTACCACCCCGGTAAAGCAAATGTAGTAGCTGACACACTTAGCCGCCGATCAATGGGCAGCTTATATGAAATCCCTCCAGAAATGAAAGAAATGGTTCAAGAACTTCACCGATTAGCAAATCTGGGAGTGCGTATAATTGATTCGGGCGATGCCGGGATTAGTATAAATGATTCCACAATTTCGTCCTTGGATATGGAAGTGAAAGAACGGCAGTGCGAAGATCCGCAGTTATGTCGTTATAGAGACATATCTCATGGGAAAGAAAAGTCTCCGTTTGAAGTTTCTTGGATGGAATTCTTAGGTACCGAGGCAGGTGATGTGTGCCGAATATGGCGGATTTGCGCCGACGAATTCTAGAAGAAGCACATTGCCGACGAATTCTAGAAGAAGCACATTGCTCTCGATATTCTATTCACCCAGGTGCTACCAAAATGTATCATGATCTCAAGATGATGTACTGGTGGGGTGGCATGAAAAGGGACATAGCAGAATTCGTGACACAATGTCCAAATTGCCAACAGGTAAAAGCTGAACACCAGAAGCCGGGAGGCTTGTTGCAAGCGATGGAAATCCCTACCTGGAAATGGGAAGTGATCAACATGGATATCGTCGTGGGATTTCCCCGTTCCCGTGGTAGGTATGACTCTATCTGGGTGATCTTGGATAGGCTGACGAAAGCAGCCCATTTTCTTCCAGTCAAGACCACATACTCAGCAGAAGACTATGCAAGGTTGTATCTCAAAGCAATTGTGCGACTCCATGGAATCCCATTATCTATTATCAAAGATAGAGGAGCACAGTTTACAGCTAAGTTTTCGAAGTCTTTTCAAGAAGTTTTGGGCACGCAAGTGATGTTTAGCACGGCATTTCATCCGCAAACTAATCGGCAGGCCGAGCATACTATTCCAACCTTAGAAGATATGCTACGGGTGTGTGTGTTGGATTTCGGTCGTAGCTGGGATGACCACTTACCCCTTATTGAATTCGCATACAACAATAGCTACCATTCTAGCATACAAATGGCTCCATATGAAGCTTTATATGGGAGGAAATGTAGATCTCCAATCGGATGGTTCGAAATAGGAGAAGCACGACTAGTGGGCCCTGAATTGATCCAACAAGCAATAGAAAAAGTCAAGGTGATCCAAGATCAGTTGTTGACAACCCAAAGTAGCCAAAAGTCCTATGCGGACAATCGCCGACGAGGCTTGGAATTTCAAGCCGATGATTGGGTGTTCTTGAAAGCGTCGCCTATGAAAGGGGTGATGAGATTTGGTAAGAAAGGGAAGCTAAGTCCCAGATACATTGGACCTTACAAAATCATCCGCAAGGTGGGTCAGGTAGCCTATGAATTGAATTTGCCTTCGGAGCTTGAATCAGTCCCCCAGTTTTCCACGTTTCGATGCTCCGCAAGTGTATTGGAGACCCCGCCAAGATTTTCCCGATAGATGATATGCATGTGACAGAACGGCTTACCTATGAAGAGGTGCCTATTGCTATTTTAGATAGGCAGGTGCGGAGACTCTGAAATAAAAAGGTAGTTTCAGTCAAAGTCTTATGGCGAAACGATAATCGGAAAGAAATGACTTGGGAAGCAGAAGAGAGCATGAAGTCCAAGTACCCACACTTATTCCAACCCCCGGGAGAGATCCAAGATGAAACGCCGACGATATGAGGTATGTACGCTTCACTTTTATGCTTTTGGTCGTGTGTGGCCACGGATATGTTGATATTGTGATGTAGCCCTGTGAGGCGATGATATTATGGGTTGATGGGACAGGTTGGTAGTGTCAAATTACAGGGAAACCTTGGCGAAACTTTCGTAGAGTCCCGAGGATTTAACATTCGAGGACGAATGTTCCAAAAAGGGGAGAAGAGTGTTACACCTCGGAAATTTTTCGTGAGCCAACAATGAATAGACCTACGAAGGGCATGAGTGTGCGATGTTTTACTAAGTAGGGAATGACTATTTATGAACTTTGGAAATAAGAAAGTTGCAGAATTTCATTTCAGCCCAGTGGTCGTAAAATGGAATACGGCCAGTAAAGTGATTTACGGACCATCGTCCTTCAACATTCCAAAATTTCAACTTTCTGTCAAATGCTTCAAATGGTTAAAAACGACTTGGAATACGGACCGTAAATTGAAATACGGCCCGTAAACTAAGTCGTAAACTTCCATGATCTTCAGTATGCCTTTCTGGTTTTGATATGCTTAAATACGGTCGCAAAGGACGGACCGTAAACCAGAATACGGCCCGTAAAGTGGGGTTTACGACCACTGTGCATCCCGACTACTGTTCATAAAAAACAGATTTTGTGATTACTATAATGGACCCTTCTCATTCATTTCACTTCATTTTCTCATCTACACCACTCAAGAACTCTCTAAAAAAATTCTCTAAACACTTCAACCATAAGAATAACAAGGGAATCAATGATCAACAACACCAAATCCATGAAACAAAGTGTGTGAAACTCAAGTGAGGTTCATCCAAATCAAGAAATTCCAAAAGAGGTGAAGTAGGGTTTTAGTGCTAAAGGAAGAACTCCACTCTAGGCTTGTTCCACCACCATCTAAGGTAAGTTTCATGACTTTATCATGTTGTTTAAGGTATTGGAAAGCTAAGATGCTTGAATTGTAGAAAGACATGGAAAATGGGTCTTGAATGGGAGAATAGTGTCATAATTGAATAGTAGTCGAATGGAACCATAAACGTTGATGTGCCATGATTATGAATATGTTGTAAATAATGTTTAGACCAGGAAATAAGCATTATATATGAGAAAACGCGATAACGAACTATAACCATAAATGTGGAGAAAATGGAGAAAAATGGTGGATTTTGCTCAACGTATATGAATGACGATTGTTGATACGATATTGTGAAGTGTTGTTGTAAATGTTTGGGAGTTGAAATAGAACATGGGAAAAGCAGTAGAAACAAAGGAAATGCTGCCCAATTATTTTTCCTAGAAATAACGATACGTTCTCATAATCGATTAACTAACGTTAATGCGAACTCTCTCGTGAAGGTAGCGACGTGGTATTGGAGGAGAACACGTGAATGATAGCTTAGCTAAACGACAAAGGTATGTGAGGCTAGTCCTTTCTTTCTATGGCATGAATCCTGCGACATGATTCTTCTTTCTTCTTCACGACTCTCCTATGCTCCTAAAAGCTAAGAGTGTAAGATCATGAATAATGACACGAGATAAGAGAAATGTCATGAGTTCAGTAGTGATATGATGGAATTCCTTGCTTACACTCGCCTTACATACTAATTCCTGCAAGGTGAGGCAAAATGTTTATAAATGTTCATAATGAAATCGAGGGTTCACAACCTTACGTCACCTCGATAAACTATGGTTGTCTTAGAGTCCTTATGCATATGTTATGATGAGCATATTATAATGAGCATGTTATGATGATATTACACCGCGCCTAGTTGGCCGGGCAGTCACCGCTAAGGCGGGCAGCTTGTACACCATGGCCAGTTGGCATGGGTAGACACCACCAGTGGGAGGCATGAGATGGTGCCCCGGACCCGGGAGGCCTGGACGCGGGCTAATGTTACTGATTATCACACCGCACCTATATGGTCGGGCAGTTTATATATATATGATATGCATACATGAGATGATGATAAGCTTAAAAGTAAGTCAGCATGCATTACTTTTCATATAATTCCCAGTCAGGTACAGTTGCTCCATACTTGATGCCTCATTTATTTTCTTGATGTGTTGTTATTGTTCATGCCTCTCATACTCAGTACAACATTCGTACTGACGTCCGTTTTCTTTGGACGCTGTGTTCATGCCCACAGGTAGACAAGGAGGCGAGTTCGATCCGGATTCTTAGGAGCTGTCTGCTGATTGAAAGCACTCCATTGTTCGGAGTTGCTTATGATTATTCTTTTGGTACATATGTATATTTTGGGCATGACGGAGTCTTGTTCCGCCTACATGTATAGTATGTCAGTAGAGGCTCGTAGATGCGTAGTGTGGGTTAGATGGTCTCACAAGTCTACTACAGTATGCATACATATATTGCATATAATATTTTGATATCCTAATGAGGCATTTGTATATATATATATACATATATATTAATTGTGCTTTCCACTGAAAAATGATTGTCATGCGATTGTGAATTTGTGGATGATAAAGAAGCGTAAATGACCATGACAAGAGAAGAAATAAGGGGTGCTCAATGGTCAACCTCGGGTACCCGTCATGGCCTCTGGTCGGGTCGTGACAGTCATACCATGTTGTTTAAAGTATTGGAAGGCTAAGACACTTGAATTGTAGAAAGACATAGAAAATTGGTCATAAATGAGTAAATAGTGTCATTTTTGAATAGTGGTTGGGATGAATGATGAATGTTGGTATGTTGTTATTGTGAATACGTTATAAATGACATTTAGACCAAGGAATAGGTAATATAGGTGAGATAACGCGATAGGGAGTCATAACCATAATTGTGGAGAAATTGAAGGGAAATGATGAATTATGGTAAATGTAGATAAATGATGATTGTCTTGTGCGATATTGTGAATGTTGATATGAACGTTTGGGAGTTGATATAGATCATGAGAAAAGTAGTATAAACAAAGGAAATGCTGCCCAATTTTCTCTGGCGTTAGTAAGTTCGTTCTCATAATTGTTAGCTAATGTCGATACGAATTCTCTTGAAGGTAGAACGTGTGCGTTAAAGGAGAACAAGCAAGCGATAGACTAGTTAAATGAAAAAGGTATGTAAGGCTAATCCCTTCCTTCAAAGGCATGAATCTTCCAAGTTTTTTTTCCATGATCCTCTTATATGATGAAGCTTATGAGTTCATAAATATACCGAACTACATTCGAGCATGAAAATGATGATGATGAGTAAAAGTATAGAGATTCTAAAGTTCACCATATGATGCCCCTATAACGTTAATGATGTCATTATTGTTAACACTCACCTTATATACTATTTTCTTCAAGGTGAGGCAGGATACTCATAAATGTTCATAATATAATCGGGGGTTCACGACCTTACGTCACCCCGACATAGCCATAGTCGCCTTCAAAGTCTAATGTATGCTTTTAATGATAAATGTGAAATGATTCTTAGTCATGATATGTCTACAAGATGATCAATAATGCTAGCTTGTAATATGCCTATGTTATGTATGAAAATGCCAAGCTATGATAAGATTATGATATGTTCATGAGATGTGTATTAATGATGGGTTATGATTGATTACATGACGATATGATTCCACCGTGCCTAAATGGTCGGGCATGTCACCGCTAATGTGGGTTGCTATATTTACACCGAGCCTAGAGGGCCGGGCATGATCACCACTAGTGGGCGGCATATGATGGTTACCCGGACGCAGGTTAACGATGAGGATTATGACGTGATGATATATGTGTTGTGATGACATATGTACCATGATTATGTAAAATATGATATATGTACGAAATGTATTTGCCTATGAAACTTATGCAGGTTATATCCTTCTCTTATGGCTCATGATCCTTCTAGTATATTTGTTTCATTCCTGTCTTGCATACTCAGTACAATGTTCGTACTGACGTCCGTTTCCTTTGGACGTTGTGTTCATGCCCACAGGTAGACAGGGAGGCGAGCTTGATCCTGACACGTAGGAGGTGATAGCTGATTGAAAGCACTCTTTTGTTCCGGAGGTGCTTGATTATTCTTTTGTGTACATTTGTATATGTTGGGCGCGACGGGGTCCTGACCCGTCCTTATGTCTAGTACTCCAGTAGAGGCTCGTAGATACGCAGTGTGGGTTGTATGGTCTCTTGAGGTTGCTACTATGTATGTGTATATATTATTTTTATAGCCTAAGGGCTTAAGTATATAAAAATGCTTATGTTTCTAATGAAATATGATTTTCTTATAATGTGGATATGACATTGATAAAAGAATGTTTAATGAGCATGATAAGTAGTAGAACGAGCGGTGGTCGGTGGTTAGCCCCGGGTACCAGTCGCGGCCCCTAGTCGGGTCGTGACAAAAGTGGTATCAGAGCAGGTCAGTCCTAGGAAGTGTCTACGAGCCGTGTCTAGTGGAGTCCTTTTTATGGTGTATTGCGCGCCACGCTAATAAACAAGAGGCTACAGGGCATTTTGGAAAAATGACCATCTTTCTTCTTATGAGATCGTGTAGTAGAGCTGTGTATAAAATTTTATCCTCCCTAATAGTGTGTTGTGATTTCAGAAATGTCGCAAAGGGAAAAGCTACAGCCGCCCAGAAGGGCAAGACTACGACAAAAAGGGGAGTAGAAAGAGAGCCGCCCATGAATGTAGAAGAGGGCGAGTCACATAATGAGGCCCTATCTAATACTTCCTCCACCCCGCCAAATGTGGAAGAACAAGGAGGAGCTCCAACTCCAATTCCTCCACCGGGTGCTTCGGGTCAACAAGTGACCGAGGCCATTCACTTATTGACACAGTTGGTTGTCGCCCAGGCACAGCGGCAGAATGCGGGCCCAAGTGATCTGTCTGCTAGTACCCGAGCCCCTGACTTTATGAGTTTGAATCCTTCAGAGTTTTTCGGGTCAAAGCCGTATGAAGACCCGCAAGGTTTCATAGATGAGATGTTGATGTTATATCCCGTGTTCTTGCGTGCTTGGAAAATTTGAAATAATGTTGACTTGTAAGAATTGAGGTCATAATTAATTTTATTCAACATATGAGTTGTTCATGAAAGAAAAATATTAGTGAGGAAGTGTTGAGGAAGGCTAGGGGCAAAAAAAATGAAATTTTGGAAAATTAGTTCGGGAATTACAAAAATAAGATCCATAAATTAATTAGGCTCAAAATATAAAAGAAAAATGAGGCCCAATTGTATGTGGGGTGGCCAGCCATGGGCTTGGCCCCAAGCCCACAAGAATGGTCATGTGATTAGCATGTGACAATTAAAATAAAGGGGTCCTTAGTCATCATCTAGTAGAAGATTCAAGAAACACAAAAGAAAAAGTTGAAGAGTTCCATGGCCATTCGGCCGAACCCCTTTCCAATAAAAAAAAAAAATCTAGTTCCTTTAGCTTTGATCCTAAAGTTTTCTTCTTCTTGAATTCTTAGTAAGTTCAAGACGCTCTCCGACGTGATATACTTGGTTTAGCGAGAGAACAACGTTTGCGGCAAGTTGAAGTTTGAAGAAAAGGTAAGAATTGATCCCTTTAAGTTATGTTATGAAGGCTTACTTATGTTGTAGTATGTAGAAATGGGTAGAATTTATGGAAAAATGGAAGTTTGCTTGGTGGGTGTGTGTGTGTATGTATGTGGCCGTATATGTGTGTGTTGGGTAGGTAAAGATGAATTAAATTTTTGTCGTATCCTAGTTGTAGTTGTTGTGGGTTTTGTATTGGAGATGAAAGTTGAATGAAATTGGTTGAAGTGAAGAAAAAAAGGGTGTTGGCCGTGTGGTATATAGTGGGGGAATGAAAATGAATTAATTTTGTTTAATATGTTAGTTGTGACCCTTATGATGTAAATGAAGGTTAAATGAGTTAAATTGGCATGGAAATTGATTGTAGAAGATTATGTCATTTTAATGTGATTTTTATATAGTTATATGTAATTACGAAAGTAAGATGTTAGAATGTGAATTATTGTTATTATTATTAATTTTGGAAGAGGACAATGTGATTTGGTAGTTTTGTTACAATTGTGGAGGTTTTGGATAGAATATGGAATTGGCGGGAATGCTTGAATCCATGAGCATTGCTTGAAATGTTATTGAATTATGTTTGAATGATCTTGAATTAGTAAATTAATATGGAAATGTTGATATTAGCTCGAAATTGTGAAGTTGGGATGGAAGTTGTTGAACTATGTAGAAAGGAAGAATAGTTGTGTTATGATATATTCTGTGATAATTATTGATGCTCTTGGTATTGTGGCGTTGTTGTTGTTGATATTTTTGGCCGAGCAAATTCTCGGGGATGTTGAATTTATAGGGGAGGTGCTGCCAAAATATCGGTAGACAAATATGAATTTAAGTTGAATTCTTAGAAGCTATGACTCACAATTGGTAAATGTGACCAAATTGTAGATTTTGGCGAACTTGAGACGTGATATCGTTCCGCACTACTCTGCTTGTGCCTATTACTGTGATATCGTTCGCCGGTTCCCGGGCCGGTTTTGTGATCGTGCGCATTATGACATATTCGGCAGTATGATGTGCTACGGTTCTCGAGACCTCGCCATAGGGCCGGGTACCGTTTATGGAGTTATGTTGTGATATGGCTTATGATATGCTTTGATGATGTGATATGTGTGATGATATGTTATGTTCGGGGTTGTACGGAGATTTGAAACTTTCCGGAGTATGTTGTGTTGTGGCGCCAGCGTCGGAGTGGCGACCACGTTCCTGAGCCTTATGCATGATTTCTTTTATTTGCATTATGTACATATGATTTCTGTACCGGTTTGATATACTGATTCGGTATTCTCTTTCTGTACCTTTACTACAGTTATGGTTTGGATTTCTGTACTCTATGCTTTACATACTCAGTACATCTTTCGTACTGACCCCCTTTCTTCGGGGGCTGCGTTTCATGCCCGCAGGTGCTGAGGTTCGTGACCCGCCAGTGTAGGCCATACTTTCTGCTATTACAGAGCGCTCCTCTTGATCCGGAGCCTACATCTTGGTACATATCTTTTGTCATGTATCTGTTTCTGTATATATTTGGACTATTTGGGGTACGGCGGGGCCCTGTCCCGCCATATGTTTCCGTTTTGGTTTGTAGAGGCCTGTAGTCATATATGTGGGTCGAGGGTCCTACGTGTGTTTGTTCTGTTTATGATTTGTGTCTTAATGCGGTCCTACCTGTTATGGCGGCCATGGTGGCCCATATGTTTGTATATATGCATATGTTCAGCGATGAGTATTCCGCCGCCTCTTTTGGCTTTGATATGATATCTTTGCACGCGCGACCGCTTAAGATAATATTTGACTTCAAATCTGTTTAAAATAATCGACACGAGATCTGAATTAAATTAGAATATGACGAGTTAGCATGTGAGTTTGTTTGGGGCGCCCAAATAGGGCACCAGTCGCGGCCCCCGGAGCTGGGTCGTGACAAAAGTGGTATCAGAGCGGTTTGTCCTCGGAACGTCTACAGGCCGTGTCTCGTAGAGTCTTGTTTATCGGTGTGTCGTATACCACATCTATAAACAGGAGGCTACAGGACAGTTAGGGTGTTACCTTTCTTTGAATCTTAGATCGTGCGATAGAGCTGTGCTATTAGGACGACTCTTTTCTGATCGATTGTTGTGTTTTTCAGTGATGCCTCCGAAGAAGGCAACGGCTACCCAGAAGGGCAAGGCGGTGGTGGGAGAGACTAGTCAGGTGCAGAGAGTTACCCGGGCTCGTGCTCAGGATTTGCCCGATGTTGTACCCCAGTCGGAGGGTTCTGCTACACCACCGGAGGAGCCTGGAGCAGGTCCATCATTAGCTCCAGACGCTCCAGCGCCCGAGCCTCTAGCTCCTCAGCCCAAGGCGGAGGATAGGACGTTGAGGGAGGCGGTACAGTTACTGAGGACTTTGGTAGCGGGACAGGCTCGCAGACGCGGGCTGAGAGGTGATGATGATGATGACTGGCGTGATAGCCTGAGGGTTCGTGTTTTTCTGACATGTAGTCCCCCAGAATTTTTCGGGTCTAAGCCCGAGGAGGACCCCCACGACTTCATTCAGGGGATGAGGCGCTCATTGAGACTGGTCAGGGCTTCAGAGACCGAGTCTGTTGAGTTAGCCTTGCACAGATTACGAGATGTTGCGGCTAATTGGTATGAGTCATGGCAGCTGTCCAGAGGTGAGGGTGCTCCCCTAGCTACATGGGACGAGTTTGTGGCCGCTTTTCTCCGCCACTTTTTGCCCCCGGAGTTGCGGAGGGCGAGGGTTGACAAATTTTTGCAGCTGCGGCAGAGAGGTCGGAGTGTTCGTGAGTATAATTTGGAGTTTGATTCCTTGGCTCGATATGCATCTGCTATAGTAGCGGATATGGCTGACCGGATGCACCGGCACGTGATAGGGCTGGACCGTTACTTAGTTGACAGCTGTATGGCGATGGCATCGCAGACTGATATGGACATCGCCCGATTACAGGCTTATGCCCAGGGTATGGAGGACCGGCACAGGGAGGACCGGTCGGGCAGAGATCGGGATAGGAGGCCGCCCAAGCGGGCTAGATCAGCAGGGTATTCTGGAGATTTCCGAGGCGGACAGCCTCAGTTACAGCAGTCAGGCAGATATCCTTCTCCGTCAGGCCGGGGTACACAGTCCGCCTGTAGACGATTTGATAGTGCAGGACCATCTGGGGCCGGCCAGAGTTCCAGAGCATCAGGTTCGCAGACGACCAGGGGTTCCAGCCAGTCCAGACTACCCAGGCCCCGTTGTTCTTATTGTGGGAGATCGCACCCAGGGGAGTGCTACCGAGCCACAGGAGCTTGTTTTTTGTGCGGCCGTCAGGGCCATGTTATGCGAGATTGTCCGACGGCGAGTGGTTCTGGTAGTACAGTTCAGCCGACGGGATCAGCCGCTGGTTCATCTTCTACTCCCTCAGCTATGCGCCCTGCAGGGCGGGGTTTGCCGGCACCGGCGGGCCGCGGTCGAGGCCGTGGCGGTGTTTCAGATTCTAGCGGTCCTTCGAACTGCATATATGCATTGTCTAGCCGCCAGGATCAGGAGGCTTCGCCAAATGTTGTTACAGGTACATTACTGGTTTTCTTCCGATCGGTATATGCATTGATTGATCCTGGTTCTACTTTGTCGTATATCTCCCCGCTTGTTGCTGGAAAAATTGGAATAATACCCGAACCTATAGAGCCATTCGAAGTAGCTACACCGGTTGGGGATTATATTGTAGCGAGGCAGGTATATAAAGATTGTTCTGTGATTATATATGATCGTTGCACTAAAGCTGATTTGGTAGAGTTAGATATGCTGGAATTTGATGTTATTATGGGTATGGACCGGTTAGCTTCCTGTTATGCTAATGTTGACTACCAGAAAAAGGTAGTTCGCTTCCAGTTTCCAGGGGAACCAGTCATAGAGTGGTCAGGGAGTACAGCGTCGCCGAGGGGTAAGTTTATTTCATACCTCAAGGCTAAGAAAATGATTCAGACAGGTTATATCTATCATTTGGTCCGGGTGCACGATACTAAGGCCGAGACACCTACTCTTCAGTCAGTTCCGGTTGTTAATGAATTCTCAGATGTATTCCCAGATGAGCTTCCAGGCCTCCCGCCTGAGCGGGAGATAGACTTCACTATAGATTTGTTGCCAGATACGCAGCCCATATCTATTCCTCCGTACAGAATGGCACCTGCAGAATTGAAGGAATTAAAGGAGCAGCTAAAATATCTATTGGATAAAGGCTTCATCAGACCCAGTACATCGCCCTGGGGAGCGCCGCTATTATTTGTTAGAAAGAAAGATGGGTCACTGCGAATGTGTATTGATTATCGACAGCTGAATAAGGTGACTATAAAGAATAAATATCCCCTCCCCCGGATTGATGATTTATTTGATCAGTTGCAGGGTGCAAAATATTTCTCGAAGATAGATTTGCGTTCAGGCTACCACCAGGTACGGGTACGAGAGGCTGATATTCCGAAGAATGCTTTCAGGACCCGGTACGGGCATTATGAATTCAGAGTGATGTCCTTTGGGCTGACTAATGCTCCAGCGGTATTCATGGATTATATTAATCGGGTATTCCGACCGTTTCTTGATATGTTCGTGATTGTGTTTATTGATGATATCTTTGTTTATTCACGATCAGCAGAGGAGCATTCAGATCATTTGAGGACAGTACTTGGCACACTGCGGCAACAGAAATTATATGATAAATTTTCCAAATGTGAATTCTGGTTAACCTCTGTGGCTTTCTTGGGGCATATTGTCGGAGCAGATGGCATTCGGGTCGATACACAGAAGATTGAAGTTGTACAGAATTGGCCCAGGCCTACTACACCGACAGAGGTACGCAGTTTTCTGGGGTTGGCCGGTTATTACAGAAGGTTTGTGGAAAAATTTTCTTCTATTGCGGCACCATTAACGAAGCTCACTCAGAAAGCAGCAAAATTTCAGTGGACCGATGCCTATGAGCGCAGCTTCCAGATGCTGAAGGAAAAATTGATTACAGCTCCAGTTTTAGCTCTTCCAGAAGGGCCCGACGGGTGTGTCGTTTATTGTGATGCCTCCGGTATTGGGATAGGTAGTATGTTGATGCAACACGGTCGAGTCATAGCCTATGCTTCCCGGCAGCTCAGACCGCACGAAAGAAATTATCCCACTCATGATTTAGAATTGGCCGCGGTGATTCATGCTTTGAAGATTTGGCGGCACTACATAAATGGGGTCCACGTTGATATTTATACGGACCATAAGAGTCTCCAGTATATCTTTATACAGAAAGAACTGAATTTGCGGCAGATAAGATGGCTTGAATTATTGAAAGATTATGACGTCGATATTTTGTATCATCCTGGGAAGGCCAATGTGGTAGCTGATGCACTTAGTCGCAAGTCCATGGGCAGTTTGACTGATGTACAGCCTGATAAGAAAGAATTAGTTCGTGAAATTCATCAATTAGCCAGCCTCGGAGTCCGCTTGGTAGATTCTGGAGATACTGGGGTTTCTGTTCGAGAAGTTGCCGAATCGTCCATTATAGAAGAGGTAAAGCAATGTCAGTTCGAAGATCCTGTTTTGGTACAGTACAGAGATATGGCTCTTAGTAAAGAAAAGACTCAGTTCAAAATTTCGCCTGAAGGAGTGTTATTATATGGAGGCAGATTATGCGTGCCTGATGTTACGGGGTTGCGGCGACAAATTATGGGTGAAGCACATAATGCTCGGTATTCTGTTCATCCTGGTTCCACAAAGATGTATCATGATCTCAAATGTTTATACTGGTGGGACGGTATGAAAAGAGATGTCGCAGAGTTCGTTGGCCAGTGCCCAAATTGTCAGCAAGTCAAGATCGAGCATCAGAAGCCCGGTGGGTTGTTACAGGAAATGAAAATTCCAGCTTGGAAATGGGAAATGATTAACATGGATTTCATTGTGGGTTTGCCGCACACTCCACGCAGGTATGATTCTATTTGGGTTATTGTTGACAGATTGACGAAATCAGCCCATTTCCTTCCGGTCAGGACTACTTATTCGGTTGAGGACTATGCCAGATTGTATCTTAAAGAAATAGTAAGACTTCACGAGGTTCCTGTATCTATTATCACTGATAGAGGGGCCCAGTTCACAGCGAATTTCTGGAGATCATTCCAGGAGGGATTGGGGACTCAGGTGAGTCTTAGTACAGCATTTCATCCTCAGTCCGATGGGCAGGCCGAGTGCACCATTCAGAGATTGGAAGATATGTTGCGGGCCTGTGTTATTGATTTCAGAGGCAGCTGGGACGATCATTTGCCGCTTGTTGAA
Source organism: Lycium barbarum (assembly GCF_019175385.1). Taxonomy (NCBI): domain Eukaryota; kingdom Viridiplantae; phylum Streptophyta; class Magnoliopsida; order Solanales; family Solanaceae; genus Lycium; species Lycium barbarum. The sequence goes on from NC_083346.1 coordinate 66,047,254, forward strand.
TTTGCTTAAAATAATAGTTATCATTCCAGCATACATATGGCGCCGTACGAAGCCCTATATGGTAGGAAATGCAGATCTCCGATCGGTTGGTTCGACGTGGGTGAAACTAAATTAATTGGTCCAGATGTGGTCCAGCAGGCAGTCGATAAAGTGAAAATGATTCGAGAGCGACTATTAGCGGCCCAGAGTCGACATAAATCTTATGCTGATAAACGACGTCGACCGTTAGAGTTTCAGATTGGCGACTGGGTATTTCTAAAGGTGTCGCCCATGAAGGGCGTGATGAGATTCGGCAGAAAGGGAAAGCTCAGTCCGCGATACATTGGGCCTTACCAGATTATCCGGAAGATTGGGAATGTCGCTTATGAGCTGGACTTACCATCAGATCTAGAGGCTGTACACCCGGTATTCCATGTATCCATGCTCCGAAAATGTATTGGTGATCCTGACAGAATATTTCCAGTAAATGATATTCAGGTAACGGAGGACTTGTCTTATGAAGAGCAACCTGTAGCTGTTCTGGATCGTCAGGTGAGGAGACTGCGCACCAAAGAAATGCCTTCTGTTAAAGTCCTGTGGCGGAACAACAACCGGGAAGAAATGACCTGGGAGGCGGAGGATGAGATGAAGAAGAAGTATCCCCACTTGTTTCCTACGCCCACAGGTAATCTAAACTTTTGAGTTTGTTATTGCGATTGACAAATAACTTATGTGTGTTATTTATAAAGAGAGACTCCCCCGCCATGTTCATAAGATCCTGTAAGACTGATTTAACATTCGAGGACGAATGTTCTAAAGGGGGGGAGAATGTTATATCCCGTGTTCTTGTGTGCTTGGAAAATTTGAAATAATGTTGACTTGTAAGAAATGAGGTCATAATTAATTTTATTCAACATATGAGTTGTTCATGAAAGAAAAATATTAGTGCGGAAGTGTTGAGGAAGGCTAGGGGCAAAAAAATTGGAATTTTGGAAAATTAGTTCGGGAATTACAAAAATAAGATCCATAAATTAATTGGGCTCAAAATATAAAAGAAAAATGAGGCCCAATTGTATGTGGGGTGGCCAGCCATGGGCTTGGCCCCAAGCCCACAAGAATGGTCATGTGATTAGCATGTGACAATTAAAATAAAGGGGTCCTTAGTCATCTTCTAGTAGAAGATTCAAGAAACACAAAAGAAAAAGTTGAAGAGTTCCATGGCCATTCAGCCGAACCCCTTTCCAATCTAAAAAAAAAATTCTAGTTCCTTTAGCTTTGATCCTAAAGTTTTCTTCTTCTTGAATTCGTCGTAAGTTCAAGACGCTCTCCGACGTGATATACTTGGTTTAGCGAGAGAACAACGTTTGCGGCAAGTTGAAGTTTGAAGAAAAGGTAAGAATTGATCTCTTTAAGTTATGTTATGAAGGCTTACTTATGTTGTAGTATGTAGAAATGGGTAGAATTTATGGAAAAATGGAAGTTTGCTTGGTGGGTGTGTGTGTATGTATGTGGCCGTATATGTGTGTGTTGGGTAGGTAAAGATGAATTAAATTTTTGTCGTATCCTAGTTGTAGTTGTTGTGGGTTTTGTATTGGAGATGAAAGTTGAATGAAATTGGTTGAAGTGAAGAAAAAAAAGGGTGTTGGCCGTGTGGTATATAGCGGGGGAATGAAAATGAATTAATTTTGTTTAATATGTTAGTTGTGACCCTTATGATGTAAATGAAGGTTAAATGAGTTAAATTGGCATGGAAATTGATTGTAGAAGATTATGTCATTTTAATGTGATTTTTATATAGTTATATGTAATTACGAAATTAAGATGTTAGAATGTGAATTATTGTTATTATTATTAATTTTGGAAGAGGACAATGTGATTTGGTAGTTTTGTTACAATTGTGGAGGTTTTGGATAGAATATGGAATTGGCGGAAATGCTTGAATCCATGAGCATTGCTTGAAATGTTATTGAATTATGTTTGAATGATCTTGAATTAGTAAATGAATATGGAAATGTTGATATTAGCTCGAAATTGTGAAGTTGGGATGGAAGTTGTTGAACTATGTAGAAAGGAAGAATAGTTGTGTTATGATATATTCTGTGATGATTATTGATGCTCTTGGTATTGTGGCGTTGTTGTTGTTGATATTTTTGGCCGAGCAAATTCTCGGGGATGTTGAATTTATAGGGGAGGTGCTGCCAAAATTTCGGTAGACAAATATGAATTTAAGTTGAATTCTTAGAAGCTATAACTCACAATTGGTAAATGTCACCAAATTGTAGATTTTGGCGAACTTGAGACGTGATTTTGGAGACGTATAGGAGGCGGAAAAGGTATGTAAAGCTATCCCTTTTCTTCTCTTGGCATGTCCTAGATGTACAAGGTTTGAGTTTGAGCCTCGGGGATTATTCTATTCATAGAAATTCGAGTTTACTTTTAGTACTATTCCATTCAGCGAAATTGAATTAGAAACTTATGCTTTGTTGAAAAGAAATGTTCAAACTTTCGTAACGTTCGTAAACATGATCGAATTACCCCTAAGCTTTCATGGATGATTCCATAGGGTCAAGTGTCTGTAAAATTCGTACGCCGCCTCGACTTGAACCGAGGTGGACCCACTAGCCCCGAGTCTCCTTCGTTGCCCTAATTGACTTAACTTTGTACGATATCGGAAGGAGACTTTTACTTATGACTCCAGCTATTAAAGAATAATGTTTTGATTACTCCATGATATTCTGATTTACATTTTGAACTATGAATACGATTTCAGAAGTACTTTTGTGAGATAAACTCCGTATTGGTTAGTTGTCTGGACTAGTTTGCCTAACGGGTTGTCATATGATTATATCCAATTTCATAAATGGTTTGATATGTAAATTGCATTATTTTCCGCACTACTCTGCTCGTGCCTATTACTATGATATCGTTCGTCGGTTCCCGGGCCGATTTTGTGATCGTGCGCATTATGACATATTCGGCAGTATGATGTGCTACGGTTCCCGAGACCTCGCCATAGGGCCGGGTACCGTTTATGGAGTTATGCTATGATATGGCTTATGATATGCTTTGATGATGTGATATGTGTGATGATATGTTATGTTCGGGGTTGTACGGAGATTTGAAACTTTCCGGAGTATGCTGTGTTGTGGCGCCAGCGTCGGAGTGGCGACCACGTTCCTGAGCCTTATGCATGATTTCTTTTATTTGCATTATGTACATATGATTTCCGTACCGGTTTAATATACTGATTCGGTATTCTCTTTCTGTACCTTTACTACAGTTATGGTTTGGATTTCTGTACTCTATGCTTTACATACTCAATACATCTTTCGTACTGACCCCCTTTCTTCGGGAGCTGCGTTTCATGCCCGCAGGTGTTGAGGTTCGTGACCCGCCAGTGTAGGCCATACTTTCTGCTATTACAGAGCGCTCCTTTTGATCCGGAGCCTACATCTTGGTACATATCTTTTGTCATGTATCTGTTTCTGTATATATATTTGGACTATTTGGGGTACGGCGGGGCCCTGTCCCGCCATATGTTTCTGTTTTGGTTTGTAGAGGCTTGTAGTCATATATGTGGGTCGAGGGTCCTACGTGTGTTTGTTCTGTTTATGATTTGTGTCTTAATGCGGTCCTACCTGTTATGGCGGCCATGGTGGCCCATATGTTTGTATATATGCATATGTTCGGCGATGTGTATTCCGCCGCCTCTTTTGGCTTTGATATGATATCTTTGCACGCGCGACCGCTTAAGATAATATTTGACTTCAAATCTGTTTAAAATAATCGACACGAGATCTGAGTTAAATTAGAATATGACGAGTTAGCATGTGAGTTTGTTTGGGGTGCCCAAATAGGGCACCAGTCGCGGCCCCGGAGCTAGGTCGTGACAGGTGAGGACATTGAAAATTATTCATGCCTCTGAGACTGAATCCGTGGAGTTGGCATCGTATAGACTCCGAGATGTAGCGGTATTGTGGTATAATAATTGGATAGCATCGAGACAAGAGAATGTGCCTCCACCCGTATGGCAAGAATTTGTAGATGCTTTTATCCGTCACTATTTGCCACCCGAGGTCCGCCGAGCTAGAGCGGATAGATTTCTAAATTTGAAGCAAGGAAATATGAGTGCCTGGGAGTATAGCATACAATTTAATTCTTTGGCTAGATATGCCCCGACTATGGTGGCTGACATGGGAGATCGGGTACATAGATTTGTGAGTGGCTTGGGGCCACATTTGTTCAAGGATTGTTTGACGGCTTCGTTGCAAGAAGGGATGGATATTTCCCGAATACAAGCCCATGCCCAGAACTTAGAGGGACGAAAGCAACCACAGAGGATTGATCGTGATATTGACAGAAGGAAAAGCAAGCGGGCTAGATCTATGAGGACAGGTAACGACTATAGAGGGGGATTGAGGCAGACTTATTCCCGACATTCAGGCCAGTCACTGACTAGTGCGCCTCCACGATTTGCAGATAGGAGGATTTATCGCTCTTTTCCTTCAGGACAGGGTCAGAGTTCGAGAGCTTCGATTTCTCAGTTTGGGGGTGATTATAGTCAGAGGAGACCACCAGTTCCATGATGTAGCCGGTGCAGGAAATTACACTCGGGGCCGTGTCGCCAGGACACAGATGCTTGTTATGTTTGTGCACAGACTGGGCATTTGATGCGAGATTGTCCCTCGCGGTATGCTAGAGGTGGGGTTCAGCCCATAGGTTCAGCAGCAGGTTCTTCCTCAGAACGCCCAGTAGGGCAAACTTTCCAGATGTCAGCAGGTTGAGGTAGAGGCAGAGGGGTAACATCTACTTCAGGTGCCACTCAGCCCCGTGTGTATGCTTTAGCCGGACAACAGGATCTTGAGTCCTCCCCGGATGTGGTTACAGGTATATTGTCTATATTCTCCCATGATGTGTATGCATTGATAGATTCAGGTTCTACATTTTCTTATATTACTCCATATGTGGTTGGTCGTATTGGAGTGAAACCTGAGCTAATCAAACCTTTTGAGGTATCCACTCCGGTTGGTGATCCCGTGATAGCGAAACAAGTGTATAAAAATTGTGTACTTGTGATATGTGATCGCCAGACCAAAGCCGACTTAATTGAGCTGGAAATGCTAGATTTTGATGTAACTATGGGTATGGATTGGTTGGCATCATGTTATGCTAATGTCGATTGCCGAATGAAAGTAGTTCGATTCCAATTTCTGGGAGAGCCCGTGCTTGAATGGAAGGGTAATGCAGCATCTCCGAAAGGTAGGTTTATTTCCTACCTTAAGGCAAGAAAGATGATAGCCAAGGGCTATATAATCATTTAGTCCGAGTTCATGACACTGAAGCAAAGTCGCCAACTTTCCAATCAGTTCCAGTAGTGAATGAATTTCCGGATGTATTCCCAGATGAACTTCCAGGCTTTCCTCCAGAAAGAGAAATTGATTTTGCCATTGATGTGTTACCGGATACCAAGCCTATTTCTATTCCTCCTTATCGAATGGCTCCGACAGAATTGAAAGAGCTAAAGGCACAGTTGAAATACTTGCTCGAGAAGGGGTTCATTACACCCAGTTCATCACAATGGGGAGCACCAGTCTTGTTCGTGAGAAAGAAAGACGGATCTCTATGAATGTGCCTCAATTACAAGCAATTGAACAAGGTGACGATAAAGAACAAATATCTTCTTCCAAGGATTGATGATTTATTTGATCAACTACAGGGTGCCAAATGGTTTTCTAAAATAGACTTGAGTTCGGGTTATCATCAAGTGAGGGTTAGAGAAGCAGATATTCCCAAAACGGCTTTCAGAATGAGGTATGGCCACTATGAGTTCCGGGTAATGTCGATTAGGTTGACCAATGCTCCGGCCGTGTTTATGAATTTGATGAATAATGTGTTCAGGACACTCTTGGACTTATTTGTGATAGTATTCATTGATGATATTCTGGTGTACTCTCGTACAGAATCAGAACATGCAGATCATTTGCGAATTGTTCTTGGCATTCTTCGAACCTGGGAGTTATATGCAAAATTTTCAAAGTGCGAGTTTTGGCTGAATTCTGTAACATTTTTGGGCCATGTTATTTCAGATGATGGCATTCGAGCCGAAACTCAGAAAACTGAAGCTGTGAAGACTTGGCCAAGGCCTACAACGCCTACAGAAGTCCGTAGTTTTCTTGGATTGGCAGGTTATTATAGAAGATTCGTAGAGGGCTTCTCATCTATTTCAGCCCCATTGACGAAGCTAACCTAGAAGTCAGCTAAATTTCAGTGGAACGATGCTTGTGAGTACAATTTCCAAGAGTTGAAGGACAGGTTAACCTCAGCTCTAGTCTTAACACTTCCAGAAAGGCCAGATGGCTATGTTGTGTACTGTGATGCTTCCGGTATTGGGCTAGGATGTGTATTGATGCAGCATGGTAGAGTTATTGCTTATGCTTCGAGACAGCTATGGAAACATGAAAAGAACTATCAACTTATGATCTCGAATTAGTTGAAGTCATTCATGCATTAAAAATGTGGAGACATTACTAGTATGGTGTGCACGTTGATATTTATACAGATCACAAGAGTCTTCAGTATATTTTCAGGCAAAAGGAGTTAAATCTGCGACAGAGGCGGTGGTTAGAACTATTGAAAGATTATGATGTGAATATTTTATACCACCCCGGAAAGGCAAATGTAGTAGCTGATGCGCTTAGCCGCCGATCAATGGGCAGTTTATGCGAAGTTCCTCCAGAAAATAAAGAAATGGTTCATGAGCTCCATCAATTAGCTAATCTTGGAGTACGTGTAATTGATTCGGGTAGTGCAGGGATTGGCATTAATGATCCCACAGTCTCGTCCTTGAACATGGAAGTGAAAGAGCATCAGTATGAAGATCCTAAACTATGCCATTACAGAGACATATCTCATGAAAGAGAGGAGTCTCCATTTGATGTTTCTATGGATGGAATTCTTAGATACCGAAGCAGGTTATGTGTGCCGAATGTGGCAGAATTGCGCCGACAAATTCTAGAAGAAGCCCATTGTTCTCGGTATTCTATTCACCCAAGTGCAACCAAGATGTATCACGATCTTAAATTAATATATTGGTGGGACGACATGAAGAGAGACATAGCAGAATTTGTAGACCAATGTCCAAATTGCCAACAAGTACAGATCGAACATCAAAAGCCAGGAGGATTATTGCAAGCCATGGAAATCCCTACGTGGAAATGGGAAGCAATCAACATGGATTTTATCGTGGGATTACCCCGTTCCCGAGGCAAGTATGATTCCATATGGGTGATTGTGGACAGACTCACGAAAGCAGCTCATTTTCTTCCAGTTAGAACTACCTACTCGGCTGAAGATTATGCGAGGTTGTAGCTCAAAGAAATTGTGCGACTCCATGGTATTCCACTATCCATTATCACAGATAGAGGAGCGCAATTTATAGCGAAGTTCTGGAAATCCTTCCAAGAAGGTCTAGGTACCCAAGTGAAGCTTAGCACGGCATTCCATCCGCAAACTGATGGGCAAGCCGAGAGTACTATTCAGACCTTGGAAGATATGCTACGAGCATGTGTGCTGGATTCGGTGGTAGTTGGGATGATCACTTACCCCTTATTGAGTTTGCATACAATAATAGCTACCATTCCAGTAATCAAATGGCTCCGTATAAAGCATTATATGGAAGGAAGTGTAGATCCCCGATCGGATGGTTCGAAATAGGAGAAGCACAGCTAATAGGCCCTGAATTGGTTCAGCAAGCGGTAGAAAAATTCAACGTGATCCGAGATCGATTGTTGACAGCCCAAAGTCGCCAAAAGTCTTATGCGGACAATCGCCGATGAGACTTGGAATTTCAGGTTGATGATTGGGTATTTTTTAAAGTGTCGCCAATGAAAAGGGTGATGAGATTTGGCAAGAAAGGGAAGTTAAGTCCTAGATACATTGGACCCTATAAAATTATCCGCAAGGTGGGTCATGTAGCCTATGAATTGGACTTGCCTTCGGAGCTTGAATCAGTCCATCCAGTATTTCATGTCTCAATGCTCCATAAGTGTATTGGATATCCTACGAGGATTGTTCCGATTGATGATGTCCAAGTGACAGAAAAGCTAGCATATGAAGAAGTGCCTATTGCCATTCTAAACAGGCAAGTATGACGGCTTCGAAATAAAGAAGTAGCTTCAGTCAAAGTCTTGTGGCGAAACAACAACCGGGAAGAAATGACTTGGGAGGCAGAAAACAAAATGAAATCCATGTACCCGCACTTATTCCAACCCCCAGAGGAGATTCAAGATGAAGCCCCAACATTATGAGGTATGTACGCTTACTTTTCGTGCTTTTGGTCGTATGTGGCCATAGATATGTTGCTATTATGTTGTGGCCCTGTGAGGCAGCGATATTATGGGTTGTTGTGACAGGATGGTAGTGCCATATTACAGGGGAAACTCTGGCGAAATTTTCATAGAATTCCGAGTGTTTAACATTCGAGGACGAATGTTCCAAAAGGGGGGAAGAATGTTACACCTTGGAAAATTCTCCGTTAATGTACAGTAAATAGGCTAGCGAGGAACACGAGGTATACGACGATTCAGAGAAGTGAGAGATAGCATTTGACAACCTTAACCAAGATTCAAAGACATTTGACCAAAAGGAAGAAGTTTGATAAAGAAAGTAAAGGATATGTTGCGTATCGGGTAAGAATTACGAGCGACGAGTTAATGATGGAATAATGATGTCTTAGAAAAGGGATATAACGTCCCTTAGAATGGTATTGAGGTGTTAAACAAGTGTCAAGAAGGTTCCATAAGGATCGGAGATCAAACGAGTCGACGAGAACGAAAACGGAACCACTGGGCACTATACGGCCCAACATACGGACTGTATAAATTATAATGGCCGTATGTTAGGCCGTATAATTGGCCAAGAGGGACATCATATTCTGGACCAAACATACTATCCAACATACGGTCAGTGAAAAACATATGGACCGTATGGTTGTGCGTATAAGTTGGTCGGGACAGCTTTTTGATTTAATATAAGGGACCTCTCTCATTTCATTTTTCACTCCACAAGTTAAGAAACCTCTATAACACTCTCTAACATTCATCCACAAGAAAATCAAAGGAAAACCAAGATCAACTACTTCAATCCATGAAAACAAGTGTGTGAAACCTAATGAAAGTCATCCAAGCCAAGAAATCTCAAGAGAGGTGAAATAGGGTTTTGGTGCTAGAAGATTATTTCCATTCAAGGCTTGTTCACCCATCATCTAAGGTAAGTTTCATGATCATACCATGTTGTTTAAGGTATTGGAAGGCACATTTGAATTGTAGAAAGACATAGAAAATGGGTCATAAATGAGTGAATAGTGTTAATGTTGAATAGTGGTTGGGATGAATGATGAATGTTGGTATGTTGTGATCATGAATACATTATAAATTAAATTTAGACCAAGGAATAGGTATTATAGGTGAGAAAAAGCGACAGGGAGTCATAACCATAATTGTGGAGAAATTGAAGGGAAATGGTGAATTGTGGTAAATGTAGATAAATGATGATTGTCGTGTGCAATATTGTGAATGTTGATATGAACGTTTGGGAGTTGATATAGAACATGAGAATAGTAGTATAAACAAAGGAAATGCTGCCCAATTTTCTCTAGCATTAGTAAGTCCGTTCTTATAATTGTTAGCTAATGTCGATACGAATTCTCTTAAAGGTAGAACGTGTGCGTTAAAGGAGAACAAGCAACCGATAGACTAGTTAAACAACAAAGGTATGTAAGGTTAATCCCTTCCTTCAAAGGCATGAATCTTCCAAGTTTGTTTTCCATGATCCTCCTATATGATGAAGCTTATGAGTTCGTAAATATACAGAACTACATTCGAGAATGAAAATGATGATGATGAGTAAAAGTATAGAGATTCTAAAGTTCACCATATGATGCCCCTATAACGTTAATGATTTCATTATTGTTAACACTCACCTTATATACTATTTTCTTCAAGGTGAGGCAGGATACTCATAAATGTTCATAATATAATCGGGGGTTCACGACCTTACGTCACCCCGACATAGCCATAGTCGCCTTCAAAGTCTAATGTATGCTTTTAATGATAAATGTGAAATGATTCTTAGTCATGATATGTCTATAAGATGATCAATAATGCTAGTTTGTAATATGCCTATGTTATGTATGAAAATGCCAAGCTATGATAAGATTATGATATGTTCATGAGATGTGTATTAATGATGGGTTATGATTGATTACATGATGATATGATTCCACCGTGCCTAAATGGTCGGGCATGTCACCGCTAATGTGGGTTGCTATGTTTACACCGAGCCTAGAGGGCCGGGCATGATCACCACTAGTGGGCGGCATATGATGGTTACCCGGACGCAGGTTAACGATGAGGATTATGACGTGATGATATATGTGATGTGATGACATATGTACCATGATTATGTAAAATATGATATATGTACGAAATGTATTTGCCTATGAAACTTATGCAGGTTATATCCTTCTCTTATGGCTCATGGTCCTTCTAGTATATTTGTTTCATTCCTGTCTTGCTTACTCAGTACAATGTTCGTACTGACGTCCGTTTCCTTTGGACGTTGTGTTCATGCCCACAGGTAGACAGGGAGGCGAGCTTGATCCTGACACGTAGGAGGTGATAGCTGATTGAAAGCACTCTTTTGTTCCGGAGGTGCTTGATTATTCTTTTGTGTACATTTGTATATGTTGGGCACGACGGGGTCCTGACCCGTCCTTATGTCTAGTACTCCAGTAGAGGCTCGTAGATACGCAGTGTAGGTTGTATGGTCTCTTGAGGTTGCTACTATGTATGTGTATATATTATTTTTATAGCCTAAGGGCTTAAGTATATAAAAGTGCTTATGTTTCTAATGAAAGATGATTTTCTTATAATGTAGATATGAAATTGATAAAAGAACGTTTAATGAGCATGTTAAGTAGTAGAACGAGCGGTGCTCGGTGGTTAGCCCCGGGTACCCGTCGCGGCCCCTAGTCGGGTCGTGACAAACTACAACACAACACTCTATGATATTTCCTCCATAACTATTTTCACTTTTAAGACTTGTTAAACCTTCAAATCAACTCAACATAAGAGATAAGATGAAGAACATACCTTATATTTGAAGAATTTCAACTCACACAACTTGCTCCAAGACTTAATCACCATAACTCCAAGTGAAAGCAAGAACATCCACCTTCCATAAATTAGCTTAAGGTTTTCAAGGTTTGATCTTCTCTTGAAAAGGTTTAGGATGATTAGAGATGATTAGAAATGGTTGGGAGAGCTTAAAGGGTCTAGAAGGATCTGTTTTGATGAAATAAAATGACCCCAACTCGTGGGAAATCAATAAATAGGCCAAGTCCACCGACATAAACTTTCTGGAATTTTCAGGCAATGCACGGGCAAAAAGTGTGGGCTGTACTTCAAGGTACTTCTCGTACTTCAGAAATGCGATTTTTCAGTTGCATTGGAAAGAAGACTCGTTGAACTTGAATTTACATAGGTTATGGATTCCATAACTCTATATTCTAGGAGATATACCTGTCTCAAGTTGGACCAAAATTCCTGGCCAAATTTCTGCCAAGTTTTCTCAAATTTTTGAAAAACTTAATTCCTTCGATTCGCTTAATCCCGGAACTTTTATACACTTTTTTAGCACTTGTTAGAAGTCTCCCTTAAAGGATAAGGGTTCCATAACCTCTCCGGGCTTACGTTAGTTTATTTACAACGTAAACGATGCGAAAAATTTTGAGGTGTAACATCATTCCCCCCTTAGAAACGTTCGTCCTCGAATGTTAAACTATCAGAGATCTTATAGAAATTTTGGCAGAGCTCCCCCTATAACTGTATCACTACCAACCTGTGACACAGCAACCCAAAATATACAACGCCACAACAAGCAACAACAATAATAGCCTCACTCGACTCGTAGTCATAAGGAATGAAACATTAAGTACCTGAAGGCAATGATGCCTCTGTATGGACCTCTTCTGGGAGTGGAAACAAGTGTGGATACCTGGTGTCATCACTCATCCCCCCATACTATAATGTCTCCTCTTACCTACACGTTATTCATGTCTTACTGATTCCTCTTAATGCCCATCATTCGTAATTCTGTAGACGTAGTCTCTTCACTGAACCATGTTTTTCACATATGCCTTTCCTGATTAATCATACTATTGCCTTATTACCACAACATATATTTTTCCTTCTTTCTATCAACACATTCACTATTCTAACCCATCGTCCGACCCAGATTCCACTTAAGGTTCCTCTTTAGTATCACTCTTTTTCCTTACCTTAATATAATCGTTGGGGCATTATGACTTACTGTTATTGCATAACATAAAACATTTCAATTCATACTTGCTTAAATTTAACACTTTATCAAAGCGACAAATATGCCTTCCATCATAAGTTGCTCTTGTTACACCCCGTACTTACGGAAAAGCACTTATCAAATTTGAGCGTAAGTATGTTAAACTATGGCTAAGTAAAACAACTTCGGAGTATAAAGGACGAAGCATTATTAAGTACATTTTATGAGTAAAGGATGCATATGAGGAATTCCGGAAGGTCCTATAAGGAATTAAGTCAGTTTGACTTTGGAAAAAGATGAGCGTTATTTTGAACAACAAAGTATGAGCCAAATTGGGAAAAGAATATCTTTTAGTATATGAGGAGTTTTGAAGTAAAGAAAAAGCCTAAATTGAAGTTCATGAAGTCTAGTTTCTAACGCAACAAACCTCTCATTGATACGATGTCGGAGTAACGAATTATGGACGTTACAAGTCAGGCTGGCAGAGCAGAAACACGCAACTACAGGGCACGACACGCGCGCACAAGTTATAGGTCGGTGCAAACCGACCCTAGAACAATATAAAAAAGGGATTTACCCCTTATTTTCATTCAACCACCTCCCCAAACCTTCTCTAACCCCTTAGAACATTCTCCCAACTTCCTCTATAAAATTTTAGCCCAAATCAAGTGAAGCCCCGGGATTTAGGCTCGGGAAACGTATAAGGTCTTATAGTTCTTGTTCTAAACAACAAATCTTGACGAATCAAAGGAGGCCGCCGAAGATAAATAATATTTCAAGCTCTACCAACCTTGATTGAGGTAAGGATATTCTTTACTATGGATATTATGAATTGTATCATGGAAATTTACTTGTTAAAGCTTCGTAAAGTCTAGTGATTGGTTGAGAAATTGGTGAGACATCGTGTGGGATATTTTATTGAGTATATTAGTGTTGATGCTGATGTTGTGGATATTGGTGTTGCTATTGTTGTTGTTTTGTTGGTATTGTGATTTCGGGTTAGGGATATAAACAAGGGAGATGCTGCCCGAATTCAGGCAGATTCTAAGAGGATTTAATTTGAAGGCTCAAGACAAGCATATGACGATAAGCCTAACAGTAGTATGAATTCGCTTGAATATAGATTTACGAGCTTGGGAGAATAAGCGTTAAATAGTTGAAGTTAAAGTGACAGAAAAGGTATGTTAAGGCTATCCCTTTCTTTCTTAAGGCATGATCCTATTGTTACGAACTTTTACAAATGATGTCCATAATGATTCCTCCCATAGAAATGCTAGAAGCTTACATTCTTGATGTTCTTAAGATGTTATTGATCTTGGTCTCACCTTATGATTATTGTTCCTTCAAGGTGAGATGTGCCAATGATGTTAGCTCCATAATGGAAATCAGAGGTTTACCGACCTTATGTCACTCCGATGAATTTAGAAATGTGTTCTTAAGGAATGCTTTGTAGGACATGAATAGTGAACTAGAAGAAGATCCCTAATGAGGTATTTAATGCTAGAGAGATGTTTATGATGTATCTCAGGATTTGTTTGAGGTTTAGTTAATCGGGAAGAAGTCCTATTGGCTCAGAAATATGCTTATAAGTCTTATGTGATCATGCAGGCATTAACAGATAAGTGATGACCATGAGAAGCGCTTAGAAGCTAATAGGTAAAGAATGAGTACTAGAAGTATATAAAGGGTACCTATAGGGGATATTTGGATCGGGCTGCACGTTCCGCAGCACATGCATTCATATTTACCACTGGTCTGCAGCCAATTGGGCAGTTATTATCGCCGAGCTATGACCGGTTAGGCAGATATGTATTTACCACCATGCTACGGCTGGTTGGGCAGTTACCACCGTGTTACGGCCGGTTGGGCAGATATGTATTTACCGCCATGCTACGGTTGGTTGGGCATTTACCACCGCCCTACGGCCTGTCGGGCAATTAGCATCAGGACGATAAGCAAGCTAGAGACACAGTATTGTACATAGATGTGGTTAAATATATGAGAGTATAGAGGGATATCCATACTAGATTCTCATTGGTAAGTCAGAAGTGCAAGGTTGATTCTTATCCTTCTTCTTGCAGTATATGTTTATTATGTTACATTTTTGCCTTATCGGTACATTATTCGTACTGACGTCCTTTTTCTTGTGGACGCCGCGTTCATGCCTGCAAGTATAGACAAATGAGACGAGGACCTTCCATAGTAGGCTGCCTCCAAACACTAGTCTTGATTGGTAGGCTCCACTTCTTCCTGGAGCATTGTCGAGTCTAGGTTTGTATATGTATTTTTGTCTGTTACGGGTATTTCGGGGGCCCTGTCCCGACTTGTATACTTCAGTCATGTTCATAGAGGCTTTGCAGACAGTTTCTTGTATGCAACTTAGTTATGTTTTTTCAGTGGTGATTTCAGCATCTTGGGCCCATTGTACATATACATATGCATGATATTATATTCATAGTTAGCCTCATTTGCCTTATTTTTCCATTCGAGACATAGAAGATGCAAGTTACAGCTTGGTTCGCTCGGCCCCAGTAAGGTGCCGGGTGTCAATCACGGCTCACCAAGGTTGGGGCGTGACAGCTCTGGTCCTAAAAATCCAACAGATGTGAGCTTCTCCATGGCCCTACTCTAGAACCCTAATCTTACATGAGTCGCTCTAACATGGACCAGGAAAATTCTTCTTCCTGTTATCCCTCTATCGGTTGTTCACCGCCACCCGGAACTTCCACAAATGTACCAACTATACTAACCTGTCCGGTCTGGCCACCACCTTCATTTGAACCTTGCTCCGAAGATGCCATCAATTCTTGGTTAATAGGGTCCTCAAGCTGCAAATTCCTCGATTTCTCATAAGGCCCTGCATTCTCCGTTGGTCTACCATAATATGAAGATTGAGGTTTAACTCCCAGCATTAGCCTTTCCCTTCCTTTTCCAGCTATGGCCAAAGGTGAAACTAGCAACGTTGGAGTTTTTCCTGTCTCCTCTACTCTTATCAAAGTCGATGATACCGGTAGTGCTGATTCATCCTGAATCTCCGACGGATCTGTTTCCATAGAAGACATGATCTTAGATGGGTCCGTCTTATGGATGGTACATCCTCACTTGGGTCATCCTCTAAAGTATAACTTAATCCTTCTCCTATCATCATTATAATCCTCGAATCACCCGTAATCCCTTTCTGAAGGATTCGTCGTCAAACTATAAAACAACAAAAGTCAGGGTTGAAGATTTTACACCCTATAACTCAGCTCTATAGCACGATCTAGAATACAAAGAAGGGTAACCATCCTAAATACCCTGCAGTCTCCTGTTTATAAGTGTGGCGCGCTACACACCCATAAACAAGACTCTACTGGATACGACTTGTAGACAACCCTAGGACGAACTGCTTTGAT
Source organism: Lycium barbarum (assembly GCF_019175385.1). NCBI lineage: Eukaryota > Viridiplantae > Streptophyta > Magnoliopsida > Solanales > Solanaceae > Lycium > Lycium barbarum. The sequence goes on from NC_083346.1 coordinate 66,062,985, forward strand.
GCCACTTTCGAAAATATTCACGTCATTTGCGTTGTACGTAAACTAACGTAAGCCCGGAGAGGTTATGTAACTCTTATAAGGTTAAGGAAGACTTCTAACAAGTGTATAAAAGTTTTGGGATTAAGCGAATCGAAAGAATTAAGTTTGTCGAAAATTTGGGAAAACTTGGTAGAAATTTGGATAGGAATTTTGGTCCAAGTTGAGAGAGGTATATCTCCTAAAATATGAGGAGTTATGAAATCCATAAACTATGTAAATTCAAGTTCAACGAGTCTTTTTTCCAATGAAATTGAAAAATCGCAATTCTGAAGTACGGGACTTACGGCCCGCACTTTTTGCCCGTACTTTGCCCGAAAATTCCAGAAAGTTTAAGTCGGTGGACTTGGACTATATATTGATTTCCCACGACTCGGGGTCATTTTATTTCATCAAAATAGATCCTTCTAGGTCCCTTAAGCTCTCCCAACCATTTCTAATCATCCTAAACCTTTACAAGAGAAGATCAAACCTTGAATACCTTAAGCTAATTTATGAATGGTGGATGTTCTTGCTTTCACTTGGAGTTGTGGTGATTAAGTATTGAAGCAAGTTGTCTGGGTTGAAATTCTTCAAATATAAGGTATGTTCTTCATCTTATCTTTTATGTTGAGTTGATTCGAAGGTTTAACAAGTCTTAAAAGTGAAAATAGTTATGGAGGAAAAATCATAGAGTGTTGTGTTGTAGTTGCTGAGTTCATGGACTGTTTTGAGCATGTTGTGGCTGTGTGGTTAAGATAATTTCTATGTGTATGGATAGTATCTAATATTGTTGGTGTGTTGATGAGATTATGCTCCTTGATTGGGAAGAAAGAAAGTGTATATTGTTATTGTATATTGGTATACTTGGGTTGTTTGATGTATATTCTTTGTAAGGGCAGTGAAGGCAGTATTTAAGGACTTTTTTAAGCTTGTTGTTATTATTGTGGGTTGTTGTATATGTTGAGGTGATTGGAGAGTAAGGGGAAATGCTGCCCGTTTTACTCTAGAATCAAGTTGTCGTTGATATACGTGATATACTAGCACCATCTAAGTTTATATATGTATTCCTTGTTATAGGAATGGCGTGCTAGTAGTGATTAGCCCGATTGTTGGATTGCTTGGGCGACTTGAGGTATGTAAGGCTATCCCTTTCTTTCTTATGGCATGATCTTATTGATACAAACCCATTTACATGATATCCATAATGTCCCTATTCCTAGAAATACTAGAAGCCCATGGTTCTTGATGTTCTTATGATATTATTGATGTTGGTCTCATCTTATGATTAGTGTTCCTTCAAGGTGAGATATGTTCGTGATGATAGTTCCATAAATATAATCGGAGGTAAAACGATCTTACGTCAATCCGATTAATTCAGAAATGTGTTCTCAAGGAATGTTTTGTAAGATATGTATAGTATGTTAGTTATAAGATCCCTAATGAGGTACTTAATGCTAGAAGATAGGCTTATGATACATCTAGGAATTGACTAAGGTTAATTAATTGGGGAGGAGTCTTAATGGTTCAGAAATGTGCTTATAAGTCTAATGTGATCATGTAGGCATTAATGGATAAGCGATGATCATGAAAATAGCATAGAAATTACCCATAGACGTCTGGTTACGATGTTGATTATATTTACCACTGGTCTACGACCAGTTGAGCAGATATGTATTTACCACCATGCTACGGTTGGTTGGGCAGTTATACCATCGAGCTGCGGTCAGTCGGGCAGATATGTATTTACCACCATGCTAAGGCTGGTTAGGCAGTTATTACCACCGAGCTACGGCCGGTTGGGCAGTTAACACTGATCAGTCAGGGAGATGCGCTCTACTATCGGGCGATAATCGGATGGGCAGTTACCACCGTGCTACGGCCAGTAGAGCAGTTACCACTGATCAGTTGGGCAGGTAGCACCAGGATGATAAGTAAGTCAGAGCCACAGTATTGTACATAGATGTAGTTAGGCATACGAGAGTATAGCGAGACATATATGCAAGATTCTCATCGGTAAGTCAGAAATGCCAGGTTGACTCTTATCCTTCTTCTTTACAATATATGTTTATTATGTTACATTTTCCGCCTTACATACTCGGTACATTATTCGTATTGACGTCCTTTTGCTAGGGGTACTGCTTTTTATGCCCGTAGGTCATGATATACAGGTTGACGGCTCTCCCAATAGGATATCAGCTCAGCAGACAGTGTTGTTGCACTCCACTTGTTTCAGAGTTGCTCTATGAGTCAGCATGGTTGCATATGCATTTGCATGGGTATGGTGGCGCCCTATCTCAGCCACGTTATGTCACGTACTCCAGTAGAGGCTTGTAGACAGATATGCACAGTTAAATGTCCTATGGCTATCTCGGTCTATATTCTGTTGTATCATTACTATGGATAGCCTTGCCAACATATGTACTTAGGATTAGCTTGACGACGTATGTATATTATCTTTTGGGCTTGTGGCCCATATAGCTTATGATATTTATGAGTTAGCATGATGGCCCACTCAGGTATGGATATGGTATGCATGTACGTGGTTGTGGTGTTCGGTAGGTTAGCTCCGGGTACCCGTCATGGCCCTCTGGTTACCCGTCATGGCCCTCTGGTTGGGTCGTGACAGTCTTGTCCCATCCTTATTATGTTATGCACTCCAGTAGAGACTCGTAGACAGATATGCACAGTCAGATGTTCCCTGACCTTGTTGGTCTATGTTTTGTTGTATCATCGTTTTGATAGCCTGTCGGCTTGTATACTTGGGATCATCTTGATGATGTATATATATATTATCTTTTGGGCTTGTGTCCCATACAATTATGATATTTATGAGTTAGCATAATGGCCCACTCAGGTATGGATATGAGATGCATGTATGTGTTGTGGTACTCGGTAGGTTGGCTCCGGTTGCCCGTCATGTGTCACGACCCGACTAGGGGCCATGACGGGTACCCGGGGCTATCCACCGAGCACCGTTCATTCATACTCATTACACGCTCTTTCATCAAGTTTAGATTTAATTCATGAGAAAATCATCTTTCATTTGTAGACATAAATACTTTTATATGCATAAGCCTTTCGGCCATCAAAATAATAATATATACATCGTAGCAAACTTGTGAGACCACATGACCCACACATTCGCATCTACGAGCCTCTGCTAGAGTACTAGACATATGGACGGGACAAGACCCCGTCGTGCCCAAAATACATATACATATGTACACAAAAGTATAAACCCGATTAGCACCTCCGGAATAATGGAGTGCTTCTGCAAATCTGCTGATAGCTTCTAAAGGTCTGCGTCGTCTCCCTGTCTACCTGTGGGCATGAACACAGCATCCAAAGAAAACAGACGTCAGTATGAATATTGTACTGAGTATGTAAGGCATGAATGAAATAAACATGATGGAGAAATCGTAAGTCATAAGGTGAAGGCAAAACCTGCACGGCCCTTAAGGATGAATGCATTTCATACATATATCACATATACATAATCGTCGTGCATGAATCATCATAGCGTATACATCATCATCGTAGTACCATAGCTTCTCAGACACATAATACATTATCCGTATTCGTTCACGTAGGGCTCGACAATATCCGTATTCGGCCACGTGGTGGCTCGACAGTATCCGTATTCGGCCACGTAGTGGCTCGACAATATCACATACATATCTTCCGTATTCGGCCACGTAGTGGCTCGACCATATCACATGCATCATACAAGGATCAATATATCTCATCATTATCATTGCCATCACATACATCTCATAAGCTTATCATAACCTTTCATTAATGCATACATTTAAATTTAAAGACAATCTATGAAAATCACATCATATGCGTAGCACGAATTTCGTATAAGTATCGTATGATAGTATTTATAATATTTGGGCTTAAGCTCATCATTTCCATTATCATTTCTATAGCGTATATCTTACCTTTCTCTCACATGAAATCCTTTATGAACATAGACTCGTAGTTTCTCGAAACATTGATCATAGGACATGCATTGAGGCTTATGAACAATCTATAACAATGTCGGGGTGACGTAATGTCGAGAGCCCCCGTTTACATTATGGAGCATTCATAGGTATTCCGCCTCACCTTGAAGGAATTGGTGTATAAGGTGAGTGTATACATCAAGCATTACCAATAGATCGTAGTTAATGTCTTTAGCTTTGTTTAAACATTATACCATGAACTCTAGAATCTTTAGTCTTAAGCTTATCATCTCCGTTATCGTGCTCATAACCTGTCTCTTATCCTTATCTCACGTGGCTATCCATGAACATAGGCTCTTGGTTCCGGAATATAAGGAAGCCATGGAAATATAGGGAAATAATATCATATCATAGGATTCATGCCTTGGAAAGAAAGGACTAGCCTTACATACCTTTTCCTTTAGCTATTCTACCGCTTGATCGTTCCTCTTCAATATTCGCGTCTTTACCTTCAAGAGAATTCACATCAACGTCAGTTAATTGACTATTAGAACGCGTGACTATTTCTAGGGAAAATTGGGCAGCATTTTCTTCGTTTATACAACTCTTCCCATATTCTATATCACCTCTCAAATATTCATAACGACATTCTCAGTATGATAGACTACACTCATCATTCGTTTACAATATCCGTATTTCATAATTTGTCTTCAATTTCTTCATAATCATGGCCATGGTCCATTGTTGCATTTTTCTCGCATAGGACACTTATTCCATGTTCTAAGTGTCATTCATAGCATTTTATAATCACAATTTATCAATGATCATGGCTCAATTTAACTATCATCCAACCATGACACTATTCACTCATTAATGACCCATTTCTTACATCCTTCTATAATCCAAGTGTTTCAACTCTTATGTACCCTAAATAACATGTAAAGGCCATAAAACTTACCTTAGATGTTGTAGGAACAAGCCTTGAGTGGTATTGTTCTTCTTGCACCCAAAACCCTAGTTTGCTTCTCTTGAAATCTCTTAACTTGGACGAACCTTGATGGGTCTCATACACTTGATTCACTTAGATTTTTGATATTGATCCTTGATTTCCTTTGTTTTCTTGTAAGTGAAGAGTGGGGAGTATTCTAGAGGTTTCTAGAGAGAAATGTCGTAGAGATGAAATGAATTTTATGAGCTTGGGTCTCCTTTTAATGACTTAAAATCTGATCCGGAATGAACAGTAGCTGAAGTGTACAGTGGTCGTAAACCCAGTTTACGGTCCGTATTCCTGTTTACGGGCCGTATTTCGTGGTCGTATTTAAGCATATCAAAACCAGAAAGGTATGCTGAGGATCATGGTGATTTACGATCGCAGTTTACGGGCCGTATTTCAATTTACGATCCGTATTCCAAGTCGTATTTAACCATTTGAACATTTAGGAAAGTTGAAGTTTTGTAAGTTGGAATACGACCTGGCAGTTTACGGTCCATATACCACTTTACGGTCTATATTCCATTTTACGACCGTCTGGCCAAAATGCAAATCTGCAACTTTTTTTTTCACATTTTCAAAACCTATGATTAGTCATTGTGGAGCATAACATATCTCTTATTACAATTGCCTTTGAGATCTTACTTAGGGTTGTCAAACGCCATTCCCTTCTTATTCAAACATCATATACCCGTAGTCTTCGTTAGTCTATTCGTTGTACGTTCACGGGGAAATTTCTGAGGTGTAACATCATGGCCCTCCGGTTGGGTCGTGATTTTTTTTTACCCTTTGCCTAAAAATTCATGGGTTCCAGGTTCGAACTCTCGCTCAGTCAAAAATAAAAAAAAATTGACAAGCAGAGTTTGGATTCGCAAGGCAGAATTTGCCTGCAAAACTCTACCCTATGGCAGGCAAAAATGTACCTTAAGGCAGAGTTTGCCACTTTATAACCCAGAGTTTGCCTTAAGGTATTGCATGCAAACTCTCCCTAAGACAAACACTACCTTAAGGGGTTTTTTTTTTTTTTTTTTTTAAATTTTTGACTGAGCGGGGTTCGAACCCGGAACCCATGAATTTTTAGGCGAAGGGCAAAAATTAAAGACCAACAATTTGAGGGGTAAAAAATAAAGACCAGTGCCTTTGAAGGGCAATCTGCGCAAAAACAAAATGATGATTTCTCACGTTTTCACAAATGGCCCTATTTCGGGGTGGTCTTTAATTTTTGCCCATCAAATTTGTGGTCTTTAATTTTTTCCCTTGAACAGTTTTGACGCGACAGAAACTAAATTTCGGCCGGCATAGTTAGCGTTTAGCTTCGACATATGTATCATGACATCCTACAAGTTATGCTGGACAAGGCAAAACTTACAAAATTCAACATAATTTGAAAAAAGTCATAAGTTTAGTTTTCGCTTGGCATAGTTAGAGTTTAACTTCTGCATATGCATCATCACATTCACACAAGTTATGCTGGAAAAGACAAAACTTTCAACACTCAATATAATCTGAAAATACTGCACAACTTATGCCGCATAACTTAATTCATATAGAACTTGTGCCGAGCAAGGTAAAAAATCAGTTTCTGAAGAAATGTTACATAATATATGGCGAGCAAATTATATCTGGATATTTTTATTAAATAAGCAACAAGAGAAAAAAAATTAAAGACCACGAATATGAGGGGCAAGAATTAAACACCAGTCCGTATGAAGGGGAATCCGTGCAAAAATTAGAAAGGTTATCCAATGTAATTTTTAAAGAATTTGGACCCACTAAACGAACTGGAACACAATTAATTCAGTGTTCCAACTTCCACATCAAATTCAAAAGATAAAAGATGGAGTTCCCACCATGAAAGCAGTGTGTAAAGACCAAAGAAGCAATTCCATTGGACAAAGCAACGTGGAAAGCCAATTTTTAATTGAAGGGCTTCTAACAGAAAATAAAATAAAAATGAGAAAAGACCAACGACTTGGTTATTAACGTAATTGTATGAAAGTCAAGGTCTTAATTGCAAACGAACTTTCTATAACTAGCCCAACGACCCCAAAGTTTTTCAGAAAGGAGCAAATGACTCTCTCGGATTTTCTTCTACTAGTTTTGCTACTCTTTACACTTGTCACTTGTTCACTGTCTGAAATCTTCTTTGAAGAACGCTTTGATGGTAACTTGTCTAAATTTTGTTGCTGCCAATTTTGAGCTTTGAAGTTGTATATTATATGAAAACAATTTATTCTTGAGCAATAAGTTTTTCTAAAGGAGTTTTGTGTTGTGTGGAATGTATTGTTGAACTGTGCTTTCTTCCATTGTCTGTTTAGTTGACCCAAAAATTTCGTTTGTGTTGCAGAAGATAAGAGTAAGTATGTGTGAACTTATTTATGTAGTTAAATATGCTTAGATATGGAATGAATTTCTGTGTTTCTTTTTCCTCCCATTGCATCTTTGAATAATGGTATTCATGAGATGACTTTATTTGTTCAGATAGTTAGCTACTTTTTACTTGAATTGCTAAGATGTATAAGTAATTGAAGTTGGTTTTTACCTGAATTGTAATGGGAAGAGGACTAAGTGATTTCTTCAATTTTTTATCATCATCATCTTTTACATGGATTGATTATTCATTTTGTTGTTCTAATTTTCTCTTTTTGCTTTCTGAAAGATGGTTGGCGGAGCAGATGGGTGAAGTCTGACTGGAAAAGCAGTGAAGGAAAAGCAGGAACATTTAAGCACACGGCCGGCAAATGGGCTGGTGATCCTGATGACAAAGGTTTGCAAGTCTCCATCTCTGTAAATAAAATCTTTGCACCAATGGGTTGTTTGAGTGTTCTTATCAAATACAACTGTAAGATACCAGGTTTATTCTTACTGGTCGTCTCCCGGATGATTCAACACTTTTATGTTGACTTGCAGCCTAAAATGTCAAGTCTCAACAACTTAAAGTGTTAAATTGGATTTGGTTATTGTCAAGCTTTGTAGTGTCTTTTAGATGGTTACTCATCAAAGCTTTTCTTGTCTGTGAATTTTAGTGTCAATTAGTAATATGGATACAAAGGTATCTTTTGAACACTAAGAGAAGTCGTTTATATTTGAAGAAGAATGTTGAACTACAATCGGTAGCTACTTTTCCTTTTTTCAATCCAAAGTGAGTAAGGGTGGTCCCTTTTTTTTTTGGGGTATACTGATTGCGAGCGTAAACTTGCTGCCATATGACCAGAAGGTCACGCGTTCGAGTCATGGAAACGACCTCTTGCAGATAATGGTACCCGTACCTCCACCCTTCTCCACTTAAATAGTAGGCTTAGTTTGCATGAAGCAGGGCTCAAACTTGTGACCTAATCTTTTTTCTTATTAAGATTTTGAAAATCAACAGTTTAGTGTCTAAATATGCTAATGGTGAAATCTCCTGAGTCCTGAGGATGTGTTGCCTATCACAATTTGATTCTTCAGAAGCAATGCTGCTGTTTTACTCTTTCCTATTCTAAGTCTCTAAATCACAAATAGATTTACAACATTTAGATGATTTCTTGACCACACAAGTAAGAATAAGTCTTGAATGAATAAATGTTTGTTGTTTGAGACAGATGTTATATCACAAGAAACTTCACATGACCTTTCTCTTTGCAGTTTCAAAACTCTTCAGAAGCTTAAGATTCATATATCTATTTTTTTTTTTGGATAAAGTAATAATTGTGTTGTTGTCTCCTTACTTTATGTAGCTAAAAAATAATGAAGTTGTCTCCTTATTTTATGATCTCTCGTACTCAACCACAAGTCCAGTTTTTCTGATTTAAGCTGATACTGATTTTGCAGGTCTTCAGACGACAAGTGATGCCAAACATTTTGCCCTCTCTGCAAAGATACCTGAATTTAGCAATAAAAACAGAACACTGGTTGTACAGTATTCTATAAAGTTTGAGCAAGATATTGAATGTGGAGGAGGTTACATAAAGCTACTCTCTGGATATGTCAATCAGAAGAAATTTGGGGGAGACACCCCATACAGGTCATTTCTTGTTATGTTCAGAATGTGAACTTCCTCTTTCTCCCTTTAGGACATCCCATAATCTGGAGATTTTGTGATTGTCTTTTAGCAACATCTTTTCTTTTCCTTTCCCGTGAAGGATGTTATGACTTGGCACTACCATTTTTTAAATTTTTGAAAAACATGGGTTCTATGCGTTGAACTCCTAATGCAAAATTTACATGTTATTTTGAGACACGCCAATGATCTCCCTGATCCAACATCCCTTAGCAGCACACCCATTTTCTTTTTCTGGCTGTGTTACCTTTGGCCCTGATTAGTTTAGGATTGCCAGTTGGGTACATATATCTTGTTACTAAAAAGAACTAAAGATGAAAAGTAGTTTGAGGTTGAAGAATGAAATTCCTTACATGTCGAAACGGACAGCTGCTCCCCTAGTTTATTATTTGTCGTGTCGTACTTTATGACCTGGAAGCATCCTTTTCCTAATCTAAATTTGCTAATCTTTCTTGTTGCTGCAGTTTTATGTTTGGACCAGATATCTGTGGTACACAGACGAAAAAACTTCATGTTATACTTTCCTACCAAGGCCAGAATTACCCCATCAAGAAGGAATTAGAATGTGAAACAGACAAATTAACACATTTCTACACGTTCATTCTTAGACCTGATGCATCATACAGCATCTGGATTGATGGTCGAGAAAGAGATTCTGGAAGTATGTACACAGACTGGGACATACTTCCTCCCCGCAAAATCAAGGATGTAAATGCAAAAAAGGTATTCCAGCTTTGAGGTTAGGTGGTTTTGGAAAACTCAGGAATACCTGCCGAGGCCTAACTTTATTTATTGCATTTGCCCAATTTGCCTGAGAAGGAGATTCTTATTATAAGCTGATTTTCCCTTTATTCTCAAATTGAAAGATTGGACAACTATTGTTTTTCAAACTGCCTTCCATCCCTTAACTACTTTGTGAAGTTTTTGGTACTTTTATGGTGTTGTAACCCTCACTTGTTTCCTTTCTTTATAGCCTGCTGACTGGGAGGACAGAGAATATATAGAAGATCCAGCTGATGTCAAACCTGAGGTAACTTATAATGCATGCGGTTAGGTTTCTGTAGGTTTATCAAATTGCCCTTGATTGCCAACTTATTTGGATCTTTTTACTCCAGGGATATGATTCTATTCCGAGAGAGATTCCTGACCGAAAAGCTAAAAAGGTTAGTTTGCAACTGGAACATAATTGATGGAAACCATGGTCATCACCTGCATTGTTAATGAGGTTCTATGAGTTCTTTTTCTGTGATATGGTCATTCTAGAAAGGCTTTTCCATCTACCTTTACAAGTTTCTATATGTTTTTGCAATGAATCTCTCTCTCTCTCTCCAACTTTGCCTATGTGAGCTTCCATCCAATGAGAGTTTTTGTATCGTTGGTCCCAAGCTGGATAAAGGAGGAGGGTCACGGTAGATTGACACTTATTTGACAGTCAGCGCAAAAAACAGTAACATTTATTTGACTAAACTAATTGAACGACGCATGATAGTTATTGTATTGAATCCTTCTGTTTCTCTCTATCTATCCTTTTCATCCTTGTTCCACCTGCATTGTGCTACTAATATTTTTTGTTTAGCAATTGAGTTAGGAACGAGCAGATTGAAACAGACAATGAAGTCCTATGTAGTCCAATACCACACGGTTTTCTCGTTTACATCTCTGTTTTATTTTAGATTCTTTTCATCTCAATCACACCCCCATAGAAGAGGCTAAAGCTTGTTTTAGTGACGGAGAGGACACTGGACAGAGTGTTTTCTGGTTGGTATGTTATCACAGCACAAGAAAGTTGTCATATGATTAGACTGATGTGACGATATCAAAAAAATTGTTTTCTTTGATCAGCCTAATAACTGGGATGACGAAGAGGATGGTATGTGGAAGCCACCCAAAGTACCTAATCCAGCGTACCGGGGTGCATGGAAAAGGAAGGTATGATACAGAACTTTTTTTTTCAATGGTAAGTTAGTAAGTTCGAACTGGAATATCTACCGAATTTATATTAATGATGCAGAAAATTAAGAATCCCAACTATAAAGGGAAATGGAAGATCCCTTGGATTGACAATCCAGGTAATGAATGTTTTCAATCATATCATATTGAAGTTTAATGCATGAAGTTTTAGGAGAAAATAAACCCTGATCGTTCTCTTTGTTTCCAGAATTTGAAGATGATCCTGATCTCTACGTGCTGAAGCCAATCAAATATGTTGGTATCGAAGTTTGGCAGGTAATGCAGACTATCTTTTCTTGGGCAATGTCGTCTTTTCTGACAGCTAACTCAGCATACAAGTGGAACGCAATATGTTGGAGTGCAGGTAAAGGCAGGTTCTATTTTTGATAACATTCTGATCGGCGATGAGCCAGATTATGCAAAAGAAGTGATTCAGGAAGTGTTTGCCCATAGGGAGGTCTGTACTTGATCCTCTATACTTTACTGGTAATTTGTAGCTTGATTTCTCTTGTAGTATTACTTAGGAATTTCTTAAACCATTTCGTTAGGCTGAAAAGGAGGCTCTTGAAGAAGCAGAGAAAATGAGAAAAGCAAAAGAAGAAGAGGTAACACTTCTTGCTTATCACTACCATTGTACCTAACCTTCTTTTGCTGATGCATGAGTTCTAAAATGGTTGGAAATTCTCAGGATGCTCAAAGAGCTAGAGAGGAAGGTGAAAGGAGGAGACAAGAAAGGGGGAGGGACAGACACCGGGATAGATACAAGAGGGTTAGTATCTGATCTTTAATATGCGTCTTACAGTCCGTTTCCTCCCAATATTTGATTCCTTTTTTCATCTCTCCTTTTTCTTTTCTTTTTTCCCTTAAGCCTTCCCTGTTAAGGAGTAGTTCAGATAAAATCTGATATTCCATGATCACTTGTTTCACTTTGCTGATTCTCTTTCAGTGCTTGAAACTTACAACTTATTTGTCCGTCGTTTTTATACTAAAGTCTTCTTGGCGATTTGATGTTTATTCCCTCGTGTTTCTGAAACCAAATTTTGCTCATTAATTCCATCAGAATTACTTGAAGCTTCTGGCTTTTTGCTAAGTTCGTTTTTTTTCTATAGGATACAAAAAATGATACTAAATACCCCTTCAGTTTTCTTGATAATTCTTAAGTAGTTGCCACTGCTAATATTTGTCTTGGCATATGCATACATGTCTCTTGTTTACTTTACATTGTTTTTAAATTGTAATTTCTAATTTTTTATTTAACACTTTTCTCCAGCGCTATCACCACGATTATATGGATGACTATCATGTAAGTTCAGATTTCTTTTTCTCTTCTCCCACTTCTTCCATCCCTGCCTCTCCTTATATTCTCTAGATATCTAATTCTCTTTACATGATTGTGGCATTCGCATTGGCCGATTGGCAGTCTCAATACATGTGTACTACTTGTCCGTTGGCCCAATTAATATCTACTTCACGAAGCCTATGAAGAAATTAATTTGGTTAATTCATTTAAAAAGATTGATCTTGAAATTGTTATGGAGTTGGAATTCTTAATATGAAATGTGGTTCTGAACTTTGAAGAATATCACCACTCTATTTATGGCTTCAGTTTGGAAGGTTGGTTCTATATCAAACGGATAGGTATATCCTTGATTAGTTATGAATGGCACACAGATTGCAACCAAAACTTTATTGCAGGACAAAACTTTAACTGGTTGTTGAACCATAAATTGTCAAAAGAATTTCTCTTAAATCCTTCATTTGGCTCATCTTTGTTTCCATGATTAAAAATCTAATAAAGACATCCTTAAAATTATTTCATCCTTTATATTGTATAATATTTTCTCTTCTCATATCTCTGAGTATGTTGTAGTTAACAGCTTTTTACTGCAATGCATAAGTTTCAATATGGTCTAAGTAGAGAGGTTAACGTAATTACCAAATAATTAACATTATTGAAATTTGCAGTCATAGTTAACTTGAAAACAGAGGGTACTGAAACAGATTGTAACAAGGCAAGTAAATTAGTACACGTTTTAATACTAGAAAAGATGGAAAGTGGAAAGCATAATGATCAACAGAAATTAAGGTTTTTTAGGTATGAATTTCTTGTTTTGCTTACACCTTTGCTGAAATCAGTTGCTCTTCTTATTTTGCAGGATGAGCTTTAATTTGGTGTTAAGACCATCGTCTACTTTTTCCACTATGGAGACAGATAACATTTGGGTTTATTGTGTTCCTCTTGTTGTATTTTGCTCTTATTGTATGTAGCTGTATTTTCGCATAACGCCTTAGCGTTAGGCCTAAGACATCCATTTGTATGTCTGAAGCTATTAATTATATTTGAAAGCTGAGTGTCAAAAGCTTGGCTAGCATGAGTGATTTTTGAAATGTGTCTCAGAACAATGATATTCGAGGATATCTATTCGTGCCCCCCGGGAAATTCATATAGCAAAATTTAACTTTCCAATTATCTGAGTGCAACTTAATCTTGTAGATCTTGCTTATATATGGATGTTCTTTCTATGAACTACCTTATTAAAGATTGCAAATTTGAGTAAATGGAGCAGCGTTAGACGGTGAATACTGCAGTGTTGATTCAAAAAGTTGCCTCTGGCTCCAACAAATGTGGGACCTGAGATCATGATTTGATCTGATCACATTTAGTAATGTACTTTAAAGTTGATCCAGATCTAAACTGATTAAGTTTGAATTTTTTTTCTTGTGTTTGTATAGTTGGACGCGATTCAGATATTTGTTCGATATATGCCTGACAAATTTATTGATCTAAATTATTTTTAAAAAGTACTGACATATTAATGCAAAAGATAGAGCCATATGGTATTTTGGCATATATAAGTACTAGTTTTTGTTGCGCGTGTATTTCATATCAATTGATATAAATTCTTAAAATAGCTTAAAAAATGGGTGTAATGATTAGTACAAAATTTGAAGGGAAACACAAATTTTAAATGATGAATGATGAATATTAGGCTGAAAATATGATGTGATTGTATCTCACCTAATGTTTCCTATTAAAAAAATAAAACAATATTGATACTGAACAAAAATTTAACTAGTAAAAACTTACAAAAAAAAAAAAAAAACTATGTGTTATGGTAGTCCACTGTCTTGAAAGCAATTTCGATCCGAATATGATGTAAATCATTTTAACCAATCTCTCTCAAAGGTTCCACATCACTTTCAAATACGTACAATCGTGGCTGGAAGTTTGGAGTTAGCACAAAATGATTGCCTAGAAAACTGTTTGGAGAAGAAGAGATAACGAGAGGATTTTCTGTGTGGGAAAAAGCGCACAAATAGTCAGTTTATATCGGCCAATTTCTTGAGTTGTTACAGAGGCGACTTAATGACTTGTTGCAGAATTAAGTTGAATATTACATAATTTACTTGGCCATTACAAAATTTAAATGGCTGTTGCAACAAATATTCAATTCTGATAATGTATCTGGACATGTTCTTGTAACAACGTATTTGGACACTTTTTTGGTAGGCTAAAAAAAAATCAAAATCAGATCTGGTTTAAGCTTGACGTCGAGCTCAACTCGGCAAAAGTTCTCTCTCCTAAAATTTTCATGCAAACCCTAACTCAAACCCTAACCTGGCCGTAACTGTCATGCCGCAAACCTGGGGAGGTGATACAATAGTGGATCCGCGGAAGCAATAAATTAACAAGGCAAGTAAAAGGGATAGAAAGATAGACAAAAGATTAGAGAGAATTAAGCAACCAAAACTATATTAAAGTCTTGACCTCCTAACTACACAACTAATTAGCACCTAACTCTTAAGTTGACCTCAAGGGAATTGAATTCCCAAGCAACCAACCTCTCAACAATCAAAAGATTCAACAAGAGTCATCCATGGCCTCTCTCACAAGTTTCTCTTTCTAGAGACAACTCTCAAAATCACTCATAAATTTATCAATTCATCCAAAAATCCCCAAATGAAATAAAAGACTAGCTACTTATACTAAAACATTAATGAAGACAACTACGCTATTACATAACTACCCTTAATGAGACAAGGGCCTTGTTTGGCTAGTCTTCCTTTGGAGATGAAAGTCTTGAATTAATGAAGTAACCTCTTTTGCAATCACACTAGTTGGACACAAATTGATCTTACTAGAAGAGTCTGTCACACCC
This sequence comes from Lycium barbarum, assembly GCF_019175385.1. Classification (NCBI taxonomy): domain Eukaryota; kingdom Viridiplantae; phylum Streptophyta; class Magnoliopsida; order Solanales; family Solanaceae; genus Lycium; species Lycium barbarum. Next base: position 66,078,090 of record NC_083346.1, read on the forward strand.
CAATCCTGATAGGGCATGATGGGCACCTAACCCTTACATAGATCCGAGCGAACCCGCTGGTTCTCGTTATACTCATAATCTTACTGGACTCTTAAATCATGAAATGAAATGCGTTATGAAAGCTTTTCAAAAATATTCTTTTCGTCTTTCTCAAATCAAGTAAAATCTGTAATCATATGAAATCTGTAAAGTAATGCATAATGATACATCGGCTTACATAGCCGCTTACAAGATTGACATACGGTATACACGACTCTGTCTGCAAAAGTCTCTAACGTAGAACATGATATCAAAACATAAGTTGGGACAGGGCCTTAACATACCCATAATGCATCTGACTAATATCATAAAGAAATACTCTAACACGGCCATACTCCGAATGAAATGGAGTTTACCAATCCAGCTGATAGCCTGGGAATACCCTACAGTCAATCTCCTGTATAACTTTCCTGCAAAGCAATATGGGACTGTGTGGCATGAAACACAGCATCCCCAGGCAAAGGGACGTCAATACGAACAATGTACTGAGTATGTAAGGCAGCAGTAATCATAAAGAATGAATCATAAATCATAATGAAAGTACAAGAAACAACCTGCAATATGAATAGCCCCGAAGGCAGAGAATAACAATATAAGTAGCCTCGAAGGCAATGACTAGAAATGTAAACATATACCGTACCCGGACTTTTAGTAAGGGACTCGGTGAAATTTAAATATATACCGTACCCGGCCCTTTAGTAAGGGACTCGGTAAAATGTAAATATATATCGTACCCGGCCCTTTAGTAAGGGACTCGGTGAAATGTAAATATATACCGTACCCGGCCCTTTAGTAAGGGACTCGGTGAAATGTAAATATATACCGTACATGACCCTTTAGTAAGGGACTCGGTGAAATGTAAATATATATCGTACCCGGCCCTTTAGTAAGGGACTCGGTGAAATGTAAATAGTGTATACATATATATAGAAGCAAATGAATGCAAGTTAGACTCATAAGATTGTTTCTGAAACTCTTTGAATAACCTGGAAGCACCCTTGAATGTCACTATAGATTATATCAAAATAGTGCTTCAGGAATCATAGACACGTACGTATCAGGATATAATGAAATAGCTTCTGGAAATCAAGAACATTAGCCATTCTAATATTTCTAAGAATAGGAGCTTCTTTGGAGTTTATACGTCCGTCGTCCGTTTGTTTCATATAGACCATGCCAAAAGAAGAAAAGGGAGTAGTCTTAACATACCTGATCTTAGCTCAACGACTCAAGAACTCAACTCGTATCTGCTCCACGATCTATATCTAATAACAATGATACTATCGTTAATTATACAAACAATTCTCTTAACCGTATAATGAAACTTTAACTTATCCTAAAACAAAATGGGCAGCACCTCCCCCATTCTTCTTGATATAAGAATGGATACGCGGAAACAAGAAATTAAGAAGATAAACAAAAGGAAAAGAAAAGATAGATAATTTGACACAACTTAAGATTCAATTTAGCAACCAAAGTTATATAAAACTAAGACCTCTAAATTATCATCAAAAGAAACACCAAATTCTTAAGTTTACCTCAAGGGAATTGAATTCCCAAGCAACCAACCTCTCAACAATACAAGATTCAACAAGAGCCTATCAAAGGCCTCTCACAAGTTTCTCTCTATAGAGATAACCCTAAAAACACTCAAAATATTCATAATTCATCAAAAGCTACGTATTGAAATGTTTAGACTACTATTTATACTAATGAAATAAAGAAGACACTACATTATCCCAATTATTCCCTTAATGAAGTAAGGGCCTTGTTTGGATGTCTTCCATGGAAGTGAAACTTGAAAAGGCTTGCATTTAAGTACTAGCCCCTTTTGCATGAATAGCCTCATTCTCCAAATAGCCTCCCAAGCTATCTTCCATATCTTGAATGTGACGTTCTTGAAGCCTTCCATTCAAGCTATCTCCCATATCTTGAAGGCCATCCTATGTGGGCCTCCCATGATCTTCAAAGACTCCATCTTCATGAAGCTCGATGGAGTTGGTCTTGTAGCACTTCTCATTTTCCCAAACTCCATATATATCAACAACAACAACCAGAACAATCTAGCAGGTATATACATCAATAACAAGATACCATGTAGCAACAACAAGTCACAAACATTTCACAATGGGCGACAAGCCCGGATACTATTATCAAACACACTTCACAAAGACAACTAGCTCTATTACAATTATACCCTTAATGAAGTAAGGGCCTTGTTTGGATGTCTTCCATGGAAGTGAAACTTGAAAAGACTTGCATTTAAGTACTAGCCCCTTTTGCATGCATAGCCTCCTTCTCCAAATAGCCTCCCAAGCTATCTTTCATATCTTGAATGTGACATTCTTGAAGCCTTCCATCCAAGCTATCGCCCATATCTTGAAAGCCATCCTATGTGGGCCTCCCATGATCTTCAAAGACTCCATCTTCATGAAGCTCGATGGAGTTGGTCTTGTATCATTCTCCCCTTCTTGAAAAGGATTCGTCCTCAAATCTAAACCTTTCAAAACCATAAAGGAGACAAACAAAAACCAAGTCCTCAACGGATGAGGGTTAGTGTTAGGGTGGACTAACCTACCACCATGCCAAGTAAGCACAAATTTGTGATATAGTCAAGTATCAACCATTTTCAAGAAAAATAAGCTCTCAAATAGAGCACTAAGAACTTGGCTAACCCAAAGATTAAGAAATGAGGATATTCTAAAAGAGCTAAGGGTTTCAAGACACCAAGTTGGCAGGACATACAAATGATCCTCAATTGCAAAATAATACCATTCACACCAAGTTAAGACTTCACCGGGGTCAAAGGGAAAAGATACCCACATATCACGGGCAAGGTAACAACTAAGTACCCCAATAGGACCCCACCCTCCATACGATGCGCTCCCAAAAAGATCATGAATGTGATGATATGCAAATAGATAGTAAAGAAAGGTGTCACGCAAAATAACTTCATTTAGGGTGTCCTAAAATGTAGTTTCACTATTAAACTCAAGAGCATGGTCAATCATACTACTACTATTTAGAACACCCAAGGAAGAATTAACAATTTGCAAACAAGTTTCACCTTCCTTTGAACACTTCCCCTCCCAATAAGTGGATCACAATTCCTCAAGGGAGGGAAGAGTGTTATCATCCCATAGTGGATTTTCAAATACCATGTAGTCACCAAAAGTGGCCACACTTTCAACGTTACAAAACATCCCACTAGGTACTTCACTTTCAATAGTCATGTCATCCTTAAATAAAACATTATCCTTTACAAGAGAGTAATCCATGAACAATGAGGAGTCAAAGCATGTCATTTCACTCTCAAAAGAACCAATGTCATCTTTCAATGCATTTTCGCTCACATTACTATCTACATGGCATGCATCACCACTACAAGTTGGAGTCTTATCACATGACACTAAGAGACCCATTTTGACATGAAACAAACAAGGGTGAGATGTCACATTCTTTCACTTGACCAACTATATCAACATTATCACTAACTGGAGGTACATTAAACATATCACAAAGATCCTCAAGTAGTGAATTATCATTACAAGCAAGTTGATTAACACAAGTTTCAACACTAGTTGGTAGTATGTCAAACTCGCAAGAATTACTAACATGATGGTCACATGACTTTGTACTACTATTTAATTCACAAGTGTCAACACTAGGTGGACACAAATCGATCTTACAAGAAGAATCAATTTGGTCATCTAAAGGATCAACTAGTGTTTGAGCACCTGCATTCGATAATGCACTATCATTCAAAACCGAAGTGTCAACACTAGGTGGACGCAAATTGACCTTGCAAGAAGGATCAATCCGGTCATCAATAGGATCAACTAGTGTAGGGACACTTTCAACAATGACATTATCAAGACATGGCAAGGATTCACTAGGCTCAATGCAAGGTAAACTAACTTTAATACTCAAATTGGCATTAAGATCACTCAATAAAGTAAGATTATTAGGAGAACTTATTTTACCTTGATTCTCATGTAAGGGATCTTCCTTGCCTTGAGACACCAAAGGGAAGCTCATTTGACCAAGTGAAGTAATGGTCTTGTCCGCCGTTCCTCCTTTCAACCACTTCCTTTTCAATGCCGCCCAAATCTCACTTGGGGTTTCTATAGGTGAAGGAATATGTTGAATTTGTGGCATCTCACAAGAGGGACTTTGCTTCTTCCCTTTTAACTTCTTCTCTTGGGAAATGGTTTTGCTCCTATACCCCTTTTCATATGGTTCGGATAATGGCCTCTCAAGCTTTCTTTCATTGCATCCCAAGTAGTGATTGGATCGCCCCTCATGTACGCCCAATAATGTGCAAGCTTCTTCTCAAAAGTCCCAATAGCCAATTTCATCTTCCTTTCTTGGGAATAAGGGTAACTAGAAAAGATTCCTTCCTTCATGAACTCCCATTTCACATACTCTTCTCCACTAGCTTCCATAATCAAGATAGGCCATTTCACATTGGGCTCTTGCACTTGTATACTTAGATTCGTTCTATGAAGTACGTATGGAAATAGAGGTTTCCTCCTTTCATCCACGACATACTTATGCCATTCTTGCTCATATGGGATCTCATGCCTTTGAAACCAAGGGCCTCCTAAACATACGTGACAAGTATCCATTGGAAGCACATCACACCAAACTTCCTCTTGTTACTCACCACGTGAAATGAATACCATCACTCTCCTATTAACCCAATACCCTCCCTCATCATACTAAGGATTTTGCCTAATCACACAAGGTAACCTTAAATTTTCAACCACACGAGGGGTGATGAAGTGGGTGTAAAAATCGTCATCAAGCACAAGAATTCCCTCTCTACCACAAAGGTTTACTTTGGTCTCCATGAATCGCCTCTTTGGAACCACCTTCTTTAACATAGAATGACTCCAACTAGTACTCACATCCCCACTCATGCCATTTTGCTTCGAATAGGAGGTACTACAAGACGTAGCATAGGCATTTCTACTAGAAGACTTTCCATAGTTAACATTAGCACCCCCATTACCTTCATAGCCATACCCTTCACAAGTCCTATTTATATAAGGACTTCCCCCATAAGACCTATAAGATACGTGTGAAGGAGAGTCATATCTCGAGTCGTCTTCATCTTCATGATGTATAGCACAAGAATTTTCAGCTTCATTATCTTCACCATACGAATCATAACAAGGTTCTTCTTCATCCCCATCTTCCTCACGAGACACATGAGTACCACTCTCTTCATATTCTCCTTCAAAATGATAATTCTCTCCTAGAACTTCCTCATGATCACCATTGCCCATATAGCCCTCATATTCCCTAATGTCACACCCTTGATAGCTCCCATAGTCCCCCCCCCCCCTTCGTAACTACAATCATCATCGTCATAACAATCATAATCGCCACCACATGAATTGGAATCCATGGAGAAGTACCTGCAAAGAACACTTAGCAAACACGTTAGTAGTAAAGGAACCTCACCACACTCGTGTTTACACTCGTTTGTGCTTGGCTAGCACCACTCAAATGAACTCACACATAATTGCCTTTTAACACTCAAATGGATTGGCCGATGTTGATTCTCGATTGGATTCGTTGCTTGCAAGGTGCACAATTGCTACTTGAGGTTGGAATGGATTCTTGTTAGACTCGAAGAAAAAGGACGACTCAATCCAAAATAAACGCACTTGAGCCAAGAAATTAACAACGAGGTAAAAACGAAGAAAAGCACGAAAAGAATTAGCACGAATGAAAATGCGGACACAAGAACTAGTAAACACAAAGTAGGAATAACTACTAAATGGCTACTAGTTGAGAGACACAAGAAAATGGAATGCAAAAATCAGGGAAATAACTAAAATTTCGGGCCTGGGTAGTGATAACTTGAAAACACGACCGTGAAGCCCTAATTGATCCAAGGTATCAATTTGAAATAACGAATTTTTTTAAATTTCTATACTCTTTTTTTTTCCTCCGTACCAAAGGAATAGGGACACAAAATCAACAACGAAAGTCAAGATTTTTTTTTTGAGAAATGAAACTTGGATCAATGTAAATTACCTTGAGAAATACGACCTTACTTATACAGTCCGTATAAGAGGTACGGTCCGTGTAAGTGCTCGTATAAGATGATATCACAAAACAGTAAGTGCTCTTTGTTGGTTCCTAAAATACGACCAACTTATACGGTCCGTGTAAGTGTCCGTATAAATTGATGTCACTTTTTCCCTTGCCTTATACGACCTTACTTATATGGTCCGTATAAAAAGATACGGTCCGTGTAAGTGTCCGTATAAAATGATGTCATAAAATAGTAAGTTCCTTTTGTTGGATCCTGAAGCACGACCAACTTATACGGTCTGTATAAAAAGATACGGTTTGTATAAGTGTAACCTTTTTCTGGTACAGTGATTCTCGTGTTGAACTCGATGTTATCGAAATTTGGACCGATGTTCTCAAAATTTGGACCAAATTTCTTGGATCTGATGACGTTCTTGGGCCCACTCAACCTAGTATTTACCCTTTTGGGTAGAAACACTTTTCCCCAAATCTTGACTTGAAAACTTTAGATTAAATGCCCCTTTGGAGTGTTACACCTCGGAAATTCCGTATGTGTTGCCTTGTGGATAGGGTAATGTGAGATTTAGGTGATTATGAAATCCCTACGAGGTCAAGCGTAGGATTAGATAGCTTGAGGTTCATACAATAAGATTTTGAAGTTCTATGAATATGTGAAGTTTAGTTTGTTGAAGGGAGAGAAACGTAAGTCGTGTTCGGAAAGGTTCCGCTATGATTGAGCTAATGTTTATGTGGTGATGTTTTAAAGGGCTGATATAGAGCTTATTGTATGGTTAATGAAGTATTATACAAGTTTTAAGAAGGTTCCATAAGGATTGGAGATCGAACGAAACGACGGAAATAATTTCAGGGAAGTGGAGTTATACGACCACTTATACGGTCCATATAACTTTATACGGTCCATATAAGGTGTCCGTATAACTCCCAGTAGGGAGTTGATTTTCTGGTTGGTGAACCACGACCACTTATACGGACCGTACAATACTATACTATACGGACCGTATAAGTGTCCATGGAAGTCCCGACGGGCAGATTTTTAATGTTTGTATAAATAGATGCCTTGGGTTATTTTACTTCATTTTTCATATTCTACAAGTGTTGAGAGCTCAAAAACCCTCCTCTAAGCATATTCCACTCAAGTTCAAGAGAACACAAAGATCAAAGACTAGAATCAAGTGTTTATGTGTTAGAAAGCTTTCAAGGGTTAGAGGACCACAAGAAATTCCATTGGAGGAGAACTAGGGTTTGGTTCAAGTGAAGTATTTCCACTCAAGATTCATTCCCACACCCTCTAAGGTAAGTTTTATTGTATTTCCATGTTGTTTAAGGTGTTTGAAAGTTGAAACACTTGGATTGTAAAAGAATATAGAAAATGGGTCTTGAATGTGGGAATAGTGTCATCTTTGAGCAATAGTTCAGATTGAGTAATGATTCATGATATGATATGATTATAATCATGTTGTAAATGATGTTAAGAACATGGGATAGGAATTGTATATGAATGAACGTAATCGTGTGTTATGACCATGGATATGGATGACTTGAAGTGAATTGAGGAATATGGATAATGTAGGATGAATAAAGACTATTGTTATGATGTTGTGAATGTATTATTGATATTTGGGAGTTGATATATGATATGGAGGAAGTTATATAAACAAATGAGATGCTGTCCAGTTTTCTCTAGCTTTAGTCATGCATGCTAGCTATCGATTTTCTAATGATAGTAGTTTCTAATGATAGTAGTCTTTAATGAAGGTAGAAACGTGAGCATTGAAGGAGAACGTGCAAGTGATAGAATAGTTGAATGGAAAGATATGTAAGGCTAACCCTTCTTTCATAAGGCATGGTTCTTTGGCCATATATCTATTCTTCTATGAGCCTACGATGCTCTCCAAATGATTCTATCTTAAAAAAAAAGAAGCTACAAAGCTTATAATTCTTGATATGTATTATGATTGTACTAAATTCCTCATATGACGAATAATCCTATAAGGATAGATGTAATGAACGACGATAATGATGACGATGATAATGGTGATGATGATAATAATGACGACGATAATAGCGATAACGATAATGATGACGATGATAATAGTGATAATGCTAAAGATGCCTATGAGCTTCTACGTATGTGTGCCTATGTATGGCTATTATGAAACCCCGAGCTTATATGGCCAGGTAGAATATATATATGTATATATATATATATATATGACGATGCACGCGCACCACTGCAGTTGGGTACGGATAACCGTGAAGCCTTGGTTGGGCCAGGTATGTGTAACACTGAGCCTTGGTTGGCAAGGAATGTACGATAACTGAGCCTAACCATGGTCGGGTACGTGAAACACCGAACCTTCGTGGTTGGGTATGCTATGTAAATGCTATGTATATGATATGGATATATATATGATATAGATATGAGTATAAATACGAATATGATACGAATACGAATAAGACTATGTATATGAATACGACTATGAATATGAAATGTAAATGAGTACGGATACGGATATGGATGTATGTACACAATCACGCATTCGAAATGGAAAGTCCCTATGAAAGGCAAGTAAGTCCTTAGGACGATGATACTACTATCTTCCATATTATGCTATCTCTTATGTTGCTTATTATGCTTCTATACTGATATTGATCATGCTTTACATACTCAGTACATTCTTCGTACTGACGTCCTTTTATTTGTGGACACTGCGTCATGCCCGCAGGTGGCCAGGGAGACAGGCTTGATCCATCGCTATATTTCTCAGGGACTGCATAGCGGAGCTCCATTTCATTTGGAGCTATAGCTTTTGGTATTGATTCTTTTGTGTACATATTTATGGGCATAGAAGGGTCCTGTCCCGCCTATATGATATGGCATACTCTCCTTAGAGGCTCGTAGACATGTGTATATGGTTAGGTGTGTTTGGCCTTGTCGACCTATATTTTGGATATCATTTTGTTAGCCTCGTCGGCTTATGTACATTGATATGGGCATAGTTGCTAATGATGATATAAATGTATTGATTGTCCAATGGGATTAGTATGATTGATGGATAGAATGTATGATTTAATATGTGGCTCACCTAGATGTAAATGTAAAGGTATGTTAGAGGTGCCCGGGTGGGCTAGCACAGGGTGCCTGTCACGGCCCTCCGGTTGGGTCGTGACAAAAGTGGTATCAGAGCAGTTCTGTCCTAGGGTGTGTCTACGAGCCGTGTCCAGTAGAGTCTTGGTTATGGGTGTGTTGCGCGCCACACTTATAAACAAGAGGCTGCGGGCATTTTAGGAATGAATGACCTTCTCTCTTCATAAGATCGTGCGATAGAGCGATGATATAAGAACTTATTTTCCTTAACCATGTCATGTGTTATGTATTTCAGAGATGCCTGTAAAGATGTCATGACCCAACCCCGTGGGCCATGACTAGTGCCCGAGCTGGACACTCGTGTACATACCTGTTAGATATAGTCAACTGAATCTAATAACAATATGGAAACTTGCAAAAGAACTCCAAAGGTTCATAACATCATCATACGTATATATCCAGATAACTTGTCTCTTGAAGAGTCATAACTAATCAAAACATAACATGGTACGCACGCCGACAAGGCTGCCACTACATGTCAATATGACACGCAAGCCGACAAGGCTGCCACAACAGACGAACATATCCATAGCACATCGTATAGACACAGCTGAACAAAACTTATATACAACCCACACATATGTCTACAGACCTCTAAGAGTATCAATGGTGAAATATGACGGGATAGGGCCCCGCCGTACCCCTGGATAAACATATATACATATACATCGAAAGATCTGTACCAAAAGTATAGGCTCCGTAACAATGGAGCTTTCCAAGACAGCTGAGTAGAAATCCTAAGCTGGAGGATCACCAAATCGAGTATCTGTACCTGCGAGCATGAAACGCAGCCCCCCGAAGAAAGGGGGTCAGTACGAAATATGTACTGAGTATATAAAACATGTGATACAGTAAAGAGGATCATAACTGAAATAGAGGTCACAGGAGACAAGTATGACATTCAAAATACCAATACATTTGCCTTATGAAATGTAAATCATGCATATCAATATCATATATCATACCCGGCCCATTATGGGACTCGGTGAATAAAGTCATCCTTGGCGCCATAATCATATCATCATATCATCATATCATATATATATATATATATATATATATATATACCGTACCCGGCCCTCTAGTGAGGTACTCTGTCACACCCCGACCTTTCTAGGGTGTGATGGGCACCCGACCCTTAATTAGGGCCGAGCGAACCCTCAGACTCCTGCCGCACATAAAATTACGTCAAACTTTTAAATCAGATCAGATAAAATATATAGTAAATTTTTTTTTTCTTTCTTTCAGAAATGTTCTTTCTCGAAGCTTCCAGACGAACAAATCTATAGTCATACAAAATTCAATACATAACACAGACCGACATATCGGCCGACGGAGCCGCTTACAGACTGACATACTATACCCACGACACTGTCTGCAAAGTCTCTAACATATATCAGACATCACAGCACACATACTCTGACTCGGCAGCACCCCAGGAGCAAATGGAGTTTGCCATATTCGCTGGAACATCTTCTATAATATCTTCCACTCATCTGGGAGTACCTGCGCGGCATGAAACGCAGCCCCCGAAGAATAGGGGATCAGTATGGAATATGTACTACGTATGTAAGGCATGAAATACAGAAAGCAGAACCTTAATCGAAACAAATAGTACAAAGGGTAAGCATATTATCCAGATTGCCGAATTACTTACTTCTCAGACACAGATCATACAGACCAATACAGATCATACAGGCCGACACAGATCGTACAGACCAAGACAGATCATACAGGACGACACAGATCGTACAGACCAATACGGATCATACAGACCGACACAGATCGTACAGACCAATACGGATCATACAGACCGACACAGATCGTACAGACCAATACGAATCATACAGACCGACACAGATCGTACAGACCAATACGGATCATACAGACCGTACAAATCATACAGAGCGTATGGAATGCTGACATACTCACTTTCCAGCCACAGATCGTGCATACCGTTATCGGATATCAGAAGGAGTGTGGCACGTACAGAACGCACAGATAATGTCGTACGTCAGACGGAGAACAGAACGTACCGATTGCTCCGATGATGTCACATATCGGACGGAATACAGAATATACGGAAGGTCAGAATGCTTACTCTCCAACACAAGTCATACATATCAGGATCGGATATCATATCACATACGCGGTAACCCCGGGGACATGTACCACGCCGGGACAAATACCATATCATACATACGGTAACCTCGGGGACAAATAACACGCCGAGGGACCGGTCACATCCTATCATATACACGGTAACCTCGGGGACAGGTAACACGCCGAGGAACCGGTGAACAATGCCAAGGGATGCGCGCGATAACATAGGAACGTGGTCGCCACTCCTACCTTTGGCGCCCCAACACATCATATTTCAGGAAATTTGCTCCGATCTCCGTCACACATCATAACATAACCACGGTACCCGGGGGCGGACAGATAACACGGCACCCCGAGCCCGGACACATCATACTTCATAATATATCCTCGGTAACCGGGGACGGACGTATAACACAGTACCCCGGAACTGGACACATCATACTTCGGAATTCATATATGGAACCCGGCCCTCAACAGAGGACTCGGCGAACCATCCGCACGATACATACCGGCCCGGGACTCGGTGAAGGAAATCATAACATATGCACGAGCAGAATAGTGAGAAACCACATGCATAGAAATCAAGACTCGACAGACCAGTGTACTTACCGATACCTGGAGGCTCGGAACAGATTTCAGGTCAATCCGGCGTAGTATGAGAAAGTTACGAGCGTTCGAAGTACAGAACGCTTTATAAGCGTTTCAGAAGCCTTTTCCGGGGAATCGGAATCATAGTCATATCAGACACCTTCAGATGTCCTTACGAATCAGATCAAATAGAGATTTTGGAACCATACTTACGTATAAGAAAATTATAGACGTCTTGATACAGAAACCTCTTCGAACATTTCAGAGCAATCCGAGATCGTATACGGAAGTTAGGGACATTAAATCTTACAGAAGTTCTCGAACCAGAATAAACATATCAGAATGCTCTAATCAGGATACTGATTTCGGAATTCTCATATCAGGATACTTACTTCGGAATACTTATATCAGCATACTTACATCAGAATACTTATATCAAAATACTCATATCGACACACTTATATCAGAAGACTGATATCAAAATGCTTATATCGAGACACTTATATCAAAATACTTATATCAGAATACCTATATCAGAATACGTATATCAGAATACTTGTACCAAAATACTTATATCAAAATACTTATATCAAATACTTATATCAATGGATGAACTAGGATCACAAACTCAGGTCAAGAAGTGAATTAGAATCATAATCAGACTCAGCATCACAGAACAGAGTTACCCCAAGGAAGGATATCACATTATACCTTACTTGGCTCTAGGACATGCCAAAGAAAGAAAGGGTAAGCCTTACATACCTGCGCTGCGACCAACTAGTCACGCTTGTGCCTCCAACTTGTTAATCTACATTCAAGAGGATTCATCCATTCATTAGATTCGTTGTCACATACTTGCCCTAATCTTTCAAACACATTTATTTATATTCTGCCGGAATTTCAGCAGCATCTCCCCTGTAAATGTACCAACCCCGAGAATATGGCTCGGCCCAATTCAACAACAACAATCCGGGAATTCAACCCGGCCAAACCAACAACATCAATAAGAGGTTCAAAACACATTCTAACATTAGTAGCTCTTTTATATACAATTCGACAATATTCCGTTTTCATTCAAATCAACCGCATACGATCGAACCAACATCAATATTCGTACACTCAAGTACTAATCCAAAACACTTAAACAAGATTAAAAAAAAAACACTTCGGACAATCCCACAAAATGTTCAAATCAGCCCATCCAATACACAAGCAAATCCGAAATCTTCCAAGTCCAAGAAAACATCAACAATACATTTCTTTTCTTCCAAATTCATCAACTACACTAACAATCCATAATTTAACAACATTAGCCTTACAAATACAAGAAACCATATTAAGATTACATCAAGTACCAAAACAGCCCACATGATTTCAACCTCACTTTGAACCATTAAGCCTTCATTTTATAACATAGAATCTACAACACAACAACCCAAACATACTAAATAAAATTAATTCATTCCTTGACACACAAAACAGTCCATTTTCGGCCAGCCCTTCAACACACAATTCCCATGGTTGTTCATTCATTCCTTCTCACTACAACACATTCAAACATGCTAAATACAATTCATTCTTCATTCCTACACACTACTACATACATACGGCCAACACTTCCACATGCATAATTTCATTAATTGCTTTCATTTCCACATACCACAACATGTGCAAACCATCCATAAAACACATAAAGAAAATCAAACCTCACCTTTTTCCTTCAACCTTTCTAATCGGCTAGACTTGTTCATAACCACAACGAACAATTTTCTTGCTCCAACAACTACTCCACGTCGTAGAGGACCTTCCAATTAGTAGGGAAGCTTGAAGAAACAATTTTTTCTTGATCAATCTTGAGGGGCAAGTTTCGGCCAGCCCCTCCCTTGGCCGAACCCCCCTCCAATTTATTTCTCCCTTTCTCTTTTTCATGAATTGTCTAGAGTGAAAGTGATGGATTTTTTTCTTCTTTTTCAAGACTTTGGCCCTATATATACATATAGTTTTTGTGGCATGTGAGGGGCATGCCCCTCTCTAGAGTTTTCTTGAAATTCCATAAAAAGAAGACTAATTTGTCATCCTTTTTAATTCTTTTTCTTTTTCATTTCATATATATATATTTTTGTCACATGGCCAATATGGCCCTTTTTAAATGCTCATGAACCTTTTGGTGAAATTCCCGTTTTGCCCCTATTCTTTCCGCAATATTTCCATAAGTCATTTTGCGAATTTCTCTTCTTGCCCTTAGCCTCTTACCATATTTCCATACTAATAATAGTCACAAATAATATTCATGACAACTTGTGCATTAATATAACTTTTGAAAATGGTTTCGCCCTTAACTTTCCACGACGACTTTAGAATTTTCCAAACGTACAATATACGGGCTATAACATACTCGGTGAACAATGCAGTGAAACTGTGCACGAAAACATACCCGGCCCGGGACTCGATGAAAGATATATTAACAGCATGCACGAGCAGAGTAATGAGCAGCCATATACAAACTAAATCATCATCTGAGACTCAATAGAATAGGTAGAATGAAATAATACTTGAGTATCAAAGACAACAGTCATGTCAAGTACCCCTCGAATGTCACTATAGATTATATCAAGTAGAACTTCAAGAATCATAGACACATATCAAGACATAATGAAATAGGTTCTGGAAATCAAGAACATTAGCCATCCTAGTGTCTCTAAGAATAGGAGTTTCTTTGGAGATTATACATTCGTCGTCTGTTTGTCTCACATAGATCATGCCAAAAAGAAAGAAAGCATAGCTTTACATACCTTTAACTCTTATCCGCGATACAATACGTATACGCTGCCCGATGTGTCTCAACCTATATTAAAACGTCAAGACTATGGTTAAGCTATGGAAAGGCATAAAATGTACTTCAACATTAGTAGCTTATTTCTAGACGATTGGGTGGCATTTCCCTTATATTGTTCACTTCCCTCCCTTTCAAGCCAACTAATAAACGACCAAGTCAACATCAACAACCACACGTTCAAATACTATATCAAGACTAGCTACGACATTGTTACACCTCGGAACATTTCCCGTTGGTACGCAAGTAAATGAACTAATGATGTGTGCGAGGAGTGCGAGTGTATAATGTTTCATAGGAAATGTATGTAAAGGGGTGTGGATGATTAGAATGAAAAGTCGAGAAATGAGAAAAAATTAAAAGTTGGCAAAACTGCCCAGTGGTCGTATATTGCAAAATACGGACCGTAAAGTGCAATACGGTCCGTAAACTGGCAGACGTAAACTGCCATGCAAAGGCTTCAGCTGTCTGCCAGTGGTCGTAAAGTGCAAATACGGACCGTAAACTGGTATACGGTCCGTAAACTGCCAGGTCGTAAACTGGCATGCCAAACTTCAACTTTCTGCCAGCTGAGGAAAAGGTATAATACGACCTGGTAGACGGACCGTAAAGTGATTTACGGCCCGTAAACCATGGTCGTAAATCACCATGCATGCAGGCCAAAGTCACTGGTCCTGCTGAAGCTTAAAGATGACCACGAGGGACGGTCCGTAAAGTGGAATACGGACTGTAAACCTCCATGGACGACCACTGTTCACCCAGCACAGATTTTCCAATTCATTAAATATGAGGATCAAGACTTATTTTATTTCATTACAACATTACACCACTTCTCTCTAAAACTTCTATCTACATTTATTATATGAGTTTCCAAGGATTATAAGTCATCCATAACATTAAGACAAGTGAATCAAGGATAAGGGAATCATCAAGGATCATCCAAGTCAAGAAATCCAAATGGAGAAAAAACTAGGGTTTTGCTCAAAGAAGAGTATTATCAACCAAAGCTTGTTCGTACAACTTCTAAGGTAAGATTCATGATTTTTACAAGATGTTTAAGGTATTGGAGAATTAAAATACATGGATTGTAGAAAATGTGGTCAACTATGTCATGAATGATGAATAGTGCATTTTGAGAAATAGTTTGAATTGAGTTATGAATGTTGTTGTGTTGTGAAATGAATGTGTTATAAATGGTATTGAGATCATGAACTAAACACTTTAGACGAATGGACGAAGATGGGTGTTATGACCATGAATGTGGGTGAATTAGAGGCAAATTGAGGAATCTAGATAATGTGGATAATGTGAATGACTAATGGCCATTGTTATGATATTAATGAAGGTATAAACGCTAGCATTGGAAGGGAACGTGCAAGTGTAGAATAGTTCGACGGAAAGGTATGTGAGGCTAACCCTTCTTTTATAAGGCATGATACTTTGACCATATTCCTAATTCCTCTAAATGAGTATGTTGTCTCCAAATGATTGATATTCCGAGCTCATAAGCTCACGACCCTTGATACGTGCTACGAATGTACTACGCACCCTATTGACGAGTAAGCATAAGATAGAGATGTAGCGAAAACGATGATGATAGTGATGACGATGATAATAATAATGATGCTAAAGGTGCCTACGGGCTATTATATTCACATGTGCCTATGAAGGGCTATAATGACACCCCGAGCTTATAATGCCGGGTAGAATATATGTATATGGATGTATATATGTATGTATGTATATGATTACGTAACGCGCGCACACGTCTGTAGATGGTACGAATAACCCTGAAGCCTTGGTAGGGCCAGGTAGAAATAACATTGAGCCTTGGTTGGCCAAGTACGTACGAAACACCGAGCCTTATGGTCGGGTACGCTATGTATGTATATAAGTGTATGGCTATGTATATAATATGAATATGAATGTGAAAAGACTATGTATATGAATGCGAATAGGGGCATGTATACGAATATGAGCATAAGTATGGTACGAGTATTATTATGGGATACGAACGACGATGTATACAAGTAAGCGATATGATGATGATGATATTACTGTCTCCCCTCCTATGCTATCTTCATATGATATCTATTATGATTCTATATTGATGTTGATCATGCTTTACATACTCAGTACATTCTTCGTACTGACGTCCTTTTGTTTGTGGACGCTGCGTCATGCCCGCAGGTGCACAGGGAGACAGACTTGATCCATAGCTGCTTAGTCAGAGATTGCATAGCAGAGCTACATTTCTTTCGGAGCCGTAGCTTTTGGGTACTTATTATTTTGTGTATATAATTATGGGCATAGCGGGGTCCTGTCCCGCTCATACGATATGTCATACTCTTAGAGGCTCATAGTCATGTGTATGTGAGTAGAGATGTTCGGCCATGTCGGCCCATGTTTTGTATATATTTTGTTGGCCTCGTCGGCCTTGTACTTATGATGTGGCATAGATGCATATGATATGTTAAATGATGATGATCGTCTAATGGGATCAATATGATTAACGATAAGAAAAGCACGAATTGACTTATGGTTCACCTAGATGTTATGTTATGTACGATACGACGGTGCTCGGGTGGGGTAGCACCGGGTGCTCGTCGCGGCCCCCTAGCCGGGTCGTGACAAAAGTGGTATCAGAGCAGTTCAGTCCTAGGATGTGTCTACGAGCCGTGTCTAGTAGAGTCTTGGTTATGGGTGTGTTGCGCCCCACACTTATAAACGAGAAGCTGCAGACATTTTAGGAATATATGACCTTCTTTCTTCATAAGAATCGTGCGATAGAGCTATGACGTAAGAATTTCTTGTTCCTAAATCGTGTGTTGTGTATTTCAGATATGCCTAAAAAGAAAAAGACTACAGCAGCCCAAAAGGGCAAGACGGTGGCAGAAAAGCGAGCTAAAAGAGCACCGCCACCGGTAGTAGAGGAAGATGAGTCCCAGTGTGCGGCTCAATCTCAGTCCTCCCAGACAGTGCCTATTACTGAGGAGCACGTGGGAGCCTCAGCCCCAGCTCCAGCTCCTCCACCGAATGCTTCGGGCCAAGACGTGAGAGAGGCCGTTAATTTGTTGACTCAGTTGGTTGCGGCCCAGACTCAGAGGCCAAGCGCAGGGCAAGGTGATAGGACTGTTAGTGCAAGGGACCGTGACTTCATTGCTTTGAAACCCCCGGAATTCTTTGGGTCGAAACTGGAGGAGGATCCCCAGGACTTTATTGATGGTATGCTAAGGACGTTCCGGTTGATACATGCTTCAGACACCGAATCGGTGGAGCTAGCGTCATATAGATTGAGGGATGTCTCAATCCAGTGGTATACGGTTTGGATGGCTTCGCGGGGAGCCAATGCACCTCCACCGGTATGGCAAGAGTTTGTTGATGCTTTTCTCCATCATTATATGCCTCCGGAAGTTCGGCGAGCTAGGGCCAATAAATTCTTGAATTTGAGGCAAGGTAGCATGAGTGCTACAGAGTATAGTCTCCGCTTCAATTCCTTGGCTAGGTATGCTTCGGCCATGGTAGAGGATATGGGCGATCGGGTGCACCGATTTGTGAAAGGCCTAGGGCCCCACTTGATGGATAAATGCTTGACTGCATCTCTTCAGGATGGCATGGATATTGCACGCATTCAGGCACATGCTCAAGAATTAGAGGAACACCTACAGCAGCGGAGAAATGAACGTGAGCAGGATAGGGGCCATAACAAGAGGGCCAGACCTTCGGGTTCGAGGAGCGAGTCCAGGGGCAGACACAGACAGCAGTTTCCCAGCCATTCAGGCTATTCTATGACCAGTACACCTCCACAGTTCACGGGGCAGAGATTTGACAGATCTACTCGTTCCGAGCCGAGTCAGGGTTATTCGGGGTCTCAGTTTAGAGGTGATTTAGGCCAGTCAAGACCACCTGTACCACGATGTTCCCAATGTGGGAAGTTGCATTGGGGTCGATGCCGATTGGGCTCGGATGGTTGCTATTCATGTGGTCAACCAGGCCATATCATGCGTGATTGCCCCTCAGTATAGGGTAGAGGTAGGACCCAGCCAGCAGGGTCGGCAGCCGGATCATCAGCATCTGTACACCCTACGGGGCCAGGTTCACATGCGCCAGCCGGCCATGGTAGAGGTAGAGGCAGAGCTCCCAGTACTAGCGGTCCTCAGCACCGTATTTATGCTTTGGCTGGACGCCAAGATCTTGAGTCTTCTCCTGATGTGGTCACAGGTATATTATCGGTATTCTCTCATGATGTATATGCTTTGATTGATCCGGGCTCCACATTATCATATGTTACTCCATATATTGCGGGTCGATTTATAATTGAGCCGGAGTCTATCAAACCTTTCGAGGTGTCTACACCCGTGGGTGAATCGGTAATAGCCAGCCGAGTATATAGGAATTGTGTGATTGTGATTTTTGATCGTCGTACCATGATTGATTTGCATGAGCTAGAAATGGTAGATTTTGACGTTATTATGGGCATGGATTGGTTGACTTCTTGTTATGCCAATGTTGATTGCCGAATGAAGATGGTTCGTTTCCAGTTTTCGGGAGAACCAGTCTTAGAATGGAAAGGGAATGCGGCATCACCAAAAGGTAGGTTTATTTCCTATCTAAAGGCAAGGAAAATGATCACGAAGGGTGCATTTATCACCTAGTACGAGTTCAAGATGTAGAAGCTGAGTCGCCGACTCTTTAGTCAGTTCCGGTAGTGAACGAATATCCGGTTGTGTTCCCGGAAGAGCTTCCAGGCCTTCCTCTCGAGCGAGAGATCGATTTTGCGATTGATGTGCTGCCAGACACTAATCCCATATCTAGTCCTCCCTATAGGATGGCACCCGCAGAGTTGAAAGAGTTGAAGGAGCAATTAAAAGACTTGCTTGAAAAAGGCTTCATTAGGCCTAGTTCATCCCCGTGGGGAGCATCCGTATTGTTCGTCCGGAAGAAGGATGGCTCTTTGAGAATGTGCATTGATTATCGAAAATTGAATAAAGTGACAATTAAAAACAAGTATCCCCTCCCGAGGATTGATGATTTATTTGATCAATTGCAGGGTGCCAAATGGTTTTCAAAGATTGATTTGAGGTCCGGGTATCACCAAGTAAGAGTTAGGGAGAAAGATATCCCTAAGACAGCTTTCAGAACAAGATATGGCCATTTCGAGTTCCGAGTAATGTCGTTTGGGCTAACTAATGCACCGGCAGTGTTTATGGACTTAATGAACAATGTATTCAGGGCTTTTCTGGATCGATTCATGATTGTATTCATCGATGACATCCTAGTGTATTCTAGATCCAAGGCAGATCATGCGGATCACCTGTGTATTGTCCTTGGAGTTCTTCGAACCCGATAGTTATTCGCGAAGTTTTCCAAATGCGAGTTTTGGTTGAACTCAGTGGCATTTCTGGGCCACAGTGTTGCAGCTGACGGTATTCGAGTGGATAGCCAAAAGATTGAGGCAGTGAAGACTTGGCCGAGGCCCACGACCCCTACGGAGGTTCGTAGCTTTTTGGGCTTAGCCGGTTATTACAGAAGATTTGTTGAGGGTTTCTCTTCTATTTCTGCACCGCTCACCAAGTTGACTCAGAAGTCAGCTAAGTTTCAATGGACAGATGCTTGCGAGCGTAGTTTCCAAGAGCTGAAAGACCGACTGACTTCAACCCCAGTCTTGACACTTCCAGAAGGATTGGAGGGATATGTTATTTATTGTGATGCTTTAGTCGTCGGGCTAGGCTGTGTATTGATGCAAAATGGTAAGGTGATTGCGTATGCTTCTAGACAATTATAGAATCATGAGCAGAATTATCCTACCCATGACTTAGAATTGGCCGCGGTGGTCCATGCTTTAAAGATATGGAGACATTACTTATATGGTGTCCATGTGGATGTTTATACAAATCATAAGAGCCTTCAGTATATCTTCAAGCAGAAAGAGTTGAATTTGCGGCAACGACGATGGCTAGAGTTGCTAAAAGACTATGACGTTGAAATCCTGTACCACCCCGGAAAGGCAAATGTTGTGGCTGATGCTCTTAGCCGTAGGTTGATGGGAAGTCTAAGTGATGTACGACCAGGAAAGAAAGAGATGGCCCGTGATCTTCAGCAGCTAGCTAGCCTAGGAGTTCGAGTGGTGGGCTCAGGTAGCAGCGGAGCTACTATTCAGAATTCAGCAGTTTCATCGTTAGTAGCGGAAGTAAAAGTGCGACAATATGAGGATCCCATACTAATGCAGTAAAGAGATACACTCCCTCAGAAGGAGGAGTCATCATTTGACATTTCGGAAGACGGAGTTCTCCGATGTCAAGACAGGTTATGTGTTCCCAATGTGGCAGGTCTACGCCATCAGATTTTGAGAGAAGCTCATTGTTCCCATTACTCCGTTTATCCCGGAACGACGAAAATGTATCATGATCTTAAGACTATATATTGGTGGAATGGGATGAAGCAAGACGTAGCGGAATTCGTAACTCAGTGTCCTAATTGCCAACAAGTGAAGATAGGACACCAAAAGCCAGGTGGCTTATTGCAAGCTATAGAAATCCCGACTTGGAAGTGGGAAGTGATTAATATAGATTTCATTACAGGGTTACCCCATTCTCGACGTAAATATGATTCTATATGGGTGATCGTGGATAGACTCACAAGTCAGCGCATTTCTTACCGGTCAGAACGACCTATATGGCATAAGATTATGCCAAGATTTATCTTAAAGAGATAGTGAGACTCCATGGCGTTCCGGTATCTATTATCTCTGATAGAGGAACTCAGTTTACAGCCAAGTTTTGGGGGTCTTTCCAAGAAGGTTTAGGGACCCAAGTGCGCCTAAGCACGACATTTCACCCCCAGACCGATGGGCAAGCTGAACGTACTATTCAGACTCTCGAAGATATGTTACGGGCATGTATGATAGATTTTGGAGGAAATTGGGATGACCATTTGCCACTCATTGAGTTTGCTTACAATAACAGTTATCATTCTAGCATTCAAATGACACCGTATGAAGCTCTATATGGGCGAAAGTGTAGATCCCCAATTGGGTGGTTTGAAATCGGAGAAGCCAAGTTGATAGGGCCAGATTTGGTCCAGCAAGCAATAGAGAAAGTCAAGCTTATACAAGATCGATTGTTAGCGGCTCAAAGTCGCCAGAAGTCCTATGGAGATAATCGTCGAAGGGACTTAGAGTTCCAAGTTAAGGATTGGGTATTCTTGAAAGTGCCGCCAATGAAAGGCGTTATGAGATTTGGCAAAAAGGGGAAGCTCAGTCCCCTGTATATCGGACCCTATGAGATTATACGCAAAATAGGCAAAGTGGCCTATGAGCTAGATCTACCTCCAGATTTGGAGTCAGTCCATCCAGTATTTCATGTCTCGATGCTTCGGAAGTGTGTTGGAGATCCTACGAGGATCGTCCCAATGAATGTTATTCAAGTGACAGAAAAGTTAACTCATGATGAAATACCCATTGCCATATTAGATAGGCAAGTATGGAGGCTTAGAAAAAAAGAAGTGGCGTCAATTAAAGTTCTGTGGAGAAATAACAATCGAGAGGAAATGACATGGGAAGCAGAAGAGAATATGCGATCCAAATACCCACATTTATTTCAGCCCTTGGAAGAAGTCCAAGATGAGACGTCAAAATCATAAGGTATGCATGTTTTCCTTTTATACACTCAGGTCGTGTGTGGCCAAATTTCTAGTATTGTTGTATTATTACCCTGTGAGGCATTGTTATTGTGGGTTGTTGTGACAGGGTGGTAGTGCCACATTACAAAGGAAACTCTGGTGAAATTTTTATAGAATTCCCCAATCCTTTAACATTCGAGGACGAATGTTCCTAAGGGGGGTAGAATGTTACACCTCGGAAAATTTCCCGTTGGTACGCAAGTAAATGAACTAATGATGTGTGTGAGGAGTGCGAGTGTATAATGTTTCATGGGAAATGTATGTAAAGGGGTGTGGATGATTAGAATGAAAAGTTGAGAAATGAGAAAAAATTGAAAGTTGGCAAAACTGCCCAGTGGTAGTATATTGCAAAATACGGACCGTAAAGTGCAATACGGTCCGTAAACTAGCAGACGTAAACTGCCATGCAAAGGCTTCAGCTGTCTGCCAGTGGTCGTAAAGTGCAAATACGAACCGTAAACTGGTATACGGTCCGTAAACTGCCAGGTCGTAAACTGGCATGCCAAACTTCAACTTTCTGCCAGCTGAGGAAAAGGTATAATACGACCAGGTGGACGAACCGTAAAGTGATTTACGGCCCGTAAACCATGGTCGTAAATCACCATGCATGCAGGCCAAAGTCTCTGGTCCTGCTTAAGCTTAAAGATGACCATGAGGGACGGTCCGTAAAGTGGAATACGGACCGTAAACCTCCATGGACGACCACTGTTCACCCAGCACAGATTTTCCAATTCATTAAATATGAGGATCAAGACTTATTTTATTTCATTACAACATTACACCATTTCTCTCTAAAACTTCTCTCTACATTTATTATATGAGTATCCAAGGATTATAAGTCATCCATAACAGTAAGACAAGTGAATCAAGGATAAGGGAATCATCAAGGATCATCCAAGTCAAGAAATCCAAATGGAGAAAAAACTAGGGTTTTGCTCAAAGAAGAGTATTATCAACCAAAGCTTGTTCGTACAACTTCTAAGGTAAGATTCATGATTTTTACAAGATGTTTAAGGTATTGGAGAATTAAAATACATGGATTGTAGAAAATGTGGTCAACTAGGTCATGAATGATGAATAGTGACATTTTGAGAAATAGTTTGAATTGAGTTATGAATGTTGTTGTGTTGTGAAATGAATGTGTTATAAATGGTATTGAGATCATGAACTAAACACTTTAGATGAATGGACGAAGATGGGTGTTATGACCATGAATGTGGGTGAATTAGAGGCAAATTGAGGAATCTAGATAATGTTGATAATGTGAATGACTAATGGCCATTGTTATGATATTAATGAAGGTATAAACGCTAGCATTGGAAGGGAACGTGCAAGTGTAGAATAGTTCGACGGAAAGGTATGTGAGGCTAACCCTTCTTTCATAAGGCATGATTCTTTGGCCATATTCCTAATTCCTCTAAATGAGTATGTTGTCTCCAAATGATTGATATTCCGAGCTCATAAGCTCACGACCCTTGATACGTGCTACGAATGTACTACGCACCCCATTGACGAGTAAGCATAAGATAGAGATGTAGCGAAAACGATGATGATAGTGATGACGATGATAATAATAATGATGCTAAAGGTGCCTACGGGCTATTATATTCACATGTGCCTATGAAGGGCTATAATGACACCCCGAGCTTATAATGCCGGGTAGAGTATATGTATATGGATGTATATATGTATGTATGTATATGATTACGTAACGCGCGCACACGTCTGCAGATGGTACGAATAACCCTGAAGCCTTGGTAGGGCCAGGTAGAAATAACATTGAGCCTTGGTTGGCCAAGTACGTACGAAACACCGAGCCTTATGGTCGGGTACGCTATGTATGTATATAAGTGTATGGCTATGTATATAATATGAATATGAATGTGAAAAGACTATGTATATGAATGCGAATAGGGGCATGTATACGAATATGAGCATAAGTATGGTACGAGTATTATTATGGGATACGAACGACGATGTATACAAGTAAGCGATATGATGATGATGATATTACTATCTCCCCTCCTATGCTATCTTCATATGATATCTATTATGATTCTATATTGATGTTGATCATGCTTTACATACTCAGTACATTCTTCGTACTGATGTCCTTTTGTTTGTGGACGCTGCGTCATGCCCGCAGGTGCACAGGGAGACAGACTTGATCCATAGCTGCTTATTCAGAGATTGCATAGCAGAGCTACATTTCTTTCGGAGCCGTAGCTTTTGGGTACTTATTCTTTTGTGTATATAATTATGGGCATAGCGGGGTCCTGTCCCGCTCATACGATATGTCATACTCTTAGAGGCTCGTAGTCATGTGTATGTGAGTAGAGATGTTCGGCCATGTCGGCCCATGTTTGGTATATCTTTTGTTTGCCTCGTCGGCCTTGTACTTATGATGTGGCATAGATGCCTATGATATGTTAAATGATGATGATCGTCTAATGGGATCAATATGATTAACGATAAGAAAAGCACGAATTGACTTATGGTTCACCTAGATGTTATGTTATGTACGATACGGCGGTGCTCGGGTGGGGTAGCACCGGGTGCTCGTCGCGGCCCCCTAGCCGGGTCGTGACAGACATGATTCAATAATACTCCGAATAGCCCGCATAACATTCCAATTAGTCCACACATCACAATATTCAATAACCGATAACATGACGGCTACTATATATTCGAGTTACTCTTAATAATATATGACCATAACACTTTATCGAAACGACTTTATAATAGTTCAACCATTACAACCACACAACGCATAATCTCAACTACACTTAATCCTCCAACTCAAACAAGAACCACAACACGCCCTAACAGCCCATAAAACAAATACAACTTCAATTTTAAATATCAAATTCCTTCACCTTCATCACATAACCCATGACAACAATAACGACCACCCTAATCATAATTAATTCACCATTTTTAAGTTACAACAGCCCCCCACACGGCCCAAACAACAACTTAGCATCAACACACACAATTTCACATCTACCAAATTATACAAGGTCCAAATCACCTCTAAAACATGTAGGAGAGAATTAAATCTTACCTTAGCAAGCTTGAGTTGATCAAGAACTACCATGGCTGTTGTAATCTCTATTTCTTTCTCCAATTGAACTTGAGAAATTATCAATTCAACTATGTAGAGGGGCTGTCTGTAAGCTTGCTCCAAAAGCTGCCATGGCCGTGAGCTTCATGAGCTCCCATAGCCATGGCCGAACTCTCTCTCTCTCTCTCTAGATTAATTTGTGTGAAGATGAATGAGGTTTTGTTGATGAATTAGTCATCAACTTGACTTATATAGGTAGCTTAACATATTGACACATACCCCCTCCACTTGGCATGTCCTCATTCATGCTATTGTTTTATTAATAAATCAGGTGGGGCCCACTCAAGGTGTAATTAACTTAATTAATCATTAATCGCCGCTTAATAATCTAATCATGGTTAGGTAATCCCTAATCTCCACTAATATTTCTACACCAATTGAATTTTACAAGCCATCTTGCACTTATTAAAAATCGGGGATTAAAACCCCTTGTCTCATATTCCAAAAATAATCTTGTCTTGAACTTATGTCGATTAGCTTACGAATAAGCCGACGTGCAAAAATACGGGGTATAACATTATTCCCCCCTTTAGAACATTCGTCCTCGAATGTTAAAATGGTCCTGTACTCCCAATACTTCCTTAAATGTACTTTTACTGAATTATATTCTTCACATGACTCCTTCGTCGGTCGATTTCCTTCAATCTATTATAATACATTTCAGATTTCTACGTAACCATTCCAGTAATATTTCCTCTTTTTGTTGCTTCTCGAGGTAATAATTCCACGTCGTTTTTTTACTCTCCTCGTTAACAGTTGTATGCGAGCTCTTCTGCTGAAATGTTACTCTCTCTCTTGTCTGCATACTGTTCAGTTGTACTGTCACTGACTGATTCGGACTTGTATTCATGGTGCACTTAGTCATAACTCAAATATTTCTTCTTCTATAGTTACTCCCTTAAGATGATGTATCGTTCACTTCACTTTACCTTCTAATCTTTAAATAAGATCTTGTAATGCGTAGACATCCCTCATTGATTTATTAGGCTTTACAACCCTTGGAGTATTTCATACCTCTGGTAACTTATAGACCCTTCGCAGACTCTACGATCAAGACAAAATTTCCCAGGGTGTAACATTATTTTACTTCAATAACCTTACATTGCTCTACTGTCTGGAATCTTCAGCCTCATGTATTACTCCTCGATTTCTCTAAAAGACTTTAACTGTCACTCTACTTTTTAGCCCTTAATCTCAATCCTTAGAGTTGGCTATCAAGTGGCGCGGGGGTTTTCTCATATTATAACTTTACATAGCTGCTCTGTGATCTGACTATCATTAACTGGTATAATTATGAAAAAATTTCTTTTGATTTGACATATAAATTCACTGTCATCCAGTAACCCGCTCGTTCTGTTCGTCTTGCTTCCACCACTTCGCAATTTCCCTTAATCCAACTTGTAATACTTTCGGCATATCATCTCGTGTCGTTTCTTTATCTTTAATTGGAATTCTTCTATTGCCTCTTCATTTAGATTTTGCTCTTAGTTTTTCTATCACGCATCATGTTGATATACGTGGGTTCTCAAATTAGCCCCAGAAATACCTTAGCATCGTCTTACTAGTATTCATGCTTAACCTCGCCATCGGGGTTCAACTATAGCCATGTCGTATTTGCCCTCCGTATTAATCCTATATTGGTAATTTAGCTTAAACTATCTTTACATCCTTCCTTAATGTACCCCAAATATCACAACCGCACTGATATTACTGAATCCTTACTCTTCTTATCAAGTACTCACTTGGTCTCATTCTTAGCATACAAACATCCATAAGTTGTTTAACTATTCTTGTACCACTTATATAAAATATATCCAATCTTAGTCATAGCCTTTCCTTCTCCTGATTCATTATGCTCTACTTAATTCATCTGTACTAAAACGCGCCCGTAGCCTATCTTGTCATACTTCTTTCCCCTCTTTTATTCACCCTTTGATTTTCTCGTATCCTACTATAGGAGATTCTCTACCCCTTCTCCTTACTACTTATAAGTCGTAATATCATTAGCGAACAACTCTATTGCCAACATCTTAGCCTTTAACCCAGTATAGCGTAGCTATCCTTTATAATATCTCTTAAGTTACTCGTTACCATTCTCTTGTCGTACTCTTTCTTTTTACAAGCACCCACTTCCTAATGTCATATCATACAAGATCTTTACAAATGATCCTTGCTCTTGTCTCAAATACCATCCTGATTGTTATCCGTTTATCGCTGGCCTTCAGATCTTACTAACTTGTTTCATCAAGCGATCTCACTTGAAGTTTAAGCATCCATATCAAATATATTACACCTGTCACACCCCGACCTTACCAGGGTGTGATGGGCACCCGACCCCATATCTGGAGCCGAGCGAACCCGCTGACTCTTGTTACATACTTAACTTTCTTAGACTCTTATATCAATAAAAATGGAAAACATAGTAAAACTTTCAAGAGATTTTTTTTTTCCATCGTACTCAAGTCAAACAGAATCTGCAATCACATGGACTTTATGATACAACATATTATCGACACTCTATACCCACGACTCTGTCTGCAAAGTCTCTAACATCAAACAAACATCATGGCTCAGACACTCTGACTCGGCAGCACTCCAGAACAAGTGGAGCCTGCCAACTCCGCTGGAACATCTTCTATGATAGCTGTGGCTCATCTGGTGTACCTGCGCGGCATGAACGCAGCCCCCGAAGAAGAGGGGTCAGTACGAGTAATGTACTGAGTATGTAAGGCATGAATAGTGACATAATAAAGGAATATACAGTATGATTAATAACGGAATAGACATATGGAGATTACCTTGGACAGAAGTAACCTATACATATGAATGCCTTTCAGGCAGATGCCATGCATGCTTAGTCCCTTTTTCAGAAAAACAGTACTTCTTACTTACATGTACATAAAACAGAACATTTCAGAAAACGGTATCCTTTATTCACATTTACAGACGCCGAGTACATCGGCTCTCCCAACCCCCTCCCCAACAGTGTCCCAACATATTATATATAAATATATATATCACATATACAGACGCCGTATCCGGCTCTCCCATATCCCGGGTCCGGGACGAAATCCAGCTGAATCAGGTGGTAATATAACAGTGGCCCTTTCCCTTTCCCCCGTATACATATACATATACATATTCACATTCATATACATATGTCATACCATTGGCATGCATGAGAGCTCAAAGAAAGTCATGTGTCCATCGGAGTGACGGAAGGTCGGTAGCCTCCGATTACATTATGGAACAACCATAGTCGCTTTGTCTCACCTTGAAGGAACGAGTATTATGAGGCGAGACTACCAATGAAAAGTGTCATTATGAGGAAAACATCAAATAGGGTCATAGGGTACAGTTTCATATACCTAGGACCTTTAGAGTAGTCATTACCTGTAATAGAGTTGAGATATAGAGAATTAGTTTAACATTTCCATATTTTCCTTTTCATAGCAGAACATTTTGCCAACACATCTACCGTAGGCATTTTCTCATCTTGGACTACATCGTTATCATTATAAGATCATATTCATCATCTTAGTCATGGAATCATCTTTGTCATACTTATCATAGGCATATTCCCTTTCTTAACATCATCATTATCATTGTCATCATAGAAGTATCCTCGTTAGCATAGTTACAGTACTTGTCACTCGGTGAACGGGATAAGGATCAAAAGTTTTCTTTGGATTCTGCTTCAAAATAGATCAAACGGAACAATAAGGAAAATCCGGGGACCATGGGCCCACCTCGGGTCAAATGAGGCGGCGTACCAAATTTACATATGTTACATGTCATGGCGTTACTTGTGAGGGTTTTAGGGTAGTCGGGTCCTATTTATGCGAGTTCTGGAGGTTTAGGAAATTCTTCCAACATTTTGCACACTTTTTAGTTCAATTCTACTGATTGAAAAAGAGAAAACTTTAGGCGCGGATTCCGGAGGGTAGAGTTATTCTCGAGGCTCATATCCAACATATTCCGTCTAAGACATGCCATAGAAAGAAGGGTGAAGCCTTACATACCTTTTCTGCTTCTTATGCGACTCCAAATTCACGTTCCAAATCCGCCAAAATCTACAAATTGGTCATGTTTACCAAAACTTGATTAGAGCCTTTAGAAGTTGATTCTTTAAAGTAACACTTCGTCTGCCGAAATTTCGGCAGCATTTCCCCTATAAATACACCATCTCCAAAACTTCAACCTTGCCAATTTTAATCAACAACAATCCGGGAATTCAACCCGGCCAAACTATCAACAACAATGCTAACAATCATACCAACAATTTCAATCAACATACTACTTCCTTCAAGACTTTCCAACTCCAATAAAAACAATAACAACCTTATAATTTATATTCCAACAACACCATACTAACATCATTGTCTTCCATACATGCAAGAACATTATATTCAATTAGCATAAACCTCTAAAACAAGTCTCCAACTACTACAACTTCATTAAGATCATTAAGCTTTTATTAGCAATCATAGAATCAATTCATCACACCTTACCATCATAGCAATATGTTCGGCCACAACACTACTTACATATTTCCATAAATTTTCCATCTTTTTCTATATATTACAACAACAACCAACATACTACATAAAATGGATTCATCACTTCCTACACCACACATACACTCACGGCCTCACACATATATACACAACCATCATGCAAGCTTCCATATTTCATGATTTCTACCCATTACTACATACCACAACATAAACGAAACCTTCATAACATATAGAAAGGGATTAAATCTTACCTTTTCTACTTGCTTCTTCAACTTGGCTAGAGTTTCCAACTTGCACAACCAAGGCTTTTCTTAATCCAACAACTACTCCATGGTGTAGAGGACCTTCCATTTAGTAGAAAGGCTAGAAGATTTTTTTTTTTTTTTTGGTCACCTTCCATGGCCAACCATGGCCGAACCTCTCTCCCTCTCTTCTTCTTTCTTTTGTTTTCTTTTCTTTCTCCAAATTTCTTGAATTAAAATGGTGAATTCCCTTATATATATATATATATATATATATATATATATATATATATATATATATATATATATATATATATATATATATATATATATATATATATATATATATATATATATATATATATATATATATAATTCCCATGGTCATGTGAGGGGCACATGCCCTCTCTAGAATTTTCTTGAAAATAAATCAAGAAGACCACTTAGCTTGTCTCATAAGCTTTGGTCCATATGTTTTCTTCTAATTCATGATTAGCCCCCCATTAAATATGAAATGGCTACATTCCTCCCTTTCTTTCTTTTCCTAGAGTTTTCTTCTCTTTTTCTTGAAGTTTTCTTACAAAATAAAAGATGACTCATTATCTTACCATGCACACTTTGGTCCATATATTTCCATCACATGGCCAATGTGCCCTTTTTGGAACCTTCATGAACTCCTTTTATGAAATTCCCGTTTTTCCCCTCGACTTTCCTTAATATTACCATTTCGCCCCAAGCCTTCCGCATTATTTTCCATGACCCCTTTTTGTGAATTTCTCTTTTTACCCTTAACCTTTCTCAATATTTCCATACAATAATATTCATAAATAATATTCATAACCAACTTGTACATGAAAATAATTTCTCAAAAAAAATGATCTCGCCCTTGATTTTCCACGTCGACTTTGAAATTTCCAAACGTACAAAATACGGGCTATAACAACACCGGCAATCGTTTCTATTTTACACTTGCACTTCTCTCACCTGCTTCGCCCCTTAAGGGCGTACTTATACCATTATCTATTTATATTCCGCTCTATGTCCCTATTTCCAATCTCAAATTCACCCGATCTTTTTTTTCAATTCACTTGGTATACTGCACCATACCCACGTCTTTCTTTATAATTTATAACTTTGATTATCCACGTACGAAACCTTCTCAAAATCTCGAAGCGACGAGAGTGTCACGACCCAACCCCGTGGGCCATGACTAGTGCTCGAACTGGACACCCGTATACGAACCTCTTACATATAATCAAACTGAATCTATGAATGATATGGAAACTTGCAAAAGAACTCCAAAGGTTCATAACGTCGTCATATATGTATATTCAGATAAACTGTCTCCTGAAGAGTCACAACTTGTCAAATCATAAAACGATACGCAAGCCGACAAGGCTGCCACTACTCATCAATATTGTCACGACCCAACCCCGTAGGCCATGACTGGTGCCCGACATGGACACCCGCATACATACTCTTTAACTATATGTTCATTTCACATCAAACTCAATATGGGTCTTATACGATCTCATCATGAAATAATACGCAAGCCGACAAGGCTGCCATTATATAACAATATCATATGCAAGCCGGCATGGCTGCCATCATGTGGACGAATATCATATCACAGAACATCGTATAGACATAGCTGAATATAACTCATACACAACCCACACATATGTCCACAGACCTCTAAGAGTATCAACAGTAACGTAACATATGACGGGACAGGGCCCCGTCGTACCCTTAGTCCACATAGGCATATAAATATATATCCGAGAAGGATTTTTACCAAAGTCTGGACTCCGGAACAATGGAGCTCTCCAAAATAGCAGAAGGGGAAAATCCTAAGCTGTCGGATCACCAAAGCGAATGTCTGCACCTGCGGGCATGAAACGCGGCCCCCCGAAGAAAGGGGGTCAGTACGGAATATGTACCGAGCATGTAAAGCATGAAATACAGAAAACGGGATCATAATTGAAATAAGAGGTACAGAAAATGAGTACAATAACCAGAATGCCAAGTACTTGCTTTGGAAACATAAATCATGCATGTCAACATCATATATCATATCCGGCCCCATTATGGGACTCGGTGAACATGGTCTCCACCCCGTCTCTGGCGCCATAACACAGCATAACTTCAGAATATAATATATATCTCCGTAACACAGCATATCTCCGTAACACAGCATAACTCTGTAACACAGCATAACTTCATATCACAGCATAACTTCATAACACAACATAACTTCAGAATATACATATATATATATATATATATATATATATATATATATATATATATATATATATATATATATATATATATATATATATATATTGTACCCGACCCTTTAATGAGGAACTCGGCGAACAATACAGTGAAAGTGTGCACGATAACATACCTGGCCCGGGACTCGGTGAAAGATATATTGAGATATGCACGAGCAGAGTAGTGAGAAACTATATGCAATTCAAAACATTTTTAAAGAATCAATAGAATAGTCAACACGAACCATCGTTCACAATTTCAAATAATAGTCATCTCATATACCTTTCGGATGTCCCTGTGGATTATATCAAAATGAATCTTTGAAATCATGTGTACACATTAATATAGATGAATCAAAACATAAGTTATGGGAATCAAAAATCAATAGCCATCCTAGTGGCTCTAGGAATAGGAGTTTCCTTTGAAATCGTATATATATATATCGTATATTCATTTCACAACGATCATGCCAAAAAGAAAGAAGAGTTAGCTTCACATACCTTTAGCGCTTATTCGTCTCACAATATGTATACGCTGCCCAATAATATCTCAACCTATATTAAGATGTCAACCACTACGTTTAAGTTACGGGGAGAGTCAAAACGTATTCTAACGTTAGTAACTCCTTTCTAGATGTTTAGGCGTCGTATGCTCTTGTATCCTAACCAAGTACATATAACCAGCCCAACATCAATAATTATATGTTCAATATCAATCCGGACAGCCCACACAATATTCCAAACAGCCTACATTCACAACATGCAATAACGATTCACATACGGCTACTACATTCTCAAGTTACTTCTAATAGTTCGTAGCCTTAACGTTTGCATGTAACAACTTATAACAGCCCATCCAACATACAATACAAAGCATAATCTTAATTATCATTAATCTTCCAAGTTCAATAACAACAACGTGTCAAAACAGCCCGCACCTTACAACACTAGATAATAGTGTACATGCGATTATGACACATCCAATTTATTCTTGTTAATCTATAGTCATATTATTTCGTCGAAACGATTCTATAACAGCCCAACCACTATGACAACATGATGTATACTCTTAACTATAATTATTTTTTCCAACTTGATGAAAACAACAAGTCCAAAACAGTCCATTACCACACCATATCCAAAACAGTCCAACAACATGTCCAAAACAGTCCCTAAACAATGTTCGGAATTCTTGCAAACGTTTATGAACATACTAAGAAAACCACATATGATTCTTACACATTATTTCATGTCTTATTTTCATTTAATTTCAGTAAGTTATGACCATCTATCCACACGACAAGTACAACATCAATTCATACGCAACTAAGCTACATCGTCACTTCTACAATCCTTACAACAACTCACAAATGACTTTAGTTTCAACTCCAACCATTAAACACCTTCATTCCATCATAAAATTCATGATAATAACAATCAAATTATCATGTAAAAACAGTTCACTAACTTCCTCACAAAACAGTCCACAAACGGTTTCAACATGCTTCAACATCACTTCACATAAAATCATAGATTCAATCATTTTCATACTAACATAACTTCACCTTTAACCTTCCAATTCTTTTCATTCTTTTTACCATGAGATCTATGATAGTAACAACCATATTTATTAAAGAAAATCAGTCCATTAATTCCACCAAAACAGTCCCTACGGCCAACTAACATTCCAACACCAACTTTCATGATTTTATGCATGCGATTCATGTTCATCAAGTTACAACCATACTTCAACTTCAACACATATAACCCCATAACTACTATCATGTTCCAACATCAACACACATAATTTCATGTATAAAACTTATATTTACTCATCTACATCACCCTTAATACAAGCAAAAGAAGTTAGATCTTACCTTGACAACTTGACTTCTCTACTTGGCTAGAGTTTGTGATTTGAGATGAAAATGGTTCTTGTTGCTCCAAAGACTATATTCACGTTCTAGGGACCTTCTAAAGGGTTGAAGAACCTTGGAAAATAATTTTTGGATCAAGACTCAAAGGGCTCAAAAATCAGTCCCTTGGCCGAGACTTTCTCTCTCTAGAATTAGGTTTTTCTTTCTTTGTGTTGTGTAGTAGAAATGAATTGTGATGGCTGATCTATTGGTCATTATTTGGTTCAAATCTGATGCTTACAAGTTGGTCCCATGCTCCACTTATGGAATGGGTAATTCCATTAACTTTACACTTAAATGTTTTCAAATTCTTTCCCTTCACTTTCGGCTAGCCTACTTCCCTTGTCTCTCCTTTCTTCATTCTTTTCAATTGTTTACAAGACAATTGTAAGTGTGGTGAATGATTCATACATCACCCTTTGTCTATTGTAATCATGCCAAGATGGATGAGCAATATTTAATGTAAAGTGATCCCTCCACCATGTGATGTCTTCCTAAAATAATGTATACTTTCATAAAGTAGTAGATGCTCAAATATTCAATTGTATGCTCCAACTTTTCTCCTCACATTTTTCAGCCCTATGGCCGAATGTAATCTGTATGTTTCTTCCAAATTTAATTGTCCACAATATGTTGAAAATGTAGTGGATGAATCAACATTTAATTACACATTTGTATGTCTTCCATTTGCCTTATTTTAGATGACTTTGAGTCATCCTTTTTACCTAGGACGTTTGATGCTCTTGTTGGCTCATTGTTGTCACAAATATTTACTTAACCCACAATTAAGTAATTCCTAATTTCCAATAACATTTTACACTAAGTAAAATTTATAACCGATTAGGTCTAGTTTAGAAATTAAAAATCCGAGGTTTCTACCTCACGTCGATTCCTTCGCGAATAACTCGACATATAAAATATGGGGTCTAACAAATATCATGTCATATGCAAGACGACAAGGCTGCCGTTACAGACGAACATCACATCATAGCAGATCGTATAGACACAGTTGAATAGAACATATACACAACCCACACATATGTCTACAGACCTCTAAGAGTACGAATAGCGAAATATGACGGGACAGGGCCCCATCGTACCCCTGGATAACATACACATATATATATCATAAGATCTGTACTATAATTCTAGACTCCGGAACAACGGAGCTCTCCAAAACAGCTGAGTAGTAGTCCTTTGCTGAAGGGTCGCCAAACCGACTATCTGTACCTGCGGGCATGAAACACAGCCCCCCGAAGAAAGGGGGTCAGTACGGAATATGTACTGAGTATATAAAGCATGAAATACAATAAGGAAGATCATAACTGAAGTAGAGATTCCAGGAGACAAGTATGATAATCAAGAAACCACTGTACCTGTGCCTTACGAAACAAAATCATGCATATCATTATTATATACCGTACCCGGCCCATTATGGAACTCGGTGAATAAAATCATATCATCATATCATCATACCATCATATACATATACCGTACCCGACCCTCTAGTGAGGGACTCGGTGAGTAAAGTCGTGTCCACGTATACCGTACCCGGCCCATCATGGGACTCGGTGCCATAATCATATCATCACATCCTCATATCATCATATCATCATATAACGTACCCGGCCCTCTAGTGAGGGACTCGGTGAACAATGCAGTGAAACTGTGCACGAATACATACCCGGCTCGGGACTCGGTGAATGATACAATAACAGTAAGCACGTGTAGAATACCATGAGCAACTATATGCAACTACATCATCATCTGAGACTCAACAGAATATGTAGACTGACTAACACTCGAATATCAAGGCAATAGTCATGTAAGTACTCTTTGAATGTCAATATGAACTATATCAAATAGAACCTCAGGAATCATATGTCATGTATCAAGATAATGCGAAACAGCTATTGAAAGTCAAGGACATTAATCATCATAGAGTGTTTAAGAACAGGAACTTTTACGTCCCAACTACTATCCAACGTATAGAGGACTCGAGGGGCAATAGCTCAATCAGGTAAGAGTTCTAATATCAAGAAGTGAATAAGAATCATGGATTATACTCAAGACTTATGAATAGGATTACCCCAAAGCTCATATCATTCATCACTTAAATCTAAGACATGCCAAAAGAAAGAAGGGATAACTTTACATACCTGTTGATGACTAATAGCAAAACCGTTCGCTTGGTCGCTCTTTTAGCCTATTTAATATAAGAATAACGTTATCGTTAGTGACTATATTTTCTAGTCCACAAATCTATAGCCCATTTCTTATAGAACCTATATTTTAGCTTATATATTCTCATTTAGGGTTTTCCATTAATTAAGGGCTTAACGAAAATCGGGCAGCATTTCCCCTATATATTCGCCTAACCCGAATTTCTAATTGTCCTCCAGTCAACACAGAAATACCAACAAAAATGATATACACATACAAGTCTCACAATTTAGCCCATAACAATTCTAACAACCCAACAACTTTCTCTTAACCCATTTCAACGCACAATTTCCTATAACATCGATTTTATGCATTTTCTTAATTCCAATTTCGTCCAATCCAATTTTAATAACTACATCACAATATTATTAACACAATTACACCATAAAACAAGAAAATCTTACCAAATTTTTCTCGGAGGAATTTCTACGCTCAATTACTCCAATTTTGCAATTTCTTTTTCCTCGATTCAATATCCAACGTTGCTATCAACTCCTTGAACTTATGTAACACTTGGAACTTGATTACTAATCAACAAAATTAATTTTTCACCTCCATCCATGGCTGGTCGTGAGCAGCCATGGAAATTGTTCTTGCTTTCTCCTTTTTTTTTTTTTTGCTCTTGTTTTTTTTTTTTTCAAGAATGAAATGCTACATAAGAGTTATGAATCATCTCCTTGGTATGTATATACTCTCTTCCTAAATGCTACACGTGCACTCTTATGTGTCACCATTTCCTATTTTTTTTAATTCGGGTGGGGCCCACTTGTATAATTAATTTTAATTAATTTAATTAATTACTAATTCCGAATTAATAATATAATCACGATTGATTAATTACTAATCTCCAATAATATTTTTACTCTAAATAAAATTTATAAACAATTTATGTTTTAATTAAAAATTAAAAATTAAAGATTTCTATTTCGTGTCCGAAAATAACTCCACCTTTAACTTGAGTCGATTTGCTTGCGAATAATTCGACATATAAATATACGGGGTATAACATGCTTCCCCCCTTTAGAACATTCATCCTCGAATGTTAAACTGATCCTGAATTCCCAATACTTTCTCAAGTGTCCTCTTATTTAATTATGCCCTTCACATACTTCTTCCATCGGTCGATTTGCTATAATTCATTATAACGCATTGCAGGCCTCTACATAGTCATTCCTGTAATATCTCCTCCTTCTGTTGCTTCCCGAGGTAATTATTCCACGTCATTGCCTTTACTTTTCTCTTTGTTTCACAGTTGGTTATCAGCTGTATTTTGAGCCGTTCTGCTGAAGTGTTACTGTCTCTCTTATCTGCATACTATTCAGTTGTACTGTCATCGATTGATTCGGACTTGTATTCATGGTACACGTAGTCATGGCTCGACTCTTTAAATGTGATTTTTATAACGTGAAGACGTCCCTCGTCGGTTCATTAGACTTTAATATCCCTGGAGTATCGTATGCCTCTGGTAACCTGTAGACCCTTCGCAGGTTTTACGAGTAAAACGAAATTTCCCAGAGGATAATATTTTTGTACTCCAATATCCTTGCTTTACCCCGCTGTTACAGTCCGTATTCTGGAATTCTCAGCATCATGTGTCACTTTCTGACTTTCTTTTAAAGGTCTTTAACTATTACTTGCTTTTACTTCTTGATCTCGATCTTTAGGGTTGGCTATCCAATAGCGCTAGGGTTCCCTCATATTACAACTTACTGTCATCCAGTAACCAGTAACCCGCTTATTCTGATTGCCTCGGTTAAATCATTTCGTAATTCCCTTTACCCTAATTGGCAATACTTTAGGCATATTATCTCGTGTCGTTTCTTTATTTTTGACTCAAACTCTGTTATTGCCCCTTTACTCTAATTTGCTCTTAGTCCTCCTATCACGCATCTTATTGCAATCTTTACACGGGTATCTGTAGGTGCTCAAATCAGCCTGGTAAATACCTTAGCTGTCACGACCCAGCCCCGTGGGCCGCGACTGGTGCCCTACTTGGGCACCCAAACGGACAAACATACCAAATCGTCATATTATAGGTTAGGTAAATTTTTTAAATTCATCATTCTAAACAGATCTGAAAATAATTATTATCTTAAGCGGTCACGCGTACAAAGATATCATATCAGATCAAAAGGGCGGCAGAATACACATCGCCGAGCATATACACACATATACAAACGTATGGGCCATTAAGGCCGCCATAACAGATGGGACCGCATTAAGACACGAAGCATAAACAAAACGAACAGACGTAGGACCCACGACCCACATATGTGACTACAGGCCTCTACAAATCAAAACGAAGACATATGACGGGACAGGGCCCCGCCGTACCCCAAATAGTCAAATGTACAAAAACATATACATAGCAAAAGACATATATACCAAAATGTAGGCTCCGGAATAAGAGGAGCACTCCAAATAGCAGAAGAGGGTGTCCTAAATTGGTGGATCACCAAACTGTGCGTCTGCACCTGCAGGCATAAAACGCAGCCCCCGAAGAAAGGGGGTTAGTACGAAAGATGTACTGAGTATGTAAAGCATAAAATACAAAAATCCAACCATAGCTGACAAAAAAAGGGTACAGGAAGTAAATACCGAACCAGTACATCAAAGTTTGTGCTGAAAGCATATGTATATATGATGCAAATAAAAATCATGCATAAGGCTCAGGAACGTGGTCACCACTCCGACGCTGGTGCCACAACACAGCATACTCCAGAAGGTTTCAAATCTCCGTACAAACCCCGAATATAACACATCATCACAACATATCATATCATAAGCCATATCACAGCATAACTCCATAAACGGAACCCGGCCCTATGGCGAGGTCTCGGGAACCGTAACACAGCATACTGCCGAATATATCATAGTGCGCACGATCACAAAACCGGCCCGGGAACCGGCGAACGATATCATAATAATGGGCACGAGCAGAGTAGTGCGGAAACTAATGCAATTTACATATCAAAACATTTATGAAACTGCATATACTCATATGACAACCCGTTAGGCAAACTAGTCCGGACAACTGATCAATACGGGGTTTATCTCACAAAAGTACTTCTAAAATCGTATTCATAGTTCAAAAACATAAATCAGAATATCACAGAGCCACCAAACATTATTCTTTAGTAGCTAAAGTCATAAGCAAAAGTCTTTTTCCGATATCATGCAAAGATAAGTCAAATAGGGCAAACTAAGGAGTCTCGGAGTTAGTGGGCCCACCTCGGGTAAAGTCGAGGTGGCGGACAAGAATCATGAACATTAGGCTCTATGGAATCATCAATGAAAGCTTCAGAGCGATGCGATTACGTTTACGAAGGTTGCGGATGTTTGATCATTTTTCCAACCAACATGAGAATTATAGTTCAATTATATTGAATGAATAGTACCCAAAAATCAAATTCGGATTTCCATGAACAGAATTGTCCCCGAGGCTCAGATCTCAACCTAGTATATCTAGGACATGCCAAAAGATGGAAAGGGGTAGCTTTACATACCTCACTTGCGCCTTACGCTCGTCCAAACTCAATCCCCGTTTCGTCCAAAATCTACAATTGGTCATAGTTGCCAAATATAAGTTTCGAGCTTTTAGAATTTCAAGTCTTAAATTCATATTGTCTACCGAAATTTCGGCAGCATTTCCCCTATAAATTCAACATCCCCGAGAATCACCTCGGCCCAAAATATCAACAACAACAACCCAACAATACCAACAATACCAACAACATCACAAAATACATTATAACATAAACTCTTCTTTTCTACATAGTTCAATATCTTCCATCCCAACTTCACACTATCAAACTAGTATCAACATTTTCCATATCCATTAACTAATTCAAGATTATTCAAACATATTTCAATAGCATTCCAAACAATATTCATGGATTCAAGTATTCCCGCCAATTCCATATTCCATCCGAAACTTCTACAAATGCGACAAAACTACTAAATCGCATTGTCTTCTTCCAAATTCAATAACAATAACATTAATTCACATTCTAGAATCTTACTTTCGTAAGTACATAAAAACTATATAAAAATCACATAATTTCCCATAACGACTTATAACCAATTTCAATGCCAACTCAACTCGTTAAAC
The DNA here is from genome assembly GCF_019175385.1 of Lycium barbarum. Lineage (NCBI taxonomy): Eukaryota > Viridiplantae > Streptophyta > Magnoliopsida > Solanales > Solanaceae > Lycium > Lycium barbarum. The sequence continues at coordinate 66,118,959 of NC_083346.1, forward strand.
CTTTATTTACGTCATAAATGTCACAACGACACAACTAACCAACTAAATGAACTTCACTTCACCTCCCCTTCACCATACTATGGCTCACGGCCATACACTACTTCACACACACACACGGCTATGCACACACACATCACAACTACATAATTCTCATCCCATTCTCATCAACAACAACCACAATCTACACCTTAAAAATTTCATTTCCATAATTACATAAATCATAAAATTCCCTATAACAACTTAACAACATTTTCATGCCAACTTGACTATTATTCTTCCGATTACATCACAAGGTCACAACAACGCAATTAACATAATAAATAAAATCAACTCATCTCCCCTTCACCATGAGGTACCTCACGGCCACAACACCCCCCCCCCCCCCCCCACACACACAAATTTCATACTTTTCACTCATTTCCACATACTACAACATATATATATATATATATATATATATATATATATATATATATATATATATATTCCATAACATAAAAGGATAGAATTTTACATTCTCTTAAATTTTTCACTTGCCACAAAAGTAGTTTTCTCGCCTCAAAAATTATACCACGTTGAAGAGGGTCTTGAGCTTAGTAAGGATACAAGAAAATTACGATTTTTGGATCAAAATTGGAAGCCCTCAATTTTTTTCTCCTTGGCCGTGAGGCCTCTTCTTTATTTTCTCTCAATTTTTGTCTTCTTGGTTGTTCTTGAAACTTCATGAAGAATGAAGACTTGTTGGCCCCCCTTTTTATTTATTTAATTAATGGGAATAATTTACATGGGCTTGGCCCATTTTTTTCCTCTCCTTGGCCGGCCACCCACATGAGTTGGGCCTTTTGTTCTCTTTTTTTTTGGCCCAATTAGTTGGCTACTTCTCTTAATTCATGAAACTAGTTTCCGAAATTCCAATTTCGCCCTTAGCCTTCCTCGATATTTCCGTCTCAATATTTCTCATGAATATCACACATATATTAAATAAAATAAAAACATAGTCTCATTTCCTACAAGACAACATTATTTCAAATTTTTCAAACGCGCAAAACACGGGATATAACATTAGCGTTGCCTTGCTTGTCTTTATGCAGATCCTATATTCTTCTCTTATCTCTTTCAGTTGATATCAAAGCTCAACTATGGCTTTTGCCCTCAGTGCTAATTATATCTCCGTAGTTTTGCCTCAAACAATCTTGTACCTTTCTTTGATGTACCCAAAATATCGCAACCACACTGTTGTTACTGAATTCTTACTCTTATTATCAAGTACTCACTTGGCCTCGTTCTTAGTATACAAGTATTCGTAGGTTGCATAACTATTTCTGTACAATTTGTACAAAGTGCACCCAATCTTAGTCGTAGTCTTTCCTTCTCCTGGCTTATTCTGCTCTACATATCTTATTGTACTAAAAACTCAGTTGCGGTATATCTTGTCATGCTTCTTTCCCTTCCTTTATTCACCATTTGATTTCCTCATATCCTACTATAGGAGATTTCCTACCCTTTTCCTATACTACTTCTAGGTTGTAGTGTCATTAGCAAGCAACCCCATTGCCGACGTCTTAACCTCTAATCCAGTATAGCATTGCTATCCTTCATAACATCTCTTAAGTTATTCGTTATCATTATCTTGTCGTATTCTTCCCTTTTATAAGCATCCACCTTCTGATTTCATATTTTCCAAGATCTTTACCAATAATTCTCAGCACTGTCTCAAATACCATCTTGGAGTATACCCATTTATTGCTGGCTTTCAAATCTTACTAACTTGTTTCAGCAAGGGGTCTCACTTAAAGTTTAAGTATTCACATTAAACGTGTTGCATATCAGTTGATTGCATCTTACAATAGCATTCATCTCATCCACTTCCCTCCTTTAGGGTGTACCCACATCACTATCTATTTATATTCAACTCTATGCCCCCACTTCAAATTTTCAAATTCCTATGATTCTTTTTCCAATACATTTGGTATACTGCGCCATATCCATGTCTTCCCTTATATCATCTATAACTTAGATTACCCATGTACGAAACCTTAACACAATCACGAGGTGATGAGAACTCTCGATATATAGTACAAAATCTTATTTGATAATTTGTACTCGAGCAATGTAATCAATGTAGCAATTCACCCAAGGCCACATTCCATTCATTCCAATCAGTAATTAGCTAGTGCTTATAATCGTTTCAAATTCTCCATTCGGTAGTACTTATATTCTAATGATAAGTGTCCCAAGCTTTCCTATAACACCGTCTTTATCCCAACGGATATCATCTGTTTCTTCTAATAAATTCACAATACATCAGCTGTTTCGTAACTCCGCAATCCTTGTCCTTTAAGGATTTCACCATTTCGGAGGTGAAGTCACATACACGTAGTACTCTTTTATGCCTCATGCTCTTTCATTCTTGTTGTATGCTCAACGCTAACTTCTAACTTGCTCAAAATCATGTCGAACTTGTCTTACTAGTGGTCTTGTCTTATCACCTTGTCGTCGTACTACACCTTAAATTCATAGTTATATGTTTCCCCTTTGTCCTATACTCATACTTAATTAATTACGTCTATCTTGAGCGCTTCCTTTAGTATTCCTTTCATTTCTCCAGTCTATGTCCATCTTTTATTTTGTGCACGAGGAATCTCATGCTACTCCTGTATCCTTCAGAAAGCACTACTTCTGCATAACCCCTTTCTTGTTTTTAGAACATATTCTGTTCGCCCCTATTTGTTCTTATCATACCAGTCATTTTTGGCATTCATTCTGTCTTGTTGCTTACCTTCCTTTAGGTTGGTCTTTCACAGCTCTGTCACTTGTAGTACTCATTCTCCAAGTTATACATGTCATAACGTATCGCTATACTGCAATCCCACTTGCTTCCTTCTTATCTTCCTCTGCTCGCTTTCACTTTTGTTACCACCTGACTTTTATTTTGAACTTTCCCTATTGAACTTTGTAAGTCTTTCTTGTTCATTCTACATTTGCTTTTCCGTTTCACACCAATCACATCATATCCTTTAGTTACTTCCTTGCTAGGCTTTACTCATTTCTATAACAATCCTTATGGTATTCACATCACATCCTGTTCGTAATCCATCCTATAACGTAACACTGCTTAATCGTATTCACGATTCTTACTATGTTTTAATTACACTCTGTGGACTAGGCGTACTTAACCCTTCACCCTTTCTGATCAATCTTATCCTTAATATCTCACAAGCTGTCTTATCAATACTTCCATGACTTGTCATAATTCTCCCTTCTCCGTACTTTTATCTCAGTCATACTATTACTCCGTTTAACTATAAACTCGTCGTAATTTATCCCTACTTATCAGTTCACCCGATACCTCAATAAAAAGTTTTGTTAAGAGTTGCCACCTTTTTCTATATCATCCCTTAGTATCACAAGCCCTTCCGAATCATCCTAGCATTTCATCAATAACACGTGGAACACATGATCCATGACATCTCACAAGTTTGAGTTTTCCTTCCACGAATTCCATCTCCAATTAGTTGGTTAAGAACTAATAACATGTCACCATGAAGCATTCCCCAACCACCACCAGAAGAAAACTAGAACCCGACAAGCACCACAGGACTTCTTAGTGCTTGATTCACATAGTTTACTTCCATATTTGTTCTTGGGTCGTGAGCGAACCATTTAGTTCACAAACTACTTGTTGTATGCTTTGTACTCTTCCAATAAAGTGAAACTTAATTACCGGACGTTTTTTCCCTTCAACATAAGCTTCTCCTAAGGCAAAAATGCGGCTGGAAAGTATCTTGGTCCGTACAAATGAATTCTAAACTTTGCTGCTCATATAGGCTTTTTCGAAATAAAATTTTCCCAAGTAAGAATGGTGCCCCTTACGGATGACATGGAGGGTATCTCTTAAAGATTTAGTCCAACATAATAAATTTACCCTATCGGTATCGACTTCCAAGACATATTATGAACTTATATCTCATTCTCTTCTTTTTCCTATTTCTGGAAAAATTTGGGCAGAGTTTCCTCTATACTTCTTACTATCCCAGAACCTGCACGCAGGAAATACCAAGAATGCCTCACAGGGCCAACATATATACATATATATCATATCATATCATAGCCACACAGGGCTCCCAATTTCAAGTAAAAGGTATAAAGGTGTCGGAACTTACCGCACATATCGCACCTCAAGACGTACATGATCCCTTGACGATCTGTTCTATTATACATTCCTATCCACCTCCTCTTTCATCCTCCAACTTAACGTTAAATCATGTTGCAATATTCTTACCTTACATTACATGCCTCTTTCGCACCGTTACTTACCTGTGTACTTTGTAACTGCCAATGTCATCGGTCGCTTTCTTCTGTCGATGTCGTTTCTCAGCTGAAAATAAAGGTTAGTATAAGGAATTTCATTTCCTATGGCTGGGCTCTATCGCACGATCTAGTGTAAGAAGGAAAGGTAACATCCTAAATGTCCTGTAGCTTCCTGTTTATAGATGTGGTGCACAACACACTGATAAACAAGACTCTACTAGACACGGTCTGTAGACATTCCGAGGACGAACTGCTCTGATACCACTTTTGTCACGACCCAACCCCGTGGGCCATGACTAGTGCCTGAACTGGACACCCGTATACGAACCTGTTACATATAATCAAACTGAATCTATGAATGATATGGAAACTTGCAAAAGAACTCCAACGGTTCATAACGTCGTCATATATGTATATTCAGATAAACTGTCTCCTGAGGAGTCACAACTGGTCAAATCATAAAACGATACGCAAGCCGACAAGGCTGCCACTACTTATCAATATCATGGCATATGCAAGCCGACAAGGCTGCCGTTACAGACGGACATCACATCATAGCAGATTGTATAGACACAGCTGAACAGAACTTATACACAACCCACACATATGTCTACAAGCCTCTAAGAAGCGAAATATGACGGGACAGGGCCCCGTCGTACCCCTAGATAACACACACACACACACACACACACACACACATATATATATATATATATATATCATAAGATCTGTACTATAAGTCTAGACTCCGGAACAACGGAGCTCTCCAAAACAGCTGAGTAGTAGTCCTTTGCTGAAGGGTCGCCAAACCGACTATCTGTACCTGCGGTCATGAAACACAGCCCCCCGAAGAAAGGGGGTCAGTACGGAATATGTACTGAGTATATAAAGCATGAAATACAATAAGGAAGATCATAACTAAAGTAGAGATTCCAGGAGACAAGTATGATAATCAAGAAATCACTGTACCTGTGCCTTACGAAACAAAATCATGCATATCATTATTATACACCGTACCCGGCCCATTATAGGACTCGGTGAATAAAATCATATCATCATATCATCATACCATCATATCATCATATACATATACCGTACCCGGCCATCTAGTGAGGGACTCGGTGAGTAAAGTCGTGTACACGTATACCGTACACGGCCCATCATGGGACTCGGTGCCATAATCATATCATCATATCATCATATCATCATATAACATACCCGACTCTCTAGTGAGGGACTCGGTGAACAATGCAATGAAACTGTGCACGAATACATACCCGGCCCGGGACCCGGTGAATGATACAATAACAGTAAGCACGAGTAGAATACCATGAGCAACTATATGAAACTACATCATCATCTGAGACTCAACAGAATAAGTAGACTGACTAACACTCGAATATCAAGGCAATAGTCATGTAAGTACTCTTTGAATGTCAATATGAACTATATCAAATAGAGCCTCAGGAATCATATGTCATGTATCAAGATAATGCGAAACAACTATTGAAAGTCAAGGACATTAATCATCATAGAGTGTTTAAGAACAGGAACTTTTACGTCCCAACTACTATCCAACGTATAGAGGACTCGAGGGGCAATAACTCAATCACGTAAGAGTTCTAATATCAAGAAGTGAATAAGAATCATGGATTATACTCAAGACTTATGAATAGGATTACCTCAAAGCTCATATCATTCATCACTTAAATCTAAGACATGCCAAAAGAAAGAAGGGATAACTTTACATACCTGTTGACGACTAATAGCAAAACCGTTCGCTTGGTCGCTCTTTTAGCCTATTTAATATAAGAATAACGTTATCGTTAGTGACTATATTTTCTAGTCCACAAATCTATAGCCCATTTCTTATAGAACCTATATTTTAGCTTATATATTCTCATTTAGGGTTTTCCATTAATTAAGGGCTTAACGAAAATCGGGCAGCATTTCCCCTATATATTCGCCTAACCCAAATTTCTAATTGTCCTCCTGTCAACACAGAAATACCAACAACAATGATATACACATACAAGTCTCACAATTTAGCCCATAACAATTCTAACAACCCAACAACTTTCTCTTAACCCATTTCAACGCACAATTTCCTACAACATCGATTTTATGCATTTTCTTAATTCCAATTTCGTCCAATCCAATTTTAATAACTACATCACAATATTATTAACACAATTACACCATAAAACAAGAAAATCTTACCAAATTTTTCTCGGAGGAATTTCTACGCTCAATTACTCCAATTTTGCAATTTCTTCTTCCTCGATTCAATATCCAACGTTGCTATCAACTCCTTGAACTTATGTAACACTTGGAACTTGATTACTAATCAACAAAATTAATTTTTCACCTCCATCCATGGCTGGCCGTGAGCAGCCATGGAAATTGTTCTTGCTTTCTCCTTTTTTGTTTTTTTGCTCTTGTTTTTTTTTTTCAAGAATGAAATGCTACATAAGAGTTATGAATCATCTCCTTGGTATATATATACGCTCTTCCTAAATGCTACACGTGCACTCTTATGTGTCACCATTTCCTATTTTTTTTATTTTTTTTAATTCGTGTGGGGCCCACTTGTATAATTAATTTTAATTAATTCAATTAATTACTAATTCTGAATTAATGATCTAATCACGATTGATTAATTCCTAATCTCCAATAATATTTTTACACTAAATAAAATTTATAAACAATTTATGTTTTAATTAAAATTAAAATTAAAGATTTCTATTTCGTGTCCGAAAATAACTCCGCCTTTAACTTTAGTCGATTTGCTTGCGAATAATTCGACATATAAATATACGGCGTATAACAGAGAACCTTTCTATGTATAGTACGAAATCTCATCTGATAATCCGTAATCGAGTAATCCAACCAATATAGCAACTCATCCAAGGCCACATTCCACTTACTCCATTCAATAATTATTTAGTACTTGTAGTTGTTCCAAATTCTCAATCAGGTAGCACTTATTTTCTGATGATAAGTGTCCCAAGTTCTCTTGTGAAATTATCTTTATCCCAACCTGTACCATCTGTTTCCTTTAATAAATTCACACTGCATCATTTGTTCCTCAAGCCTACAGTCCTTGTCCTTTACGGATTTCACTGTTTCCGAGGTGAAGTCATATATACGCAATACTCCTTTATTCCTTATGCTCTCTTGCCCTTGTTGTGTACCCGGTACCGACTTCTAATTTACTCAAATTCATATCGGGTTCATCTAAATGACAATCTTATCTTATAACCTCATCGTTATACTATACCTCTAAGCTCGTAGCTATATATTTCCCTTTCGTTCTATACCTATACTCAATAAATTATGTCTATCTTGGGTGCTTCCTTTAGTATTCCCTTTCCATTTCTCCAGTCTATGTCCATCCTTTATTCTGTGCACGAGGAATCTCATGCTATCTGTGTATCCTTCGGAAAACACTACTTCGGCATAATCCCTTTCTCATTCTCAATACATATTCTGTTTATCCCTATTTGTTCTTATCATCCCAGTCATCTCTGGCACCCATTCTGCCTCGTTGCTCATCTTTCTATAGTTTAGTCTTTCACAATTTCGTCACTTATATTACTCGTTTTCTCGACTATACATGTCATAACCTATTACTATACTGTTATCCCGCTCGCTTTCCTCTTGTTTCCTTCCTTCAATTAACTCCTTCTTTTCTTGTGCTCACTTTCATTTTCATTATCACATAATCTCTATTTTGAACTTTTCCTATATGACCTTATAAGTCCTTCTCATTCGTTCCATACCTTGCCGATTTCACATTTGCCTTTACACTTTAGTCGCATAGATCACGTCATATCTTTTAGCCACTTCCTCGCTAGGCTTTACTCATTTTTATAACAATCCTCATTATATTCACATTATATCCTGTTCGTAATCAATTCTATAATGTAACACTCTCTCCTTTTTTTTTTTAACCCTATTCACGATTCTGACTATGGTTTAATCACACTCTGTGGAGTAGGCGTACTTAACCTTTTACCCTTTCTGGTTAATATTAACCTTAATACCTCACAAGCCACCTTACCAATATATTCCTATTTGTCGCAACTCTTCTTCCTCTGTACTCTTATCTCAATCATACTGTTATTTCTTCTAACTATAAACTCATCGTAATTTATCCCTGCTTGTCAATTCAGTGATACCTCAATATAATACCCTATTAAGATTTTCCAGCCTTTTCTAAATCATCTCTTAGTATCTCAAGCCCTTCCAAATTATCCAAGCATTCCATCAACAACACATGAAACACATGATCTAAGACAGTCCACAAGTTTGACTTTTCCTTTTACATATTCCATCTCCAATTAGTTGATTAAGAACTAATAAACTCAAGGACATAAAGATATGATGAAATGTTACCACAAGAATACAAGAATGCTCCAACTCCAAGATTACGTCACCATGAAGCATCCTCCAAAACCACCACAAGAAGAAGAACTAGAGTCCGACAAGCACCACGGGACTTCTAATGCTTGATTCACATAGTTTACCTCCAGATTTGTTCTTGGGTCGTGAACGAACTATTTAATTCATAAACTACTTGGTGTATGCTTTGTACTCTTCAAATAAGAGTGAAACTTAATTGCTGGACGTTTTTGCTCTTCAACATGAGCTTTTTTTCTAAGGTAAAATGTGGCTGGAAAGTATTCTGGTCCGTTCAAATGAATTCCCAACTTTGCTGCTCACATTCGCTTCTTCGAAATCAAATTTCCCAAATAGGAATGATGCCTCTTACGAATGACATGGAGGGTATCTCTTAAAGCTTTAATCCAACATGATAAATTTACTATATCGATGTCGACCTCATAATTACTATTATTATCAATTCAACCGTTAACTTTATTTCTAGAAGTCAGACGTACTTGCAACTTAGTCAAATCTCATCATTACTGTTGACATGACCTTTCAAGACTTTTACGAACTTACATCTCATTCTCTTTTCACTTCTAGGAAAATTTTGGCAGAGTTTCTTACTATCCCAAAACCTGCACGCAGGAAATACCAACAATGCCTCACAGGGCCAACATATATATGTATATATTATATCGTATCATAGCCGCACAGGGCTCCCCATATCAATAATAGTATGAAAATGATGAACTTACCTCGTATGTCCAACTCAAACTGTACCTGTTACACTTTCCTGTTTATTTTCCCTTCCAATCATATCTGCAATATTCACACTATATCTGACATATATTCTGCTTACCGTTACTGATTCCTTCAGCTTCTTCTGTGCGCGCCTTATGACTGAACTTATTAACAATATATATACATTCAATCCATTTTCTTACTATACTTACAATAACTTACCTTGATGATGGCCAGTTTTCCCCTTTGTATATACAATTTCTGATAGCGTAACCTCGATGAAATATCTTACCTCTGTAACCTCCAGTAGCATTATTTACCTTCTGTTGTCGACACCACTCTCCTGCTGAAATCAAGGTTAGTATATAAAGGATATCATTTCCTATCTCTTGGCTCTATCGCACGATCTAGAGTAAGAAAGAAAGGTAACTTCCTAAATGTCCTGTAGCTTCCTGTTTATAGATGTGCTGCACAACACACCAATAAACAACACTCTACTAGACACGATCTGTAGACACTCCGAGGATGAACCGCTCTGATACCACTTTTGTCACGACCCAACCCCGTGGGCCATGACTAGTGCCCGAGCTGGACACTCGTGTACATACCTGTTAGATATAGTCAACTGAATCTAAGAACAATATGGAAACTTGCAAACATAACGTCATCATACGTATATATCTAGATAACCTGTCTCTTGAGGAGTCACAACTAATCAAAACATAATATGGTATGCACGCCAACAAGGCTGCCACTACATGTTAATATGACACGCAAGCCGATAAGGCTGCCACAACAGACGAACATATCCATAGCACATCGTATAGACACAGCTGAACAAAACTTATATACAACCCACACATATGTCTACAGACCTCTAAGAGTATCAATGGTGAAATATGACGGGACAGGGCCCCGCCGTACCCCTGGATAAACATATATACATATACAGCGAAAGATCTGTACCAAAAGTCTAGGCTCCGGAATAATGGAGCTTTCCAAGACAGTTGAGTAGAAATCCTAAGCTGGAGGATCACCAAATCGAGTATGTGTACCTGCGGGCATGAAACGCAGCCCCCCGAAGAAAGGGGGTCAGTACGAAATATGTACTGAGTATATAAAGCATGTGATACAGTAAAGAGGATCATAACTGAAATAGAGGTCACAGGAGACAAGTATGACATTCAAAATACCAATACATTTGCCTTATGAAATGTAAATCATGCATATCAATATCATATATCATACCCGGCCCATTATGGGACTCGGTGAATAAAGTCATCCTTGGCGCTATAATCACATCATCATATCATATATATATATATATATATATATATATATATATATATATATATATATATACCGTATCCGGCCCTCTAGTGAGGGACTCAGTGAACAATACAGTGAAACTGTGCACGAAAACATACCCGGCCAGGGACTCGGTGAAAGATATATTAACAGCATGCACGAGCAGAGTAGTGAGCAACCATATACAAACTAAATCATTATCTGAGACTCAATAGAATAGGTAGAATGAACTAATACTTGAGTATCAAAGACAACAGTCATGTCAAGTACCCCGCGAATGTCACTATGGATTATATCAAATAGAACTTCAAGAATCATAGACACATATCAAGACATAATGAAATAGGTTCTGGAAATCAAGAACATTAGCCATCCTAGTGTCTCTAAGAATAAGCGTTTCTTTGGAGTTTATTCATTCGTCGTTTGTTTGTCTCACATAGATGATGCCAAAAAGAAAGAAAGGATAGCTTTACATACCTTTAACGCTTATCTGCGATACAATACGTATACGCTGCCTAATGTGTCTCAACCTATATTAAAACGTCAAGACTATGGTTAAGCTATGGAAAGGCATAAAACGTACTTCAACGTTAGTAGCTTATTTCTAGACGATTGGCGGCATTTCCCTTATATTGTTCACTTCCCTCCCTTTCAAGCCAACTAATAAACGACCAAGTCAACATCAATAACCACACGTTCAAATACTATATCAAGACTAGCTACGACATGATTCAATAATAATCCGAATAGCCTGCATAACATTCCAATCAGTCCACACATCACAATATTCAATAACCGATAACATGACGGCTACGACATATCGAGTTACTCTTAATAATCTATGGCCATAACACTTTATCGAAACGACTTTATAATAGTTCAACCATTACAACCACACAACACATAATCTCAACTACACTTAATCCTCCAACTCAAACAAGAACCACAACACGCCCCTAACAGCCCATAAAACAAATACAACTTCAATTTTAAATATCAAATTCCTTCACCTTCATCACATAACTCATGACAACAATAACGACCACCCTAATCATAATTAATTCACCATTTTTAAGTTACAACAGCACCTCACACGGCCCAAACAACAACTTAGCATCAACACACACAATTTCACATCTACCAAATTATACAAGGTCCAAATCACCTCTAAAACATGTAGGAAAGAATTAAATCTTACCTTAGCAAGCTTGAGTTGATCAAACCTCCTGTCTGAGAATCTCGGAGGCGCACTGGTCGCTGACTGACCTGAGTGCCTAGAATGCATCTGTCTCGGTCCCCCTCTATATTCACTGCTCACTCCCATAGATCTAGCCCTCTTACCTTGTCTTCGATCATTATCACGATCACTTCTTTGCGGCTGTTGTCATTCCTCAAGATTCTGAGCATGGGCCTGTATTCGGGATATATCCATCCCGTCTTGCAAAGAGGCCGTCAGACAATCTCTAAACAAATGTGGCCCCAAACCACTCACAAATCTATGGACCCGGTCTCCCATGTCGGCCACCATAGTTGGGGCATATCTAGCCAAAGAATTGAATTGCATACTATACTCTCGGGCACTCATACTTCCTTACTTTAGGTTTAAGAACCTGTCCGCTCTAGCTCGACGGACCTCGGGTGGCAAGTAATGACGAATAAAGGCATCCACAAATTCCTGCCAATCCGGAGGAGGCGCATTCTCTCCTCTTGATGCCATCCAATTGTTATACCATAATACCGCCACATCGCGGAGTCTATAAGAGGCCAACTCCACGGATTCGGTCTCGGAAGCATGAATAATCTTTAAGGTCCTCAACATTTAATCAATGAAGTTTTCCGGATCTTCGTCCGGCTTCGACCCAAAGAACTCCGGAGGATTTAAGGTCATGAAATCACGGGCTCTCATACTAGCTGAACGATCACTCGGGCCCGCATTCTGTCGTTGTGCCTGGGCGGCAACCAATTGTGTCAATAAGTGTATGGCCTCGGTCACTTCCTGACCCGAAGCGCCCGGTGGAGGGATCAGAGCTGAGGCTCCTCCTTGCTCTTCTACATCGGGTGAGGCCTCATTTTGTGATTCACCTTCCCCTACATTCATCGGAAGCTCTCGTTCTACCCGCCTTTTCGTCATAATTTTACCCTTCTGGGCGGCTGTAGCTTTTTCCTTCGGCGGCATTTTCTGAAATCACAACAAACTATTAGGAAGGATAAGACCTTATACATGGCTCTACCGCACGATTTCCTAAGAGGAGGGATGGTCATTTTCCTAAATGCCCTGTAGCCTCTTGTTTATTGATGTGGCGCGCAACACACCATAAAAAAGACTCTACTAGACACGGCTCGTAGACACTTCCTAGGATGAACTGCTTTGATACCACTTTTGTCACGACCCAGCTAGGGGCCGCGACGGGTACCCGGGGCTAGCCACCGAGCACCGCTCGTTCTACTGCTCATCTTACTCAATTAATGCCCTTTTATCAGCTTATGCACGAATTATAGGAAAAACATGTCTTATACAAATACATAAATGCTTTATATGCATTTGCCTCTTGGCCATCAAAATAATATATATACATATAATGACATCTTGTGAGACCATCTAACCCACACTGCGTATCTACGAGCCTCTACTGACATACTGTATACAGAGATAGAACAAGACTCCGTTGTGCCCAAAATATGCATATATACCAAAAGGAGAATCACCAGCACCTTCGAACAATGGAGTGGTCTCAATCAGCTGATAGCTACTATGAATCTGGATCAAGCTCACCTCCCTCTCTACCTGTGGGCATGAACACAACGTCCAAAGAAAACGGACGTCAGTACGAATATTGTACTGAGTATGAGAGGCATAAACGATGAAGAAGACAACAATAATATAACGAAAACATCAATATGAAACTTCTGGATCCGAATGACAATCATAAAAGAAGTAATGCATGCTGTCTTACTCATACTCATTATCATGTCATGTATGCATAATATGTAAGCTGCCCGTCCATGTCGGAATGGTGTGATAATCAATAACATTAGCCCGTGTCCAGGCCTCCCGCGTCTGGGGTACTACCTCATGCCGCCCACTAGCGGTGTCTGCCCATGCCAAAAGGTCATGGTGTATCCGTATAGTTGCCCGCCTTGGCGGTGACTGCCCGGCCAACTAGGCCCGGTGTGATGCAATCATGACATGCTTATCATAAAATACTTATAATAATATGCTTATCAAAATATACTTGTCATCATACATGCATAAAGACTCTAGCACAACTGCATTCTATCGACGTGACGTAAGGTCGTGGACCCTCGATTCCATTATGAACATATATGAGCATTCTGCCTCACCTTGAAGGAAATAATACATAAGGTGAGTGTGAGCAACAAATAACATCATTATCAACGTGGCATCATCATATCATATCTCTTTATGTTATATGGGCACTTATGGACATAGGCTTTTAGCTTTCCGGAATATAGAAATTCATAAAGAGGAAAGGAATTCATGCTATAGGATTCATGCCAATAGAAAGAAAGGATTAGCCTCACATACCTTTTTCGTCTAGCTAAGCTATAGATCGCTTGCTCTCCTTAATGTCACGTCGCTACCTTCACGAAAGAATCCGTATTAACGTCAACTAATCGGCTTAAGGGAATACGTCACTATTTCTAGAGAAAATTGGGCAACACTTCCTTTATTTATACTACCTCTCCCATAGTCTATATCAACTCCCCAACGTTCACAACAAAATCCACAATATTACAATCAACAACCATCATTTATATACGTTTATCACATTCCACCATTTTCCTCCAATTTTCCCACATTTATTCTTATAACTCATTTTTGTATTTTCTCACATTTAATACTTGTTTCATGATATAAACATCAATTATAACATATTCAGAATCACAACACATCAACATTCATGATTCAATGCCACTATCATTCAATGGTGACACTATTCACCCATTCAAGACCCATTTCCCATGTCTTTCTACAATTCAAGCTTCTTAGTCTTCTAATACCTTAAACAACATGATAAAGTCATGAAACTTACCTTAGATGATAGTTGAACAAGTCTTGAGTTGAAATGCTTCACTTGGACAAAACCCTAGTTCCACCTTTTATGGAAATTTTTGATTTAAATGATCCGTTGATGTGTTTCTTACACTTGGTTTTGGTGGATTGATGAAGTTGATCTTAATTCTTCACTTGAATTCTTGGTTTGGAAGAGTTTGCAATGTTCTAGAGAGAGATTGGGTCGTGGAGTGAGTAGGAGGAATGAATAAAATGAACTTGGATCATTTTTTTATAAAGTTGAAATCTTTCCCGATGCCATTATACGGTCCATTATACGGTCCGTATAATCGACCGTAAAACTACTCCAGTGGCTGCCCTTTTCTGTGTCAACTTGACGATTCATTTTACGGGCCGTATAATTTTATACGGTCCGTATAATCTACCGTAAAACCCACCTTTTCTCAACTCCACTCTGTGACACTTCTACGGTTCATTATACGGCCGTATAACGTTATACGGTCCATATAACCGACCGTATAACCCATCAGTTCACTGATCCTCATTTCATCACTTCGTTTGATCTCCGATCCTTATGAAACCTTCTTAAAAATTGTTCAACACTTCGATACCAATATAAGGGACGTCATTACTCATCAAAACATCGCACACGCTATGTCCTTTGTTAGCCTATTCACTGTACGCTAACGGAAAAATTTCCGAGGTGTAACACAGGCCTTCCTCCCGAGCGGGAGATTGATTTTGCTATTGGTGTGTTGCCAGACACTAAGCCTATATATATTCCTTCTTATAGAATGGCTCCCGCAGAATTGAAAGAGTTGAAGGAGCAATTGGAAGACTTGCTTGAGAAAGGCTTTATTAGGCCTAGTTCTTCCCCATGGGGAGCACCCATATTGTTTGTCCGAAATAAAGATGGCTCCTTGAGAATGTGCATTGACTATCGGCAGTTGAATAAGGTGACGATTAAGAATAAATATCATCTTCCGAGGATTGATGACTTGTTTGATTAATTACAAGGTGCCAAATGGTTTTCCAAGATAGTTTTGAGGTCCGGGTATCATCAAATGAGAGTTAGGGACAAATATATCCCTAAGACAGCCTTTAGAACAAGATATGGCCATTTTGAGGTCCGGGTGATGTCATTTGGGCTAACTAATGCACCGGCAGTATTTATGGATTTGATGAACAATGTGTTCAGGCCCTTCCTGGATCTATTTGTGATTGTATTCATCGTTGACATCTTGATGTATTCCAGATCCGAGGCAGAACACGCGGATCATTTGCATACTGTCCTTAGAGTTCTTCAGACTAGAGAGCTATTCGCCAAATTTTCTAAGTGTGAGTTTTTGTTGAACTCAGTGACATTTTTGGGGCACATTGTTGCAGCCGATGGTATTCGGGTAGATAGCCAAAATATTGAGGCCGTGAAGACTTGGCCAAAGCCCACAACTCCTACGGAGGTTCGTAGCTTTCTGGGCTTAGCAGGTTACTACAGGAGATTTGTTGAAGGGTTTTCTTCTATTTCTGCACCACTCACAAAGCTGACCAAGAAATCAGCTAAGTTACAATGGACAGATACTTGTGAACGTAGTTTCCAAAAGCTAAAGAATAGATTGAGTTCTGCCCCCGTCCTGACACTTCGAGAGGGATTGGAAGGTTATGTTGTTTATTGCGATGCTTCAGGCATTGGGATAGGCTGTGTGTTGATGCAACATGGTAAGGTGATTGCGTATACTTCAAGGAAATTACGAAAACATGAGAAAATTTACCCAACCCATGATCTAGAATTGGCTGTAGTGATTCATGCGTTAAAGATTTGGAGACATTATTTATATGGTGTCCATGTGGATATTTATACAGATCATAAGATCCTTCAGTATATCTTCAAGCAGAAAGAGTTGAATTTGCGACAATGACGATGGTTGGAATTGCTAAAAGATTATGATGTTGATATCCTATATCACCCTAGAAAGGCAAATGTTGTGGCTGATGCTCTTAGCCGTAGATCTATGGGAAGTTTGTATGACGTACGACTAGAGAAGAGAGAAATGGCTCGTGAGCTCCAGCAGTTAGCTAGCCTAGGAGTTCGAGTAGTGGACTCAGGTAGCAGGGGAACTACCATTCAGAATTCAGCAGTCTCGTCTAGTAGCAGAAGTGAAAGAGCGAAAATACAAAGATTCCATGCTAATGCATTGCAGAGATACACTCCCTCAGAAGGAGGAGTCATTATTTGAGATTGTAGGAGACAGAGTTCTCCGATGCCGAGGCAGAGTATGTGTTCCTGACCTGGCAGGTTTACGCCACCAAATATTAAGAGAAGCTCATTGCTCCCTTTATTTTGTCCACCCCGGAGCAACGAAAATGTACCATGATCTTAAGTCTATATATTGGTGGAATGGGATGAAGAAAGATATAGCGAAATTCGTAGCTCAATGTCCCAACTGTCAATAAGTGAAAATCGAGCACCAAAAGCCGGGCGGATTGCTACAAGCTATAGAAATTCTAACTTGGAAGTGGGAAGTAATTAACATGGACTTCATTACAGGCTTACCTCGTTATCGACGTAAGTATGATTCTATATGGGTGATTGTGGATAGACTCACGAAGTCAGCTCATTTCTTACCAGTCAGAACGACATATGTGGCAGAAGATTATGCAAAGCTTTATGTTAAAGAGATAGTGCGACTCCATGGTGTCCCAGCATCTATTATCTCAGATAGAGGAACCCAGTTTACAGCTAATTTTTGGAAGTCTTTCCAAGAGGGTTTAGGGACTCAAGTGAGCCTTAGCACGACATTTCACCCGCAGACTGATGGACAAGCTGACCGTACCATTCAGACTCTTGAGGATATGTTACGGGCGTGTATGATAGATTTTGGAGGTAATAGGGATGATCACTTACCCCTTATTGAATTTTCTTATAACAATAGTTATCATTCTAGCATCCAAATGGCACCGTATGAGGCTTTATATGGGCAAAAGTGTAGATCCCCAATTGGGTGGTTCGAGGTAGGAGAGACTAAATCGATAGGGCTAGACTTGGTCCAACAAGCCATAGAGAAAGTTAAGCTCATACAAGATCGGTTGTTAGTAGACCAAAGTCGTCAAAAGTCCTATGCAGATAATTGTCGAAGGGACTTAGAGTTACAAGTAAAAGATTGGGTATTCTTAAAAGTGTCACCAATGAAGGGTGTAATGAGATTTGGCAAAAAGGGGAAGCTTAGTCACCGATACATTGGGCCTTATGAGATTGTGCGCAAAGTAGGCAAAGTGGCCTATGAGTTAGATCTACCTCTTGATTTGGAGTCAGTTCACCCAGTTTTCCATGTCTCGATGCTTCATAAATGTGTTGGATATCCTACTAGGATTGTGCCAGTAAATAATGTTCAAGTGACAGAAAAGTTGACTTATGATGAGGTACCCATTGCCATAATAGATAGGCAAGTACGGAGGCTTAGAAACAAAGAAGTGACCTTAGTTAAGGTTTTATGGAGAAACTATAAATGAGAAGAAATGACATGGGAAGCGGAAGAAATTATGAGATCCAAGTACCCACATTTATTTCAGCCCCTAGAATAAATCCAAGACGAGACATCAAGATCATAAGGTATGCATGTTTTCCTTTTTATGCGTTTGGGTCGTGTGTGGCCAAACTCTATTGCTATTATGTTGTGGCCCTGTGAGGCATTGTTATTATGGGCTGTTGTGACAGGATGGTAGTGCCGTATTATAGGGGAGACTCTGGCGAAATTTTTATAGAATCCCCGAGGACTTAACATTCGAGGACGAATGTTCTTAAGGGGGGGAAGAATGTTACACCTCGGAAATTCCGTATGTGTTGCCTTGTGGATAGGATAATGTGAGCTTAAGGTGATTATGAAATCCCTACGAGGTCAAGCGAAGGATTAGATAGCTTGATGTTCATACAATAAGATTTTGAAGTTCTATGAATATGTGAAGTTTAGTTTGTTGAAGGGAGCGAAACGTAAGTCGTGTTCGGAAAGGTTCCGCTATGATTGAGATAATTTTTATGTGGTGATGTTTTAAAGGGATGATATAGAGCCTATTGTATGGTTAATGAAGTATTATACAAGTGTTAAGAAGGTTCCATGAGGATTGGAGATCGAACGAAACGACGGAAATCATTTCAGGGAAGTGGAGTTATACGACCACTTATACGGTCTGTATAACTTTATACGGTCCGTATAAGGTGTCCGTATAACTCCCAGTGTCTGTATAACTCCCAGCAGGGAGTTGATTTCTTGGTTGGTGAACCATGACCACTTATACGGACCGTACAATACTATACGGACCGTATAAGTGTCCGTGGAAGTCCCGACGGGCAAATTTGTAATGTTTGTATAAATAGATGCCTTGGGTTCTTTTACTTCATTTTTCATATTCTACAAGTGTTGAGAGCTCAAAAACCCTCCTCTATGCATATTCCACTCAAGTTCAAGAGAACACAAAGATCAAAGACTATAATCAAGTGTTTATGTGTTAGAAAGCTTCCAAGGGTTAGAGGACCACAAGAAATTCCATTGGAGGAGAACTAGGGTTTGGTTCAAGTGAAGTATTTCCACTCAAGATTCATTCCCACACCCTCTAAGGTATGTTTTATGGTATTTCCATGTTGTTTAAGGTGTTTGAAAGTTGAAACACTTGGATTGTAAAAGAATATAAAAAATGGGTCTTGAATGTGGGAATAGTGTCATCTTTGAGTAATAGTTTGGATTGAGTAATGATTCGTGATATGCTATGATTATAATCATGTTGTAAATGATGTTAAGAACATGGGATAGGCATTTTATATGAATGAACGTAATCGTGTGTTATGACCATGGATATGGATGACTTGAAGTGAATTGAGGAATATGGATAATGTAGGATGAATAAAGACTATTGTTATAATGTTGTGAATGTATTATTAATGTTTGGGAGTTGATATATGATATGAAGGAAGTCATATAAACAAAGGAGATGCTGTCTAGTTTTCTCTAGCTTTAGTCATGCATGCTAGCTATCGATATTTTAATGATAGTATAACCCTAATGAAGGTAGAAACGTGAACATTGAAGGAGAACGTGCAAGTGATAGAATAGTTGAACGGAAAGGTATGTAAGGCTAACCCTTCTTTCATAAGGCATGGTTCTTTGGCCAAATATCTATTCTTCTATGAGCCTATGATGCTCTCCAAATGATTCTATCTTCAAAAAAAAATAAAAAAATGCAAAGCTTATAAATCTTGATATGTATTACGATTGTACTAAATTCCTCATATGACGAATAATCCTATAAGGATAGATGTAATGAACGACGATAATGATGACGACGATAATGGTGATGATGATACTAACGACGATGATAATAGCGATAATAATAATGATGACGATGATAATAGTGATAATGCTAAAGATGCCTATGAGCTTATACTATTATGAAACCCGAGCTTATATGGCCGGGTAGAAATTATAGATGTATATATATATATACGATGCGCGCGCGCGCACCACTGCAGTTGGGTACAGATAACCCTGAAACCTTGGTAGGGCCAGGTATGTGTAACACTGAGCCTTGGTTGGCCAGGTATGTTTGACAACTGAGCCTAGCCACGGTCGGGGTCCTGTCCCGCCTATATGATATGACATACTCTCCTTAGAGGCTCGTAGACATGTGTATATGGTTAGGTGTGATTGGCCTTGTCGGCCTATATTTTGGATATCATTTTGTTAGCCTCGTCGGCTTATGTACAGTGATATGGGCATAGTTGCTAATGATGATATAAATGTATTGATTGTCCAATGGGATTTGTATGATTGATGGATAGAATGTATGATTTAATATGTGGCTCACCTAGATGTAAATGTAAAGGTATGTTAGAGGTGCCCGGGTGGGCTAGCACCGGGTGCCCATCACGGCCCTCCGGTTGGGTCGTGACATGGAGAGTCTTCTTCCCTATAAAGATTTGAAGATCTTCAAGAACACCAACAATTTCAAATTTACAACTACCTTCAAATCAACTTGTTTTTCCTTCAATTTTTCGATTTAGACTCCCCAAGACTTATAGAACAAAGCCCAATAAGTTTCAAGTCCCAATTTCATCCAAATCAATAAGATCCACTTCAAGTTCATCATGTTTTTCAAAAGCTTCAACTAAAAAATGGTGGATTCTTCAATATTGACCCGACTGACACGATATTTGAAGATTTGAAACCCTAACATACTAAGGAATAAGAATCTAATGACAAAACAACAAAACAACAAAACAAACAATTTTTTTCGGGGTTTTTCTAGGATTTTTGAACTTTTTTTTATAGTAACAAACCGTAGGCTAGATTTGATAGAACAAATCTAATCCAAGCTCTGATACCAATTGATATAAGAACGAATACGCAGAAACGAGAAATTAAGAAGATAAACAAAAGGAAAAGAAAAGATCGATAATTTGACACAACTTAAGATTCAATTTAGCAACCAAAGTTATATAAAACTAAGACCTCTAAATTATCATCAAAAGAAACACCAAATTCTTAAGTTGACCTCAAGGAAATTGAATTCCCAAGCAACCAACCTCTCAACAATACAAGATACAACAAGAGCCTACCAAAGACCTCTCATAAGTTTCTCTCTATAGAGATAACCCTAAAAAACACTCAAAATATTCATAATTCATCAAAAGCTGCGTACAAAATGTTTAGTCTACAATTTATACTAATGAAATAAAGAAGACACTACATTATTACAATTATACCCTTAATGAAGTAAGGGTCTTGTTTGGATGTCTTCTATGGAAGTGAAACTTGAAAAAGCTTGCATTTAAGTACTAGCCCCTTTTGCATGAATAGCCTCCTTCTCCAAACAGCCTCCCAAGCTATCTTCCATATCTTGAATGTGACGTTCTTGAAGCCTTCCATTCAAGCGATCTCCCATATCTTGAAGGTCATCCAATGTGGGCCTCCTATGATCTTGAAAGACTCCATCTTCATGAAGCTCGATGGAGTTGGTCTTGTATCACTTCTCATTTTCCCAAACTCCATATATATCAACAACAACAACCAGAACAATCTAGCAAGTATATACATCAATAACAAGATAGCATGTAGCAGCAATAAGTCACAAACATTTCACAACGGGCGACAAGCCCGGATACTATTATCAAACACACTCCTCAAATTTTTCTATCCTTCAAAATACATATCAATGACAACAACAACAATATACTTAAGTTACTACAACAATTTCCAGCCACAACACAACTTGGAATATTACCAAATAGTCGATACAACAACAACAACGTCAAAATATGATTTCTCGCTATTAACTCCATACTTCTCATCCCATAATTGAGCTATCACCTGGATGAACTTAAATATATTTAGAAGAGGATAATTCTTACCTTATATGTCAATAAATGATCTTCTTCCACCTTACTTCACTTCGAAGAAATCCCCGATTTTTGCTATTTCCCGAAGATTACCAACGTGGGTATAAACTCTACATCGTTCCTTGTATTTTCTTCTGCGTAGGGATTTAAATCTTGAGTAGAGCCATATTACTTTACCTTGAAGTGAACGTGAAGCTGCTTTCCACAAATAATTCTTGAGCACATATTTCCTTCATTCTCGTGAATGTAAGTACGTATAAGCCAGAGCTCCTTTTGCACTTTATCAACCATTCCCTTTATTTAAGAGTAAGAAATCGAATTCTCATAATTTAAGTCCTTTTCCTATCCCTCATAATTATGGTTCATGGGGTCCACCCCCTTTTGACATTCCTTTGGAATAGAACATTTGTCCAATAGGTGTCACTATTATAAACATGTAAAAGTGTACTTGTTGGCTCTTTAATTGCTGCCACGTGGGGATAAGGGTGGTGTCACTTGTAACTTATAATTTAATGTATTTAATTTCTCTATCTCCACTACAAACCAACATTTAACCACTTACACACGTAATTGATTTCTTGATCTCGGTTCACTCAATATTGATCACTTTTTAACACACTTCATATACTCATTATCATAAGCATGTGACATAGCACTAGTCCATAATCTCATTTGCCACACATAAAATATTATTTTTAATCATCGTCGTCACACATTTTCATCCTAAATCATTTCAGGACTTCATTCCTTGTATACACCGATTTCTTGATTTTTATCCTTGGATATGATTAAATTCTCCAGCTCGGGTAAATTTGCTCATGTTGGATGGTTCGATTTCCTTGTCCAAAAATACGGAATATTATAGCTTGGATCGTATTTCATTCAAATAAATTTCAAAAAATAAATTTCAAACCAGTATGAAACTTATTTTCTTCCATTTTTTAAATTCTAATCCTTACGATACATCTGTACCATCACTCTAACCACCTATAATCTTGGGGGATAACCTCGTTTTTATTACTAATGTCATTTAACTTGCACTCTTTCCAACGCATGAAAACACGGGATGTAACATCCTTCCCCCCTTTAGAAAATTCATCCTCGAATGTTAAATTAGTCCTGTATAAGTATATTGATTATGGTGAAAAATTCATCCTAGAACTCATCTATCATGCCGTGCCTCTCCTTGCTTAACTTAATACCATTCTCCACCTGACATCAGTTATTATTGAATTTCCAAAGAAAGTGGTCATAATTTAGCTACCTTCGTAATTGACTGCAAATTACTATATCCATCTACGCCTGAAGCTTAGGTCGAGTTTTTCTTGTTTTGGAGTCGTCTTTCTAGTAATACTATAGAATAGGAGTTGTCTTTCCCTTGGGTAGGTTTACCATCGCATATTGGTTCCTCTTGTTCTCTTTTCTAATTCTTATAAGTCTATTTCCACTCTCTATTTAGGTCGCATAGTCCGCAGCGTACCTCCTTCTTGGAGTCATCATTTTAATTCTCTGACATGCACTATCTATAACATTCCCTTTGAATAGTTGAAAACGAGTTTCCTCCTTAGTAATGACTCTCGGTTGCAATACTCCCTTGATTCCTCAGGAATATGCTTTCTAGAGATATAAGTGAGTCACTTTGTTAATATGATCCTCCTTGATACTCGAACTCGTTGATCCTTTTTCTTGCTCAATAATGGTATTAAGTCTCACATTGTTTGCAAATCTCTCCCACTTCCTTTCTTCCATATGACCATGATAATGGTATTGATTCACATCTGTAGAGTCTAGATAATTTTAATCTGAGATGTCCTGTCGTAGGCGTCCCTCGTCGACTCATTAAAGACTTCATAATTTTCGAGAATTTCATAACCCTTTGGTAAACTGTTGGAAATTCGCTATAACCACAATGATTAAAAAAAATGAAAGTTCTAAGGCGTAATATTCTTCTGGTAATACCCCTTTATTCAATGATCCTATCGAATTCGTAAGTAATCTAACACACTCTAGGGCTATCGTAGGAAACATATAACATATACCTATATCATATTCCGAGTAATTTTCCTATTTGTCCTTAATGATAATTCCAACTCAACATTTCGACTCAATTTACCATATATTTTCCCTCAACTAACCCGGAATATCACAAACACACTATTCTTACTTACCTGTTACTCCTCTTTTTAAGTACCCAATTGGTTTCATTCTCGACATGTAAATACTTGCAGGTTACATAACCATTCTTGTGTGATTCGTGCTAATCTTATCTGTAAACTTCCCTTCCTTTGGTTCTTTCTATTTTATGTATCTCATCCATACCAAAACGCTTTTGTCTATCTGTTGTAACTTATCTCGTCATACTCTTTTCTTTCCTTTATTTGTCCCTTGATTATCACATCTTATATTCTACTATAGAAAACTTTATGTCCCTTCTTATTTTTCACTTATAAATCACAATATCATTAACAAACGACTATACTGTTAGTTCTTTTGCCTCTATTCCAGTATAGCATCGCTATCCTTTACAATATTCCTTGAGTTATTTGCCCTCAATGTCATGTTTTTCAAGGTCTTCACGAATGATTTCCAGTACAGTCTCAGATACCCGCTCGATTCTTGTTCATTTATTTACTAGCTAATTAGACCCATATCTGCATAACTCTCACTTTTTGTTTTAGCGTCTATATCTGTTACATCTTAGGATTCATCGTTTCAATCTCTACACTTGTATTTTCCTTACTTGCTTCCCCCTTTAAGAGTTTACTTATACCATTCTAAAATTCACTTCTTCACTTCCAATCTTGAATTCATGTATCCCTTATTATACTGAATCATATTCATGCCATTTCCCATAATTTATAGCTATAGTAATTCATGTGTGAAGTCTTAACATACTCGTCTTGCAGTTTTGTGATCAAGTAATACAACCAACATAGCAATCCAAGGAAGGATGTATTTTAATTAGCTCAACCGTTAATTATGAGTCAATGTCTACATCCGCTCCAATTAACAACTTCTGTCCCATAGGGGTATTAGAAATAGTAGTATGTCTAGCTATCCGTGCCATCCATGTAATGTCACTCATCCCATTCTTTGATACTCAGAGTTCACTTATAGCATCATCTTCCCTTTTTTCCCATCTCAAGTTATTCCTCTCTTTCCCGTAATCGACTTATAGTAACCGTAAATGCATTTTCCTTTAAACCGCCATCTTTGTTTTCAAGGATCTAAGTCTCATGCGCAACTAATACCCCTTATGCCTCATACTCTTTTACTCTTGTGTTGAATTCAACATTGATTTCAAAACCAATCATAATCATATCGTATTTGTTGTTGATGATAGCCTTGTTTTATAGCTTTATTGTCGTACGGTAAACTCATAACTCATGGCCACATTTTTCTTTCCAACTTATTCCTTTATATACTTTACTCGTTCTGTCTTGGTATAGGATATTCCTAGGAGATGCATCTTCCTTTTTTTCATAATACGACTACTTCTCAAGCGCGCGTACTTCGCATATTTCCTTTTCTTTCCATACTCGTACTTATTCCTTTACATTCTTTCCTCCTCAATTTATCTTATTACCTCCCGTTTTATAATCAATCCTTTACTCCTCGCACAAGGAACCCTATTTTTAGCTCAGTACCGCTTTGTCCTTTAGAATATATTACTTCTATACAATCCATTCTTCGCATCCAAAACTTATTCTGTTCATTCTAATCATCCCCTCTCATCTTATTATGCTGATCTTTTTCCTAACAATTGTTCTATTTCGTTATTCATCTTTCTGTAGTCTTGGTCTTTTACATCCAACCAAAGATATCACTCATGATCTCGATTATACATATCACAAACTGTTACTACCTTGCCATATCACTTTTTTCTGATTTCTTTTTCAAGTTGACCTTCTTTTTCCTTTTGCTTGCTATCATTTCTGTCAGTGCGAAACCTCTATGCTAGACTTTCCCCTAACAAGGTCTTTTAAGCTTTCTTATCTACTGCCCCATGGCTCGCTTATTGGTTTCACACTTTCATTCACTCTTTATTCATATAGAACATGTCATATCTTTAGTTGTTTCCTTGCTATACTTTGCTTACTTTGTATTACAGTTCTTGCTGCATTCTCATTATATCCTGATCATAATCAACTCTATAGAGTGCCACTTCTTGATCTCATTTGTAAGCCTGCTTATAAAATAGAATAAACCTTATGAAGTAAGCATACTTAACCCATTACTCTTTCTGATCAACCCTATTACACTAAGCCATATAAGTTTTCTCACCAATGTATTCACATTTGTTATAACCCTTCGTATTTCATACCCCTGTCTCAGTCATGTTGTTACTTTATTTTACTAATAGACTTGTCGTATTTTACTTGTGCTTATCCATCCAATCAATACTTCAATATCTCTATTGGAGTTACCCTTTCTCTTCTATGTCATGCTTTAATACTACCCGTCTCCCTAATTTACCCTAGAATTTCTCTTTACCATATCAATGTCGATCTTATAGTTACCGTTACTATCAATTCAACAGCATTGAACTCATCTCTTGTAGTTGTCAACAATACTCCTACTTAATCCTGTCCTGCCATTACTGTTTTGCACAAAATCTTTTCTCGTTAAGATATATTACAAGCTTATATCTTATCTCCTTTAAATTCTAGGAAAATTTCGGTAGAGTTTCCTCTATATTTCTTACTATTCAAAACCTGCACGCAGCAAATACCAATAATGCCTCATAGGCCTAATATATATACACGACATATCTCAACCACACAAGGCTCCCAATTTCAAGTAAAAGTACAAAGATGTCGAAACTTACCTCATATATCACACCTCGAGATGTACCTGATCCTTTAGGGATCTGCCCTGTTATACCTTTCTATTGACTTTCCCTTTCATTCTTCAGCTTTACATTTCAATCATACCTCAATATTCTTACCTTACTCGACATACATCTTTCGTGTTGTTGCTTACCTTTGTACGGATTCATTCAATTTGTTTAGTTCACAAACTTATAACTGAACTTTTCATCAAGAGATACATTTAATCAATTCCTCCATTGTACTTACACTGACTTACCTCTATGACAACCAATCCATTATCATATAAATACATATTCGGATAACGTATCCTCAACAAAGCGACTTACCTCTGTAACTTCCAATATCATCACTCACTTTCTTCTGTCAATACAGTTCTTCTACTGAAATCAAGGGTTAGTATAAGGAATTTCATTGCCTATGGCTTGACTCTATCGCACGATCTTAGATATGAAAGAAGAGTAACCATCCTAAATGCCCTGTAGCCTCCTATTTATAAATGTGGCGCACAAAACACCATAAACAAGACGCTACTAGACATGACTTTGCAGACAACACCTAGGACGAACTGCTTTGATCCACTTTATCACACACCAATCCTGATAGGGCATGATGGGCACCCGACCCTTACTTAGAGCCGAGCGAACCCGCTGGTTCTCGTTATACACATAATTTTATTGGACTCTTAAATCATGAAATGAAATGCGTAATGAAAGCTTTTCAAAAATATTCTTTTCGTCTTTCTCAAATCAAGTAAAATTTGTAATCATATGAAATCTGTAAAGTAATGCATAATGATACATCGACTTACATAGCCGCATACAAGACTGACATACGGTATACATGACTTTGTTTACCAAAGTCTCTAACATAGAACATGGTATAAAAAACATAAGTTGGGGCAGGGCCCCAACATACCCATAATGCATCTAACTCAAATCATAAAGAAATACTCTGACACGGCCATACTCCGAATGAAATGGAGTTTACCAATCCAGCTAATAGCCTGGGAATACCCTACAGTCAGTCTCTTGTATAACTTTCCTGCAAAGCAATATGGGACTGTGTGGCATGAAACACAGCATCCCCCAGCAAAGGGACATCAGTACGAATAATGTACCGAGTATGTAAGGCAGCAATAATCATAAAGAATGAATCATAAATCATAATGAAAGTACAAGAAACAACCATCAATATGAATAGCCCCGAAGGCGGAGAATAACAATGTAAGTAGCCCCGAAGGCAATGACTAGAAATGTAAATATATACCGTACCCGACCCTTTAGTAAGGGACTCGGTGAAATGTAAATATA
The DNA here is from genome assembly GCF_019175385.1 of Lycium barbarum. Taxonomy (NCBI): domain Eukaryota; kingdom Viridiplantae; phylum Streptophyta; class Magnoliopsida; order Solanales; family Solanaceae; genus Lycium; species Lycium barbarum. Next base: position 66,147,270 of record NC_083346.1, read on the forward strand.
TACTGTACCCGGCACTTTAGTAAGGGACTCGGTGAAATGTAAATATATACCATACCCGGCCCTTTAGTACGGGACTCGGTGAAATGTAAATATATACCGTACTCGGCTCTTTAGTAAGGGACTCGGTGAAATGTAAATAGCGTATACATATATATAAAAGCAAATGAATGCAAGTGAGACTCATAAGATTGTTTTTTAAACTCTTTGAATAACCTGGAAGCACCCTCAATGTCACTATGGATTATATCAAAATAGGACTTCAGGAATCATAGACACATATCAGGACATAATGAAATAGCTTCTGGAAATCAAGAGCATTAGCCATTCTAGTATTTCTAAGAATAGGAGCTTTTTTGGAGTTTATAGGTCCATTTGTTTCATATAGACCATGCCAAAAGAATAAAAGGGAATAGCATTAACATACCCGGTCTTAGCTCAACGACTCAAGAACTCAACTAGTATCTGCTCTACGATCTATATCTAATAACAATGATACTATCGTTAATTATACAAACAATTCTCTTAATCGTATAATGAAACTTTAATTTATCCTAAAACAAAATGGGCAGCACCTCCCCTATTCTTCTCATTTTCCCAAACTCCATATATATTAACAACAACAACCAGAACAATCTAGCAAGTATATACATCAATAACAAGATACCATGTAGCAGCAACAAGTCACAAACATTTCACGACAGGCGACAAGCCCGAACACTATTATCAAACACACTCCTCAAATTTTTCGCTCCTTCAAAATACATATCAATGACAACAACAACAATATACTTAAGTTACTACAACAATTTCCAGCCACAACACAACTTGGAATATTACCAAATAGTCGATACAACAATAACAACGTCAAAATATGATTTCTCGCTATTAACTTCATACTTCTAATCCCATAATGATACAACAACGGATACGTGGAAACAAAAAATTAAGAAGATAAACAAAAGGAAAAGAAAAGATAGATAATTTGACACAACTTAAGATTCAATTTAGCAACCAAAGTTATATAAATCTAAGAACTCTAAATTATCATCTAAAGAAACACCAAATTCTTAATTTGACCTCAAGGGAATCGAATCCCAAGCAACCAACCTCTCAACAACACAAGAATCAACAAGAGCCTACCAAAGGCCTCTCACAAGTTTCTCTCTCTAGAGATAGCTCTAAAACACTCAAAATATTCATCATTCATCAAAAGCTAAGTAAATCAAATGAAAGACAAGCTATATATACAAGCTAAATAAAGAAGACTAATAGGCAATTACAATGCTACCCTTAATGAAGTAAGGGCATTGTTTGGCTAGTCTTCTTATTATAGTCTTTAATTCAAGAATTGACCTTCAATGGCCAAACACGCCCCTCCTTGCATAGATGACCCTCTAATCGACCTTGCATGAATGGCCTTCTTGCAAGCATAACCTTCCTTGCACAAATAGCCAACTCCCGATCTTTTCCAAGTTTGCAAGTGTAGCCAATTTACAGAAATGTCCCTGTTTGCACGTTTGGCCACTTTGCGCATTTGGTCCCCTTTCTAGTAGCTTCTTCTTCAATCAACTCCCAAGCCACCTTCCACACATCATAAGCCATCTTGTTTGGCTTGTAAGAGCCTCCAAAGGCCTTCCATGCCATCCTTGTCATCCACGCCGCTTGTAGAGTTTGAAGTTCCATGACTTGGCCTTGGGTGGATGTCTTGAAGTGAAGTGTGCCAAGTAGGATCATATCATCCTTCCCTTCTTCAAAAGGATTCGTACTCGAATCTGAACCTAGCAAAACCTAAGGGACGACATATGAAAACATACTCCTCAAGGATTGAGGGTTAGCACACAACACAATAATCACATATTCATGCCAAGGATGAATAAACTTGTGGAACAACCACACATCTATGACAATCATGACTAAAATTTGCACACATGAGGTATCAAGAAGTTGATTCCGCCAAGGTTCATGACATAAGGATAGAGTAATAAAACCAATGGATTCAAAATATGAAGTATGCAACTCGACATTTGTTCTATTTGACATGTATCATAATGTCCAAACAAGAACACTCTCATTTTTCAAACAAGTACTCCCCCAAGATAGTGCTCTCAAATCACACAAGGTGTCACACGGATCAAAGGGGACGAACATCCATCTAGTATGGTCAAGAACACAATCGGCTAGACCATAAGAACCTTCTCCCACATAAGATGCACTCCCTATTGTTATATCCCGCATTTCGTGCAATCGGATAATTCAAGACAATCGCGGGAGGACAACAAGCAAGGTCATATTTTATTTTGTTTGGCATATGGGTTGCTTATGAAAAATTTAGAGGTGAAAAATAATGAGAAAGGTCAAGGGCATAAAAGGGAAATTTGCAATATGACTCGTGGATATACGGAGGAAGACAAAGATCAAATTCATAAATGGAAATAAAAAAAATATCTTTCATGAATTACAAGAGCTAGCCAAATATAATTGGGCTTGAATTTTTTTTAAGAAAATTAGAGGCCCAACCGGCCATGGCATGGGCTAGGCCCATGTGGAGATTTAATTTTCCAATTAAATAGATGACTAAGTCATCTTTATCTCATAAGCCTCTAGAAATTTCAAGAAACTAGGAGCAAAGAAAAGGAGGAGAAAACCTTGAAGGCCATTTCGGCCAAGAGGAATCCCACAAGAAAAATTGACAAAAATTCCTCCAAAAATCATTTTCTACTAAGTAGAGGGTCCTTAACAAAGTGGAGTTGGTGTTGGAACAAGAAAAACACAAATTCGCAAGTTGGAAATTCAAACAAGTCGGAGGATCAAAGAAGAAGGTAAGAATTCATTTTCTTTGTATGTTATGGATGATTTAGTGTGTTGTAGTGTGCAAAAGTCAATGAAATCCATGAATAGCAAGAATATAGTATGTGGTCGTGTATGTATGTGTATGTGGGAACTATGTTTTAATTATTTCATCTAGTATTTGGTTGTGATTGTTGTGAATGCTATGTGGAAAATGGAAGTTGAATAATTTTGGAAAGATTGTAGTTGTGTATGCATGAGGTTGGCCGTGTAGTGTGTAGTGTGTATATGGCCGTGTGTGTGTTGCATGGTGAACGGATAGTGAGCAAGTTTTATCTAGTATTTTAGTTGTTGCGTTGTGGATTTTATATTGCATATAAAGAATTGATAAGCGTGGTGAAGTATTAGTAGTTGGAAGTTTGTGTGTAAATTGAAAATAATGTTCTTGTATGGAAGGCATGTAATGATATTACTATGATGTTGTTGGAATATATGTATTATAAGGTTGTAGTTGTTTCATTGGAATTAGGAAGTCTTGAAGTAAGTGGTAAGCTAATTGAAGTGTTGGAATATATCTTGGATTTAAATAAGGAAATTCTAATGTAGTTGTTGAATTTACGTTGATAGTTTGGCCGGGTTTGAATTCCCGGATTGTGGTTGATTAGAATTTGGCTAAGTTGAATGTTGAGGATGGTATACTTACAGAGGAAGTGCTGCCGAAATTTCGGTAGCCAAGTATTTCCTTAAGATTTCAACTCTAAATACCCTAATGAGAGTTTGGGTAAATGTTACCAATTTGCAGATTTTGACGGAATTGCAACGTGAATTTGGAATAGCATAAGGAGCAGAAAGAGGTATGTGAGGCTTCACCCTCCTTTCTATGGCATGTCTTAGATGTAATAAGTTGGATACGAGCCGCGGGGACAACTCCGTCCTCCGGAATCTGCACCCAAAGTTTTCCACGTTTCGTTCAATAGAATTGAACTAAAAATTTTGCAAAATGTTAGAAAGACTTCCTAAACATCTAGAGCTCGCATAGAGAGGTCCCGACTACCCTAAAACCCTCCCAGGAGACGTCATGAATTTGATATGCCTCCTCATTTGACCCGAGGTGGGCCCATGGATTCTGGATTTTATTTATTGTTCCGGTTGACCTATTTTGAAGTAGAACCTAAAGGAAACCGTTGATCCTTATACCGCTTATCTAATGACAAGTAATGTAGCTATTCTAATGAGAATAGTCCTACGACGATAATGATAATGACGATGTAAGAAAGAGAATATGTCTATGACGAGAACGACGAGAATGATTGCATGTCTAAAAGCCTTAAGTGAAGGATTCGGTATGAATACAAGAATGATGGACTAGTTCTTGAGTCCAACTCTATTCCTTTGACATGACTCTATTTTCCAAAGGCTCTAAGGTGCACGAAGTAATGTTTTATGAGTTTTACGATCTTGTCCCATGTTTTCTCTTAATGCTATTCTTCATTGATAGTCTCGCCTCATAATACAAATTCCTTCAAAGTGAGACATAACGATCACGATTATTTCATAATGTAATCGGAGGCTATCGACCTTACGTCACTCCGACGTGGACACGGTTTTCTTGGACTCTCGAGCGTGTTGTATGCATGTTATAAGTATATGTATATGATAAAAGAACCAGAGCGCTATAGACGCTGATGTATGTACATGACACACGTATATGTATACGATGAAAGAGCCAGAGCGCTATAGACGCTGATATATGTACATAATATATGCATACGTATGCGGGGAAGATGGAGATAACGGCAGCGCGTTATATACGCATATCCACCTGATCAGTTGGCATTATATGACATGATATCGTCCCGGACGCGGGATGCCCGGACGCGGGATGTGTATATTTGTGGTTAAATGGATCGGCTGCCGACGCCTCGGCAATACGATATGTCCTATTTTTTTTATATATATATATACGAACAAGGAAAGCTAAGCATGCATAGCACCTGCCAAGGGCATATATATATACAGGTTATGTTTTTACCTGAGGACATGTGCTATTACTCTTTTATGTCGTTATTCCCGCTTTATATTTTCAGTATGCTATTATTCATGCCTTACATACTCAGTACATTATTCGTACTGACGTCTCTTCTTGTGGACGCTGCGTTTCATGCCGCGCATGTCAGCAGACAGGCGGATTTGATTCTTAGGAGCTCTACCGGCAGCATTTGACAGTGCTCCAGTTGTTCCGGAGCCTCACTTCCTTGGTACTATTTTGTGTATATGTACATTCGGGCACGGCAGTACTCAGTCATTTCTATGTATATGTGTACTATGTCTAGTGGCTCGTAGACAGATATGTACAGTTAGATGTCTTGTATTTTAAATTGTTCGCGTCTTTGTATACTGTGATAGCAACGTTTACTAGTCTGTGTTTATGAGGATGCTATCAATGTTAATGTTCAGTAACAAAAAAAAAAAGATATGGAATAGTTCACACGGCCCACTAAGGAATAGAGGTAAAATGATAGATCGGGGTGCTCGGTACAAGTATCGGGTACTCGTCACGGCCCCTAGTCGGGTCGTGACAGAAGTGGTATCAGAGTAGTTCGGTCCTAGGGGTTTATCTACGAGCCGTGTCCAGTAGAGTCTTGTTTATGGGTGTGTAGCGCGCCACACTTATAAACAGGAGGCTACAGGGCATTTAGGAAATATGACCTTCTTTGTATTCTACCATCGTGCGATAGAGCTATGCTACCAGGTTTCCATATTCCTTTCCTAATCCTATGTTATGGTTTCAGTAATGCCGCCGAAGAAGAAAGCTAGGGCAGCCCAGAAGGGCGAGACAGTGGCTGGAAGGAGAGTTGAACGGGAGCTAGAAGAAGGAGAATCTCATAATGAAGCTCCCCCTCAGACTTTTTTCCTGCTCCCCCTGCACCAGCAGAGCAGGAAAGAGTTCCAGCTCCAGCCCCCGCACCCCCAGGTCCACCGCCAGCAGCTCCGGGCCAGCAGATGGCCGAGGCCATCCAGTTATTGACCCAGTTAGTTGCCGCACAGGCTCAGCGGCAAGATGTAGACCTGGGAGACAGGGCGGTAAGTGCAAGGGCCCGTGACTTTATTACCCTGAAGCCGCCAGAGTTTTATGGATCAAAACCAGAGGAAGACCCGCAGAGTTTTATAGATGAGATACTGAGGACTCTGAGGATTATACATGCTTCGGATACGGAGTCCGTAGAGTTAGCTTCATACAGGCTGCAGGATGTGGCAGTTATGTGGTACAGCAGCTGGATATCTTCGAGGGGTGCAAATGCACCCCCTCCGGTTTGGCAGGAGTTTACCGAGGCATTTCTACGACATTTCTTACCGCCAGAGGTTCGACGAGCTCGAGCCGATATGTTCTTGAACCTTAGGCAGGGAAATATGAGTGTTCGAGAATACAGTCTTCATTTTAACTCGTTGGCCAGGTATGCCCCAGCCATGATAGCTGATAGGGGAGATCATGTGCACCGATTTGTGAGTGGGCTAGGGCCACATTTAATTAAGGAGTGCCTGCCGGCTTCACTCCAGGATGGGATGACTATTACCCGCATCCAGGCCCATGCCCAAAATCTGGAAGAGCAGTACCAGTCACAGAGAGAGGAGTGTTATCCAGATAGGGGTTCCAGAAAAAGGGGCAGATTTTCCAGGGCTAGGAGCGAGTATAGAGGGGGACAGGCACAGGAGCAATTTAGGTATTCAGACCAATCGACGGCCAGTGCGTTTCCTCGATTTGCGGATAGGGGATTTGACCGTTCTACTCACTCGAGACCAGATCAGGGTACTAGAGCTTCAGGATCCCAGTATAGAGCTAATTCTAGCAGGATGATGCTACCCCCGCCACGGTGTGCTCGATGTGGTAGGCCACACTCTGGAGAGTGTCGCGCAGGTACAGGTGCTTGTTATACTTGTGGGCGAGTTGGCCATTTGATGCGTGATTGCCCACTGAGGTATAAGGGATACCAAGCCCAGCCCGCCGGGTCCGCGGTTGGTTCATCGTCGACCGTACGCCCTATTGGACAAACCTCCCAAGCTCCAGTGGGTCGCGGCCGAGGTAGAGGAGGGGCACCTAGTTCAGCCGGTCCTCCGGACCGCCTATATGCATTGACAGGACGACAGGACCCTGAGCCTTCCGCAGACGCGGCCACAGGTACTTTTTCGGCATCTTCTATGATATGCGTGTTAATTGATTCGGATTCTATCTTATCCTACACTGCCCTTTGTATTGCTGAACATATTAAGAATTCGGAAATTAGGAAGAAATGTAGCCATACGCACAGGTAAAAAAGACGAATACTAGAGATTGCGGAGGTTAGAACTGTAAATAAAAGAAAAGACGTGTTACGCGGGCGTTTCAAAAACTGCTAAGCGACATGCGAGGTATCTACGAAGGAGACCTCCCCAAAATATTGTACTAAGCTATGAGGCCAGTTTAACATTCGAGGACGAATGTTCTAAAGGGGGGGAGGATGTTATATCCCGCATTTCGTGCAATCGGATAATTCAAGACAATCGCGGGAGGACAACAAGCAAGGCCATATTTTATTTTGTTTGGCATATGGGTTGCTTATGAAAAATTTAGAGGTGAAAAATAATGAGAAAGGTCAAGGGCATAAAAGGGAAATTTGCAATATGACTCGTGGATATACGGAGGAAGACGAAGGGCAAATTCGGAAATGGAAATAAAAAAAATATCTTTCATGAATTACAAGAGCAAGCCAAATATAATTGGGCTTGAATTTTTTTAAAGAAAATTAGAGGCCCAACCGGCCATGGCATGGGCTAGGCCCATGTGGAGATTTAATTTTCTAATTAAATAGATGACTACGTCATCTTTATCTCATAAGCCTCTAGAAATTTCAAGAAACTAGGAGCAAAGAAAAGAAGGAGAAAACCTTGAAGGCCATTTCGGCCAAGAGGAATCCCACAAGAAAAATTGACAAAAATTCCTCCAAAAATCATTTTAAACTAAGTAGAGGGTCCTTAACAAAGTGGAGTTGGTGTTGGAACAAGAAAAACACAAATTCGCAAGTTGGAAATTCAAACAAGTCGGAGGATCAAAGAAGAAGGTAAGAATTCATTTTCTTTGTATGTTATGGATGATTTAGTGTGTTGTAGTGTGCAAAAGTGAATGAAATCCATGAATATCAAGAATATAGTATGTGGACGTGTATGTATGTGTATGTGGGAACTAAGTTTTAATTATTTCATCTAGTATTTGGTTGTGATTGTTGTGAATGCTATGTGGAAAATGGAAGTTGAATAATTTTGGAAAGATTGTAGTTGTGTATGCATGAGGTTGGCCGTGTAGTGTGTAGTGTGCATATGGCCGTGTGTGTGTTGCATGGTGAACGGATAGTGAGCAAGTTTTATCTAGTATTTTAGTTGTTGCGTTGTGGATTTTATATTGCATATAAAGAATTGATAAGCGTGGTGAAGTATTAGTAGTTGGAAGTTTGTGTGTAAATTGAAAATAATGTTCTTGTATGGAAGGCATGTAATGATATTACTATGATGTTGTTGTAATATATGTATTATAAGGTTGTAGTTGTTTCATTGGAATTAGGAAGTCTTGAAGGAAGTGGTAAGCTAATTGAAGTGTTGGAATATATCTTGGATTTAAATATGGAAATTCTAATGTGGTTGTTGAATTTACGTTGATAGTTTGGCCGGGTTTGAATTCCCGGATTGTGGTTGATTAGAATTTGGCTAAGTTGAATATTGAGGATGGTATACTTACAGAGGAAGTGCTGCCGAAATTTCGGTAGCCAAGTATTTCCTTAAGATTTCAACTCTAAATACCCTAATGAGAATTTGGGTAAATGTTACCAATTTGTAGATTTTGACGGAATTGCAACGTGAATTTGGAATAGCGTAAGGAGCAGAAAGAGGTATGTGAGGCTTCACCCTCCTTTCTATGGCATGTCTTAGATGTAATAAGTCGGATACGAGCCGCGGGGACAACTCCGTCCTCCGGAATCTGCACCCAAAGTTTTCCACGTTTCGTTCAATAGAATTGAACTAAAAATTTTGGAAAATGTTAGAAAGACTTCCTAAACATCTAGAGCTCGCATAGAGAGGTCCCGACTACCCTAAAACCCTCCCAGGAGACGTCATGAAATGTAACGAACGTGAATTTGATATGCCTCCTCATTTGACCCGAGGTGGGCCCATGGATTCCGGATTTTATTTATTGTTCCGGTTGACCTATTTTGAAGTAGAACCTAAAGGAAACCTTTGATCCTTATACCGCTTATCTAATGACAAGTAATGTAGCTATTCTAATGAGCATAGTCCTACGACGATAATGATAATGACGATGTAAGAAAGAGAATATGTCTATGACGAGAACGACGAGAATGATTGCATGTCTAAAAGCCTTAAGTGAAGGATTCGGTATGAATACAAGAATGATGGACTAGTTCTTGAGTCCAACTCTATTCCTTTGACATGACTCTATTTTCCAAAGGCTCTAAGGTGCACGAAGTAATGTTTTATGAGTTTTACGATCTTGTCCCATGTTTTCTCTTAATGCTATTCTCCATTGATAGTCTCGCCTCATAATACTAATTCCTTCAACGTGAGACATAACGATCATGATTATTTCATAATGTAATCGTAGGCTATCGACCTTACGTCACTCAGACGTGGACACGGTTTTCTTGGACTCTCGAGCGTGTTGTATGCATGTTATAAGTATATGTATATGATAAAAGAACCAGAGCGCTATAGACGCTGATGTATGTACATGACACACGTATATGTATACGATGAAAGAGCCAGAGCGCTATAGACGCTAATATATGTACATAATGTATGCATACGTATACGGGGAAGATGGAGATAAGGGCAGCGCGTTATATACGCATATCCACCTGATCAGTTGGCATTATATGACATGATATCGTCCCGGACGCGGGATGTGTATATTTGTGTTTAAATGGATCGGCTGGCGACGCCTCGGCAATACGATATGTCCTATTTTTATATATATATATATATATATACGAACAAGGAAAGCTAAGCATGCATAGCACCTGCCAAGGGCATATATATATATACAGGTTATGTTTTTACCTCAGGACATGTGCTATTACTCTTTTATGTCGTTATTCCCGCTTTATATTTTCAGTATGCTATTATTCATGCCTTACATACTCAGTACATTATTCGTACTGACGTCCCTTCTTGTGGACGCTGCTTTTCATGCCGCGCAGGTCAGCAGACAGGCGGATTTGATTCTTAGGAGCTCTACCGGCAGCATTTGACAGTGCTCCAGTTGTTCCGGAGCCTCACTTTCTTGGTACTATTTTGTGTATATGTACATTCGGGCACGGCAGTACTCTGCCCTTTCTATGTATATGTGTACTATGTCTAGAGGCTCGTAGACAGATATGTACAGTTAGATGTCTTGTATTTTAAATTGTTCGCGTCTTTGTATACTGTGATAGCAACGTTTACTAGTCTGTGTTTATGAGGATGCTATCAATGTTAATGTTCAGTAACAAAAAAAAAGATATGGAATAGTTCACGCGGCCCACTAAGGAATAGAGGTAAAATGATAGATCGGGGTGCTCGGTACAGGTATCGGGTACTCGTCACGGCCCCTAGTCGGGTTGTGACACCTATATTATTACACCTCAAAAATTTCCCTGTGAATGTACAACGAATAGAATAACGAAGAATACGAGTATATGGTGTTTTAATAAGAAGGGAACGACGTTTGACGACCCTGAGTAAGATTTCAAAGGAAAAGAGAAGTATTCATTTGAAGTTTCTATGGATGGAATTCTTAGATACCGAAATAGGCTATGTGTGCCGAATGTGGTGGAATTGCGCCAACGAATTCTAGAAGAAGCACATTGTTCTCGGTATTCCATTTACCCAGGTACCACCAAAATGTATCATGATCTCAAGTTAATATATTGGTGGGACGGCATGAAGAGAGACATAGCCGAATTTGTAGCACAGTGTCCAAATTGCCAACAAGTAAAAGTTGAACATCAGAAGCCAGGAGGCTTATTGCAAGCGATAGAAATTCCTACTTGGAAATGGGAAGTAATCAACATGGATTTTATTGTGGGATTACCTCGTTCTCGAGGCAAGTATGATTCGATATGGGTGATTGTGGACAGACTCACAAAAGCAGCCCATTTTCTTCCAGTCAAAACCACATACTCAGCAGAAGATTATGCGAGGTTGTATCTCAAGGAAATTGTGCTTCTCCATGGTGTTCCATTATCCATCATCACAGACAGAGGAGCACAATTTACAGCCAAGTTCTAGAAGTCTTTTCAAGAGGGTCTAGGTACCCAAGTGAAGCTTAGCACGGCATTCCACCCACACACTCATGGGCAAGCCGAACGCACTATTCAAACCTTGGAAGATATGCTACGAGCGTGTGTGCTGGATTTCGGTGGAAGTTGGGATGATCATTTGCCGCTAATCGAATTTGCGTATAACAATAGTTACCATACCAGTATTCAAAGGGCTCCATATGAAGCTTTGTATGGAAGAAAATGTAGATCCCCAATCAGATGGTTTGAAATAGGAGAAGTACAGCCAGTAGGCCCTGAATTGATTCAGCAAGCGGTGGAAAAAGTTAAGGTGATTCGAGATCAATTGTTGACAGCCCCAAGTCGCTAAAAGTCTTATACGGACAATCGCTGACGAGACTTGGAATTTCAAGCGGGTGATTGGGTATTTTTGAAAGTATCACCAATGAAAGGGGTGATGAGATTTGGCAAGAAAGGGAAGCTAAGTCCTAGATACATTGGACCCTATATAATTATCCGCAAGGTGGGTCATGTCGCCTATGAATTGGACTTGCCTTTGGAGCTTGAATCAGTTCATTCCGTTTTCCATGTTTCGATGCTCCGCAAGTGTGTTGGAGATCCCACGAAGATTGTACCGATAGATGATGTGCAAGTAACAGAAAAGCTAACCTATGAAGAAGTGCCTATTTCTATTCTAGACAGGCAAGTGCGAAGACTCCGAAGTAAAGAGATAGCTTCAGTTAAAGTCTTGTGGCGAAACAATAACCGGGAAGAAATGACTAGGGAGGCGGAAGAGCAGATAAAATCCACGTACCCGCATTTATTTCAAACCCCAGAAGAAATTCAAGATGAAACGTCAATGATACACGGCATACATGCTTACTTTTCATGCTTTTGGTAGTGTGTGGCCATAGATATGTTGCTATTGTGATGTAGCCCTGTGAGGCAATGATATTATGGGTTGATATGACAGGATGGTAGTGCCATATTACAGGGGAAACTCTGGCGAAATTTTTCTAGAATCCCGATCACTTAACATTCGAGGACGAATGTTCCAAAAGTGGGGAAGAATGTTACACCTCGAAAATTTCCCCGTGAACGCACAATGAATAGACTAACGAAGAATACGAATATATGGTGTTTTAATAAGAAGGGAACGACGTTTGACGACCCTGAGTAGGATTTCAAATGTAATTGTAATAAGAGATAGGTTATGCTCCACAATGACTAATTATAGGTTTTGAAGACGTGAAAGTCGCAGATTTGCACTTTGGCCCAGTCGATCGTAAAATGAAATACGGACCGTAAAGTGGTATACGGCCCGTAAACTACCATGGCGTATTTCAGCTTACAAAACTTCAACTTTCTGCCAAATGATCAAATGGTTAAATACGACTTGGAATACGGACCGTAAATCAAAATATGGCCCGTAAATCGTGATCGTAAATCACCATGATCCCCAGTATACCTTTCTGGTTTTGTTATGCTTAAATACGACCACGAAATACGGCCCGTAAACTGGAATACGGACCGTAAACTGGGCATACGACCACTATGCACTTCAACTACTGTTCATTCCGGATTAGATTTCAAGTCATTAAAAGGAGACCCAAGCTCATTTAATTCATTTCATTTCCACGATGTCTCTCTCTAGAAACCTCTATAATATTCTCCACTCTTCATCTACAAGAAAACAAAGGAAATCAAAGATGAATATCAAGAATCCAAGTGAATCAAGTGTATGAAACTCATCAAGGTTCAACCAAGTTAAGAAATTTCAAGAGAAGCAAACTAGGGTTTTGGTGCAAGAAGAGTAATACCACTCAAGGCTTGTTCCTACAACATCTAAGGTAGGTTTTATGGAATTTACATGTTATTTAGGGTATGGAAGAGTTGAAGCACTTAGATTATAGAAGGATGTAAGAAATGGGTCATGAAAGTGTGAATAGTAGCAATGTTGAGTAAAGGTTTGAATTGAGCCATGATCATTAATAATTTGTGATTATGAAAATGCTATGAATGACATTTAGAACATGGAAAAAGTGTCTTATGTGAGAAAAAAATTCAACGATGAACCATTGCCATGATTATGGGGAAGTTGAAGACAAATTGCGAAATACGGATGTTGTAAATGAAAGATGAGTGTTGTCTATCATATTGAGAATGTTGTTATGAACGTTTGAGAGTTGATATAGAAGGTGAGGAAAGTAGTATAAACAAAGGAAATGCTGCCCAATTTTCCCTAGCTTTAGAAAGCCCGTTCCTATAATTGCTTAGCTAATGACGATATAAATTTTCTTGAAGGTAGAACATGTGCATTAAAGAAGAACAAGCAAGCGATAGATTAGTTAAACGTCAAAGGTATGTAAGGCTTATCCCTTCCTTCAAAGGCATGAATCTTTCAAGCTTTCCATGATCCACCTATATGATGGAACTTATCAGTCCTTAAACATACTAAATTACATACGAGCATGATAATGATGATTATGAGTTAAAGTATAGAGATTCGATAGTTCATGATATGATGATCCCATAACGCTGATGATGTCATTATTGTTAACACTCACCTTATGCATTATTTCCTTCAAGGTGAGGCAGGCCACTCGTAAATGATCATAACATAATCGGGGGTTCACGACCTTATATCACCCCGATGTAGTTATGGTTGTCTTCAAAGCTTAATGTATTTTCCCAATGATAAATGTGAAGTAATGCTAAGTCATGATATGTCTATAAGATGATCAATGATGCAAGCTTATAATATGCCTATGTTATGTATGAAAATGCCAATTATGATAAGATTATGATACGTTCATGAAATGTACGATAGTGATGGGTAATGATTGATTATGTGATGATGGGATTCCACTGTTCCAGAATGGTCGGGTATGTCACCGCTAAGGCGGGCTGCGTATGGTTCCACCATGCCTAGATGGCCAGGCATGTCACCGCTAAGGCAGGCTGCGATGTTACACCGAGCCTAGAGGGCCGGGCATGATCACCACTAGTGGGCGGCATATGATGGTTACCCGGACGCGGGATAACGATGAGGATTGTGATGTGACGAGATATGTGATGTGATGACATATGTACCATGATTATGTAAAAGATGATATAAGTACGAAATATATTTGCTTATGACACTCTTGCATGTTATATATTTCTCTTATGGCTCACGGTCCTCCAATTATATTTATTTCATTCTTGTCTTACATACTCAGTACAATATTCGTACTGACGTCCGTTTTCTTTGGACGTTGTGTTAATGCCCACAGGTTGATAGGGAGGTGAGCTCGAGCCAGACTCGTAGGAGCTGTTAGCCGATTGAGAGCACTTCTTTGTTCCGGAGGTGCTCGATTATTCTTGTGTGTATATTTGTACATATTGGGCTCGACGGGGTCTTGTCCCGTCTATGCGTTTTGTACTTCAGTAGAGGCTCGTAGATACACAGTGTGGGTTATGTGGTCTGACAGGGTCACTATGGTATAATTGTATATATTATTTCGATAGCCTAAAGGCCTTATGTATATAAAACTATTTATATTTACAAATGAAACATGACTTTCTTATGACTTGAGTATATAATCGATAAAAGAGTAGTTAACGAGCATGATGAGTTGTAGAACGAGTGGTGCTTGGTGGTTAGCCCCGGATACCCGTCGCGGCCCCTAGCTGGGTCGTGACAAAAGTGGTATTAGAGCAGTTCAGTCCTAGGAAATGTCTGCGAGCCGTGTCTAGTAGAGTCTTGCTTATGGTGTGTTGCGCGCCATATCAATAAACAAGAGGCTACAGGGCATTTAGGAAAAATGACCATCTTTCTTCTCATTAGATCGTGAGATAGAGCCGTGTATAAGATTTTATCCTCCCTAATAGTGTGTTATGATATCAGAATGCCGCCAAAGGGAAAGGCTACAGCCGCCCAGAAGGGCAAGACTACGGCAAAGAGGCGGGTAGAAAGAGAGCCTCAGATGAATATAGAAGAAGGCGAATCACATAATGAGGCCCCATCTAATACTTCTTCTACCCCACCTAATGTGGAAGAACAAGGAGGAGCTCCAGCTCCCATCCCTCCATCGGTTGCTTCGAGTCAATAAGTGACCGAGGCCATTCAGTGATTGACAAAATTGGTCGCCGCACAGGCACAATGACAAAATGCGAGTTCAAGTGATCGGGCAGCTAGTACTTGAGCCCGTGATTTTATGAGTCTAAATCCTCTGAAATTCTTCGGGTTAAAGCCAGATAAAGACCCGCAAAGTTTCATAGATGAGATGTTGAGGACATTGAAGATTGCCCATGCCTCCGAAACTGAATCTGTGGAGTTGGCATCTTATAGACTCCGGGATGTGGCAGTTTTATGGTACAACAACTGGGTATTATCAAGAGGAGGGAATGCGCCTCCTCCGGTTTGGCAAGAATTCGTGGATGCATTTATTCGTTACTATTTTCCACCCGAGGTCCGCCGAGCTAGAGCGGATAGATTTCTACATCTGAGGCAAGGAAATATGAGTGCCCTGGAGTATAGCATGCAATTTAATTCTTTGGCTAGATATGCCCCGACTATGGTGGCCGACATGGGAGATTGGGTACATAGATTTGTGAGTGGTTTGGGACCACATTTGTTTAAAGATTGTATGACGGCCTCTCTACAAGATGGGATGGACATTTCCCGAATACAAGCCCATGCCCAGAACATAGAGGGACGGCAACAACCACAAAGGGGTGATCGCGACAGTGATAGAAGACAAAGCAAAAGGGCTAGATCTATGGGCACAGGTAGTGATTATAGAGGGGGATTGAGGCAGACCTATTCTCAATATTCAGGTCAGTCAGTGACTAGTGCGCCTCCATGATTCGCGGATAGGGGATTTGATCGCTCTTTTCCTTCAAGACAGGGTCATAATTCGAGAGCTTCGGGTTCTCAGTTTGGGGGTGATTACAGTCAGAGGAGACCACCAGTTCCATGATGTAGCCGGTGCCAGAAATTGCACTTAGGGCCATGTCGTCAGGACACAGATGCTTGTTATGTTTGTGGAAAGACGGGGCATTTGATGCGAGATTGTCCCTCGCGGTATGGTAGAGGTGGGGTTCAGCCCACAGGTTCAGCAACTGGTTCTTCCTCAGTGCGCCCGGTAGGGAAGACTCCCCAGATGTCAGCAGGCCGAGGTAGAGGCAGAGGGGCAGCATCTACTTCAGGTGCCACTCAGCCCCGTGTATATGCTTTAGCCGGACGGCAGGATCTTGAGTCCTCTCCGAATGTGGTTACAAGTACATTGTCTATATTTTCCCGTGATGTGTATGCGTTGATAGATCCGGGTTCTACATTCTCTTATATTACTCCATATGTTGCTGGTTGTATTGGGGTGAAACCTGAGCTAATCAAACCTTTTGAGGTGTCTACTCCGGTTGGTGATCCCGTTATAGCTAGACAAGTGTATAAAAATTGTGTAATTATGATATGTGATCGCCAGACCAAAGCTGATTTAATTGAACTAGAAATGTTAGATTTCGATGTAATTATGGGTATGGATTGGTTGGCATCGTGCTATGCTAATGGTGATTGCCGAATGAAAGTGGTTCGATTCCAATTTCCGGGAGAGCCCGTGCTTGAATGGAAGGGTAATACAGCATCTCCAAAGGGTAGGTTTATTTCCTACCTTAAGGCAACAAAGATGATAGCTAAAGGCTACATTTATCATCTAGTTCGAGTTCATGACACCGAGGCAAAGTCGCCAACTTTTAAATCAGTTCCAGTAGTGAATGAATTCCCATATGTATTTCCTGATGAGCTTCCAGGTCTTCCTCCAGAAAGAGAAATTGATTTTGCTATTGACGTGTTGTCGGACACCAAGCCTATTTCTATTCCTCCGTATCGAATGGCTCCGGCAGAATTGAAAGAGTTAAAGGCACAGTTGAAAGACTTGCTCGAGAAGGGATTTATTAGACCCAGTTCATCACCGTGGGGAGCCCCAGTCTTGTTCGTGAGAAAGAAAGACGGGTCCTTGCGAATGTGCATCGATTATAGGCAATTGAACAAGGTGACGATAAAGAACAAATATCCTCTTCCGAGGATTGATGATTTATTTGACCAGCTACAGGGTGCCAAATGGTTTTCAAAAATAGACTTGAGATCGGGTTATCATCAAGTGAGGATTAGAGAAGCGGATATTCCAAAAATAACCTTCAGGACGAGATACGGTCACTATGAGTTCCGGGTGATGTCGTTTGGATTAACTAATGCTCCGGCTGTGTTTATGAATTTTATGAACAATGTATTCAGGCCTCTCTTGGACTTATTTGTGATAGTATTTATTTATGATATTCTAGTGTATTCTCGCACGGAATCAGAACATGCAGATCATTTGCGAATTGTTCTTGGCATTCTTCGAGCCCGAGAATTGTATGCAAATTTTTTAAAGTGCGAGTTTTGGCTAAATTCTGTGACATTTCTGGGCCATGTTATTTCAAATAATGGCATTCGAGTTGACACTCAGAAGATTGAAGCTGTGAAGACTTGGCCAAGGCCTACGACGCCTACAGAAGTCCGTAGTTTTCTAGGTTTGGCAGGTTATTACAGAAGATTCATAGAGGGTTTTTCATCTATTTCAGCCCCATTGACGAAGCTAACCTAGAAGTCAGCTAAATTCCAATGGAATGATTCTTGTGAGCGCAGCTTCCAAGAGTTGAAAGACAGATTGACCTCAGCTCTGATCTTAACACTTCCAGAAGGGTCAGATGGCTATGTGGTGTATTGTGACGCTTCCGGTGTCAGATTAGGATGTGTCTTAATGCAGCACGGTAGCGTTAATGCATATGCTTCGAGGCAGCTGCGGAAACATGAAAAGAACTATCCAACTCATGACCTCGAATTGGCTGCGGTTATTCATGCCTTAAAACTATGAAGGCATTATTTGTATGGTGTGCATATCGATATCTATACAGATCACAAAAGTCTTCTGTACCTTTTCAAGCAGAAGGAGCTGAACCTGCGGCAGAGGCGTTGGTTAGAATTGTTAAAAGGTTATGATGTGAACATTTTGTACCACCCCGGAAAAGCGAACGTAGTAGCCGATGCGCTTAGCCACCGATCAATGGGCATTTTATGTGAAGTCCCTCCGGAAAAGAAATAGATGGTTCATGAGCTCCGCCAACTAGCTAATCTTGGAGTGCGTGTAATTGATTCGGGTAATGTGGGGATTAGTATCAATGATCCCACAATTTCGTCCTTGGATATGGAAGTGAAAGAACGACAATATGAAGATCCCCAATTGAGTCGTTACAGAGACACATTTCATGGAAAAGAGAAGTCTTCATTTGACGTTTCTATGGATGGAATTCTTAGATACCGAAACAGGCTATGTGTGCCGAATGTGGCGGAATTGCGCCAACGAATTCTAGAAGAAGCACATTGTTCTCGGTATTCCATTCACCCAGGTACCACCAAAATGTATCATGATCTCAAGTTAATATATTGGTGGGATGGCATGAAGAGAGACATAGCCGAATTTGTAGCACAGTGTCCAAATTGCCAACAAGTAAAAGTTGAACATCAGAAGCCAGGAGGCTTATTGCAAGCAATAGAAATTCCTACTTGGAAATGGGATGTAATCAACATGGATTTTATTGTGGGATTACCTGTTCTCGAGGCAAGTATGATTCGATATGGGTGATTGTGGACAGACTCACAAAAGCAGCCCATTTTCTTCCAGTCAAAACCACATACTCAGCAGAAGATTATGCGAGGTTGTATCTCAAGGAAATTGTGCGACTCCATGGTGTTCCATTATCCATCATCACAGACAGAGGAGCACAATTTACAGCCAAGTTCTGGAAGTCTTTTCAAGAGGGTCTAGGTACCCAAGTGAATCTTAGCACGGCATTCCACCCACAGACTGATGGGCAAGCCGAACGCACTATTCAAACCTTGGAAGATATGCTACGAGCGTGTGTGCTGGATTTCGGTGGAAGTTGGGATGATCATTTGCCGCTAATCGAATTTGCGTATAACAATAGTTACCATACCAGTATTCAAAGGGCTCCATATGAAGCTTTGTATGGAAGAAAATGTAGATCCCCAATCGGATGGTTTGAAATAGGAGAAGTACAGCTAGTGGGCCCCGAATTGATTCAGCAAGCGGTGGAAAAAGTTAAGGTGATCCGAGATCGATTGTTGACAGCCCAAAGTCGCCAAAAGTCTTATACGGACAATCGCCGACGAGACTTGGAATTTCAAACGGGTGATTGGGTATTTTTGAAAGTATCACCAATGAAAGGGGTGATGAGATTTGGCAAGAAAGGGAAGCTAAGTCCTAGATACATTGGACCCTATATAATTATCCGCAAGGTGGGTCATGTCGCCTATGAATTGGACTTGCCTTCGGAGCTTGAATCAGTTCATTCCGTTTTCCATGTTTCGATGCTCCGCAAGTGTGTTGGAGATCCCACGAAGATTGTCCCGATAGATGATGTGCAAGTAACAGAAAAGCTAACCTATGAAGAAGTGCCTATTGCTATTCTAGACATGCAAGTGCGAAGACTCCGAAATAAAGAGATAGCTTCAGTTAATGTCTTTTGGCGAAACAATAACCAGGAAGAAATGACTTGGGAGGCGGAAGAGCAGATAAAATCCACGTACCCACATTTATTTCAAACCCTAGAAGAAATTCAAGATGAAACGTCAACTATACAAGGCATACATGCTTACTTTTCATGCTTTTGGTCGTGTGTGGCCATAGATATGTTGCTATTGTGATGTAGCCCTATGAGGCAATGATATTATGGGTTGATATGACAGGATGGTAGTGCCATATTACAGGGGAAACTCTGGCGAAAATTTTCTAGAATCCCGATGACATAACATTAGAGGATGAATGTTCTAAAAGGGGGGAATAATGTTACACGTCGTAAATTTCCCCGTGAACGCACAACGAATAGACTAACGAAGAATAAGAATATATGGTGTTTTAATAAGAAGGGAACGACGTTTGACGACCTTGAGTAAGATTTCAAAGGTAATTGCAATAAGAGATAGGTTATGCTCAACAATGACTAATTATAGGTTTTGAAAACGTGAAAGTCGCAGATTTGCACTTTGGCCCAGTCGATCGTAAAATGAAATACGGACTGTAAAGCGGTATACGGCCCTTAAACTAACATGTCGTATTTCAACTTACAAAACTTCAACTTTCTGCAAATGGTTAAATACGACTTGGAATACGGACCGTAAATCGAAATACGACCCCCGTAAACCATGATCGTAAATCACCATGATCCCCAGTATACCTTTCTAGTTTTGTTATGCTTAAATACGACCGCGAAATACCACCACAAAATACGGCCCGTAAACTGGAATACGGACCGTAAACTGGGTTTACGACCACCGTGCACTTCAACTACTGTTCATTCCGGAATTGATTTTAAGTCATTAAAAGGAGACCCAAGCTCATTTAATTCATTTCATTTCCACGATGTCTCTCTCTAGAAACCTATAGAATATTCTCCACTCTTCATCTACAAGAAAGCAAAGGAAATCAAAGATCAATACCAAGAATCCAAGTGAATCAAGTGTAAGAAACTCATCAAGGTTCATCCAAGTTAAGAAATTTCAAGAGAAGCAAACTAGGGTTTTGGTGCAAGAAGAGTAATACCACTCAAGGCTTGTTCCTACAACATCTAAGGTAAGGTTTATGGCATTTACATGTTATTTAGGGTATGGAAGAGTTGAAGCACTTAGATTATAGAAGGATGTAAGAAATGAGTCATGAAAGTGTGAATAGTAGCAATGTTGAGTAAAGGTTTGAATTGAGCCATGATCATTAATAATTTGTGATTATGAAAATGCTATGAATGACATTTAGAACATGGAAAAAGTGTCTTATGTGAGAAACAAATGCAACGAT
Source organism: Lycium barbarum (assembly GCF_019175385.1). Classification (NCBI taxonomy): domain Eukaryota; kingdom Viridiplantae; phylum Streptophyta; class Magnoliopsida; order Solanales; family Solanaceae; genus Lycium; species Lycium barbarum. The sequence goes on from NC_083346.1 coordinate 66,168,256, forward strand.
GAACCACTGCCATTATTATGGGGAAGTTGAAGACAAATTGTGAAATACGGATGCAGTAAATGAATGATGAGTGTTGTCTATCATATTGAGAATGTTGTTATGAACGTTTGAGAGTTGATATAGAAGGTGGGGAAAGTAGTATAAACAAACGAAATGCTGCCCAATTTTCCCTAGCTTTAGAAAGCTCGTTCCTATAATTGCTTAGCTAATGACGATATAAATTCTCTTGAAGGTAGAACATGTGCATTAAAGAAGAACAAGCAAGAGATAGATTAGTTAAACGTCAAAGGTATGTAAGGCTTATCCCTTCCTTCAAAGGCATGAATCTTTCAAGCTTTCCATGATCCTCCTATATGATGGAACTTATGAGTCCTTAAATATACTAAATTACATACGAGCATGATAATGAGGATAATGAGTTAAAGTATAGAGATTTGATAGTTCATGATATGATGATCCCATAACACTGATGATGTCATTATTGTTAACACTTACCTTATGCATTATTTCCTTCAAGGTGAGGCAGGTCACTCGTAAATGTTCAAAACATAATCGGGGGTTCACGACCTTATGTCACCCCGATGTAGTTATGGTTGTCTTCAAAGCTTAATGTATTTTCCTAATGATAAATGTGAAGTAATGCTAAGTCATGATATGTCTATAAGATTATCAATGATGCTAGCTTATAATATGCCTATGTTATGTATGAAAATGCCAATTATGATAAGATTATCATACATTCATGAAATGTACGATAGTGATGGGTAATGATTGATTATGTGATGATGGGATTCCACCGTTCCAGAATGGTCGGGCATGTCACCGCTAAGGCGGGATGCCTATGGTTCCACCATGCCTAGATGGCCGGGCATGTCACCGCTAAGGCAGGCTGCGATGTTACACCGAGCCTAGAGGGCCGGGCATGATCACCACTAGTGGGCGGCATATGATGGTTACCCGGATGCGGGATAACGATGAGGATTTTGATGTGATGAGATATGTGATGTGATGACATATATACCATGATTATGTAAAAGATGATATAAGTACGAACTGTATTTGCTTATGACACTCTTGCAGGTTATATCTTTCTCTTATGGCTCACGGTCCTCCAATTATATTTATTTCATTCTTGTCTTACATACTCAGTACAATATTTGTTCTGACGTCCGTTTTCTTTGGACGTTGTGTTCATGCCCACAGGTAGACAGGGAGGTGAGCTCGAGCCAGACTCGTAGGAGCTGTTAGCCGATTGAGAGCACTCTTTTGTTCCGGAGGTGCTTGATTATTCTTGTGTGTATATTTGTATATGTTGGGCTCGACGGGGTCTTGTCCCGTCTATGCGTTTTGTACTTTAGTAGAGGCTCGTAGATACACAGTGTGGGTTATGTGGTCTGACAGGGTCACTATGGTATAATTGTATATATTATTTCGATAGCCTAAAGGCCTTATGTATATGAAACTATTTATGTTTACAAATGAAACATGACTTTCTTATGACTTGAGTATATAGTCGATAAAAGAGTAGTTAACGAGCATGATGAGTAGTAGAACGAGCGGTGCTCGGTGGTTAGCCCCGGGCACCCATCGCGGCCCCTAGCTGGGTCGTGGCATATATGCTGAAGAATGTCATCATATGCAAACAAGTAATAAAGAAAGGTATCACATAAAATAACTTCCTCATCATTATCACTCCCCAATGTAACCTCACCATACGGTTCAAGGACAAGATTATCCAAGGGGCTGCTATGAAGTTGAACATGAAAGGAAGAATTTGCAATTTCTAGACAAGAATCACATTCCTTTGTAACACTTTCCTTCCCCACAAATGGATCACAATTCCTCAAATGAAGATCTCCATCATGGGAAAGGGTGTCTTCATCCCATAGTGGGTTACATATCACATTATAGTCTCCAAAGGAAACTAAACGTTCAACATTACCAAACACCTCACTAGGTTTATCACTCTCAATAGTCATGTCATCCTCAAATAAAATATTATCCTTTAAAAGAGAGTAACCCATGAACAATGAGGAGTCAAAGCATGTCATTTCACTCTCAAGAGAACCAATGTCATCTTTCAATGCATTTTCGCTCATATGACTATCTACATGACACACATCACCACTACAAATTGGAGTCTTATCACATGACACTAATGTACGATCAAGAGACCCATTTTGACATGAAACAAACAAGGGTGAGATGTCACATTCTTTCAATTGACCAACTATATCAACATTATCACTAACTAGAGGTACATTAAACACATCACAAGGATCCTTAAGTAGTGAATTATCATTACACGCAAGTTGATCAACACTAGGTGGTAGTATGTCAAACTCGCAAGAATTACTAACATGATGACCACATGACATTGTATTACCATTTAATTCACAAGTGTCAACACTAGGTGGACATAAATCGATCTTGCAAGAAGAATCAATTTGGTTATCTAAAGGATCAACTAGTGTTTGAGCACCCGCATTCGATAAAGCACTATCATTCAAAGCACAAGTGTCAACACTAGATGGACACAATTCGACCTTGCAAGAAGGATCAATTCGGTCATCAATAGGATCAACTAGTGTAGGGACACTTTCAACAATGACAATATCAAGACATGGCAAGGATTCACTAGGCTCAATGCAAGGTAAACAAACTTTCATACTCAAATTGTCATTAAGATCACTCAACAAAGTAAGAGTATTAGGATAAGTTATTTTACCTTGATTCTCATGTAAGGGATCTTTCTTGCCTTGAGACACCGTCATTTGACCACGTGAATTAATAGTCTTGTCCGCCGTTCCTCCTTTCACCACTTCCTTTTCAATGTCGCCCAAATCTCACTTGGGGTTTCTATAGGTGAGACAATATGTTGAATTTGTGGCATCTCTGATGCAAGACAAACTGGCCATGATACATTCTAGCCGTCTAGCCAGGATTTTACATGACATCCATCTATGCTTTGGAGATGGAGTCTTCATTTCAAGAGTCGTGGACACTTCCGAGCCCAGGAGAGGAACCCACGATCAGTTTATGATAGCCATGGACCCACTTTGGAGTCCCATGCGTGTGGCTAATGATTTGGAGCCTTGTGAGGCCATATTTTAAAGGCCAACTTGTGGCTATTATATTAAAGTCCAGGTGTAGACTTTACCTATATAAGCTACACTTAGAACTATTTCTCATTTGGAACCTATCTTTGATTATTGAATATTATTAAAACCCAATGTCTTGAATGACTAGTGTTAATTTGGTGGAGTCCAAATTGAACAACCCCCGTTTGATCTAACAGTTTGCAAGATATGGCTATTCTCTTGAGGATTGTTGCATAAGATTGGTGCCTTTGATCTTTTTGGAAGGTAACTAGGACTAGTTCTTCTAGTTATTGTCCAATTGTTTATCAATTGTGTCTTCTTTCTACTTTGTTTTTATTTTCTTGCATCATTTAAAGACAAGATAGAAAGAAGACACAATTGATATACAATTGGACAATAACTAGAAGAACTAGTCCTAGTTACCTTCCAAAAGGATCAACGGCACCTATCTTATGCAACAATCCTCAAGAGAATAGCCATCTCTTGCAAACTGTTAGATCAAATGGGGGTTGTTCAATTTGGACTCCACCAAATTAACACTAGTGATTCAAGACTCAAGGGTTTCAATAATATTCAATAATCAAAGATAGGTTCCAAATGAGAAATAGTTCTAAGTGTAGCTTATATAGGTAAAGTATACACCTGGAATGGTTGTGTTCTTGTGAGGCTACTTAGCTATTGCCTCGGTGAGATTTGGAAGTTATATATACTCATTCTCGTCCATGTGTTACAAGAATCGAATTCGGGGACGAATTCTTTCCAAGAGAGGGACGATGATGTAGTCCACATAGCCAGCCGTGATGATGATGTTCTATCGAGCCATGTTGATGATGATCCGCTTGTGCCATGATGTGGTCAAGGATGATGATGTATTGATTTCGAGGATGAAATCCTTCTAAGAAGGGGAGGATGATGCAAGCCAAACTGGCCATCATACATTCCAGCAGTCTAGCCAGGATTTTACATGACATCCGTCTATGCTTTTGAGATGGAGTCTTCATTTCAGGAGCCGTGGACACTTCCAAGCCCAGGAGAGGAGCCCACGATCAGTTTATGATAGCCATGGACCCACTTTGGAGTCCCATGCATGTGGCTAATGATTTGAAGCCCTGTGAGGCCATATTTTAAAGGCCAACTTGTGGCTATTATTTTAAAGTCCAGGTGTAGACTTTACCTATATAAGCTACACTTAGAACTATTTCTCATTTGGAACCTATCTTTGATTATTGAATATTATTGAAACCCTTTAGTATTGAATTACTAGTGTTAATTTGGTGGAGTCCAAATTGAACAACCCCGGTTTGATCTAACAGTTTGCAAGAGATGTCAATTCTGTTGAGGATTGTTGCATAAGATAGGTGCCTTAGATCCTTTTGGAAGGTAACTAGGACTAGTTCTTCTAGTTATTGTCCAATTGTTTATCAATTGTGTCTTCTTTCTATCTTGTCTTTATTTTCTTGCATCAATCTCACAAGAGGGACTTTGCTTCTTCCCTTTTGACTTTTTCTCTTGGGAAGTGGTTTTGCTCCTATAATCCTTTTCATGTGGTTCGGGATAATGGCCTCTCAAGCTTTCTTTCATTGCATCCCAAGTAGTGATTGGATCTCCCCTCTTGTACGCCCAATAGTGTGCAAGCTTCTTCTCAAAAGTCCCAATAGCCAATTTTATCTTCCTTTCTTGGGAATAAGGGTAACTAGCAAAGATTTCTTCCATCATGAACTCCCATTTCACATACTCTTCTCCACTAGCTTCCATAAACAAGATAGGCCATCTCACATTGGGCTCTTGCACGTATGGAAATAGAGGTTTCCTCCTTTCATCCATGACATACTTATACCACTCTTGCTCATATGGGATCTCATGCTTTTGAAACCAAGGGCCATACATGACAAGTATCCATTGGATGCACATCACACCAAACCTCCTCTTGGTACTCACCAAGTGAAATTAATACCATCACTCTCTTATCAACCCAATACCCTTCCTCGTCATTATAAGGATTTCGCCTAATCACACAAGGTAGCCTTAACTCTTCAATCGCAGAGGGGTGATGAAATTGGTGTAACAATCATCATCAAGCACAAGGATTCCCTCTCTACCACAAAGGTTTACCTTGGTCTCCATTAATCGCCTCTTTGGAATCACCTTCTTTTGCATATGACGACTCCAACTAGTACTCACATTCCCACGCATGCCACTTTGCTTCGGATAGGAAGTACTTCAAAAAGAAGCATAAGCATGCCCACTAGAATCCCTTCCATAATCAACATTAGCACTTCCACTACCTCCATCATACCCTCCACGAGTCCTATTTGTATAAGGATTTTCCCCATAAGACCCATAAGACACATGCGAAGGAGAGTAATATCTCGAGTCGTCTTCATCAACATGATGTATAGCATAAGCACCGCTCAAATACACTCACACACTCTTGCCTTTTACCATTCAAATGGATCGGCCAATGTTGATTCTCGATTGGATTCGGTTGCTTGCAAGGTGCACAATTTCTACTCGAGATCGGAATGGATTCTTGTTAGACTCAAAGAAAGAGGACGACTCAATTAAAACAAACGCACTTGAGCTAAGAAATTAACGAGGTTAAAAAAAAATGAAGAAAAGCTTGAAAGAATTGGTACGAAAGAAAATAGGACTCAAGAACTAGTTAGCAACTAATAAGATCGATTACTTGTTGTTAACTAGTTGTATGAATCAAAGAAGGGAAGTTAAGAAGGAATCAAACCATTTTTGAGCACTTCGAACCACTTTCTGAAGGTCGTGCGCTAGCTATGCGTCGCACACCCGTCCACAAATCACCCTTCTCTGAATCTGAAACTTAGAAAAAATTTAGAGTTTTCAGAGTAGAGCGATGGTCATGCATCGCACAAGGATCGCACAAAATACCCCTCCCTGAATCTGTGCAACACGTGCTCTATCGAGTCAGAAAATTCAAAAAAAAAAAAAATTGCCTCGTGCGATGGCCGTACGTCGAACGAGCAGCGCACGCCCGATGTTTTTTTTTTTAAATCCGGATATTTTTTTTCTCTGGGCCCACACAAACACTTTTTCACCCCTTTTATTAGAAGACTTTGGATCAAATACCCTCTTTGGTCTTCTTCTCCAATATGAAGATATGAATGCTCTTATGAACACCAAGAACACCCAAATGCAATCTAGGACCAAATCAACTCCTTTTTCCTCCAATAGTTAGATCCAAGCTCCCTTTGATATGGAGAACAAATCCCACTAATCAATTAACCCCAATTTCAACTCAATCACCAAACCCACTTTTTGAATTTTCAAAGCTTTAAAGCTCAACAATGGTGAATGACTCAATATGACTCAAAATAACTTGAAACTTAAGATCTAGACTCAAATAACACTAGGGAACTCAAATCTTGTGTCAAAAACAGTAAACAAGGAAAAATCAAACACGAATTTGAATTTTTGAATTTCTCATTTTTTTTTTTGATTTTTTTTTTGTAGAATCAAATTCCAAGCTAGATTTGTTGAAACAAACCTAATTTAGGCTCTAATACCAATTGATACAATAACGGATACGCGGAAACGAACAAATAAGAAGATAAACAAAAGCAAAAGAAAAGATAGATAATTTGACACAACTTAAGATTCAATTTAGCAACCAAAGTTATATAAAACTAAGACCTCTAAATTATCATCTAAAGAAACACCAAATTCTTAAGTTGACCTCAAGGGAATCGAATCCCAAGCAACCAACCTCTCAACAACACAAGAATCAACAAGAGCCTACCAAAGGCCTCTCACAAGTTTCTCTCTCTAGAGATAACCCTAAAACACTCAAAATATTCATCATTCATCAAATGCTAAGTAAATCAAATGAAAGACAAGCTATATACACAAGCTAAATAAAGAAGATTAATAGGCAATTACAATGCTACCCTTATTGAAGTAAGGGCCTTGTTTGGCTAGTCTTCTTATTGTAGCCTTCTATTCAAGAATTGACCTTCAATGGCCAAACACACCCCTCCTTGCATAGATGACCCTCTAATCAACCTTGCATGCATGGCCTTCTTACAAGCATAACCTTCCTTGCACAAATAGCCAACTCCCGATCTTTTCCAAGTTTTCAAGTGTAGCCAATTTACAGTAATGTCCCTGTTTGCACGTTTGGCCACTTTGCGCATTTGGTCCCCTTTCTAGTAGCTTCTTCTTCAATCAACTCCCAAGACACCTTCCACACATCATAAGCCATCTTTTGTGGCTTGTAGGAGCCTCCAAAGGCCTTCCACGCCATCCTTGTCATCCACGCCGCTTGTAGAGTTTGAAGTTCCATGACTTGGCCTTGGGTGGATGTCTTGAAGTGAAGTGTGCCAAGTAGGATCGTGTCACATAATTTAGCTATGACCTGGATAAACTTACATATATCTAGAAGAGGATAATTCTTACCTTATATGTTAATAAATTATCTTCTTCCACCTTACTTCACTTCGAAGAAATCCCCGATTTTAGCTATTTCCCGGAGGTTACCGACGTGGGTATAAACTCTACATCGTTCCTTGTATTTGCTTCTGCGTAGGGATTTAAATCTTGAGTAGAGCCATATTACTTTACCTTGAAGTGAACGTCAAGCTACTTTCCACAAATAATTCTTGAGCACATATTTCCTTCATTCTCGTGAATGTAAGTACGTATAAGCCAAAACTCCTTTTGCACTTTATCAGCCATTCCCTTTATTTAAGAGTAAGAAATCAAATTCTCATAATTTAAGTCCCTTTCCTAGCCCTCATAATTATGGACCATGGGGTCCACCCCCTTTTGACATTCCTTTGGAATAGAACATTTGTCCAATAGGTGTCACTATTATAAACATGTAAAAGTGTACTTGTTGGCTCTTTAATTGCTGCCACGTGGGGATAAGGGTGGTGTCACTTGCCACTTATCATTTAATGTATTTAATTTCTCTATCTCCACTACAAACCAACATTTAACCACTTACAAATGTAATTGATTTCCTGATCTCGGTTCACTCAATATTGATCACTTTTTAACACACTTCATATACTCATTATCATAAGCATGTGACATGGCACTAGTCCATAATCTCATTTGCCACACATAAAATATTATTTGCAATCATCGTCGTCACACTTCTTTGTCCTAAATCATTTCGGGACTTCATTCCTTGTATACACCGAATTCTTGATTTTTATCCTTGGATATGATTAAATTCTCCAGCTCAGGTAAATTTGCTCATGTTGGATGGTTCAATGCTCATGTTGGATGGTTCAATTTCCTAGTCCAAAAATACCGAATATTATAGCTTGGACCGTATTTCATTCAAATAAATTTCGAACCAGGATGAAACTTATTTTCTTCCATTTTTTTAAAATTCTAATCCCTACGATACATCTGTACCATCACTCTAACCACCTATAAGCTTGGGGGATAACCTCGTTTCCATTACTATTGTCATTTAACTCGCATTCTTTCCAACGCATGAAAACACGGGATGTAACAGAGTCAATTCGGTCATCGCTAAGATCAACTAGTGGGTACACTAACAAATCAAGTGAGAATGTATCAACATGCATTTCAAGAGGATCAACGCTAAGTGGACACAAATTGAACTCACAAGAAGAGTCAAAATGGTCATCAATAGGATCAACTGGCGGATCACCCATATCTACTACAATGTCACTTGGCACCAAAGCAAGCCCATCACATGGTAAAGATTCGTTAAGTTGACATTAAGACAAGCTATGACTCAAACCCGATTTAACAACATGCTCATTAACATTTATTGGAGAGTTGAGGTTAGCTATTTTACCTTGCGGCGCGCACACATCATTCTCTTTACCATGGTTTTGAAGAGTGGATTACATTTGCTCATTTGGGAAGCTCTCAACTATCGCAAGTACTTGTGAAGTTTGAGGTTCATCATGCATCTTACTTCCTTGGGGTGCCTTCAAGGTCCTTTCCAATTTCTTCCAAATCTCACTTGTGATTCCTATTTTCAAAGCATTTTCATCTCCTTGAGGACCTACAAAAGAGTCTCCACAACAAGATGAGGAAATAGAAAGGTTAGATTGAATTTGTGCTAGCACCACTCAAAAGAACTCACACTCTCGTGCCTTTTACCACTCAATTGGATCGGCCGATGTTGATTCTTGATTGGATTCAGTTGCTTGCAAGGTGCACAATTACTACTCGAGATCGGAATGGATTCTTGTAGACTCAAGAAGAACGGACAATTCAATTAAATCAAGTGGACTTGAATCAAGAATTAATGATGAAGTTGTGAAAAGAGAAAAGAACGAAAAGGATTAGCATGAATGAAATGGGACTCAAGAACTAGTTAACAACCAAGTAAGGATCACTTACTAGTTGTTAATCAGTTAGAAAGGTCAAAGAAATGAAGTTAGGAAGTAGACAAACCCAGACAAACACTTAGAAAAAATTTCGAAAAAATTCAGATCATGCTCTCCTTGTATGTCGCATAGGGATCGCACACGAGACCCCCTCTGAATCTCTCTGATCAGTGCTGATGTGGCACGTTGATGTGGTTTTTTTTTTCCTTTAGTACAAAATGCACTCCTCAAATGCATTTTGTTCTATTTCCATTTTTTTCTCGAAATTCGGACTAGAGTTTCTGAATCGGTGATGTGGCTTGGGCCCACTTTCTGATCAGGATGATGTGGCGTGCTGACGTGGCATGCTGTTGACGTGGCACTTTTTTTTCTTTTTTCTTTTTTCAAATCCTTGAATTTTTTTGGTAGAATCAAATCCCAAGCTAGATTTGTTGAAACAAACCTAATCTACGCTCTGATACCAATTTGAATTTTGGAGCTTGAAATACTTGAAGAACAAGTTGATGGGCCTTGTTGATTAGGTGAAAATTGAGGGTTAAGGATTATTGGGTTTTGTTCTCCACATCAAAGAGAACCTAAATCTGAAATTTGAGCTAATTCGGAGTTGATTTGGGTATAGTTGCATTTTTTAAATTGGTGGGTGTTCTTGAAGAAATTCATACCTTCATAGGAAGAAGATGACCAAAAATCTTGTTTGATCTAAAAATTTTTAGGTCAAGAGTAGGGCCAAAAAAAGTAAAGTACTAGGTTTTGTGGGCCCAAGTCACCTCACCAAATCTGAAAATCCACCCCCAAAAAACAATTCACTGCATGTGCGACGCACGACCATCGCACGGGTACAAAAAAAATTCAAAATTAAAAAAAAAATCCAATTTTTGTTGATTTGGTTGAATCTAGTGTTAGACTAGAGTTTCTTAATGTTTCTAGAGTCCAAATCTTCCATTTTGAGCTAATTGGAGTTAGGGTTTGAAATCACCATTGTTGAGCTTTGAAAAAAAAAATTCAAAAGTGGGTTTGGTGATTGAGTTGAAAATTGGAGATTGAAAGTTATTGGGCTTTGTTCTTTTAGTGAAGGAGGGTAGGAATCTGAAATTTGGAGGTATTTGGCCAAGGATTGAAGGGTAGACCATTTTTGAATTTTGGACCTTTTTTTTTTTTTTTTGGTAGAATCAAATCCCAAGCTAGATTTGTTGAAACAAACCTAATTTAGGCTCTATTACCAATTGATACAATAACGGATACGCGGAAACAAGAAATTAAGAAGATAAACAAAAAGAAAAGAAAAGATAGATAATTTGAGACAATTTAAGATTCAATTTAGCAACCAAAGTTATATAAAACTAAGACCTCTAAATTATCATCAAAAGAAACACCAAATTCTTAAGTTGACCTCAAGGGAATAGAATTCCCAAGCAACCAACCTCTCAACAACACAAGAATCAACAAGAGCCTACCAAAGGCCTCTCACAAGTTTCTCTCTCTAGAGATAACTCTAAAACACTCAAAATATTCATCAATTCATCAAAAGCCCCTAATGAAATAAAAGACTAGCTATTTATACTAATGAAATAAAGAAGACACTACTTTATTACATAAATGCCATCAATGAGGCAAGGGCCTTGTTTGGCTAGCCTTGTGAGGATGAAAGTCTTGGAATTACGAAAGTGGCCTCTTTTGCAAATATAGCCTTCCTTTACTCGTTTGGCCACTTTAATGCACTTTCATCTCCAATCCGTCCTCCCATGCTATCACCTACACTTTGACTCCACGGGACGGTCCTCGAAATGTCCTTGAGGCAACTCAGCTTGCATCATACTTACACCTATATTTCACTGAGGTTATTACTTTCCTGCCTTACATACTCAGTACTTTCATCCGTACTGACCGTCCCACTTCTTGGGGCATTGCATTTCGTGCTGCAGGTCCTGACAGGCAGAGCAGGAGGACCTTCTTAGTAGGATCACCAGTTTCAGCGGGATGTCAGGAAGTACCATTATGCCGGGCTTGCTAGTTGAGTATTTACTGAGTCTGCATATTATGGAGATAACAGATGTACGTACTCTTAGAGGCTCAAAGACAGTATAGTGGGTTATAGAGTCATGTATGGTTTCAGCATGCTTATGATGCATATGTCGTAGCCCGGATGGCTATATGACATTTTATGATGTCCATATTACAGCCTTGTCAGCTAGCGTACGTACACAACATTTCACAAAGACGTAAATGTTATCCATATATTGGGCTTTTTCTGGATGCAAGTGTTCTTATGCATTAATGATAATAGATATAATCGGAATAGTTGTACTAAGGTTTTGTTATGTCACGTCAGGTGGTACTCGGCCGCTATGGTCGGGTGCCTATCATGCTCCTCGTCGGGGTGTGACAGAGTGGTATCAGAGCGAATCAGTCCTAGGGGTGTCTATGAGTCGTGTCTAGTAGAGTCTTGTTTAGGGGTATGAAGCGCGCCACACTTCTAAACAGGAGGCTACAGGGTATTTAGGAAATACCACTTTTCTTCATGATTTAGATCATGCGATAGAGCTAACAACGTAGGAAAGTTCGTTCCCAATTCTACCTTCTCGTTAGAATTGAGTTTTCGCCAACAAAAAGAAGGGTTTCAATTAAACAAGAGTGTGGGGTCAGCTCCGAGAGTAGATGTTAGGCTAACATCAACCACCAATACGAGTCAGAGAGTAACAGAAGATATAGAGGGAAATATAAGTATACGATTAAATTAGACCCTCAAAAAATTATGACCTCTATCGTAAAGAATCCGTCTAAGGGGCCCTATGAGACAACCGTCAGGGCAGCTGCGAGTATGAGCCCACCAAAGACTCTAACCCTACCAACTAGGCCAATGAGAGGGATATGAGAAAAGCATTACAGGAGTTGGCACATCCGGTTTCTTATCTAGTCCAGCATTATGATGGGGATCGCTATGGACGTTAATATTACAAAATATCGGATGGTTCGCAGTCGCAGGAATATATTAATCAAGGATTGCTATTGTATGTATGGGAGTTGTACAGGAGGAATAAGGGGGTCAACCAAGGGAAGGAGAGTAACTAAGGAGAATAGAAAGGTTCCACTTCTAAAATGCATCTGGTTAAGTTTCACATAAATAGAACCAAGGTAGGATGATTACAAGTCTAATGACCCCTCCATTGAAACTGTTGGCACAAGTTTTGGGAACTAGAATGCCATTTAGTACGTGACAGATGAGATGAGAGGAATTCAAAGGGGAGTAAAGGTCAAAACAAAAGTGGTGGAACTATGGCACTATGCAATAAGTGGATGATATGCAAGTGTAGCTAGCCAAGGAAGTATAACACCTTATCACTATACTCCTTCTCATTAGGAATATAGAGTTAAGGGACCCAGATTTACGATTGTACCAAATAACTAGACGAAACAAAGTTAGAAGTAGGCCTTAGTTATTTATGGTGGAATATGTGGTGCATGTATGTGAGTAAAGTCTTATCAAGTAGGTAACTTTGATGATGGGTTAGCACGAAGTTTAAAGCACCTTTGATGCAAGCCCATTTTCTTCAAGGCCATTTATAAGGAGCCAAGCCCGAGAACTACAATACTTGCAAAGTCTATTCATGATGCGGGAGGCTCTTGAGTATACTTTTGATGAGCACCTTGGATCCCAAGTCCATTTGTTGATGACGATTGCTTGGAAAGAATAAGAGGAAATGGGAAGTCATCACAATGGCTAAAAGATGAAGAGTTGGCTATTCTTGCAAAGGAGATTTCAAGATTTTGAGGAAAGAAGAATAGACAAACAAGGCCCTTGTTTCAATAAGGGTGTTTATGTCATTTTGTTATCTTTTATTTCTAGCTTAGTATAAATAGTTCTCTTCTTCTTCATGGAAGACTTAGATTATTTTGATGAGATATTGAAAACTTGTAAAACTCTAGAATTGAGTATTTGAGAGCTTGCTAAGCTTTTGGTTGTTTGCATTGTTGAGAAGGTGGTTAATTGGGAAATCAATCCCTTTTGGTCTCCTTCAGAGTTTGGTGTTTTTGGATAATCTAATTGAAGGTCCTAATCTTTTATGGTTAGGGTTGTCTTTTAGTCTTATTCAATTGTGTCAATCTATTCTATCTTTATTTCTTGTCTATTCCTTGTTTACTTCTTTTATTTCCTTTAATTATTATATCAATTGGTATCAGAGCCTAAATTAGGTTTGTTCCAACAAATCCAGCTTGGGATTTGATTAAAAAAAAAAACTCGAATTTTCTTGTTGATTTTGTTGAATCTAGTATTAGATTAGAGTTTCTTAGTGTTTCTAGTCTAAATCTTCCTTTTCGAGTTAATTCGGAGTTAGGGTTTGTGTTCCACCATTGTTGAGCCTCAAGTTTCAAGAACAAGCTTGGTGGGTTTGAAGAAGGAGAAGAATTGAAGAGTTTAGTTGTTTGGGGTTTGTTCTCTAGTGGATAAGGATTGTAAATCCGAAATTTGGAGGTATTTAACCAAGGAATTAGGAATATACCATTTTTGGTATTTGAAGCTTTGAAGAACTCAAGAACTTGAAAAGTGGGTCTTTTGATTTGGTTGAAATTGAAGGCTAAATCCTAGTGGGCTTTGTTCTCCATATCAAAGAGAGCCTAGATCCAAAATTTGAGCGAATTCGGAGTTGAATTGAAGGTAGATGAAATTTTGAATTGTTCTTGTGTTCTTGAAATTGTTTGTATCTTCAAAGGAAGAAGGTGACCCAAGAAAGGTGTTTGATCTTCAAATTTTTGGTCAAAGTGTCAAAAGGTGTTAAAGAGGTCCAAAAAGGGAAAATACTAAGTTTGGAAGGGTCCCACAACAACAAAAAATCAGAATAATACGCACAAAGTTTGGAAAAAAACGTTCCAGGGATACGTGCGTCGCGTGAACAACGCTCACGGACACATCCGTGTCGGAGCCGCGGTGCGCCTTCAACGCGCGTGTGGTGCAGATTCAGAGACGAATTTCTCCGCTTTGTGCCCGCGACGCAGGACCAATACTTGATAAAAAAAAATCAGAAATTTTTCTAAGTGTCCTAAACAGTTTGAATCTTTCCTAATCTCTTTTGTTTGATTCTTACAACTAATTAACAACTATTAATCAATCTTATTAGTTGCTAATTAGTTATTGAGTCCGAATTCAATTCATGTCAATTCTTCTTAAGCTTTTCTCGTTTAAATATCGTTGAAGCTTTCTTGATTCAAGTGCGTTTGTTTAATTGAGTCGTCCGTCCTTCTTGAGTCTACAAGAATATATTCCGACAAAAAGTAGCATTGAATCCTTTGAGACTAACCGACTTGAACAAGCTTACAACCTTGAGCCGAAGCAATTTGTGGGGCAATCCACAAGGTACATTTTAGTGATTGTGAGTTGTTTTATACTAACGTAACACGTTTGCTTGTTTTGTTGAGTGTCATTCATAGGTACTATGTCGTCGGAAGAAGGGACACTCGTTCGCACGGGGGAACTTACTCTCATGGATCTCATGAGAGAGTTACAAAGTATAAAAGGTACAATGGGAAACTTGGGAAGTGGGGTGGAGGCCTTAGCAAGTGGTAGTTGAGAGGTGTCCTATTCACCTTGGGTGATGTACCAAGGAGGTTCGAGTAGGGTTAATCAAAGTCCTTCACATACGATCACACCCGAAACATTTCACCAAATGTATAACTCTACTCCCCAAACTACACCTCAAAATGTACCCATCCACAACTCCATTGTTACCCACCCAAATAACATCCCAATAGGTTTACGAAATGAACCATTACCACAAGAACCACCCCTAAATGAACCGCACCACCAACCAAATGATCCACATCCAAATGACTCTAACCTTCCACCTCACCAACAACACAACCGGGATGATCGTTCAAATCATGAGGATGAGATAGATGAGGCGATACATGAACAGTATGGGAACCAAAGGATAGGCCAACGGGGCCAAGCACAAGGTGGAAACCAAGGTAGAGGGGGAAGACATGGCTATCAACCTCCTATGGGTAGGCAAGGAGGGTACCAAGGTCGTGAAGGGTACCAAGGGCGAGATCGCCAAGGTTATGATTTTGATGGTGAATATGAGGAACATCATGGCCATGGGGGAGGACGAGACACGAGTCTCCATTCTATTAAGATAACTCTTCCCCCTTTCAAAGGAGCTTGTGATCCCGATGCCTTTCTTGAATGGGTTAAGCAATGTGATAGGATATTCGAAACAAATGACATGTCTGAAGTGAAAAAGGCTACTTATGCCATTGCTCAATTTGAGGGTTATGCTTCAACATGGTGAGAGATTCAGTCGAGGGCTCGTAGAATTTGCAATTTGCCAATGCCTCCCACTTGGGGTGATCTTAAAGAAATCATGCGGAACAAGTATGTCACCGAGCGTTACAAGCAAGAACAACTCAAGATGGTGTACACCTTGAGACAAGACAAGAGAAGTGTGGAAGAATACTTCCATGAATTCCAACATGGCAAGATGAGGATTGATTTTCAAGAAGAAGAGGTGCATGAAATGACTCGGTTCCGGGCCGGATTGAATAGTGACATCACCTGCCAAATGAGGCTTCATAACTATAGGAACGTTCAAGAAACGCTTGAAGCGGCTATTGAAGTAGAAAATGGTCTCAAAGATGACAAGCCCAAAAAATAAAGGGGCCATGTGAGCTCATGGAACAACAACAAGGAAAAGGGAACTTCTCCCTCTTTCTCCAATTGGAAAAAGAATAAAGGTTCCATGCAAGACACTAAAGAGCCTATTGAAAAAAGTGTTCAAGTTAAGAATCCAAGTGACAAGCAACCTCCAAGGTATGCTACAAAAGAAGGAGGTACGAAAACTCCTATTCAATGCTTTAAATGTCATGGTTTTGGTCATAGGGCGAGTTAATGATCAAATCGGAGAGCATTCTATGTGAGAGAAACTTATAGTGATGATGAGGGAGAATGTGAGGATGGTGATGAAGATGTTGATCATAAAAATGAGGGGCATGATAGTGAATGGGATGGTGTTTAGGGTGACGATGAGCCTATTGTACCTTTCTATGTGGTGTGGAGGACCATGATAAGCAAAGCAATGGATTACCCAAGTCAATGAAAAAAACTCTTACATTCCAAGTGCATCATTAGCCAAAACACTAGCATCATGATCATTGATAGTGGGAGTTGTGCCAATGTTGCTAATACCGCCCTTGTTGATTTCTTGAAACTTCCCACCACCTGCCATGAAAACCCGTACAAACTTCAATGGCTCAATGAATGTGGTGAATTGAAGGTTACTCGACAAGTTATCATCAAATTCACGGTTAGGAAGTATCACCATGAGGTGTTATGTGATGTTGTTCCCATGCAAGCGTGGAACTCGGCCGACCAAGGCAATATCATAGGTCCGTCAACCATAATGGGAGAACTAACCAATACACCCTTTTCCACAATGGTGTCAAACATGTCTTCAATCCCATGACCCCCTCCCAAGTGGGTGAGATCTATAACAAAAGGAGGGAGTTGAAGGAGAAGGGTCATAGTGCATTGTAAAAGAAGAATGTGGAGGAATAGGGTGTATAGGAGAGTAGTTCTCAAGGAGTGAGTGGAAAGAAAGAGCTTAGAGAAAAAGCCAAGGTGTCTATTTTGGCGAATTGTGGGGAAATTAGGGAGGAATTGGGGGAGCGTCAACCGGTGATTCTCCTCATGCATAGGGACTATGCATTGCACACTAACGAGCTAACCCCTTCTTTTCCTAGTTCAATTTCTTCTCTTTTGCAGGAATTTGATGATATGTTCTTGTCACGACCCAGCTAGGGGCCGTGACGGGTACCCGGGACTTACCACCGAGCACCGCTCGTTCTACTACTCATCATACTCATTAAGCCTCCTTTCTCGTTCATAAACTCATAATAATAAGAAAATCATTTTCATTAAAGAACATAAATACTTTTATATACATAAGTCATCTGGCTATCAAAAGATAATGTTCACATATCTACGTATATACAGTAGTGACCTTGTGAGACCATATAACCCACACATACGTATCTACGAGCCTCTACTAGAGTACTAGACATATGGATGGGGCAAGACCCCGTCGTGCCTAAAATACTTATACATATATATATACGTAAAAGTATAAACCCGATTAGCACCTCCGGAATAATGGAGTGCTTCTGCAAATCTGCTGATAGCTCCTAAAGGTCTGCGCCGTCTCCCTGTCTACCTGTGGGCATGAACTCAGCGTCCAAAGAAAACAGACGTTAGTACGAATATTGTACTGAGTATGCAAGGCATGAATGAAACAAACATAATAGAGAAATCATAAGTCATGAGGTAAAGGCAAAACCTGTGCGACCTTTAAGGGTGAATACATTTCATACATATATCACATATACATAATCGTCGTACATGAACCATCATAGCGTATACATCATCATGTCATGTAATTCATCATCGTAATGCCGTAGCTTCTCATACACATAAAACATTATCCGTATTCGGCCACGTAGGGCTCGACAATATCCGTATTCATTCACATGATGGCTCGACAGTATCCGTATTCGGTCATGTAATGGCTCGACAATATCACATACATATCTTCCATATTCGGCCACGTAGTGGGTCGACCATATCACATGCATCATACAAGGATCAATATATCTCATCATTATCATTGCCACCACATACATCTTATAAGCTTATCGTAACCTTTCATTAATGCACACATTTAAATTTAAAGACAATCTATGAAAATCACATCATATTCATAGCATGAATTTCGTATAAATATCGTATGATAGTCTTTATAATCTTTGGGCTTAAGCTCATCATTTCCATTATCATTTCTATAGCGTATCTCTTACCTTTATCTCACATGAAATCCTTTATGAACATAGACTCGTAGTTTCTTGAAACATTGGTCATAGGACATGCATTGAGGCTTATGAACAATCTATAACAATGTCGGGGTGACGTAAGGTCGAGAGGCCCCGCTTATATTATGAACGTTTATGAGTATCGTGCCTCGCCTTGAAGGAAATAGAACATAAGACGAGTGTTAACAAAGATAACATCATTAGCCTTATAGGAACATCATGCCACAATTCTTGAATCGCTATACCCTAGCTCATTATCATCACCATCATATTCGTATGTAATTCAATATATTGAAGGACTCATAGGCTTCGTTTTGTAGAAGGGTTATATAAGACTTGAAGGATTAACGCCTTTTGAAAGAAAAGATAAGCCTTACATACCTTTTCCATTAGCTATACCGCTTGAGAGTTCCTCTTCCATATTCGCGTCTTTACCTTCAAGAGAATTTGCATCCACGTCAGTTAATCGACTATAAGAACGCGTGACTATTTTCTAGGGAAAATTGGGCAGCATTTCCTTTGTTTCTACTACTTTTCCCATGTTTCATTTCAACTACCAAGCATTCACAACAACACTCACAATATCGTATCAACAATCGTCATCTATCTACATTTACCACATTCCACCATTTTTCTCTAATTTCTCCACATTTATGGGTTTTAGCTCGTCGCCACATTTTCTCATACATCACACCTATTTTATGGTCTACACGTCATTTATAACATATTTATACTCCCAACTCATCAACATTAAAAATTAAATCCAACTATCATTCAACTATGGCACTATTCACATTTTATGACCCATTTACTACACTCTTCTATAATCCAAGTGTTTCAACGTATAAATACTTCAATCATCATGAGAAAGTCATAAAACTTACCTTAGATGTGGTAGGAATGAGCCTTGAGTAGCAATACTTTTCTATGCCAAAAACCCTACTGTTACACCTCGGAAAAGTCCCCGTACATGTACAAGGAATAGACCAACGAAGGATATGGGCGAGGGCTGCTTTACTAAGCAAGGGGTGATGATTCGTGAATTTTTGGAAATGAAAAAGTTGTGGAATTTTATTCAGCACAGTGGTCGTGAAGTGGTATACGGCCCGTAAAGTGATTTACGGACCGTAAACCACCATCGTCCTCCAGCTTTCCAACTTCAACTTTCTGTTAATGTTGAAATGGTTAAATACGACTTGGAGGACGGCCCGTAAACCTCGGTCGTAAACTGCCATATTTCCAGCCAAACCTTTCTGTTTCTGGGATGATTAAAAACGATCATGGAGGACGGACCGTAAACCACAATACGGTCCGTAAATTGTGGTTTACGACCAATGTTCACCCGACGGTTGTTCATTAAAAATCAAGTTATGTGATTATTAAAAAGGGACCAAAGCCTCATTTTATTTCATTACTCATCTATACAACTCAAGAAAGCTCTAGAACTCTCTCAATACTTCATCCATAGAAATTCAAGGGAATCAAGGGAAGAAACTAGGATCATCAACACTAAACTTATGAAACAAGTGAATGAAACCTAGTTGGAAGTCATCTTCTCCAAGAAATCACAAAAGAGGTAAAGGAGGGTTTTAGTGCACAAGGAAGGATTCTACTCTAAGCTTGTTCCACCACCATCCAAGGTGAGTTTTATGACTTTAGCATGTGGTTTAAAGTATTAGAAGACTAAGACACTTGAATTGTAGTAAGACATAGGAAGTGCACCATTATTTAGTGAATAGTGTCACTGTGAAGTGATGGTTGAATGGAATCATGGAAGTTGATATGCTATGATTATAAATACGTTATAAATGACGTTTTGACCATGGAATAAGTGCGACGCATGAGTAAAAGTGACGATTAGCTAAAACCACTAAATGTGGAGAAATTGGTGGATTTTGCTAAACGTACATAAATGAGGATTGCTGATTTCTATATTGTGGATATTGTAGCGAATGTTTGGGAGCTAAAATAGAATATGGGAAATGCAGTATAAACAAAGGTAGTGCTGCCCAATTTTCCCTAGAAATAGTAGTCCGTCCTTATAATTTCTTAGCTAACGACGACATGAATTCTCTTGAAGGTATATGCACGTGCAATAAAGGAAGTACGAGCAAGCGATAAGAATAGTAAACGTCAAAGGTATGTGAGGCTATTCCTTTTCTTTCAAAGGCATGATCCCTAGCTTACGATTTCATAAATGCTCCCATCTTTTCCTTGCTATCAAAGGTTAAAAAGTCTAAGATTCCGAAGCATGATTTCCTTCTTGATATTCCATAAATGTTTTCCAAGTACTCCTATTTTCCAAAACCAAAGGTTGTGATTATGTGAGTTCTTATGATAACGACGAAGGATATTTTTTTTCAATGACAACGATGATGTCAAAAGTGAGAATATCATTATGATGACTATGATGAGAACGATCTTATGTTTAAAAGTTTCAAGTTTACGATTTCAAGGACTATATGAGAACGTCGAGCTATATACTGATTTCTCAATTTATTCATGGATGGTGACTTTATTTCGAAATCTTCCAAAGTATATGAATGGATGCCTTATGAAGTTCATGATTTTATTCTATGCTTTCTTTTAATGCTATTCTTCATTGATAGTCTCGCCTTATAATAATTGTTCCTTCAAGGTGAGACAAAGAAACGATGATTACTCCATAACATAATCGGAGGCTTTCGACCTTACGTCACTCCGACGTACTTACAGCTTTTCCTTGGGCTCTGAAGCATGCTATGTATATTATGTATGTATATATATGATATGAAAATGTTTTCAGGGGAAATGGGGAAAGTGAGGCGCTATAGACACATAGCCACCTGGTCAGCTGGCATATCATGATTTCATCCTGGACGCGGGATATATGGGTTATGGATCGGGCCGTACGTTCCTCGGCACTAACTTACTATATTTATGGATCGGGCCGTACGTTCCTCGGCACTAACATATGATGACATATGGATCGGGCTGCGCGTTCCGCAGCAATTTACTATATGATGCTTTATGAGTATGCATGCATGGATCCGCCTTAAGAGGCAAGCAGTTATCGATTTTCCCCTTGTACTTACTTTACTTTCTTATTCTTACTTTATTTATTGATGTATGCCTTACATACTCAGTACAATGCTCGTACTGACATGCTTTCCTTTGGATGCTGTGTTCATGCCCACAGGTAGACGGGAAAGCGGTCCAGACTGATAGGAGTCACTAGTTGAGCTGAAGAGCACTCTAGCTTCCGGAGGTGCTAATTGGTTGTTCCTTTTGTGTATATATTTGTATGCCACTCAATAGAGGCTCATAGATGCTCGATGTGGGTTGTGTGGTTCCACAACGTAGGTAGTACGCATGTGTATAAGTATATTGAAATATGTTTTTGTATTAACGCATTATATTTTTGTAATGAAAAGCAAATCCTCTTTTTAAAGTTAACCGGAAATAGATGAATGATTGTTAAATGGGTTAGGTAAATGATAGTACGAGCGGTGCTCGGTGGTTAGCCCCGGGTACCCGTCGCGGCCCCTAGCTGGGTCGTGACAGAAGTGGTATCAGAGCAGTTCGTCCTAGGAAGTGTCTACGAGCCGTGTCTAGTAGAGTCTTGTTTATCGGTGTGTTGTGCACCGCATCTATAAACAGGAGGCTACTGGGTATTTAGGAAACATGACCATCTTTCTTCTTAATAGATCGTGCGATAGAGCTGTGTTATAAGACTATCTCTCCCCTAACGGTGCGTTGTCATTTCAGCAAAACCGATGAAGGGAAAAGCTACGATGGCCCAGAAGGGCAAGATGGTGGTTGAAGAAAGGCTTGATCGAGAGCCGTCTACGGATATGGAGGAGGGCGAACCCCAAAATAACTCCCCACTTAGATTTTCCCATACCTCGCCCACTTTTAAGGATTAGAGGGAAGCCTCGATCTTAGCTCCAGTACCCCCCGTTCCTTCGCAAGATACCGCGGGCCAAGAGATGAGACAGGCCATTCTTTTACTGACTCAATTGGTAGCCGCTCAGACTCAGCGGCAAAATACGAGTCACAATGGCAGGGGTTGGAGAAAGGGAGTTAATTCCTTTGGGTCTGACCGTGAGATTAGAGATGCACCTCCACAGTTTCCCAGACCCAGATTTGATGGACTAGCTTATTCAAATTCATCCCAGAGTCTCAGAGTTTCTCGTTCTCGGGTTCAGAGTGATTCCGGTCAGAAGAGGTCACCAGTACCACGATGTATTCAGTGTCACAGGTTACATTGGGTACTGTGTCGTCGGGGCTCGAATGTTTGTTATGCCTGTGCTAGGCCAGGCCATTTAAAGCGAAATTGTCCATCGCTACGTGGTAAAAGTGAGGTTCGGACTACGGGAATGGTAACGGTCTCTTCATCATCGACACACCCTCCAAGGTCAGGGCCACAGGGGCTAGTAAGCAGTTGTAGAGACCGAAGAACGCCTATTCCAAGCGGATCCCAGCATCATACCCAGGCGTTAGCTGAACGACGGGATCCTGAGTCTTCCCCTGATATTACTCCAGGTATATTGCTAGCACCCTTTTATGATTAATGCGAATATGTGTGCAAGTAAGCTATATGGTAAATGTAATGTAACTGACTAAAAAGGATAACAGGTTGAGTATGCCTGTTTCATGAGGCTACCCTATGTTACGAGCAGGTTTGCAAATGAGATCAAGATGTGTCACTCTATAGGGTGTATTATGATCTGGGTACAATGAGCCGTAACAAGAATTGTTATGTAAAGTATAGCGAGAAGACGCCTAAGGGCATGGATGATATCTTTAGTTGGGCGTATAAGGCCGAGACTACGGTAAAGATAAATAATGAAAGTAGGATAATTAGTAGGAGGAAGGTCAACGCGATAGGAGCGAGATGGGGGATGATCAGGACGGATAGAATTAGTTTTAGGCAGCAAGGGACGGATTGACACAGGTGGTGTATCCTAAAGAACAAAGCGGTACTAAGTTAAGAATATGGTTCCTCATGCGAAGAGTCAAGGATCGATTATTAAGTGCGAGGAGATAAGATAGCAAAGAGGAAATGTACGAAGTACGTGTGCCTAAAGAATAGTGGCGTGGTAGTTAAAGGAGAACATATCTCCTACAAATATCCCATACCAAGTTAGAACGAGTGAAGTGAATGAGGTAAAGAGTTGAAGAGGAAAAGATGATCATGAGTTATGGGTCTACTGTACGACGATGAAGCGATGAAGTAGAGTTATAACTAACAATGATAGTGGTACAATGCGGATATGAAATCGGTTCCAAGCGCAAACAAGAGTAAGAGAATAAGGAGGCATGGGGCGCATTAGCGGCGTAAGAGAGACCTATGCCCTAGGGAAACGAAGATGGCATTACAAGCAAATTTTGAGCGCCGAAGAAGAGGGCAAGTGACATTAGATGGGTGGCATGGATAGCTAGACCCACTATTAATGTAAGCATCCCTATGGGGCAGGAAGTTGTTAATCGGAGCAGATTCAGATACAGACACATAACTACTGGATGAGCTAAGTAACGTACGTCTTGCTCGGAGTGTTATATCGGGTGCATTTCTTGGTTATAAGACTGTAAGGCGAGTACGCTAAGACTCCACGACTCCACGTATGAATTGTTATAGACATAGACTGTAGGGGACAGAATAAGTAAGGCGTAGTGTAGCCAGGAGTACGTGGATTCAAGATTTAAAGGTACGAGTAAAACCCTTAAAAGGGGGGAAGCAAATAGAGAGGACACCAGTGTGAAGGTTGAAATGATGAACCCTACGGGAGTGTATTGACTAAAAGCGGTAGAATAAGGACACGCAAAAGCGAGTAGAAGAGGGAAGAAGAAGAGCCGTGAGTCGGCAAAGATAGTAAAACACTGGTGACGGGCAGAGGTGGACCCACAATTCTCTAAGATTATACCACCTCATCGTCCCTCTAAATTATAAATCTCCGACGAATTTGTAGCGAAGTATAAGGCCGATCTATGAGACGTTGTGTCCCATAAGGTCCCAAGTGGCGCAGAACGAGGAAAAAAAATTGCGAAACTCCGATCGCGTGACATGGTTGGAGAAGAGTTGGAATCAGTTTAGGGAGTACTGATTAGTTACTATTACTCTTCCAGCAGAATGGAAACTCTCGTTTCTCTGTCCTTATATTGATTTAATGACTTCCGGGATTGAATACTCTTTTAGCCCAAAACAAAATGTAACCCCGGAGAATGTTGTGAATATAGTGCGTGACGGTAGCCCCAAGAAGAAGGCATGCAGGCCTGAGACACAGAATAATTCATGATATTAACATGGGTCTTATTGTAAAGTTACCCAGTTCTCGAGGTAAGGGCGTTAGCGAAAAGGTCATTGAGAAGGATATTGACACTTAGATGAATATGACCATGGATACGGCATACCGATGAATATGACTATGGATGCAAAGACAGACATGGATATAGGTATATGGATGGATGGATACGAATGCGAATCGCGCAAAAAGAGTATGTAATTCGTAGATGTTTACGTGTCGCCAATGAGACCAAGTGAACACTTAGGAGAGGAGTAGGAGGTAAAGTAAGGGTGAGAGAGTCATGATGCCCGGGGTGAGTTGAAGAAGGGTATATGGTTAACGAAACTGAAATGTCGAGTTGGAATTGCTGTGAGAGACAAATTGTTATATCCCGTGTTTTCGCACATTTGGAAAATTAGAAATAATCTTGACTTTTAAGAAGTAAGGCCATAATTGATTCTAATTAACACATGAGTTGTTTATGAAAGAATATTAATGTGGAAGAGTCGGGGAAGCCCAAGGGAAAAGTTGGAGTTTCGGGAATTATTTTCGGGAATTACAAAATAAGATCCGCAACCAATTGGGCTCAAAAAAATTAATGGAATGGAGGCCCAAATTAAGGCGCATGGCCGGCCAAGCTTTGGCCCATGATCCACATGAATTAGTCATGTGCTTGGTCATGTGACAAGTTAATAAAGGGACCATATTATATTAGTTGTCATCTATTAGAAGTTTCAAGAGAAAGAAGAAAAAAACCAAGAGCAAGACAACGAACCCATTTCGGGTTTGGCCATAGAAAATTTACCATCAAAAATATTGCTTCAAAAATTAATTTCTTGTTGAATTCCTACTAATTGAAGGTCCCTTTGCAACGTGGTGTAGTTGTTTTGGAGGAAGGAGCCATTGGTTCATCAATTTGATCATATACCCAAGTGAAGAAGACTAGAGAAAAAGGTAAGGATTCATTCCTTTTCATTGTGTTATGAAGTCTTGTTTGTGTTGTAGTATGTAGAAATGAGTTGAAAGTATAGAAATATGGAAGATTTCAAAGTGGTTTTGGGATATAGTGTCTAGCCGTGTATGCCTATTGTTGTATATATATGGTGAGTTAAAATTATGTTGTATTCTAGTTATGTTTATGGTGGAATTCACATTGGAAAGGAAAGTTGAATAAATTTGGTGGAAGTTGGAATATAGAAGTTGGCCGTGTGGTATGGTGTTGGGAAGATGGCAATGAATTAATTTATTTGGTGTGTTAGTTGAGTTGTAGGAATCCTTGCTCGTAAATGAAGATAAAATGACGTAAGTTTGTATTGAAACGGAATGTAGAAACTTATGTCGCTTAGTACAATTTTATGACATTATGAAAAACGAAGTTGTTAGGTTGCAAATTATGATGATCATGGATAGATTTGGAAGATGGAATCATGTTATGAATATGTATGCCAAAGATTAGAAGTTTTGAATGAATTATGACCTTAGCGGAAAGTTGTATATTATGTATATCGTATGAACATTTTGAATAAATGATATGAAATGCTTCTAAACTATATGGTGATGATCTTGATTAATGATAAATATGAAAACATTGAACTTGGGTTGGAAGAGTGAAGTCGGAATGGAAGTTATCGCAGTATGTCGCAAGGTAGAACTAGTTAGGTTATATTGTGTTATATTGTGAGCGTTGTTGTTGTTGGTATTGTTATTGGGTTGTTGTTGATTGTTTTGGGCCGAGTTGAATCCTCGGGGGTGCTATATGTATAGGGGAGGTGCTGCCGAAATTTCGGTAGACAAATGTGAACTTAAGTGAATTCGTAGAATCCATAATTTACAATTGGTAAATGTGACCATTTGCAGATTTCTGACGAAACGGGAACTGAGTTTGGAAAGGTATAAAAAGCTCAAAAGGTATGTAAAGCTATCCCGATTCTTCTCTTGGCATGTCCTAGATGTACTAGGCTTGGATTTACGCCTCGGGGATTATTCTGTTCATCGGAATCCGCGATTGAAATTGTCGCATTTTCATTCAATGGAATTGAACACCTTAAGAGTCCTTTTTGGAGAATTATGCATATTTTCCCCAAATGGTCTAGAAAACTACGGAATGCCCTAGAGTCTTTCTAGGTGACCTCATAAGCATAAAAATGCGTAATTTGAGCCCACCGCCTTGCTTGTCCCGAGGTGGGCCCACTATTCTCGGTTTTACCCTTATTGTACTTAAGGCTTGTTTTCGAGCAGTTATTGAAAGAAATGTCCTAACTACTCTTTTAAGTACTAAACAAAAACTGTTTTAAATATTCCATTAAGTCTTATAAATTGTTTTGGCACCCGGAACGATTTCAGAAAGATTATGCTTCTGTAATTCTTTATGACATTCGAACCCCACGTATTATAACTCCGTCTGACTTCATTGGATTTGTTTGTCATTAATATGCCTCATCGAGTCTCTGAAAATATTTATGATATTTTAACTGCATTTAGTTTCTCACTACTCTATTCGTGGATGCCCCAATGTTTCCCACACTGAGCCCGGGCCAGGATATGTTGTCAAGCGTAATCCCTTGCATTGTTCGCCGTGCCTCGATGTGAGGGGGAAGGTATACGCGTACATGGGTTTGTGGAGTATGCTGTGCCATGTACGTTTGTTCTGATATGATTTACTATGGCCATCTGATATGACATATTATGTTACGGGGTTATGCCCCTATTCTGATTCTTCTGTGTTGTGGCACCAGCGTCGGGAGGGTGGCCACGTTCTGTCTGCCGAGTCCCTTGGCAGGGGCCGGATTTGATATGACATATGTTCTGTACACACTCTGCACGTTTTGGAAATATGTATCTGATACTTTGGATTTTCCGTTTACTTTCTGTATGTTCTGCACCAGTTATGATTTTGTTTCTGTAACTCAGGCTTTACATATTCAGTACATATTTCGTACTGACCCCCTTTCCTCGGGGGCTGCGTTTTCATGCCGCGCAAGTACCGACGACAGGTTTGCTGATCCGTCCGCTTAGGATCTCATTCTGCTATTTTTGGAGCGCTCTTTTATTCAGAGCCATCTTTTGGTATAGTCTGTCACTTATATATATGTATATTCTCGTTCATGGGTACGGTGGGGCCCTGTCCCATCATATGATTCTGTCGGCCTGTTTAGAGGTCTGTGGACATGTTTGTGGGTTGGGGTCTTTCTGTACAGATATGTGTATGTGTTGTGTTTGGGCAATCCCATTCGCCGCGGCGGCCGGTCCGCATATATTTAGATGTTACTCTGTTGGCCCTGTGTGGCCTTTGTTGGTATTTTCTGCATGCAGGGTATGTGGGATAGTCCGTAAAACAAAGGAAACTCTGCCGAAATTTTTCTGGAAATTATCTAAATTGGAAATAAAGCCTTGTCGTCTTCTGCTTTATACTAGGATGCGTTTGATACAATTTGAGATAGCATTGTGTAGATGCGTTCGGGTGCCCAGATCGGGCACTAGTCACGGCCTACGGGGTTGGGTCGTGACAAAAGTGGTATCAGAGCGGTTCGTCCTCGGAATGTCTACAGACCGTGTCTAGTAGAGTCTTGTTTATCGGTGTGTTGTGCACCATACCTATAAACAGGAGGCTACAGGGCATTTAGGATACTACCCTTCTTTCTGTGTTAGATCGTGCGATAGAGCTGTGTTATCAGGATGATTCCTCCCTAACGAATTGTTACATTTGCAGTTATGCCTCCAAAAAAGGCGACAGCGGCCCAAAAGGCCAAGGCAGCAGTTGTGGGAGAGACTAGTCGGGCCCAGAGGGTTACCAGGGCCCATGCTCATATTGTTCCTGATATTTTGCCCCCGGCAGAGGGCTCTTCCACACCGCCACACGTAGAGGAGATTGGAGCAGCAGCAGCTGCAGGTCGGGGGGCGGCTCCACCGCCAGCTACCGAGATACCAGTACCTGAGCCTCCAGCTCCACGGCTAGGGACTGAGGATCAGACTATGAGAGAGGTCGTCCAGTTATTGAACAGACTTGTGGCGGGACAGGTTCAGGGGCACGGATTGGGAGGTGACCGAGCATATAGGCGTGACAGTTCGAGAGCTCGTGAGTTCTTGACTTGTGGCCCTCCAGAGTTCTTCGGGACAAAGCTCGAGGAGGATCCTGAGGAGTTTATCAGGAAGATGCGGCGCACCTTACATTTTATTAATGCTTCAGCGACGGAGTCAGTCACATTGGCTTCGTACCGGTTGTATGATGTAGCGGCAAATTGGTACGAGTCATGGGAGTTATCCAGAGGCGACGGCGCTCCCCCAACAGTTTGGGATGATTTTTCTCAGGCTTTTCTTAGTCATTTTGCTGCCCCCGGAGCTACGGCGGGCCAAGGCTGACAGATTCTTATTGCTGAGACAGAGGGGTCGCAGTGTTCGAGAGTACAGTATGGAGTTCGACTCATTGGCCCGATACGCCCCTGCTGTGGTAGCTACTATGGCTGACAGGATGCACAGGTATATTATGGGGCTGGACCGTTATTTTGTCGACAGCTGTTTGGTATTGGCTGCTCAGCCCGGCATGGATATTGCCCGGATTCAGGCCCACGCCCAGGGCATGGAGGACCGGCATAGGGAGCGTCAGCCTGATAGGGGCCAGGATCGGAGACAGCCCAAGAGGGCCAGATCATCTGGGTATTCTGGAGATTTTCGGGGCAGGCAGCCTCAGCAGCCGCAGTAGCAGCAGCCTAGCAGACATCCATCCCAGCCGGCACAGAGCGCACCTCCACAGCCTACAGGTCGCAGATTTGATAGCCCAGGTTATTCAGGAGCAGGTCAGAGCTCCAGGGCTTCAGGTTCGCGGACAGACAGGGGTTCTGGTCAGACGAGGCCACCTAGGCCTCAGTGTTCTTACTGTGGCAGATACCATCCTGGGGAGTGCTACAGAGCCACCGGTGCATATTTTTCTTATGGCCGCCAGGGTCATTCTGTGAGAGATTGCCCGTATAAGGGTAGTTCGGGTGGTGCAGCGCAGCCTACCGGATCAGCCGCCGGGTCTTCATCTTCATCAGTGGCTATGCGCCCTACGGGGCCGGGTACTTCAGCACCAGCGGGTCGCGGCAGAGGCCGTGGTGGAGCTTCTAGTACTAGCGGTCCTTCGAACCGCATCTATGCTCTGTCCAGCCGCCAGGATCAGGAGGCATCGCCTAATGTCGTTACAGGTACATTATTGGTTTTCTCTCGGTCTGTGTATGCATTGATTGATCCAGGTTCGACTTTGTCATATATTTCGCCTCTGGTTGCTTGTAAAATTGGTATAACATCTGAACCTATAGAGCCGTTTGAGGTAGCCACACCGATTGGGGACTTTATTGTAGCAAAACAGGTATATAAGAACTGTTCTGTAATTGTATGTGGCCGTGACACTAAGGCAGATCTGGTGGAGTTAGATATGGTCGAGTTCGATGTTATTATGGGAATGGACTGGATAGCCTCCTGTTATGCTAATGTTGACTGCCAAAATAAGGTAGTTCGTTTCCAGTTTCCCGGGGAGCCAGTTATAGAATGGGCCGGTAATACAGCATCGCCGAAAGGTAAGTTTATTTCATACCTTAAGGCGAAGAAAATGATCAGAAAGGGTTATTTTTATCATCTGGTTCGGGTACAAGACTTGACAGCGGAAACGCCGACTCTTCAGTCAGTTCCTGTGGTTAATGAATTTCCGGATGTATTCCCAGATGAGCTTCCAGCCCTTCCTCCGGAGCGGGAGATAGATTTTACTATTGATTTGCTTCCAGATACTCAGCCGATATCTATTCCCCCGTAGAGAATGGCACCGGCAGAATTGAAAGAACTGAAAGAGCAGTTGAAGGATCTGTTAGAAAAAGGCTTTATCAGGCCCAGTACTTCGCCTTGGGGAGCCCCGGTATTATTTGTGCGTAAGAAAGACGGGTCGTTGCGTATGTGTATTGATTATCGACAGCTGAATAAGGTAACCATAAAGAATAAATACCCCCTCCCCAGAATTGACGATTTGTTTGATCAGTTGCAGGGCGCCAAGTATTTTTCGAAGATAGATCTTCGGTCTGGCTATCATCAGGTACGGGTACGGGAGGCCGATATTCCTAAGACAGCATTCCGGACCAGATATGGGCATTATGAATTTAGAGTTATGTCTTTTGGGCTGACTAATGCTCCTGCGGTATTCATGGATTTAATGAACCGGGTATTCAGGCCATTCTTAGACATGTTCATAATTGTATTTATCGATGATATCCTGGTTTATTCTCGGTCCGAGGCAGAGCACGCAGATCATCTGAGAGCGGTATTAGGGGTACTTCGGCATCAGAAATTATATGCAAAATTTTCTAAATGTGAATTCTAGCTGGCTTCAGTGGCATTCCTAGGGCATATTATTGCAGCTGATGGTGTCCGGGTGGATACACAGAAGATTGATGCCGTGAAAAATTGGCCCAGACCCACGACGCCCACAGAGGTACGTAGTTTCCTGGGGTTAGCAGGCTATTACAGAAGATTTGTGGAAACGTTTGCTTCGATTTCAGCGCCTTTGACAAGGCTAACTCAGAAGGGAGCCAAGTTCCAGTGGACTGATGCTTGTGAACGAAGCTTCCAGTTGCTGAAAGAGAAGCTGACTACAGCCCCAGTTCTGACTCTTCCAGAGGGACCCGATGGATATGTTATTTATTGTGACGCTTCTGGCGTGGGATTGGGCTGTGTATTGATGCAGCACGGTAGAGTTATAGCTTATGCTTCTCGGCAATTGAAAAAGCATGAAAAGAATTATCCTACTCACGATCTGGAGCTTGCAGCGGTGATCCATGCCCTGAAGATATGGAGACATTATTTATATGGCGTTCATGTTGATATCTATACAGATCATAAGAGTCACCAGTATATTTTCAGACAGAAAGAGCTTAATTTGCGGCAACGGAGGTGGCTGGAGCTCCTGAAAGACTATGATGTGGATATTCTGTATCATCCGGGAAAGGCTAATGTTGTTGCAGATGCGCTTAGCCGGAAATCTATGGGCAGCTTGGTAGATTTACAGCCAGACAGGAGAGAGATAGTACGTGACATTCATCAGTTGGCTAATCTTGGGGTTCGTCTGGCCGATTCTGGAGGTACACGGATTTCTATCCGCGGGGTTTCTGAATCATCTATTAAGGAAGATATCAAGCGGCATCAATATGAAGATCCTGTTTTGGAACGATACAGAGACACAACCTATGATAAGGAGAAGACTCCGTTCGAGTTCACTCCGGACGGGACTTTATTATTTAGGGGCAGGTTGTGTGTACCTGATATTGCAGGCCTTCGGCAGCAGGTTATGAGCGAGGCACATTATGCTCGTTATTCGGTCCATCCTGGGTCTACGAAGATGTTCCATGATCTTAGATGCCTATACTGGTGGGATGGCATGAAACGGGATATCGCAGAGTTCGTCGCCCAGTGTCCAAATTGTCAGCAGGTTAAAATTGAACATCAGAAACCGGGTGGACTGTTGCGAGAAATGGAAATTCCGACGTGGAAGTGGGAGATCATTAATATGGACTTCATTACCGGTTTGCCTCGCACTCCATGGAAGTATGATTCCATCTGGGTTATTGTTGATAGGCTGACTAAATCAGCCCATTTTCTCCCTGTCAGAACTACTTATTCCGCCGAGGATTATGCCAGGCTTTATATTAAAGAAATAGTGAAGCTTCATGGAGTTCCTATATCTATTATCACTGACAGAGGTGCTCAGTTCACGGCGAACTTCTGGAGATCTTTTCAGGAAGGATTAGGGACTCAGCTGAGCCTCAGCACAGCTTTCCATCCTCAGAGTGACGGACAGGCCGAGCGCACTATCCAGACACTTGAAGATATGTTGCGGGCCTATGTTATCGATTTCAGAGGTAGCTGGGAGGATCACTTGCCATTGATTGAATTTGCTTATAATAACAGCTACCATTCCAGCATCCAGATGGCTCCGTACGAGGCTCTGTATGGCAGGAAATGCAGGTCGCCTATTGGCTGGTTTGATATTGGCGAGACAGAATTAATCGGCCCAGATATGATCCAGCAGGCCGTTGATAAGGTGAAACTTATTCGGGAGCGACTATTGGCAGCCCAGAGTCGACAGAAATCATACGCTGACAAACGGCGTCGTCCTTTGGAATTCCAGGTTGGTGATTGGGTATTCCTGAAGGTATCGCCTATGAAAGGCATGATGCGGTTTGGCAGAAAGGGGAAGCTCAGTCCGCGTTATATTGGGCCTTATCTGATTGTGCGGAAAATTGGAAATGTCGCCTATGAGTTAGATCTGCCATCTGATTTGGAAGCGGTACATCCGGTATTCCATGTGTCTATGCTCCGCAAATGCATTGGTGACCCTTCCAGAATATTTCCTGCGGATGACATTCAGGTGACGGAGCAGTTATCATACGAGGAGCAGCCCATAGCCATTTTGGACCGCTAGGTAAGGAAGCTCCGGAACAAGGATGTAGCTTCTGTCAAGGTGCTGTGGCAAAACAATAATAAGGAGGAAATGACCTGGGAGGCCGAAAAGGAGATGAAGAAGAAATATCCTCATTTGTTCCCTATGCCCACAGGTAATCTCGAATCTTTGCTTAATTCCATTTCGATAATGAATGTGTACTAATTGTGCTGTCTATAAGCAGAAACTCCCCCGAAACCATTTCAAACCCTATACGATTAATTTAACATTCGGGGACGAATGTTCTAAAGGGGGGGAGGATGTTATATCCCGTGTTTTCGCACATTTGGAAAATTAGAAATAATCTTGACTTTTAAGAAGTAAGGCCATAATTGATTCTAATTAACACATGAGTTGTTTATGAAAGAATATTAATGTGGAAGAGTCGGGGAAGCCCAAGGGAAAAGTTGGAGTTTCGGGAATTATTTTCGGGAATTACAAAATAAGATCCGCAACCAATTGGGCTCAAAAAAATTAATGGAATGGAGGCCCAAATTAAGGGGCATGGCCGGCCAATCTTTGGCCCATGATCCACATGAATTAGTCATGTGCTTGGTCATGTGACAAGTTAATAAAGGGACCATATTATATTAGTTGTCATCTATTAGAAGTTTCAAGAGAAAGAAGAAAAAAACCAAGAGCAAGACAACGAACCCATTTCGGGTTTGGCCATAGAAAATTTACCATCAAAAATCTTGCTTCAAAAATTAATTTCTTGTTGAATTCCTACTAATTCAAGGTCCCTTTGCAATGTGGTGTAGTTGTTTTGGAGGAAGGAGCCATTGGTTCATCAATTTGATCATATACCCAAGTGAAGAAGACTAGAGAAAAAGGTAAGGATTCATTCCTTTTTATTGTGTTATGAAGTCTTGTTTGTGTTGTAGTATGTAGAAATGAGTTGAAAGTATAGAAATATGGAAGATTTCAAAGTGGTTTTGGGATATAGTGTCTAGCCGTGTATGCCTATTGTTGTATATATATGGTTAGTTAAAATTATGTTGTATTCTAGTTATGTTTATGGTGGAATTCACATTGGAAAGGAAAGTTGAATAAATTTGGTGGAAGTTGGAATATAGAAGTTGGCCGTGTGGTATGGTGTTGGGAAGATGGCAATGAATTAATTTATTTGGTGTGTTAGTTGAGTTGTAGGAATCCTTGCTCGTAAATGAAGATAAAATGACGTAAGTTTGTATTGAAACGGAATGTAGAAACTTATGTCGCTTAGTACAATTTTATGACATTATGAAAAACGAAGTTGTTAGGTTGCAAATTATGATGATCATGGATAGATTTGGAAGAAGGAATCATGTTATGAATATGTATGCCAAAGATTAGAAGTTTTGAATGAATTATGACCTTAGCGGAAAGTTGTATATTATGTATATCGTATGAACATTTTGAATAAATGATATGAAATGCTTCTAAACTATATGGTGATGATCTTGATTAATGATAAATATGAAAACATTGAACTTGGGTTGGAAGTGTGAAGTTGGAATGGAAGTTAGCGTAGTATGTCGCAAGGTAGAACTAGTTAGGTTATATTGTGAGCGTTGTTGTGGTTGGTATTGTTATTGGGTTGTTGTTGATTGTTTTGGGCCGAGTTGAATCCTCGGGGGTGCTATATGTATAGGGGAGGTGCTGCCGAAATTTCGGTAGACAAATGTGAACTTAAGTGAATTCGTAGAATCCATAATTTACAATTGGTAAATGTGACCATTTGCAGATTTCTGACGAAACGGGAACTGAGTTTGGAAAGGTATAAAAAACTCAAAAGGTATGTAAAGCTATCCCGATTCTTCTCTTGGCATGTCCTAGATGTACTAGGCTTGGATTTACGCCTCGGGGATTATTCTGTTCATCGGAATCCGCGATTGAAATTGTCGCATTTTCATTCAATGGAATTGAACACCTTAAGAGTCCTTTTTGGAGAATTATGCATATTTTCCCCAAATGGTCTAGAAAACTACGGAATGCCCTAGAGTCTTTCTAGGTGACCTCATAAGCATAAAAATGCGTAATTTGAGCCCACCGCCTTCCTTGTCCCGAGGTGGGCCTACTATTCCCGGTTTTACCCTTATTGTACTTAAGGCTTGTTTTCGAGCAGTTTTTGAAAGAAATGTCCTAACTACTCTTTTAAGTACTAACCAAAAACTGTTTTAAATATTCCATTAAGTCTTATACATTGTTTTGGCACGCGGAACGATTTCAGAAAGATTATGCTTCTGTAATTCTTTATGACATCCGAACCCCACGTATTATAACTCCGTCTGACTTCATTGGATTTGTTTGTCATTAATATGCCTCATCGAGTCTCTGAAAATATTTATGATATTTTAACTGCATTTAGTTTCTCACTACTCTATTCGTGGATGCCCCAATGTTTCCCACACTGAGCCCGGGCCAGGATATGTTGTCAAGCGTAATCCCCTGCATTGTTCGTCGTGCCTCGATGTGAGGGGGCAGGTATACGCGTACATGGGTTTGTGGAGTATGCTGTGCCATGTACGTTTGTTCTGATATGATTTACTATGGCCATCTGATATGACATATTATGTTACGGGGTTATGCCCCTATTCTGATTCTTCTGTGTTGTGGCACCAGCGTCGGGAGGGTGGCCACGTTCTGTCTGCCGAGTCCCTTGGCAGGGGCCGGATTTGATATGACATATGTTCTGTACACACTCTGCACATTTTGGAAATATGTATCTGATACTTTGGATTTTCCGTTTACTTTCTGTATGTTCTGCACCAGTTATGATTTTGTTTCTGTAACTCAGGCTTTACATATTCAGTACATATTTCGTACTGACCCCCTTTCCTCGGGGGCTGCGTTTTCATGCCGCGCAGGTACCGACGACAGGTTTGCTGATCCGTCCGCTTAGGATCTCATTCTGCTATTTTTGGAGCGCTCTTTTATTCAGAGCCATCTTTTGGTATAGTCTGTCACTTCTACATATGTATATTCTCGTTCATGGGTACGGCGGGGCCCTGTCGTGTCATATGATTCTGTCGGCCTGTTTAGAGGTCTGTGGACATGTTTGTGGGTTGGGGTCTTTCTGTACAGATATGTGTATGTGTTGTGTTTGGGCAATCCCATTCGCCGCGGCGGCCGGTCCGCATATATTTTGATGTTACTCTGTTGGCCCTGTGTGGCCTTTGTTGGTATTTTCTGCGTGCAGGGTATGTGGGATAGTCCGTAAAACAAAGGAAACTCTGCCGAAATTTTTCTGGAAATTATCTAAATTGGAAATAAAGCCTTGTCGGCTTCTGCTTTATACTAGGAAGTGTTTGATACAATTTGAGATAGCATTGTGTAGATGCGTTCGGGTGCCCAGATCGGGCACTAGTCACGACCTACGGGGTTGGGTCGTGACACAAATGGAATAATTTCTTGGGGCATAGTATAAGTACAGGTTACATACTCACCATAGAAGCCCGAGGATATGACAACCTACGAGAGCGATAGAATCACGGAATAAAGGGGGAGTTAGGTTCCGAGGCATTAGATCCTATAAGATCGTATGCAAGGTAGCTTATAAATATGTTAGAACTCCCACTAGGAGCATGTCAATAAAATGATGCTCAAATGACAAGAAAGTTGATGTATGAGAAAGTACCCTTTGCCACATTAGATAGGTAAGTGCGAGGAGTTCGAAAAAGGAGGTGGCTTAAATCAGAGTTTGGTGGCAAAAGCAATACTCGGGAAGAAATACTTGGGAAGCCAGAGTGAATGCGGAAGCCAAGTATCCGCACCTAGTCGAATCTCCAGGAAAAGTTCATGATGGTATGTATGTTTTAATTTTATGTTTTTGGTCGTGTGTGGTCATAAATGTGTTAATATTGTGATATGACCCTGTGAGGCGAAGATATTGTGGGTTGTTGTAATGGAAAGATAGTGTCCAAATTACAAAGGAAACTCCGGCAAATTTTCATAGAATCCCCGCTGATTTAACATTCGAGGACGAATGTTCCAAAAGGGGGGAAGAATGTTACACCTCGGAAAAGTCCCCGTACATGTACAAGGAATAGACCAACGAAGGATATGGGCGAGGGCTATTTTACTAAGCAAGGGGTGATGATTCGTGAATTTTTGGAAATGAAAAAGTTGTGGAATTTTATTCAGCACAGTGGTCGTGAAGTGGTATACGGCCCGTAAAGTGATTTACGGACCGTAAACCACCATCGTCCTCCAGCTTTCCAACTTTAACGTTCTGTTAATGTTGAAATGGTTAAATACGACTTGGAGGACGGCCCATAAACTGGTTTACGGACCGTAAACCTCGGTCATAAACTGCCATATTTCCAGCCAAACCTTTCTGTTTCTGGGATGATTTAAACGATCATGGAGGACGGACCGTAAACGACAATACGGTCCGTAAATTGTGGTTTACGACCACTGTTCACCCGACGGTTGTTCATTAAAAATCAAGTTATGTGATTATTAAAAAGGGACCAAAGCCTCATTTTATTTCATTACTCATCTATACAACTCAAGAAAGCTCTAGAACTCTCTCAATACTTCATCCGTAGAAATTCAAGGGAATCAAGGGAAGAAACTAGGATCATCAACACTAAACTTATGAAACAACTGAATGAAACCTAGTTGGAAGTCATCTTCTCCATGAAATCACAAAAGAGGTAAAGGAGGGTTTTGGTGCACAAGGAAGGATTCTACTCTAAGCTTGTTCCACCACCATCCAAGGTGAGTTTTATGACTTTAGCATGTGGTTTAAAGTATTAGAAGACTAAGACACTTGAATTGTAGTAAGACATAGGAAGTGCACCATTATTTAGTGAATAGTGTCACTGTGGAGTGATAGTTGAATGGAATCATGGAAGTTGATATGCTATGATTATAAATACGTTATAAATGACGTTTTGACCATGGAATAAGTGCGACGCATGAGTAAGAGTGACGATTAGCTAAAACCACTAAATGTGGAGAAATTGGTGGATTTTGCTAAACGTACATAAATGATGATTGCTGATTTCTATATTGTGGATATTGTCGCGAATGTTTGGGAGCTAAAATAGAATATGGGAAACGCAGTATAAACAAAGGTAGTGCTGCCCAATTTTCCCTAGAAATAGTAGTCCGTCCTTATAATTTCTTAGCTAACGACGACATGAATTCTCTTGAAGGTATATGCACGTGCAATAAAGGAAGTACGAGCAAGCGATAAGAATAGTAAACGTCAAAGGTATGTGAGGCTATTCCTTTTCTTTCAAAGGCATGATCCCTAGCTTACGATTTCATAAATGCTCCCATCTTTTCCTTGCTATCAAAGGTTAAAAAGTCTAAGATTCCGAAGCATGATTTCCTTCTTGATATTCCATAAATGTTTTCCAAGTACTCCTATTTTCCAAAACCAAAGGTTGTGATTATGTGAGTTCTTATGATAACGATGAAGGATATTTTTATTCAATGACAACGATGATGTCAAAAGTTAGAATATCATTATGATGACTATGATGAGAACGATCTTATGTTTAAAAGTTTCAAGTTTACGATTTCAAGGACTATATGAGAACGTCGAGCTATTTACTGATTTCTCAATTTATTCATGGATGGTGACTTTATTTCTAAATCTTCCAAAGTATATGAATGGATGCCTTATGAAGTTCATGATTTTATTCTATGCTTTCTTTTAATGCTATTCTTCATTGATAGTCTCGCCTTATAATAATTGTTCCTTCAAGGTGAGACAAAGCGACGATGATTACTCCATAACATAATCGGAGGCTTTCGACCTTACGTCACTTCGACGTACTTACAGCTTTTCCTTGGGCTCTCAAGCATGCTATGTATATTATGTATATATATATATGAAATGAAAATGTTTTCAGGGGAAATGGGGAAAGGTGAGGCGCTATAGACGCATAGCCACCTGGTCAGCTGGCATATCATGATTTCATCCTGGACGCGGGATGCCCGGACGCGGGATATATGGGTTATGGATCGGGCCGTACATTCCTCGGCACTAACTTAATATATTTATGGATCGGGTCGTACGTTCCTCGGCACTAACATATGATGACATATGGATCGGGCTGCGCGTTCCGCAGCAATTTACTATATGATGCTTTATGAGTATGCATGCATGGATCTGCCTTAAGAGGCAAGCAGTTATCGATTATCCCCTTGTACTTACTTTACTTTCTTATTCTTACTTTATTTCTTGATGTATGCCTTACATACTCAGTACAAT
Source organism: Lycium barbarum (assembly GCF_019175385.1). Classification (NCBI taxonomy): domain Eukaryota; kingdom Viridiplantae; phylum Streptophyta; class Magnoliopsida; order Solanales; family Solanaceae; genus Lycium; species Lycium barbarum. The sequence goes on from NC_083346.1 coordinate 66,207,492, forward strand.
GCTCGTACTGACAACCTTTTCTTTGGATGCTGTATTCATGCCCACAGATAGACGGGAAAACGGTCCAGACTGATAGGAGTCACTAGCCGAGCTGAAGAGCACTCCATCTTCCGGAGGTGCTAATTGGTTGTTCCTTTTGTGTATATATTTGTATGCCACTCAATAGAGGCTCAAAGATGCTCGATGTGGGTTGTGTGGTTCCACAACGTAGGTAGTACGCATGTGTATAAGTATATTGAAATATGTTTTTGTATTAACGCGTTATATTTTTGTAATGAAAAGCAAATCCTCTTTTTAAAGTTAACCGGAAATAGATGAATGATTGTTAAATGGGTTAGGTAAATGATAGTACGAGCGGTGCTCGGTGGTTAGCCCCGGGTACCAGTCGCGGCCCCTAGCCAGGTCGTGACACCTACTTCACTTCGTTTGCAATTTCTTGGTGTAGATGAACTTTGATGAGTTTCACACTCTTGATTTCATGGTTCTATTGTTTTTGATCTTGATTTTCCTTTGCTTCTCTTGTGGATGAATATTAGAGAGTATTCTAGATGTTTCTTAAAGTGTGGAGTGAAAATGAAATGAATTGAATGAAAAAGGGTCCCTTATACTTAACTTAAAATCTGATTTTTATGAACAGTAGTCGAAGTGCACAGTGGCCGTAAACCTAGTTTACGTATTCTGGTTTACGGTCCGTCTTTCATGACCGTATTTAAGCATAACAGAACCAGAAAGGTTTGCTGGAGTCATGTGGGTTTACGGTCACAGTTTACGGGTCGTATTTCAATTTACGGTCCGTATTCTTAGTCGTATTTAACCATTTAGACATTTGGCAGAAAGTTGAAGTTTTGGAATGTTGAAAGACGATAGCGGTTTACGGTCCGTAAACCGCTTTACGGGCCGTATTCTATTTTACGATCAACTGGGCCGAAGTGCAAATCTGCAACTTTCACATTTTCAAAACTCATAAGTAGTCATCCCCTTCTTAGTAAAACATCGTACACTCATACTCTTCGTTGGTCTATTCATTGTACGTTCACGGAGATATTTCTGAGGTGTAACATTCTTCCCCCCTTTTGGAACATTCGTCCTCGAATGTTAAGTCAGCGGGGATTCTACGAAAAATTCGCCAGAGTTTCCCTTGTAATATAGTACTACCACCCTGTCACAACAACCCATAATATCATTGCCTCACAGGGCCACAACATAATAGCAACATATCTATGGCCACACACGACCCAAAAGCATGAAAAGAAAACGTACATACCTTTTTCAAGCTTGGTTCTTAACTTACATCTTTCCCATTCCCTTTTCATCATACAATAAATTCTTCTAGGATATCTCTCATGTCTTTTATTGATTATGCAGCCTCGTACTAATAACTCCATAATCCTGTAGTGGTAACTTCTAAAGTGCTATAACTCATGTCTCGTATATTTTCCTCACACTCACATCTTCATAAAATATATATTGACAATATAGTCTGCACGATAAGGAAGCTATCATCAATTACTAACTTGCTCGGTAGCGCATCTCACTCTCTTACGTTTTTCTAACTGACCCTATCTTTTCTCTATTCTTTAGCAACTGCTATCTTGGAGGTTCTACCCTTCACACCCTAATTCCTTAAAACTTGTGTAGCATCGCCCTCACAATCCCCATTAAGTCTTATCAGTAGTATTTCTAAAGGTATTTCATATAGATTACCAGTGGTGGATCAATACTATCCTCAAGGATATATATATATATATATATATATATATATATATATATATAAACTGTTAATACCACATATCGTACTTTATTGATTACCGTCGCTACATAGCATAAAACCTCTCAATTCATACTTGTTTAATATGATAAATATTTATTTCTCCTTTCACACATTATCAAAGGTACAGATATACCTGTGGCGGCATTGAGAAATGACTCTGGATCCTGTCGCTCAGCTAAAGCATATATACGGGGCTGAGTGGCACCTGAAGTAGTTGCTCCCCCTCTGCCTCTACCTCCCCCTGCCGGAACCGGGGAAGTCTGCCCTCCCGGGCGCATCGAAGAAGAACCAGCCGCTGATCCTGCGGGCTGAATCGCGTGCCTACTGCCTCAAAATGGGCACTCTCTCATAATGTGACCCGACTGGCCGTAAACATAACAAACATCTGAGCCCAATCGGCATGGTCCCCAATGTAGCTTACCGTACTGGGTACATTGTGGTATAGATGATCTCCTCTGGCCTGAATCACTCCTATACCGAGAGCCCGACTCGGTGAAACTCTGGTCCAGTCCGGGATGACTAGAGAAGTCGGACCCCTGGTCTGCAACTCGTGGAGGTATACTAGTCACCGACTGACCTGAGTGCCTAGAATACGTCTGCCTCAATCCCCTTCTATGGTCGCTATCAGCACCTATGGATCTGGCCCTCTTACTTGGCCCCTGATCCATATCACGCTCGCCCCTTTGCAGATGTCGTTGCTCTTCTAGATTTTAAGCATGGGCTTGAATGCGGGAGATACCCATCCCGTCTTGCAATAAAGCCGTTAAGCAATCTTTGAACAAATGTGGCCCTAGGCCACTCACAAACCTATGCACTCTATCTCCTATATCGGTCACCATATCCGGGGCATATCTAGCCAACGAATTGAATTGAAGGATATACTCCCGAGCACTCATAGTCTCTTGTTTCAAATTTAAAAACCTATCCGCTCTAGCTCGGCAGACCTCAGGTGGCAAGTAGTGGCGGATGAAGGCATCTACAAATTCTTGCCAAACCGGAGGAGGAGCATTCTCTCCTCTTGATAATACCCAATTATTATACCATAAGACTGCCACGTCCCGGAGTCTGTAAGATGCTAACTCCACGGATTCAGTATTAGAGGCATGGATAATTTTCAATGTCCTCAACATCTCATCAATAAAGCCTTGCGGGTCTTCGTCCGGCTTTGACGCAAAGAACTCCGGAGGATTTAAAGTCATAAAATCGTGGGCTCTATTACTAACGGCCCTGTCACTTGAACCTGAACCCTGTAGCTGTGCCTGGGCGGCAACTAGCTGTGTCAATAAGCGGATAGCCTCGATAACTTATTGACTTGAAGCAACCGGGGGAGGAATTGGAGCTGGAGCACCTCCTTGTACTTCCACATGAGGCGGGGTGGAGGAAATATTAGATAGGGCCTCATTATGTGACTCGCCCTCTTCTACATGCATCGGAGGCTCTCTTTCTACCCGCCTCTTTGCCGTAGTCTTGCCCTTCTGGGTGGTTGTAGCTTCTCCCTTTGGCGGTATTCTGAAATCACAACACACTATTAGGGAGGATAAAATCTTATACACGGCTCTATCGCACGATCTCATAAGAAGAAAGATGGTCATTTTTTTTCCTAAATGCCCTGTAGCCTCTTGTTTATTGATGTGGCGCGCAATACACCATAAACAAGACACTACTAGACACGGCTCATAGACACTTCCTAGGACTGAACTCCTCTGATACCACTTCTATCATGACCCAGATAGGGGCCATGACGAGTACCCGGGGCTGACCGCCGAGCACCGCTCGTTCTACTACTCATCATACTCATTAAGCCTCCTTTTTCGTTCATAAACTCATAATCATAAAAAATATAAAAATTCATTAAAGAACATAATTACTTTTATATACATAAGCCCTCTGGCTATCAAAATATAATGTACACATATCTACGTATATACAGTAGTGATCTTGTGAGACCATATAACCCACACATACGTATCTACGAGCCTCTACTAGAGTACTAGACATATGGACGGGACAAGACCCCGTCGTGCCCAAAATACTTATACATATATATATACACAAAAGTATAAACCCGATTAGCACCTCCGAAATAATGGAGTGCTTCTACAAATCTGCTGATAGCTCCTAAAGGTCTACACCGTCTCCCTGTCTACCTGTGGGCATGAACTCAACGTCCAAAGAAATCGGACGTTAGTACGAATATTGTACTGAGTATGTAAGGCATGAATGAAACAAACATAATAGAGAAAGCATAGGTCATGAGGTGAAGGCAAAACCTACGCGACCTTTAAGGGTGAATACATTTCATACATATATCATATATTCATAATCGTCGTACATGAACCATCATAGCGTATACATCATCATGTCATATAATTCATCATCGTAGTACTATAGCTTCTCATACACATAAAACATTATCCGTATTCGGCCACGTAGGGCTCGACGTATTGGGCCACATGGTGGCTCGACAGTATCCGTATTCGGCCACGTAGTGGCTCGACAATATCACATACATATCTTCCATATTCGGCCACATTGGGGCTCGACCATATCACATGCATCATACAAGGATCAATATATCTCATCATTATCATTGCCATCACATAAATCTTATAAGCTTATCGTAACCTTTCATCAATGCACACATTTAAATTTAAAGACAATCTACGAAAATCACATCATTTCTAATCTTTGGGCTTAAGCTCATCATTTCCATTATCATTTCTATAGCGTATCTCTTACCTTTATCTCACATGAAATCCTTTATGAACATGAACTCGTAGTTTCACAAAACATTGGTTATAGGACATGCATTGAGGCTTATGAACAATCTATAACAATGTCGGGGTGACGTAAGGTTGAGAGCCCCTGCTTATATTATGAACGTTTATGAGTATCATGCCTCACCTTGAAGGAAATAGAGCATAAGGCGAGTGTTAACAAAGATAACATCATTAGCCTTATAGGAACATCATGCCACAATTTCTTGAATCGCTATACTCTAGCTCATTATCATCACCATCATATTCGTATGTAATTCAATATATTGAAGGACTCATAGGCTTCGTTTTGTAGAAGGGTTATATAAGACTTGAAGGATTCATGCCTTTTGAAAGAAAAGATAAGCTTTGCATACCTTTTTCTTTAGCTATTCTACCGCTTGATCGTTACTTTTCAATATTCGCGTCTTTACCTTCAGGAGAATTCGCATCCACGTCAGTTAATCGACTATAAGAACGCGTGACTATTTTCTAGGGAAAATTGGGCAGCATTTCCTTTGTTTCTACTACTTTTCCCATGTTTCATTTCAACAACCAAATATTCACAACAACACTCACAATATAGTATCAACAATCGTCAGTTATCTACATTTACCACATTCCACCATTTTTCTCCAATTTCTCCACATTTATGGGTTTTAGCTCATCGTCACATTTTCTCATACATCACACCTATTTTATGGTCTAAACGTCATTTATAACACATTTATACTCCCAACTCATCAACATTCATAATTCAATCCAATTATCATTCAACTATGGCACTATTCACTTTTATGACCCATTTACTACACTCTTCTATAATCCAAGTGTTTCAACGTATAAATACTTCAATCATCATGATAAAGTCATAAAACTTACCTTAGATGTGGTAGGAATGAGCCTTGAGTAGCAATACTCTTCTATGCCAAAAACCCTACTTCACTTCGTTTGCAATTTCTTGGTTTAGATGAACTTTGATGAGTTTCACACTCTTGATTTCATGGTTCTAGTGTTGTTGATCTTGATTTTCCTTTGATTCTCTTGTGGATGAATATTAGAGAGTATTCTAGATGTTTCTTGAAGTGTGGAGTGAAAATGAAATGAATGGAATGAAAAAGGGTCCCTTATACTTAACTTAAAATCTGATTTTTATGAACAGTAGTCGAAGTGCACAGTGGTCGTAAACCCAGTTTACGGGCCGTATTCTGGTTTACGGTCCGTCTTTCGCGACCGTATTTAAGCATAACAGAACCAGAAAGGTTTGCTGGAGTTATGTGGGTTTACGGGCCGTATTTCGATTTATGTTCCGTATTCTGAGTCGTATTTAACCATTTAGACATTTGGCAGAAAGTTGAAGTTTTGGAATGTTGAAAGACGATAGCGATTTACGGTCTGTAAACCACTTTACGACCGTATTCTATTTTACGACCAACTGGGCCGAAGTGAAAATCTGCAACTTTCACATTTTCAAAACTCATAAGTAGTCATCCCCTTCTTAGTAAACCATCGTACACTCATACTCTTCGTTGGTCTATTCATTGTACGTTCACGGAGAAATTTCCGAGGTGTAACAGTTACCAACGGAACTCCGCAAAGGGCTACCACCCTTGACCGGAATTGAACACCAAATTGACTTTGTCCCGGGGTCTCAATTGCCAAACAAACCGGCTTATAGAGCCAACCCGGACGACACTAAGGAGCTTCAAAGGTAAGTGGATGAGCTCCTTGAAAAGGGAGTTATGCGAGAAAGTATGAGCCCTTGTGCCGTGCCCGTGATTTTGGTGCCAAAGAAAGATGGATCATGGTACATGTGTGTTGATTGTCGTGCTATCAACAAGATAACGGTAAAGTATCGCCACCCCATACCTCGTCTTGATGACATGCTTGATGAGTTGAATGGTTCATGCATATTCTCTAAAATTGATCTTAGGAGCGAGTATCATCAAATCCGGATGAAACCCGGAGATGAGTGGAAAACCGCATTCAAGACAAAGTTTGGTCTATATGAATGGTTTGTGTTGCCTTTTGGCCTCACTAACGCTCCTAGTACTTTCATGAGTTTGATGAATCATATGATGAAACCTTTTATTGGCAAATTCATGGTTGTTTACTTTGATGATATTTTAGTGTATAGTGAGACCATAGATAAGCATGTTATTCATTTGAAATGTGTGTTTGAAGTGCTTAGACAAGAACAACTTTATGCCAATATTGATAAATGTTCCTTTTGTTTGGATGAAGTTGTTTTCTTGGAATTTGTTGTGAGCTCAAAGGGGGTTGAGGTTGATGAATCCAAAATAGAAGCAATAAGAAATTGGCCCACTCCAAAATCCATTGGAGATGTAAGAAGCTTTCTGTCACGTCCCAGCTAGGGGCCGCGATGGGTACCCAGGGCTAACCACCGAACACCGCTCGTTCCACTACTCATCATGCTAATTAACTACTCTTTTATCGATTTTATACTCAAATCATAAGAAAGTCATGTTTCATTTGTAAACATAAATAGTTTCATATACATAAGCCCTTTAGGCTATCAGAATAATATATACAATTATACCATAGTGACCTTATCCGACCACATAACCCACACTCTGTATCTACGAGCCTCTACTGAAGTACAAGACGCATAGACGGGACAGGACCCCGTCGAGCCCAACATATACAAATATACACAAAAGAATAATCAAGCACCTCCGGAACAAAGGAGTGCTTTCAATCGGCTAACAGCTCCTACGTGTCTGGCTCAAGCTCGCCTCCCTGTCTGCTTGTGGGCATGAACATAGCGTCCAAAGAAAATGGACGTCAATACGAATATTGTACTGAGTATGTAAGGCAAGAATGAAATAAATATAATAGGAGGACCGTGAGCCATAAGAGAAAGATATAACTTGCAAGAATGTCATAGGCAAATACATCTCGTACATATATCATATTTTACACAACCATAGTACATATGTCATCACATCACATATCTCCTCACATCACAATCCTCATCGTTAACCCGCGTCCAGGTAACCATCACATGCCACCCACTAGTGGTGATCATGCCCGGCCCTCTAGGCTTGGTGTTAACATCGCAGCCCGCTTTAGCGATGACATGCCTGGCCATCTAGGCTCGGTGGAACCATATGCAGCCCGCCTTAGCGGTGTCATGGCCGGCCATTCTGGTGCGGTGGAATATCACCATCACATAATCAATCATTACCCATCACTATTGCACATTTCAGGAACGTATCACTATCTTATCATAGCATGGTATTTTCATACATAACATAGGCATAGTATAAGCTAGCATCATTAAACATCTTATAGACACATCATGACTTAGCATTATTTCACATTTAGCATTAGGAGCATACATTAGACATTTGAAGAGAACCATGGCTATGTCAGGGTGACGTAAGGTCGTAAACCCCCGATTATATTATGAACATTTATGAGTACTTTGCCTCACCTTGAAGGAAATAGTGCATAAGGTGAGTGTTAGAAATAATGACATCATCAGCGTTATGGGATCATCATATCATGAACTATCGAATCTCTATACTTTAACTTATTATCATCATTATCATACTCGTATGTAATTTGGTATATTTAAGGACTCATAAGTTCCATCATATAGGAGGGTCATAAAAAGCTTGAAAGATTCATGCCTTTGAAGGAAGGGATAAGCCTTAAATACCTTTGACGTTTAACTAAGCTATCGCTTGCGTGTTCTCCTTCACGTTCTACCTTCAAGAGAATTTATATCGTTATTAGCTAAGCAATTATAAGAACGGGCTTTCTAAAGTTAGGGAAAATTGGGCAGCACTTCCTTTGTTTATACTACTTTTCCCATAGTCTATATCAACTCCCAAACGCTCACAACAACATTCACAATATCGCAATCAACAATCATCATTCATATGCATTGACCACAATCCACCATTTCTCTTCAATTTCTCCATATTCATGGTTATAGCTTACTATTGCGTTTCCTCATATATAATACTTATTTCATGATCTAAATGTCATTTATAACGTATTCATAATCGCAACACTCCAACATTCATAATTCAACCCAACTACCATCCAACCATAACACTATTCACTCATGAATGACCCATTTCCTATGTCTTTTTACATTTCAAGTATCTTAACCTTTCAATATCTTAAACAACATGGTTTAGTCATGAAACTTACCTTAGATGATGGTTGAACAAGCCTTGAATGGAATTACTCCTCTAGCATCAAAACCCTACTTCACTTCCTTTGGGTTTTCTTGAGAGAGATGAACTTTAGCTAGGTTTCATACACTTTGTCTCATGGATTTGGTGTTATTGATCATGGATTTCCTTTGATTTTCTTGTAGTGGAGATTGGAGAGTATTCTAGAGGTTTCTAAAGAGAAATATCGTAAAGATGAAATGAATTTAATGAGCTTGGGTCTCCTTTTAATGACTTAAAATCTTATCCGGAATGAACAGTAGCTGAAGTGCACAGTGGCCGTAAACCCAGTTTACCGTCCGTATTCTAGTTTACGGGCCGTATTTCGTGGTCGTATTTAAGCATATCAAAATCAGAAAGGTATGTTGAGGATCATGGTGATTTATGATCACGGTTTACGGGCCGTATTTCAATTTACGGTCCGTATTCCAAGTCGTATTTAACCATTTGAACATTTGACAGAAAGTTGAAGTTTTGTAAGTTGGAATACGACATGGTGGTTTACGGGCCGTATACTACTTTACGGTCCGTATTTCATTTTACGACCGACTGGGCCAAAGTGCAAATCTGCAACTTTCACATCTTCAGAACCTGTAATTAGTCATTGTGGAGCATAACCTTATCTCCTATTGCAATTACCTTTGAAATCTTACTCAGGGTCGTCAAACGTCGTTCCCGGGGAAATTTACGAGGTGTAAAACTCTTCCCCCCTTTTGGAACATTCGTCCTCGAATGTTAAACACTCGGGGTACTACGAAAATTTTGCCAGAGTCTCCCCTGTAATATGGCACTACCATCCTGTCATAACAACCCATAATATCATTGCCTCACAGGGCCACAACACAATAAAATTCTAAGAAAGACTTACGAAAGCTCCCGAAAGTAGGGGATATAATATCTTAGTAATGATGGAAATAGGGGTGTGCAGATACTTCAATTATTACACTTCCTTCATTACATACTTACCTCATATTGTTGGCATTTCATCTTGAGTCTCTTCTGGGGGTTGGAATAAATGCGGGTACTTGGACTTCATACTCTCTTCCGCTTCCCAAGTCATTTCTTCCCGGTTGTTATTTCGCCATAAGATCTTCACTGAAGCTACTTCCTTATTTCGAAGCCTTCGCACTTGCCTGTCTAGAATAGAAATAGGCACCTCTTCATAGGTTAGCTTTTCTATCACTCGCACATTATCTATCGGGACAATCTTCGTGGGATCTCCAATACACTTCCGGAGCATCAAAATGTGGAAGACTGGATGGACTGATTCAAGCTCCGAGGGTAAGTCCAATTCATAGGCTACATGACCCACCTTGCGGATAATTATATAGGGTCCAATGTATCTAGGACTTAGCTTCCTTTTCTTGCCAAATCTCATCACCCCTTTCATTGGCGATACTTTCAAAAATACCCAATCACCAACTTGAAATTCTAAGTCTCATTGGCGATTGTCTGCATAAGACTTTTGGCAACTTTAGGTTGTTAACAATCGATCTGGGATCACCTTAACTCTTTCCACCGCTTGCTGAATCAATTCATGGCCTACTAGCTGTGCTTCCCCTATTTCGAACCATCTGATTGGGGATCTACATTTCCTTCCATACAAAGCTTCATATGGAGCCATTTGGATACTGGAATGGTAGCTATTGTTATACGCAAATTCGATTAGCGACAAATGATCGTCCCAACTAGCACTGAAATCCAGCACACATGCTCGTAGCATATCTTCCAAGGTCTGAATAGTACGCTCGGCTTGTCCATCGGTCTGTGGATGAAATGCCGTGCTAAGCTTCACCTGTGTGCCTAGACCTTTTTTAAAGGACTTCCAAAACTTGGCTCTAAACTGTGCTCCTCGATCTGTAATAATAGATAACGGAATACCATGAAGTCACACAATTTCCTTGAGATATAACCTCGCATAATCTTCGGCTGAGTATGTAGTCTTAACTGGGAGAAAATGGGTAGCTTTCGTTAGTCTATCCACAATCACCTATATAGAATCATACTTGCCGCGGGAACGAGGTAACCCCACAATAAAATCCATGTTAATCACTTCCCATTTCCAAGCAGGGATTTCCATTGCTTGCAATAGGCCTCCTGGCTTTTAATTTTCAATCTTTACTCGTTGGCAATTTGGACACTGTGCTACAAATTCCGCTACGTCTCTCTTCATGCCATCCCACCAATACATCATCTTGAGATCATGGTACATTTTGGTGGCACCTGGTGAACAGAATACCGAGAACAATCTGCTTCTTCTAGAATCCGTCAGCGCAATTCCGCTACATTCGGCACACATAACCTGCTTCGGTATTTAAGAATTCCATCCATAGAAACTTCAAATGGAGATTTATCTTTTCCATAAGATATGTCTCTGTAATGGCACAGTTTAGGATCCTCATACTGGTGCTCTCTCACTTCCAAGTTCAAGGATGAGGCTGTGGGATCATTAATACTAATCCCCGCATTACCCAAATCGATTACACGCACTCCAAGATTAGCTAGTTGGCGGAGCTCATGAACCATCTCTTTCTTTTCCAGAGGGACTTCACATAGACTGCCCATTGATCGGCGACTAAGCGCATCGGCCACTACGTTCGCTTTTCCGGGGTGGTATAAAATGTTCACATCATAATCTTTTAAGAATTTTAACCACCGCCTCTTCCGCAGGTTTAACTCCTTTTGCTTGCAAATGTACTGAAGACTCTTGTGATCTGTGTCACGACCCGTCTAGAGGGCTGCGACGAGCACCCGGTGATAGCCCACCCGAGCACCCCCTTAACTCACTTTTATGCTTACATCTAGGTGAGCTATACAATTAAACATATAAATCTATTCGTTCATCATACTAGTCCCATTGGACGAAAATTCCTTTATATAATGATTGGCATCTATGCCACATCAACGTACATGAGCCGACAAGGCTATCAAAATGATATACAAAATATGGGCCGACAAGGCCAGACATATCTAACCATATACAAGTGACTACGAGCCTCTAAGAAGAGTATAACATATCACATGAGCGGGACAGGACCCCGCTGTGCCCATAATTATGTACACAAAACAACGAGTACCTAAAAGCTGTGGCTCCGAATGAAATGGAGCTCTGCTAGGTGGTCTTTGAGAATACCGCTATGGATCAAGTCTGTCTCCCTGTGCACCTGCGGGCATGATGCAGCGTCCACAAACAAAAGGACGTCAGTACGAAGAATGTACTGAGTATGTAAAGCATAGTCAATATCAATATAGAAGCATAGATAGCAACATAATAAATAGCGCAGGATGGGAAATGGAAATATCATCGTCATATGCACTTACTTGCCTTTCATAGGAACTTTCCCTTGCTAATACGTATTTGTGTACATACATCACTATCCGTACTCCACCATAATACCCGTACCATATTTGTGCTCGTATTCGTATACATGCCCTTATTCACATTCATATACATGGTCATATCATATTCGTAATCATATCATATACATAATCATGTCATACACATAGCATTTACATAGCATACCCTACCACGTAGGATCGGTGTTTTGATACATATCCTTATATAACATACCCGACCACGTAGGATCGGTGTTTCACGTACCCGATCATATATAGGCTCGGTGATCATACATACCTGGCCAACCAAGGCTCAGTGTTACACGTACCTGGCCCTACCAAGGCTCAGTGTTGTCCATACCCAACTGCAGTGGTGTGCACGCGTTACGTAAATATACATAGATATACATCTATACATAGACTACCCGGCCATATAAGCTCGGTGTTCCATAATAGTCATGCATATACACAATAGCTCATAATCATCTTTACTTTTAACCCCATTATCATAATCGTCATCGTTATTATCATTATAGCCATCATCAATATCGTTATCACTATCATCATCATTCATTTCATCTACCTTAATAGGCCTACTCATCATGCGAGGAACTTAGTACAATCGTAGCGTATCAAGAATCATGAGCTTACAAGCTCGGAAGATCAAATCATTTGAAAGACAATATACTCGTATAGAGGATTTAGATGTTTGGTCAAAGAACCATGCCTTATGAAAGAAGGGTTAGCCTTACATACCATTCTGTTTGACTATTTATCGCTTGTACGTTCCTCTTCAACGATCGCGTTTCTACCTTCATTAAAGTCATACTATCATTAGAATCGATAGCTAGCATCTATGACTAAAACTAGAGAAAGTCGGACAGCATCTCCTCCATGACGTATCTCAACTCCCAAACGTCAATAATAAATTCACGATGCCATAACAATAGCCATTACTCATTCACATTATCCATATTTCTAGACTTACATTCAATTCATCCATAACCATGGCCATAACACACACGATGTCCACTTACATACATTGTTCATCTCATGTTCTCAACATCATTTATATCGTATTTACAACACAATACATCAAGACCCATAGCTCAATTCATACTATTTCTCAAAATGACACTATTCCATATTCATGACTCATTTTTCTATACTCTTCTACAATCCAAGTATTTCAACTCTTGACTACCTTAAACAACATAGAAATATCATGAATCTTACCTTAAATGTTGTCTTACCTTAAATGTTGTAGGAACAAGCTTTAGTTGATAATACTCAACCATGTTTGTAGGGGATCCACACCGAAGAGCCAGCAAGAAATAACGATGGACGAAACAAGCGCCAATACAAAGGAATCAAAGACAGGTATACTTGCGTCAAGAAATGACCTGGGAAGGACAAGGATAATGAGATGGCGCAGTGGATTAAGAAACCCATGACGAGGAATGAGGACTCGTGTAAAGACCTAAGAGTTCAAGTATAAGGAGAATAAGGTAAAAGATAAGGAATGGGCATAAAGAGAAGGACGACTATAAAAGGGACCCTCCCGAAGTATTATGACACCCCATAAGATCAGTTGAACATTCGAGGACGAATGTTCTAAAGGGGGGGAGGATGTTATATCCCGTATTTTATACGTTCGGATATTTCAAGGTAGTCGTGGCAAAGTTAAGGGGACGACCATCTTCCAAAATTATTCTAATGTATAAGTTGGTTATGAATATTATTTATGAACATTGGTAGTATGAAAATGATGAGAAAGGTTAAGGGTAAAAAGGGAAATTCACAAAATGGCCCATGGTAATATTGTGGAAGGCTAGGGGCAAAACGGGAATTTCACAAAGTGTGCAAGAATGTTCTTGGAGGACCAAAGTGTTCAAGAAAATTCATGAAGAGGCCAAGTTAGCCGTGGGAGTGTGTGTGTGTGTATGTGGGTCCCATTATTTTATGGCCATGTGATCATATATATGGACCAAGGCTTATAAGGCAAGATATTAGTCATCTTTTAATACAATAATTCAAGAAAAAGGAAGAAAATTCTAGAAAAATGGAGAAGAGGGCATGTGGCCCTCACATGCTCATAAGAACTATATACATATATATATGAGGGAAGATGACTAATTGATCACTAATTAAAGAAACTTGGAAAAAAAAAAGGGAGACAGAAAGGGAGCTAGGTTCGGCCATGGCTCCAAAAATGGGAGCCATGGAAGATGTTTAAAATAAATTATCTCTTCCAGCTTTTCAACCAATTGGAACGTCCTCGTTAACATGGGAGAGTTGTTGGAGCAACTAAATCACTCATTTGAGCAATATATGCCCCTAGCCGAATGAAGAGATAAGTGGAAAAGGTATGTGTTTAACCTTCTCTTATATGTTTATGGATAATTCGTGAGTATCGTGGAAGGTTGAAATGAATGAAATTCATGGAAAATGTGATGTTGAAGTGGTGGTCGTGTGTGTGTAGCATTGGTCGTGTACATGTGGTGTTGTGTAGAAGAAATAGATTAATTTTACTTAGTCTTTTGGTTGTTGTTGTAATGTGTAGAAATGAATGAAAACGCATGAAAACATGTATGATGTTATTGTGGCCGAATAGGGGTTGGTTTGGCAAGTTATGGTGAGTTGATTCTATTTGACATTTTAGTTGTTGTTGTTGTGGAATCCATAAGAAAATGAAGTTGTAATCGTTATAGGATTGTTGAAGAAAGCTAATGCGACACTAGCTTGGATTCTTACATTGTATGGATGATGTTGTTAATGCATGGTTGTTGATATGGTTTATGAATCTAGAATGAGAAAAATGTGTGGTTAATACTTTTGTTGAAGTTGGAGGATTCGGGTAGCATTGGATCATTATGAATATTGTAGTATTGTTAAAATAATTGTTGGTATTGTTGTTGATAATGTGGTCGAGTTCCATTCTCGGGTTTGTTGTTGAATTGGCCGAGTTAGATTCTCGGGGATGGTGTATTTACAGGGGAGATGCTGCCGAAATTTCGGTAGATTATAAATGAATTTGTTTGAAGGATTAAGACAAGTATATGGTGATGAATCTAATGATTGCGTCAATCTTCTTGAATGTAGACTAGCGATAGCGAGCTTGGACGATTAGGCGTAGCTAATAGGACGCGGAACAGGTATGTTAAGGCTCGTCCCTTTTCTTCCAAGGCATGATTCCTAGTTTATGATTTCATAAGTATTTCCATAATTTCCTTGTTTTCAAAAGTTAGAAGTTTATGATTCTATGCCATGATTCTCTTCCTAATAACCCGTAAACGTTTTCCAAAATGTCTATACTTTTCTAAAATAAAGGTTCATGATTTTGTAAGCTTTTGTGACTACAACGATGAATATGCTTTTGTAATGATAACGATGATGTCAAAAGAAGAGAATATGTCCACGATGATTATGACAAGAATGGTTTCATGTCTAAAAGTCTTAAGTTAAGGATTCAATATGAATATAAGAACAATGAGCTAGTTCTTGATTTCAATTCTATTCCTTTGTTATGACTCTATTTTCTAAAGACTCCAAAGTGTATGAATTGATATTTTATGAGGCTTATGATCTTATTCTATGTAATCTCTTAATGCTATTCTTCGCTGATAGTCTCGCCTTATAATACTAGTCCCTTCAAGGTGAGGCATGACGATCTTGATTATTCCATAATGTAATCGGAGGTTACCGACCTTACGTCACTCCGATAAAGTTATAGCGTTTGGTTGGGCTCTTATGCATGCTTATGATGGATAATAACACCGTGTCTATATGGCACGGGCAGTCACCGCTAAGGCGGGCAGCTATACGGATACACCATGACCTTTTGGCATGGGCAGACACCACTAGTGGGCGGCTATGGATGATTACACCGCGCCTATACGGCCGGGCAGTCACCGCTAAGGCGGGCAGCTATACGGATACACCATGACCTTTTGGCATGGGCAGACACCCCTAGTGGGCGGCTATGGATGATTACACCGCGCCTATACGGCTGGGCAGTCACCGCTAAGGCGGGCAGCTATATGGATATGTATACAGGAAAGTAAAAGTGAGCATGCATGATTCCACCTTAAGAGGCAAGCAGTTACAGTCGTACCGTTTCTTATACTTTCCATATGTTCCTTGCTATGTTGTTGTTCATGTTCTGTCCATTTTATTATGTTATCATTTATGCTTTACATACTCAGTACATTGCTCGTACTGACCCCTCTTCTTCGGGGGCTGCGTTTCATGCCGCGCAGGTACACCCAGATGAGTTGAAGCTATTATAGAAGATGTTCCAGCGAAGTTGGCGAGCTCCATTTGGCCCTTGAGTGTAGGCGAGTCAGCGTACTATGCTATGATGTCTTGTTCGAAGTTAGAGACTTTGCAGACAGAGTTGTGGTTATTGGTTGTCAGTTCAGTAAGCGGCTCCACCGGCCGATGTGTCATACGTGTTATGATATAAGTTTCATATAATTACAGATTTTGTTTGAATTGAGTACAAAAAAAAAATCTGAAGGTTTTACTATGTTTTCATTTCTTATTAATGTAAGAGTCTAAGGAAATTAAGTACGTAATAAGAGTCAGCGGGTTCGCTCGGCTCCGAGTATGGGGTCGAGTGCCCATCACACCCTAGTAAAGTCGGGGTGTGACAGGTGTGATGTAGAAGTGAAATGAAATAAGCCT
Organism: Lycium barbarum; assembly: GCF_019175385.1. Taxonomy (NCBI): domain Eukaryota; kingdom Viridiplantae; phylum Streptophyta; class Magnoliopsida; order Solanales; family Solanaceae; genus Lycium; species Lycium barbarum. Next base: position 66,224,249 of record NC_083346.1, read on the forward strand.
TGGTCCCCTTATTTAATGACTTAAAATCTTATTTGAAGTGCACAGTGGTCGTAAACTTGGTTTACGGACTATACTTCGTGGTCGTATTTAATCATATCAGAACCAGAAACTCAAACTGAGATGTGGTGATTTACGGACGCAGTTTACGGGCCGTAAACCACTTTACGGTCCGTATTTTGGGTCGTTTTTAAACATTTTCTCATTTGGCAGAAAGTTGATGTTTTGGAAGCCAAAATACGACATGGCAATTTATGGGCCGTATACCACTTTACGGTCCGTATTTCATTTTACGACCACTGGCCAGAATGCAAACTTGCAACTTTTCACATTTCCAAAACCTATGATTATTCATTATGGAGCATAACCTCTCTCGTATTGCGATTGCCTTCGGAATCTCACTTAGGGTCATCAAATGTTATTTCTTACTCGCGAAAACATCGTACGCTCGTACTCATCACTAGTTCATTCACTTGCGTACCAACGGAAGATTTTTCCAAGGTGTAACATTCTCCCCCCCCCCCCCCCCCCCTCTTAAGAACATTGTCCTCGAATGTTAAAGCTTAAGAACATTGTCCTCGAATGTTAAAGTCTTCGGGGATTCTATAAAAATTTCGCCAGAGTTTCCCCTGTACTATGACACTACCATCCTGTTACAACAACCCATAATATCGATGCCTCACAGGGCCACAACACAATAGCATACAAGTTTGGCCACGCACAGCCCAAAAAGCACAAAAGGAAAACATGCATACCTTAAAATCTTGACGTCTCATCTTGGACTTCTTCCAAGGGCTGAAATAAATGAGGGTATTTGGATCGCATTCTTTCATCCGCTTCCCATGTCATTTATTCTCGTTTACTGCTTCTCCATAAAACCTTAACTGAGGCCAATTCTTTGTTTCTAAGCCTCCGTACTTGCCTATCTATCATGGCAATGGGTATCTCTTCATAAGATAACTTTTCTGTCACATGTACATCACTTATTGGCGCGATCTTAGTAGGATCTCCTACACACTTCCGAAGCATCGAGACATGGAAAACCGGATGGACTGACTCCAAATCCGGAGGTAGATCTAATTCATAGGCTACCTTGCCCACTTTTCTTACAATCTCATAAGGCCCAATGTATCGGGGAATAAGCTTCCCCTTTTTACCAAACCTCATTACACCCTTCATAGGCGACACTTTCAAGAATACCCAGTCTTTCACTTTGAACTCCAAGTCTCTTCGACGATTATCCGCATAGGACTTTTGGCTACTTTGGGCTACTAACAACCGATCTTGTAAGAACTTAACTTTCTCTACAGCTTGCTAGACCAAATCTGGCCCTATCAATTTAGCCTCTCTTATTTCAAACCACCCAATTGCGGATCTACACTTTCGCCCATATAAAGCTTCATACGGTGTCATGGTAACTTTTATTGTAAGCAAATTCAATGAGTGGCAAATGATCATCCCAATTTCCTCCAAAATCTATCATACATGCTCGTAACATATCTTCAAGAGTCTGAATAGTACGTTCAGCTTGTCCATTGGTCTGTGGATGAAATGCCGTGCTAAGGCTCACTTGGGTCCCTAAACCCTCTTGGAATGACGTCCAGAAATTAGCTGTAAACTGAGTCCCTCTATCAGAGATAATAGATACTGGAACACCATGGAGTCTCACTATCTCCTTAACATATAGCTTTGCATAATCTTCTGCCACATACGTCGTTCTGACGGGTAAGAAATGAGCTGACTTTGTGAGTCTATCCACAATCACCCATATGGAATCATACTTACGTCGAGAACGGGGTAAGCCTGAAATGAAGTCCATGTTAATCACTTCCCATTTCCAAGTTGGGATTTCTATAGCTTGCAACAATCCACCCGACTTTTGGTGCTCGATTTTCACTTGCTGGCAATTTGGACATTGAGCTACGAATTCCGCTATATCTTTCTTCATTCCAATCCACCAATATATAGACTTAAGGCCATGATACATTTTCGTCGCTCCGGGGTGGATAGAGTAACGGGAACAATGGGCTTCCCTCATTATTTGGTGGCGTAAGTCTGCCACATCCGGAACACATAACCTGCCTCGACAGCGGAGAACTCCGTCTCCTGAAATATCAAATGATGACTCATCTTTCTGGGGGAGTGTATCTTTGTACTGCATTAGCATGGAATCTTCGTATTGTCGCTCTTTCACTTCTGCTACTAACGACGAGACCGCTGAATTCTAAATAGTAGCTCCCCTGCTACCTGAGTCCACCACTCGAACTCCTAGGCAAGCTAACTGCTGGAGCTCACGGGCCATTCCCCTCTTCTCTGGTCGTACATCACATAAACTTCCCATCGATCTGCGGCTAAGAGCATCAGCTACAACATTTGCCTTTCCAGGGTGATACAAAATATTGACATCATAATCCTTTAGCAGTTCCAACCATCGTCGTTGCCGCAAATTCAACTCTTTCTTCTTGAAGATGTACTGGAGACTCTTATGATCTGTGTAGATATCCACATGGACACCATATAAATAATGTCTCCATATCTTTAATGCATGAACCACCGCGGCCAATTCTAGATCATGGGTCGGATAACTCTTCTCATGTTTCTGCAATTGCCTTGAAGCATACGTAACCACTTTACCATGTTGCATCAATACACAGCCTAGCCCAACACCTGAAGCATCACAATAAACAACATATCCTTCCAATCCCTCTGGGAGTGTCAAGACTGGGGAAGAAGTCAATCTATCCTTCAACTCTTAGAAACTACGTTCGCAAGCATCTGTCCATTGAAACTTAGCGGATTTCTGGGTCAACTTTGTGAGCGGTGCAGAAATAGAAGAAAAACCTTCAAAAAACCTCCTGTATTAACATGCTAAGCCTAGAAAGCTACGAACCTCCGTAGGAGTTGTGGGCCTTGCCCAAGTCTTCACGGCCTCAATCTTTTGACTATCCACTCGAATACCATCGGCTGCAAGAATATGCCCCAGAAATGCAACTCAGTTCAACCAAAACTCGCATTTGGAAAACTTTGCAAACAACTCTCGAGTCCGAAGAACTCCAAGGACAGTGCGCAAATGATCCGCATGTTCTGCCTCGGATCTAGAATACACCAAGATATCATCAATAAATACGATCACAAATAAATCCAGGAAGGGCCTAAACACATTGTTCATCAAATCCTTAAATACGGCCGGTGCATTAGTTAGCCCAAATGACATCACCCGGAACTCGAAATGGCCATATTTTGTCCTGAAGGCTGTCTTAAGGATATCTTTATCCCTAACTCTCACTTGATGATACCCGGACCTCAAATCAATCTTTGAAAACCATTTGGCGCCTTGCAATTGATCAAATAAATCATCAATCCTCGGAAGAGGATATTTATTCTTAATCGTCACCTTATTCAATTGCCGATAATCAATGCACATTCTCAAGGAGCCGTCTTTCTTTCGAACGAACAATACGGGCGCTCCCCACGGGGATGAACTAGGCTTAATAAATCCTTTATCAAGTAAATCTTTCAATTGCTCCTTCAACTCCTTCAATTCTGTAGGTGCCATTCTATAAGGAGGAATAAATATAGGCTTAGTGTCTAGCAACACATCAATAGCAATGTCAATCTCCCGCTCGGGAGGAAGGCCTGGAAGCTCTTCCGGGAACATATCCGGAAATTCATTTACTACGGGAACTGACTGAAGGGTTGGCGATTCAGCTTCCATATTTTGAACTCGCACTAGGTGATAAATACATCCCTTTGTGACCATCTTCCTTGCCTTTAGATAGGAAATAAACCTAGCTTTTGGTGAAGCCGTATTCCCTTTCCATTCTAAAACTGGTTCTCCCGGAAACTGGAAACGAACCATCTTCATTCTACAATCAACATTGGCATAACAACAAGCCAACCAATCCATGCCCATAATGACATCAAAATCTACCATCTTTAGTTCATGCAATTCAACTATAGTACGGCGGTCACATATCACAACTACACAATCTCTATATACTCGGCTAGCTATTACCGATTCACCCACGGGTGTAGACACCTCAAAAGGTTTGATCGACTCCGGCACGATTTTAAATCGACCCGCAATATATGGAGTAACATAGGACAATGTGGAGCCCGGATCAATCAAAGCATATACATCATGAGAGAATACCGATAATATACCTGTGACCACGTCAGGAGAAGACTCAAGATCTTAGCGTCCAGCGAAAGCATAAATACGGTGTTGAGGACCGCTAGAACTGGGAGCTCTCCCTCTGCCTCTACCATGGCGAACTGGCGCATGTGAACCTGGCCCCATAGGGTGTATAGAAGATGAAGATCCGGCTACTGACCCTGAGGGCTGGGTCCTACCCCTACCATGAACCGAGGGGCAATCACGCATGATATGGCCTGGCCGACCACATGAATAGCAACCATCTGAACCCGATCGGCATTGACCGCAATGCAACTTCCCACACTGGGAACATCGTGGCACGAGCGGCCTTGCCTGACCCGAATCACCTCTAAACTGGTACCCTGAAGAAATCGGACTCGGCCCTGCACGAGCAGATCTATCAAATCTCTGGCCTGAAAATTGTTGAGGTGCACTGGTCATAGAGTAGCCTGAATGCCCGGGAAACTGCTGCATGTGCCCACCTCTAATCTCACTCATCGGACCCGATGATCTGGCCCTCTTGCTATGGCCCCTATCTTGCTCACGTTCCCTTCTTTGCTATTGCAGGCTTTCTTCTAAGGTTTGAGCATGGGCCTGAGTGCGTGCAATATCCATACCGTCCTGAAGGGACGCAGTCAAGCATCTATCCATCAAATGTGGCCCTAGGCCTTTCACAAATCGGTGTACCCGGTCACCCATATCCGCTACCATGGCCGAAGCATACCTAGCCAAGGAATTGAAGCGGAGACTATACTCTAGAGCACTCATGCTACCTTGCCTCAAATTTAAGAACTTATCGGCTCTAGCTCGCCGAACTTCCGGAGGCATATAGTGTCGGAGAAAAGCATCAACGAACTCTTGCCATACCGGGGGAGGTGCATTGGCTCCTCGTGAAGCAATCCAAACCGTATACCACTGGATCGAGACATCTTTCAATCTATATGATGCTAACTCCACTGATTCGGTGTCCGAAGCATGTATCAATCGAAGCGTCCTCAACATACCATCAATGAAATCCTGAGGGTCCTCTTCCGGCTTTGACCCAAGGAATTCCGGAGGGTTTAAAGTAATGAAGTCACGGGCCCTTGCACTAACAGCCGTATCACCTTGCCCTGAACTTTGCCTCTGAGTCTGGGTCGCAACCATTTGAGTCAGCAAATTAATGGCCTCTTTCACATCTTGGCCCGAAACAGCCGGTGGAGGAGCTGGAGGTGCCGGAGCTGGGGCTGAGGCTCCCTCACGCTCCTCTAATATAGGCACTGAACGGGAGGACTGGGATTGAGCCGCACTCTGGGACTCACTTTCCTCTACTACCGGTGGCGGTGCTTTTTCAGCCCGCTTTTCTGCCACCGTCTTGCCCTTTTGGGCAGCTGTAGCTTTTCTCTTTCTAGGCATTTCTGAAATACACAACACACGATTAAGGAACAATAATTTCTCACAGCATAGCTCAATCACACGATTCTTATCAAGAAAAGAGGGTCATTTATTCCTAAAATGTCTGCAGCTTCTTGTTTATAAGTGTGGCGCGCAACACACCCATAACCAAGACTCTACTAGACACGGCTCGTAGACACACCCTAGGACTGAACTACTCTGATACCACTTTTGTCACGACCCGTCTAGAGGGTCGTGACGAGCACCCGGTCCTAGCCCACCCGGGCATCCCCTTAACTCACTTTTATGCTTACATCTAGGTGAGCCATACAATTAAACATATAAATCTATTCGTTCATCATACCAGTCCCATTGGACGACAATGCCTTTATATAATGATTGGCATATATGCCACATCAACGTACATGAGCCGACAAGGCTATCAAAATGATATACAAAATATGGGCCAACAAGGCCAGCCATATCTAACCATATACAAGTGACTACGAGCCTCTGAGAAGAGTATAACATATCACATGAGCGGGACAGGACCCAGCTGTGCCCAAAATTATGTACACAAAAGAATGAGTACCCAAACGCTATGGCTCCGAATGAAATGGAGCTCAGCTAGGTGGTCTCTGAGAATACCGCTATGGATCAAGCCTGTCTCCCTATGCACCTGCGGGCATGACGCAACGTCCACAAACAAAAGGACGTCAGTACGAAGAATGTACTGAGTATGTAAAGCATAGTCAATATCAATATAGAAGCATAGATAGCAACATAAGAAATAGCACAGGATGGGAAATGGCAATATCATCGTCATATGCACTTACTTGCCTTTTATAAGAACTTTCCCTTGCTAATATGTATTTGTGTACATACATCACTATCCGTACTCCACCATAATACCCGTACCATATTTGTGCTCGTATTCGTATACATGCCCTTATTCACATTCATATACATGGTCATATCATATTCGTAATCAAATCATATACATAATTATGTCATACACATAGCATTTACATAGCATACCCGACCACGTAGGATCGGTGTTTCATACATATCCTTATATAACATACCCGACCATGTAGAATCGGTGTTTCACGTACCCGATCATATATAGGCTCGGTGATCATACATACCTGGCCAACCAAGGCTCAGTGTTACACGTACATGGCCCTACCAAGGCTTAGTGTGGTCCATACCCAACTGTAGTGGTGTGCGCGCGTTACGTAAATATACATACATATACATCTATACATATACTACCCGGCCATATAAGCTCGGTGTTCCATAATTGTCATACATATACACAATACCTCATAAGCATCTGTCACGACCCAACCCCTTGGGCCGCGACTGGCGCCCTACTTGGGCACCCAAACGGACATACAAAAAAAATCATCATAGCAAAGCTTAACACGGATTTCAAATTCATCATTTTTAAACAGAGTTGAGAATGAATATTTTCTTGCGCGATTGCGCGTACAAAACATCATATCAGAATCAGAAGAGGCGGCGGAATATACCTCGCCGAACATATGCACATATATCAAAAAGCCGGCAAGGCTATCAAATATGTCAAAAGCCGACTAGGCTATCAAATGGCGCAAGGCCCAAAACACATATACAAATGCACGCCGACAAGGCTGCCATAACGAATAGAATCATACAAACACATCGGAACAGAAGTAGGCACACACACCCACAAATACGTCTACAGACCTCTAAACAGACAAACCGAATCATATGGCGGGACAGGGCCCCGCCGTACCCCTGAACAAATACATATATACATAGCGAACAAATATATACCAAAATGTATGCTCTGAAATGAGAAGAGCACTCCAAATAGCAGAAGGGGATGTCCTAAACTGGTGAATCACCAAACTGTGCGTCTGTACCTGCGGGCATGAAACGCAGCCCCCGAAGAAAGGGGGTCAGTACGAAATATGTACTGAGTATGCAAAGCAGAATATACAGAAAACAAACCTGAGACATAAATGAAACAGAAGTGCCGAACATAAGTGCAAATCCAATCATATCAAAATGTTTAGTTTCAAATATGTAAGTCATGCGTAGGGTACAGAAGAATATGGTCGCCCGCCCGTCGATGGCGCCATAACATAGCATAACACCAGAAAGGTTTCAAATCTCCGTATCCCCGTCACATATCACATCACCGCATAACGCCATACACAGCATACCACCAAATATAAGTGGAACCCGACCATCTTTTGCGAGTAGCTCGGTGAACCATAAACACAGAATAACTCCGGAGTATAACAAAGTGTGCACGACAACAGAACTGGCCCGGGACTCGGCGAAAGAAATAACAGAATGCACGAATAGAGTCGTGAGTAGTCATATGCATAAAATCATTATCATAAATTCAAACATAAGCAAAATGATCATATTTGAAAATCGAAATAATAATCATACTAAATTCTTTCAAAGATTCTCCGGATTTCATAAAGGAAAGTCGCGGGACCCATGGGTGGGTATTTACCCGAGTCGGGCCCGCCTATGGAAAACATACATATCATATGTCATATAGACTTCTACAAAAATATTAGAGTAATCCGAGCATGTTTGTGAAAGATATGGCATTCCAAAAATTACGAACTTCTTTAAAGTGAACCCTTTTTATGCAAAATTCGGAAAACGATTATTTCAAAGACATAAGGGTTCATATTTCATCAAATCATACATAAGAGTGCCAAAGAACATATACGGATCATAACATGCTCGGACTTCGGATTTGAAATTTCCTTAAGGCTCTAATTTAGCCTATGTAAAACTAAGGCATGCCAAAAAGAAAGGAAGTTGCTTTACATACCTCGTACGCACTCCAAGATGGCCAATCTAAAGTAAATTCCAATCTACGCCTCGGGCTCCCCAAGGTCTACAAATATGCCAACGAATATCCAATCATTAGCTAAGGGCACTTAAGCCATCCATTCCAAACTAATCATTAAATTCTACGAAAAATTCGGCAGCATTTCCCCTGTAAATAGGCGATCCCGAGAATTTATCTCGCTCAAAATCAACAACAACAACCACAATAACCAACCTAACAACATTAATAATAAATTCGGAAGGCAAAATAACATTAATAGCTCTCTTTTTCATCGTTCGACAACTTTCCAATTATTCAATTCAATGGCTTACTTTCAAGCCACAATATCGTTCACACATTTAATTATCAACCCAAATCCTTACCATAATATTCAAGGGCATTCTAAACAATTCACATAATATTTCTAACAATCCACAATTTCTCCAAAGTTTTGGCCGAAAACAGCCCCCTTAGCCGAGAGCAGCCCCCTATTTTCTTTCCTCATTTTCAAGTCATGTTTTGTATCACAATCCACAATATATCGATGTCATTTTCACAAATATACGACTTACATCAAAAGCATAATAAGACCCAAATCAGCCCACAAAATCTCAACGTCATTCTTGAGTCATTAAATGCTCAATTCCAACTAGAATTCATAATGATGACAATTAAGACGTTAAGCGATATAAATACGATCTTCGGCATATAATAAGACCCATATTCGTCCACGCTACACATATACATATGTTAATGGTTCTCATAAATAAAGGTTACATTAAGTGCACCCAAATTCTCCAAATCATTCTGCACATTTACCATATCAATTTTGGGACATTAAACTCTCATTTCCAACATAAAAGTCATCACAATAGCCATTACGACGCTAAGCGATTTTAATTCATTCTTTGCCAAACATTTGGGGCTATACACGGCTACAATACACACATACATACATATATCGATAATTCTCATTCATTTCTTCACCTTGCAATAATCAACATACTAAATGGAATTAATTCATCACTTAGTCACAACACCCATTTACACAACTTCACACACCATACACGACCCAACTTCCAACATACTACATTTCACGATTTTCATCCATAATAACATACTATAATATGCATACAACATTTATAACACACAAAACAAGAGGAATTATCACCTTTCTTCTTCAACTCCACAAAGGGGTTAGGGTTTGCAACCTCTTGAATGAAGGACTTGATCACTCCAACAATGCTTCCAAGCTACTTAGGGACCTCAATATAGTGGGTTTGTATCAAGGAAATAATTTTTAGAGAAGCAAAAAAATGATCTTGGATTTTCCCCTCTTGGCCGTGAGCTTCAAGTTGAAGCTCTTCAACTTGTGGCTCTATTTTTGCTAAGTAGAAAATGAGGAAAGATGACTTGAAAGTCATCTTTTAGTCCCACTAAAATATCTCTACAAATCTTTGGCCCACACAATGTGTTGGACCATTTAAAATTGGCCACACAATTGTGTGGGACCACTTCATTGTACACGGCCACATGGCTCTATTTTTGCAAGATTTTTAATTCCAATTTTGTGAATTGTGGTCCCAATTTTCCCTAAGTGTTCAATGCCATCAATTTCATATATAACTTATGTCTCGAAATAAAATCAAATGGTCAAAAGTCCCGACTTCAAATCCCGGAATAGTCTTGGCCTTAAATTATCATAGTTAATCCGGGTTGTCCCAATGTATAAAAATACGGGACGTAACATCCTCCCCCCCTTAAGAACATTCGTCCTCGAATGTTGGATTAATTCTACGGGTCTTATTACAAATTCGGCGGAGTTTCTTTTATAGCCGTCACATACAAGCCATTCACAAATCAACATAGTCAAAAAAAGAATTTAGATTACTTGAAGGTACTGGAAATGGTGAGGATACTTTTTCTTCATCTGCTCCTCAGTTCCCCAAGTCATTTCCTCGCGGTTATCATTCCGCCACAGTACCTTAACCGAAGCCACACCTTTATTCCGTAACTTTCTTACCTGACGATCCAATATGGCTATAGGTTGCTCTTCATAAGATGGCTCCTCGGTGACCTGTATATCATCTGTAGGAAAAATTCTGGAAGGGGTCACCAATACATCTACGAAGCATAGGAACATGGGATACCGGATGTACCACTCCCAAATCAGCTGGCAAATCCAATTCATAGGCCACCTTGCCTATTTTGCGAACAATCTGATAAGGCCTAATATATCTCGAGCTGAGCTTTCCTTCTTGCCACATCTCATAACGCCTTTCATAGGTGACACTTTCAGAAACACCCAATCGCCAATCTGGAACTCTAACGGTCGACGCCGTTTATCAGCATAAGGTTTCTGTCGACTCGGGGCCGCTAATAGTCACTCTCGAATCAGTTTCACTTTATCGACTGCTTACTGGATCACATCTGGACCAATTAACTGAATCTCACCCACGTTAAACCAACCAATCGGAGATCTGCATTTCCTGCCATACAAAGCCTCATATGGCGTCATCTGAATACTGGAGTGATAACGATTTTTATTAATAACAAATCCAATTAGCGACAATGATCTCCCCAACAACCTCTGAAATCAATAACACAGGCCCATAGCATATCTTCCGGTGTCTGAATAGCACATTCGGCCTGTCCGTCGGACTGAGGATGAAATATTGTGCTACGACTCATCTGAGTCTCCAGTCCTTCCTGGGACGATCTTCAGAAGTTAGCCGTAAACTGAGCACCTCAGTCGATTATAATAGATATAGGGATCCCGTGCAGTCTTATTATCTCATTAATATACACTCTATCATAACCCTCAGCCGAAAAAGTAGTCCTGGCTGGAAGGAAATGGGTTGATTTCGCTAATCTATCAACAATACTCCGAATAGAATCGTATCCGCGTTGAGTGCGCGGTAAGCCTATAATGAAGTTCATGCAAATCGTTTCTCGTTTCCAAACTGAAATTTCTAGTTCCTGTAGCAATCTGTCGGGCCTTTGATACTCGATCTTGACTTACTGACAATTTGGGCATTGGCCAACGAACTTTGCAGTGTCCCTTTTTCATACCATCCCATCAGCATAAATATTTAAGATCATGATACATTTTTTGTGGATTCAGAATGAACAGAATGTCGAACATTTTGTGTTTCGCCCATAATTGGCCATCGCATCCCTGCAACGCCAGGCGCACATAACCTGCCTCTATATAACGATACCCATCAGGTGAAACCTCGAACTGGGTCTTTTCCTTATCAAGGGTTGTATCTCTGTACTGTACCAACATAGGGCTATCAAATCGGCGCTGTTTTACCTCTTCCATAATCGATTAGTCCGCAACTTCTCAGATAGCATCCCTAATATTTCCTGAATCAACCAAACGGACTCCAAAATTAGCTAATTGACGAATTTCACGAACCAATCCTTCCTGATCAGACTGTACATCAGTCAAACTGTCTATGGACTTGCGGCTGAGTGTGTTGGTTACCACATTGGCTTTCTCAGGATGATACAAGATATCGATATTATAATCTTTCAATAATTCTAGTCACCCTCTCTGCCGCAAAATTAGCTTATTTCTGCCTAAAGTGTACCGGGGCTCCCATGGCCCGTATAAATATCAACGTGGGCCCTTTATAAATAATGCCGCCATATCTTTGAAGAACGAGTCACCGCAGCAAATATTTGATCATGAGTGGGATGATTCCTTTCGTGCGGTCTGAGCTGTTGGGGAGCATAGGTTACAACTTGACTATGCGGCACTAATTCATAACCTATCCCAATACCAAAGGCATCATAATAAGTAACATACCCGGCTGGCCTCGCGGGAAGAGCCAGAACTGGATCTGAAATTAATGTTTCCTCCCATACCTGGAAACTGCATTCACAAGTACCGATTCACTGAAATTCCACGGCCTTCTGAGTTAGCTTCGTTAATAGTGCCGTAGAAGAAGCAAAGTCCTTCACAAATTTTTCTGTAATACCTGGCTAATCCCCGAAAACTGTGTATATCGGTCTATGTCGAAGACCTAAGCCAACTTTTTTTTTTTATCGCCTCAATCTTCTGTGTGTCAATTGTTTCTATTTCTACTTACTTTACTTCACTTTCATCCGCTCCCCCTCTTTTGGGGTTGTGCTTATACCGTATCCATGTTTTTCCTTTATAATCTATAACTTGATTACCCTCGTACGAGATCTTAACAAAATTACAAAGTGATGAAATTCCCAATCATTTAGTACAAATCTTATCTGATAGCTGGCACTCGAATAATTTAATTAATATAGCAATTTATCCTCTAATAACCATATCCTTCCTTCATACCCGTTCCTTATCCGTCGTTCTATTTTCTCGATAATCAAATTACTTAATATTCGCATGATTCTTCATTCCATGCCATAGGTTTTTCCTTTGCCCTATACTATTACCTTTTAGTTCGTTTTCGCAAATAATTTCACGCTTTGCCCGTCAACTCCTTTAGAAGCTCTGCTTAGATAGGTTTCTTACTTTTCAATTTCCTGGCATTTGATCTCCTTATCTTACACTCAATTACTCTCTTTTCCTTCCAAAATATCGTTGTATTAGAATCTTCCATATTCTATACCCGATAAATACCAATACGCAGTGGGGGAGTTGATCCCATTTTCTAAGAGCGAATGAGCCCATACTTATTCATCATTAGAAAGACCTATTCGTAATAATTTGAGTTTAGTCATTCTGCCTTTCTTTATGAATTTTGAGAACCTATGGATAAAATATCTCAACCAGCAGCAAAATAAATATCAGTTTATTTCATGACATCTGTACCATATCTTCGCTTTGTCTCATAAATTCTGTTCAGTTAATGTCTCCCATATATTGCAACGCTGGCTATTAGGGTTCGCCAATCGATTGGCAAAATCATAAATGGGGGTCCTATACATACATATATATATCACTAGCATTTCTTTTACAAAGCGTCCTCAATCATCTGTTCAAACTCATTCTAATTCTAGAGCTGCGTTGCTCTTTCTCCCTTTTCACCAATCTAATCCGTCTCAGCCCACGCGACCTTTATAAAGTTTCTAATCGTTCCACGTACCCTAATTTCCTTTTAGGTTACTCCAAATTTCCTATTCGTCTCTTATATCCATATTTCCGAAGATTTTTTTTTTTTGTGTACATTTCCCAGGGGGTCACTCATCCCAGAATTGCTCTGGCCCTGGCACGCTTAACCTTACAACTTTAATGTTTTTAGACGCGTTAAGGCCGGTATAATTGCATCAATTTCCCCGCACAACTTTTATCACAAAATTTAAGGCAAATCGGGGTCTTACATATTTTCAAAACGTTCTCGTAGCGGGTCCCACCCCGATCTAGAGAGAATTCTTTTACTTTTCGGACTATATAGTCACCATGTCGCCCCCTGTAAATCCTCAATATTTTTCTCCCCATGCATATACATATATAATTTTAAACAGCCCACATATTTAAGTTTTCTTTTTATTCCACAAATTCCACCTCCAATTAGTCGATGAAGACTGATAAAATACTATTGTAAGACATTCTCCAACCACCAGCGAAAGAACACTAGAATCCGACGAACATCGCGAAATTCTTTAGTACTTAATTCACATAATTACCTCCATATTTATACATATATATATATATATATATATATACTTCTTTTGAGTCATAAGCGAACCATTTAATCCTCAACTGTCTGTTATACATTTAGTACTCTTCAAATGAACCGAACTTAATCGTTGGACATTTTTGCCTTTCACATAAGCTTTTCTGAAGCAACATGTGGTTGGAACATATTCTGGTCCGTTTAAATAAATTACGAATTTGCTACTCTTATATGCCTTCTAGAAATAAAATTTCCCAACCAAGGATAATGCTTCTTACGAATGGCATGGAGGGTACCTCTTAACTTTAATCCAACATAATAGATTACCCTATCGGTATCAATTTTCAAGACATACTAAGAACTCATATCTCGATCTCCTTTTTATATTTCTGGAAAAATTTGGGCAGAGGTTCCTCTGTATTTCTTACTATCCCAAAACCTGTACACAGGAAATACCAACCATGCCTCACGGGGCCAACACATATACGTATTTATATATCATATCATGTCATGTCATAGCCACACAGGGCTAACAATTGCAAATAAAAGTATACAGATGTCGAGGCTTACCTCACATGCCCAACTCAAACGGCACCAGTGACATTTTCCTGTTTACTCTTCTTGTCAATCTTCAACTTTATATTTCCATCATACTTCAAATAGCTTCCCCGACATACATCTTTCGTACCATTTCTTACCTGTGTACGGTATAACTCCCAATATCGTCGGTCACTTTCTTACGTCGATACTGCTTTCCAGCTGAAATTAAAGGTTATTCGAAAGAGATTTATTTCCTACAGCTGGCCCTATCGCACGATCTAAGATTCAAAGAAAGGTAACATCCTAAATGTCCTGTAGCCTCCTGTTTATCAATGTGGTGCACAACACACCGATAAACAAGACTCTACTAGACACGGTCTGTAGACATCCCAAGGACAAACCGCTCTGATACCACTTCTGTCACGACCCAACCCCGTGGGCCGCGACTGGCGCCCTACTTGGGCACCCAAACGGACATACAAACAAAATCATCATAGCAAAGCTTAACACGGATTTCAAATTCATCATTTTTAAACAGAGTTGAGAATGAATATTTTCTTGCGCGATTGCGCGGACAAAACATCATATCAGAATCAGAAGAGGCGGCGGAATATACCTCGCCGAACATATGCACATATATCAAAAAGCCGGCAAGGCTATCAAATATGTCAAAAGCAGACTAGGCTATCAGATGGCGCAACGGCCCAAAACACATATACAAATGCACGCCGACAAGGCTGCTATAACGAATAGAATCATACAAACACATCGGAACAGAAGTAGGCAAACACACCCACAAATACGTCTACAGACCTCTAAACAGACAAACCGAATCATATGGTGGGACAGGGCCCCGCCGTACCCCTGAACAAATAAATATATACATAGCGAACAAATATATACCAAAATGTATGCTCTGAAATGAGAAGAGCACTCCAAATAGCAGATGGGGATGTCCTAAACTGGTGAATCACCAAACTGTGCGTCTGTACCTGCGGGCATGAAACGCAGCCCCCGAAGAAAGAGGGTCAGTACGAAATATGTACTGAGTATGCAAAGCAGAATATACAGAAAACAAACCTGAGACATAAACGAAACAGAAGTGCCGAACATAAGTGCAAATCCAATCATATCAAAATGTTTAGTTTCAAATATGTAAGTCATGCGTAGGGTACAGAAGAATATGGTCGCCCGCCCGTCGATGGCGCCATAACACAGCATAACACCAGAAAGGTTTCAAATCTCCGTATCCCCGTCACATATCACATCACCGCATAACGCCATACACAGCATACCACCAAATATAAGTGGAACCCGACCCTCTTTTGCGAGTAGCTCGGTGAACCATAAACACAGCATAACTCCGGAGTATAACAAAGTGCGCACGACAACAGAACCGGCCCGGGACTCGGCGAAAGGAATAACAGAATGCACGAATAGAGTCGTGAGTAGTCATATGCATAAAATCATTATCATAAATTCAAACATAAGCAAAATGATCATATTTGAAAATCAAAATAATAGTCATACTAAATTCTTTCAAAGATTCTCCAGATTTCATAAAGGAAAGTCGCGGGACCCATGGGTGGGTATTTACCCGAGTCGGGCCCGCCTATGGAAAACATTCATATCATATGTCATATAGACTTCTACAAAAATATTAGACTAATCCGAGCATGTTTGTGAAAGATACGGCATTTCAAAAATTACGAACTTCTTTAAAGTGAACCCTTTTTATGCAAAATTCGGAAAATGATTATTTCAAAGACATAAGGGTTCATATTTCATCAAATCATACATAAGAGTGCCAAAGAACATATACGGATCATAACATGCTCGGACTTCGAATTTGAAATTTCCTTAAGGCTCTAATTTAGCCTATGTAAAACTAAGGCATGCCAAAAAGAAAGGAAGTTGCTTTACATACCTCGTACGCACTCCAAGATGGCCAATCTAAATTAAATTCCAATCTACGCCTCGGGCTCCCCAAGGTCTACAAATATGCCAACGAATATCCAATCATTAGCTAAGGGCACTTAAGCCATCCATTCCAAACTAATCACTAAATTCTACGGAAAATTCGGCAGCATTTCCCCTGTAAATAGGCCATCCCGAGAATTTATCTCGCTCAAAATCAACAACAACAACCACAATAACCAACCTAACAACATCAATAATAAATTCGGAAGGCAAAATAACATTAATAGCTCTCTTTTTCATCATTCGACAACTTTCCAATTATTCAATTCAATGGCTTACTTTCAAGCCACAATATCGTTCACACATTTAATTATCAACCCAAATCCTTACCATAATATTCAAGGGCATTCTAAACAATTCACATAATATTTCTAACACTCTACAATTTCTCCAAATTTTTGGCCGAAAACAGTTCCCTTAGCCGAGAGCAGCCCCCTATTTTCTTTCCTCATTTTCAATTCATGTTTTGTATCACAATCCACAATATATCGATGTCATTTTCACAAATATACGACTTACATCAAAAGCATAATAAGACCCAAATCAGCCCACAAAATCTCAACGTCATTCTTGAGTCATTAAATGCTCAATTCCAACTAGAATTCATAATGATGACAATTAAGACGTTAAGCGATATAAATACGATCTTCGGCATATAATAAGACCCATATTCGTCCACGCTACACATATACATATGTTAATGGTTCTATTAAATAAAGGTTACATTAAGTGCACCCAAATTCTCCAAATCAGTCCGCACATTTACCATATCAATTTTGGGACATTAAACTCTCATTTCCAATATAAAAGTCATCACAATAGCCATTACGACGCTAAGCGATTTTAATTCATTCTTTGCCAAACATTTGGGGCTATACACGGCTACAATACACACATACATACACATATCGATAATTCTCATTCATTTCCTCACCTTGCAACAATCAACATACTAAATGGAATTAATTCATCACTTAGTCACAACACCCATTTACACAACTTCACACACCATACACGACCCAACTTCCAACATACTACATTTCACTATTTTCATCCATAATAACATACTATAATATGCATACAACATTTATAACACACAAAACAAGAGGAATTCTCACCTTTCTTCTTCAACTCCACAAAGGGGTTAGGGTTTGCAACCTCTTGAATGAAGGACTTGATCACTCCAACAATGCTTCCAAGCTACTTAGGGACCTCAATATAGTGGGTTTGTATCAAGGAAATAATTTTTAGAGAAGTAAAAAAATGATCTTGGATTTTCCCCTCTTGGCCGTGAGCTTCAAGTTGAAGCTCTTCAACTTGTGGCTCTATTTTTGCTAAGTAGAAAATGAGGAAAGATGACTTGAAAGTCATCTTTTAGTCCCACTAAAATATCTCTACAAATCTTTGGCCCACACAATGTGTTGGACCATTTAAAATTGGCCACACAATTGTGTGGGACCACTTCATTGTACATGGCCACATGGCTCTATTTTTGCAAGATTTTTAATTCCAATTTTGTGAATTGTGGTCCCAATTTTCCCGAAGTGTTCAATGCCATCAATTTCATATATAACTTATGTCTCGAAATAAAATCAAATGGTCAAAAGTCCCGGCTTCAAATCCCGGAATAGTCTTGGCCTTAAATTATCATAGTTAATCCGGGTTGTCCCAATGTATAAAAATACGGGTCGTAACAGCATCTTTACTTTTAACCCCATTATCATAGTCGTCATCGTTATTATCATTATAGCCATCATCAATACCGTTATCACTATCATCATCATTCATTTCATCTACCTTAATAGGCCTACTCGTCATGTGAGGAACTTAGTACTATCGTAGCGTATCAAGAATCATGAGCTTACAAGCTCGGAAGATCAAATCACTTGAAAGACAACATACTCGTATAGAGGATTTAGATGTTTGGCCAAAGAACCATGCCTTATGAAAGAAGGGTTAGCCTTACATACCTTTCTGTTCGACTATTTATCGCTTGTACGTTCCCCTTCAACGATCGCATTTCTACCTTCATTAAAGTCATACTATCATTAGAATCGATAGCTAGCATCTATGACTAAAACTAGAGAAAATCGGACAGCATCTCCTCCATGATGTATCTCAACTCCCAAACTTCAATAATAAATTCACGATGCCATAACAATAGCCATTACTCATTCACATTATCCATATTTCTAGACTTACATTCAATTCATCCATAACCATGGCCATAACACACACGACGTCCATTTACATACATTGTTCATCTCATGTTCTCAACATCATTTATATCGTATTTACATCACAATACATCAAGACCCATAGCTCAATTCATACTATTTCTCAAAATGACACTATTCCATATTCATGACTCATTTTTCTATACTTTTCTACAATCCAAGTATTTCAACTCTTAACTACCTTAAACAACATAGAAATATCATGAATCTTACCTTAAATGTTGTAGGAACAAGCTTTAGTTGATAATACTCCACTTTGAGCAAAACCCTAGTTTATCTCCATTTGGATTTCTTGACCTTGGATGATCTTGATGGTTTTCTTACACTTGATTCCCTTGATTTATGTTGTTGATCACCAAATATCCTTGAATTCTTGTGCAATATATGTAGAGAGATGTTCTAGAGAGAAGGGGTGTGATGTAGAAGTGAAATGAAATAAGCCTTGGTCCCCTTATTTAATGACTTAAAAATCTGATTTGAAGTGCACAGTGGTCGTAAATTTGGTTTACGGTCTGTATTCCAGTTTACGGACCGTCCTTCGTGGTCGTATTTAATCATATCATAACCAGAATCTCAAACTGAGATGTGGTGATTTATGGACGCAGTTTACGGGCTGTAAACCACTTTACGGTCCGTATTTTGGGTCGTTTTTAACCATTTGCTCATTTGGCAGAAGGTTTAAGTTTTGGAAGCCAAAATACGACGTGGCAATTTACGGACCGTATACCACTTTACGGTCCGTATTTCATTTTACGACCACTGGCCAGAATGCAAACTTGCAACTTTTCACATTTCCAAAACCTATGATTATTCTTTATGGAGCATAACCTCTCTCTTATTGCAATTGCCTTCGGAATCTCACTTAGGGTCGTCAAATGTTATTTCTTACTCGCGGAAACATCGTACGCTCGTACTCATCACCAGTTCATTCACTTGCGTACCAACGGAAGATTTTTGCGAGGTGTAACAATCTTTGTAGATATCGACATGCACACCATACAAATAATGCCTCCATATTTTTAAGGCATGAATAATCGCAGCCAATTCGAGATCATGAGTTGGATAATTGTTTTCATGTTTCCGTAATTGCCTCGAAGCATATGCAATAAATTTACCATGCTGCATCAATACGCATCCTAACCCGACACCGGAAGTGTCACAATATACCACGTAGCCATCTGACCCTTCTGGAAGTGTTAAGATCGGAGCTGAGGTCAATCGGCCTTTCCACTCTTGGAAACTGCGCTCACAAGCATCATTGCACTGAAATTTGGCTGACTTCTGGGTTAGCTTCGTCAATGGGGCTGAAATAGATGAAAAGCCCTCTATGAATCTTCTATAATAACCTGCCAAACCCAGAAAACTATGAACTTCTGTAGGCGTCGTAGGCCTTGGCCAAGTCTTCACAGCTTTAATCTTCTGAGTGTCGACTCGAATGCCATCATCTGAAATAATATGGCCCAGAAATGTCACAGAATTTAGCCAAAACTCGCACTTTGAAAATTTTGCATACGATTCTCGGGCTCGAAGAATGCCAAGAACAGTTCGCAAATGATCTGCATGTTCTGATTCCGTGCGAGAATACACCAGAATATCATCAATAAATACTATCACAAACAAGTCCAAGAGAGGCCTGAATACATTGTTCATCAAATTCATAAACACGGCCGGAGCATTAGTCAACCCAAACGACATCACTCGGAATTCATAGTGGCCATATCTTGTTCTGAAGGCTATTTTGGGAATATCCTCTTCTCTAACTCTCACTTGATGGTAACCCGACCTCAAATCTATTTTAGAAAACCACTTGGCACCTTGCAATTGATCGAATAAGTCATCAATCCTCGGAAGAGGATATTTGTTCATTATCTTCACTTTGTTCAATTGCCTGTAGTCGATACACATTCGTAGAGATCCGTCTTTCTTCCTCACGAACAAGACCGGTGCTCCCCACGGTGATGAACGGGGTCTAATAAACCCCTTTTCAAGCAAGTCTTTTAACTGTGTCTTTAGCTCTTTTAATTCTGCCGGAGCCATTCGATAAGGAGGAATAGAAATAGGCTTGGTGTTCGGCAACACATCAATGGCGGAGTCAATCTCTCTTTCTGGAGGAAGACCTGGAAGTTTGTCAGGAAATACATCTGGGAATTCATTCACTACCGGAACGGATTCGAAAGTTGGCGACTTTGCCTCGGTGTCATGGACTCGAACTAGATGATAAATATAGCCCTTGGCTATCATCTTTCTTGCCTTAAGGTAGGAAATGAACCTACCTTTCGGAGATGCGGTATTACCCTGCCATTCAAGCACGGGCTCTCCCGGAAATCGAAATCGAACCACTTTCATCCGGCAATCAACATTAGCATAACACAATGCCAACCAATCCATACCCATGA
Source organism: Lycium barbarum (assembly GCF_019175385.1). Classification (NCBI taxonomy): domain Eukaryota; kingdom Viridiplantae; phylum Streptophyta; class Magnoliopsida; order Solanales; family Solanaceae; genus Lycium; species Lycium barbarum. The sequence goes on from NC_083346.1 coordinate 66,245,386, forward strand.
TCACGTCAAAATCTATCATTTCCAGCTCAATCAAATCAGCTTTGGTCTGGCGATCACATACCACAATCACACAATTTTTGTACACTTTTCTTGCTATCACGGGATCACCAACTGGAGTAAACACCTCAAAAGGTTTGATCGGCTCAGGTTTCACCCCAATACAACCAACAACATATGGAGTAATATAAGAAAATGTAGAACCCGGATCTATCAATACATACAGATCAAGGGAAAATATAGACATTGTACCTGTAACCACATTCGGAGAGGACTCAAGATCCTGCCGTCCGGCTAAAGCATATACATGGGGCTGAGTGGCACCTGAAGTAGATGTTGTCCCTCTTCCTATACCTCGGCCTGCTGACATCTAGGGAGTATGCCCTACCGGGCGCACCGAGAAAGAACCACCTGCTGAACCTGTGGGCTGAACCCCACCTCTACCATACCGCGAGGGACAATCTCGCAACAAATGCCCAGTTTGTCCACAAACATAACAAGCATCCGTGTCCTGACGACATGGCCCTGAGTGCAATTTCCAGCACCGGCTACATTGTGGAACTGGTTGTCTCCTTTGACTGTAATCACCCCCAAATTGAGAACCCGAAGCTCTCGAACTCTGACCCTGTCCTGAAGGAAAAGAACGATCAAATATCGTATCCGCGTATCGTGGAGGCGCACTAGTCGCTGACTGGCCTGAATATCGGGAATAGGTCTGCCTCGATCCCCCTCTACAATTACTGCATGTGCCCATAGATCTAGCCCTTTTGCTTTATCTTCTATCGCTGTCGTGATCACCCCTTTGTGGTTGTTGCCGTCCCTCTAAGTTCTGGGCATGGGCTTGTATTTGGGAAATATCCATCCCTTCTTGCAAATAGGCCGTCAAGCAATCCTTGAACAAATGTGGCCCCAAGCCACTCACAAATCTATGTACACGATCTCCCATGTCGGCCACCATAGGCGGGGCATATCTAGCCAAAAAATTAAATTGCATGTTTTACTCCCGGGCACTCATATTTCCTTGCCTCAGATGTAGAAATCTATCCGCTCTAGCTCGACGGACCTCAGGTGGCAAATAGTAACGAATAAATGCATCCACGAATTCTTCCCAAACCGGAGGAGGCGCATTCTCTCCTCTTGATAATACCCAGTTGTTGTACCATAAAACTGCCACATCCTGGAGTCTATAAGATGCTAACTCCACGGATTCAGTTTTGGAGGCATGAACAATCTTTAATGTCCTCAACATCTCATCTATGAAACCTTGCGGGTCTTCATCCGGCTTTGACCCGAAGAGCTCCGGAGGATTTAGGCTCATAAAATCACGGGCTCGAGTACTAGCTGCCCGATCACTTGAACTCGCATTTTGTCGTTGTGCCCGTGCGGCGACCAATTCTGTCAATAGATGTATGGCCTCGGTCATTTGTTAACCCGAAGCAACCGGTGGAGGAATTAGAGCTGGGGCTCCTCCTTGCTCTTCCACATTAGGCGGGGTAGAAGAAGTATTAGACAAGGTATCATGATGTGATTCTCCTTCTTCTATATTCATCGGAGGCTCTCTTTCTACCCGCCTCTTTGTCGTATTTTTGCCCTTCTGGGCGGCTGTAGCGTTTCCCTTTGGCGGCATTCTGAAATCATAACACACTATTAGGGAGGATAAAATCTTATACATGGCTCTATCGCACGATTTCAGAAGAAGAAGGATGGTCATTTTTTCTAAATGCCCTGTAGCCTCTTGTTTATTGATGTGGCGCGCAACACACCATAAACAAGACTCTACTAGACACGGCTCGTAGACACTTCCTAGGACTGAACCGTTCTGATACCACTTTTTGTCACGACCCAGCTAGGGGCCGCGATGGGTACCCGGGGCTAACCACCGAGCACCGTTCATTCCACTACTCGTCATACTCATTAACTACTCTTTTATCGATTTTATACTCAAATCATGAGAAAGTCTTGTTTAATTTGTAAACATAAATAGTTTCATATACATAAGCCCTTTAGGCTATCAGAATAATATATACAATTATACCATAGTGACCTTATCCGACCACATAACCCATACTGTGTATCTACGAGCCTCTACTGAAGTACAAAACGCATAGACGGGACAGGACCCCGTCGAGCCCAACATATACAAATATACACAAAAGAATAATCAAGCACCTTCGGAACAAAGGAGTGCTTTCAATCGGCTAACAGCTCCTACGAGTTTGGCTCAAGCTCGCCTCCCTGTCTACCTGTGGGCATGAACACAGCGTCCAAAGAAAACGGACGTCAGTACGAATATTGTACTGAGTATGTAAGGAAAGAATGAAATAAATATAATAGGAGGACCGTGAGCCATAAGAGAAAGATATAACCTGCAAAAATGTCATAGGCAAATACATCTCATACATATATCATATTTTACACAACCATAGTACATATGTCATCACATCACATATCTCGTCACATCACAATCCTCATCGTTAACCCGCGTCCGGGTAACCATCACATGCCGCCCACTAGTGGTGATCATTCCCGGCCCTCTAGGCTCGGTGTTAACATCGCAGCCCGCCTTAGCGGTGACATGCCCGGCCATCTAGGCTCGATGGAACCATATGTGGCCCGCCTTAGCGGTGTCATGCCCGGCCATTCTGGCACGGTGGAATCTCACCATCACATAATCAATCATTACCCATCACTATTGCATATTTCAGGAATGTATCACGATCTTATCATAGCTTGGAATTTTCATACATAACATAGGCATATTATAAGCTAGCATCATTAAACATCTTATAGACATGTCATGACTTAGCATTATTTCACATTTAGCATTAGGAGCATACATTAGACATTTGAAGACAACCATGGCTATGTCGGGGTGACGTAAGGTCGTAAACCCCCGATTATATTATGAACATTTATGATTACTTTGCCTCACCTTGAAGGAAATAGTGCATAAGGTGAGTGTTAGAAATAATGACATCATCAGCATTATGGGATCATCATATCATGAACTATCGAATCTCTATACTTTAACTTATTATCATCATTATCATACTCGTATGTAATTTGGTATATTTAAGGACTCATAAGTTCCATCATATAGGAGGGTCATAGAAAGCTTGAAAGATCCATGCCTTTGAAGGAAGGGATAAGCCTTACATACCTTTGACGTTTAACTAAGCTATCGCTTGCGTGTTCTCCTTTAATGCACACGTTCTACCTTCAAGAGAATTTATATCGTCATTAGCTAAGCAATTATAAGAACGGGCTTTCTAAAGCTAGGGAAAATTGGGCAGCACTTCCTTTGTTTATACTACTTTTCCCATAGTCTATATCCACTCTCAAACGCTCACAACAACATTCACAATATCGCAATCAACAATCATCATTCATATGCATTTACCACAATCCACCATTTCTCTTCAATTTCTCCATATTTAAGGTTATAGCTTACTATCGCGTTTCCTCATATATAATACTTATTTCATGGTCTAAATGTCATTTATAATGTATTCATAATCGCAACACTCCAACATTTATAATTCAACCCAACTACCATCCAACCATAACACTATTCACTCATGAATGACCCATTTCCTATGTCTTTTTACACTTCAAGTATCTTAACCTTCCAATATCTTAAACAACATGGTTTAGTCATGAAACTTACCTTAGATGATGGTTGAACAAGCCTTGAATGGAATTACTCTTCTAGCATCAAAACCCTACTTCACTTCTTTTGGGTTTTCTTGAGAGAGATGAACTTTAGCTAGGTTTCATACACTTTGTCTCATGGATTTGGTGTTATTGATCATGGATTTCCTTTGATTTTCTAGTAGTGTAGAATAGAGAGTATTCTAGAGGTTTCTAAAGAGAAATATCGTGAAGATGAAATGAATTTAATGAGCTTGGGTCTCCTTTTAATAACTTAAAATTTTATCCGGAATGAACAGTAGCTGAAGTGCACAGTGGTCGTAAACCCAGTTTACGGTCCGTTTTCCAGTTTACAGGCCGTATTTCGTGGTCGTATTTAAGCATATCAAAACCAGAAAGGTATGTTGAGGATCATGGTGATTTACGATCACAGTTTACGGGCCGTATTTCAATTTACGGTCCGTATTCCAAGTCGTATTTAACCATTTGAACATTTGACAGAAAGTTTAAGTTTTGTAAGTTGGAATACGACATGGTGGTTTACGGGCCGTATACTACTTTACGGTCCGTATTTCATTTTATGACCGACCGGGCCAAAGTGCAAATCTGCAACTTTCACGTCTTCAGAACCTATAATTAGTCATTGTGGAGCATAACCTTATCTCTTATTGCAATTACCTTTGAAATCTTACTCAGGGTCGTCAAACGTCGTTCCCTTCTTATTAAAACACCATATACTCGTATTCTTCGTACGTTCACGGGGAAATTTACGAGGTGTAACACATTCATGGCTTGGCTAGTTTCTATAGGCGTTTTGTTAAAGGATTTAGTACCACAGCCGCTCCTTTTACTGAGATAATCCGGAAGGAGAAACCTTTTTCTTGGGGTGTGGAGAAAGCTAATGCCTTTGAAACTTTGAAACAAATGCTTAGCTCCGCACCATTGTTGCAATTACTCGACTTTGACAAAATATTATAAATTGAATGTAATGCTAGAAAAGTGGGTATTGGAGCTGTTGTAATGCAAGACCAAAAGCCCATAGCTTATTTTAGTGAAAAACTCAAGGGAGCGACTTTGAATTATACTACCTATGATTTTGAGTTGTATGCTTTAATTCGTGCTTTGGGAAATTGGAAACACTACTTGTGGCGTAAAGAGTTTGTGATTCGGACCAATTATGAGTCCTTAAAGCATCTTAAGGCCCAAGGTAAGTTGAACAAAAGGCTAAATGGGTTGAATTCCTTAAATCCTTCCCTTATGTAATCCAATACAAAAAGGGAAAGGATAACGTAGTGATGGATGCCTTATCAAGGAAACATGTTTTGATCAATACTTGTCTTCCAAATTGTTGGGTTTTGAGAGCTTGAAGACATTGTATCCCGAGGACCCCGTCTTTGCACAAATCTTTCTACAATGTGAAGAATTGGAAAGGGAAAGGTGGCTTAGGGATAGATCTTCTACTCCCTATTCTAAGTTTGATGGTTTTTTGTTCAAGAACAAGCGACTTTGTGTGCCCATGAGCTCTTGGAGGGAGTTATTTGTGACGGAGGCAGACAATGGGGGATTGATGGGACACATTGGGATTGATAATGTTATATCCCGCATTTTTGTGCAATCGGATAATTCAAGACAATCGCGGGAAGACAATAAGCAAGGCCTTATTTTTGTTTTGTTTGGCATATGAGTTGCTTATGAAAGATTTAGAAGTGGAATTATCAAGAGAGTCTAGGGGTAAAATTGGACTTTTTGGGAAAATAGTTTTATGAATTACTACTTGTCATGAAAAATAATTGGGCTTGGAATTTTAAAAGGCAAAAGAGGGCCCAACCGGCCATGGCATGGGCTAAGCCCATGAGGGGGTTTAATTTACAAGAATAAAAGATGACTAAGTCATCCTTATCATGTAATCTTCTAGAAATCTCAAGAAGTGGAAGAGCAAGAAAAACAAGGAGAAACATTAAAGGCCATTCGGTCACAACAAATTCCACCAAAACCTTGGAAGATTTTCCATAAAAAATCATTCTCTTCTAGCCAAACAATCCCTTGAAGGGCCCTTAGCAAGGTGGAGTATTCATTGGAGCAAGAAAAACATATATTCATAAGTTGGAAATTCAAGCAAGTTGGAGAATCAAAGAAGGAGGAGAATTCATTCTCTTTACATGTTATGGATATTTTTGCATGTTGTTGTATACTAAAATGAGTGAAATTCATGAGGAATATGGAAGTGGGGGTGGTGGCCGTGTATGTGTATATGTGTGTGTAGAAATTATGAGCTAATTATTTTTATTTAGTGTTTAGTTGTTATTGTTGTGAATGTTATGTAGATAATGGAAGTTGAATGATTTTGGAGAGGTTGTAGTTGTGTATGCATGATGGTGGCCGTGTGGTGTATATTGTATGTATAGCCGTGTATATGTGTTGAATTATGAAGGAATGGTGAGCAAGTTTGATTTAGTATGTTGGTTGTTGTGTTGTGAACTTTATGTTGCAAATAAAAGCCTAATGAGCTTAGTGAAGTACTAGTAGTTGGAGGCTTGTCTGGGAAGATTATGTAAATTGAAATTATGTCCTTACATGTATGGAAGATAATGATATTAGTATGGTGTTGTTGGAATATATATTATAAGGCTGTTATCGTTTTTATTGGAGTTGGAAGGTTTTGAAGGAAGTGATAAATTGATTAAGTTGTTATAATATATCTTGGATTGAGTATGGAAACTGTTAGTATGGTTGTTGATATTATGATTGATAGTTTGGCCGGGTTGAATTCCCTGATTGTTGTTGATGAGAATTGGATAAGTTGATCTTTGGGAATCATGTATTTACAGGGGAAGTGCTGCCGAAATTTCGGTAGCCAAGCATTATCTTAAGATTCCAATTCCAAATGTTCTAACCAAAGTTGGTAAATGTGACCAATTTGTAGATTTTGGCGGATTTGCAACTTGAATTTGGAATAGCATAAGGAGCGGAAAGAGGTATGTAAGGCTTCACCCTTCCTTCTATGGCATGTCTTAGACGTAATATGTTGGATATGAGCCTCAGGGATAACTCCACCCTCCGGAATTCGCGCCTAAAGTTTCCCCTTTTTCATTCAGTAGAATTGAATTAAAAATTGTGTAAAATGTTGGAAGAACTTCCTAAACCTCTAGAACTCGCATAAATAGGACCCGACTACCCTAAAACCCTCATAAGTAACGCCATGACATGTAACATATGTAAATTTGGTACGCCGCCTCATTTGACCCGAGTTGGGCCCATTGTTCCCGGATTTTCCTTATTGTTCCGCTTGACTTACTTGAAGCTGAATCCAAAAGAAACCTTCGATCCTTATTCCATTACCAAATGACAAGTACTATACCTATCCCAACGAGAATACTTCTATGACGATAACGATAACGATGATGTTAGAAAAGAGAATATGCCTACGATAAGTATGACCAGAATGATTCCATGACCAAGATTTCTAAGCAAAGGATTCAATGTGAATACGAAGGTGACTAACTAGTTCTTGATCCTTATCTCTATTTCTTAGCTATGACACTATTTCCTAAGGATTTCAAAGCCTATGAATTGACGTCTATGATGCCTATGATTTCATACTACGTTTTTCTTCTAGTACTATTCTTCGTTGGTAGTCTCGCCTTAAAATACTCGTTCCTTCAAGGTGAGACAAAGTGGTCACGGTTATTCCATAATGCAATCGGAGGTCACCGACCTTACGTCACTCCGATGGATATATGATTTTCTTTGGGCTCTCTGGCATGCTTATATGATATATATATATATATATATGTATATATATATATATATAAGCTATGAAATATGAATATAAACATGGGGTGGGGCGAAGGGATACATGGGGATGGGAAGGGAAACATGTTTCACTGCCACCTGGTCAGCTGGCTTATCATCCCGGACGCGGGATGCCCGGACGCGGGATATAAATATATATATGGGCGAGCCGATGTATTTCGGCGCAATGTGGGCGAGCCGACATTGTTCGGTGCTATGATATTACATAATATACTATGATATGCTATGACATGTTACACTGTGAAATAAGCTCTATTTTCTATGAACATGAAAAAGAAATGTTTTCAAAAGACAGCCAAGCATGCATGGTATCCGGCCTGAAAGGGCAGTCCTATGTACAGGTTACTTTCTTGTCTTATTATATGTCTATGACCCCATGATATTGGTAATCATAATCTATGTTCCTGTTTGTATTAATTTCCATGCCTTACATACTCGGTACACTATTCGTACTGACGTCCCTTCTTGTGGACGCTGCGTTTCATGCCGCGCAGGTCAGCAGGTAGACGGACCTGATTTCTAGGAGTTCTATCAGCGGTTATCGGCAGCGCTCCAGTTGTCCCGGAGCCTCAGTTCTTGGTACTATTTTGTGTATATATGTTCGGGCACGGCAGTACTCGGCCCTTCCTATGTATATGTACACTATGTTTAGAGGCTCGTAGACAGATATGTACAGTTAGATGTTTTGTACTTTTGATGGTCCTCGTTGTTGTATAAAGTGCAAACCGAGTTTGTTAGCCTATGTTTATAACTATGCTACTAGTGTTAATGGTAAGTAGAACAGAAAAAAAAATATGGTGCAGTTCATATGGCCCACTTAGTAATAAGAATACGATATGAGATAGGGGGTGCTCGGTACAAGTATCGGGTACCCGTCGCAGCCCTAGTTGGGTCATGACAGATAAGACCATGGGGAGTCTTGAGGAGCAATTCTATTGGCCTCACATGCGGCGGGATGTGGCTCGAATTTGTGGCTAATGCCTTGAATGCTGAAAAGCCAAATCTAGGCTCCAACCCCATGGCTTGTACACTCCCCTCCCCATCCCTCAATACCCTTGGTTTGACATTTTCATGGACTTTGTAATGGGCTTGCCAAGGACAAAAAGGGGAAAAAATAGCATCTTTGTTGTTGTTAATCGTTTTTCGAAAATGGCCCATTTCATTGCTTGCCATAAGGTTGATGATGCTCCCCATATTTCTTCCATGTTTGTTGAAAATGTGGTTAAATTGCATGGCATTCCCAAGAAAATATTGAGCGATAGGGATCCCAAATTCCTTAGCCATTGTTTTCCAGCTCTTGCCACCCACAAACCGATGGTGATACAAACCCAACAAGCACAAGTCCTTTCACAAGATGTCAAGCAAGAGAACGTCAAGAGTTGCAAGCCTTGTTCATGAAAAAGGATGCCTTGGAGGAGATTGGAGAGAAGACTTCACAGATTTACAACATTTGGGAGTTGGCATTGGGAGAGTTGCAAAGTGGCTAGAAGCGTAAAATGGGTAAAAGTGCAACTATGGGGCTAAGATTGCAATTGGAGGTCATACTTGCAAGTTATGGGGTCAGAATGGCAATTGGAGGTCAGAATTGCAAGTTATGAGGCTTTGGCTGCAATTGAAGACCCATGTGGGTATTTTTGCAAAAGAGCCACTTTTGGGCCTTTTGGTGTAATAGGCATTAGTATAAATAGTTCTTTTCATCCATTTGGAAGACTTAGCTTTGATATTGTGTGAACTCAAATATTGAGAGATTTTAGGTAATAGATAGATTGTTAGGTTACTACACTAAGTGTGATTTTATTGTTGCAAAGTGAATTTGCTTATCCATTGAATTCATCTAGATTGCTCATTTGTGGTTTCCAATTGAGTCTTCTACTTTATTCAAATTACTTTGGTTCTTTTGGTTGAATTCACAATAGGAGGGTTTAAGTTTAATATACTTAGATTTGCCTATAGGATTCATTACTAATTGGGTCAAGCATCTATCCTCTATTCTCCTTAACCCCCGATTCTTCATCTATCTTTTGTTTTCCTTTATTTTTGTTTACTTCTTAGAGTTTCCTTAGGTTGAATCTTATCATTTGGTATCAGAGCATAGGCTACGAGATTGTTCCCACAATTTCTAATCCTAGGCTCAAAATCTGAAAATCACAAAAAAAACAAAATGAAAATCCAAAAAAAAAAATTGATTTTTTTTTGTGGTTTGATTTTGTTGTTTTTTAAGTTAGATTTGAGTTTATTGAGGTGGAAAACATCTAAATCCGAAGTTTGAAGTTGTTTGGGTGGGTTTTGAAGTTATCACCATTGAAGCTTCATCAAAGCTTGAAGACTCAAAAGCAGGTTTAGTGATTGAGAAGCAATTGAGGCAAATTGTGTTATATCCCGTATTTCGTATGTTCGGATAATTCGAGAAAGTCGTGGCAAGTTAAGGACAAGGTCATTGTCAAGGATGATTTTAATGTACGAGTTGTTTGGAATATTATTCATAAACAGTGGTAGTATGAAAATGTTGGGAAAGGCCAAGGGTAAAAAGAGGAATTTGCAAAATGGCCAATGAAAATAATGTGGAAGGTTAGGGGCAAAATAGTAATATTGAGAAAAGTCGAGGGGCAAAATGGGAATCTTACAAGAGTTTCATGAAAATTCCAAAAAAAAGAAGAAGGATGGCAAATAAGTCATCCTTGCTATAAATTGAAGAAATTTCTAGAAAAGAAGAAAGTAAAATAAAATAAGATAGGCATGTGCCATGCACATGACCTCTTAATAAATATGGCACATGGATGAAAATTCATCATATGCCTTGAGAAGGTTCATGAAAACTTGAGAGAAAAAGGAAAGAACAAGGAGAAAACCAAAGGGCCAATTTCGGCCATGGTCTCCAATTTTTGTCTCTTGAAAGTTTGTCCCAAAAATTATTTTCTTGTTGTATTCCTACCAATTCAAGGGTCCTCTACAACATGGTGGAGTTGTTTTGGAAGATGGAGGGCTTGTTTCATCAATTTGAGACCTTAGCCAAGTGAAGAAGTTTGGAAGAAAAGGTAAGAATTCAATCTTCTTTTATGTATTATGGATGCTTGTGGATGTCGTGGTGTGTAGAAATGCATGGAAATCATGAAAATAATGTGTGTTGTAAGTAAGGCCGTGTGATGGTTGGGCCGTGTGTATGTTGTGATTAAAGTCATGAATTAATGTTAATTAGCATGTTTTGAATATTGTAGTGTGAAGAAAAGAATGAAAATTCTCCTTAGGTGTGTGTGTTGAAAAATAAAAAAATTGTCGTTAGCGTTTTAGTTGCCGTCGTTATGAATTCTGTGATGAGAAGTGCAAGTTTAGTGACTCAAAATAATGTTATGTTGGTTGTGGGATGATTTGGAAATTTATGTGAATTTTATGTAATTCTTGTATTTAGGAGAATTGTATTGTTAATGTGTGGGGTAATGGTATAAGTTATGAATTTGGAAGAGAAGAATGTGTTTGGTGTAGTTCTCGGATTTGGAGGCAATTTCGGGAGAGTTGGAGCCTTGTTTGAGTTGTTTGAAATATTGTGTGAACTGAATTTGATATTGAAGTGTTGTTAGAATAATTGTTGGTATTGTTGATAGATTGGCCGGGTTGAATTCCCGGATTACTGTTGATGTTGATTTGGGCCGAGCCATATTCTCGGGATGGTGTATTTACAGGGGAAATGCTGCCGAAATTCGGCAGAATATAGGTGAATCCATTTGAAAGATTAAGACAAGGATTGGTTAAGATTGAATTCCTAACGTTTTGTAATTTACATTTGGTAAACATGACCATTTGTAGGTTTTGGAGGAAACGGGATTCGAATTTGGAGAAGCTTAAGAAGCGGAAAAGGTATGTAAGGCTTACCCTTCCTTTCTTTTGGCATGTCCTAGTTGTAATAGGCTATGATACGAGTCTTGAGGGAAACTCTATTCCTAGAAATCCGAGCTTGATTTTGACCCCTATTCATTCAGTGAAATTGAACTAAGAACGTTATGCTTTGATGGAAACATAGTTTGAACGTCCGTAACTTCTACAAAGGAAACCAGATTGCCCTGAAACCTTCATGGATGACTCTATAAGGCTAAATGTTCATAGTTTATATACGCCACCTCGACTTAATCCGAGGTGGGCCCATAATTCACGAACCCTATTTGTATTGCTCTATTGGACTCATTTCCACATAGTAATTAAAAGGAACTTGGGCTATTGTTCTGGATATGTTATGAACTGTATGTACTCTCTGATATAAGTATCTGGAAATTCTGATATGAGTATTCCGATATAGGCATTTGGATACAAGTATTTTGCATATGGATATTTTGACAAAAGTATTTTGACATAAGTACTCCGATACAAGAAATCTGACGTAAACATTTTGATAGAAGTATTCGGATATAAGTATTTTTGATATGAGAATCCCGACATAAGTATTCTGATATAACTACTCTGATATAAGTATTTTGATATAAGTATTTTGACCTAAGAATTCTGACATAAGTATTCTGATATGAGTACTCCGACATAAGTATTTTAATATAAGCATTCTGATATGGGTAATCTGTTATGAATATTCTGATAGCACGTTCAATTATTCTATCGAGTCTGATTAGATGTGCATTTGGTTTCTCACTACTCTGCTCGTGCATGTGTCATGATCTCTTTCACCGGGTCCCGGGCCGGTTTATATCGTGCGGATGGGCCGCCGACTCCCTTGTCGGGGGGGCCGGGTCCCATGTATGAATTCCGAAGTATGATGTGTCCGGTTCCGAGGTACTGTGGTATATGTCCGTCCCCGGTTACCGTGTATATGTTACGAAGCATGATGTGTCCGGTTTCCCGGCGTGTGATCTGTCCCCGGGGTTACCGTGGTTATGATATGATGTGTTATGTGACGGAGATGTTCGAAGATATGAAATCTTCTGAAATGTGATATGTTGTGGCGCCAAAGGCAGGAGTGGCGACCACGTTCCTGTGCCCTATTATGATTCTGTCTGTCTGATTGGATTATGATATGACTCTGTCCGTCCGTCTGGATCATAATTCTGTCCGCCCGTCTGGATTATAATTCTGTCCGTCCGTCTGGATTATGATTCTGTCCGGTATACTTCTGTCTGTCCGGTTGAATCACGTCTCTGTATGTTACACTTCTGATGATCTGATCCGGACCTTACATTCTGTACCTCTAGCTCTGATTATGATCATGTCAGTCACATTTTGTGCCCCAGATCTGTACGATGATTCTGCCAGCCAAACTCTGTATGTCCGTTTCGGATTTGGGTTGGATTCTGTTCGTTATATTTCTGTACTTCTAGTACGGATTATGATTATACTTGTGACATTTTCGCTTTACATACTCGGTACATTTTCCGTACTGACCCCCTGTTCTTCGGGGGCTGCGTTTCATGCCGCGCAGGTACTCCCAGATGAGCTGAAGTTATTACAGGAGATGATCCAGCGGAGTTGGTAAGGTCCAATTGCTCCTGGAGTGTTGTCGAGTCAGAGTTGGTATGTTATGGTTCTGGACTTATGTTAGAGACTTTGCAGACAGTGTCGTGGGTGTTGGTTGTCAGTCTGTAAGCGGCTCCGTCAGCCGATTTTGTCAGTCTGTGATATATTGTACTGAATTCTGTATGATTGTGGATCCGTTCGGCTTCAAAGAATACTTTCTGAAAAAAAAAAAATTACTATGCATTTTACCTTTTTCGATTTATGAAATTTGATGTGATTTTCTGTACAGAAGAAGTCTGAGGGTTCGCTCGGCCCTAAATAAGGGTCAGGTGCCCGTCACACCTTAGTAAGGTCTGGGTGTGACAGAGTGGTATTAGAGCAGGTCTGTCCTAGGGGTTTTCTGCAAAGTCGTGTCCGGTAGAGTCTTGTTTATGGGTGTGTAGCGCGCCACATTTATAAACAGGAGGCTACGGGGCATCTAAGGATTGTTGACCTTCTTTCTGTCATAGATCGTGCGATAGAGCCAAGTCATAGGAGAATGAAATTCCCTATGTAAGCCTTACATACGACGGAAGGGATCAAGTAACGATATGGAAAGGTTACAAGGGCAAGTTTGAAAATATTTGTTCTGTTACCTGAAATCGGAAGCTTTGTACGGCTGTGATTTGGTATGATATTATACGGTGCGATATGAAACGACACAATAGGATATAATACGATATGATACGATATGATATGATACGATATGACATGATACGGTATGACATGATATGATGTGATATGGTCTGATGTGATATAATACGATATGATACGATACATGGAGGCCCCGGTTGGCTGTAGTATGGCATATACATGTATAATCTGTGAGATATTGTTGGTATTTGTTGTGTATAGACTCTGAGCAGTAAAGATGGAAAAAGGGTAAAATGGTAATTTTGAAAGAAAGGACGTGTTACGAACACGCCTCGGAATCTGTAAAACTTTGACTGGCTACAGATTATGTAGTAAAGGTCATACGCGGAAGTGGACGTGATTATATCAGCATTAAGGCACTGAATTCCACCAAAGTTTCGAGGTTAAGCGTGCTCAGGTGGGAGCAATTTCAGGATGGGTGACCCCCCTGGGAAGTATGCAAGAATTTTATATATTCCGATATAAGAGACGAATGGAAAGTTAAAATAACCCGAGTGGGATTAGAATATACGAGATGGTTGGAGATCATGAAAGGCCACACAGCACGCAATCAGATAGATTAGAGAAGAAACGGAAAGAACGCTACGGCTTTGGAATTAGAATAGGCTTGAACAACGTTTGGAGGTAATGTGTGGCCTAGTTGAAAATAATTATGTATGCACATATGAATGCGTATGATGCCTTATTAGTGATTGCACTAGTGAATACGTGTGTCCCCGCGACCGGTGCTAGAATGCGAAAGGCACCAATTGAATAAGGGTACCGAGCTCCAAGTAACAATAACAAGGTAAATGGTACAAATGTTATAAGGTAGGCTTTTGTCATTCCTTCTATCTGTTAAGCTTGGAAAGTTCCGGTATAATGATATTGGAAAGGAAAGAGAGTAAGTGAAGCAAAAGCAAAAAGGTCAAACATTAGGAGGAAGCGAAAGGTAGGAAATATGACCGAGTCGAACCTCCGAAAGAGGATGAAGTATGGTTATATGAAATGAGAGAAAAGTGTGTGAGGGTTGAAAATTGACTTAAATAAGCGAAACCAAAGGAATCGCGACTACGACAAGGATTGTTGTCAAGGAATAGACAAACCCTGATTACATTATAAGTTAGTCTAGTGTGACGACATCTGGAAAAGAAAATGAGTATGGATATTAGAAAAGATGAAGGACAAAAAATGTGAATAAGCAGGATCTTCGAGAGAGCCAACAAACGATACATAAAACTATTTGTGTAGCAATTTGACGAACGAGTTTATGAATGAGCGAACAGGTTTTGATGAAATAATTCATGGTACAATGATCAGGGTGAGTAATGAAATGTCCATAAGGAAATTTTCGTAAATCACGGAAGCCTTAGTAGAAGTGGTCTGATTCTAATCAAAACTCTATCTATTATACTTCTGCACCTCTGATTTTGATGAGACTCTGTTTATTATGCCCCTGTACTTCTGAACTTGATTACGTTTCTGTCCGATATGCTTCTGTGCGTCCGACCCCAGTTATGAATCTGTTTGATATGACGTGGTATTATGACAACGTTGTAAGTACCGAGGAGTGTGACAAGAGGCAAAAGACGTTGATGGCAATTGTAACGTTGAAAAGGAGTTTGAAGGGAAGAAAGGAACCTCCTCGAAGGGTTACGAGACCCTATAAGGAGCCCCTAAAGGGGGGGAGACCATATTATGTTAGACCAAAAGGGATTACCATATTCTTAAGTACCAGAAGGGAAACCTATGACATAAACCGAGGATTTGCGTAGAGGTCAAGGAGAATGAGGTGAAGGATAAGGTATGGGCACAAAGAAAAGAGTGACCACAAACGGGACCCCCGAAGTGCTACAAGACCTCATGAGATTAGTTGAACATTCGAGGACGAATGTTCTAAAGGGGGGTAGAATGTTATATCCCGTATTTCATATGTTCGGATAATTCGAGAAAGTCGTGGCAAGTTAAGGACAAGGTCATTGTCAAGGATGATTTTAATGTACGAGTTGTTTGGAATATTATTCATGAACAGTGGTAGTATGAAAATGTTGGGAAAGGCCAAGGGTAAAAAGAGGAATTTGCAAAATGGCCAATGAAAATAATGTGGAAGGTTAGGGGCAAAATAGTAATATTGAGAAAAGTCGAGGGGCAAAATGGGAATCTTACAAGAGTTTCATGAAAATTCCAAAAAAAAGAAGAAGGATGGCAAATAAGTCATCCTTGCTATAAATTGAAGAAATTTCTAGAAAAGAAGAAAGGAAAATAAAATAAGATAGGCATGTGCCATGCACATGACCTCTTAATAAATATGGCACATGGATGAAAATTCATCATATGCCTTGAGAAGGTTCATGAAAACTTGAGAGAAAAAGGAAAGAACAAGGAGAAAACCAAAGGGCCAATTTCGGCCATGGTCTCCAATTTTTGTCTCTTGAAAGTTTGTCCCAAAAATTATTTTCTTGTTGTATTCCTACCAATTCAAGGGTCCTCTACAACATGGTGGAGTTGTTTTGGAAGATGGAGGGCTTGTTTCATCAATTTGAGACCTTAGCCAAGTGAAGAAGTTTGGAAGAAAAGGTAAGAATTCAATCTTCTTTTATGTATTATGGATGCTTGTGGATGTCGTGGTGTGTAGAAATGCATGGAAATCATGAAAATAATGTGTGTTGTAAGTAAGGCCGTGTGATGGTTGGGCCGTGTGTATGTTGTGATGAAAGTCATGAATTAATGTTAATTAGCATGTTTTGAATATTGTAGTGTGAAGAAAAGAATGAAAATTCTCCTTAGGTGTGTGTGTTGAAAAATAAAAAAATTGTCGTTAGCGTTTTAGTTGCCGTCGTTATGAATTCTGTGATGAGAAGTGCAAGTTTAGTGACTCAAAATAATGTTATGTTGGTTGTGGGATGATTTGGAAATTTATGTGAATTTTATGTAATTCTTGTATTTAGGAGAATTGTATTGTTAATGTGTGGGGTAATGGTATAAGTTATGAATTTGGAAGAGAAGAATGTGTTTGGTGTAGTTCTCGGATTTGGAGGCAATTTCGGGAGAGTTGGAGCCTTGTTTGAGTTGTTTGAAATATTGTGTGAACTGAATTTGATATTGAAGTGTTGTTAGAATAATTGTTGGTATTGTTGATAGATTGGCCGGGTTGAATTCCCGGATTACTGTTGATGTTGATTTGGGCCGAGCCATATTCTCGGGATGGTGTATTTACAGGGGAAATGCTGCCGAAATTTCGGCAGAATATAGGTGAATCCATTTGAAAGATTAAGACAAGGATTGGTTAAGATTGAATTCCTAACGTTTTGTAATTTACATTTGGTAAACATGACCATTTGTAGGTTTTGGAGGAAACGGGATTCGAATTTGGAGAAGCTTAAGAAGCGGAAAAGGTATGTAAGGCTTACCCTTCCTTTCTTTTGGCATGTCCTAGTTGTAATAGGCTATGATACGAGTCTTGAGGGAAACTCTATTCCTAGAAATCCGAGCTTGATTTTGACCCCTATTCATTCAGTGAAATTGAACTAAGAACGTTATGCTTTGATGGAAACATAGTTTGAACGTCCGTAACTTCTACAAAGGAAACCAGATTGCCCTGAAACCTTCATGGATGACTCTATAAGGCTAAATGTTCATAGTTTATATACGCCACCTCGACTTAATCCGAGGTGGGCCCATAATTCACGAACCCTATTTGTATTGCTCTATTGGACTCATTTCCACATAGTAATTAAAAGGAACTTGGGCTATTGTTCTGGATATGTTATGAACTGTATGTACTCTCTGATATAAGTATCTGGAAATTCTGATATGAGTATTCCGATATAGGCATTTGGATACAAGTATTTTGCATATGGATATTTTGACAAAAGTATTTTGACATAAGTACTCCGATACAAGAAATCTGACGTAAACATTTTGATAGAAGTATTCGGATATAAGTATTTTGGATATGAGAATCCCGACATAAGTATTCTGATATAACTACTCTGATATAAGTATTTTGATATAAGTATTTTGACCTAAGCATTCTGACATAAGTATTCTGATATGAGTACTCCGACATAAGTATTTTAATATAAGCATTCTGATATGGGTAATCTGTTATGAATATTCTGATAGCAGGTTCAATTATTCTATCGAGTATGATTATATGTGCATTTGGTTTCTCACTACTCTGCTCGTGCATGTGTCATGATCTCTTTCACCGGGTCCCGGGCCGGTTTATATCGTGCGGATGGGCCGCCGACTCCCTTGTCGGGGGGGCCGGGTCCCATGTATGAATTCCGAAGTATGATGTGTCCAGTTCCGAGGTACTGTGGTATATGTCCGTCCCCGGTTACCGTGTATATGTTACGAAGCATGATGTGTCCGGTTTCCCGGCGTGTGATCTGTCCCCGGGGTTACCGTGGTTATGATATGATGTGTTATGTGACGGAGATGTTCGAAGATATGAAATCTTCTGAAATGTGATATGTTGTGGCGCCAAAGGCAGGAGTGGCGACCACGTTCCTGTGCCCTATTATGATTCTGTCTGTCTGATTGGATTATGATATGACTCTGTCCGTCCGTCTGGATCATAATTCTGTCCGCCCGTCTGGATTATAATTCTGTCCGTCCGTCTGGATTATGATTCTGTCCGGTATACTTCTGTCTGTCCGGTTGAATCACGTCTCTGTATGTTACACTTCTGATGATCTGATCCGGACCTTACATTCTGTACCTCTGGCTCTGATTATGATCATGTCAGTCACATTTTGTGCCCCAGATCTGTACGATGATTCTGCCAGCCAAACTCTGTATGTCCGTTTCGGATTTGGGTTGGATTCTGTTCGTTATATTTCTGTAATTTTGGTTCGGATTATGATTATACTTGTGACATTTTCGCTTTACATACTCGGTACATTTTCCGTACTGACCCCCTGTTCTTCGGGGGCTGCGTTTCATGCCGCGCAGGTACTCCCAGATGAGCTGACGTTATTACAGGAGATGATCCAGCGGAGTTGGTAAGCTCCAATTGCTCCTGGAGTGTTGTCGAGTCAGAGTTGGTATGTTATGATTCTGGACTTATGTTAGAGACTTTGCAGACAGTGTCGTGGGTGTTGGTTGTCAGTCTGTAAGCGGCTCCGTCAGCCGATTTGTCAGTCTGTGATATATTGTACTGAATTCTGTATGATTGTGGATCCGTTCGGCTTCAAAGAATACTTTCTGAAAAAACAAAATTACTATGCATTTTACCTTTTTCGATTTAAGAAGTTTGATGTGATTTTCTGTACAGAAGAAGTCTGAGGGTTCGCTCGGCCCTAAATAAGGGTAAGGTGCCCGTCACACCTTAGTAAGGTCTGGGTGTGACAAATTGAATATTGGGCGTTGTTCTCTAAGTGATAAGGAGCTTATATCTGAAATTTGGAGCAACAACGGGTTGATTTGTTCCTGGATTGCATTTGGCTGTTCTTGGTGTTCTTAAGAACATTTATATCTTCATAGTGGAGAAGAAGACCAAAGAAGAGGGTTTGATCCAAAGGTTTTTCCAAGGACAAGTGGAAAGTTGTTTGTTGGGCCAAAAAGGGCAAGTCCTAGGTTGTGTGGGGCCCAAGACGTCATCAGATCAAAGAAAACTCAGCCCAAATTTCGAGGAGCACGAGTTCAATACGAAATCCCTGAAGCCACTATACGGTCCCATATACGGATAGTATAAATTTTACGGTCCCTATAATTTGGTCCGTAAAATTGGATGCCCAAAGTTACATTCTGTAAGTGATTTACGGTGGGAAAATACGGACCGTAAAATTTTTACGACCCATAGATTTTGGTCCGTAAATTTGGTACCAAATTTTTGAGTTTTTGTCCCTGTTCTACAAATACCTTTTACTGTCCGTGAATTATATACGGACCATATAAAATCCACAACCCAATCCGTGAATTTGAGGTACATTTTCAATTCCAAATTTTCATTTCATCTCAATTCATTTCTCAAAAACTTCTTAAGCCTTGATTGTAAGTGATTGTTTCCCTATTCCTTAAGTAGGGAACAAACAAACAAAAAAAAAAAACGAGTAAAGAATTTTAAAAATTTTCGTTATTTCAAATTGATGCATTGGATCAATAGAGGCTTCAATGTCATGACCCAACCCCGTAGGCCGTGACTAGTGCCCGATCTGGGCACCCAAACCCATCTATCAAACGTATTCAAATGTATAGCCGAAGCCGACAAGGCTATATTCCAAGTACAGATAATTTCCAGAAAAATTTCGGCAGAGTTTCCTTTGTTTTTCGGACTAACCAGAATAACCCTGTACACAACAAACACCAACAGAGGCCACACAGGGCTAATCAAAGCAATGCACAAACATATGCGGACCGGCCGCCTCGGCGTATGGAATCGCCCAAACAACATATACACATAAGCATACAGACAGACCATAACCCACAAACATGTCCACAGACCTCTAAACTGACCGACAGAATCATATGACGGGACAGGGCCCCGCCGTACCCAAATAGTCAGATATGCAGAAATATATACATGGCGAAAGATATATGTACCAAAAGTGGACTCTGAATCAAGGGAGTACTCCGAAATAGCAGAAGTGAAGCCTACAGTGGTGGATCACCGGCGTCTGCACCTGCGGGCATGAAACGCAGCCCCCCCGAAGGAAGGGGGTCAGTACGAAAGATGTACTGAGCATGTAAAGCATGGAGTACAAAAATATAGGCCGCAACTGAAAGCGAACAGAATACCAAAGAGAGAAATGTCGAACAGTATATCAAAATGTTTATCAAAATCGTATATACATAATGCAAACAAAATCATGAAAAGCTCAGGAACGTGGTCACCACTCCGACGCTGGTGCCACACACAGCATAACACCAGAAGGGTCAAATCTCCGTACATCCCCGAACACACACATATGAGCGTATCACATCACAGCCATATCACAGCATAACTCCAAACGGAACCCGGCCCTATGGCGAGGCCTCGGGGAACCGTAACACAGCATACGGCCGAATCATCATAGAGCGCACGAATCATAACCGGCCCGGGAACCGGTGAACGAAATCATAATAAGGCACGAACGGAGTCGTGAGCAAACAATGCAATTTGTATATCAAAATAGCCTTTCAAAACTTGATTACTTCATAAGTCAATTCATTAACCAAAATAGTCAAATAATTAATTAGTACGAAAGTCTATTTCACAAAATATTTCCAAAGTGGTACATATGGCTCAAAACATAACTTAGTATCTCATGGTGTTCAAAACATTATTTCATAAAGGATAAATTCCAAATTCGAAGATTCTTTATCAAAGCTTATAAAAAAAAAGAGCCTAGTAGGACAAATAAGGCATCTCGGGGTTAGCGGGCCCACCTCGGGTCAAGTCGAGGTGGCGAACATAATTTATGAACATTTCGGGTCTATAAGATCATACATAAAGATTTCAAAGTAATCCGATTGCATTTTCATAAGTTTCGGACGTTTGATTGCTTTCTAGCCAAAATAGGAACATTAGGCTTCAATTGAATTGAATGAATAGTAGCCATTCTATAGATCGGATTTCGAGGAGCGAAAATGCTCCCGGGGTTCCGATATCAACCTAACATACTAAGACATGCCAAAAGAAGAAGTGGGAAGCTTTACATACCTTATAAACGTCTTATGCTCACCCCAAACTGAAATCCCGATTCGTCCAGAATCTGCAAATGGTCAAAGTTACCTATTTGAGATTCTTAAGCTTAAAGATTCCATTAACCTCATTTTTGTCTACCGAAATTTCGGCAGCATTTCCCCTATATATCTAACACCCCCGAGACATAGCTCGGCTCGATAAACATCAACAACAACAACCCAAACGTCACAAACAACATAAACCATAATCAAACCATTCTAACTTCAATGTTCTACCTTACTACACAAGTTGACAACTTTCATTCAAACTTCACAATTCCAAACTTATATCCACATTATTCTATTCATTCACTCATTCAAGATTATTCAATCACATCCAAATTATGTTCCAAACCATATACAAAATTTCCCGAAGTTCATTACTTTCCATATTTCATCCAAAACATCAAAATTTACGACGAACATTCTAACTCGCATTGTTTCATTCCGAATTCATTAACAACAACCATAAGTTTCATTTAAAGTCTTAATAACATAAATATACAATGATATACACAATATATACCGAAATCATATACTTTCCCATAATAATCCGCAACCACTTTCTAATGCCAATTCAATTCATTAAACATTCATTCACGTCATAAATGTCACAACGACGCAACCAACAACTAAACAAGATCAAATTCACATGGCCTTGCACTTCATATAGGTCACGGCTACAATACCCAACACACACACACCCACGGTTTTGCACACACATCAAAATTACGGAATTCTCGTCTATTCTCAATCCTTAACATATTCATACCAATTCCATAACATTAAAGTAGAAAAATTCTTACCTTTTCTTGAATTTCCGACTTGTCGCAAACGCACACCTTTCGCCAAACTAATTGTACCCTGTCGGAGAGCGTCTTGAATACATCACAAATATGGGGAGAACAAGATATTTGGATTAGAATCAAAGCTTGGAGAATTTCTTTTTCTTTCTTTCTTGGGTTCGGCCGAGAGAGGCTTTGAGGTGCTTTCTTATTTTTTTTTTGATTTGGTTTCTTGATAATTCCAAGTGAAGACATTGATATATATCCATTACATAGTCACATGCAAGTCACATGACTTTAAAAATGGGTCTTGGGCCATTCCCTATGGCCGGCCACCCCATTGCTCTTGGGCCTCAATTTGTTGTTCAATTTTCTTGGCCCAATTCATTAAGAGTCCCGTTTTGTAATTCCCGAAACTAATTTCTGAAATTCCAAATTTACCCTCGGCCTTCCCCAATGTCTTAGCACCAATGATTTCGCAACCAACAAAGTCATGTTAACTAAAATCAAATTATTTCCTTATAACATACAAGTCTTTAATTATTTTCACGATTTCCAATTATGCGAAAACACGGGATATAACATTCAAGACCCCATTTTCAAATTATTACCTACCCAGGCTCGAAATTTCATTTATTTTCCGATTTTAGCATTTCAATTTCTTATGTCTCTCAACTAGTAGCCACATAGTATTTGTTCCTATGTGTGTTTACTAGTTCTTGTGTCCGCATTTCTTTCGTGCTAATTTCTTTCACTCTTTTCTTTATTTTATTTCGTTGAAACTTTATTGGCTCTCATCCGTTTTGCTTTTGAGTCGTCCGTCATTCATCTAAACAAAAATCCATTCTACCACAAAGGATAAGCAACGTGTGAATTCGATTGGACGAGTGATTCGTCAACAACTTCGAAAAAGCACGATGTGTTGTAAGGTTGAGAGTTTAATACGAGTGAAGTGAGGCTTTTATTGCTAATCTTGTTTGCTAGTTTTGCAGGTCATCATGTCTAACCAAGGTGATAGGATGCAAGAAGTAGTAGATATGCCATCCATAGCAAGTTCATTGGCTATGATCATGAATCAAATCTCGGGCATGCAAGCGGGTACGGAAGAGATGAGAGGAGAGATGAATGGTGTGAATGGCAAGTTGAAGGGTATGGATGAACGGATGGTGGGTATTGAGAAAGTTCAAATGGAGAGTTCGAGTAGAATGGGCACTCCCCATTCTAGGAATGAAGGTGATGGGGATAAAACACAAGATACCACTCTAACCATTACTCCGGGACAAGCACATGCCTTGTGCAATCCCAACCACAACCACCTCACCCAAAGAGCTCCACCACCCCAAACAACCAACCTCACATCACAAAACTCCACATTCCAAAACACTAATCGACAAACCTATCCCCAAGTTTACCAACACAACCTGAATAAGGCAATCCCTCAAGTAACCTTATAATAAACACCCCAAGCTCCACCCCAAGTCCAAACACAAGATCCTTTCCTAACCAATACCAATACCAACGCCACTACCAATACCCCATGAATGAAGAGGAGTATGATGACTATCCACAAGGTAGGTGGTGGGATGATAATCGACAAGGAGGGCGGCGTGGAGGAATGAATAACCGGGGGTGGGGGGGATAGGAGGTTTTGAGAAGTTTTCGGGCCATGAACCTAGATTCCAAGGTCATGTAGACTTAAGGAGGGCCCAAGGTTATGAGGACCGGGGAAGATGGAAAGATAATGAGCGGAATTTGAACACCATCAAGGTGAACCTTCCTACGTTCCAAGGAGGTAGAAATCCAAAAGAGTTCTTTGAATGGAAATTGCAAAGTGAGCGCATCTTCCTCACAAATAATGTGTCCGAAGCATTAAAGGAAAAGTATGCCCTCACTCAATTTGAGGGGTACGCTTCTACTTGGTGGGAATCGAAGAATTTACAAAGAGCTCAACAACACATCTATGACCTCCCAACTTGGAACGACTTGATTGAGCTCATGGAGACAAGGTGGCTTCCACCCACATACCACCAAGATGCACTCAAAAGGTTGTACATGTTGAAGCAAGGGTTGAAAAGTGTGGAAGCGTACTTTGAAAAGTTTGAGGATTTGCGGATGAAGTCCAAGATAGAAGAGAATGAAGAGTACACTATTATAAGGTTTGTAGCCAACTTGAACTGAGACATCTCTAAGCCGATGAGGCTCAAAACCTATAATAGTCTTGAAGAGGCATTCCATGACGCATCCAAGGTCGAGGCGGATCTAAAAGAAGAGAGGTCCTATAAAGAAAAAATCAAATCATCTTCAACTTGGAACAAATGCAAAGAAAAGTGGAAAACTTCCACTTGGGATAAGCCCAAGAGCAACACTCAAGCACCTCAAGCCAAATTCGATTACAAAGCCAAAGGTGATAACAAGGCTAAAGGAGGTAACAATTCTAACACCAACTATAACCGACCTTCTACCATCCAATGCTTTAAGTGCCAAGGGAGAGGGCACATTGCGAGTGAGTGTCCCAATCGAAAGACTATCACAATAGTGAGGGATGGGTATCGAACCGATGATGAACATGAGGGTTGGGATAGTCATGAAGAAGGGGGAGAATAAAGTGAGTGTGATGGTGATTATGATGAAGAGGTTGAGATAAGGTATGAAGAAGCCTTGAATCATGCTATTGTGGCTAGAAGAGCTATGGAGGCTCTAGCTAGGGAATAGAGTGACCAAAAGGAGAACTTGTTTCATGCACGGTACAAAATTATGGATAAGGTGTGCTCATTAATCATTGATGGTGGGAGTTGCACGAATGCCATTAGTCAATTTTTAGTTGAAAGTATGAAATCCCCCCCCCCCCCCCCCCCGCAAGCACACTAATCCGTATAAACTCCAATGGTTTAATGAATGTGGTGAAATGAGGGTCAACAAGCAAGCCATTATCAAATTTAGCATTGCCAAGTACCAAGATGAGATTTTGTGTGATGTGGTACCCATGCAAGCTTGCCATCTATTGGTTGGCAGACCTTGGCAATTTGATGTTGATGCCTAACATAGTGGGAGAACTAACAAGTACTCATTTGTGGTCAAGGGGAAGAAGTGCATTCTTAACCCATTAACCCCTTACCAAGTGAGTGAGGATTATAGTGTGATGAGGGAGCTTCGAGAGAAGTATCAAAGGGAAGAAATGGAGAAGAGTGAGAAGGAGACTTTGTTGGTCATAAGTGGAAAGGGAACATCTCAAGATGGTTCCAAGAAATGTTTGTTAGCCAAACCAAGTAATTGCTTGAAAGGGGTTGACGAGAGACACTTCATGGTGTGTCTTGTCAACAAGGATCTTCTCTTAAATGCTAACCAATCTACTAGCACTTTGCCTAGTAGTATGTCTTCTCTTTTGCAGGAATATGAAGCCTTGTTCCCGGAGGAAATGCCCGATGGCTTACCTCCCTTGAGAGGTATTGAGCACCAAATCGACTTTGTACCGGGTTCCCAAATTCCCAACAAATAGGCTTATAGGAGAAACCCAGAAGAAACAAAAGAATTACAATGGCAAGTGTATGAACTTCTTAAAAAGGGGATAGTGAAGGAGAGTCTTAGCCCGTGTGCCCTTTCGGTGATTCTTGTTCCAAAGAAAGATGGTACTTGTAGGATGTGTATTTGATTGTAGGGCCGTCAACAAAATCACGGTAAAGTATTGACATCCCATTCTGAGGCTTGATGACATGTTGGATGAGCTTTGTGGCTCAAATGTGTTTTCAAAGATTGATCTTAGAAGTGGCTATCACCAAATCCGAATGAATCCCGGTGATGAGTGGAAAATGGCCTTCAAAACCAATTTTGGCCTCTATGAGTGGCTTGTCATGCCATTCAGACTAACCAATGCACCTAGCATGTTTATGAGGTTGATGAACCATGTCTTGAAACACTTTATTAACAAGTTTGTGGTTGTTTATTTTGATGACATACTTGTGTATAGCAAATCAATTGAGGAGCATGTAGGCCATTTGAGGCAAGTATTTGATGTCTTGTTCCGTGAGAGGTTGTTTGATAATATCAAGAAATGTGCTTTTTATGTTGATAAAGTAGTGTTCTTGGGTTTTCTGGTGACTGCAAATGGTGTGGAGGTTGACTAAGAAAAAGTGGAGTCTATTAGAACTTGGCCAACGCCTAAAAATGCAACCGATGTGAGGAGTTTTCATGGGTTGGAAAGTTTCTATAGAAGGTTCATAAAGGGGTTTAATACAATTGCCTCTCTTTTGACCGAATTGATCAAGAACGATGTTCCTTTTGTTTGGGGAGATGAGCAAGAGAAGGCGTTTAAAGAATTGAAATCCATGTTGAGTTCGTCACCATTGTTACAATTACCCAATTTTGAGAAAACTTTTGAAGTTGAGTGTGCTGCTTCCGGGGTTGGCATAGGTGGAGTATTAATGCAAGAAGGCAAGCCATTGGCTTATTTTAGTGAAAAGCTAAAAGGGCGTCATTGAACTACTCTACTTATGACAAGGAGTTGTATGCACTTGTGAGGGTCTTGACCCATTGGCAACATTATTTGTGGCATAAGGAGTTTGTGATACGATCGGATCACGAATCCTTGAAACAGTTGAAGGGCCAATCCAAGCTCAACAAGAGGCATGCGAAATGGGTAGAATTGATTGAAGCTTTCCCTTATGTGATCCATTACAAAAAGTGGAAGGACAATGTGGTGGCAGATGCATTATCTAGAAGGTATGTCTTGCTAAACACTATGACTTCTAGGATGATGGGATTTGAAAGCCTTAGAGGATTCTATTCTCAAGATCCCGACTTTAAGGCAATTTGTAAGGAGTTGACCCAAGGGAGGAGGGTTGATAGGTTCCAACTTGTTGATGGGTTCCTATTCAAAGATGGTAGATTTTGTGTCCCAATGAGCTCATGGAGAGAGTTGTTCGTTAAGGAAGCACATAGTGGTCGAATGATGGGCCATTTTGGAGTGGCCAAGACACTTGATTTTTTGGGTGAGCAATTCTATTTGCCCAAGATGCAACATGATGTTGAAAAGATATGTGGTCAATGTTTGGAATGCAAGCAAGCCAAGTCCAAGGCTTGGCCCCAAGGTATGTATACTTCCCTTCCTACTCCTATTGGTCCTTGGATAGACATTTCTATGGATTTTGTGTTGGGTCTTCCAAGAACCAAAAGGGGTCATGATAGCATTTTTGTTGTGGTATATAGGTTCTCAAAAATGTCTCATTTTATACCATGCCATAAATGTGATGATGCATCTCATGTAGCATCCTTGTTTGTGAATCATGTTCTTAAGTTGCATGGAGTTCCCCGCACTATTGTTAGTGATAGGGATTCCAAGTTTCTTAGTCACTTTTGGAAAAGTCTTTGGGGTACACTTGGTACTAAGCTCATGTTCTCTACTTCTTTCCACCCTCAAACGGATGATCAAACCGAAGTAGTGAATAGGACTCTAGGGAGTATGCTTAGATGTATGATTAGAGGAAAGCCCACTTCTTGGGAGGACCGTTTACCTTTGACTCCATTTGATTGGTCCCTCCATTCCTCTATTGGCATGACTCCATTTGAAGTATGTTATGGCTTTAATCCTTTGATTCCTTTAACCTTAACCCCTTTTGGCTAGTGATGTTGTTGTGAGTTTAGATGCAAAGCAAAGGGCAGCCGAAATGATGAAAATCCATGCCAAGGTAAAGGAGAGCATTAACAAGGTCAACACCAAGGTAGCCAAGAGACAAAATCATGGGAGAAGAAAGGTGGGCTTCAAACTCGATGATTGGGTTTGGGTTCACTTTCGAAAAGAAAGGTTCCCGTAAATGCAAAAAGGGAAATTGAGCCCAAGGGGAGATGGGCCATTCAAAGTGCTTGAAAAAATCAATGACAATGCCTACAAGATTGACTTACCAAGTGAGTATAATGTTCATAATGTTTTCAATATGAGTGATCTTTCCTCTTGTGTTGTAGGTACGCCCTTAGATTCAAGGATGAATCTTCTCCAAGAAGGGGAGGATGATACGAACCCAACAAGCACAAGGCCTTTCATAAGATTTCAAGCAAGATAACTTCAAGAGTTGCAAGCCTTGTTCATGAAAAAGGATGCCTTGGAGGAGATTGGAGAGAAGACTTCGCGGATTTACAACGTTTGGGAGTTGGCATTGGAAGAGTTGCAAAGTGGCTAGAAGCGCAAAATGGCTAAAAGACTATAGGGCTAAGATTGCAATTGGAGGTCATACTTGCAAGTTATGGGGTCAGAATGGCAATTGGAGGTCATAATTGCAAGTTATGAGGCTTTGGATGCAATTGAAGACCCATGTAGGTATTTTTGCAAAAGAGCTCACTTTAGGGCCTTTTGGTGTAATAGGCATTAATATAAATAGTTCTTTTCATCCATTTGGAAGACTTAGCTTTGATATTGTATGAACTCAAATATTGAGAGATTTTAGTTAATAGATAGATTGTTAGGTTACTACACTAAGTGTGATTTTATTGTTGCAAAGTGAATTTTCCTATCAGTTGAATTCATCTAGATTGCTCATTTGTGGTTTCCAATTGAGTCTTCTACTTGATTCAAATTACTTTGGTTCTTTTGGTTGAATTCACAATAGGAGGGTTTAAGTTTAATATACTTAGATTTGCCTGTAGGATTCATTACTAATTGGGCCAAGTATCTATCCTCTATTCTCCTTAACCCCCAATTCTTCATCTATCTTTTGTTTACTTCTTAGAGTTTCCTTAGGTTGAATCTTATCAGATGGCTAAACCGAAGTTCTCAATAGGACTTTAGGTTCTATGCTTCGGGACATGGTAAAGGGGAAGTTAGCCTCGTGGGAAGACCAATTGCCTTTAGTGAATTTGCATATACTAGAGTTATTCATAGCACTATTGGCATGTCACCCTTTGAGGTGTTATATGGTTTTAACCCTCTAACCCCTTTGGATCTAACACCTTTGTCTCAAGATGTGGTATTGAATATAGATGGTAACAAGAGAGCAGAAGCTATGAAGAAGATCCATGAAAAGGCAAGGCTCTAACTTGAAAAGAAGAATCAAAAGGTGGAAAAAAGGGTAAACAAAGGGAGCAAAAGGGTGATCCCTTAACCTGGAGAATGGGTGTGGGGGTACTTCAGAAAAGAAAGGTTCCCAAACAAGAGGAAGACAAAATTGATGCCGCGTGGAGATGGTCCCTTTGAAGTCCTTGATAGGCTTAATGATAATGCCTACAAAATTGACCTCCCTCTTGAATATCAAGTTCACAACGCCTTCAACATTTGTGACCCATCTACCATGGTAATGGAAAGTGATGAGCCATCAAATTTGAGGACAAATTCTCTTCAAGATGGGGAGAATGATGCAAGCACACTTACTTCAAGGCCATTTACAAGGAGAAAAACTGTCACGACCCGACTAGGGGCCGCGACGGGTACCCGGGGCTAACCACCGAGCACCACTCGTTCTACTACTCATCATACTCATTAAACGTTCTTTTATCAAATTCATACTCAAATCATAAGCAAATCACTTTTTCATTTGAGAACACAACATACTTTTATATACATAAGCCTTTCGGTTATCAAAATGATAATATATATATATATATATATATATATATATATATATATATATATATAATAGCAACCTCGTGAGACCATATAACCCACACCTGCGTATCTACGAGCCTCTACTAGAGTGCTAGACATAAGGACGGGACAGGACCCCGTCGTGCCCAAAATATACATATATACACAAAAAAATAGTCAAAGGCACCTTCGGAATAATGGAGTGCTCTCAAATCTGCTACTAGCTCCTACGAGTCTGGATCAAGATAACCTCCCTGTCTACCTGTGGGCATGAACACAACATCCGAAGAAAGCAGACGTCAGTACGAACATTGTACTGAGTATGAGAGGCATAAGTAATAATAACATGTCAGTGGGATAAAGGGAGCATTAAATAAAGAGCAACTGTAACTGACTATCCATCATAAAGAAATAATGCATGTTGGCTTATTTCATAATCGTCTTCATGTCATGTATGCATAAATTTATAAGTGTATAAGCTGCCCGTCCATATAGGTACGGTGTGATAATAATTAACCTGTGTCCAGGCCTCCTGCGTCCGGGGTATTAGCTGCCCACTGCAGTGGTGTGTGTGTCTGCCTGTCGATATAGGCACGGTGTAATGTCATCAACATATACTCATCATAATGTATGTATAATAACTCAAAGATAGCTATACTTTATCGAGGTAACCTAAGGCCGTGAACCCCCGATTCCATTATGGAACATTTATAAGTATTTTGCCTCACCTTGAAGTAAATAGTATATAAGGTGAGTGTATACAATAAATGACATCATTAACTTCATGGTATTCTGGCTAACCTTGAAGGGAATAATATATAAGGTGAGTGTATACGATAAATGACATCATTGGCGTTATAGGAACATCATAACATGAACTCTAGAATCTTTATACTTAACTCATCATCATCATTATTGAACTCATAATATATCTCTCATCTCATGTGGCTATTCACGAACATAGGCTATTAGTTTTCCGAGATATAGAGGATTGATGGAGAAGAAGGAAATATCATACCATCGGATCCATGCAATAGAAAGAAAGGACTAGCCTCACATACCTGTTTCGTCTAGCTACTCTATCGCTTGAACGCTCCTCTTCATTATTCACGTTTCTACCTTCAAGAGAGTTCATACTTGTATTAGATAATCAACAATACAAGCGTGTTCGAACTAAAGCTATAGAAAATTGAGCATCATCTCTTTTGTTTCTATTACTTTCCCCATATCATATTTCAACTCCCAGACGTCAACAATAACATTCATACAATCATCATCAATGACTTTAGTCAAATTCATCATTATCCAATTCCTACAATTTCCTCTCACGGTCATCCATAGTCATAATCATACTACAACGTTACATTCATTCTCATCTAAAGTTTCTCTCATACTCCTAAGATCATTCATAACGTGATTACAACCTCAACATACCAAGATTCATGATTCATATTAATCTACTATTCACAATTGCCACTAATCTCATCTTTTGTAATCCATTTTCCATCTTCTTCTATAATCCAAGTGTTTCAACTTTTCAATACCTTAAACAACATGGAATAATCATGAAAATCACCTTTGAATGCGTAGGAACGGGTTTTGGTTGACAATACTTCACTTGGAGAAAACCCTAGCTTCACTCCCAAGAGAATTCTTGACTTGGAGGAACCCTAGTAAGCTTCTTGCACTTGATTCACTTGAATTCTTGATATTGATCTTTTCTTTCCTTTGTATTCTTGTATATGAAGTGCGTGTGGAACCCTCTAGAAGCTTGGAGAGAAGTGGAGTAGTGAGGAGAATGAATATAATGAAGTGGGATCACATTTAAATACTTGGAATAACTCAGCCCGTCGGGACTTATACAGACCACTTATACGGTCCGTATAACATTTCACGGTCCGTATAAGTGTCCGTGGTTCACCACCATGGAACAAATAGCTGCTGTTGGGTTATACGTACCATTATACGGTGCGTATAAAGTTCCACGGGCCGTATAATGTGGTCGTGTAACTCACAGTTTTTCCGAAGTTGTCCTCGTCGTTTTGTTTGATCTCAAATCCTTATACGACCTTCTTAACACTTGTTTAATACTTCATTAATGATAAAAACAACCCTATAAATCGCCCTCAAGGCCTTGCCAAAAAATTCTTAACGCAATTAGTTTATGAAACCTTTCCTAAACACCGCTTATACTACACTTATCCCTATCAATCCTTGTTTCATCAATTCATATTATTTCAAAATCTTAACGTATGCATCATAGGACTTACTAACTATCCGTCTTATGGCCTTAAGAACTTCTAGTCATCCTTCAGTTCGCTTGGTACATTCACTACACAACGACAGGAAATTTCCAAGGTGTAACACTCTTCCCCCCTTTTTGGAATATTCGTCCTCGAATGTTAAGCACTCGGGAATTCTACGAAATTTTTGCTAGAGTTTCCCCTGTAATATGGCACTACCATCCTGTCACAACAACCCATAATAATATTGCCTCACAGGGCCACAACACAATAGAACTATAAGTTGGCCACACACGACCAAAAGCCGGAAAAGAAAGCATACATACCTTATGATGTTAATGTTTCATCTTGAATCTCTTTTGGGGATTGGAATAAGTGCGGGTACTTGGATTTCATACTCTCTTCTGCTTCCCAAGTTATTTCCTCTCGGTTTTTGTTTCGCCACAGGACTTTGACTAAAGCTACTTCCTTATTTTGAAGTCTCCTTACTTGCCTATCCAATACGACAATGGGCACTTCTTCATATGCTAGCTTTTCTATAACTTGAACATCATCTATTGGGGCAATCCTCGTAGGATCTCCAACACACTTGTGGAGCATTGAGACATGGAAGACTGGATGGACTGATTCAAGTTCTGATGGTAAGTCCAATGCATAGGCTACATGACCCACCTTGCGGATAATTTTATAGGGTCCAATGTATCAAGGACTTAACTTCCCTTTCTTGCCAAATCTCATCACTCCTTTCATTGGCGACACTTCCAAAAATACCCAATCATCGACCTGAAATTCCAAGTCTCGCTGGCGGTTGTCCGCATAAGATTTTTGACAACTTTGGGCTGTCAAAAATTGATCTCGGATCACCTTGACTTTTTCAACCGCTTGCTGAATCATTTCAGGGCCTATCAGCTGTACTTATCCTATTTCAAACCATCCAATTAGGGATCTGCACTTCCTTCCATATAAAGCTTCATACGGAGCCATTTGGATACTGGAATGATAGCTATTGTTATATGCAAACTCGATTAGAGTTAAGTGATCATCCCAACTACCACCAAAATCTAGAACACAGGACCTTAGCATATCCTCCAAGGTCTGAATAGTACGTTCGGCTTGCCCATCAGTCTGCTGATGAAATGCCGTGCTAAGCTTTACTTGAGTACCTAGACCTTCTTGGAAGGACTTCCAGAACATGGCTGTAAAATGCGCTCCTCTATCTGTGATAATAGATGTTGGAATACCATGGAGTTGCACAATTTCCTTGAGATACAACCTCGCATAATCTTCTGCTGAGTATGTAGTCTAACTGGAAGAAAATGGGCTGATTTTGTGAGTCTATCCACAATCACCCATATAGAATCATACATGCCTCGAGAACGAGGTAATACCACAATAAAATTCATATTGATCACTTCATATTTCCAAGTAGGGATTTCCATTGCTTGCAATAATCCTCCTGGCTTTTGATGTTCGATTTTCACTTGTTGGCAATTTGGACATTGAGCTACAAATTCTGCTATGTCTCTCTTCATGCCATCCCACCAATATATCAACTTGAGATCGTTATACATCTTTGTTGCACCTGGGTGAATAGAATATCGAGAATAATGGGCTTCTTCTAGAATTCGACGGCGCAACTCTGCAACATTCGGCAAACATAGCTTGCCTCGATATCTAAGAATTCCATCCATAGAAACTTCAAATGGGGACTTCTCTTTTCCATGAGATGTGTCTCTGTAATGGCACAAATGAGGATCTTAATACTGACGCTCTTCACTTCCATATTCAGGGATGAAACTGTGGGATCATTAATACCGATTCCTGCACCTTCTGGAAGTGTTAAGACTGGAGCTGAGGTTAATATGTCCTTCAACTCTTGGAAGCTGCGTTCACAAGCATCATTCCATTGAAATTTAACTGACTTCTGGGTTAGCTTCGTTAATGGGGCTGAAATAGAGGAAAATCCCTCTACGAACCTTCTATAGTAACCTGCCAATCCCAGAAAACTACGAACTTCTGTAGGCGTCATAGTCCTTGGCCAAGTCTTCACAGCTTCAATTTTCTGAGTATCAACTCGAATGCTATCATCTAAAATAACATGGCCCAGAAATGTTACAGAATTCAGCCAAAACTCACACTTTGAAAATTTTGCATACAATTCTCGAGTTCGAAGAATTCCAAGAACAATACGTAAGTGATTGGCATGCTCTGATTCTGTGCGAGTGTACACTAGAATATCGTCAATAAATACTATCACAAATAAGTCTAAGAGTGGTTTGAATACATTATTCATCAAATACATGAACACTGCCCAAGCATTGGTCAACCCAAACGACATTACCCGAAATTCATAATGGCCATATCTCGTTATGAAAGCTGTTTTAGGAATATCTTCTTCTCTAACTCTCACTTGATGATAACCCGACCTCAAGTCTATTTTAGAAAATCACTTGGCACCCTGTAGTTAATCAAATAAATCATCAATCCTTGGGAGAGGATACTTGTTCTTTATCGTCACCTTGTTCAACTTCCTATAATCGATGCACATTCGTAGGGAACCATTTCTCTTTCTCACGAACAAGACTGGTGCTCCCCACGGTGATGAACAAATCTTTTAACTGTGCCTTTAGCTCTCTCAATTCTGCCAAATCCATTCGTTAAGGAGGAATAGAAAATGGCTTGGTGTTCGGCAACACATCAATGGCGAAATCAATCTCTCTTTCTGGAGGAAGGCCTGGAAGTTCATCTGGAAATACATCCGGAAATTCATTCACTACTGGAACGGATAGGAAAGTTGGCAACTTTGCTTCGGTGTCATGAACTCAGACTAGATGATAAATATAGCCTTTAGTTATCATCTTCCTTGCCTTAAGGTAGGAAATAAACCTACCTTTCGGAGATGCTGTATTACCCTTCCATTCAAGTACGAGCTCTCCTGGAAATTGAAATCAAACCACTTTCATTCGGCAATCAACATTAGCGTAACATGAGGCCAACCAATCCATACCCATAATCACATCGAAATCTAACATTTCCAGCTAAATTATATCAGATTTGGTCTGGCGATTGCATATCACAAGTACACAATTTTTATACACTTGTCTAGCTATCACGGGATCACCAACCGGAGTAAATACCTCAAAAGGTTTAATTGGCTCAGGTTTCACCCCAATACAACCAGCAACATACAGAGTAATATAAGACAAGGTAGAACTCGGATCTATCAATGCATACACATCATGGGAAAATATGGATAATGTACCTGTAACCACATCCGGGGAGGACTCAAGATCCTGTCGTCCGGCTAAAGCATACACACGGGGCTGAGTGGCACCTGAAGTAAATGTTTCCCCTCTACCTCTACCTCGACCTGCTGGAATTTGGGGAGTCTGCCCTATCGGGCGTACTGAAGATGAACCAGCCACTGATCCTGTGGGCTGAACCCCAACTCTACCACTCATCGACGGGTAATCTCGCATCATATGCCCAACCCGGCCGCAGGCATAGCAAGCATCCAAACCTTGGCGACACCGTCCGGAATGTAACCTACCGCACTAGCTGCATTGCGGTACTGGGGGTTTCCTCTGGCTATAGTATTCCCCAAACTGGGAACCCCGAAGCTCTCAAACTCTGACCCTGTCCTGAAGAAAAGGAGCGATCAAATCTCCTACCTGTAAATCGAGGAGGTGCACTAGTCACCGACTGGCCTGAGAGTCTAGAATGCGTCTGCCTTGATCCCTCTCTATAATCACTGCCTGCCCCCATAGATCTGGCCCTCTTTCTTTGCCTCTTATCAATATCATGATCACCCCTTTATGGTTGCTATCGTCCCTCTAAGTTCTGGGCATGGGCTTGTATTCGGGAAATATCCATCCCCTCTTGCAACGAAGCCGTCAAACAATCCTTTAACAAATGTGGCCCCAAGCCACTCACAATCCTGTGTACCCTATCTCCCATATCGGTCACCATAGTCGGGGCATATCTAGCCAATGAATTAAATTGAAGGCTATATTCCCAAGCACTCATGTTTCCTTGCTTTAGATTTAAGAACCCATCCGCTCTAGCTCGGTGGACCTCAGGTGGCAAATAGTGACGGATGAAAGCATCTACAAATTCTTGCCACACAGGAGGAGGCGCATTTTCATTTCT
This sequence comes from Lycium barbarum, assembly GCF_019175385.1. Taxonomy (NCBI): domain Eukaryota; kingdom Viridiplantae; phylum Streptophyta; class Magnoliopsida; order Solanales; family Solanaceae; genus Lycium; species Lycium barbarum. The sequence goes on from NC_083346.1 coordinate 66,281,385, forward strand.
TGATGCTAGCCAATTATTGTACCACAATACCGCCACATCTCAGAGTCTATAAGATGCCAACTCCACTGCTTCAGTTTCGGAGGCATAAATAATCCTCAATGTTCTCAGCATCTCATCAATAAAACCTTGCGGGTCTTCTTCCGGCTTTAACCCGAAAAACTCCGGAGGATTCAAACTCATAAAATCACGGGCTCTGGTACTAGCTGCCCGATCACTTGAATTCACATTTTGCCGTTGTGCCTGGGCGGCAACTAACTGTGTCAATAGATGAATGGCTTCGGTCACTCGTTGACCCGAAGCGACCGTTGGAGGAATTGGAGCTGAAGCTCCTCCTTGTTCTACTAGATTGGGCAGGGTAGAAGAAGTATTAGATGGGGCCTCGTTATATGACTCGCCCTCTTCTACATTCATTGGCGGCTCTCTTTCCACCCGCCTTTTTGTCGTAGTCTTGCCCTTCTGGGCGGTTGTAGCTTTTCCCTTTGGCGGCATTTCTGAAATCATAGCACACTATTAAGAGGAGAAAATCTTATAACACAGCTCTATCGCACGATCTCTTAAGATGAAAGATGGTAATTTTTCCTAAATGCCCTATAGCCTCATGTTTATTAGCGTGGCGCGCAACACACCATAAATAAGACTCTACTAGACACGGCTCGTAGACACTTCGTAAGACTGAACCGCTCTGATACCACTTTTGTCACGACCCGACTAGGGGCTGTGACGGGTACCCGGGGCTAACCACCGAGCACCACTCGTTCTACTACTAATCATACTCATTAAACGTTCTTTTATCAAATTCATACTCAAATCATAAGAAAATAACTTTTTCATTTGAGAACACAACATACTTTTATATACATAAGCCTTTCAGTTATCAAAATGATAATATATATATATATATATATATATATATATATATATATATATATATATATAGTATAATAGCAACGTCGTGAGACCATATAACCCACACCTGCGTATCTACGAGCCTCCACTAGAGTGCTAGACATAGGGACGGGATGAGACCCCGTCGTGCCCAAAATATACATATATACACAAAAGAATAGTCAAAGGCATCTCCGGAATAATGGAGTGCTCTCAAATCAGCTACTAGCTCCTACGAGTCTGGATCAAGATAACCTCCCTGTCTACCTGTGGGCATGAACACAACATCCAAAGAAAACGGACGTCAGTACGAACATTGTACTGAGTATGACAGGCATAAGTAATAATAACATGTCAGTGGGATAAAGGGAGCATTAAATAAAGAGAAACTGTAACTGACTGTCCATCATAAAGAAATAATGCATACTGGCTTATTTCATAATCGTCGTCATGTCATGTATGCATAAATGTATAAGTGTATAAGCTGCCTGTCCATATAGGTACGGTGTGATAATAATTAACCTGCGTCCAGGCCTCCCGCGTCCGGGGTATAAGCTGCCCACTGTAGCGGTGTGTGTGTCTGCCTGTCCATATAAGCACGGTGTAATGTCATCAACATATACTCATCAAAATGCATGTATAATAACTCAAAGATAGCTATACTTTATCGAGGTGACCTAAGGTCGTGAACCCCTGATTCCATTATGGAACATTTATAAGTATTTTGCCTCACCTTGAAGGAAATAGTATATAAGGTGAGTGTATACAATAAATGACATCATTAACTTCATGGTATTCTGCCTCACCTTGAAGGGAATAATATATAAGGTGAGTGTATACGATAAATGACATCATTGGCGTTATAGGAATATCATAACATGAACTCTAGAATCATTATACTTAACTCATCATCATCATTATTGAACTCATAATATATCTCTCCTCTCATGTGGCTATTCATGACCATAGGCTATTAGTTTTCCGAGATATAGAGGATTGACGGAGAAGAAGGAAAGATCATACCATCGGATCCATGCCATAGAAAGAAAGGACTAGCCTCACATACCTTTTTCGTCTAGCTACTCTATCGCTTGAACGCTCCTCTTCAATATTCACGTTTCTACCTTCAAGAGAATTCATACTTGTATTAGATAATCAACAATACAAGCGTGTTTGAACTAAAGCTATAGAAAATTGAGCAGCATCTCCTTTGTTTCTACTACTTTCCCCATATCGTATTTCAACTCCCAGACGTCAATAATAACATTCATACTATCATCATCAATGACTTTAGTCAAATTCATCATTATCCAATTCCTACAATTTTCTCTCACGGTCATCCATAGTCATAATCATACTACAACGTTACATTCATTCTCATATAAAGTTTCTCTCATACTCCTAACATCATTCATAACGTGATTACAACTTCAACATACCAAGATTCATGATTCATATTGATCTACTATTCACAATTGCCACTATTCTCATCTTTTGTAATCCATTTTCCATCTTCTTCCATAATCCAAGTGTTTCAACTTTTCAATACCTTAAACAACATGGAATAATCATGAAACTCACCTTTGAATACGTAGGAACGGGTTTTGGTTGACAATACTTCACTTGGAGAAAACCCTAGCTTCATTCCCAAGAGAATTCTTGACTTGGAGGAACCCTAGTGAGCTTTTTGCACTTGATTCACTTGAATTCTTGATATTGATCTTTGCTTTCCTTTGTATTCTTGTATATGAAGTGTGCGTGGAACCCTCTAGAATCTTGGAGAGAAGTGGAGAAGTGAGGAGAACGAATATAATGAAGTGGGATCACATTTAAATACTTGGAATAACTCAGCCCGTCGGGACTCATACGGACCACTTAGACGGTCCATATAACATTTCACGGTCTGTATAAATGTCTGTGGTTCACCACCATGGAACACATAGCTGCTGTTGGGTTATACGGACCATTATACGGTCCATATAAAGTTCCACGGGCCGTATAATGTGGTCGTGTAACTCACAGTTTTTCCGAAGTTGTCCTTGTCGTTTCGTTTGATCTCCAATCCTTATAAGACCTTCTTAACACTTGTTTAATACTTCATTAATGATCAAAACATCCCTATAACTTGCCCTCAAGGCCTTTCCAAACAATGCTTAACGCAATTAGTTTATGAAACCTTTCCTAAACCCCACTTATACTCCACTTATCCTTATCAATCCTTATTTCATCAATTCATATTATTTCAATAACTTAACGTATGCATCCTAGGACTTACTAACTATCCATCTTACATCCTTAAGAACTTCCTGTCATCCTTCAGTTCGCTTGGTCCATTCACTACAGAACGACATGAAATTTCCAAAGTGTAACAAAAGCCCGGGAACTACAACACTTGCAACGTGTATTCATGATGCGGGAGGCTCTTGAGTATACTTTTGATGAGCACCTTGGATCCCAAGTCCATTTGTTGATGAAGATTGCTTGGAGAGAAGAAGAGGAAATGGGAAGTCATCACAATGGCTAAAAGATGAAGAGTTGGCTATTCTTGCAAAGGAGATTTTAAGATTTTGAAGAAAGAAGAATAGGCAGACAAGGCCCTTGTTTCATTAAGGGTGTTTATGTCATTTTGCTATCTTTTATTTCTAGCTTAGTATAAATAGTTCTCTTCTTCTTCATGGAAGACTTAGATTATTTTAATGAGATATTGAAAACTTGTAAAACTCTAGAATTGAGTGTTTGAGAAGGTGGTTAATTGGGAAATCAATCCCTTTTGGTCTCCTTAAGAGTTGGTGTTTTTGGATAATCTAATTGAAGGTCCTAATCTTTTATAGTTAGGGTTATCTTTTAGTCTTATTCAGTTGTGTCAATCTATTATATCTTTATTTCTTGTCTATTTCTTGTCTATTCCTTGTTTATTTCTTGTCTTTCCTTTAATTATTATATTAACCTTGAAGGGTACGATGGATTCTAAATGCAAGTCAGGTGACCAGGACCACGTTAGGAAGTCATAATGAATTGGAGTAAGAGGAAGTGGGGGCATGGATAATATATCGAGCAAGTTCAACAAATAATGAGGAGGAAGAATGCTAACAGATGAGTCAAGTGACAACTAAGTCAACTAAGTAAAAGGGAATAAGAGGACCTAGAGAAAAGAAAAGTTAAAGAGTGACAATGACTGTTACATCCCCTGTTTTCATGCTATGGAAGGCGTGCGAGTTAAATGACATTAGTAACGGAAGCAAGGTTATCCCTCAAGGTTATAGGTGGTTAGAGTGATGGTACAGATGTATCGTAAGGACTTGAAGTTAAACCAATCGAAGAAAATAAGTTTCGTCGAGGTTCGACGTTTATTTGAACGGAACACGGTCCAAGCTGGACGAGGAAATTGAACCGTCCAACATGAGCAATTTTACCAAGGCTGTAGGATTTGGTCATATTCAAGCATGAAAATTAAGAACTCGGTGTATACAAGGAATGAAGTCCCGAAATGATTTAAGATGGAAAAGTGTGACGACGATGATTGCAAATAATATTTTATGTATGGTAAATGAGGCTATGGACTAGTGTTATGTTACATGGTCATGATAATGAGTATATATGAAGTGTGTTAAAAATGATTACTACTTAAGTGAGTTGAGATTAAGAGATTACTTATGGCATTAATTAAGATTGTTAGAATAAAGTGGGAGATTAAGAGATTAATTAAGATTATTGGATAAAAATTAGGTGGACATAATCCACATGCAATAAATACGTGGCAGAAAGTTTATAAATATATACATGTACATTAAGTGGAGGTGGCATCCTTTACTACAGTATAGACCAATGGCCTCCACGTGTAAAAGATGGAAAAGTGCTTTTGGGTTCTTATCTCATTTAATTGCTAAGGATTCATGGAAGGAAAATTATTATGCAACATATAGTTGTCACGACCCAGCCCCGTGGGCCGCGACTGGCACCCTACCTGGGTACCCAGACCGAATCACACATTCATTTTCAAATCCAAACTCATTCCATAATTTTTCGAAATCGTATCGAACATAATTTATATCAAATAGGTCTTAAGCGGTCGTGCCAAATCAAAATATCATATCAAATACAAACTGAGCGACGAAATGGACATCGCCGGCCAAAAGTGCAAATATAAGCATAAGGGCCATTTGGGGCCGGCATAACAAACAGACCGCCTTAAGACCAGAAAACGGAATCAGACAAACATACATAGGACCCTCGCCCCACATATATGACTACAGGCCTCTACGAACTCAAAACAAAGACATATGGCGAGACTGGGCCCCACCGTACCCAAATAGTCAAATATAACGAATATATACAAAGCAAAAAGAGTCTGTACCAAAAGTGGACTCCGGATCAAATAGGAGTACTCCGGAATAGCAAGAAGTGAAGCCTACTGCGGAGGATCACCGATATCTGCACCTGCGGGCATAAAACGCAGCCCCCGAAGAAAGGGGGTCAATACGAAATATGTACTGAGTATGTAAAGCACGGAGTACAGAAATATGGATCAAAATCGAAAGCAAATCAAATGTCAAAGTGGAGTACAAATGGGTAGATCAAAATCTATATCGAAATCATATACTTATACATAATGCAATGAATCATGCAAACGCTTAGGAACGTGGTCGCCACTCCGACACTGGCGCCACACACAGCATAACACCAGAAGGTTTCAAATCTCCGTACATCCCCGAACACAAGCATAATCATAGGTGAGCGTATCGCATCACGAGCCATATCACAGCATAACTCCAAACGGAACCCGGCCCTATGGTGAAGCCTCGGGAACCGTAACACAGCATACGGCCGAATTATCATAAGGCGCACGAATCAAAACCGGCCCGGGAACCGGTGAACGAAGTCATAATAAGGCACGAGCGGAGTCGTGAGCAAACCAATGCAATTCGTACTTCAAAATAGTTTTCCAAAACGAAGTAAACCCATAAGTCATATCATAATGCAAAATAATCGGATACTTAGCCGATATAAAATTTCATTTCACAAAACATTTCCAAATAGTACGTATAGCTCAAAACGTAACTTAGCGTACCATAATATTCAAAATACATCTCATAGGAGGGAGTTTCACAATCAAAAGTATCGTATCCAACTTTATTCACAAAGATAGCCCAATAAGGCAAATAGGGCGTTTCAGGGTAGCGGGCCCACCTCGAGCCAAAGTGAGGTGGCGAACTTATCTTTACAAACATTTATATGCCAAAGGTCATACATGGTCGTTTCTAGGTTACCCGACCACATTTCGATAGGTTTCGGACGAGCGGTGGCATTCTAGCCAAATAGAGCCCTTAGGCTTCAATCGAATTGAATGAATAGTAACTTTTCTGTGGATCGGGTTTCGAGGAGCAGAAATGCTCCGGAAGTTCTCATATTCGTCTAATACACTAAGATATGCCAAATGATGGAGTGGGAAGCTTTACATATGTTATGTCCCGTGTTTTCGTATAATTGGAAATCGAGAAATAATTACGACTTGTGTGTTATAAGGACATAATTTGATTTTAGTGAATATGATTAGGTTAGTTATGGAATTATTAATGTTAAGACCTCGGGAAAGGCCGAGAATAAATTTGGAATTTCGGAAATTAGTTTCGGGAATTACAAAACGGGACGTTTTATGAATTGGGCCAAGAAAATGGAATATAAAATTTGGCCCAAAGAGTGGGGTTGGCCGGCCATTGTAGAGGCCCAAACCCAAATTTTAAGGTCATGTGCTATGCACATGACCTCTAAATAATGGATATATACTAGCCTTGAGTTGGAATTATCAAGAAGCAAGATCAAAAACAAAAAAAAAAAAAAAAGGGGCATCAACAAGCTCTCGGCCGAGAGGTTAGGGAAAAAGAAAAAAAAATTGGCAAGCTTTGATCTTAGCCTTAAAAATCCTTGCTCTTCATATATTGTGAAGTACTCACGACCCTCTTCAACGGGGTACAATTTGTTTGGTGAAAGAGTGACGTTTGCGGCAAATCGGAATTTTAAGAACAAGGTAAGATTTCTATGTTTTGATGTTATGAAATGGACATGTATGTGTTAGTGATTGGATTAGTATGAAGATTATGGGATGGGGTTGTGTTTGTGCATGGTGTGTGTGTGTAGAAAGGGTGTGTTTGGCCGTGGCTTGTATGTAGTGCAAGACCATGTGCATTTGATTCCGTTTAGTCGTTTGAGGTGTCGTTGTAACCTTTGTATCGTAAATGAATGTTTGAAGAATTGATTTGGTGTTAGAAAATGATTTCGGACGTTATCGGAAAGTGTATGCCTTTGGTATATTTGTGTATATCATAGTATATTTATGATATTAAGGACTTTAAATATGATTTATGGTTGATGATAATGAATTCGGAATGAAACGACGTGAATTAGAATGTTCGTCGTGAATTTTGATATTTTAAAGAATTCTGGAAAATAATGGATTTTGGTGTAATTTCGTGTATGGCCTGGATTGTAGTTAGGATGTGATTGTATAAGTTTGAATGTGGAAATGAATACAATTTTGTAGATTTAGAATTGGAGTTTTGCAAGTTTGAATGAAAGTTGCCAACTTAGATAACAAAGTAGAACTTTGAAGCTAGAATGGTTTGATTGTTGTTTGTTGACGTGTGGGCTGTTGTGGTTGATGTATTTTGAGCCGAGCTAAGCCTCGGGGATGTTAGATTTATAGGGGAAATGCTGCCGAAATTTCGGTAGGCAAAAATTGAAGTTAAAGGCATTTTTAAGCCTAAGAATCTCAATTGGTAACTTTGACCATTTGCAGATTTTTGACGAAACGGGACTGGACCTTTGGAAGAGCATACGACGTCTGTAAGGTATGTACAGCTTCCCACTCCTTTATTTGGAATATCTTAGTATGTTAGGCGAATATGAGAACTTCCGGAGCATTTCTGCTCCTCGAAACCCGATCCATAGAAAAGTTACTATTCATTCAATTCGATTGAAGCCTAAGGGCTCTATTTTGGCTAGAATGCCACCACTCGTCCGAAACCTATCGAAATGTGGTCGGGTAACCTAGAAACGACCATGTATGACCTTTGGCATATAAATGTTCGTAAAGATAAGTTCGCCACCTCACTTTGACTCGAGGTGGGCCCGCTACCCTGAAACGCCCTAATTGCCTTATTGGGCTATCTTTGTGAATAAAGTTGGATACGATACTTTCGATTGTGAAACTCCCTCCTTTGAGATGTATTTTGAATATTATGATACGCTAAGTTACGTTTTGAGCTATACGTACTATTTGGAAAGGTTTTGCGAAATGAAACTTTATATCGGCTAAGTATCCGACTATTTTGCATTATGATATGACTTATGGGTTTACTTCGTTTTGGAAAACTATTTTGAAGTACGAATTGCATTGGTTTGCTCACGACTCCGCTCGTGCCTTATTATGACTTCGTTCACCGGTTCCCGGGCCGGTTTTGATTCGTGCGCCTTATGATAATTCGGCCGTATGCTGTGTTACGGTTCCCGAGGCTTCGCCATAGGGCCGGGTTCCGTTTGGAGTTATGCTGTGATATGGCTCGTGATGCGATACGCTCACCTATGATTATGCTTGTGTTCGGGGATGTACGGAGATTTGAAACCTTCTGGTGTTATGCTGTGTGTGGCGCCAGTGTCGGAGTGGCGACCACGTTCCTAAGCGTTTGCATGATTCATTGCATTATGTATAAGTATATGATTTCGATATAGATTTTGATCAACCCATTTGTACTCCACTTTGACATTTGATTTGCTTTCGGTTTTGATCCATATTTCTGTACTCCGTGCTTTACATACTCAGTACATATTTCGTACTGACCCCCTTTCTTCGGGGGCTGCGTTTTATGCCCGCAGGTGCAGATATCGGTGATCCTCCGCAGTAGGCTTCACTTCTTGCTATTCCGGAGTACTCCTATTTGATCCGGAGTCCACTTTTGGTACAGACTCTTTTTGCTTTGTATATATTCGTTATATTTGACTATTTGGGTACGGCGGGGCCCAGTCTCGCCATATGTCTTTGTTTTGAGTTCGTAGAGGCCTGTAGTCATATATGTGGGGCGAGGGTCCTATGTATGTTTGTCTGCTTCCGTTTTTTGGTCTTAAGGCGGTCTGTTTGTTATGCCGGCCCCAAATGGCCCTTATGCTTATATTTGCACTTTTGACCGGCGATGTCCATTCCGCCGCTCAGTTTGTATTTGATATGATATTTTGATTTGCCACGACCGCTTGAGACATAATTGATATAAATTACGTTCAGTATGATTTCGAAAAATTATGAAATAAGTTTGGATTCGAAAATGAATGTGTCATTCGGTCTGGGTACCCAGGTAAGGTGCCAGTCGCGGCCCACGGGGCTGGGTCGTGACAAAAGTGGTATCAGAGCAGTTTGTCCTCGGAATGTCTACAGGTCGTGTCTCGTAGAGTCTTGTTTATCGATGTGTTGTGCACCACATCCATAAATGGGAAGCTACAGGGCATTTAGGATGTTACTTTCTTTGGAATCTTAGATCGTGCGATAGAGCTGTGCTATTAGGATGATTTTGATCTGACTCGCCTTTGTGTTTGCAGTGATGCCTCCGAAGAAGGCAACGGCGGCCCAGAAGGGCAAGGCGAGGATTGGAGAGACTAGTCAGGCACAGCGAGCTACCCGGGCTCGTGTCTATGATTTGCCTGAGGATGTGCCTCATTCTGAGGGGTCTGCTACACCCCCACTAGCACAGCCTGGAGCAGGACCTTCAGCAGCTCCAGAGGTCCGTGTACCCGCACCTGAGACTCCAGCTCCTCAGCTAGGGGCGGAGGATCGGACCCTGATGGAGGCTGTACAGTTGCTGACTACACTGGTAGCAGGACAGGCTCGCAGACGCGGGCGGAGGGACGATGATGATGATGACAGGCGGGACAGCCTGAGAGTTCGGGAGTTTCTGTTATGTGGCCCTCCAGAGTTCTTCGGGTCTAAGCCCGATGAGGACCCCCATGACTTTATTCGGGGGATGCGACGCTCACTGGACTTGGTCAGGGCTTCAGAGACCGAGTCGGTTGAGCTGGCTTCGCACAGGCTTCGAGATGTGGCTACCCACTGGTACGAGACTTGGGAGCTGTCTAGAGGAGAGGGTGCCCCTCCAGCCACTTGGGATCAGTTTGTGACAGCATTCACCCGCCACTTTTTGCCACCAGAGTTACGGCGGGCACGGGCTGATCGATTCTTACGTCTGCAGCAGAGTGGTCGGAGTGTTCGCGAGTATAACCTTGAGTTTGGTTCTCTGGCCCGATATGCACCGGCCGTGGTAGCAGACATGTCCGATCGGATGCACAGATATGTCATGGGATTGGATCGGTATTTGATTGACGGCTGCATGGCAGTGTCATTGCAGACAGATATGGACATTGCCCGACTTCAGGCCTATGCGATGGGTATGGAGGATCGTCACAGGTCTGATCATTCTGGTAGAGATCGAGATAGGAGGCCGCCCAAGAGGTCTAGGTCCGCAGGTTATGCTGGAGATTCTCGAGGCGGACAGCCTCAGCAGCAGCCGTCAGACAGGCATTTTCCTCCCTCCGGCCGGGGTACTCAGTCAGGCAGCCGGAGATTCGATAGTACAGGACCGTCTGGGGCCGGTCAGAGCTCCAGAGTGGCAGGTTCACAGGTACCCAGAGGTCCCAGCCAGGCCAGACCACCCAGACCCCATTGTCCTCATTGCGGGAAGTCTCATCCCGGGGAGTGTTACCGAGCGACTGGAGCTTGCTTTTCGTGTGGTGGTCAGGGCCACTTTATGAGAGATTGTCCTTTGGCTAGCGGTTCTGGTAGTGCTGCTCAGCAGACAGGGTCAGCCGCCGGTTCTTCTTCTGCTCCATCAGTTGCACGCCCTGGAGGGCGAGGTATTTCATCACCGGCAGGACGCGGTCGAGGCCGCGGTGGCACTTCAGGTTCTAGCGGTCCCTCGAACCGCATATATGCTTTGGCCAGCCGCCAGGATCAGGAGGCTTCGCCAAATGTCGTCACAGGTACATAGCACATGACCTTAAAATTTGGGTTTGGGCCTCTACAATGGCCGGCCAACCCCACTCTTTGGGCCTAATTTTATATTCCATTTTCTTGGCCCAATTCATAAAACGTCCCGTTTTGTAATTCCCGAAACTAATTTCCGAAATTCCGAATTTATTCTCGGCTTTTCCCGAGGTCTTAACATTAATAATTCCATAACCAACATAATCATATTCACTAAAATCAAATTATGTCCTTATAACACACAAGCCGTAATTATTTCTCGATTTCCAATTATACGAAAACACGGGACATAACATTCTCCCCCCCTTAAGAACATTCGTCCCCGAATGTTAAATTAATCTTATAAGGTCTTATGATCAAGGCAGGAGTGTCCCTTTTTAATAATGACATACATAATTCATTTTATCAATCAACACAACAACTGAAAAAGAAATTAGATTACCTGTGGATGTCGGAAACAAGTGGGGATATTTCTTCTTCATCTCGTCCTCCGCCTCCCAAGTCATCTCCTCCCGATTATTGTTGCGCCACAGGACTTTGACGGAGGGCACTTCTTTAGTGCGTAGTCTCCGCACCTGTCGATCCAGAATAGATACAGGCTGCTCGTCATAAGATAACTGCTCCGTCACCTGAATGTCATCTACTGGGAATATCCTGGCAGGATCACCAATACATTTCCGCAACATAGACACATGAAACACCGGGTGTACGACCTCCAAGTCGGATGGTAAGTCTAGCTCATAGGCGACCTCGCCTATCTTTCGCACGATCTGATACGGTCCAATGTACCGGGGGCTCAACTTACCCTTTTTACCAAACCTCATGACACCCTTCATGGGCGACACCTTCAGGAATACCCAGTCGCCAATCCGGAACTCTAACGGTCGACGTCGTCTATCTGCATAAGCTTTCTGTCAACTCTGAGCAGCCAATAATCGTTCTCGAATAAGCTTTACCTTATCTACAGCCTCCTGGATCACATCTGGGCCGATCAACTTAGTCTCGCCCACGTCGAACCAGCCAATAGGAGACCTGCATCTCCTGCCATAAAGGGCCTCGTACGGAGCCATCTGGATGCTGGAGTGATAACTGTTATTATAGGCAAACTCAATAAGCGGCAAATGATCATCCCAGCTGCCCCTGAAATCAATAACGCAGGCTCGCAACATATCCTCGAGCGTCTGAATAGTGCGCTCGGCCTGCCCGTCGGACTGAGGGTGAAAAGCTGTACTGAGGCTCACCTGAGTCCCTAATCCCTCCTGAAATGACCTCCAGAAATTAGCTGTAAACTGGGTACCTCGGTCAGTAATAATAGATATAGGGACTCTGTGAAGTCTGACTATCTCTCTGATATACAATCTGGCATAGTCCTCAGCCGAATAAGTAGTCCGAACCGGAAGGAAATGGGCTGATTTCGTCAGCCTGTCAACAACAACCCAGATAGAGTCGTACCTGCGTGGAGTGCGCGGTAATCCAACAACGAAATCCATATTAATCATCTCCCATTTCCAGGCTGGAATTTCCGTCTCCTGCAATAATCCACCGGGCTTCTGATGCTCGATCTTAACTTGCTGGCAGTTCGGGCACTGACTAACAAACTCAGCAATATCTTTCTTCATGCCGTCCCACCAATACAAACACCTGAGGTCCCGATACATTTTAGTGGAACCAGGATGAACAGAATACCGTGCATTATGGGCCTCGCCCATAATCTGCCGCCGTAAGCCCGCAACGTCCGGTACACAGAATCTGCCGTCATATAATAATACTCCGTCAGGCGAGATCTCAAACTGAGTCTTTGATTTACTAAGGGCCACATCTCTGTACTGAATCAAAAGAGGATCCTCAAACTGGCGCTGCTTTACCTCCTGAATAATAGATGACTCAGCAACTGGACGAACAGAAATCCCAGAATCTCCAGAATCCACCAAACGGACTCCGAGGCTGGCCAGCTGATGAATATCACGAACCAAATCTCTCTTATCAGATGGAACATCAGCCAGACTGCCCACGGACTTGCGGCTAAGCGCATCAGCTACCACATTGGCTTTCCCCGGATGGTACAGAATATCAACGTCGTAGTCCTTTAGTAGCTCAAGCCATCTCCGCTGCCGCAAATTTAGTTCCTTCTGCCTAAAAATATACTGGAGACTCTTATGGTCCGTATAGATATCAGCATGGACCCCATATAAATAATGCCGCCAAATCTTCAAAGCATGAATCACCGCGGCCAACTCAAGATCATGAGTGGGATAGTTCTTCTCGTGCGGTCTGAGCTGTCGGGAAGCATAGGCTATGACTCGACCGTGCTGCATCAATACACATACTATCCCAATACCAGAGGCGTCACAATAGACAACATACCCGTCAGATCCCTCTGGAAGAGCCAGAACTGGTGCTGTAATCAATCTCTCCTTCAGCATCTGAAAGCTGCGCTCGCAGGCATCCGACCACTGGAATTTTGCTGCTTTCTGGGTAAGCCTCGTCAGTGGTGCTGAAATAGAAGAGAAATCCTCCACGAACCTGCGGTAATACCCAGCCAATCCAAGAAAACTGCGCACCTCTGTCGGTGTAGTAGGCCTGGGCCAATTCTGCACAGCCTCAATCTTCTGCGTGTCGACCCGAATACCGTCTGCGCCGACAATATGGCCCAAGAATGCCACAGAAGTCAACCAGAACTCACACTTAGAGAATTTAGCATATAACCTCTGCTGACGGAGGATGCCAAGTACCGTCCTCAAATGATCTGAATGCTCTTCGGCTGATCGCGAGTAAATCAGAATATCATCAATAAACACAATAACAAACATATCCAGGAAAGGCCGAAATACCCGGTTCATCAGATCCATAAATACTACTGGAGCATTAGTCAGCCCGAAAGACATAACTCTGAACTCATAATGCCCGTACCGAGTCCTGAAAGCAGTCTTCGGGATATCTGACTCCCGTACTCGCACCTGATGATAACCAGAACGCAGATCTATCTTTGAAAATTGTCTAGCACCCTGCAGCTGGTCAAACAAATCATCAATCCGGGGGAGGGGATATTTATTCTTAATAGTCACCTTATTCAGCTGCCGGTAGTCAATACACATCCGCAACGACCCATCCTTCTTTCTGACAAACAATACCGGTGCTCCCCAGGGTGATGTGCTGGGCCTGATAAAACCCTTATCCAGCAAATCTTTCAGCTGCTCCTTCAACTCCTTCAACTCAGCTGGTGCCATCCTGTACGGAGGAATAGATATAGGCTGCGTATCCGACATCAACTCAATAGTAAAATCAATCTCCCGCTCAGGCGGAAGGCCAGGAAGCTCGTTAGGAAATACATCTGGAAACTCACTGACGACCGGAACAGACTGAAGGGTAGGTACCTCCGCGGCAGTATCGTGCACACGAACCAAATGATAGATATACCCCTTTTGGATCATCTTCTTAGCCTTGAGGTATGAAATAAACTTACCCCTCGGCGATGCTGTAGATCCGAACCACTCTATGACTGGTTCCCCTGGAAACTGAAAACGGACTACCTTTTTCTGGCAGTCGACATTAGCATAACAGGAAGACAACCAGTCCATGCCCATAATGACGTCAAACTCAAGCATATCTAACTCTATCAAGTCAGCCTTAGTGCTACGATCATAAATGGTCACAGAACGATCTCTATAGATCTGTCTTGCTATAACAAAATCCCCAACTGGCGTAGCTACCTCAAATGGCTCTATAGGCTCAGACACTATCCCAATTTTACTAGCAACAAGCGGGGAGATATATGATAAAGTAGAGCCAGGGTCAATCAATGCATATACAGATCTGGAGAAAACCAGCAATGTACCTGTGACGACGTTTGGCGAAGCCTCCTGATCCTGGCGGCTGGCCAAAGCATATATGCGGTTCGAGGGACCGCTAGAACCTGAAGCGCCACCGCGGCCTCGACCGCGTCCTGCCGGTGCTGAAATACCTCGCCCTCCAGGGCGTGCAACTGATGGAGCAGAAGAAGAACCGGCGGCTGACCCTGTCTGCTGAGCAGCACTACCAGAACCGCTAGCCAATGGACAATCTCTCATAAAGTGGCCCTGACCACCACACGAAAAGCAAGCTCCGGTCGCTCGGTAACACTCCCCGGGATGAGACTTCCCGCAATGAGGACAACGGGGCCTGGGTGGTCTGGCCTGGCTGGGGCCCCTGGATACCTGCGAACCTGCCACTCTGGAGCTCTGACCGGCCCCAGACGGTCCTGTACTATCGAATCTCCGGCTGCCTGACTGAGTACTCCGTCCGGACGAAGGAAAATGCCTATCTGACTGCTGCTGCTGAGGCTGTCAGCCTCGAGAATCTCCAGAATAACCTGCGGACCTAGCCCTTTTGGGCGGCCTCCTATCTCGATCTCTGCCAGCAGGATCAGACCTGCGACGGTCCTCCATACCCATCGCATAGGCCTGAAGTCGGGAAATGTCCATGTCTGCCTGCAATGACACTGCCATACAGCTATCAACCAAGTACCGGTCCAATCCCATAACATATCTGTGCATCCGATCGGACATATCTGCTACCACGGCCGGTGCATATCGGGCCAGAGAATCAAACTCAAGGTTATACTCGCGAACACTCCGACCCCTCTGCTGCAGACGTAAAAATCGATCAGCCCGTGCCCGCCGTAACTCTGGTGGCAAAAAGTGGCGGGTGAATGCTGTCACAAACTGATCCCAAGTGGCTAGAGGGGCACCCTCTCCCCTAGACAGCTCCCAAGTCTCGTACCAGTGGGTAGCCACATCTCGAAGCCGGTGCGAAGCCAGCTCAACTGACTCGGTCTCTGAAGCCCTGACCAAGTCCAGTGAGCGTCGCATCCCCCGAATAAAGTCATGGGGGTCCTCATCGGGCTTAGACCCGAAGAACTCTGGAGGGCCACATAACAGAAACTCCCGAACTCTCAGGCTGTCCCGCCTGTCATCATCATCATTGTCCCTCCGCCCGCGTCTGCGAGCCTGTCCTGCTACCAATGTAGTCAGCAACTGTACAGCCTCCCTCAGGGCCCGATCCTCCGCCCCTGGCTGAGGAGCTGGAGTCTCAGGTGCGGGTACACGGACATCTGGAGCTGCTGAAGGTCCTGCTCCAGGCTGTACTAGTGGGGGTGTAGCAGACCCCTCAGAATGAGGCACATCCTCAGGCAAATCATAGACACGAGCCCGGGTAGATCGCTGTGCCTGACTAGTCTCTCCAATCCTCGCCTTGCCCTTCTGGGTCGCCGTTGCCTTCTTCGGAGGCATCACTGCAAACACAAAGGCGAGTCAGGTCAAAATCATCCTAATAGCACAGCTCTATCGCACGATCTAAGATTCCAAAGAAAGAGACATCCTAAATGCCCTGTAGCTTCCCGTTTATAGATGTGGTGCACAACACATCGATAAACAAGACTCTACGAGACACGGCCTATAGACATTCCGAGGACAAACTGGCTCTGATACCACTTTTGTCACGACCCAGCCCCGTGGGCTGCGACTGGCACCCTACCTGGGTAACCAGACCGAATCACACATTCATTTTCGAATCCAAACTTATTTCATAATTTTTCGAAATCATACTGAACGTAATTTATATCAATTATGTCTCAAGCGGTCGTGGCAAATCAAAATATCATATCAAATACAAACTGAGCGGCGGAATGGACATCGCCGGTCTAAAGTGCAAATATAAGCATAAGGGCCATTTGGGGCCGGCATAACAAACAGACCGCCTTAAGACCAAAAAACGGAAGCAGACAAACATACATAGGACCCTCGCCCCACATATATGACTACAGGCCTCTACGAACTCAAAAACAAAGACATATGGCGAGACAGGGCCCCGCCGTACCCAAATAGTCAAATATACCGAATATATACAAAGAAAAAAGAGTCTGTACCAAAAGTGGACTCCGGATCAAATAGGAGTACTCCGGAATAGCAAGAAGTGAAGCCTACTGCGGAGGATCACCGATATCTGCACCTGCGGGCATAAAACGCAGCCCCCGAAGAAAGGGGGTCAGTACGAAATATGTACTGAGTATGTAAAGCACGGAGTACAGAAATATGGATCAAAACCGAAAGCAAATCAAATGTCAAAGTGGAGTACAAATGGGTAGATCAAAATCTATATCGAAATCATATACTTATACATAATGCAATGAATCATGCAAACGCTTAGGAACGTGGTCGCCACTCCGACGCTGGCGCCACACACAGCATAACACCAGAAGGTTTCAAATCTCCGTACATCCCCGAACACAAGCATAATCATAGGTGAGCGTATCGCATCACGAGCCATATCACAGCATAACTCCAAACGGAACCCGGCCCTATGGCGAAGCCTCGGGAACCGTAACACAGCATACGGCCGAATTATCATAAGGCGCACGAATCAAAACCGGCCCGAGAACCGGTGAACGAAGTCATAATAAGGCACGAGCGGAGTCGTGAGCAAACCAATGCAATTCGTACTTCAAAATAGTTTTCCAAAACGAAGTAAACCCATAAGTCATATCATAATCCAAAATAGTCGGATACTTAGCCGATATAAAGTTTCATTTCACAAAACATTTCCAAATAGTACGTATAGCTCAAAACGTAACTTAGCGTACCATAATATTCAAAATACATCTCATAGGAGGGAGTTTCACAATCGAAAGTATCGTATCCAACTTTATTCACAAAGATAGCCCAATAAGGCAAATAGGGCGTTTCAGGGTAGTGGGCCCACCTCGAGTCAAAGTGAGGTGGCAAACTTATCTTTACAAACATTTATATGCCAAAGGTCATACATGGTCGTTTCTAGGTTACCCGACCATATTTCGATAGGTTTCGGACGAGCGGTGGCATTCTAGCCAAAATAGAGCCCTTAGGCTTCAATCGAATTGAATGAATAGTAACTTTTCTGTGGATCGGGTTTCGAGGAGCAGAAATGCTCCGGAAGTTCTCATATTCGTCTAATACACTAAGATATGCCAAATGAAGGAGTGGGAAGCTTTACATACCTCACAGACGTCGTATGCTCTTCCAAAAGTCCAGTCCCGTTTCGTCAAAAATCTGCAAATGGTCAAAGTTACCAATTGAGATTCTTAGGCTTAAAAATCCCTTTAACTTCAATTTTGCCTACCGAAATTTCGGCAGCATTTCCCCTATAAATCTAACATCCCCGAGGCTTAGCTCGGCTCAAAATACATCAACCACAACAGCCCACACGTCAACAAACAACAATCAAACCATTCTAGCTTCAAAGTTCTACTTTGTTATCTAAGTTGGCAACTTTCATTCAAACTTTCAAAACTCCAATTCTAAATCTACAAAATTGTATTCATTTCCACATTCAAACTTATACAATCACATCCTAACTACAATCCAAGCCATACACGAAATTACACCAAAATCCATTATTTTCCAGAATTCTTTAAAATATCAAAATTCACGACGAACATTCTAATTCACGTCGTTTCATTCCGAATTCATTATCATCAACCATAAATCACATTTAAAGTCCTTAATATCATAAATATACTATGATATACACAAATATACCAAAGGCATACACTTTCCGATAACGTCCGAAATCATTTTCTAACACCAAATCAATTCTTCAACCATTCATTTACGATACAAAGGTTACAACGACACCTCAAACGAATAAACGGAATCAAATGCACATGGTCTTGCACTACATACAAGCCACGGCCAAACACGCCCTTTCTACACACACACACCATGCACAAACACAACCCCATCCCATAATCTTCATACTAATCCAATCACTAACACATACATGTCCATTTCATAACATCAAAACATAGAAATCTTACCTTGTTCTTAAAATTCCGATTTGCCGCAAACGTCACTCTTTCACCAAACAAATTGTACCCCGTTGAAGAGGGTCGTGAGTACTTCACAATATATGAAGAGCAAGGATTTTTAAGGCTAAGATCAAAGCTTGCCAAATTTTTTTCTTTTTCCATAACCTCTCGGCCGAGAGCTTGTTGATGCCCCTTCTTTTTTTTGTTTTTGTTTTTGATCTTGCTTCTTGATAATTCCAACTCAAGGCTAGTATATATCCATTATTTAGAGGTCATGTGCATAGCACATGACCTTAAAATTTGGGTTTGGGCCTCTACAATGGCCGGCCAACCCCACTCTTTGGGCCTAATTTTATATTCCATTTTCTTGGCCCAATTAATAAAACGTCCCGTTTTGTAATTCCCGAAACTAATTTCCGAAATTCCGAATTTATTCTCGGCTTTTCCCGAGGTCTTAACATTAATAATTCCATAACCAACATAATCATATTCACTAAAATCAAATTATGTCCTTATAACACACAAGTCGTAATTATTTCTCGATTTCCAATTATACGAAAACACGGGACATAACAATAGTCTCATAGCAGCAACATTAATTGATCAGAAACGTGAGTTTCCCTTTAAGCAAGGAACACGTAATTTGTCTCAAGAACAACAACATACGCGTTTTTGCACACTACTTCGATCTCATTGTTCCGTTTTGTCGTGTTATTGATTCCGGGCTTTCTTCGAAGGGAAGTGATACAAGAACGGATACACGAAAACGAGAAATTAAGAAGATAAACAAAAGGAAAAGAAAAGATAGATAATTTGACACAACATAAGATTCAATTTAGCAACCAAAGTTATATAAAAGATTCAATTTAGCAACCAAAGTTATATAAAACTAAGACCTCTAAATTATCATCAAAAGAAACACCAAATTCTTAAGTTGACCTCAAGGGAATCGAATTCCCAAGAAACCAACCTCTCAACAACACAAGAATCAACAAGAGACTACCAAAGGCCTCTCACAAGTTTTTCTCTCTAGAGATAACCCTAAAAACACTCAAAATATTCATAATTCATCAGAAGCTCCCTCATGAAATAAAAATACTAGCTATCTATTTATAGTAATGAAATAAACAAGACACTACATTATTACATTTATACCCTTAATGAATTAAGGGCCTTGTTTGGATGTCTTCCATGGAAGTAAAACTTGAAAAAGCTTGCATTTAAGTACTAGCCCTTATTGCATGCATAGCCTCCTTCTCCAAATAGCCTCCCAAGCTATCTTCCATATCTTGAATGTGACGTTCTTAAAGCCTTCCATCCAAGCTATCTCCCATATCTTGAAGGACATCCTATGTGGAACTCTCAAGCAACCAACCTCTCAACAACACAAGAATCAACAAGAGCCTACCAAAGGCCTCTCACAAGTTTTTCTCTCTAGAGATAACCTTAAAAACACTCAAAATATTCATAATTCATCAAAAGCTCCCTCATGAAATAAAAATACTAGCTATCTATTTATAGTAATGAAATAAAGAAGACACTACATTATTACATTTATATCCTTAATGAAGTAAGGGCCTTGTTTGGATGTCTTCCATGGAAGTGAAACTTGAAAAGACTTGCATTTAAGTACTAGCCCTTTTTGCATGCATAGCCTGCTTCTCCAAATAGCCTCCCAAGCTATCTTCCATATCTTGAATGTGACGTTCTTGATGCCTTCCATCCAAGCTATCTCCCATATCTTGAAGGCCATCCTATGTGGACCTCCCATGATCTTCAAAGACTCCATCTTCATGAAGCTCGATGGAGTTGGTCTTGTATCATTCTCCCCTTCTTGAAAAGGATTCGTCCTCGAATCTAAACCTTGCAAAACAAAAAAAGAGACAAACAAAAACCAAGTCCTCAAAGGATGAGGGTTAGTGTAGGGTGGACTAACCTACCACCATGCTAAGTAAGCACAAGTTTGTGATAGAGCCAAGTATTTACCCTTTCAAGCAACATAAGCTCTCAAATAGAGCACTAAGAACTTGTCTAACCCAAAGATTAAGACATGAGGATATTCTAAAAGTGCCAAGGGTTTCAAAACACCAAGTTGGCAGGACATACAAATGATCCTCAATTGCAAAATGACACCATTCACACCAAGTTAAGACTTCACCGGGGTCAAAGGGAAAATATACCCACTTATCACGGGCAAAACAAGAACTGAGTACCCCGATAGGACCCCGCCCTCCATAAGCTGCACTCCCAAAAAGATCATGAATGTCATCATATGCAAAAAGGTAATAAAGAAAGGTGTCACGCAAAATAACTTCATCTAGGGTGTCCTCAAATGTAGTTTCACTATTAAACTCAAAAGCATGATCAATCATACTACTACTATTCGGAACACCAAAGGAAGAATTAGCAATTTGCAGATAAGTTTCACCTTCCTTTTGAACATTCCCCTCCCAATAAGTGGATCACAATTCTTCAAGGGAGGATCTCCGTCATAGGGAAGAGAGTTATCATCCAATAGTGGATTTTCAAATACCATGTAGTCACCAAAAGTGGCCACACTTTCAACATTACAAAACATTCCACTAGGTACCTCACTCTCAATAGTCATGCCATCCTCAAATAAAACATTATCCTTTACAAGAATGTAATCCATGAACAATGAGGAGCCAAAGCATGTCATTTCACTCTCAAAAGAACCAATGTCGTCTTTCAATGCATTTTCGCTCACATGATTATCTACTTGACACACATCACCACTACAAATTGGAGTCTTATCACGTAACACTAAAGTACGATCAAGAGACTCATTTTGACATGAAACAAACAAGGGTGAGATGTCACATTATTTCAATTGACCAACTATATCAACATCATCACTAACTAGAGGTACATTAAGCACATCACAAAGTTCCTTAAGTAGTGAATTATCATTACAAGCAAGTTGATCAATACAAGTTTCAACACGAGTTGGTAGTATGTCAAACTCGCAAGAATTATTAACATGATGACCACATGACATTGTACTACCAATCAATTTACAAGTGTCAACACTAGGTGGACACAAATCAATCTTACAAGAAGAATCAATTTGGTTATCTAAAGGATCAACTAGTGTTTGAGCACCTTCATTCGATAATGCACTATCATTCAAAGCACAAGTGTCAACACTAGGTGGACACAAATCAACCTTACAAGAAGGATTAATTCGGTCATCAATAGGATCAACTAGTGTGGGGACACTTTCAACAATGGCATTACCAATACACGGCAAAGAAGCATTAGGATTAATGCAAGGTAAACTAACTTTCATACTTGACTTGACATTAAAATCACACAAAGATGTAGGAATATAAGGATAAGTAATCTTACCTTGGTGTTCATGTAAGCTCCTTTGACCAATGGAAGGAATGGATGTGACCGCCGTCCTTGCCTTCAAACATGAGGTTCTCTCAAAAGAGGTACCCCTCAAAGATTCATTTCTTCTCATATGTGGCTTGGGATATTGGCCTCTAAATATCCTTTTCATGTCCTCCCAAGTCTCGATTGGAATCCTCACTAGTTTCCTACAATATTCCACATACTCCCAATATTTGACAAGCCTTTAGTAAAAAGTTCGAACGACTAAGTCCATCTTTTTTTCTTGTGAATAGTTGCAGCTAGCGAAGATTTCATCTATTGTAAACTCCCATTTCTCATATTCTTCTCAACTAGCTTCCCTAGTCAAGGTAGGCCACTTCACATGGGTATCTCTCACTTTTGCACTTGGACTCATCCTAGAAAGTATGCATGGAAAGAGAAATTTGCCTTTCTTGTCCACTACAAATCAATGCCAATCTTGTTCATGTGGGATTCCATGCTTTTGGAACCAAGGGACTCCTAAACATACATGACAATTATCCATTGGAAGCACATCACACCAAACCTCCTCTTGGTACTCGCCAAGTGAAATGGATACCATCACCCTCCTATCAACCCAATATCCTCTCTCATCATAATAAGGATTTCGCCGGATCACACAAGGTAACCTTAACACTTCAACCGCACGAGGGGTGATTAAATTTGTGTAACAATCATCATCAAGCATGATAAATACCTCACTACTACCAATGTTTACCTTGGTCTCCATGAATCGCCTCTTTGGGACCACCTTCTTTTGTATAGGATGACCCCAACTCATACTCACATTCTCACTCATGCCATTTTGCTTCAGATAGGAAGTACTACAAGGCGTAGCATAGGCATGTCTATTAGAAGACTTTCCATAGTCAACATTAGCACTCCCACTATCTTCATAGCCATACCCTTCACACGTCCGATTTGTATAAGGACTTCCTCCATAAGACCTATAAAATACGTGTGAAGGAGAGTCATATCTCGAGTCGTTTTCATTTTCATAATGTATAGCACAAGAATTTTCAGCTTCATTATCTTCACCATACGAATCATAACAAGGTTCTTCTTCACCCCCATCTTCCTCATGAGACACATAAGTACCACTTTCTTCATATTCTCCTTCAAAATGGTAATTCTCTCTCCGAACTTCCTCATGGTCACTATTTCCCATATTGTTCTCATATTCCCCATCGTCACACTCTTGATAGCTCCCATAGTCCTCCCCTTCATAACTACAACCATTATCGTCATAATAATCATAATCGCCACCATATGAATCGGAATCCATGGAGAAGTACCTGCAAAGAATACTTAGCAAACATGTTAGTAGTAAAGAAACCTCACCACACTCGTGTTTACACTCGTTTGTGCTCAGCTAGCACCACTTAAATGAACTCACACACTCTTGCCTTTTACCACTCAAATGGATTGGCTAACGTTGATTCTCAATTAGATTCGGTTGCTTGCAAGGTGCACAATTGCTACTTGAGGTCGGAATGGATTGTTGTTAGACTCGAAGAAAGAGGACGACTCAATTCTAAATAAACGCACTTGAGCCAAGAATTAACAACGAAGTAAAAACGAAGAAGAATTAGCACAAATGAAAATGCGGACACAAGAACTAGTAAACACAAAGGAGTAACTACTAAATGGCTACTAGTTGAGAGACACAAGAAAATGGAATGCAAAAAAATCGGGAAATAAATCAAATTTTCGGCCCCGTGTAGGTGATAACTTGAAAACGTGGACTTGAAGTCCCAAATGATCCAAGGTATCAATTTGAAATAATGAAAATTTTAAAATTTCTGTATTTTATTTTTTGTTCCCTACCAAAGGACTAGGGACACAAAACCAACAACTAAGGATCAAGAAATTTTTGAGAAATGGAAGTGGGATGAAATGAAATTTGGACTTGAAAAGGTACCGTGAGTATACGGTTTGAGCTTGACAAAATATAGTCCGTATTGTAGTTTATGGTCCGTATTTCGTGTCCATATTTAGTGATGCCCCAAAACAGAATGTTCCTTGCCTTTTCGACACACAAGATACGGGCCGTATTTTGTTTTATGGTCCATATTTAATGATGTCTTTCCTAGGCAGAATGCTCCAATCCTTGGTCCTTTTATACGGTTGGGGAATACGATCAGTATTGTGGTTTACGGTCCGTATTTTAGGTTTACGGTCCGTATTTAATGAGGTTGCCAAATTCCAGTGAGCAGGGTAATCCTCCCAATTTCAAGATCCAAGTTTACGACTCCAGATTACGGTCCATAATGTGAATTATGGCCCGTAATTGCAATTTCAGCTACAGTGATTTTCGTGTTGAACTCTATCTTCTCGAAATTTGGACCGAATTTCTTGGATCTGATGACGTTCTTGGGCCCACTCAACCTAGTATTTACCCTTTTGGGGTAGAAAAACACTTTTCCCCAAATCTTGACTTGAAACTTTGGATTGAATGCCCCTTTGGAAAGTCTTCTTCCTTATGAAGATTTGAAGGTCTTCAAGAACACCAACAATTTCAAATTTTCAACTACCTTCAAATCAACTTGTTTTTCCTTCAATTTTCAGATTTAGACTTCCCAAGACTTGTAGAACAAAGCCCAATAGGTTTCAAGTTCCAATTTCACCCAAATCAACAAGACCCACTTCAAGTTCTTCAACTCAACAATGGTGAAAATCTCAAAACAACTTGGAACAACTCGAAACCCTAAAACTCTAAGGAACCCAAATCTAACACTAGAATCAACAACAAACAAGGATTTGAAACATTTTTTTTTTGTAGAATCAAATCCCAAGCTAGATTTGTTGAAACAAACCTAATTTAGGCTCTAATACCAATTAATACAAGAATGGATACACGAAAATGAGAAATTAAGAAGATAAACAAAAGGAAAAGAAAAGATAGATAATTTGACACAACTTAACATTCATTTTAGCAACCAAGGTTATATAAAACTAATACCTCTAAATTATCATCAAAAGAAACACCAAATTCTTAAGTTGACCTCAAGGGAATCGAATTCCCAAGCAACCAACCCCTAAACAACACAACAATCAATAAGAGCCTACCAAAGGCATCTCATAAGTTTCTCCCTCTAGAGATAACCCTAAAAACACTCAAAATAGTCATAATTCATCAAAATATCCCTCATGAAATAAAAAATACTAGCTATCTATTTATACTAATGAAATAAAGAAGACACTACATTATTACATTTATACCCTTAATGAAGTAAGGGCCTTGTTTGGATGTCTTCCATGGAAGTGAAACTTGAAAAAGCTTGCATTTAAGTACTAGACCCTTTTGCATGCATAGCCTCCTTCTCCAAATAGCCTCCCAAGCTATTTTCCATATCTTGAATGTGACGTTCTTGAAGCCTTCCATCCAAGCTATCTCCCATATCTTGAAGGCCATCCTATGTGGACCTCCCATGATCTTCAAAGACTCCATCTTCATGAAGCTCGATGGAGTTGGTCTTGTATCAGGAAGTAAGGTGAAAGAAGATCATTTCTTGGCATATAAGGTATGAAATATTCTCTCCTAGGTATATTTAAATTCATCCCGGTCATAGCTAAATTGTGAGATGGGAACTACGAAATTAATTGCGAGAAATCGGATAAGTTATTGTTGTTGTTGTGTGGGCTGATTTGAGGTATATTTTTGGGTTGTGTTGTGGCTGGAAATTGTTGGAGTAACTTTAAGTATATTGTTGTTGTTGTCATTGATATATGTATTTTGAAGGAAAGAAAAATTGAAGAAGTGTGTTTGATAATTGTATCTGGGCTTGTCGCTCGTCGTGAATTGTTTATGTCTTGTTGCTGCTACATGGTATCTTGTTATTGAGGTATATACTTGCTGGATTGTTCTGGTTATTTTTGTTGTTGTTGATATATGGATTTTGGGAAAATGGGAAGGACAGGGGAGATGCTGCCCATTCTATCTTAGGATAAGTTAAAGTTTCATTATACGATTAAGAGAATCGTTTGTATAATAAACGATAGTATCATTGTTGTTAGATATAGATCGTGGAGCAGATACGAGTTGAATTCTTGAGCCATTGAGCTAAGACCCGGTATGTTAAGGCTATTCCCTTTTTCTTCTTTGGGCATGGTCTATATGAAACAAATGGACGACGAACATATAAACTCCAAAGAAGCTCCTATTCTTAGAAATACTAGAATGGCTAATGTTCTTGATTTCCAGAAGCTATTTCATTATGTCCCGATACGTGTCTATGATTCCTGAAGTCCTATTTTGATATAATCCATAGTGACATTCGAGGGTGCTTCCAGGTTATTCAAAGAGTTTCAGAAATAATCTTATGAGTCTCACTTGCATTGATTTGCTTCTATATATATTTACATTTCACTGAGTCCCTTACTAAAGGGCCGGGTACGGTATATATTTACATTCCACCGAGTCTCTTACTAAAGGGCCGGGTACGGTATATACCCACTAGAGGGACAGGTACGGTATATATATGATTATTTTATCGAGTCCCTCACTAGAGGGCCGGGTACGGTATATATATGATTATTTCACCGAGTCCCTCACTAGAGGGCCGGATACGGTATATATGTATATGACTTCATTCACCAAGTCCCAAAATAGGCCGGGTACAGTATATATTTACATTTCCAGTCATTGCCTTCGGGGCTGCGAACATTGTTATTCTCTACCTTCGGGGCTATCCATATTACAGGTTGTTTCTCGTACTTTCATTATGACTTATATCTCATTCTCTATGATTACCGCTACCTTACATACTCGGTACATTGTTTGTACTGACGTCCCTTTGCCTGGGGGCGCTGTGTTTCATGCCACACAGCCCCATATTGCTTTACAGGAAAGTTATACAGGAGCTTAACTATAGGATGTCCCAGGCTATCAGCTGGATTGGCAACCTCCATTTTGTTCGGAGTGATGCCGCGACAGAGTATTTCCTTATGAGTTGAGTCGCATGCATTATGGGTATGTTGGGGCCCTATCCCAACTTAGGTTTTGATATCATATCTTATGTTAGAGACTTTTGCAGACAGAGTCAGGTATACAATATATCAGTCTTGTAAGCGGCTATGTAAGCCGATGTATTAGTATGCATTACTTTACAGATGTCATATGATTACATATTTTACTTTATTTAAGAAAGACGAAAAGAATGTTTTTGAAAAGCATTCATTATGCATTTCATTTCATGATTTAAGAGTCTAGTGAGATTATGAGTATAACGAGAACCAGCGGGTTCACTCGGCTCTAAGTAAGGGTCGGGTACCCATCATGCCTTATCAGGATTGGGGCGTGACAATGACGAAGAATCATAACGAAAGTAAACAAAAGTTATCAAGAAAGAATTCATGAACACCGCAGTCCTACTTGCCTTATGAGAGAATGAGGTAAGTAGGCTGTGGCTTAGAGCGAGCTTGCGATGGATAATGAAGCGATCCGTTAAGTGTGATAAAAGTTACAAGGAAATATTCGTCTACGAAGGAAAGGAGAAGGACAATAGTTTTGAAGGATCTGTTGAGGTAGAATTCAAACCAGAATGCGGACGCAAAGGAATCACTCTAAGGAAAAGAGATAGACGATTAGGCACAGGAGAGATCGTGATAAATGGTAAGGAGAAGACCCTCGCTACGCATTCGCAACAAACAATGTTATTGAGTACGTATTATAGTACGAGTGATATCTAGCAGGGTTAAGTACCACGGGAAGACACGTATATACCTCATGAAGTACCGGAAGGAATGACGGAACCCCATAATAGAAAGAATAGTTCTAACGAACAATGAAAAGTTTAACGAACCGACTTCCGCCAACATCTTCAAAGTATGTTAGAAAACGAGGAAAAGCATAAGGAAATATACAATGAAGTTAGGATACATGGCTATGCATGACAGTATCTCCATAAAAGGAAGATGAAACGACCCAACTAGAAGGCTATGATGGGTACCCGGAGCTAGCCTTCCGAGCACCACCTAGCATACTCCTCCTTCTTTATCTCGGTGGACCAGGCATCTAGTTCTCAACTAACGCTACATGCATGAAGGTAAATTCTCAAATGAAACTCATTATACGATAACCATTAACTTTATCTCATTGACTTACTTACATACAAGCCCTGAAGGCTACATAAATGATATACAAAATGTGCATCAGTGATATCATGAGTTCCAACTATCCACATATGTTTACGAGCCTCTATCTGGAGTACTGGAAAGCATAAGGATTGGACAGGACCCCGTCATGCCCAAATATATACACAAAAGGAACATACCAGTAGACTGCAACTCCGAAGTAGTGGAATGCTCCTGAGTCTCCACTGATAAGGCTCCTAGGGATTAGATCCGTCTCCCTGTCTACCTGCGGGCATGAACGCAGCGTCCATCAAGGAAAGGACGTCACTACAAACAATGTACTGAGTATGTAAATCATGGATAATAACATAATAACGAACAAGGAAACATGAGATAAAGAGATAACCTGTATATCAAACTACCTCTTAAGGCGAGAATGCATGCTAGCATTTACTTATAAAACATCATAAACATATATACATAATCATCATTAGCTTGCGTCCTGGGTAACCATCACACGCCGCCCACTAGTGGTGTCATGCCCGGCCAAATAGGCATGGTGTTATCATTATCCATAAGCCACCCACCAAAGTGGTGTCATGCCCGGCCAACTAGGCGCGGTGTAATCTTACATATACATATAACATGCATGAGAGCCCAATCAAAGCTAGGATTCTATCGGAGTGACATAAGGTTGGGACCTCCGATTTATATTATGGAATAATCATCATCGCTACATCTCACCCCGAAGGAACAATTCATGAGGTGATATCAACAACAATAAACAAAATCAAAGAATTCATGAAATAGCTCAATAATCTCATAAGGGCATCACAATCATAAGCTTTGGAATTTCTAGCATTAAAATCATCATCATCATGTTCATCATAGGAAACATCTCATTTTTAGTATCATAAGAAGCTCTCAAGAATCATGAACTTCTACCTTTTGGTCATAAGGAAGTTATGGATAGAATTATAACATAGGAGCCTTTGAAAGAAAGGGACTAGCCTTAACATACCTTTATATCTCCTTTACGACTAAACGTTCTCCCCCCAAGCTCATGACTCTACATTCAAGAGAATTAGTACTAAGGTTAGGTCATTGAAAACATGCTTAAGTTCAATTTAGAGCAACTAAAGGGCTAACGGAATTTGGGCAGCATTTCCCCTATTTCACTAACTTTCACCATATCATAAAACAACTCCCAAATCACACTATCAACATCCATAATATCATATTCAAGTAACTCTATTCAATTTAACATCAATTCCGACCAAAATTCCCTTTTCAAGTTTGCACCATAGTCATCTTCCTCACTACAACATCCATGGCTTCTCCACTTTAATTCTTTTCCTTTCTAAGGGGTCACTAAACCTTTACATCCATCCAACCATATAAATAAGATCAAAACCATACCTTATGTCCAAGGAATCTCACCTAGCTCAACTCCCTTCAAGATCAAGTTCACTCCAACTTTGAAAGGAATAAAAAACAATCACTTTTCTTGGATTACCTTGGGGTGTAAATGATGATTCTCTCTTTAGATAGTTATGGAAGGGTGTGGAGTGGTGTGGTACCTTCAAGAACTTCTTATAAGTGTCTAGAGGTAGAGAAATAAGTGGGAGAAGTTAGAAATGAACTTAGGGTGGTTTGGGATTTAAAAAGGTAGCATCCCCCCTCCCCCCCCCCCCCCCCGACCAAGTTGGAGGAGAGTGTGCGGCCACACACTCCTTGCATACTGATTGTGCGGTCCCACACTCTCCCCACCACTTAGGGGTGGCACTGGGCAGTGAGCTCTCCCAATTTAGGGAGTTGGCGCACAGTGTGCGGCTCAGCACACTGCCCCAATTTTCTCGATTTCGCGTAATCGTGCTCTCTTTGATTCGTTTGACCTTCAATCCTTATAAAACCTTCTTAGCACTTATATAACACTTCATTAACCATCCAAGGGGCTCTATATCTCTTCTTCAATGTGATTCTAAGCAAGGTTTAACTCAAATAATGTGAAATTCTCCCAAACAATACTCTACTTTAACTTTCTCCAACGAGCTTTCTTCTATTGCCTCAAATGTCTTTGGAATCTTAATCAGAATTATTAAGTATCCTTTCTTACTTGTAGGGACTTCATGTACCCTCTAGACTCATGTTAGTCCACTCATCATGCGAATAATATGAATCTCCCCCAAGGTGTAACATTCCTCCCCC
This sequence comes from Lycium barbarum, assembly GCF_019175385.1. NCBI lineage: Eukaryota > Viridiplantae > Streptophyta > Magnoliopsida > Solanales > Solanaceae > Lycium > Lycium barbarum. The sequence continues at coordinate 66,311,789 of NC_083346.1, forward strand.
TTAAGAACATTTGTCCCCGAATGTTAAATTCTTAAAGGTTCTGCAGAAATTTCGCCAGAGTTTCTCCTGTAACTGTACCACTACTATCTTGGGGATAATGAAGTTTCTGCTTGAACCTTCCCGGGGGTGGAAATAAATGCAGATACCTGAACTTCATATCTTCTTTTGATTCCCAAGTCATTTCCTCTTTGTTATTATTCCTCCACAAAACCTTTACCGAAGCTACATCTTTGGTCCTGAGTCTTCGAACTTGCCTATCTAGAATGGTAATAGTTACTTCTTCATAAGACAATTTCTCGGTAACTCGGACATCATCTATAGGCATAATTCTGGAAGGGTTTCAAACGCACTTACAAAGCATGAACACATGAAAAATTGGGTGAACTGCCTCTAAGTCCGAAGGTAATTCTAATTCATAAACTACTTGGCCCACCTTGCGCACAATCTTGTAAGGCCCAATATACCGGGGACTAAGCTTTCCCTTCTTGTCGAATCTCATCACACCTTTCATCGGCGACACTTTCAAGAATACCCAATCATTAATTTGGAATTCCAAGTCTGGTCGATGATTGTCCGCATAAGATTTCTGACGACTCTGGGCTGTCAACAATCGGTCTCGGATAAGCTTAATCTTTTCCACTGCTTGCTGGATCAGTTCTGGGCCCATTAGTTGTGTCTCTCCTACTTCAAACCATACAATTGGCGATCTACAGTTTCTCTTATATAGGGCCTCATATGGAGCCATTTGAATGCTAGAGCGATAACTGTTATTATATGGAAATTCAATAAGCGGCAAATGAACCCAATTACCTCCGAAATCTAATGCACATGCCTGCAATATATTTTCTAAGGTTTGCATAGTGTGTTCAGCTTGTCCATCAGTGTGTGGATGGAATGCTGTGCTGAGTTTCACCTGCGTTCCTAACCCTTCTTGAAAGGACTTCCAGAAATTAGCTATAAATTATGCCCCTCTATCTGTGATGATGGATACTGGGACACCATGAAGTCGCACTATATCTTTAAGATACATCTTTGCATAATCTTCTGTCAAGTACGTAGTTCTGACTGGTAGAAAATGAGCTGACTTCGTAAGTCTGTCAACAACTACCCATATGGAATTATACTTACGCCGAAAACGAGGCAAGCCTACAATAAAATCCATGTTAATCACTTCCCATTCCAAGTTAGAATTTCCATATCTTGCAACAATCCTCCTGGCTTCTGATGCTCAGTTTTCACTTGTTAACAATTTCGGCACTGAGCTACAAACTCTACTATATCCTTCTTCAGTCCGTCCCACTAATACATTAACTTAAGATCATGATACATCTTTGTCGCTCCTGGATGAACAGAATAACAGGAATAATGGGATTCTTCCAGAATCTGACAGCGTAATCCTGCAACATCCGGAACACATAACCTACTTCGATACTTGAGAACCCCATCTGCAGAAATCTCAAATGGTGATTTCTCTTTCCAAGGAAGTGTATCTTTATAATAATTCAACTTGGGGTCTTCATAGTAGCATTTCTTCACTTCCACTACTAAAGATGAAACAGCTGGGTTATGGACAGCAACTCCCGCACTGCTCGAGTCAATTAAGCGGACTCCTAGGCTAGCTAACTATTGAAGCTCACGGGCTAACTCCCTTTTCTCGGACTGAACATCACATAGGCTTCCCATTGATTTGCGACTAAGAGCATCCGCTACCACGTTCGCTTTTCCCGGATGATATAGAATGCTCACATCATAGTCTTTCAACCGCTCTAACCATCGTGTATATTCAACTCCTTCTGTATGAAGATATACCGGAGACTCTTGTGATATGTATAAATATGAACATGAATGCAAGATAAATAATGTCTTCATATCTTCAGCGTATGAATAACCGCAACTAGTTCAAGATCATAGGTCGAATAGTTTTTCTCGTGTTTCTGCAGCTGCATTGAAGCATAGGCAATGACTTTACTGTGCTGCATTAACACACAACCAACCCTACACCGGAGGAATCAAAATACACGACATAACCTTCTGATCCTTCTGGAAGTGTCAGGACCGGAGCCAAAGTTAATCTATCTTTCAATTCATGGAAACTGCGCTCACAAGCATTGGTCCATCGAAATTTTGCTAATTTTTGAGTAGCTTTGTCAATGGTGCAGAAATAGAAGAAAAAACTTTTGTAAATCTTATATAATAACCTGTCAATCCCAGAAAGCTACAGACCTCCGTTGGTGTTGTAGGAAAGGCCAAGTCTTCACAGCCTCTATCTTCTGAGTATCTACTCGAATACCATCATCTGAGATGATATGGCCCAGAAAAGTTACAGAATTCAGCCAGAACTCACATTTTGAAAATTTAGCATATAATTCTCGAGCTCGAAGAATTCTAAGGACTATACGTAAATGATCTGCATGCTCGATGAACACAACCACAAATAGACCTAAGAAAGGTCTGAACACATTATTCATCAAATTCATGAATACTGCTGGGGCGTTAGTCAATCCAAACGACATTACCCGAAATTCATAATGACCATATCTAGTTCGGAAAGCTGTCTTTGGAATGTCCTCTTCCTTGACTCTCACTTGATGGTATCCTGACCTCAAATCTATCTTTGGAAACCACTTGGCACCTTGCAACTGATCGAACAAATCATCGATCCTGGAAAGCGGATATTTATTCTTTGTTGTAACTTTGTTCAATTGACTATAGTCGATGCACATTCGCAAAGAACACATCTTTCTTTCTTACGAACAATACAGGTGCTCCCATGGTGATGAACTGGGTCTAATAAATCCCTTCTTGAGCAAATCCTTCAATTGTGCTTTCAGCCCTTTCAATTCTACAAGAGCCATTCTGTAAAGAGGAATGGATATAAGCTTTGTATCCGGCAACACATCAATAGCAAAATTAATCTCCCGTTCTGGTGGAAGACCTGGGAGCTCATCTGGAAATACATCCGAAAATTCATTTACTACCGGAACCGATTGAAAAGTTGGTGGGTTTAATTCGGTGTCATGAACCCGAACTAAATGATAAATATAGTCTTTAGCAATCATCTTCCTTGCTTTGAGATAGGGAATAAACCTACCTCTTGGAGACGCTATGTTACCTTTCCATTCCAGCACTGGTTCTCCCAGAAATTGGAATCGAACCACTTTTGTTCTACAATCAACATTAGCATAACTGGAGGCCAGCCAATCCATGCCCATAATAACATCAAAATCTAACATCCCCAACTCAATCAATTAAACTATAGTATGACAACCACCAATCATAATCTCATAGTTTCTATATACTTGTCTAGCTATTATCGGGTCATCGATAGGAGTAGACACCTCAAAAGGTTTGATTGGCTCGGGTTTTACCCGATACGATCAGCGATATAATGAGTGACATATGATAAGGTGGAACCCGGATCAATCAATGCATAAACATCATGAGAAAATACTGATAATGTACCTAGAACCACGTCTGGGGAGGACTCAAGATCCTGTCGCCCGTCTAATGCATAGATACGGGGCGGAGGGCCACTCGAACTGGATGCTCCCCTTCTGCCTCTGCCATGACCTGATGGCGCTTGTGAGCCTTGCCCCACAGGGCGTACGGATGATGAGGAACTGACTATTGATCCTGCGGGCCGAACTCTACCTTTGTCACCCACCGATGGGCAGTCGCGCATCATATGCCCAATCTGACCACATGCGTAACAAGTGTCAGAACCTCGGTGACACTGTCCCGAATGTAGCTTACCACACTGGCTGTATCGTGGTACCGGTGATCTCCTCTCACTGGGATCGCCTCCATACAGGGAACCCGAAACTCTAGAGCTCTGACTCGGTCCAGAATAGATAGGGCGATCAAGTCTCTTACCTGCAAATCGGGGAGGTGCACTAGTCACAGATTGACCTGAATACCTAAAGTGTTGCTGCCTCTGACCCCCTCTATACTCACTACTAGCACTACAGATCTTGTCACACCCCAGAAAATTTCGTGTTACTAAGGCTACAGACAGCTTAATGTGAGCTCGAGGAGGAGCAAATATCACAAGTATAAAGAATGAAATTCTACTGTAGTAGCATGAGTATGATATTCGGAATTCGTACAATATGATTGGAATAAAACGTTAAAAGATATATAGCCCTCGTAACCGTAAGCTGAGGTGGGGCCCGCATGAAGGTATTTTTATAAAGGACATATGATAAGTTATATGGACAATATATGGGAAGTTAAACATAACTCAAGAAGGACCCTTGTGCCCAATCCAAGTGTAAGCCCTCCAAAAAGATATTTTTAAGTTATGTTTTCAGGTGATCTGACTTCAGGAGGCCATAACCCCATCATTATTTGAGAATTTGGGAAAACTCCTAAAATTAAAGTTGTTGATAATTGAAATACCTTTCCAACCATATGTCGTGGGCCTGTATGTCACATCGGGATAAAGAGTTATGGACGTTTTAAGGCAGAAAGGTCAAGCTGGGCAGTGAAATGGGCCCAACCCGATTCCAATCCGGGTCAGGCCCATTTCCCTTGTTATTTAAGGGAAGTTTCAGCCATCTGCTCCACATTTTCAGACCAAAAAGACCCAGAAAATTCTAGAGAGAGAGATGGAGGAAAGCCTTAGAGAGAAAAACAATGTTTTGATCAAAATCTGAGCCCCGAATCCCGAAGCTCATGAAGAGAAAAGTGTTGTACGTTGCGTTGCCTTCAATTTGAGCTACAAATCATCCTAGAAGAAGAGTGTTGACGTGGTTGCTGCATACTTAAGGTAAGAGTAAGGTCCCTTTTCATTGTTAACAAGTTTATTTAGAGTTTTAACGGATTAGAATGGAGAAAATAGCGTTATAAATTCGTTTGTGTTTTGTTGAGATTTATGGATCGGGGGTTGTTTTAGTTGGATTAAATGGATGAAATTGGCTGAGTTATGATGTATAATAATTTTTGATGTTGTTGACAAGTTGCTGTTCTTGAATTTGGGAGAATAAAGTGTATGAAGATATTATATACAAAGCGTATACCGTGCTATTTTTATATGATTTTCGTGGCTGTTTTGTGACAATATTTTTTGGGGTTGTTTGGTGGTTGTTATGAATTGTTTTGTGGGCTAGAATATCGTGGGATTGGCTGTAGTTGTTGTTGTTGTTGTTGTGTTTGTTGTTATACTATATATATACGAAAATAAAGAAGTGTATACAAGCATTGGTATACGAATGTATATTGGGCTGTTTTGGAAGTGATTTAAGAATGGATTTAATTCATGTTTGATATAAAATCGTTGGTGTTGTTGCTCTTGGTATTTTGATTGATGTTTAGCTAAATTGGAATTTCGAGGATTGTTAAGTTTTCAGGAGAAATGCTGCCCGGATTTCGTTAAGTTCCATTCGTACATGGATTGGTTAGTAAGTGATGTGGATGATATAACTGTGCCTTATGTTATCTTAATTTTAGACCTACGAGCTCGAGAAGTAGACGTTCGACATTTAAATAAGCGTTAAAGGTACGTAAAACTAACCCTTCTTTCTTTTTGGTATGATCTTTATGAAACAAACAGACGACGTGTAGATGATTCCAAAGAAGTTCCTATTCTTAGAGCCACTAGGATGGCTAATTTTCTTGATTTTATGAAGCTATTTCATTATGTCTTGATATGTGTCCATGATTCCAGAAGTTCTATTTTGATATAATCCCTAGTGACATTCGAAGGGTACTTGATATGATTATTGTCTTGATTATCAAATGATGGTTCATTTTGATTATTTTATTGAGTCTCAGATATGACTTAGTTTGCATATGGTTTCTCACTACCTTGCTCGTGCATGCCTCAATATGTCTTTCACCGAGTCCCGGGCCGGGTATGTTTTCGTGCACAGTTTCACTGCATTGTTCACCGAGTCCCTCACTAGAGGGCCGGGTACGCTATATATATATATATGATGATGTGATGATATGATGATATGATGATGTGATTATGACGCCAAGGATGACTTTATTCATTGAGTCCCATAATGGGCCGGGTATGATATATGATATTGAGATGCATGATTTACGTTTTATAAGGCAAATGTATCGGTATTTTGAATGTCATACTTGTCTCCTGTGACCTCTATTTCAGTTATGATCCTCTTTACTGTATCACATGCTTTACATACTCAGTACATATTCTGTACTGACCCCCCTTTCTTCGGGGGGCTGCGTTTTATGCCCGCAGGTACAGATAGTCGATTTGGTGACCCTTCAGAGCCTATACTTTTGGTACAGATCTTATGATGTATATGTATATGTTTATCCAGGGGTACGGCAGGGCCCTGTCCCGTCATATTTCACTATCTATACTCTTAGAGGTCTGTAGACATATGTGTGGGTTCTGTATAAGTTTTGTTCAGCTGTGTCTATACGATGTGCTATGGATATGTTGATCTGTTGTGGTAGCCTTGTCGGCTTGCATATGATACTGATATGTAGTGGCAGCCTTGTCGGCATGCGTATCATATTGACATGTAGTGGCAGCCTTGTCGGCTTGCGTACCATATTATATTTTGATTAGATGTGACTCCTTAGGAGACAGGTTATCTGGATATATATATATATATATATATATATATATATATATATATATATATATATATATGATGACGTTATAAACCTTTGGAGTTCTTTCGCAAGTGTCCATATTGTTCTTAGATTCAGTTGACTATATCTAACAGGTACGTATACGAGTGTCCAGCTCGGGCACTAGTCATGGCCCATGGGATTGGGTCGTGACAAAAGTGGTATCAGAGCAGTTCATCCTCGGAGTGTCTACAGACCGTGCACCACATCTATAAACAGGAAGCTACAGGAAATTTAGGATGCTTCTTTTCTTTCATATCTAAGATCGTGCGATAGAGCCCAGCCATAGGAAATGGAAGTCTTTATACTAACCCTTGATTTTAGCTGAAGAACGGCATCGACAGAAGAAAGTGGCTGATGATATTAGAAGTTACAAAGTACACAGGTAAGCAACGGTGCGAAAGATGCATGTCGGATAAGGTAAGAATATTGAAGTATGATTGAAATGTAAAGTTGAAGAATGAAAAGGGAGGTAGATAGGAAGGTATAACAGGATAGATCATTAAAGGATCAGGTACGTCTCGAGGTGTGATATGTGAGGTAAGTTTCGATATCTTTATACTTTTACTTGAAATTGGGAGCCCTGTGTGGCTATGATATGATATGATATGATATATACGTATATATGTTGGCCCTGTGAGGCATTGTTGGTATATCCTGCGTGAAGGTTCTGGGATAGTAAGAAATACAGAGGAAACTCTGCCAAAATTTTCCTAGAAATAAAAAGAGGATGAGATATAAGTTTGTAATATGTCCTGAGAAGCTATGTCAACAGTAATAATAAGATTTGACTAAGTTGCAAGTCTGACTTCGAGAAATAAAGTTAACTATTGAATTGATAGTAATAGTAAGTATGAGATCGATATCTATAGGGTAAATTTATCATGTTGGATTAAAGCTTTAAGAGATACCCTCCATGTCATCCGTAAGAGACATCATTCTTATTTGGGAAATTTTATTTCGAAGAAGCATATATGAGCAGCAAAGTTTGGAATTCATTTGAATGGACCAGGATACTTTCCAGCCACATGTCACCTTAGAAGAGGCTCATGTTGAAGAGCAAAAATGTCCGCAATTAAGTTTCACTTTTATTTGAAGAGTACAAAGCATACAACAAGTTTCACTTTTCCGGCTAGATTTACTTTTCTTCTCTCTTTCCTTTTCTTCTTCTCTTCTTCTTCTTCTTCTTCTTCTTCTTCTCTTCTCCTTTTTTTCCCCCTTTCTTTTCCCCTTTTTTTCCCCTTTTTTTTAATCTGCTCCTGGCGCTGCCAGTACGCAGCTGCGCCATCGCCAGCGAATTTGTCCGGTGACTTTTTCCGGCCAGCCCTCTCTTTCTCTCTCCTTTTTCCCTTTTTCTTTTATTTTTCTTTTCTTCTTTTTTCCCTCCTATTCTCTTCTCCTTTTCAGGTATTTGTGAACATTTTTTCGGCAGTGAACAATAACTCGACCGTGAACAGTATTTTCTAGCGACAACCACGTTCAGTTCAACTGGAGTTGGTACCTCTGGTTGTCATATCCGTAATTTGTCCATACACTTGTAGTTATATTTTGCTTACTTTAGACTTTTGAATAATTTATTAGTTCATACTTATTTTCGTGGCTTTGGTTAGTGATGGTAGACTAGGGTCATGTTCTTATTCGGGGACGGGGACGAGGATTAGGAGGGGTAAGTTGTCTAAAGGAGCCTCTAGGTTGATAGTAGGGTCTTGGAACATTGGGACGTTAACGGGGAAGTCCATAGAGCTAGTTAAGATTCTTAAGAAGAGGAAGATTAATATAGCTTGTGTCCAAGAGACTAAATGGGTAGGTCCTAAAGCTAAAGAGGTAGACGGGTATAAGTTGTGGTTTTCTGGTAGGTCGAAGTATAGAAATGGGGTGGGCATTTTAGTAGATAGTGATTTAAGGGACCAGGTGGTAGAGGTTAGGAGAGCCACTGATAGGATGATGTCGATTAAAGTGGCCGTTGAAGGGCTCACTTTGAACATTATTAGTGCATATGCGCCGCAAGCGGGCTTAGGCGAGGAGGAGAAGAGGCCCTTTTGGGAGGATTTGGACGAACTAGTGGGAGGCATACCGCTTACTGAGAAGTTATTCCGTAGTTCAGTGGCTAAGACCCAAATAGACTTTTTAATCCTTAGGAAGGACGATAAAGGTCTGTGCAAAGACTTTAAGGTCATTCCGAGCGACTATCTTACAACCCGACATAAGCTCTTGGTGATGGATTTAGGGATCAAGATGACGAAGAAGAAGAAGGTCGTGGATGACCGACCTAGGATCAGATGGGGGAGTTTGACCATGACTAGTGCCGTGGAGATGGGAGAGAAACTGAAGGTTATGGAGGCCTGGGATAGTAGTGGGGATGCGACAAGTATGTGGGATAGGACGGCTAGTTGCATTAGGGCGGTAGCAAGGGAAGTGTTGGGGGTCTCGGCAGGTAGTCGTGGCCAGCATCGAGGGGACTGGTGGTGTAATAGAGAAGTTCAAGGGAAGGTGAAAGCAAAAAAGGTGGCGTATACGAAGTTGATAGAAAGCAAGGATGAGGTGGAGCAGTGGACGAATAAGGAACTTTATAAGATGGCGAGGAAGGAGGCGAAGTTGGCGGTTGCGACGGCAAAAACGGAAGCTTTTGAACGCCTTTATGCTGAACTAGAAGAGAAAGGAGGGGATCAGAAATTGTTCAGGCTAGCCAAGGCGAGAGAGAGAAAGGCACGTGATGTGGTTCAAGTGAAGTGCATCAAGGACGAGCATGGAAAAGTATTGGTAGAGGAGACTCTCATTAGACGGAGATGGCCGTCATACTTCTCCAAACTCTTAAATGAAGAAAGGGACAGAGACATTGTGTTAGGAGATTTAGAACATACAGGAAGGCGTCACGATTTTGGGTATTGCAGGAGTATTAAGGTTGAGGAGGTTAAGGGTGCTGTTCGTAGGATGCGCAGGGGAAGAGCGACCGGACCTGACGAGATTCCTAGGGAATTTTGGAAGAGTGCGGGCCCGGCAGGTTTGGAGTGGCTGACTAGGTTGTTTAATGTCATCTTTAAGACGGTAATGATGCCTGAAGAATGGAGGTCGAGTGTAATGGTCCCTCTATACAAGAACAAGGGAGATATCCAGAGTTGCAACAACTATAGAGGTATCAAGCTGCTAAGCCATACTATGAAAGTGTGGGAAAGGGTGGTGGAGATGAGGGTGAGGAAAGGCGTGTCTATTTCAGAGAATCAGTTCGGATTCATGCCGGGAAGCTCAACTACAGAAGCCATCCATCTTGTGAGGAGACTGGTGGAGCAGTATAGGGAGAGGAAGAGGGACTTACACATGGTATTCATCGACCTAGAAAAGGCTTACGACAAAGTTCCAAGAGAGATCCTATGGAGATGCTTGGAGGATAAAGGTGTACTTGTGGCGTACATTAGTATGATCAAGGACATGTATGAGGGAGCCAAAACTAGGGTAAGTACAGTAGGAGGAGACTCAGAGCACTTTCCAGTTTGTGATGGGGTTGCATCAAGGATCATCTCTTAGTCCGTTTTTATTTGCCTTAGTGATGGATGGATTGACGCGGCAAATTCAAGGTGAGGTGCCATGGTGTATGCTTTTCGCAAATGACATAGTCCTGATCGACGAGACTCGTAGCGGAGTTAACGCTAAGCTGGAGGATTGGAGACAAACTCTGGAGTCTAAAGGGTTTAAGCTGAGTAGGACCAAGACAGAGTACTTAGAGTGTAAGTTTAGTGAAGCACCTCAGGAGGCTGGCTTGGAAGTGAGGCTTGGTACCCAAGCCATCCAGAAGAAAAGTAGTTTCAAGTATCTTGGGTCTATTATGCAAGGCAGCGGGGAGATTAACGATGATGTCACACATCGTATTAGGGCAGGGTGGATGAAATGGAGGCTTGCTTCCGGAGTGATATGTGACAAGAAGGTGCCACCACAACTTAAGGGCAAGTTCTACAAAGTGGTGGTTAGACCGACTATGTTGTATGGGGCGGAGTGTTGGCCAGTTAAGATTTCTCACGTTCAAAAGATGAATGTTGCTGAGATGAGAATGTTGAGATGGATGTGTGGCCACACCAGGAGTGACAGGATTAGGAATGAGGATATTTGGGACAAGGTGGGAGTGGCCTCGGTGGAAGACAAGATGCGAGAAGCGAGTTTGAGATGGTTTGGGCATGTGAAGAGGAGAGACATAGATGCCCCAGTGCGGAGGTGTGAGAGGTTGGCCATGGATGGTTTCAGACGAGGTAGGGGTAGGCCAAAGAAGTATTGGGGAGAGGTAATTAGACACGACATGGCGCAGTTACAACTTACCGAGGACATAACCTTAGATAGGAGGGTTTGGAGGACCCACATTAGGGTAGAAGGCTAGTAGATAGTCTCATTATCCTATCTTATTAGTAGTCGCATTATCGTAGTATAACTTCTTGTGCTCTGATTTATGCTATTATCTCTTATTTCCTGTGCTTTGATTATTTTATGTTATCTGTGTCGCTTGCGTTACTTCATTTCCATATCGCTTTGAATCTCTTAGCCTTATCTGACCTCTTTTTATGTTTTTTATGTTTTTTATTGAGCCGAGGGTCTTTCGGAAACAGCCGTCCTACCTTGGTAGGAGTAAGGTCTGTGTACACTCTACCCTCCCCAGACCCCACGTTGTGGGATTTCACTGGGTTGTTGTTGTTGTTGTTGTAAAGCATACAACAAGTAGTTTATGAACTAAATAGTTCGTTCATGACCCAAGAATAAATCTGGAAGTAAACTATGTGAATCAATCATTAGAAGTCCCGTGGTGCTTGTCGCATTCTAGTTCTTCTTCTTGTGGTGGTTTTTGGAGATACTTCCTGGTGACGTAATTTTGGATTTGGAGTGTTCTTGTGTTCTTGAGGTAACATTTCATCATATCTTTATGTCCTTGAGTTTATTAGTTCTTAATCAACTAATTGGAGATGGAATTTGTAGAAGGAAAACTCAAACTTGTGGGCTGTCTTAGATCATGTGTTTCATGCGTTGTTGATGAAATGCTAGGATAAATTGGAAAGAGCTTGTGACACTAAGGGATGATGTAGAAAAAGGTGGCAAATCTTAACATAACATTTTATTGAAGTATCGAGTGAACTGATAAGTAGGGATAAATTACGACGAGTTTGCAGTTAAAAGGAGTAATAGTATGATTGAGATAAAAGTACGGAGGAGGACGAATTACGACAAATATGATGATATTGATAAGACAGCTTGTGAGACAGTAAGGATAAGATTGATCAGAAAGGGTGAAAGGTTAAGTACGCCTACTCCACAGAGAGTAATTAAATCATAGTAAGAATCGCGAACAAAGATTATGCGATAACGGGAACGAAAGCGAGCACCAAAAAAAAAGAGTTAATTAAAAGAAGGAAATAAGAAGGAAGCGAGCGAGACAATATTTAAGTAATAGGTTATAACATGTATGGCCGAGGACACGAGTAATATAAGTGGCGGAACAGTGAAGGACTAAACTATAAAGAGACGAGCAACGAAGCGGAATGAGTGCCAGAAAATGATTGGGACGATAAGAACAAATAGGGATGAACAGAATACACTTTGAAAAAGAGAAAGGGATTATGCAGGAGTAGTGGTTTCCGAAGGACACATGGGTAGCATGAGATTCCTCGTGCACAGAATAAAAGATGGACATTGACTGGAGAAATAAAAGGAGTTCTAAAGGAAACACCTAATATAAACGTGATCAATTGAGTACGAGTATAAGATAGAAAGGAAAATATATAGCTACGAACATAAAGGTGCAGTACGACGACAAGGTGGTAAGATGAGACCATTATTAAGACGAATTCGATATGATTTTGAGTAAGTTAGAAGTTAGCGTTGGGTACACAACAAGGGTGAAAGAGCATAAGGCATAAAGGAGTACCGTGTGTATATGACTTCATCTTGGAAAGAGTGAAATCCTTAAAGGATAAGGACTGTAAGCCTGAGGAACAAATGAGGTATTGTGAATTTGTTAAAGGAAATAGATGATATAGGTTGGGGTAAAGATAATGTTACAAGAGAGCCTTGGATACTTCTCACCGGGATATAAGTGCTACCTAATCGAGAATTTGGAACGATTATAAGTACTAAATAATTATTGATTGGAGTGAGTGGAATGTGACTTTGGATGAGTTGCTACATTGGTTAGATTATTCGATTACAGATTATCAGATGAGATTTTGTACTATACATAGAAAGGTTCTCGTCACTACGAGATTTTGTTAAGGTTTCATACGGGGATAATCAAAGTTATAAATTATAAAGAAAAGACATGGGCATGGTACAGTATACCAAGTGAGTTATCAGATGAATTTGAAATTGGAAATGGGGACATAGAGTAGAATATAAATAGATAATGGTATAAGTACACCCTTAAGGGGGGGGGGGGGGGGGGGAAGCGGGTGAGAGAAATATAGGTATAAGATGGAAACAAGCGACACTGCAATGTATTTGATGTGGATACTAAAACTTCAAGTGAGATCCCGTGCTGAAACAAGCTAGTAAGATCTGAAAGCCAGCAATAAATGAATAGAAGTTAGGAGGGCATTAGAGGCAGTGCCGAGAATTATTTGTAAAGATCTTGAATGATATGACATTAAAGAGTGGGTGCTTTTAAAAATAAGGAGTACAACAGGAGAATAGTAATGAGTAACTTGAGAGATATTATAAAGGATGGCAATGTCAAACTGGATTAGAGGCTAAGATGTCGGCAATAGAGTTGTGCGCTAATGGTATTGCGACTTATAAGTAGCGAAGGGAAGGGATAGAAAATCTCCTATAGTAGGATATGAGAAAATCAAATGGTGAATAAAGGAAGGGAAAGGAATACGACAAGATAGACAACAAGCGAGTTTTAGTACAAATAAGCTATGTAATGCAGAATGAATCAGGAGAAGGAAAGACTATGACTAAGATCGGATGTACTTTGTACAAATTATACAAGAATAGTTATGCGATCTACGCACATTTGTATGTTAAGAATGAGACCAAATAAGTATTTGATAAGAAGAGTAAGGATTCGGTAATAACAATGTGGTTACGATATTTTGGATACATTAGGGAAAGGTGTAAGATGGTTTGAACCAAGTACCGAGATAGGATCAGTACTGAGGGCAAAAGCCATAGTTGAGCCCCAATACCATTGAAAGGTACGAGAGAAGAATGCAAGGTAAAGCATACAGACTAGTGAAACGACACTAAGGTATGCCTAAAGATTGCAACATAATGTGTGACAGGAAAACTAGAAACAAAATCTGAGTAAAGGGGCAATAGAATATGCCTAAAGTGTTACAAATTGGGTTAAAAGAAATTGTGAAATACCTTAAGCGAGACGAGCAGGACGAGCTGGTTACTGGGTGACAGTGAATTTATATGTCAAATCAAGAGAAATTCTTTCAGAATTATACCAGTCAATAATAGACAGATCACAGAGCAGCTAAGTGAAGTTATAAAATGAGGGAACTCTAGCGCTACTTGATAGACAACCCTAAACATCGAGATCAAGAGCTAAAAGAAAAGTGACAGTTAAAAACCTTTAATAAGAAAGTCGAGAAGTGGTACATGATGCTGGAGATTCTAGAGTATGGACTGTAACACAGAGCAATGTAGGGTTATTGAAGCAAAATAATGTTACACCAAGGGAAATTTCGTCTTATCCGTAAAGTCTGCGAAAGGTCTACAAGTTACCAGAGGCATGAAATACCCCAGGGAATTGTAAAGTCTAATAAGTCGACGAGGGACGTCTACGCGTGAGAGGAAAGATGAAGTGAACGATGCGTCTTAAAGGAGTAACTATAGAAGAAGAAAGAGTCGAGTTAAGACTACGTGCACCAGGAAAGAGTAAGATTTCAGCGGAAGAGCTCGCAATACAATCGTCAACCAACTGCGAAATGAAAAGGAGAGTAAAGACAACGGCGTGGAATTATCACCTCAAGAGGCAAGAGCAAGAACAAATATTATGGGAATGGTTACTTAGAGATCTGGAATGCGTTATAATAAACTGAAGGGATCGACCAATGAAAGAGGCACGTGCAGGGAATAATTCAGTAAAAGAACGTTTAAGGAAGTATTGGAAGTGCAGAATTAGTTTAACATTCGAGGACGAATGTTCCAAAGGGGGGAAGGATGTTACACCCCAGAAAATTTTGTGTTACTAAGGCTACAGACAGCTTAATGTGAGCTCGAGGAGGAGCAAATATCACAAGTATAAAGAATGAAATTCTATTGTAGTAGCATGAGTATGATATTCAGAATTCGTACAATATGATTGGAATAAAACGTTAAAAGATATATAACCCTCGTAACCGTAAGCTGAGGTGGGGCCCGCACGAAGGGATTTTTATAAAGGACATATGATAAGTTATATGGACAATATATGTGAAGTTAAACACAGCTCAAGAAGGACCCTTGAGCCCAATCCAAGTGTAAGCCCTCCAAAAAGATGTTTTTAAGTTACGTTTTCGGGTGATCTGACTTCGGGAGGCCATAACCCCATCATTATTTGGAAATTTGGGAAAACTCCTAAAATGAACGTTGTATATAATTGAAATACCTTTCCAACCATAGGTCGTGGGCCTGTATGTGACATCGGGATAAAGAGTTATGGACGTTTCAATGCAGAAAGGTCAAGCTGGGCAGTGAAATGGGCCCAACCCAATTCAAATCCGGGTCAGGCCCATTTCCCTTGTTATTTAGGGGACGTTTCAGCCTTCTCCTCCACATTTTCAGACCAAAAAGACCCAAAAAATTCTAAAGAGAGAGAGGGAGGAAAGCCTTAGAGAGAAAAACAAAGTTTTGATCAAAATCTGAGCCCCGAATCCCGAAGCTCATGAAGAGAAAAGTGTTGTACGTTGTGTTGCCTTCAATTTGAGCTAAAAATCAGCCAAGAAGAAGAGTGTTGACGTGGTTGCTGCATACATAAGGTAAGAGTAAGGTCCCTTTTTCATTGTTAACAAGTTTATTTAGAGTTTTAACGGATTAGAACGGAGAAAATAGCGTTATAAATTCGTTTGTTGTTTTGTTGAGATTTATGGATCGGGGGCTGTTTTAGTTGGATTAAATGGATGGAATTGGCTGAGTTATGATGTATAATAATTGTTGATGTTGTTGACAAGTTGCTGTTCTTGAATTTGGGAGAATAAAGTGTATGAAGATATTATATACAAAGCGTATACCGGGCTGTTTTTATATGATTTTCGTGGCTGTTTGGTGAAAATATTTTGGGGCTGTTTGGTGGTTGTTTTGAATTGTTTTGTGGGCTGGACTATCGTGGGATTGGCTGTAGTTGTTGTTTTTGTTGTGTTTGCTGTTATACTATAGATATACGAAAATAAAGAAGTGTATACAAGCATTGGTATACAAATGTATATTTGGCTGTTTTGGAAGTGATTTAAGAATGAATTTAATTCTAGTTTGATATGAAATTGTTGGTGTTGTTGCTGTTGGTATTTTGATTGATGTTTAGCTAAATTTGAATATCGAGGATTGTTAAGTTTTCAGGAGAAATGCTGCCCGAATTTCGTTAAGTTTCATTCGTACTTGGATTGGTTAGTAAGTGATGTGGATGATCTAACTGTGGCTTATGCTATCTTAATTTTAGACCTACGAGCTCGAGAAGTAGACGTTGGACATTTAAATAAGCGTTAAAGGTATGTATAGCTAACCCTTCTTTCTTTTTGGCATGATCATTATGAAACAAACAGACGACGTGTATATGATTCCAAAGAAGTTCCTATTGTTAGAGCCACTAGGATGGCTAATGTTCTTGATTTCCAGAAGCTATTTCATTATGTCTTGATACGTGTCCATGATTCCAGAAGTTCTATTTTGATATAATCCATAGTGACATTCGAAGGGTACTTGATATGATTATTGTCTTGATTATCAAATGATGGTTCATTTTGATTATTCTATTGAGTCTCAGATATGACTTAGTTTGCATATTGTTTCTCACTACTCTGCTCGTGCATGCCTCAATATGTCTTTCACCGAGTCCCGGGCCGGGTATGTTTTCGTGCACAGTTTCCCTGCATTGTTCACCGAGTCCCTCACTAGAGGGTCGGGTACGGTATATATATATATATATATATATATGATGATGTGATGATATGATGATATGATGATGTGATTATGACGCCAAGGATGACTTTATTCACCGAGTCCCATAATGGGCCGGGTATGATATATGATATTGATATGCATGATTTACGTTTTATAAGGCAAATGTATTGGTATTTTGAATGTCATACTTGTCTCTTGTGACCTCTATTTCAGTTATGATCCTCTTTACTGTATCAAATGCTTTACATACTCAGTATATATTCCGTACTGACCCCCCTTTCTTCGGGGGGGGGGGGGGGGGGGGGGGGGGGCTGCGTTTCATGCCCGCAGGTACAGATAGTCGGTTTGGTGACCTTTCAGCATAGGACTTCTACTCAGCTGTCTTGGAGAGCTGCATTGTTCCAGAGCCTAGACTTTTGGTACAGATCTTATGATGTATATGTATATGTTTATCCAGGGGTACGGCAGGGCCCTGTCCCGTCATATTTCACTATCGATACTCTTAGAGGTCTGTAGACATATGTGTGGGTTGTGTATAAGTTTTGTTCGGCTGTGTCTATACGATGTACTATGGATATGTTCGTCTATTGTGGCAGCCTTGTCGGCTTGCATATGATACTGATATGTAGTGGCAGCCTTGTCGGCTTGCGTATCATATTGACATGTAGTGGCAGCCTTGTCGGCTTGCGTACCATATCATGTTTTGATTAGATGTGACTCCTCAGGAGACAGGTTATCTGGATATATATATATATATATATATATATGATGACGTTATGAACCTTTGGAGTTCTTTCGTAAGTTTCCATATTGTTCATAGATTCAGTTGACTATATCTAACAGGTACGTATACGAGTGTCCAGCTCGGGCACTAGTCATGGCCCACGGCATTGAGTCGTGACCTCTTACTATGCCCTCTATCAAGATCACGCACCCCTATGTGGCTGCTGCTCCTCCTTTAAATTCTGAGCATGGGCCTGAATACGGGAGATGTTCATCCCCTCCTGGAGTGAAGCTGTCAAGCAATCTTTAATAAAATGTGGCCCCAAGCCACTAATAAATCGATGGACACGATCCCCCATGTCGGCTACCATAGCTGGAGCATATCTAGCCAAGGAATTAAACCGGAGATGATATGATCCTACTTAGCACACTTCATTTCAAGACATACATCCAAGGACGAGATATGAGACTTCAAGCTCTACAATCTACATGGAAGATGAGGAAGTCGTTTGAGGCCTTTGGAGGCTCCTACAAGTGCCACAAGATGGCTTATGATGTGTGGAAGGTGGCTTGGGTGTTTATTGAAGAAGAAGCTACTAGAAAAGGGGCCAAATGCACAAAGTGACCAAACATGCAAACAGGGAAATTTCTGCAAATTGGCTACACTTGCAAACTTGGACAAGATCGGGAGTTGGCTATTTGTGCAAAGAAGGTTATGCTTGCAAGAAGGATATGCATGCAAGGTTGATTAGAGGGCCATCTATGCAAGGAGGGGCGTGTTTGGCCATTGAAGGTCAATTCTTGAATTGAAGACTACAATAAGAAGACTAGCCAAACAAGGCCCTTACTTCATTAAAGGTAGCATTATAATTGCCTATTAGTCTTCTTTACATAGCTTGTATGTATAGCTTGTCTTTCATTTCATTACATAGATTTTGGATGATGAATATTTGAGTGCTGATAGGATTGTCATAGTTTGTTTAGCTAGGGTTTAGCTTAGTTTAGTAACTTTAATGGTGGATTCCATTATTGGTCTTTGAACCATTAATTCTATTGATTTCATGAAGAGTTGTTCATTTGTGGATTCATTTGAATCACTCTTGCCTTGATTTAAAATAGTATAGGTTCTTTTAGGATTGAATTAGATTGGGAGGTGTTGGATTTAATATATCCAAGGTTGCCCATAAATTCACCCTAATTGTGTCTTGCTTTTATCCTTTTTTCTCATCCCCTTTCTTCAATTCTAATCCCCAATGTCTTGTTATTTTAAATTTCACATTTTTGTGATTGATTTGGTTTTTCCCCCAAATCGATTCTTATCATTTGGTATCAGAGCAAGGTTGAGCAGTTGTTCCATCAATTCTTCAATCCTTGGTTGAACAAAAAAAAGTAGAAATTCAAAACAAAAATCCAAAAAATTGTCGTTGTTTGGTGGATTTGAAGTTAGTATCAAGTTCCTTGTGGTCAAATCCATCTAGATCTTGAATTTGGGAGTGATTGGAGGTGTCTTGGAAAATCACCATTGTTGTTCTTGAAGAAATTGAAGAACTCAAAAGTGGGTTTGGTGATTGAGTTGAAATTGAAACTAATTGGTTAGTGGGCTTTGTTTTCCTATTCATTAGGAGTCTAGATCTAAAATTTGGTGAAAAAACGAGTTGATTTGGAGTTGATTTGAAAATCGGGTGTTCTTCATGTTCTTGAAGATATTCAAATCTTCATAAGGAAGAAGAAGACCAAAAGGGGAGTTTGATCCAAAATATTATCCCAAAGTTATAGAAAGTTGTTTTTCCACCCCAAAAAGGAAATATCCTAGATTGAGTGAGCCCAATACATCAGCCAAATTCACAAAATCCGGCCCAAAGTTCGATTAAAACATCACAGGAGGCTGTGCTTTGCGCAACCATCACACAGTGGTGCTTGTGCTCTGGCTGTGCGTCGTACAACCATCGCATGACCAAAAAAAAAATTATTTTTTGCCAGAATCTTAGAAAAATCAGTGTGTGTTGCAAAGATTCAGAGAAGGGTATTTTGTGCGATCCTTGTGCGACGCATGACCATCGCACGACTCTAAAAACTCAAAAAAAAAATTCTAAGTGTTAGATTCAGAGAGGGGTTATTTGTACGTTGGGTGTGCGATGCACAACCATCACACGACCATTAAAAGGTTGTTCTAAGTGTTCAAAAACGGTTCAATTCCGTCTTAACTTCCTTTCTTTGATTCTTACAACTAATTAACAACTAGTAATCGATCTTATTAGTTGTTAACTAGTTCTTGAGTTCGAATTCATTTCGTGCCAATTATTTTCAATCTTTTCTCGTTTTAATATCGTTGAAGCTCCTTTGGCTCAAGTCCTTTTTGCTTTATCGAGTCGTCCGTCTTTCGATTAACAAGAATCTATTCCTCCACAAAGTTTAGCAATCTTGTGAATTGATTTGGATTAAAAGGATTCTTGACCAACTCTGGAAGAAGCTTAGGTTAAGAGGTAAGCTTGAGTGCAAATACGAGTGACGTGAGGAACCTTTGCTACTAATCTTGTTTGCTCGTTTTGTAAGTACACGAAGAGGAGACATAAGGAGAAGGAGATTTAAGGATGTCATCCATAGCTTCCGAGTCTTGTGGAGATGATTTTGAAGGTTATGCCTCTAGCAATGGAGGGTATGACTATGATGGATATAAGGGCTATGAGGGAGATAACATAGGATATGAGCATCACTATTCTTACAATGAATATGATGGTGATGGTGCTCATGAGTCGTATGAGGAACATGGTCGATAAGATCATAACTCATACGAGGGTGAAGAATATTACTCCGAGGGCAATTGTGAGGCAACACATCATGAAGCTTATGAAGGAGAAGAAGGAGTAAATGGGTATGATGAAGAGTCCTATGGTGGATACGAGCATGAAGAGTCTCATCCTACACACCATGGACATAGGGGTGAATTGAGGTATGCTCCTTCCACACACTTTCAATGTGAACCAAATGGTGGGAACTTGCAAGAATGGGAAGAATGTGGTGATGATAAGCCTATTGACTATGCACTTTGTGGTGAGTATGCTTGTGAAGATAATGGGATTGCATATAATTCTTATGAGGGGTCTTCTAATAGATATTCATGTGCATCGCCTTGTGATACTTCCTATTCTAAGAAAAATAGTATAAGTGTGTGGATTGGTTCAAGTAGGAGTAGTCCGAGGAGGAGAAGAGATTATACATTTCCTAATCCAAGCAAAAAAATGAAATATGATTCTTACGCTAAGTTGGAGGTGCCATGTTCTCAATATGGTTATGGTGTGGAGGGTAGGAGGAGAGAAGCGCCGACGGGGGTGACCAACTTGTTGGTTATGGAAGTTCTTGTGGCGACTACAAAAGTAAAGCATCTTATCCTAGTCCCAACATTATAACGACTAATCAAGCAAGTCGGATTCAAGAGATGGGAGATATGCCATCCATAGCAAGTTCATTGGCTATGATCATGAATCAAATATCGGGCTTGACATCTGTCACGACCCAACTAGAGGCCGTGAGGGGTACCCGGGGCTTACCACCGAGCACCACCCATTCTACTACTCATCATACTCAAATCATAAGAAAATCATTTTCCATTTGAGAACATAAATACTTTTATATACATAAGCCTTTCAGCTATCAAAATGATAATATATATATATATATACAGTAGTAACATCGTGAGACCATACTACCCACAGCTGCGTATCTACGAGCCTCTACTACAGTACTAAACATAGAGATGGGACAGGACCTCGTCGTGCCAAAAATATACGTATATACACAAAAGAATGATCAAAGGCACCTCCGGAACAATGGAGTGCTCTCAAGTCAGCTAATAGCTCCTACGAGTCTGGATCAAGATCACTTCCCTGTCTACCTGTGGGCATGAAGACACCGTCCAAAGAAAACGGACGTCAGTACGAACATTGTACTGTGTATGAGAGGCATAAGTAATAATAATACGTCAATGAGATAAAGCAAGCATCAAGTAAGGAGCAACTGTATCTGACTGTCAATTATAAAAGAAATTGTTATAGCCCACATTTTGTACGTTCGGAAAATTCGAGGTACTTGCGAAAAAATTAGCGGCAAGACTATTTTCCAAAATTATTTTAATGTACAAGTTGTTATGGATATTATTTATGACTATTATTAGTATGGAAATATTGTGAGAGGCTAAGGGAAAAAAGAGAAATTCGCAAAATGGACCGTGGAAATAATGCGGAAGACTAGGGGCAAAATGGTAATATTGAGGAAAGTCGAGGGGCAAAACAGGAATTTCACAAAAGGTTCATGAAAGTTCCAAAAGGGCCATATTTCCATGTGACAAAAAAAAAAGGGAGAAGAAAAGAAAAAGAAAAAGAAAAAGAATGAAAATGATGACAAGTAAGTCATTATGCCATTTATTTTAAGAAATTTCTAGAGAGGGAATGTGCCCCTCACATGACTATGGGAATTATATATATATATATATATATATATATATGAGAAAAGTCATCATTTTAATTGAAGAAATTGGAGAAAGAAAAACAAAACGAAAGAGAGGAAATGGAAGAGAGGCCATTCGGCCAAGGTGGGGTGATTTTGCCCCCATGAAATCTTGTCCCAAAAATTAGTTTCTTTATGTATTCCTACTAATTCAAGGGTCCTCTACAACGTGGTGTAATTTTTTTGGGAGATAGGTCGCTCGTTTCGTCATTTTCGCAACTTGGTCAAGTGAAAAGGTTAGGAAGAAAAGTTAAGATTTAATCATTTTTTATATGTTATGAAGGGTTCATTTATGTTGTAGTATGTAGAAAAGGGCAGAATTCATGAAAATATGGAAGATTTCATGATGGTTGTGTATATATGTATAAGGTCGTGAGTATGTAGATGTGGTATAGGCAAGATGAATCAATTTTATGTAATATTCTAGTTGTGGTTGTTATAAACTCTATATTGGAAATGAAAGTTTGATGATTTTGGTTGAAGTTGTGATGTTGGACATGGGGGCCGTGTGTGTGTTATGTGTAGAGATGATGGAACAATTTCCATATAGTATGTTAGTTGATGTGGTTATGTATTTTATGATGGAAATGAGAATTTGATAACTTAAATTGATGTTGGAATTGTTATGGGCTGATTTGGAAGGCAATGTGATGTTAGTGTCGTTTCTTTATTTATGAGTATAATGGTGTTAAAGTGTGGTTATTGATATGGTTATGAATCTAGTATAAGAGAAAATTGTGTTGCTAGTGTTTTCATTAAAGTTGGTAAGGTGCGGGTGACATTGTATATTGATTGGGCCATTTTGAATATTATGATGTTGTTAGAATAATTGTTGGTATTGTTGTTGGTTTGGCCGAGTTCCATTCTCGGGTTTGTTGTTGTTAAATTGGCCGAGTTGTATTCTCGGGGATGGTATATTTACAGGGGAGATGCTGCCGAAATTTCGGCAGAATATAAGCGAATCTATTTGAGAAGTTGAGACAAGTGTTGATTTAAGATTAAATTCCTCAAGGCTTATAATCAATGTTTGGTATTTGTGACCAATTGTAGATTTTTGGGGAATTCGGAACTTGAATTTGGAGTAGCGTAAGAAGCGGAAAAGGTATGTAAGTCTTATCTTTTCTTTCTTTGGCATGTCCTAGTTGTAATAGGCTATGATACGTGTCTCGGGGGAAAACTCTACTCCTAAAAACCCGAGCTTAGTTTTGACCCTTAATCATTCAATGTAATTGAATTATGTTTTGTTGGAAAAAAAATAATAGTTTAAACACTTTTACTTCTAAAAGGGTCTTGCGTCGTAGAATATCCATAACTTTCACAAACGGAATTGGATTGCCCCGAAACTTTCGTAGATGACTTCGTAAGGCCAAATGTTCATAATTTATGTACGCCACCTCGACTTGATCCGAGTTAGGCCCACAATTCCCGAGACCTATTTGCATTGCTCTATTTGACTCATTTCCGTACAATAATTAAGGGAAACTTTTGGCTATTGTTCCGAGTTTGTTATGATTCGTATGCATTCTCTGATATAAGTATTTAGAAATTCTGATATGAGTATTTGGATAAAAGCATTCTGATATGAATATTCTGATGTAAGTATTCTGGTAAAAGTGTTCTGATAAAAGTATTCTGATCTGGGTATGTAATCTGATATAAGAATTATGATATGAGTAATCTGTTAAGAATAATTTGCTACAAACATTCTGATAGGAATATCTTCTGTAAACTCTGATGTTTTGGTTGTCAGACGACAGCACGTACGATTATTCTATTGAGTCTTCGAATGTCGGTAAGTGTGTATATCTATTGAGCCTTGATTTGTATGCATATGGTTTCACACTACTCTGTTCGTGCAAGTCTTGATATGTCTATTCACTGAGCCCGGGCCAGGATATGTTATCGTGCGTAATCCTCTGCATTGTTCACCGAGTCCCTCAGTAGAGGGCCGGGTACGGTATATGCATATGATGATATGATTATGGCACCGAGTCCCTTAATGGGTCGGGTACAATATGACTTTACCGAGTCCCTTAACGGGCCGGGTACGGTATCTGTGCACATGATTTCATTTACCGAGTCCCTTAATGGGCCGGGTACAGTATATATATATATATATATATATATATATATATATATGTATATGAATGCATGATGATACGAGCACAGGAATGACATGATTTCACCACCGAGTCCCTTCACGGGCCGGGTACGGTATGTGTATGATATATGATGTTCGCACGCATCGTTTCATTCACCGAGTCCCATAACGGCCCTAAGTAAGGGTCAGGTGCCCATCACACCCTAATAAGGTTAGAGTGTGACAAAGTGGTATCAGAGCAGGTCTGTCCTAGGGGTTGTCTGCAAAGTCGTGTCCAGTAGAGTCCTGTTTATGGTGTCAAGCACGCCACATTTATAAACAGGAGGCTACGGGGCATCTATGGATTGTTGACCTTCTTGCTATCTTAGATCGTGCGTTAGAGCTAAGTCATAGGAAAATGAAATTCCTTATATGAGCTTTACATACTATGGGAGAAGGTAAGGGATGACACGGAATGTTATAAAGGTATTGTTGATATTTGTGGTGTGCAGATTCTGAATAATAGGAATGGTAAGGGAGACTTGGCCAAAATTTTCAAATGTGGTCATTTAACTAGGTATACTTAACAGGAAGAAGCATGGAATGAAATATCGCAAATGGACGATAAGTGGGATGTGATATTTTAGAGAAGCTACAGATTTGGGCACGATGTGAAGAACGATTGTAAGAAAGATGATTAACAGTTCGAAGAGTTAAAAAGGGATAAAAATTTGAAGTTAGTAAGAACAAGGTTTGTTGGATGATTCAGAGAAAGTTAACAATCAGTTTTGCTGTAGATTAGTATGTATGGATTGTCACACCCTGAATTTACTAGGGTGTGATGGGCACCCGACCCCATATCTGGAGCCGAGCGAACCCGCTGACTCTTATTACATAGATAAACTCTCGTATCAATTAAGAAATAAATACATAGTAAGCTCTCAATATTTTATTTTTTTTATAAGTAACGTCTATCATTATATAGGACCCGTGACGTGAAACATAATAACATATCGACGGGCGAAGCCGTCTACCAAGCTGACCCTCTATACTCATGACTCTGTCTGCAAAGCCTCTAGCATTGAACAAGGACATCATAGCATAGTACGCTGACTCGGCTACACTCCAGGGCCAAGTGGAGCTCGCCAACTTCGCTGGAACACCTTCTATAATGACTTCAGCTCATCTGGGTGTACCTGCGCGGCATGAAACGCAACGTCCACAAGAAGGGACGTCAGTACGAATAGCGTACCGAGTATGTAAGGCATGAATAGTAATATACGGAAAATATAAAACAGGGATAATGACATAAAAGAGTTATAACACATGTCCTGAGGTATGTTGAAACATAACCTGTACATATAAGTGCCCTTGGGCAGATGCCATGCATGCTTAGCTTTCCTTTGAAAATATTTTCTTGTTCATATATATCTATAAAAGTAGAACAGGCGTCGGCAGCCGATACATTTAACCATAAATATACACATCCCGCGTCCGGGCTATCACGACCCAACCCCGTAGGCCGTGACTAGTGCCCGATCTGGGCACTCAAACACATTCTAGTATATGGCAGAAGCCGACAAGGCTTTATTTCAAATTTAATTAGTTTCCAGAAAAATTTCGGAAGAGTTTCCTTTGTTTTACGGACTATCCCATATACCCTGCACGCAGAAAATACCAACAAGGCCACACAGGGCCAACAAGGCAACATTTAAATATATGCGGACCGGCCGCCGCGGCGAATGGGATCGCCCAAACACAACATAAGTACACAACTGTACAGAAAGACCCCAACCCACAACCATGTCCACAGACCTCTAAACAAACCGACAAACTCATATGACGGGACAGGGCCCCGCCGTACCCATGAACGAGAATATACATATATAGAAGTGACAGACTATACCAAAAGATGGCTCTGAATAAGAGAGCACTCCAAATGGCAGAATAAGATCCTAAGCGGACGGATCAGCAAACCTGTCGTCGGTACCTGCGCGGCATGAAAACGCAGCCCCCGAAGAAAGGGGGTCAGTACGAAATATGTACTGAATATGTAAATCCTGAAGTACGGAGACAAAATCATAACTGGTGCAGGACATATAGAAAATAAACAGAAAATCCAAAGTATCAGATACATAATTTCAAAACATGCAGAGTGTGTACAGAAACATATGTCATACCAAATCTGGCCCCTGCCAAGGGACTCGGTAGACAGAACGTGGCCACCCTCCCGACGCTGGTGCCACAACACAGAAGAATCAGAATGGGGCATAACCCCGTCACATAATATATCATATCAGATGGCCATAGCAAATCATATCAGAACAAGCGTACATGGCACAGCATACTCCACAAACCCATGTACGCGTATACCTGCCCCCTCACATCGAGGCACGGCGAACAATGCAAAGGATCACGCTTGACAACATATCCTGGCCCGGGCTCAGTGTGGGAAACATTGGGACATCCACGAATGGAGTAGTGAGAGACTAATGCAATTTAAAAATATCATAAATGTTTTCAAAGACTCGATGAAGCGTATCAAAGCCAAACAAATCCAATGGAGTCGGACGGGATCATAATAAATGCATTTTGGATATCATAATAAATTACAGAAGTATAACCTTCCCGAAGTCATTCCGGGTGTCAAAATAATTTATAAGATTTAATAGAATATTTAAAACAATGTTTATTAGGCGATTAGTAGGATAGTCAAAACATTTCTTTCAAAAATCGCTTAAAAGGGAAGCTTTAGTACATTAAGGGCAAAACCGGGAATAGTGGGCCCGCCTCGGAACAAACAAGGCGGCGGGCTCAAATTATGCCCTCTAAGCTTATGGTATCACCTAAAAAAGGTTCTACAGACATTCTATGACTTTCCAAGTAATTTAGAACAAAATTGCATAATTTCAAGAAAAGTGTGCCAAAGTAGTTCAATTCTACTGAAGGAAAAACTGAGATTTTCCCTTGCAGATTCCGAGGGCCAAGAAGTCTTTCGAGGCCCGGATCCGACCCTAACACACTAAGGGCATGCCAAGGGAAAAATTGGGGTTGGTTTACATACCTTTCAAGCTCCTTACGCCTTTCCAAACTCACTTCCCGTTTCGTCAAAAGTCTACAAACAAGTTTACCAATTGTGAGTTATGAATACCAAAGTTTCAACTTAATGCATAATTGTCTATCGAAATTTCGGCAGCACTTCCCCTATACATATAGCAACCCGAGAATTCAACTCGGCTAGAAATCATCAACAACAACCCAAACGACAACATCAATATCAACAACGAACATTAAAAAAAACACAAATATCCTTCAACTAGTCATCTTTCTAACAAGTTGACATAACCTTCATTTCAACCCAACTTTCCACTAATATTAATAATTTCACATTCATCAACAATCAAGATCATCACCATATAGTTCTAGAAGCATTTCATATCCTTTTCCTCAAGTTATACACTCGATATGCATAATATACAACTTTCCGTCAAAGTCATAACTTATGCAAAACATCAAATCTTTGGTATACAACTTCATAATATGTTTCCTACTTCCAAATTCATCAATGATCATCACAATTGACAACCAAACAACTTCATTTCCTTAATGTCGGAAAATCATACTAAAACGACATAAGTTTCTACATTCCAATTCAATACAAGCTTATATCATTCTAACTTCATTTACATTACAAACATCACAACAACACTTTAACACACTAAACAACTCAATTCCTTTCTATCCCAAGCCAAATACACCCTACGGCCATATGCCTATTTTTTTTCCAATATCAACTAAATTCATTCAACTTTCAATTCCCATATGCATTTCATCACAATCATAACTTGAATATAACATAAATCCAACACATTATCACCACACAACACACACATGCCCACGGCTACAAACCATACTCCAAACCCATTTTGCAAACTTTCATTTTTTCACACAATCAACACACTTCTGTATACTACAACACAAATAAGACTTAATAGTACAAAGATTAGGGATAAATTCTCACCTTTTACCTTAGTCTTCTTCACTTGATCAAGTGGTCACTTTGAAGAATCAAGGCTCCTTTCTTCCAAAGCAACTACACCAAGTTAAAAAGGGACCTCAACTTAGTATAAAAATCACAAGACACAAATGTTTTGGACAATATTTTGGATAGTCAATTTTCCATAGCCAAGCCGAGAGCTTCTCCTTCTTGGTCTAGCTTCTCTTGTTTTTTTTTTGTGCTAAGTTTCTTGAACCAACTAAAGGATAAGGATCCCTTCATATATATTAATAGCACATGTAAAATATTTAATAAAAGGGGTGGGTTTGGGCCTCCACATGGCCGGCCACCTCTTTGAGATTGGGCCCAAATTTTGGTTCTTATTTTACAAGCCCATTAACTTGTGAATCACATTTTGTAATTCCCGAAACTAATTTCGAAAATTCAAAAATTGCCCTTAGCCTTGTCCCACACTTTCATGACACTATTCTTTCATGCACAACTCCTATGTCAAATAAAAATTAATTATGACCTTATTTCTTACAAGTCAAGGATATCTCCAAATGTTTCCCAACGTGTGAAAACACGGGATATAACATCCTCCCCCCCTTTAGAACATTCGTCCTCGAATGTTAAATTAATCTTATAGGGTCTGAAAATACTTCGGGGGAGTTTCTGTTTATAGACAGCACATTCTCTACTGAAATGGGATTAAACAAAGATTCGAGATTACCTGTGGGCATAGGGAACAAATGAGGATATTTCTTCTTCATCTCCTCTTCGGCCTCCCAGGTCATTTCGTCCCTATTGTTGTTCCGGCCCAGCACCGTAACAGAGGCTACATCTTTGTTCCGGAGCTTTCTTACCTGGCGGTCCAAAATAGCTACGGGCTGCTCCTCATAAGATAACTGCTCCGTCACCTGAATATCATCCGCAGGAAATATTCTGGAGGGATCACCAATGCATTTGCGGAGCATAGACACATGGAATACCGGATGTACCGCTTCCAAATCAGATGGCAGATTTAACTCATAGGCGACATTTCCAATTTTCCGCACAATCAGATAAGGCCCAATGTAGCGCGGACTAAGCTTACCCTTTCTGCCGAACGGCATTACGCCTTTCATAGGCGATACCTTCAGAAATACCCAATCACCAACCTGGAATTCCAAAGGACGACGCCGTTTATTAGCGTATGATTTCTGTCGACTCTGGGCTGCCAATAGTCGCTCTCGGATAAGTTTCACCTTATCAACGGCCTGCTGGATCATATCTGGGCCAATTAACTCTGTCTCGCCAATATCAAACCAACCAATAGGTGACCTGCATTTCTTGCCATACAAAGCCTCGTACGGAGCCATCTGGATGCTGGAATGGTAACTGTTGTTGTAAGAAAATTCAATCAATGGCAAGTGATCCTCCCAGCTACCTCTGAAATCAATAACACAGGCCCGCAACATATCTTCAAGCGTCTGGATAGTGCGCTCGGCCTGTCCGTCACTCTGAGGATGGAAAGCTGTGCTCAGGCTCAGCTGAGTTCCTAATCCTTCCTGAAAAGATCTCCAGAAGTTCGCTGTGAACTGAGCACCTCTGTCAGTGATAATAGATATAGGAACTCCATGAAGTCGCACAATTTCTTTAATATAAAGCCTGGCATAATCCTCAGCGGAGTAAGTAGTTCTGACAGGGAGAAAATGGGCTGATTTAGTCAGCCTATCAACAATAACCCAGATGGAATCATACTTCCGTGGAGTGCGAGGCAAACCGGTAATGAAGTCCATATTAATGATCTCCCACTTCCACGTCGGAATTTCCATTTCTTGCAACAGTCCACCCAGTTTCTGATGTTCAATTTTGACCTGCTGACAATTTGGACACTGGGCGACGAACTCTGCGATATCCCGTTTCATGCCATCCCACCAGTATAGACATCTAAGATCACGGTACATCTTCGTAGACCCAGGATGGACCGAATACCGAGCATAATGTGCCTCACTCATAACCTGCTGTCGTAGCCCTGCAATATCAGGTACACACAACCTGCCTCTGTATAGTAAGGCTCCGTCTGGTGTAAACTCGAACGGAGTCTTCTCCTTATCATAGGCTATGTCTCTGTATCGAGCTAAAACAGGATCTTCATATTGATGCCGCCTGATATCTTCCTTAATAGATGATTCAGAAATCCCTCGGACAGAAATCCGTGTACCGCCAGAACCCCAAGATTAGCCAACTGATGAATATCACGTACTATCTCTCTCCTGTCTAGCTGTAAGTTTGCCAAGCTGCCCATAGATTTCCGACTGAGCGCATCTGCAACAACATTAGCCTTGCCCGGATGATATAGAATATCCACATCATAGTCTTTCAGGAGCTCCAGCCACCTCCGCTGCCGCAAATTAAGCTCTTTCTGCTTGAAAATATACTGGAGACTCTTACGATCTGTATAGATATCAACATGCACGCCATATAAATAATGTTTCCATATCTTCAAAGCATGAATCACCGCTGTAAGCTCTAGATCGTGGGTAGGATAATTCCTTTCATGCTTTTTGAGCTGTCAGGAAGCATAAGTTATAACTCTGCCATGCTGCATCAATACACAGCCCAATCCCACACCAGAAGCGTCACAATAAATAACATATCCATCGGGTCCCTCTGAAAGAGTCAGAACTGGGGCTGTAGTCAGCTTCTCTTTCAGCAACTGGAAGCTTCGTTCACAAGCATCAGTCCACTGGAACTGGGCTCCCTTCTGAGTTAGCCTTGTCAAAGGTGCTGAAATCGAAGCAAACTTTTCCACAAATCTTCTGTAATAGCCTGCTAACCCCAGGAAACTACGTACCTCTGTGGGCGTCGTGGGTCTGGGCCAATTTTTCATGGCCTCAATCTTCTGTGTATCCACCCGGACACCATCAGCTGCAATAATATGCCCCAGGAATGCCACTGAAGCCAGCCAGAATTCACATTTAGAAAATTTTGCATATAATTTCCCACGCCGAAGTACCCCAAGTACCGCTCTCAGATGATCTGCATGCTCTACCTCGGACCGAGAATAAACCAGGATATCATCGATAAATACAATTACGAACATGTCTAAGAACGGCCTGAATACCCGGTTCATTAAATCCATGAATACCGCAGGAGCATTAGTCAGCCCAAAAGACATAACTCTGAATTCATAATGCCCATATCTGGTCCGGAATGCTGTCTTAGGAATATCAGCCTCACGTACCCGTACCTGCTGATAGCTTGACCGAAGATCTATCTTCGAAAAATATTTGGCGCCCTGCAACTGATCAAACAAGTCATCAATTCTGGGGATGGGGTATTTATTCTTTATAGTTACCTTATTCAGCTGCCGATAATCAATACACATACGCAGCGACCCGTCTTTCTTACGCACAAATAATACCAGGGCTCCCCAAGGCGAAGTACTGGGCCTGATGAAGCCTTTTTCTAACAGATCCTTCTACTGCTCTTTCAGTTCTTTCAATTCTGTCGGTGCCATTCTGTACGGGGGAATAGATATCGGCTGAGTATCTGGAAGCAAATCAATAGTAAAATCTATCTCCCGCTCCGGAGGAAGGCTTGGAAGCTCATCTGGAAATACATCCGGAAATTCATTAACCACGGGAACTGACTGAAGAGTCGACGTTTCTGCTGTCAAGTCTTGTACCCGAACCAGATGATAAAAATAACCCTTTCTGATCATTTTCTTCACCTTAAGGTATGAAATAAACTTACCCTTCGGCGATGCTGTATTACCGGCCCATTCTATAACTGGCTCCCCGGGAAATTGGAAACGAACTACCTTATTTTGGCAGTCAACATTGGCATAACAGGAGGCTAGCCAGTCCATTCCCATAATAACATCGAACTCGACCATATATAACTCCACCAGATCTGCCTTAGTGTCACGGCCACATACAATTACAGAACAGTTTTTATATACCTGTTTTGCTACAATAAAGTCCCCAATCGGTGTGGCTACCTCAAACGGCTCTATAGGTTCAGACGTTATACCAATTTTACTAGCAACCAGAGGCGAAATATATGATAAAGTCGAACCTGGATCAATTAGTGCATACACAGACCGAGAGAAGACCAATAAAGTACCTGTAACGACATTAGGAGATGCCTCCTGATCCTGGCGGCTGGCCAAAGCATAAATGCGGTTCGAAGGACCGCTAATACCAGAAGCTCCACCACGGCCTCTGCCGCGACCCGCTGGTGTTGGAATACCCTGCCCCGTAGGGCGCATAGCCACTGACGAAGATGAAGACCCAGCGGCTGATCCGGTAGGCTGCGCTGCACCACCCGAACTACCCTTATACGGGCAATCTCTCACAGAATGGCCCTGACGACCACAAGAAAAGCATGCATCGGTGGCTCTGTAGCACTCTCCCGGATGATATCTGCCACAAAAAGAACACTGAACCCTGGGTGGCCTCATCTGACCAGAACCCCTATCTGTCCACGAACCTGAAGCCCTGGAGCTCTGGCCTGCTCCTGAATACCCTGGGCTATCGAACCTGCGACCTGTAGGCTAGGGAGGTGCGCTCTGCGCCGGCTGAGATGAGAATCTGCTAGGCTGTTGCGGATGTTGGGGCTGTCTGCCCCGAAAATCTCCAGATGACCTGGCCCTCTTGGGCTGTCTCCGATCCTGGCTCCTGTCAGGCTGGTGTCCTCCTCTGCCCCGATCCTCCATGCCCTGGGCGTGGGCCTGAATACGGGCAATGTCCATACCAGGTTGAGCAGTCAGTACTAAACAGCTATCAACAAAATACCGGTCCAGCCCCATAATATATCTGTGCATCCGATCCGCCATAGTAGCCACCACAGCAGGTGCATATCGGGCCAAGGAATCAAACTCCAAACTGGCTCGTCGTAACTCCGGAGGCAGAAAATGACTAAGAAAAGCCTGAGAAAAATCATCCCAAACTGATGGGGGAGCGCCGTCACCCCTAGATAACTCCCATGACTTGTACCAATTAGCCGCCACATCATACAACCGGTACGAGGCCAACGCAACTGACTCTGCCTCGGAAGCATTAATCAGCTGTAAAGTGCGTCGCATCTTCCTGATAAACTCCTCAGGATCCTCCTCGGGCTTAGTCCCGAAGAACTCTGGAGGACCACAAGTCAAGAACTCACGGGCTCTCGAACTGTCACGCCTGTAAGCCCGGTCACCTCCCAGTCCGTGCCCCTGAACCTGTCCTGCCACAAGTCTGGTCAATAGCTGGACTGCCTCTCTCATGGACTGATCCTCAGTGCCTGGCCGTGGAGCTGGGGGCTCAGGTACTGGAATCTCGGGAGCTGGCGGTGGAGCCGCCCCTCGACCTGCAGCTGCTGTTGCTTCAATCTCCTCTACGGGTGGCGGTGTGGAAGAGCCCTCTGCCGGGGGCAAAATATCAGGAGCAATATGTGCATGGGCCCTGGTAACCCTCTGGGCCCGACTAGTCTCTCCCACAGCTGCTGCCTTGGCCTTTTGGGCCGCTGTCGCCTTTTTTGGAGGCATAACTACAAATGTAACAATTCGTTAGGGAGGAATCATCCTGATAACATAGCTCTATCGCATGATCTAAGACAGAAAGAAGGGTAGTATCCTAAATGCCCTGTAGCCTCCTGTCTATGGGTGTGGTGCACAACACACCGATAAACAAGACTCTACTAGACACGGTCTGTGGACATTACGAGGACGAACCGCTCTGATACCACTTTTGTCACGACCCAACCCCGTAGGCCGTGACTAGTGCCCGATCTGGGCACTCAAACACATTCTACTATATGGCAGAAGCCGACAAGGCTTTATTTCAAATTTAATTAGTTTCCAGAAACATTTCAGCAGAGTTTCCTTTGTTTTACGGACTATCCCATATACCCTGCGCGCAGAAAATACCAACAAGGCCACACAGGGCCAACAAGGCAACATTTAAATATATGCGGACCGGCCGCCGCGGCGAATGGGATCGCCCAAACACATCATAAGTACACAACTGTACAGAAAGACCCCAACCCACAACCATGTCCACAGACCTCTAAACAGACCGACAAACTCATATGACGGGACAGGGCCCCGCCGTACCCATGAACGAGAATATACATATGTAGAAGTGACAGACTATACCAAAAGATGGCTCCGAATAAGAGAGCACTCCAAATGGCAGAATAAGATCCTAAGCGGACGGATCAGCAAACCTGTCGTCGGTACCTGCGCGGCATGAAAACGCAGCCCCTGAAAAAAGGGAGTCAGTACGAAATATGTACTGAATATGTAAAGCCTGAAGTACGGAGACAAAATCATAACTGGTACAGGACATACAGAAAATAAACAGAAAATCCAAAGTATCAGATACATAATTTCAAAACATGCAGAGTGTGTACAGAAACATATGTCATATCAAATCCGGCCCCTGCCAAGGGACTCGGTGGACAGAACGTGGCCACCCTCCCGACGCTGGTGCCACAACACAGAAGAATCAGAATGGGGCATAACCCCGTCACATAATATATCATATCAGATGGCCATAGCAAATCATATCAGAACAAGCGTACATAGCACAGCATACTCCACAAACCCATGTACGCGTATACCTGCCCCCTCACATCGAGGCACGGCGAACAATGCAAAGGATCACGCTTGACAACATATCCTGGCCCGGGCTCAGTGTGGGAAACATTGGGACATCCACGAATGGAGTAGTGAGAGACTAATGCAATTTAAAAATATCATAAATGTTTTCAAAGACTCGATGAAGCGTATCAAAGCCAAACAAATCCAATGGAGTCGGACGGGATCATAATAAATGCATTTTGGATATCATAATAAATTACAGAAGTATAACCCTCCCGAAGTCATTCCGGGTGTCAAAATAATTTATAAGATTTAATAGAATATTTAAAACAATGTTTATTAGGCGATTAGTAGGATAGTCAAAACATTTCTTTCAAAAATCGCTTAAAAGGGAAGCTTTAGTACATTAAGGGCAAAACCGGGAATAGTGGGCCCGCCTCGGAACAAACAAGGCGGCGGGCTCAAATTATGCCCTCTAAGCTTATGGTATCACCTAAAAAAGGTTCTACAGACATTCTATGACTTTCCATGTAATTTAGAACAAAATTGCATAATTTCAAGAAAAGTGTGCCAAAGTAGTTCAATTCTACTGAAGGAAAAACTGAGATTTTCCCTTGCAGATTCCGAGGGCCAAGAAGTCTTTCGAGGCCCGGATCCGACCCTAACACACTAAGGGCATGCCAAGGGAAAAATTGGGGTTGCTTTACATACCTTTCAAGCTCCTTACGCCTTTCCAAACTCATTTCCCGTTTCGTCAAAAGTCTGCAATTGGTCAAGTTTACCAATTGTGAGTTATGAATACCAAAGTTTCAACTTAATGCATAATTGTCTATCGAAATTTCGGCAGCACTTCCCCTATACATATAGCACCCCGAGAATTCAACTCGGCTAGAAATCATCAACAACAACCCAAACGACAACATCAATATCAACAACGAACATTAAAAAAAACACAAATATCCTTCAACTAGTCATCTTTCTAACAAGTTGACATAACCTTCATTTCAACCCAACTTTCCACTAATATTAATAATTTCACATTCATCAACAATCAAGATCATCACCATATAGTTCTAGAAGCATTTCATATCGTTTTCCTCAAGTTATACACTCGATATGCATAATATACAACTTTCCGTCAAAGTCATAACTTATGCAAAACATCAAATCTTTGGTATACAACTTCATAATATGTTTCCAACTTCCAAATTCATCAATGATCATCATAATTGACAACCAAACAACTTCATTTCCTTAATGTCGGAAAATCATACTAAAACGACATAAGTTTCTACATTCCAATTCAATACCTGCTTATATCATTCTAACTTCATTTACATTACAAACATCACAACAACACTTTAACACACTAAACAACTCAATTCCTTTCTATCCCAAGCCAAATACACCCTACGGCCATATGCCTATTTTTTTTCCAATATCAACTAAATTCATCCAACTTTCAATTCCCATATGCATTTCATCACAATCATAACTTGAATATAACATAAATCCAACACATTATCACCACACAACACACACATGCCCACGGCTACAAACCATACTCCAAACCCATTTTGCAAACTTCCATTTTTCCACACAATCAACACACTTTTGTATACTACAACACAAATAAGACTTAATAGTACAAAGATTAGGGATAAATTCTCACCTTTTACCTTAGTCTTCTTCACTTGATCAAGTGGTCACTTTGAAGAATCAAGGCTCCTTTCTTCCAAAGCAACTACACCAAGTTAAAAAGGGACCTCAACTTAGTATAAAAATCACAAGACACAAATTTTTTGGACAATATTTTGGATAGTCAATTTTCCATAGCCAAGCCGAGAGCTTCTCCTTCTTGGTCTAGCTTCTCTTGTTTTTTTTTTTTTGTGCTAAGTTTCTTGAACCAACTAAACGATAAGGATCCCTTCATATATATTAATAGCACATGTAAAATATTTAATAAAAGGGGTGGGTTTGGGCCTCCACATGGCCGGCCACCTCTTTGAGATTGGGCCCAAATTTTGCTTCTTATTTTACAAGCCCATTAACTTGTGAATCACATTTTGTAATTCCCGAAACTAATTTCTAAAATTCCAAAATTGCCCTTAGCCTTGTCCCACACTTTCATGACTCTATCCTTTCATGCACAACTCCTATGTCAAATAAAAATTAATTATGACCTTATTTCTTACAAGTCAAGGATATCTCCAAATTTTTCCCAACGTGTGAAAACACGGGATATAACACGGGCATCCCGCGTCCGGGACGATATCATGTCATGTAATGCCAACTGATCAGGTGGATATGCGAATATAACGCTCTGCCCTTATCTCCATCTTCCCCGTATACATATGCATATATCATGTACGTACATCAGCGTCTATAGTGCTCTGGCTCTTTCATCATATACATATACGTGTATCATGTGCATATATCAGCGTCTATAGCGCTCTGGATCTTTTATCATATACATATACGTGTATCATGTGCATATATCAGCGTCTATAGCGCTCTGGATCTTTTATCATATACATATTTTATAAATATATATACATATCTTACATACATTTACATGTCTCATATGCATTTACATATCTTATATACATATGTCACATAGGCACGCAGGAGAGCCCAAAGAAGAATCATGTAGCCATCGGAGTGACGTAAGGTCGGTGACCTCCGATTGTATTATCGAATCATCTTGGTCGTCATGTCTCGCCTTGAAGGAACAATTATAAGGCGAGATTATCAATGAAGAATATCATCACGGGGAAACATGAAACAGGATTATAACATGTTATTTCATATACTTTGAAACCTTCAAATAGTCATTATCCAAAATAGCTTAACATTTCATATCGTCGTAGTCATGGTAAGAACATATCCTTGACATACTCGTCATAGACACTTTATCATGTCTGGCATCATTATTATCGCCATAGTATCGTAGTCGTTGTTTTAATCATAAAAACTTTCAAAATCGTAAAGCTTGGATTTTGGAGAAAAATGAATATTTTGGAAAACATTTATAACTTTTAGAAAGGAAATCATGTTTTGAATTCATAACTTCTAGCTTTTGAAAACAAGGACGTTATGGGAGCATTTATAAGACTATATCGTATGATTCATGCCATAGAAAGAAAGGGCTTAGCCTTACATACCTGCGCCGCGCCTTACTAGCTACGCTTATCGTCCAACTTGTTAATCTACATTCATAGGAGTTCACACATTCGTTAGATCCTTTGTCATATACTTGCCTTAACCTTTCAAACACATTCATTTATATTCTGCCGAAATTTCGGCAGCATCTCCCCTGTAAATACACCACCCCCGAGATTCTAACTCGGCCAAATTTAACAACAACAATCCGAGAATGGAACTCGGCCAAACCAACAACAATATTAGCAATTCATTCTAGCAACATTCCATCATTCAATTCAATTCAATTCAATTTAATTCACGTAATCTTTCCACGACTTAATCAACATATTACTTTGCCCGAAACACTCCAATTCAACAACAACCGTGTATGTCATCATCATTCATGTATGCTAACTTCAACAACAACCTTCATTCCTCATCACATAATCCATAACGACGACAACTAGAATGTCAAATAACATCGATTTACCTTAACTTACCAAAACGCCTATTATTTGACCATAACCACTTCTTACATATTTTCATGCATTTTCATCCATCTTTTCTATATATTACAACAACAAACAACATACTACATATAATTAATTTAATCCTCTCACACAACACAACACATGTACACGGCCAACACTACCCCATACAGCTACCATTCCAACATATTATATTCATGGTTTTTCATTCATTTTACGTTATGGATTTCACCACACAACAATTAAACTACCAAAATAAAATCAATTCATTACTTCTACACCACCACTACTACTTTCGGCCATACCACCAACATTACAATTTCATAGATTTCATTCATTTCCACACTCCACAACATATACAGCAATCAAATAAAATTTGTTCATCATGCTTGCACCAAAGGAACATGCACACGACCATATCTTCCAACACACAACCTTTCATGGTTTTCATCCATTTTCATTCACCATAACACGTCCAAAACATCCATAAACATGTAAAGGAGGATTGAATCTTACCTTTTTCCATTCATCTTTACTCTCGGCTAGGCTTGGAGAATCGTAATATCGAACGGTTTTCTTGTTCCAACAACTACTCCACGTCGACGAGGGCCTCTTAATTAGTATGAAAGCCTGAAGAAAGAAATTTTCTATGACCAAATTGATGGGGCTGGTTCGGCCAGCCCCCCCCTAGCCGTTTGCCTCTTTTTTTTTTTTTTTCTTCATGTTTTCTTGAAATTTCTAAAGTGGAAGAATGATTTCTTTTTTTGTCTTGAATTAAGAGAGGGACTTATATATATATATATATATATATATATATATATATATATATATTATGAGCATGTGAAGAGAACATGCTTTCTTTCTAGAGGATTCTCCTCTTTTCTTGATTTTTCTCATTTGGTCAAGGAAGACCAAATATCTTCCTTTTTACACTTTAGTCCATCCATATTTACACTTTGCCCCCTTCACTTATGAAATGGCCACTTGCTCCTTTCTTTATTTCCTAGAGAATTCCTCCATTTTTCTTGAATACTTGTGAAATTACCATTTTACCCTTAGACTTCCATGATATTACCATAGGTCATTTTGCGTATTTTTTTCTTTTTTACCCGTGGCCTTTCCCAATATTTCCATACTACCGACATACACAAATAATATTCTTAACAACTCGTACATCAAACAACTCTTGAAAATGATCTTGTCCTTAACTTGCCACGACTTTCTCGAATCATCCGAATGTACGAAATACGGGATATAACATGGATGGCGAGGGAAAGTCTGGACATACGGATATCTGAGTACTTATAGGTAACGGCGACGAAGGTATGTACGCCACCATCAGTAATCTGGAAGTCCAGGACAGGCAATAATCATACACATAAGTGAAAAGGGTAAAATAGTAATTGTACAGAGAAGGGCGTAATACGAAAATGCCTCGGAACCTGTAAGATCTTGACTGGCCTCAAATTATGTAATAAAGGCCATATGAGAAAGCGAACACGATTATATCAGTATTAAGGCACCGGATTCCACCAAAGTTTCGAGGTTAAGCGTGCTAAGGTGGGAGGATGGGTGACCCCCCCTGGGAAGTATGTAAGAAATCTCAAAGATTCAGCCATAAGAGACAAATGAAAAGCTAGGATAGTCTGAATGAAATTAGAATATACGGAATGGTTGGAGACCATGAAAGGCCACACAGCACGCAACAAACTAGACTAGAAGAGAGACAGAAAGTACACTACAACTTTGGAATTAGGATAGGCTTGAACGACGTTTGGAAGTATTTTGTGGGCTAGTTGATAATAATTATGTATATACATATGAATGCGTATGATGCCTCATCTGTGATTGTATTAGTGGACACGTGTGTCCCAACGACCGGCGCTACGGTAAAGAAGGCCTCAGACGAGTAAAGGATACCGAAACCTAAGTGGTAGTAAGAGAATAAATGGTGCAAGTGTTAGAAGATGAGCCGCTATTTTCACTACAGGACGAGGATAGAAAAAGTCTTAATACTGTGATGTTTGAAAAAGAAAGTGAGTGAGTAGGTGGTAAAGAAAGAGATCAAAGTGTCAGAGAAAGGGTGAAAAGTAAGGGAACCTCGGTAAGTGAAACCCCCGAACGAAACTATCGGTAAAGAACGAGACTATTTGGGTAACAACTCGAAGATAGGCACGTGAAAAGAATAAAGTGTGGTAATATAGAGCGGAAGAGGAATATGTGAGACTCGAGAACCGATTTCGATAGTGGGCTTAAAGTAATAGTGATTATGATAAGGGATGCGAAGTGAGCAACAGAATGACTAAGTCTTGTGATGACATAGACACAAAGTGAAAGAAAGATTTACGGTAAGAAGTTTTCGACATGTTATGCGCCGAGTCGGAAAGAAAGGCGAGGGTACTCGACGACCGTTGACGGATAAGAATCCTCCTAAAAAAAGGGGGGGGGGGAAATATGTTATGTATATTAGATCACAATTCGAATCCCTCATACTGGGCAAAGTTGCGCCGTACCTAAGTGCGCATCGACATGTTTTAGAGAGTAATGAAGAGAGCAAGAAACGGTTGCAAGTTAAGTTCACAACGGGTAATAGAGAAAATGATAAGATTCAAAGGATATTTCGGATAACAGCGATTGTTATAATGAAAGTATCAACAATTGGTAGTTTGGAAACTTTTAAAAGAAAGAAAGAATGCAGTGCCTTGGGATGAAATTAAAGAGTTCATCGGATACTAGAAAACGGTTCACGAACCGTTAATTATACGGAGCATGAGAGTATACGCTATGAGATCATATGAACCATTGACGTGAAGCGATGTTCGACCATATTTGTAAGGAACTCACGCCAGAGTGCCGATACAAAGAAATTAAAAACAAGTACACTTGTGTCGAGAAGTATGAGAGCAAGGAACAGCCTGTGGCCACATTGAATCGTTAAGCGAAGGTTGCGTACTAAAGACATGGCTTCTACTAAGATGTGGTGACGAAACCCTAATAACGAAGAGATGAGCTGGGAAGGACAAGGGTAGTAAACTGGCACAATGGATTGGGGAACCTATGACAAAGAATAAGAACTCATAAAAAGGCCGAGGAGATTGACTATAGAGAAACAAGGCGAAGGATAAAGAACGGACATGAAGGGAAGAATAACTATAAAGGAACCCCCTCCCGAAGTGCTACAAGACCCCATAAGATCAGTTGAACATTCGAGGACGAATGTTGTAAAGGGGGGGGGGGGGGGGGAGGATGTTATAGCCCGCATTTTGTACGTTCGAAAATTCGAGGTACTTGCGAAAGAATTAGCGGCAAGACTATTTTCCAAAATTATTTTAATGTACAAGTTGTTATGAATATTATTTATGACTATTATTAGTATGGAAATATTGTGAGAGGCTAAGGGCAAAAAGAGAAATTCGCAAAATGGGCCGTGGAAATAATGCGGAAGGCTAGGGGCAAAATGGTAATATTGAGGAAAGTTGAGGGGCAAAACAGGAATTTCACAAAAGGTTCATGAAAGTTCCAAAAGGGCCATATTTCCATGTGACAAAAAAAAAAGGGAGAAGAAAAGA
The DNA here is from genome assembly GCF_019175385.1 of Lycium barbarum. Taxonomy (NCBI): domain Eukaryota; kingdom Viridiplantae; phylum Streptophyta; class Magnoliopsida; order Solanales; family Solanaceae; genus Lycium; species Lycium barbarum. The sequence continues at coordinate 66,353,550 of NC_083346.1, forward strand.
AAAAGAAAAAGAATGAAAATAATGACAAGTAAGTCATCTTGCCATTTATTTTAAGAAATTTCTAGAGAGGGCATGTGCCCCTCACATGACTATGGGAATTATATATATATATATATATATATATATGAGAAAAGTCATCATTTTAATTGAAGAAATTGGAGAAAGAAAAACAAAACAAAAGAGAGGAAATGGAAGAGAGGCCATTCGGCCAAGGTGGGGTGATTTTTCCCCCATGAAATCTTGTCCCAAAAATTAATTTCTTCATGTATTCCTACTAATTCAAGGGTCCTCTACAGCGTGGTGTAATTGTTTTGGGAGATAGGTCGCTCGTTTCGTTGTTTTCGCACCTTGGTCAAGTGAAGAGGTTAGGAAGAAAAGGTAAGATTTAATCCCTTTTTATATGTTATGAAGGGTTCATTTATGTTGTAGTATGTAGAAAAGGGTAGAATTCATGAAAATATGGAATATTTCATGATGGTTGTGTATATATGTATAAGGTCGTGTGTATGTAGATGTGGTATAGGCAAGATGAATCAGTTTTATGTAATATTTTAGTTGTGGTTGTTATAAACTCTATATTGGAAATGAAAGTTTGATGATTTTGGTTGAAGTTGTGATGGTGGACATGGGGGCCGTGTGTGTGTTATGTGTAGAGATGATGGAACAATTTCCATATAGTATGTTAGTTGATGTGGTTATGCATTTTATGATGGAAATGAGAATTTGATAACTTAAATTGATGTTGGAATTGTTATGGGCTTATTTGGAAGCCAATGTGATGTTAGTGTCGTTTCTTTATTTATGAGTATAATGTTGTTAAAGTGTGGTTATTGATATGGTTATGAATCTAGTATAAGAGAAAATTGTGTTGCTAGTGTTTTCATTAAAGTTGGTAAGGTGCGGGTGACATTGTATATTGATTGGGCCATTTTGAATATTATGATGTTGTTAGAATAATTATTGGTATTGTTGTTGGTTTGGCCGAGTTCCATTCTCGGGTTTGTTGTTGTTAAATTGGCCGAGTTGTATTATCGGGGATGGTATATTTACAGGGGAGATGCTGCCGAAATTTCGGCAGAATATAAGCGAATCTATTTGAGAAGTTGAGACAAGTGTTGATTTAAGATTAAATTCCTCAAGGCTTATAATCAATGTTTGGTATTTGTGACCAATTGTAGATTTTTGGGGAATTCGGAACTTGAATTTGGAGTAGCGTAAGAAGCGGAAAAGGTATGTAAGGCTTATCTTTTCTTTCTTTGGCATGTCCTAGTTGTAATAGGCTATGATACGTGTCTCGGGGGAAAACTCTACTCCTAAAAACCCGAGCTTAGTTTTGACCCTTAATCATTCAATGTAATTGAACTATGTTTTGTTGGGAAAAAAAATAGTTTAAACACTTTTACTTCTAAAAGGGTCTTACGTCGTAGAATATCCATAACTTTCACAAACGGAACTGGATTGCCCCGAAACTTTCGTAGATGACTTCGTAAGGCCAAATGTTCATAATTTGTGTACGCCACCTCGACTTGATCCGAGGTGGGCCCACAATTCCCGAGACCTATTTGCATTGCTCTATTTGACTCATTTCCGTACAATAATTAAGGGAAGCTTTTGGCTATTGTTCCGAGTTTGTTATGATTCGTATGCATTCTCTGATATAAGTATCTAGAAATTCTGATATGAGTATTTGGATAAAAGCATTCTGATATGAATATTCTGATGTAAGTATTCTGGTAAAAGTGTTCTGATAAAAGTATTCTGATCTGGGTATGTAATCTGATATAAGAATTATGATATGAGTAATCTGTTATGAATAATTTGCTACGAACATTCTGATAGGAATATCTTCTGTAAACTCTGATGTTTTGGTTGTCAGACGACAGCACATACGATTATTCTATTGAGTCTTCGAATGTCGGTAAGTGTGTATATCTATTGAGCCTTGATTTGTGTGCATATGGTTTTGCACTACTCTGTTCGTGCAAGTCTTGATATGTCTATTCACTGAGCCCGGGCCAGGATATGTTATCGTGCGTAATCCTCTGCATTGTTCACCGAGTCCCTCAGTAGAGGGCCGGGTATGGTATATGCATATGATGATATGATTATGGCACCGAGTCCCTTAATGGGTCGGGTACGATATGACTTTACCGAGTCCCTTAACGGGCCGAGTACGGTATATGTGCACATGATTTCATTTACCGAGTCCCTTAATGGGTCGGGTACGACCGAGTCCCTTGATGGGCCAGGTACGGTATGACTCCATTCACCGAGTCCCTCACTAGAGGACCGGGTACGGTATATATATATATATATATATATATATATATATATATATATATGTGTGTGTGTGTGTGTGTGTGTGTGTATATGTATATGCATGCATGATGATATGAGCACAGGAATGACATGATTTCACCACCGAGTCCTTTCACGGGCCGGGTACGGTATGTGTATGATATATGATGTTCGCACGCATGATTTCATTCACCGAGTCCCATAACGGGCCGGGTATGGTATGTGATAATGATATGCATGATTTAAGTCCTAAAGGTAACGATTTTGGTATTCTGGACATTGTATATGTTTCTGTACTCCTTCTGACAGATGACATCGGTATACATGATTTGTGTCTGGAAAGTAAGCATTTCGGGTACTCTGGATAACGTACTTATTTTGTAAAGTCTGTTCGGTTATGGTTTTGTCTGTTATACGTCTGTGCTCCCGATTCCGATTATGATTTTGTTTACTGTACTTCTTGCCTTACATGCTGAGTACATTTCCCGTACTGACCCCCTTTCTTCGGGGGCTGCGTTTCATGTCGCGCAGGTACTCCCAGATGAGTTGATGACATTATAGAAGATGTTCCAGCGAAGATAGCAAGCTCCATTTGCTCCTGGAGAACTGCCGAGTCAGAGTGTATGTGTTATGGTTTCTGATGAATGTTAGAGACTTTGCAGATAGAGTCGTGGGTCTGGGTCGTCAGTTTTGAAAGCGGCTCCACCAGCCGATGTGTCATTTGCATTATGATATAAGTTTTGTATGATTACAGGTTTTATTTGATTTAAAAGCTATAAGAAAAAAAATATATATATATATAGTTCTGATAGTCTTATTATGTATTTCATCCTTATTTGATGCAAAAATTTGACAGGGCTATGTGTGTATTAAGTGTCAGAGGGTTCGCTCGGCCCTAAGTACGGGTCGGGTGTCCATCACACCCTAATAAGCTTAGGGTGTGACAGAAATAATGCATGCTAGCTTACTTCATAATCATCATTATATCATGTATGCATAAATGTATAAGCTTCCCGTCCATATAGGTACGGTATGATAATCATTAGCCTGCGTCCACGCCTCCCGTGTCTGGGGTACCATCTCATGCCGCCCACTAGTGGTGTCTGCCCATGTCATCTAGACATGGTGTATACGCTGTTCGCCTTAGCGGTGTCTGCCCGGCCATATAGACGCTGTGTAATATCATCAACATGTACTCATCATAATGCATGCATAGAAACTCAAAGATAGCTATACTTTATCGAGGTGACATAAGGTCGTGAGCCCCCGATTCCATTATGGAGCATTTATAAGCATTTTGCCTCACCTTGAAGGAAATAATGTATAAGGTGAGTGTATACAATAAACAACATCATTAACTTTATAGGAACATCATATCATTATTGGGCTCGTAATGCATCTCTTATCTCATGTGGCTATTCATGAACATAGGCTCTTAGTTTTCCGGAATGTAGGCAATTCATGGAGGAGGAGGAAAATCATGCCATAGAAATAAAGGACTAGCCTTACATACCTTTTTCGTTTAACTAATCTATCGCTTGCTTGTTCTCCTTCAATGCCCACGTTTTTACCTTCAAGAGAATTCGCATTTACATACCATCTCATGCCGCCCACTAGTGGTGTCTGCCCATGTCATCTAGACATGGTGTATACACTGTCCGCCTTAGCGGTGTCTGCCAGGCCATATAGATGTTGTGTAATATCATCAACAAGTATTCATCATAATGCATCCATAGAAACTCAAAGATAGCTATACTTTATCGAGGTGACATAAGGTCGTGAACCCCCGATTCCATTATGGAGCATTTATAAGCATTCTGCCTCACCTTGAAGGAAATAATGTATAAGGTGAGTGTATACAATAAAAAACATCATTAACTTTATAGGAACATCATATCATTATTGGGCTCGTAAGGTATCTCTTATCTCATGTGGCTATTCATGAACATAGGCTCTTAGTTTTCCGGAATGTTGGAAATTCATGCAGGAGGAGGAAAGTCATGCCATAGAAATAAAGTACTAGCCTTACATACCTTTTTCGTTTAACTAATCTATCACTTGCTTGTTCTCCTTCAATGCCCACGTTTTTACCTTCAAGAGAATTTGCATTAACATTAGCTAATCGATTACTTAAACGTGCTTACTAAAGCTAAAGAAATTTGGGCAGCATTTCCTTTGTTTATACTGCTTTCTCCATATTATATCAACTCCCAAACATCCATAGCAACATTCACAATATCGCAAGCAACAAACATCATTCGTCTATATTACCCACATTTCACCATTTCACTCCAACTTCTCCATAATCATGGTCATAGTTCATTATTGCATTTTCTCACATATAATACTTATTCCATGTTCTAAATTTCGTTCACAACATACTTACAATCACAACATACCAATATTCATAATTCACCCCAAAGTACTACTCAACAACGACACTATTTACACATTCATGACCCATTTCCTATATCTTTCTACAATTCAAGTGTTTTTAACTTTCAACACCTTAAACAACAAGGAATGATCATAAAACTCACCTTAGATAATGGAAGAATAATCCTTGAGTGGGAATTCTCTTCTTGCACAAAAACCCTAGCTCACTTCCGTTGGGATTTCTTGGCTTAGATGAACTTTGATAGGTTTTCTACACTTGATTTTGTGGATTTGATGAAGTTGATCATGGATTTCTCTTGGTTTCTTGTGCATGAATAATGGAGATATTTCTAGAGGATTCTTGAAGTGTGGAGAGTGGAAATGAAATGAATTAACGAGAGAGAGGGGTCCTTATATCAACTTGAAAGCTGTCCCGACCAGATTCTACGGACCAACATACGGTCCGTATAATTCATACTGACCGTATGTCTGGCCGTAGATCTAGTCCAGTGAAGACCCTCATTCTGGGCAAGACATACGGCTGGACATACGGTTCGTATGTTTTATATGGCCAGTATGTTTGGCCGTATAATGCCCAGCTCTCCGAAACTCGTTCTCGTCGACTTGTTTGATCTCCAACCCTTATGGAACCTTCTTGACACTTTATTAACACCTCAATACCAATATAAGGGACATTATCACTCTTCTCCAAGACATCATTACGCCATCATTAACTTGTCGCTCATAACTTTTACCCGACACGTAACATATCCTTTGCTTTCCTTGACAACCTTCTTCCCTTACGTCAAATGTCTTTGAATCTCGATTAGGATCATCAAATGCTATTTCTTACTTATCAAAACATCGTATACGTCGTGCCCTTCGCTAGCCTATTCACTGTACGTTAATGGGAAATTTTTCAAGGTGTAACATTTTTCCCCCCTTTTGGAACATTCGTCCTCGAATGTTAAACACTCGGGAATTCTACGAAAATTTCGCCAGAGTTTTCCCTGTAATATGGCACTACCATCCTGTCACAACAACCCATAATAATATTACCTCATAGGGCCACAATACAATAGCAATATAAATTTGTCACACACGACCAAAAGCATAAAAAAAAAGTATACATACCTCATAATTTTAATGTTTCATCTTGGATCTCTCTTGGGGGCTGAAATAGATGCGGGTATTTGGATTTTATACTCTCTTCTGCTTCCCAAGTCACTTCTTCTCAGTTGTCATTCCGCCACAAGACTTTGACCAAATCTACTTCCTTATTTCGAAGTCTCCGTACTTGCCTATCTAATATGGCAATGGGCACTTCGTCATAGGCTAGCTTTTCCATCACTTGAACATCATCTATTGGGAAAATCCTTGTAGGATCTCCAACACACTCGCGGAGCATTGAGATATGGAAGACTGGATGGACTGATTCAAGCTCTGAAGCCAAGTCCAATTCATAAGCTACATGACCCACCTTGCGGATAATTTTATAAGGTCCAATTTATCGAGGACTTAATTTCCCTTTCTTGCCAAATCTCATCACCCCTTTCATTGGCGACACCTTCAAAAATACCCAGTCATCAACCTGAAATTCCAAGTCTCACCGACGGTTGTCCTGTCAACAATCGATCTCGGATCACCTTGACTTTTTCTACCGCTTGTTAAATCAATTCAGGGCCTATTAGCTGTACTTCTCATATTTCAAACCATCCAATTGGGGATCTACACTTCCTTCCATATAAAGCTTCATATGGAGCCATTTGGATATTGGAATGGTAGCTATTGTTATATGCGAACTCAATCAGAGGTAAGTGATCATCCCAACTACCACCGAAATCTAGTACACATGCCTGTAGTATATCTTTCAGAGTCTGAATAGTATGGTCGGCTTGTCCATCGGTCTGCGGATGAAATACTGTGCTAAGCTTCACTTGAGTACCTAGACCTTCTTGGAAGGATTTCCAGAACTTGGCTGTAAATTGCGCTACTCTATCTGTGATAATGGATAGCGAAATACCATGGAGTCGCACAATTTCTTAGAGACACAACCTTGCATAGTCTTCTGCTGAGTATGTGGTTCTGACTGGAATAAAATGAGCTGCTTTCGTCAATCTGTCCACAATTACCCATATAGAATCACGTTTACCTCGAGAACGGGGTAACCCCATAATAAAATCCATGTTGATCACTTCCCATTTCCAAGTAGGGATTTCCATTGCTTGCAATAATCCTCCTGGATTTTGATGTTCGATTTTCACTTGCTGGCAATTTGGACATTGAGCTACAAATTCTGCTATGTCTATCTTCATGCCATCCCACCAATATATCAACTTGAGATCATGATACATCTTGGGTGTACCTGGGTGAATAGAATACCGAGAATAATGGGCTTCTTCTAGAATTCGATGGCGCAATTCCGCGACATTCGGAACACATAGTCTGCCTCGGTATCTGAGAATTCCATCCATAGAAGTTTCAAATGGGGACTTCTCTTTTTCATGAAATACGTCTCTGTAATGGCTCAACTGAGGATCTTCGTATTTTCGCTCTTTCACTTCCATATTCAGGGACAAAACTGTGGGATCATTAATACTGATTCCTGCACTACCTGAACCAATTAAACGTACTCCAAGATTAGCTAGCTGGTTGAGCTCATGAATCATCTTTTTCTTTTCCGGAGGAACTTCACATAGGCTGCTTATTGATCGGCGGCTAAGCGCATGGGCTACTACATTTGCCTTTTCGGTGTGGTATAAAATATTTACATCATAATCTTTCAATAACTCTAACCACCGCCTCTGTCGCAAATTTAACTCCTTCTGCTTGAAAATGTATTGAAGACTCTTGTGATCTGTATAAATATCAACATGCACTCCATACAAGTAATGTCTCCACATCATTAATGCATGAATAACTGCAGCCAATTCGAGATCATGAGTTGGGTAGTTCGTTTCATGTTTCTGTAGCTGTCTCGAAGCATAAGCAATGACTCTACTGTGCTCCATTAACACACATCCTAACCCAACACCGGAAGCATCGCAGTACACAACATAACCATCTGGCCCTTCTGGAAGTGTTAAGCCTGGAGCTGAGGTTAACCTGTCCTTCAACACTTGGAAGTTGCGTTCACAAGCATCATTTCAATGAAATTTAACTGACTTTTGTGTTAGCTTCATCAATGGGGCTGAAATAGAGGAAAATCCCTCTACGAATCTTCTATAGTACCTACCAATCCCAGAAAACTACGAACTTCTATAGGCGTCGAAGGCCTTGGCCAAGTCTTCACAGCTTCAATTTTTTGAGTATCAACTCGAATACCATCATCTGAAATAACATGGCCCAGAAATGTTACAGAATTCAGCCAAAACTCGCACTTGGAAAATTTTGCATATAATTCTCGGGTTCGAAGAATTCCAAGAACAATACGTAAATGATCTGCATGTTCTGATTCTTTGCGAGAGTATACCAGAATATCATCAATAAATACTATCATGAATAGATCCAAGAGTGGCTTGAATACAGTATTCATGAAATTCATGAACACTGCCGGAGCATTAGTCAACCCAAACGACATCACCCGGAATTCATAATGGCCATATCTCGTTTTGAAAGCTGTTTTGGTAATATCTTCTTCTCTAACTCTCACTTGATGATAACCCGACCTCAAGTCTATTTTAGAAAACCACTTGGCTCCCTGTAGTTGATCAAACAAATCATCAATCCTTGGGAGAGGATATTTGTTCTTTATCGTCACCTTGATCAACTGCCTATAATCGATGCACATTCGTAGGGAACCATCTTTCTTTCTCACGAGCAAGACTGGTGCTCCCCACGGTGATGAACTGGGTCTAATAAACCCCTTCTCAAGCAAATCTTTCAACTGTGCCTTTAGCTCTTTCAATTTTGCCGGAGCCATTCGGTAAGGAGGAATGGAAATAAGGCTTGGTGTCCGGCAGCACATCAATAGCGAAGTAAATATCTTTTTCTGGAGGAAGGCCTGGAAGTTCATCTGGAAATACATTCGGAAATTCATTCCCTACAGGAACGGATTGGAAAGTTGGCGACTCTGCTAAGATATCATGAACTCAGACTAGATGATAAATATAGCCTTTAGCTATCATCTTTCTTGCCTTAAGGTAGGAAATAAACCTACCTTTTTGAGATGCTGTATTACCCTTCCATTCAAGCACGGGCTCTCCCGGAAATTGAAATCGAACTACTTTCATTCGGCAATCAACACTAGCATAATACGAGGCCAACCGATCCATACCTATAATCACATCGAAATCTAACATTTCCAGCTCAACTAAATCAGCTTTAGTCTGGCGGTCGCATATCACAATTACATAATTTCTGTACACTTGTTTAGCTATCACGGAATCACAAATCGGAGTAGATACCTCAAAAGGTTTAATTGGCTCAGTTTTCACCCCAATATAACCAGCAACATACGAGGTAATATAAGATAAGGTAGAACCCAGATCTATCAATGCATACACATCATGGGAAAATACAGATAATGTACCTGTAACCACATCCGGGGAAGACTCAAGATCCTGTCATCCGGCTAAAGCATACACACGGGGCTGAGTGGCACCTGAAGTAGATGCTCCCCCTCTGCCTCTACCTCGACCTGCTGGAATCTGGGGAGTCTGTCCTACCGGGCCCACTGAAGAAGAACCAGCCGCTGATTCTGTGGGCTGAACCCCAACTTTACCACTCATCGACGGGAAATCTCGCATCACGTGCCCAACCTAGCAGCAGGCATAGCAAGCATCTGAACCTTGGCGACACTGTCCGGAATGTATTCTACCGCACTGGCTGCATCGCGGTACTGGGGTCTCCTCTAGCTATAATCTCCCCCAAACTGAGAATCTGAGGCCCTCGAACTCCGACCCTGTCCTGAACGAAAGGAGCGATCAAATCTCTTACCCGTAAATCGAGGAGGTGCACTAGTCATCGACTAGCCTGAGTGTCTAGAATGTGTCTGCCTTGATCCCCCTCTATAATCACTTCCTGCGCCCATAGATCTGGCCCTCTTGCTTTGCCTTCTATCTGTCACACCCCGACCTTACTAGGGTGTGATGGGCACCCGACCCTTACTTAGGGCCGAGCGAACCCTCAGACTCTTGCTGCACATAAAGTTACGTCAAACTTTTAAATCAAATCAGATATAATACATAGTAAAAAAAAATTTCTTTCTTTCAAAAATGTTCTTTCTAAAAGCTTCCAAGCGAACAAATCTATAGTCATACAAAATTCAATACATAACACAGACAGACATATCGGCTGACGGAGCCGCTTACAGACTGACATACTATACCCACGACGCTGTCTGCAAAGTCTCTAATACCATACAGAAACCATAACACATATACCATACCCTGACTTGGCAGTCCTCCAGGAGCAAATGGGGTTCGCCACCACTGCTGAAATATCTTTTATAGGGTCCTTATCTCGTCTGGGAGTACCTGCGCGGCATGAAACGCAGCCCCCAAGGAACAGGGGTCAGTACGGAATATGTACTGAGTATGTAAGGCATAGAATACAGAAAGCAGAACTATAATCGAAACAAACAGTACCAAGAGTACGCATGTTATCCAGATTACCAAATTACTTGCTTCTCAGACACAGTTCATACAGACCAATACCGACCATATAGACCGACACAGACCATACCGACCAATACAGATCCTACAGACCGTACAAATCATACAAAGCATAACGAAATCATACAGAGCATACAGAATGCCGACATACTTACTTTCCAGACACAGATCGCACATACCGATACCAGATGTCAGAAGGAGTGTGGCACGTACAGAACGCACAGATAAGGTCATACGTCAGACGGAGTACAGAACGTACAGAATACTCAGATGATGTCATATATCGGACGGTACACAGAACGTACAGATTACTCAGATGATGTCATATATCGGACGGAATACAGAACGTACAGATTACTCAGATGATGTCAGAACATATAAAATACTCAGAATCGTATGTCACATATGCGTATAACAGAACCCGGCCCTGTGATAAGGGACGCGGTAAACAGAATCATCATATATCAAATTCATGTATCATATATGCATATATCAGAACCCGACCCTCCAGTGAGGGGTGCGGTAACAGAGCCCGGCCCTCTAGTACTGGACGCGGTGAACAGACAGATCATATGCCATCCTGGCCACCACCCCATATCATCATATCATCAAACCATATAATAGAGCCCGGCCCGCCTATGGGGGACGCGGTGAACAATGCAGAGGAATGCGCACAACAACAGAACCTGGCCCGGGACGCAGTGAATCATATCGTAGCGGACACACGAGGACATAACAGAACCTGGCCCGGGACGCAGTGAAGGATACATTGAGTCATGCACGAGCAGAGTCGTGAGAAACCACATGCATAGGAATCAAGACTCGACAGACCAGTATACTTACCGATACCTGGGGGCTCGGAACAAATTTCAGGTCAATCCGACGTAGTATGAGAAAGTTACGTGCGTTCGAAGTACAGAACGCTTTATAAGCGTTTCAGAAGCCTTTTTCGGGGAATCAGAGTCATAGTCATATCAGGCACCTTCGGATGTCCTTACGAATCAGATCAAATAGAGATTTTGGAACCACACTTACGTATAAGAAAATTATGGACGTCTTGATACAGAAACCGCTTCGAACATTTCAGAGCAATCCGAGATCGTACACGGAAGTTAGGGACGTTAAATCTTACAGAAGTTCTCGAACCTGAATAAACATATCAGAACGCTCATATCAGAATACTGATTTCGGAATTCTCATATCAGGATACTCATATCAGAATGCTTATATCAGCAAACTTACATCAGAATACTTATATCAAAATACTCGTATCGAAATACTTATATCAAGGACTGACATCAAAATACTTATATCAAAATATTAATATCAAAATACTTACATCAGAATACTTATGTCAAAATGCGGATATCAGAATACTTGTACCAGAATACTTATATCAAAATACTTATATCAAATACTTATATCAGGGGATGAACTAGGATCACAAACTCAGGTCAAGAAGTGAATTAGAACCAAAATCAGACTCAGAATCACAGAACAGAGTTACCCCAAGGCAGCATATCACATTATACCTTACTTGGCTCTAGGACATGCCAAAGAAAAAAAGGGTAAGCCTTACATACCTGTGTTGCGACCAACTAGTTACGCTTGTGCATCCAACTTGTTTGTCTACATGCAAGAAAGTTCATCCCTTCATTAGTTCCATTATCATATACTTGCTTTAACCTTTCAAACACATTTACTTATATTCTGCCGGAATTTCGGCAGCATCTCCCCTGTAAACATACCAACCCCGAGAATATGGCTCAGCTCCAAATCAACAACAACAATCCGGGAATTTAACCAGGCCAAATCAACAACAATACTAAAAATTATGCTAGCAATATTCCAACATTCAATTCAATTCAATTTAATTCACACCATATTCCAACAACTTAATCAATATACTATTTCATCCGAAACCTTCAACTTCAACCCCAACCATACATTTACTTATCGTTCGTATACCTTAACTTCGACGACACCCTTCATTCAATATCACATAATTCATAACGGCGACAACTAGAATATCAAATTACATCAATTCACCTTAACTTACCAAACAACACCATTCTCGACCACAATGACTCCTTACATATTTTCATACAATTTCTTCCATCTCTACATGTTACAACAATAACATGCTACATAAAATTCATTCATTCATTTCCATATAACACAATTCACACACACGGCCAACTTAGACCACACAACACACAACACAACACACGACTTCCACCATATACATGTGTTCCATATTTCTCATCCATTTTGCATTATGGAATTCACAACACAACCATCAAACTACTAAATAAAAATCATTTCATCTTTTCTATACAATCAACACCTCATTCGGCCAACACCACAACACACCCACTCCATGATTTTCATTCATTTTTGTTTTTATACATTACAACACTACATAATCATGTTGAATACACTTAATTCATTACTCCTACACATTTCACACAACACACGGCCCAACTTGTACATGCAATATTTCATGAATTCCCATCACTTCTACATTCAATAACATACATAAACCATTCATAATACATAAAAGAGAAGGTTAAACCTCACCTCCTTCTTCACCCTTTTTCCACTCGGCTTGCTTGCTAAAACGCAACAACGAGCGGTTCTCTTGTTCTAACAACTTCTCCACGTTGACGAGGACCTCTCAATCACTCTAAATGCAAGAAGAAAAAGATTTTTCTCCATCAACTTCCCATGGCTCATTTTTAAGAGCCATGGCCGAAACCCCCTCTCATCTCTTGCTTCTTTCTTTTGTTTTGTCTTTTTTTCTTTCTTCTACAATTCTTAAATAAGGATGAACTAGTCATCTTTCCATATTTATATTTTAGTCCCTTCCAATCATAAAATTTTCACATGTCCCCCCTTATTTTATTCTCTAGAGTCTTCTTAAAAGAAGACTAATTAATTTAATTTAATTATTTTTTTTCCTTTCCTTTTCTAGAATTTTCTTCTTCTTTTTCTTTTCTTTTCTTGAATTGTTTTATTTGGTCAAAGAAGACCAAATGTTGTCCTTGGTACACTTTAGCCCCCAAAGCAATGTGGGCATATACTTATGCCACACAACCAACATGGAAATTTTATGAACTTTCAAGACTTTTGTGAAATTCCCATTTTACCCCTAGATTTCCATAATATCACCATGGTTCTATTTTGCGAATTTCTCTTTTTTTTTCGCCCTCAACCTTTCTTAATATTTCCATAATACTAATGTTGTGAATAATATTTATAACCCACTTGTTCATTGAAATACATTTGGAAAATGGTCATTCCCTTAACTTCGTTACGACTACCTTGGAATATCCGAACGTATAAAATACGGGATATAACACTATCGGTATCACGATCACCCCTTTGCGGAGGTTGTTGTCCTTCTAAATTCTGGGCATGGGCTTGTATTCGGGAAATATCCATCCCATCTTGCAACGAAGCCGTCAAATAATCCTTAAATAAATATGGCCCTAAGCCACTCACAAACCTGTATACCCTATCTCCTATATCAGCCACCATAGTCGGGGCATATCTTGCTAATGAATTAAACTGAAGGCTATATTCTCGGGCACTCATCTTTCATTGCTTTAGATTGAAGAACCTATCCGCTCTAGCTCGGCGGACCTCGAGTGGCAAATAGTGGCGGATGAAAGCATCTACAAATTCTTGCTACACGGGAGGAGGCGCATTTTCTTTTCTTGATGCTAACCAATTATTGTACCACAATACCGCCATATCCCGGAGTCTATAAGATGCCAACTCCACAGATTCAGTTTCTGAGGCATGAATAATCCTCAATGTTCTCAGCATCTCATCAATAAAACTTTGCGGGTCTTCATCCGGCTTTGACCCGAAAAGCTTCGGAGGATTCAAACTCATAAAATCACGGGCTCTGGTACTAGCTGCCTGATCATTTGAACTCACATTCTGCTGTTGTGCCTGGGCGGAAACTAACTGTGTCAATAGATGAATGGCCTCGGTCACTTGTTGACCTGAAGCGAACGGTGGAGGAACTGGAGCTAAAGCTCCTCCTTATTCTTTTACATTAGGCGGGGTGGAAGAAGTATTAGATGGGGCCTCATTATGTGATTCTTCCTCTTCTACATTCATTGGCGGCTCTCTTTCTATTCGCCTTTTCACCGTAGCCCTGCCCTTCTGGGCGGCTGTAGCTTTTCCCTTTAGCGGCATTTCTGAAATCATAGCACACTATTAGGGAGGAGAAAATCTTATAATATAGCTCTATCGCACGATCTCTTAAGATAAAAGATGGTCATTTTTCCTAAATGCCCTGTAGCCTCTTGTTTATTAGTGTGGTGTGCAACACACCATAAACAAGACTCTACTAGACACGGCTCGTAGACACTTCCTAGGACTGAACTGCTCTGATACCACTTTTGTCACGACCCAACTAGGGGTCGTGACGGGTACCCGGGGCTTACCACCAAGCACCACCCATTCTACTACTCATCATACTCAAATCATAAGAAAATCATTTTCCATTTGAGAACATAAATACTTTTATATACATAAGCCTTTCAGCTATCGAAATGATAATATATATATATATATGTGTGTACAGTAGTAACATCGTGAGACCATACTACCCACAGTTGCGTATCTACAAGCCTCTACTAGAGTACTAAACATAGAGACGGGACAGGACCCCGTCGTGCCCAAAATATACATATATACACAAAAGAATGATCAAAGGCACCTCTGGAACAATGGAGTGCTCTCAAGTCAGCTAATAGCTCCTACGAGTCTGGATCAAGATCACCTCCTTGTCTACCTGGTGTATACGTTGTCCGCCTTAGCGGTGTCTGCCAGGCCATATAGATGCTGTGTAATATCATCAACAAGTACTCATCATAATGCATGCATAGAAACTCAAAGATAGCTATACTTTATCGAGGTGACATAAGGTCGCGAACCCCCAATTCCATTATGGAGCATTTAAAAGCATTCTACCTCACCTTGAAGGAAATAATGTATAAGGTGAGTGTATACAATAAACAACATCGTTAACTTTATTGGAACATCATATCATTATTGGGCTCGTAATGTATCTCTTATCTTATGTGGCTATTCATGAACATAGGCTCTTAGTTTTCCGGAATGTACGAAATTCATGGAGGAGGAGGAAAATCATGTCATAGGATTCATGCCATCGAAAGAAACGACTATCCTCACATACCTTTTTCGTTTAACTAATCTATCACTTGCTTGTTCTCCTTCAATGCCCACGTTTTTACCTTCAAGAGAATTCGCATTAACATTAGCTAATCGATTACTTAAACGTACTTACTAAAGGTAAAGAAAATTGGGCAGCATTTCCTTTGTTTATACTTCTTTCTCCATATTATATATCAACTCCCAAACATCCATAACAACATTCACAATATCGCAAGCAACAAACATCATTCGTCTATATTACCCACATTTCACCATTTCACTCCAATTTCTCCATAATCATGGTCATAGTTCATTATTGAATTTTCTCATATATAATACTTATTCCATGTTCTAAATGTAGTTCACAATATACTTAAAATCATAACATACCAATATTCATAATTCAGCCCAAACTACTACTCAACAACGACACTATTAACACATTCATGACTCATTTCCTATATCTTTCTACAATCCAAGTGTTTTTAACTTTCAACACCTTAAACAACAAGGAATGATCATAAAACTCACCTTAGATAATAGAAGAATAAGCCTTGAATGGGAATTCTCTTCTTGCACAAAAACCCTAGTTCACTTCCCTTGGGATTTCTTGGCTTAGATAAACTTTGATAGGTTTTCTACACTTGATTTTGTGAATTTGATGAAGTTGATCATGGATTTCTCTTGGTTTCTTGTGGATGAATAATGGAGATAGTTCTAGAGGATTCTTGAAGTGTGGAGAGTGGAAATGAAATGAATTAATGAGAGAGAGGGGTCCTTATATCAACTTGAAAGTTGTCCCGACCAGATTCTACGGACCAACATACGGTCCGTATAATTTATACTGACCGTATGTCTGGCCGTAGATCTGGTCCAGTGAAGACCCTCATTCTGGGCAAGACATACGGCTGGACATACGGTCCGTATGTTTTATACAACCAGTATGTTTGGCCGTATAATGCCCAACTCTCCGAAACTCGTTCTCGTCGACTCGTTTGATCTCCAATCCTTATGGAACCTTTCTGACACTTGATTATCACCTCAATACCAATATAAGGGACATTATCACTCTTGTCCAAGACATCATTACTGTTACACCTCGGGAATTCCCCCGTGAACGTACAGTGAATAGACTAACGAAGAATAGGAGTGTATGATGTTTTAATAAGAAGGGAACGACGTTTGACGACCCTAAGTAAGATTTCAAAGGCAATTGCAATGAAAGGTAGGTTATGCTCCACAATGACTAATTATAGGTTTTGGAAATGTGAAAAGTTGCAGGTTTGCATTCTGGCCAGTTGGTCGTAAAATGAAATACGGACCGTAAAGTGGTATACGGTTCGTAAACTGCCATGTAGTATTTCAACTTCCAAAAACTTCAACTTTCTGTCAAATGCTGGAATGGTTAAAGATGACTTGGAATACGGTCCGTAAACTGAAATACGACCCGTAAACTGAGTCGTAAACCACCATGTCCTCAGCCTTACTTTCTGTTTCTGTCATCCTTAAATACGACCACGAAATACGGCCCGTAAACTAGAATACGGACCGTAAACTGTGTTTACGATCACTGTAGACTTTCGACGACTGTTCATTTAAGATCAGATTTTGGGTTATGAATAAGAGACCAAGTTCATTATTTCATTTCTACATGACACCCCCTTCTCTCTAAAACCTCTCTCTACATTTATTCCACAAGGATTCAAGGATTATTAGTGAACAACAACATAAACTAAGTGAATCAAGTATAAGAAAACCCATTAAAGATCATACAAGTCAAGAAATCTCATTGGAGATAAACTAGGGTTTTTCTCAAGTGGAGTATTATCAACCAAGGCTTGTTCCTACGACATCTAAGGTAAGATTTATGATGTTTCTATGTTGTTTAAGGTATTTAAGAGTTGAAATACTTGGATTGTAGAGATGTATGGCAAAATGGGTCATGAATGTGAAATAGTGCCATTTTGAGAAATAGTTTGAATTGAGTTATGAGTCTTGATGTATTGTAATGTAAATGTGTTATAAATGATGTTGAGAACATGAGATGAGCAATGTACGTGAATGGACATTGTCGTGCGTTATGGCCATGGACATGGATGATTGAAAAGTGAGTCTAGGATATGGATAATGTGGATGAATAATGACTATTGTTGTAGTATTGTGAATGTATTGCTAACGTTTTTCAGTTGAAATAAACTATAGAGGAATGTCGTATAAATAGAGGAGACGTTACCCAATTTTCTCTAGTTTGGTCATGTATGCTAGCTATCGATTCTAATGATAGTATGACTTTAATGAAAGTAGAAACGTGAGCTTCGGAGGGGAACGTGCAAGTGGTAAATAGTTTAACCGAAAGGTATGTAAGGCTAACACTTCTTTCATAAGGCATGGTTCATTGGCCAAATATCTAAATCTTCTATGAGACTATGATATTCTTCAAATGATTTGATCTTCCGAGCTAGTAAGCTCACGATTCGTGATACGCCATGATTGTACTAAATCCCTCGTATGACGAGTAAGCCTATAAAGATAAATGTGATGAATCATGATAATAGTAATAACGATGTTGATGACGATTATGATAATGATGTAAATAGTAATGATGCTTATGAGCTATTATGTATATGTGTCTATGTATGACTATTATGGAACCCCGAGCTTATGAGGCCGGGTAAGATATGTAAATAAGTATGTATACGATTACGTAATTCGCGCACACCTCTACAGATGGTAGGGATAACCCTGAAGCCTTGGTAGGGCCAGGTATGAGTAACCTTGAGCCTTGGTTGGCCAAGTATGTATGAAACACCGATCCTGCATGGTCGGGTATGCTATATAAATGCTATGTATATGATATGATTATGTATATGATGTGGTTACGAGTATGAATATGAATATGATACGATATGAATGTGAATAAAGGTATGTATACGAATACGAGTACAAATACGTAAAGGAAAGATCCTATGCACGGCAAGTACGTGCCTATGACGATGATATTACTATCTCCCACCATGTGCTATTTCTCATGTTGCTTATTATGCTTCTATATTGATGTTGAGCATGCTTTACATACTCAGTACATTCTTCGTACTCACGTCCTTTTGTTTGTGGACGTTGCGTCATGCCCGCAGGTGCCAGGCTCGATCCATATCAGTATTCTCAGAGACTACCTAGCAGATCTCCATTTCATTCGGAGCCATAACTTTTGGGTACTTATTCTTTTGTGTACATAATTATGGGTATAGCGGGGCCCTGTCCCGCTTATGTGATATGTTATACTCTTCTTAGAGGCTCGTAGACTTGTGTATGTGGTTAGAGATGTCTGGCCTTGTCGGCCTATATTTTGTATATCATTTTGATAGCCTTGTCAGCTCATGTACATTGATGTGGTATAGATGCCAACCGTGATATGAAAGCATTGTCATCCGATGGGACTAGCATGAATGATGAATAGAAATGTATGTTTAATTATATGGCTTACCTAGATGTAAGTATAAGGGTAAGCCAAGGGGTGCCTGGTGGGCTAGCACCGGGCGCTCGTCGCGGCCCCCTAGACGGGTCGTGACAAAAGTGGTATCAGATCAGTTCAGTCATAGGGTGTGTCTACGAGCCGTGTCTAGTAGAGTCTTGGTTGTGGGTATGTTGCGCGCCACACTTATAAACAAGAAGCTGCGGACATTTTAGGAATAAATGACCTTCTTTCTTCATAAGAATCATGCGATAGAGCTATGGTATAAGCAATTCTTGTCCCTTAATCGTGTGTTGTGTATTTCAGAAATTTCTGTAAAGAGAAAGGATACAGCAGCCCAAAAGGGCAAGACAGTGGTAGAAAAGCGGGCTGAAAGAGCACCGCCACCGGTAGTAGAAGAAAGTGAGTCCCATAGTGCGGCTCAATCTCAGTCCTCCCATTCAGTACCTATATTAGAGGAGTGTGAGGGAGCCTCAGCCCCAGCCCCAACACCTCCAGCTCCCCCACCAGATGCTTCAGGCCAAGATGTGAAGGAGGCCATACATTTGCTTATCCAGTTGGTTGCTGCTCAGACTCAGAGGCAAAGTACAGGGAAAGGTGACAGGGCTGTTAGTGCAAGGGCCCGTGACTTCATCACTTTGAACCCTCCAGAATTCTTTGGGTCAAAGCCAGGGGAGGACCCTCAGGACTTTATTGATGGTATGTCGAGGACGCTTCGATTGATACATGTTTCGGACACCGAGTCGGTGGAGTTAGCATCGTATAGATTGAGAGATGTCTCGATCCAATGGTATACTGTTTGGATGGCTTCACGGGGAGCCAATGCACCTCCCTCGGTTTGGCAAGAGTTTGTTGATTCTTTCCTCCGACGCTATATGCCTCCAGAAGTTCGGCTAGCTAGGGCCGATAAATTCTTAAATTTGAGGCAAGGTAGCATGAGTGCTCTAGAGTATATATAGCCTCCGCATCAATTCTTTGGCTAGGTATACTTCGGCCATGGTAGCGGATATGGGTGACCGAGTGCACCGATTTATAAAAGACCTAGGGCCACATTTGATGGATAGATGTTTGACCGCGTCCCTTCAGGACAATATGGATATCGCACGCATTCAGGCTCTTGCTCAGAACTTAGAAGAAAGTTTACAACAACAGAGAAGTGAACGCGAGCAGGATAGGGGTCATAGCAAGAGGGCCAGATCTTCAGGTCCGATGAGTTAGTTCAGAGGCGGGCACAGGCAGCAGATGTCCAGGCACACAGGTTATTCTATGACTGGTGCACCTCCACGATTTTCAGGCCAGAGATTCGACAGATCTACTCGTTCCGGGCCAAGTCAGAGTTATTCGGGATCTCAGTTTAGAGATGATTCGGGTCAAGAAAGGTTACCCGCACTACGATGTTCCCAGTGTGGGAAGTTGCATTGGGGTCGATGCCGAATGGGCTCAGATGTTTGCTATTCATGTGGTCGACCAGGCCATAATATGTGTGATTTCCCCTCAGTTCATGGTAGAGGTAGGACCTAGCCTTCAGGGTCGGTAGCCGGGTCTTCAGCATCTGTACGCCCTATGGGGCCAGGTTCACACGTGCTAGTCGGCCATGGTAGAGGCAGAGGGAGAGTTCCCAGTTCTAGCGGTCCTTAGCACCGTGTTTATGCTTTGGCTGTACGTCAAGATCTTGAGTCCTCTCCTGACGTGGTCACAGGTATATTGTCGATATTCTCTCATGATGTATATTGATTGATCCGGGCTCCACATTGTCATATGTTACTCCATATATTGCGGGTCGATTTAGAGTCGAGCCGGAGTCGATTAAACCTTTTGAGATGTCCACACCTGTTGGTGAATCGGTAATAGCTAGCCGAGTATATAGAAATTGTGTAATTGTGATTTGTGATCGTCGTATCATGATTGATTTGCATGAGCTAGAAATGGTGGATTTTGATGTTATTATGGGGATGGATTGGTTGGCTTCTTGTTATGCCAATGTTGATTGTAGAATGAAAATGGTTTGTTTCCAATTTCCGGGAGAACCAGTCCTAGAATGAAAAGGGAATACGGCGTCACCAAAAGGTAGGTTTATTTCCTATCTAAAGGAAAGGAAAATGATCATGAAAGGATGTATCTATCATCTAGTTCGGGTTCAAGATGTAGAAGCTAAATCGCCGACTCTTCAGACAGTTCCTGTAGTAAACGAATTTCCGGATGTGTTCCCGGAAGAGATTCTAGGCCTTCCTCCCGAGCGGCAGATTGATTTCGCATTTGATGTTTTGCCGGGCACCAAGCCCAAATCTATTCCTCCTTATAGAATGGCTCCCGCAGAATTGAAAGAGTTGAAGGAGCAATTGAAGGACTTGCTTGAGAAAGGCTTTATTAGGCCTAGTTCATCCCCGTGGGGAGCACCCGTATTGTTTTTCCGAAAGAAAGATGGCTCCTTGAGAATGTGCATTGATTACCGGCAATTGAATATGGTGACAATTAAGAACAAGTATCCTCTTCCGAGGATTGATGACTTATTTGATCAATTGCAAGGTGCCAAATGGTTTTCAAAGATTTATTTGAGGTCCGGGTATCATCAAGTGATAGTTAGGGAGAAAGATATCCCTAAGACAGCCTTCAGAACAAGATATGGTCATTTTGAGTTCCGGGTGATGTCATTTGGGCTAACTAATGCGCCGACGGCATTTATGGACTTGATGAATAATGTGTTCAGGCCTTTCTGGATTTATTTGTGATCATATTTATCGACGACATCTTGATATATTCTAGATATGAGGCAGAGCATGCGAATCATTTGCGTACTGTCCTCAGAGTCCTTCGAACTCGAGAGTTGTTCGCAAAGTTTTCCAAATGCGAGTTTTGGTTGAACTCAGCGGCATTTCTGGGGCATATTGTGGCAGCCGATAGTATTCGACTGGACAGTCAAAAGATTGAGGCCGTGAAGACTTGGCCAAGGCCCACAACTCCTACGGAGGTTCGTAGCTTTCTGGGCTAAGCAGGTTATTACAGGAGATTTGTTGAAGGCTTTTCTTTTATTTCTGCACCACTCACAAAGTTGACCCAGAAATCGGCAAAGTTTCAATGGACAGATGCTTGTGAGCGTAGCTTCCAAGAGTTGAAAAGTAGATTGATTTCCGCCCCAGTCTTGACACTTCCAGAGGGATTGGAAGGATATGTTTTTTATTGCGATGCTTCAGGTCTTGGGCTAGGCTATGTATTGATGCAACATGGTAAGGTGATTGCGTATGCTTCAAGGCAATTACGAAAACATGAGCGGAATTATCCAACCCATGATTTAGAATTGGCCGCAGTGTTCATGCGTTAAAAATATGGAGACATTATTTATATGGTGTCCACGTGGATATTTATACATATCATAAGAGTCTACAGTATATCTTCAAGCAGAAAGAGCTGAATTTACGGCAACGACGATGGTTGGAATTGCTAAAGGATTATGATGTTGATATCTTGTATCACCCCGGAAAGGCAAATGTTGTAGCTGATGCTCTTAGCCACAAATCTATGGGAAGTTTTTGTGATGTACGACTCGAGAGGAGAGAAATGACTCGTGAGCTCCAGCAGTTAGCTAGCCTAGGAGTTCGAGTAGTAGATTCAGGTAGCAGGGGGACTACTATCCAGAATTCATCAGCCTCATCGCTAGTGGCAGAAGTGAAAGAGCGACAATGTGAAGATCCCATGCTAATGCATTACAGAGATACACTCCCTCAGAAAGAGGAGTCATCATTTGATATCACAGGAGACGGAGTTCTCCGATGCCGAGGCAGACTATGTGTTCCTGATGTGGCCACCAGATATTGAGGGAAGCTCATTGCTCCCGTTATTCTGTTCACCCCGGAGCGACGAAAATGTATCATGACCTCAAGTCGATATATATTGGTGGAATGGAATGAAGAAAGATATAGCGGAATTCGTAGATCAATGTCCCAATTGTCAACAAGTGAAAATTGAGCACCAAAAGCGGGGTGAATTGTTGCAAGCTATAGAAATCCCAACTTGGAAGTGGGAAGTGATTAACATGGACTTCATTACGGGCTTACCCCGTTCTCGCCGTAAGTATGATTCCATATGGGTGATTGTGGATAGACTCACCAAGTCAACTCATTTCTTACCAGTCAAAACGACGCATGTGGCAGAAGATTGTGCAAAGCTTTATCTTAAAGAGATAGTAAGACTCCATGGTGTTCCAGTATCTATTATCTCAGACAAAGGAACTCAGTATACAGCTAATTTTTGGAAGTCTTTCCAAGAGGGTTAGGGACCCAAGTGAGCCTTAGTATGGCATTTCACCCGCAGACTGATGGACAAGCCGAGCGTACCATTCAGACTCTTGAAGATATGTTGCGGGCATGTATGATAGATTTTGGAGGAAATTGGGATGACCATTTGCCACTCATCGAATTTGCTTACAATAACAGTTATCATTCTAGCATCCAAATGGCACCTTATGAAGCTTTATATGGGCGAAAGTGTAGATCCCCAATTGGGTGGTTATAAATAGGAGAGGCCAGACTGATAGGGCCAGACTTGGTCTAGCAAGCCATAGAAAAAGTCAACCTCATACAAGATCGATTATTAGCAGCCCAAAGTCGTCAAAAGTCCTATCCGGATAATCGCCGAAGAGACTTAGAGTTCCAAGTGAAAGATTGGGTATTCTTGAAAGTGTCACCAAGGTGTAATGAGATTTGGCAAAAAGGGGAAGCTTAGTCCCCGGTACATTGGACCTTATGAGATTGTGCGCAAAGTGCGCAAAGTGGCCTACAAATTAGATCTACCTCCGGATTTGGAGTCAGTTCACCCAGTTTTCCGTGTCTCGATGCTTTGAAAATGTGTTGGAGATCCTACTAGGATCGTGCCAAAAAGCGATGTGCAAGTGACAGAAAAGTTAACTTATGAAGAAGTGCCCATTGCCATACTAGATAGGCAAGTACGGAGGCTTAGAAACAAAGAAGTGGCCTCAGTTAAGGTTTTATGGAGAAGCAGTAAACGAGAAGAAATTACATGGGAAGCGGAAGAAAGTATGCAATCCAGATACCCTCATTTATTTCAGCCCTTAGGAGAGATTCAAGATGAAACATCAGCGGTATGAGGTATGTATGATTTCCTTTTCATGTTTTTGGTCGTGTGTTGTCATAGATATCTTGATATTGTGACGTAGCCCTGTGAGGCGATGATACTTTGGGTTGTTGTGATAGGTTGGTAGTGCCATATTATAGGGGAAACTCTGGCGAAATTTCTATTGAATCCCCGAAGACTTTAACATTCGAGGACGAATGTTCTTAAGGGGGGGGGGGGGGGGGGGGGGAGAATGTTACACTTGGGAATTCCCCCGTGAACGTACAGTGAATAGACTAACGAAGAATACGAGTGTATGATGTTTTAATAAGAAGGGAACGACGTTTGACCACCCTAAGTAAGATTTCAAACGCAATTGCAATGAAAGGTAGGTTATGCTCCATAATGACTAATTATAGGTTTTGGAAATATGAAAAGTTGCAGGTTTGCATTCTGGCCAGTTGGACGTAAAAATGAAATACGGACCGTAAAGTGGTATACGGTCCGTAAACGTCCATGTCGTATTTCAGCTTCCAAGAACTTCAACTTTCTGTCAAATGCTGGAATGGTTAAAGACGACTTGGAATACGGACCGTAAACTAAAATACGACCCGTAAACTGAGTCGTAAACCACCATGTCCTCAGCCCGACTTTCTGTTTCTGTCATCCTTAATACGACCACGAAATACGGACCGTAAACTGTGTTCACGACCACTGTGCACTTTCGACGACTGTTCATTTAAGATAAGATTTTGGGTTATTAATAAGAGACCAAGTTCATTATTTCATTTCCACATGACACCCACTTCTATCTAAAACCTCTCTCTACATTTATTCCACAAGGATTCAAGGATTATTAGTGAACAACAACATAAACTAAGTGAATCAAGTATATGAAAACCCATTAAGGATCATACAAGTCAAGAAATCTCATTGGAGATAAACTAAGGTTTTGCTCAAGTGGAGTATTATCAACCAAGGCTTGTTCCTACGACATCTAAGGTAAGATTTATGATGTTTCTATGTTGTTTAAGGTATTTAAGAGTTGAAATACTTGGATTGTAGAGAGGTATGGCAAAATGGGTCATGAATGTGGAATAGTGCCATTTTGAGAAATAGTTTGAATTGAGTTATGAGTATTGTTGTATTGTAATGTAAATGTGTTATAAATGATGTTGAGAACATGAGATGAGCAATGTACGTGAATGGACATAGTCGGGAATTATGGCCATGGATTTGGATGATTAAAAAGTGAGTCTAGGATATGGATAATGTGGATGAATAATGACTATTGTTGTAGTATTATGAATGTATTGCTGACGTTTTTGAGTTGAAATACACTATAGAGGAATGTCGTATAATAGAGGAGATGTTGCCCAATTTTCTCTAGTTTAGTCATGTATGCTAGCTATCGATTCTAATGATAGTATGACTTTAAAGAAGGTAAAAACGTGAGCTTCGGAGGAGAACGTGCAAGTGGTAAATAGTTGAACGGAAAGGTATGTAAGGCTAACCCTTCTTTCATAAGGCATGGTTCTTTGGCCAAATATCTAAATCTTCTATGAGACTATGATATTATTCAAATGATTTGATCTTCCGAGCTAGTATGCTCACGATTCGTGATACGCCACGATTGTACTAAATCCCTCGTATGACGAGTAAGCCTATAAAGATAAATTTGATGAATCACAATAATAGTAATAACGATGTTGATGACGATTATGATAATGATGTAAATAGTAAAGATGCTTATGAGCTATTATGTATATGTGTCTATGTATGACTATTATGGAACCCCGAGCTTATGAGGATGGGTAAGATATGTAATTAAGTATGTATACGATTACGTAATGCGCGCACACCTCTGCAGATTGTATGGATAACCCTGAAGCCTTGGTAGGGCCAGGTAGATGTAACCCTGAAGCCTTGGTAGGGCCAGATATGAGTAACCTTGAGCCTTGGTTGGTCAAGTATGTATGAAACACCGATCCTGCATGGTCAGGTATGCTATATAAATGCTATGTATATGATATGATTATATATATGATATGGTTACGAGTATGAATACGAATATGATACGATATGAATGTGAATAAAGGTATGTATACGAATACGAGTAAAAATACGTAACGGAAAGATCCTATGCACAGCAAGTAAGTGTCACACCCCAATTCCGCAAGGGTGTGATGGGCACCCGACCCCATATTCGAAGCCGAGCGAACCCACATATTCTTATTTCACACATAATTTCTTCAGACTCTGAAAATCAGATAAAAGAAAAATACATATTAAACTTTCGAAATCCATCTTTTATCGTTCTAAATTTTAAACAAAATCCGTAATTATATAAAATTTATTAGATAATACAGAATGACATATCGGCTGATGGAGCCGCTTACAGACTGATAACCAATACCCACGACTCTGTCTGCAAAGTCTCTAACATAAATCCAGAATTCATAACATACATATACAAACTCTGACTCGGCAACACTCCGGGAGAAAATGAAGCCTGCCAACTCCGCTGGAACATCTTCTGTAATAACTTCAACTCATCTGGGTGTACCTGCGCGGCATGAAACGCAGCCCCCGAAGAAGAGGGGTCAGTACGAAAAATGTACTGAGTAAGTAAAGCATGGAATACAGAAAACTAAACCATAATCGAAACAGACAGTACAAACAGTAAGTACACTATCCAAGGTACCAACATTTATTTTTCGAACGCAGATCATATGTCAGAAAAAAAGGGGTACCGATCGAGAGTACTAGAAGGTTTGTTTTCCACACGCAGAGCATATATGTCGGAGTCATATGTCAGAAGAAGTACGGATCCAGAATGTCAGAATGTTGATTTTCCAGACACAGATCATGTATATCAATATCATAGGTCAGAAAAAGTACAGAGGGTACAGAATACCAGAGAACTTACTTTCCAGACACAAATCGTATATCGTATGTGTGCGTATAACAGATCCCGGCCCTTCCGTGAGGGACGCGGTCAACAGAAATATCAATGCATGTCAGAACATATGCCATATCCGGCCCCATTATGGGACACGGTGAACAGAACGTGGTCGCCACCCCGTCACTGGCGCCACAACACAGCATACTCCAGAGTAGGGAATAGCTCTGTAACATATCATATCATACCATAATGTGCACATATCAAACATATCAGATGGCCATATCATATCGTATCATACCATATCATATCATCATATATCAGAATATGTGTACATGGCACAGCATACTCCAAAACCCATGTACACGTATACCTGCCCCCTCACATCGAGGCACGGCGAACAATGCAGTGGAATACGCGTGATAACATATCCTGGCCCGGGCTCAGTGAAGGAAACATTGAGGCATCCACGAATGGAGTAGTGAGAAACTAATGCATTATAAAATATTTACAAAGACTCGACAGAATAATCCGAATGACAGGTCATTTAGGAAAGAAATCAGACGATAGTCATAGCACGTACCTTTCGGATGTCGCGGGGGATTATATCAAATTAAAGCTTTTGGGATTGTTTGAACATATCAAAATATAAAACATTTACAGAATATCGATAGCATAACTCAGATGGAAATTCATATATATATATATATATATATATATATATATATATATATATATATATATAAAAGAGATTGTGCGACGATCATAATGTATGTCTTTCGGAGGCCACAAGAGCATATGTCAAAATAAGCTTTCTGAAATTATTTTCATGTTTCAAAACATATTATGGGACTTATCAAAATAATTCAAACAAATGTCATATAGTAGTTAGAAGAGTAGCCAAGAGTTTTCCTTTGAATTTTATTCCAAAATAAGTCAAACGGAACAAATCAGAAAAATCCGAGAAAGTGGGCCCACCTCGGGTCAAATGAGGTGGCGCACATAATTTAAGTATGTTACACTTCATAACGTTACCCGTGAGAGTTCTAAGGTAGTCCGGTCCTATTTGTGCAAGTTCTAGACACTTAGGCACCTTTTCTCACTATTCATAACATATTCAATTCAATTCTACTGAATGAAAAAGGGGCAAATTCGAACGTAGATTCCGAAGAGTAGAGTCATCCCCGAGGCTCGTATCAAAGCCTATCATACCTAGGACATGCCAAGAGAAGAATAGGTAAAGCTTTACATACCTTATTCGCTCCTTACGCCTCTCCAAATTCAAATCCCGCTTCGTCCAAAATCTACATTTGGTCACATTTACCAAATATAAATCATAAGGTTTAAAAGTTCAATCTTAACCAATACTTGTCTACAGAAATTTGGGCAGCATCTCCCCTATACATATAGCATCCCCGAGAATTTAACTCAGCCAAAATAATTCAACAACAACACCAACAACACCAACAATCATTACAAAACACAATATAGCATAGCTAGTCTTCTTTCCAACATAGTGCAATAGCTTTCATTTCATTCTAACTTCGCACTTCCAAGCCAATATCAATGTTTTTATATTTATTTACTAATCAAGATCATTCCAACACAATTAGGAAGCATTTCATATCATTCTACAAAATATGCAAAAATTCCACCAAAATCCATAATTCACCCGAAAACTCCTCAAGGTGCAACAATAACAATGACAACACATTTTCTTTCCTTCCAAATTCACAAACTACACCAACAAATTTACATGTTAACATTATTACCCATACAATATAAGAATTCATACTAATGTCACATTGACTTCTTCAACATCCCTTCAACAATTACAACTTTCTTTCAAACCATCAAATCTTTATTTTTAGTATAGAATCTACAACAACCACAATCAAGATACTAAATAACATCAATAACAACATCCTCCACATTATACAAGTTAACTACATTTATTTTCATCCAAAATTCTCTTCAAATCTCATTCCATAATTCACAATGCCAACAGACGAATTTATATCGCTATTTTCCCGTTCTAATCCGTTAAAACTTTAAATAAACTTGTTAGCAATGAAAAGGAACCTTATCCATACCTTAATAATTCAGCCACCACGTTATCACCCTCCTCCTTGGTTGATTTTTAGCTCAAATTGAAGACAACGCAGCGTACAACACTTTTCCCTTCATGGGCTTCGGGATTCGGGGCTCGGATTTTGATCAAAGTTGATTTTTATTCTCTCCAAAGCTCCTCTCTCTCTCTCTTTCCAGAACTTTCTGGTATTTTTGGTATGAAAAATGAGGATAAAGGACTGAAATCCTACTTAAAAAGACATGGTTAATAGGCCTAACCCGGTTGAGCCCGGATTGCCCTAGCCCACTGACCTTTCTGCCTTAAAACATCCATATCTCCTTATCCCGACGTCACCTGGGAACCCACCAACTATGGTTGGAAATCTAATTCAATTATCTACTACTTCTATTTCTTGGTATTTTTCCAAATTCCAAACTTATAATACCGGTTTTCCCCCTCAAAGTCAGGTCACCCGAAAACATTTTCTTAAAAATATTCGTTTGGAGGGCTTCCACTTGGATTTGGCCCAAGGGTCCTTCTTGAGTTGTGTTTAACTCCACATATGTGATTCATATAACTTGTCACATGTTCCAAAAAAAATCTTGACGTGTGGCCCCACCTCAGCTTACAAATAATCCGACGTTTAAAAAAAAACGGGATATAACAGTAAGAGCCTATGACGATGATATTATTATCTCCCATCTTGTGATATTTCTCATGTTGCTTATTATGCTTCTATATTGATATTTGTTCTACCCCACATTTTCAGAGGCTGAACGTGACACGTGCTTCCTCAAACATTGACAATCACGTTGTTACTACATAATTTAAACTCACGTTGATAGTATTATATTTCGTATTTTTTTGTACGTCGGATTATTCGTAAGCGGAGGTGGGACCCACACATCGAGTTTTTTTTTGGAACACGTGACAAGTTATATGAATCACATATGTGAAGTTAAACACAACTCAAGAAGGACCCTTAAGCCAAATCAAAGTGGAAGTCCTCCAAACAAATATTTTTAAGTAACGTTTTCGGGTGATCTGACTTCGAGGGGCAAAAACGGTATTATAAGTTTGGAATTTGGAAAAATACCAAGAAATAGAAGTTGTAGATAATTGAATCTGATTTCCAACCATAGTTCGTGGGTCCATAGGAGACGTCGGGATAAGGAGATATGGACGTTTTAAGGTAGGAAGGTCAGTGGGCTAGGCCCGATCCGGGCCCAACCGGGTTAGGCCCATGACCCATGTTTATTTAAGTGATATATCAGCCTTTTCTCCTCATTTTTCAGAACAAAACACCCAGAAAATTCTGGAGAAAAAGAGAGAAGAGAGCTTAGAGAGAAGAGAGCAATTTTGACAAAAATCTGAGCCCCGAATCCCGATGCCCGTGAAGAGAAAAGTGTTTTATGTTGCGTTGCCTCCAATTTGAGCTAAAAATCAACCAAAAAGAAGGGGGTGGACGTGGTGGCTGCACACTTGAGGTAAGATTAAGGTTCCTTTTCATTGCTAATAAGTTTATTTAGAGTTCTACCGAACTAGAACGGAGAAAATAGTGTGACAAATTCGTTTGTTGGCGTTGTGAATTATGGAATGAGATTTGAAGAGAATTTTGAATGAAAATAAATGTATTCAACTTGTAGAATGTGGAGGATGTCGTTATTGATGTTGTTAGTATTAATTTCGACTCCCTTATGGAAATAAAATTATTAAATAGTTATATCGCAAATTTGGTTGGTTGAGGAATTTAGAAAATAATGTGTGGGCTGTTTTATGGCATACGTTGGTATTGGAAATATTATGATTAATGTTGGTATTGTTGTTGTTGTTGGTGGTTGCTGAATTGAGAATTCGGGCTAGGCATATAAACAGAGGAGATGCTGCCCGATTTTCGGCAGAATATAAAATAGTATGATTTGAAATATGGTACAAATGTGCGACGAAAAGGCTAACATTAGCATAAATTCCTTTTAAATGTAGACTTATAAGCTTGGACGAATAAGCGTAGCTTATAAGCGGTCGAACAGGTATGTAAGGCTTAACCTTTCTTTCTTTGGCATGTCCTAGAGCCAAATAAGGTATGATATGTACTCTGGGGATTACTCTATTCTTTGATTCTGAGTTTGTTTACGATTCTTATTCACTTCTTGATATGAGTATATTCCATATGATCGATCTTATTATAGGATTGAACAACGAGATGAGCATGAAGAGTTTTGTTCCTAAAAGAGTTTCGTATGTGTTAATGTCCGAAGTTCTGTTTGATATATTTCCGTATGGTATTCGAGAGATATTGGTATGACTAATGTCTGGATTTTGATAGCACGTGTGATTATTTCGTTGAGTCTTTGATTTATTTTGATACGTACATATGGTTCCAAAATCTTTATTTGATTCGATCCATAACGATATTCAAAAGGTACCTAATATGATTGTTGCTTTGATTTTCTAAAAATAGCTTCTGGAACGTTCAAAGATGTTTCTGTAGTAAAATGTCCCTAACTTTCGTAAAAGATCTCGGATTTGCTTTGAAATGTTCGTAAAAGTTCTGTGGTAAAAATGTCTGTAACTTTCATATACTAACTCCGATTGACTTGAAACGTGTTTATGATCCTTCGAACCTCGGTAAGTGTATGTATCTATCGAGTCTGGATTTGTGTGCATATGTTTTCGCACTACTCTGTTCGTGCAAGTCTCAGTATGTTATTCACTGCGTCCCGGGCCAGGTTCTGTTATCGTGCGCCTTCCTTTGCATTGTTCACCGCGTCTCTCTCCCTTACGGACCGGGTTTTGTTATATGTATATCTGTATATGATGATATGGGGATGGCGGCCAGGATGGCACATGATGATTCTGTTCACCGTGTTTCGCAATAGAGGGCCGGGATCTGTTATCTGCACATATGGTATATGATTCTGACATGCATTGATAATTCTGTTCACCGCGTCCCTCACTAAAGGGTCGAGATCTGTTACATGCATATATGATATATGATTTTGGCATATGATGATTCTGTTCACCGCGTCCCTTACCAGAGGGCCGGGATCTGTTATATGATTCTGTTCACCGCGTCCCTCACGAGAGGGCCGGGATCTGTTATATGCACACATACGATATAAGATTCTGCTATACATAATCTGTGTCTGGAAAACAAACATTCTGACATTCTGGATCCGTACTTCTTCTGACATATGACTTCGGCATATATGATCTGTGCTTGGGAAACAATCATTCTGATATTATGGATCTGTACTTTTTCTGACATATGACATCTGCATACACGATTTGTGATTGGAAAATAAGCGCTTTGGTAATCTGGATAATGTACTCACTCTTGTACTGTTCGTTTCGATTATGGATCTGTTTTCTGTATTTCATGCTTTACATGCTCAGTACATATTACGTACTGACCCCCTTTCTTCGGGGGCTGCGTTTCATGACGCGCAGGTACACCTAGATGAGTAGAAGTCAATATAGAAGATGTTCCAGCGGCGTTGGCAAGCTCCACTTGCTCCTGGAGTGCTGCCGAGTCAGAGTATATGTGTTATGATTTCTGATAAATGTTAGAGACTTTGCAGACAGAATCATGGGTATTGGAAGTCATTCTGTAAGCGGCTCCATCAGCCGGTGTGTCATTTTGTGTTATGTTATAATGTCCATGTGGTTACAGATTTTATTTGATTAAAGAAAGATGAAAAGAATATTCTGAAAGCATTTACTATGAATTTCATTTGTATTTGATTTGAAAGTCCAAAGAGATCATGTGTGTAATAAGAGTCTTCGGGTTCGCTCGGCCCTAACTAAGGGTCGGGTGCCCATCGCACCCTGGTAAGGTTAGGGTGTGACAAAGTGGTATCAGAGCAGGTTGTCCTAGGGGTTGTCTGCAAAGTCGTGTCCAGTAGAGTCCTGTTTATGGGTGTGAAGCCGGCCACATTTATAAACAGGAGGCTGCAGGGTATCTAGGGATTGTTGACCTTCTTTCTGTCTTAGATCGTGCGATAGAGCCAAGTCGTAGGTAATGAGATTCCTTATATGTAAGCTTTACATACGACGGAAGAAGTTGAGTCATGATATGGAAGGTCATAAAGGTAAGTTGGAACATATTTGTTTTGTTACCTGAAATTGGGAGCCCTGGGTGGCTGGAATATATCGTACACAAATATATGCCCTGTGAGGCATTGTTGGTATCTGCTGTGTGCAGATTCTGAATCGTAAGAATGGTAAAGATGATTCTCTTAGAATTTTTCAAAATCAGGCTATTTAGTTAGGTACATCTAACAGGAAAGAAGCGTGGAAAGTAAATATTGTAAATGGACTATAAGTGGGGTGAGTTGTTTCAGAAAGGATATGGATTTGGCAGGGTGATGAAGGTGCGATCACTACCATCGGGAATCTAGGAATCTGGGACGAAGGTAGTTATACACAAAAGTGAAAGGTGAATATTGAGGATTGAAAAGGGGTAAAATAGTAATTGCAAAGGAAAGGATGTGTTACGAAGAGGTCTCGGAATCTGTAGGACTTCGACTTGCTCCAGATCATGTAATAAAGGTCATGTGAGGAAGTGGACGCGATTATATCAGCATTAAGGCACCGGATTCCATCGAAGTTTCGAGGATAAGCGTGCTAAGATGGGAGAAATTTTGGGATGACTGACCCCCTGGGAAGTGAACTAAAGGTCCTATAAATTGAGACATAAGAGGCAAATGAGAAGTTAGAATAGCCTAAGGGAAATCAGAGTATACGGGTTGGTTGGAGACCATAAGAGGTCGCGTAGGACGAGGCAGACTAGATTGGTGAAGGGATAGAAAGTGTATCTCAGCTTTGAAATTAGGATAAGTTTGAATAGCGTTTGAAAATGTTTTGTAGGCGAGATGGTAGAAATTATATATATACCTATATATGAATGCGTATAATATTCTACATGTGATTGTATCAGTGGGCATGTATGCCCCAGCAACCGGTGCTATGGTATATTGAAGGCACCGATCGAATAGGGTAATAAAGCGCGAGTAACAAAGAGAGCAAGAAAGGTGTACAAGCTAAGTTCACAAGGGATAATGGAGAGGATGACAAATCCAAAGGACATTTCGAATGATGACTATTATAACGAAGTAACAACGATTGGTAGTTAGTAATTTTTCGAAGAAAAGAAAGAACAGTGTTCTTATGGTTGGAAAATAAAAGAGGCTGCCGGGTATTAGAAAATAGTTCATGGACCATTAATTATACTGAATATGAGAGTATACGTTATGGAATTATATGAACTATCAACGTGAAGCTATGCCCAATTATAATTGTGAGGGGTCTACGCCGGAGAGCCAACAAGGAATAACGATTGATGAAACGATCTCCAATACAATGAAATTAAAGACAAGTATACTGGTGTCGTGGGATATAGAAAGAAAAGGAAACAGGCGAAGTACACAAGCCTAAGAAGTAGTCATATTATGAGAAATAGAAGGATGCATCTCCTACGGATACCTTATACTAAGACAGAACAAGTAAAGTACCTAAAGAAATAAGTTGGAAAGAAAGATATGGCTATGAGTTGCGAGTTCACCACGTGATAATAAGGCGATAAAGTAAGGATATCACCAATAACAAGTAAAGATATGATTATGATTGTCGTTGAAATCAATTCTGAGTACAACACAAGAATAAAAGACTATGACGCACAAGGGGTCTTAGTTGTACATGAGACTTAGATCCTTGATAAGACAGATGACGGCTTAAGGGAAATGCAATTACGGTTACCGTAAGTCAATTACGGGAAAGAGAGAAATAACGGAGATGGAAAGAAAAGGGGAAGATGACGCTACCAGTGAATGCTGATTATTGAAGAATGGGATAAATGGTACTACACGGAGGGTACAGACGGTTTGACATACTAGTATTCTAAGTATCCCCATGGGACAGAGTTGTTAATTGGAGCAGAGGTAAACATTGACCCATAATTAATGGTTGAGTTAAGTAAAATACATCCTTTGTTTGGATTGCAACATTGTCTGTACTATTGAATTACGTTACTGCAAGATGAGTATGTTAAGACTTCGCACATAAAGTACTATAACTATAAATTATGGGAAATGGCATGAATATGATGTAGTTTGAAAAAGGAATTGAGGAAAGGGGTACATGAATTCAAGATCGGAGATGAGGTAATGGATTTATGAGTGTTATAAGTAAGACTTTAAAAGGGGGGAAGCAAGTAAGGAAAGTATAAGTGTAGAGATTGGAACGACAAATCCTAAGATGTGACAATTATAGACCCTAAAACAAAAAGTGAGAGTTATACGGAAATGATATAGTTGTTATCGTTATCCATTTCAGTACGGACATTGAGTGAATCGATGGAAGAAACGTATTGGGCTTAAAATTGAAAAGTAAGGATTGAAGACCGAAGTGTGGATTTGTTTTGGAAGGCACCGTAAGGTAATACTCATAAGGAGAAAGCGAGTGAATAGGATGCAAAGATTCAAACGCACTCGGACATGAAAAACAGATGTAATTTGAAGTGAGAATTTTTGTAGAAGCGAATTCAATAAGATATAAGGGTCAGTCAGCAAAAGAATAGAGTGATTGCAGGGTATCTTTCAAGATTGGACTGAAAATAATTCATTCGGAAGAAAAGGAATTGAACGATGTTCCGGTGAAGGGGAAAAACATTAACCAGATATTGGAATAACTACGATGCTTACTATGGAATGACCACCCAGTAAAGGGAGACTACAAAACAGCAAGAGCCGAACAACTAAATGACCAGGTTGTAGGAAAAAGATTATGCAATATAATGCATCAATTACGATAGTATTAGAAGAAGGATGATCTGATAATGGATGTACCCGAGAATGGGATTATGGACAGAGTACGAGCTTAGTTTAAACATTCGAGGACGAATGTTCCAAAGGGGGGAAGGATGTTATACCCCGCATTTTCAGACCCTGAGCGTGACACGTGCTTCCTCAACATTGACAATCACGTTGTTACTACATAATTTAAACTCACGTTGATAGTATTATATTTCGTATTTTTTTGTACGTCGGATTATTCGTAAACGGAGGTGGGGCCCACACATCGAGATTTTTTTTGGAACACGTGACAAGTTATATGAATCACATATGTGAAGTTAAACACAACTCAAGCAGGACCCTTGAGCCAAATCAAAGTGGAAGACCTCCAAACAAATATTTTTAAGTAACGTTTTCGCGTGATCTGACTTCGAGGGGAAAAAATGGTATTATAAGTTTGGAATTGGGAACATTACCAAGAAATAGAAGTTGTAGATAATTGAATCAAATTTCTAACTATAGGTCGTGGGTCGACAGACGACGTCGGGATAAGGAGATATGGACGTTTTAAGACAGGAAGGTCAGTGGGCTAGGCCCAATCCGGGCCCAACCGGGCTAGGCCCATGACCCATGTTTATTTAAGTGATATATCAGCCATTTCTCCTCATTTTTCAGAACAAAACACCCAGAAAATTCTGGAGAAAAAGAGAGAAGAGAGCTTAGAGAGAAAAGATCAATTTTGACCAAAATATGAGCCCCGAATCCCGAAGCCCGTGAAGAGAAAAGTGTTCTATGTTGCGTTGCCTCCAATTTGATCTAAAAATCAACCAAAAAGATGGGGGTGGACGTGGTGGCTACACACTTGAGGTAAGATTAAGGTTCCTTTTCCTTGCTAATAAGTTTATTTAGAGTTCTACCGAACT
This sequence comes from Lycium barbarum, assembly GCF_019175385.1. NCBI lineage: Eukaryota > Viridiplantae > Streptophyta > Magnoliopsida > Solanales > Solanaceae > Lycium > Lycium barbarum. The sequence goes on from NC_083346.1 coordinate 66,390,258, forward strand.
AGAACGGAGAAAATAGTGTGATAAATTCGTTTGTTGGCGTTGTGAATTATGGAATGAGATTTGAAGAGAATTTTGAATGAAAATAAATGTATTCAACTTGTAGAATGTGGAGGATGTCGTTATTGATGTTGTTAGTATTAATTTCGACTCCCTTACGGAAATAAAATTATTAAATAGTTATATCACAAATTTGGTTGGTTGAGGAATTTAGAAAATAATGTGTGGGATGTTTTATGGCATACATTGATATTGGAAATATTATGATTAATGTTGGTATTGTTGTTGTTGTTGTTGGTTGCCGAATTGAGAATTCGGGCTAGGCATATAAACAAGGGAGATGCTGCCCGATTTTCGGCAGAATATAAAATAGTATGATTTGAAATATGGTACAAATGTGCGACGAAAAGGCTAACATTAGCATAAATTCCTTTTAAATGTAGACTTACAAGCTTGGACGAATTAGCATAGCTTATAAGCGGTCGAACAGGTATGTAAGGCTTACCCTTTCTTTCTTTTGGCATGTCCTAGAGCCAAATAAGGTATGATATGTACTCTGGGGATTACTCTGTTCTTTGATTCTGAGTTTGTTTACGATTCTTATTCACTTCTTGATATGAGTATATTCCATATGATCGATCTTATTATAGGATTGAACAACGAGATGAGCATGAAGAGTTTTGTTCCTAAAAGAGTTCTGTATGTGTTAATGTCCGAAGTTCTGTTTGATATATTTCCGTATGGTATTCGAGAGATATTGGTATGACTAATGTCTGGATTTTGATAGCACGTTTGATTATTCCGTTGAGTCTTTGATTTATTTTGATACGTACATATGGTTCCAAAAGCTTTATTTGATTCGATCCATAACGATATTCAAAAGGTACCTAATATGATTGTTTCTTTAATTTTCTAAAAATAGCTTCTGGAACGTTCAAAAAGGTTTCTGTAGTAAAATTTCCCTAACTTTCGTAAAAGATCTCGGATTTGCTTTGAAATGTTCGTAAAAGTTCTGTGGTAAAAATGTCTGTAACTTTCATATACTAACTCCGATTGACTTGAAACGTGTTTATGATCCTTCGAACCTCGGTAAGTGTATGTATCTATCGAGTATGGATTTGTGTGCATATGGTTTCGCACTACTCTGTTCGTGCAAGTCTCAGTATGTTATACACTACGTCCCGGGCCAGGTTCTGTTATCGTGCACCTTCATCTGCATTGTTCACCGCGTCCCTCTCCCTTGCGGGCCGGGTTCTGTTATATGTATATCTGTATATGATGATATGGGGATGGCGGCCAGGATGGCACATGATGATTCTGGTCACCGCGTTCCGCAATAGAGGGTCGGGATCTGTTATCTGCACATATAGTATATGATTCTGACATGCATTGATAATTCTGTTCACCGCGTCCCTCACTAAAGGGCAGAGATCTGTTACATGCATATATGATATATGATTTTGGCATATGATGATTCTGTTCACCGCATCCCTTACCAGAGGGTCGGGATCTGTTATATGATTCTGTTCACCGCGTCCCTCACGGCACACATACGATATAAGATTCTGATATACATAATCTGTGTCTGGAAAACAAACATTCTGACACTCTGGATCCGTACTTCTTCTGACATATGACTTCGGCATATATGATCTGTGCTTGGGAAACAATCATTCTGATATTCTGGATCTGTACTTTTTCTGACATATGACATCTGCATACACGATTTGTGATTGGAAAATAAGCGCTTTGGAAATCTGGATAATGTACTCACTCTTGTACTGTTCGTTTCGATTATGGTTCTGTTTTCTGTATTTCATGGTTTACATGCTCAGTACATATTCCGTACTGACCCCCTTTCTTCGTGGGCTGCGTTTCATGCCGCGCAGGTACACCTAGATGAGTAGAAGTCAATATAGAAGATGTTCCAGCGGCGTTGGCAAGCTCCACTTGCTCCTGCAGTGCTGCCGAGTCAGAGTATATGTGTTATGATTTCTGATAAATGTTAGAGAATTTTCAGACAGAGTCGTGGGTATTAGAAGTCAGTCTGTAAGCGGCTCTATCAGCCGGTGTATCATTTTGTGGTATGTTAAAAAGTCCATGCGGTTACAGATTTTATTTGATTAAAGAAAGATGAAAAGAATATTCTGAAAGCATTTACTATGAATTTCATTTGTATTTGATTTAAAAGTCCAAAGAGATCATGTGTGTAATAAGAGTCTGCGGGTTCGCTCGGCCCTAACTAAGGGTCGGGTGCCCATCGCACCCTGGTAAGGTTAGGGTGTGACGGTATTAATCATGCTTTACATACTCAGTACATTCTTCGTACTGACGTCCTTTTGTTTGTGGACATTGCGTCATGCCCGCAGGTGTGCAGGGAGACAGGCCCGTGACTTCATCACTTTGAACCCTCCAGAATTCTTTGGGTCAAAGCCAGGGGAGGACCCTCAGGACTTCATTTATGGTATGTTGAGGACGCTTCGATTGATACATGCTTTGGACACCGAGTCGGTGGAGTTAGCGTCGTATAGATTGAGAGATGTCTCGATCCAATGGTATACGGTTTGGATGGCTTCACGGGGAGCCAATGCACCTCCCCCGGTTTGGCCAGAGTTTGTTGATGCTTTCCTCCGACGCTATATGCCTCCAGAAGTTCGGCGAGCTAGGGCCGATAAATTCTTAAATTTGAGGCAAGGTAGCATGAGTGCTCTAGAGTATATGTAGCCTCTGCTTCAATTCTTTGGCTAGGTATGCTTCGGCCATGGTAGCGGATATGGGTGACCGAGTGCACCGATTTGTAAAAGGCCTAGGGCCACATTTGATGGATAGATGTTTGACCGCGTCCCTTCAGGACAATATGGATATCGCACGCATTCAGGCTCTTGCTCAGAACTTAGAAGAAAGTTTACAACAGCAGAGAAGTGAACGCGAGCAGGATAGGGGTCATAGCAAGAGGGCCAGATCTTCAGGTCCGATGAGTGAGTTCAGAGGCGGGCACAGGCAGCAGATGTCCAGGCACTCAGGCTATTCTATGACTGGTGCGCCTCCACGATTTTCAGGCCAGAGATTTGACAGATCTACTCATTCCGGGCCGAGTCAGAGTTATTCGGGGTCTCAGTTTAGAGATGATTCGGGTCAGGCAAGGCTACCCATACTACGATGTTCCCAGTGTGGGAAGTTGCATTGGGGTCGATACTGAATGGGCTCAGATGTTTGCTATTCATGTGGTCGACCAGGCCATATTATGCGTGATCGTCTGGGTGTACCTGCGCGGCATGAAACGCAGCCCCCGAAGGAGAGGGGTCAGTACGAGCAATGTACTGAGTATGTAAGGCATAAAAGATAACATAATAAAATAGACAGAACATGAACAACAACATAGTAAGGAACATATGGAAGGTATAAACAAAATACGACAGTAATTGCTTGCCTCTTAAGGCGGAATCATGCATGCTCACTTTTACTTTCTGTATACATGTCCATATAGCTACCCGCCTTAGCGGTGACTGCCCGGCCAACTAGGTCCGGTGTATCCATATAGCTGCCCGCCTTAGCGGTGACTGCCCGTGCCATATAGACACGGTGTAATCATCCATAGCCGCCCACTAGTGGTGTCTGCCCATGCCAAAAGGTCATGGTGTATCCGTATAGCTGCCCGCCTTAGCGGTGACTGCCCGACCAACTAGGCCCGGTGTATCCATATAGCTGCCCGCCTTAGCGGTGACTGCCCGTGCCATATAGACACGGTGTTATTATCCATCATAAGCATGCATAAGAGCCCAACCAAACAGTAAAACTTTATCGGAGTGACGTAAGGTCGGTAACCTCCGATTACATTATGGAATAATCAAGATCGTCATGCCTCACCTTGAAGGGACTAGTATTATAAGGCGAGACTATCAATGAAGAATAGCATTAAGAGAATACATAAAATGAGATCATAAGCCTCATAAAATATCAATTCATACACTTAGGAGTCTTTAGAAAATAGAGTCATAACAAAGGTATAGAATTGAAATCAAGAACTAGCTCATTGTTCTTATATTCGTATTGAATCCTTAACTTAAGACTTTTAGACATGAAACCATTCTTGTCATAATCATCCTAGACATATTCTCTTCTTTTGACATCGTCGTTATCATTACAAAAGCATATTCATCGTTGTAGTCATAAAAGTTTACAAAATCATGAACCTTTGTTTTAGAAAAGTATAGACAATTTGGAAAACGTTTACGGGTTATTAGGAAGAGAATCATGCCATAGAATCACAAACTTCTAACTTTTGAAAACAAGGAAGTTATGGAAATACTTATGAAATCATGACCTAGGGATCATGCCTTGAAAGAAAAGGGACGAGCCCTAACATACTTGTGCCGCGCCTTACTAGCTACACTTATTCGTCCAAACTTGTTAGTCTACATTCAAGAAGATTGATACTATCTTTAGATTCATCGACATATACTTGTCTTAGCCTTTCAAACAAATTCACTTATGATCTGCCGAAATTTCGGCAGCATCTCCCCTGTAAATACACCACCCCCGAGAATCTAACTCGGCCCAATTCATCAATCAACAATCCGAGAATGGAACTCGGCCACATTATCAACAATTACTCTAACAATACTACAATATTCATAATGGTCCAATGCTACCCGAATCCTCCAACTTGAACAAAAATATTAACCACACATTTTTCTCATTCTAGATTCATAAACCATATCAACAACCATGCATTAACAACATCATTCATACAATGTAAGAATCCAAGCTAGTGTCGCATTACCTTTCTTCAACAATTCTATAACGATTACAACATCATTTCCAAGTCATTAAGCCTTCATTTTCTTATGGATTCCACAACAACAACAACTAAAATATCACATAGAATCAATTCAGCATAACTTGCCAAACCAACCCCTATTCGCCCACAATAACATCATACATATTTTCATGCGTTTTCATTCATTTCTACACATTACAAAAACAACCAAAAGACTAAGTAAAATTAATCTATTTCTTCTACACAACACCACATGTACACGGCCAATGCTACACACACACGGCCACCACTTCAACATCACATTTTGCCATGAATTTCATTCCTTTCAACCTTCCACGATACTCACAAATTATCCATAAACATATAAGAGAAGGTTAAACACATCCCTCTTCCACTTATCTCTTCATTCGGCTCGGGTTAAGACAACACCAAAACAATGGTTTGCTTGCTCCAATGACTATATCACGTCATAGAGGAGCTTCCAATTGGTAGGAAAACTAGGAGGAAATAATTTTTTGATCACCTTCTCCTCAACGCCATGTTCGGCCGCCATGGCCGAATACACTCCCTTTTTTTTTTTTCTTTCTTTCTTTCTTGTTTCTTCAATTGGAGTGATGAATAATTTATCATCTCTCATGTATATATAATCCTTATGAGCATGTGAGGGGCACATGCCCTCTTCTCCCCTTTTTTTTCTAGAAATTTCTTCTTTTTTTCTTGAATTTTCTAAAATGGTCAAAGAAGACTAATTGTCTTCTTATGTAAACTTTAGTCCATGTATTTTTTTTATTTATTATTTATAATTATCCCCCTTCTCCATTTTTCTAGAATTTTCCAAAATAATCAAAGAAGACTAAGTGTCTTCTTTTGTACACTTTAGTCCCAAAAAAACAATGTGGACATATACCACACATGCCACACATCCAAGGTTCCCTCATGAACCTTCTTGAAGATTCTTGTAAAATTACCATTTTCCCCTAGTTTTTCACAATATTACCCTGGGCCATTTGGTGAATTTTCCTTTTTATCCTTAACCTTCCTCAACATTTCCATACTACCAATGTTCATAAATAATATTCATAACCAACTTGTACATTAGAATAATTTTGGAAGATGGTCATTCCCTTAACTTTCCACGACTTCCTTGAAATATCCGAACGTATAAAATACGGGATATAACATTCTCCCCCCCCTTTAGAACATTCGTCCTCAAATGTTTAACTGATCTTATGGGGTGTTATAATATTTCGGGAGGGTCCCTTTTATAGTCGTTCTTCTCTTTATGCCCATTCCTTATCCTTTACCTTATTCTCCTGGGCCTTTACACGAATCCTCATTTCCCGTCATGGGTTTCCTTTTCTGGTACTTGAAAATATTATGACCCCTTTTTGGCCTAATATAATATGGTCTCCCCCCCTTTAAGGGGTTCCTTATATGCCAACAGTCCTTTATGAAGTCTTCGTTTATACCTTATTCCTCATCTTCCTCCCACTTTGTGCCTAACATATCGAAAACTTCTTATCCTAAGTTCTCCTTTTACTTTCCGCCTATATCCTCATTGTCCACATTTCCACACCCTTCCTTCTACTATTCGTCCTTTCACTAGCTTAGCTCACTTGCTAGTAATTCTTCCTTAACTACGTGTTTGTCTTATAGCTGTGCGTCCATTTTCCTTAAGCGTTTCCCTACTTTGCTCTTAACACGGAATCCTTACAAATTTTTACTTTCCCTATCCTTGTTCATCGAACCTCTAACTATATTAATATAGCTACGCATCTATTCTCTTATATATCCCTCACCTTAACATCACCACAAGGCCTAAGCATTCTTTCTCTTACTTCACATTCCCCTATCCTGGTCACTATTCCTTTAGCCCCACTTATCGAAATCGGTTCTCGAAACTCATACACTCCCCTCCTGTTTCCTTTTACCACACTCTATCCCTTTTCACATGCCTACTTTGAGTTCTTACCCAAATAGTTTCGTGCTTTGCCGGTAGTTTCTCTCGGGAGCTTCACTTACTGAGGTTTCCTACCTTTCACCTTCTTCCGACACTTGTTCTCTTTGTTTTCCGTCTACTCACCCTCTTTCTTTTCCTAAGATCATTATACTAGAATTTCCAAGCTTAACCTATAGTAAAAATAATAGCAGTTTACCTGGTAACACGTGTACCATTTATTTTTGCCGTCCCTCGAACTTCGGTACCCTTGCGTGATCAATGCCTTCCCTTCCGTAGCGCCGGTTTCTGGAACTCACATGTCCACCGATACAGTCATATGTGGAATATCCTACACATTCATATATATATATATTGTTATTATCAACTTGCCCACAAAATATCTCCAAACGCTATTCAAGCCTATCCTAATTCCAAAGCTGTGATGCACTTTCTGTCTCTTGACCAGCCTAGTCTACTTCGTCTTACGCGTCCTCTTAAGGTTTCTAGCCATCCCATATACTCTAGTTTTCCTTAATCTACCCTAACCTTTGATTTGTCTTTTATGTCTGGATATGTAGAATTCCTTGCATACTTCCCAGGGGGTCACCCATAATAGAATTGGTCCCACCTGAGCACGCTTAACCTAGAAACTTTGACAGAATCTGGTACCTTAATGCTGATATAATCGCGTCCACTTACTTGCATGACCTTTATTACATGTTCTGGAGCAAGTCGAAGTCTTACAGATTCCGAAACATTTTCGTAACACGTCCTTTATTTTATAATTACTATTTTGCCCTTCTTGATTCCTAGTGTTCACTTTTCACTCACGTGCATAACTATCTTTCGTCCTGGATTCCCAGATTCCCGATGGTAGCGATCCCACCTTCATTTCCATACCAAATCCATAACCTTTCTGAAACAACGCATCTCACTTATTGCCTATGTATAGTATTTTCTTTCCACGCTTCTTCATGTTAGACGTATCCGTTCTGGCAGAATCTCCTACACCATTTCTACTATTCCAGATCTGTTCGCAGCAAATATCGATAATACTTCACAGAACATATGGCTATATGACATATTCCAGCCATCCAGAACTTCCAGTCCCAAATAACAGAACAAAATATCCAGACTTACCTCTGTGACTTGTCATATCGTCACTCGCCTTCTTCCGTCGCTACTCGGCATCTGCGGAATTCACGATTAGTATAAGAAATCTTATTTCCTATGACTTGGCTCTATCGCACGATCTAAGACAGAAAGAAGGTCAACAATTCCTAGATGCCCCGCAGCCTCCTGTTTATAAATGTGGCCGGCTTCACACCCATAAACAGGACTCTACTGGACACGACTTTGCAGACAACCCTTAGACCGACCTGCTCTGATACCACTTTGTCACACCCCGACTTTACTAGGGTATGATGGGCACCCGACCCCATATTCGGAGCCGAGCGAACCCGCTAACTCTTATTACATAATTAACCTCTTCAAACTCTTACATCAATAAGAAGTGGAAAACATAGTAAAGTTTTCAAATTTACTTTGAAAAACAAAATCTGTGGCCATGTGGAATCTGTAACATAAAATATAAAGACACATCGGCTGGTGAATCCGCTTTCAAGAGTGACATACTACCCCCACTACTCTGTCTGCAAAGTCTCTAACTTCGAACAAGACATCGTAACGTAGTACGCTGACTCGGCTACACTCCAGGGCCAAATAGAGCTCGCCAACTTCGCTAGAACATCTTCTATTCTAGCTTCAGCTCGTCTGGGTATACCTGCGCGGCATGAAACACAGCCCCCGAAGGAGAGGGGTCAGTACGAGAAATGTACTGAGTATGTAAGGCATAAAAGATAACATAATAAAATAGACAGAACATGAACAACAAGATAGTAAGGAATATATGGAAGGTATAAACAAAATACGACATTAACTGCCTGCCTCTTAAGGCGGAATCATGCATGCTCACTTTTACTTTCTGTATACATGTCCATATAGCTGCCAGCCTTAGCAGTGACTGCCCGTGTCACGACCCAACCCCGTAGGCCATGACTAGTGCCCGATCTGGGCACTCAAACACATTCTAGTATATGGCAGAAGCCGACAAGGCTTCATTTCAAATTTAGCTAATTTTTGAAAAATTTTTGGCAGAGTTTCCTTTGTTTTATGGACTATCCCACATATCCTGCACGCAGAAAATACCAACAAAGGCCACACAGGGCCAACAAAGCAACATCTAAATATATGCGGACCGGCCGCCGCGGCGAATGGGATCGCCCAAACACAACATAAGCACCCAACTGTACAAAAAGATCCCAACCCACAACATGTCCACAGACCTCTAACAAACCGACAGAATCCTATGACGGGACAGGGCCCCGCCGTACCCATGAACGAGAATATACGTATATAGAAGTGACAGACTATACCAAAAGATGGCTCTGAATAAAAGAGCGCTCCAAAAATAGCAGAATGAGATCCTAAGCAGACGGATCAGCAAACCTGTCGTCGGTACCTGCGCGGCATGAAAACGCAGCCCCCGAAGAAAAGGGGGTCAGTACGAAATATGTACTGAATATGTAAAGCCTGAGTTGCAGAAACAAAATCATAACTGGTGCAGAACATACAGAAAGTAAATGGAAAATCCAAAGTATCAGATACATATTTCCAAAACATGCAGAGTGTGTACAGAACATATGTCATATCAAATCCGGCCCCTGCCAAGGGACTCGTCCGACAGAACGTGGCCACCCTCCCGACGCTGGTGCCACAACACAGAAGAATCAGAATAGGGGCATAACCCCGTAACATAACATATCATAGCAGATGGCCATAGTGAATCATATCAGAACAAGCGTACATGGCACAACATACTCCACAAACCCATGTACGCGTATACCTGCCCCCTCACATCGAGGCACGATGAACAATGCAGAGGATCACGCTTGACAACATATCCTGGCCCGGGCTCAGTGTGGGAAACATTGGGGTATCCACGAATAGAGTCGTGAGAAACTAATGCAAGTAAAATATCATAAATGTTTCCATAGACTCGATGAGGCATATCAAAGACAAACCGATCCGATGAAGTCGGAAGGAATCATAGTAAATGAGTTTCGAGTATCAAAACAATTTATCAGACTTAATGGAATATTTAAAACCATATTAGTTAGGTAATTAAAAGGGTAGTCGAAACATTTCTTTCAAAAATCGTTCAAAGAGGGGACTTTAGTACATTAAGGGCAAAACCGGGAATAGCGGGCCCACCTCGGAACAAGCAAGGCGGTGGGCTCAAATTACGCCCTTTGAGCTTATGGGGTCACCTATAAAGGTTCTACGGACATTCTATAGCTTTTCAAGGAGTTTAGAGAAAGTCTCCATACTTTCAGGAAAAGCATATCAAAATGGTTCAATTCTACTGAGGGAAAAACTGAGATTTTCTCTTGCGGATTCCGATGGCCAAGAAGGTCTTTTGAGGCCCGAATCCGATCCTAAAACACTTAGACATGCCAAAAGAAGGATCGGGGTAGCTTTACATACCTTTTGAGCTTTTTAAGCCTATCCAAGCTCACTCTCCGTTTCGTCGAAAATCTGCAAATGGTCACATTTACCAATTGTAAGTTATAGATGCTACAAATTCAATTCAACTCTTATTTGTCTACCGAAATTTCGGCAGCATTTCCCCTATACATATAGCACCCCCGAGAATTCAACTCGGCCAAAGCAATCAACAACAACCCAACAACAACACCCACAACAACCACAATCAATACAAAACACAATATGACATAACTAGTTCTACTTGCCGACATAATGCCATAACCTTCACTTTAACCTTAACTTTCAAACTAAGCTCAACGATTTCACATTCATTATCAATCTAGATTACCACAACATAGTTTAAAAGCATTTCATAGCATTTCCACAAAATATTCATACGATATACATAATATACAAACTTTCCGCTAAAGTCATAACTCGTCCGAAACTTCTAATCTTTAACAAACATACTCATAATATGTTTCTAGCTTCCAACTTCATCAATACTCATCATAATTTGCAACTTAATAACTTTATTTTCATAATGTCGTAAAATCATTCTAAAACGACATAAGCCACTACATTCCATTTCAATGCAAACTTACATCATTTTACCTTCATCTACATTGCAAGGATCACAACAACACCACTAACATATTAAACAACATTAATTCATTCCCATTTCTTCAAGAAGTGCCACACGGCCAAGTGCCCATTTTACAACTTCAACCAAATTAATTTAGCTTCCACTTCCAATATAATTCCCACCATAACCACAATTAGAATACAACATAAAATTCAACTCATTTTTGCCTACACCACATTGCACACACACGGCTACATATATATCTATATACCCACTTTGCAAACTTCCATATTTCCATACTTTCTACTCATCCCTACATACTACAACACAAACAAGCCTTCATAACATAATAAAAAGGGATGAGTTCTTACCTTTTTCTCCAATCTTCTTCACTTGAGTGAGTTGTCAATTTGAAGAAACAAGTCCTCTTTCTTCCAAACCAACTACACCAAGTTGTAAAGGACACTTAATTTAGTAGACAAACCACAAGATAATAATTTTTGGAGGAAGATTTTTGAAGGTGAATTTGTGAGGGTTTGGCCGAATTCCCTTCAATTTTTGCTCTTCTTTTGTTTTGTTCTTTCTTTTCTATGCTTCTTGAATATTCCAATAGATAAGGGCTTCATATATTAATTCCAACACATGGAAAATATTCATTAAATTGGTGGGTTTTGGGCCTACATGGTCGGCCATCCCTTAAGTGTTGGGCCTAAATTTTTCATTCAATTATTTTGGCCCAATGACTTATAGATGCCATTTGTAATTCCCGAAACTAATTTCCGAAATTCCAATTTTTGCCCTTGGCCTTCTTCAACACTTCCACATTAATATTCTTTCATGAACAACTCATGGGTTACATAAATTCAATATGACCTTATTTCCTACAAGTCCAAATTATTTCCAATTTTCCAAAGGTGTGAAAACACGGGATATAACAGCCCGGCCAACTAGGCCCGGTGTATCCATATAGCTGCCCGCCTTAGCGGTGACTGCCCGTGCCATATAGACACGGTGTAATCATCCATAGCCGCCCACTAGTGGTGTCTGCCCATGCCAAAAGGTCATGGTGTATCCGTATAGCTGCCCGCCTTAGCGGTGACTGTCCTGCCAACTAGGCCCGGTGTATCCATATAGCTGCCCGCCTTAGCGGTGACTGCCCGTGCCATATAGACACGGTGTTATTATCCATCATAAGCATGCATAAGATCCCAACCAAACACTATAACTTTATCGGAGTGACGTAAGGTCGGTAACCTCCGATTACATTATGGAATAATCAAGATCGTCATGCCTCACCTTGAAGGGACTAGTATTATAAGGCGAGACTATCAATGAAGAATACATAGAATAAGATCATAAGCCTCATAAAATATCAATTCATACACTTAGGAGTCTTTAGAAAATAGAGTCATAACAAAGGAATAGAATTGAAATCAAGAACTAGCTCATTGTTCTTATATTCGTATTGAATCCTTAACTTAAGACTTTTAGACATGAAACCATTCGTGTCATAATCATCCTAGACATATTCTCTTCTTTTGACATCGTCTTTATCATTACAAAAGCATATTCATCGTTGTAGTCATAAAAGTTTACAAAATCATGAACCTTTTTTTTAGAAAAGTATAGACATTTTGGAAAACGTTTACGGGTTATTAGGAAGAGAATCATGCCATATAATGATAAACTTCTAACTTTTGAAAACAAGGAAGTTATGGAAATACTTATGAAATCATGACCTAGGGATCACGCCTTGAAAGAAAAGGGACGAGCCTTAACATACCTGTGCCGCGCCTTACTAGCTACACTTATTCGTCCAAACTTGTTAGTCTACATTCAAGAAGATTGATACTATCGTTAGATTCATCGACATATACTTGTCTTATCCTTTCAAACAAATTCACCTATGATCTGCCAAAATTTCGGCAGCATCTCCCCTGTAAATACACCACCCCCGAGAATCTAACTCGGCCCAATTCATCAATCAACAATCCTAGAATAGAACTCGGCCACATTATCAACAATTACTCTAACAATACTACAATATTCATAATGGTCCAATGCTACCCGATTCCTCCAACTTTAACAAAAATATTAACCACACATTTTTCTCATTCTAGATTCATAAACCATATCAACAACCATGCATTAACAACATCATTCATACAATGTAAGAATCCAAGCTAGTGTCGCATTAACTTTCTTCAACAATTCTATAACGATTACAACTTCATTTCCAAGTCATTAAGCCTTCATTTTCTTATGGATTCCACAACAACAACAACTAAAATATCACATAGAATCAATTCACCATAACTTGCCAAACCAACCCCTATTCGGACACAATAACATCATACATATTTTCATGCGTTTTCATTCATTTCTACACATTACAACAACAACCAAAAGACTAAGTAAAATTAATCTATTTCTTCTACACAACACCACATGTACACGACCGATGCTACACACACACGGCCACCACTTCACCATCACATTTTTCCATGAATTTCATTCCTTTCAACCTTCCACGATACTCACAAATTATCCATAACATATAAGAGAAGGTTAAACACATACCTCTTCCACTTATCTCTTCATTCGGCTCGGGTTAAGACAACACCAAAAGAATGGTTTGCTTGCTCCAATGACTATATCACGTCGTAGAGGACCTTCCAATTGGTAGGAAAACTAGGAGGAAATAATGTTTTGATCACCTTCTCCTCAAGGCCATGTTCGGCCAACATGGCCGAATACACTCCCCCTTTTTTTCTTTCTTTCTTTCTTTCTTTCTTGTTTCTTCAATTGGAGTGATGAATAATTTATCATCTCTCATATATATATAATCCTTATGAGCATGTGAGGGGCACATGCCCTCTTCTCCCCTTTTTTTTTCTAGAAATTTCTTCTTTTTTTCTTGAATTTTCTAAAATGGTCAAAGAAGACTAATTGTCTTCTTATGTAAACTTTAGATTTTTTTTATTTATTATTTATAATTAGCCCCCTTCTCCATTTTTCTAGAATTTTCCAAAATAATCAAAGAAGACTAAGTGTCTTCTTTTGTACACTTTAGTCCCAAAAAAACAATGTCGACATACACCACACATGCCACACGTCCAAGGTTCCCTCATGAACCTTCTTGAAGATTCTTGTAAAATTACCATTTTGCCCCTAGTTTTTCACAATATTACCATGGGCCATTTGGTGAATTTTCCTTTTTATCCTTAACCTTCCTCAACATTTCCATACTACCAATGTTCATAAATAATATTCGTAACCAACTTGTACATTACAATAATTTTGGAAGATGGTCATTCCCTTAACTTTCCACGACTTCCTTGAAATATCCGAACGTATAAAATACGGGATATAACAATAGATATGGGCAAATGAAAGTAAATTGAGAAATGTGGATAATGTGAATTACTAATGGCCATTGTTATGATATTGTGAATGTATTGTTGACACTTGGGAGTTGAGTCACGATATGGACAAACGTTGTATGAATAAAGGAGATGTTGTCCGATTTTCTATAGCTTTAGCCATGTGTGCTAGTTATCGATTCTAATGATAGCATGACCTTAATGAAGGTAGAAACGTGAGCATCAGAGGAGTACGTGCAAGTGTATAATAGTTGAATGAAAAGGTATGTAAGGCGAACCCTTCTTTCATAAGGCATGGTTCTTTGGCCAATCATTTACCCTTCTATGAGCTCATGATGTGCTCCATATGATTCTATTCTCAAAAGCTACTGAGCCTGCGATCCTTGATATGTACTACGTTCCTCACACGACGAGTAAGCCTATAATGCAGACGTAATGATAATAATGATTTATGATAGTAATGATGACGATAATAATGATGATAGAAATGATGATGATAATAATAATGAGGCTAAAGGTGCCTATGGGCTATTATACTTATGTGTGCCTATGAAGGGCTATAATGAAACCCCGAGCTTATAACGCCGGGTAGAATATATTTATATGTATGTATATGATTACGTAACGCGCGCGCACATCTGCAGATGGTACAGATAACCCTGATGCCTTGGTAGGGCCAGGTAGATATAACATTGAGCCTTGGTTGGCTAAGTATGTATGAAACACCGAACCTTCATGGTCGGGCATGCTATGTATATCTGTATATATGTGTATATGCTATGTATATGACATCATTAAGAGTACGAATATGTTATGTATATGGATGTATGTATGCGGATACGCAATAGAAACAGAATGTCTCTATGGAAAGCAAGTAAGTGCCATGATGATGATATTATTGTCTCCCCTCCTATGCTACTTCACATGTGTTTCATTATGCTTCTATATCGATGTTGATCATGTTTTACATACTCAGTACATTCTTCGTACTGACGTCCTTTTGTTTGTGGACGCTGCGTCATGCCCGCAGGTGCACAGGGAGACAGGCTTGATCCATAACTGCTTATTCAGAGATTACATAGAAGAGCTCCATTTCCTTCGGAGCCATAGATTTTGGGTACTTATTCTTTTGTGTATATATTTATGGGCACAGCGGGGTCCTGTCCCGCTCATGTGATATGTTATACTCTTCTTAGAGGCTCGTAGTCACGTGTATAAGGTTAGATATGTCTGGCCTTGTTAGCCCGTGTTTTGTATATTATTTTGTCGACCACGTCGGCCCATGTACATTTGATGTGGCATAGATGCCTCTGATGTTATATAGGAAATGTCGTTGCCCAAATGGGACAAGTATGATTGATGACTAGAATGCATGATTTGATTTATGGCTCACCTAGACGTTATGTGAGAGTATGTTAAAGGGGTGCCTAGGTGGGGTAGCGCCGGGTGCTCGTCGTGGCCCTAGTCGGGTCGTGACAAAAGTGGTATCAGAGCAGTTCAGTCCTAAGGTGTGTCTACGAGCCGTGTCTAGTAGAGTCTTTGTTATGGGTATGTTGCGCGCCACACTTATAAACCAGAAGCTGCGAACATTTTAGGAATGATTGACCTTCTTGCTTCATAAGAATCGTGCGATAGACCTTTGATATAAGAAATTCTTGTTCCTTAACCGTGTGTTGTGTATTTCAGAGATGCCTAAAAAGAGAAAGGCTACAGCAGCCCAAAAGGGCAAGACAGTGGTAGAAAAACAGGCTGAAAGAGCACCGCCACCGGTAGTAGAGGAAAGTGAGTCCCAAAGTGCGGCTCAATCTCAGTCCTCCCAGACAGTGCCTATTACTGAAGAGCATGAGGGAGCCTCCGCCCCAGCTCCAGCACCTCCAGCTTCTCCACCAGATGCTTTGGGCCAAGATGTAAAAGAGGCCATTAATTTTCTTACTCAATTGGTTGCGGCCCAGACTCAGAGACAAAGTTCAGGGCAAGGTGATAGGGCTGTTAGTGCAAGGGCCCGTGATTTCATTACTTTGAACCCTCTGGAATTCTTTGGATCAAAGATGGAGGAGGACCCTCAGGATTTTATTGATGGTATGTTAAGGACGATTCGATTGATACATGCTTCGAACACCGAGTCAGTGGAGCTAGCGTCATATAGATTGAGAGATTTCTCAATCCAATGGTAGACGGTTTAAATGGCTTCTCGGGGAGCCAATGCACCTCTCCCGCTATGGCAAGAGTTTTTTGATGCCATTCTCCGTCATTATATGCCTCCAGAAGTTTGGCGAGCTACGGCCGATAAATTCTTAAACTTGAGGCAAGGTAGTATGAGTGCCTTAGAGTATAGCCTCCGCTTCAATTCCTTGGCCAGATATGCTTCGGCCATGGCAGTGGATATGGGTGACGGGGTACACCAATTTGTGAAGGGCCTAGGGCCACAGTTGATGGATAGATGCTTGACTGCGTCCCTTCAGGACGGTATGGATATTGCACGCATTCAGGCCCATGCTCAGAACCTAGAAGAAAGCCTGCAGCAGCAGAGAAGTGAACGTGAGCAAGATGGGGGCCATAGAAAGAGGGCCAGATCATCGGGTTCGACGATCGAGTTTAGAGGTTGGAATAGGCAGCAGTTCCCTAGACATTCAGGCTATTCTATGACCAGTGCACCTCCACGATTTTCAGACCAAAGATTTGATAGATCTACTCGTTCAGGGCCGAGTCAGCGTTTTTCAGGGTCTCAGTTTAGGGTGATTCGGGTCAGGCGAGGCCACCCGTACCATGATGTTCCCAGTGTAGGAAGTTGTATTGGGGTCAATGCCGATCAGGTTCAGATGTTTGCTATTCATGTGGTCGGCCAGGTCATATTATGCGTGATTGTCCCTCAGTTCATTGTAGAGGTGGGACCCAGCCATCAGGGTCGGTAGCCAGATCTTCAGCATCTGTATGCCCTACGGGGCTTGGTTCACATGTGCCAGTTGGCCATGGTAGAGGCAAAGGGAGAGCTCCCAGTGCTAGCGGTCCTCAGCACCGTATTTATGCTTTGGCTGGACGCCAAGATCTTGAGTCTTCTCCTGACGTGGTCACAGGTATATTATCTATATTCTCTCATGATGTATATGCTTTGATTGATCCGGGCCCCACATTATCGTATGTTACTCCATATATTGCGGGTCGATTTATAGTCGAGCCGGAGTCGATCAACCCTTTTGAGGTGTCTACACCCGTGGGTGAATCGGTAATAGCTAGCCGAGTATATAGAGATTGTGTAGTTGTGATATGTGACCACCGTACTATAGTTGACTTGCATGAACTAAAGATGGTGGATTTTGATGTCATTATGGGCATGGATTGGTTGGCCTCTTGCTATGTCGATGTTGATTGTAGAATGAAGATGGTTCATTTCCAATTTCCGAGAGAACCAGTTGTAGAATGGAAAGGGAATACGGCGTCACCAAAAGGTAGGTTTATTTCCTATCTAAAGGCAAGGAAAATGATCACGAAAGGGTGCATTTATCATCTAGTGCGAGTTCAAGATGTAGAAGCTGAGTCGCCAACTCTTCAGTCAGTTCCAGTGGTGAGTGAATTTCCGGATGTGTTCCCGGAAGAGCTTCCAGGCCTTCCTCCCGAGCGGGAGATTGATTTTGCTATTGATGTGTTGCCAGACACAAATCCCATATCTATTCCTCCCTATAGAATGGCACCCGCAGAATTGAAAGAGTTGAAGGAGTAATTGGAAGACTTGCTTGATAAAGGCTTCATTAGGCCTAGTGTTTCCCCGTGGGGAGCACCCGTATTGTTTGTCCGAATGAAAGATGGCTTCTTGAGAATGTGCATCGATTATCGCCAATTGAATAAGGTAACGATTAAGAACAAATATCCTCTTCCGAGGATCGATGATTTATTTGATCAATTGCAAGGTGCCAAATGGTTTTCAAAGATCGATTTGAGGTCCGGGTATCTCCAAGTGAGAGTTAGGGAGAAAGATATCCCTAAGACAGCCTTCAGAACAAGATATGGCCATTTTGAGTTCCGCGTAATATCATTTGGGCTAACTAATGCGCTGGCAGTGTTTATGGATTTGATGAACAATGTGTTCAGGCCCTTTTTAGATCTTTTCGTGATTGTATTCATCGATGATATCTTGGTGTATTCTAGATCCGACGCAGAACATGCGGATCATCTGTGTATTGTCCTTGGAGTTCTTCGAACTCGAGAGTTGTTTGCAAAATTTTCTAAATGCGAGTTTTGGTTGAACTCTGTAACATTTCTAGGGCATATTGTTGCAGCCAATGGCATTCGAGTGGATAGTCAAAAGATTGAGGGTGTGAAGATGTGGCTAAGGCCCACGACTCCTACAGAGGTTCGTAGCTTTCTGGGCTTGGCGGGTTATTACAGGAGGTTTGTTGAAGGTTTCTCTTCTATTTCAGCACCACTCACAATGTTGACCCAGAAATCAGCAAAGTTTCAATGGACAGATGCTTGTGAATGCAGTTTCCAAAAGTTGAAAGATAGACTGACCTCCGCCCCAGTCTTGACACTTCCAGAGGGATTGGAAGGGTATGTTGTATATTTTGATGCTTCAGGCGCCGGGCTAGGCTGTGTATTGATGCAACATGGCAAGGCGATTGCATATGCTTCAAGGCAATTACGGAAACATGAACGGAATTATGCGACCCATGATTTGGAATTGGCT
Organism: Lycium barbarum; assembly: GCF_019175385.1. Taxonomy (NCBI): domain Eukaryota; kingdom Viridiplantae; phylum Streptophyta; class Magnoliopsida; order Solanales; family Solanaceae; genus Lycium; species Lycium barbarum. Next base: position 66,409,170 of record NC_083346.1, read on the forward strand.
GCAGTGGTCCATGCATTAAAGATATGGAGACATTATTTATATGGTGTCCATGTAGATATCTATATCGATCATAAGAGTCTTCAATACATCTTCAAGCTGAAAGAGTTGAATTTGTGGCAACGACGGTGGTTAAAATTGCTAAAAGATTTTGATGTTGATATCTTGTATCACCCCGGAAGGGCAAATGTTGTGGCTGATGCTCTTAGCCGCAGATCTATGGGATGTTTATGTGAAGTGCAACAAGAAAAGAGAGAGATGACTCGTGAGCTCCAGCAGTTAGCTAGCCTAGGAGTTCGAGTGATGGACTCGGGTAGTAGGGGAACTACAATTCGGAATTCAGCAGTCTCATCGCTAGTGGCAGAAGTGAAAGAGCGACAATATGAGGATTCCAAGCTAATGCATTACAGAGATACGCCCCCTCAGAAAGAGGGGTCACCATTTGATATTTCAGGAGATGGAGTTCTTCGATGTCGAGGCAGGCTATGTGTTCCCGATGTGGCAGGTCTACGCCACCAGATTTTGAGAGAAGCTCATTGTTCCCATTATTCTGTTCACCCAAGAGCGATGAAAATGTATCATGATATCAAGTCTATATATTGGCGGAATGGGATGAAGAAAGATGTAGCAGAATTCGTGGCTCAATGTCCTAATTGCCAACAAGTTAAAATCGAGCACCAAAAGCCGGTTGGATTATTGCAAGCTATAGAAATCCCAACTTGGAAGTGGGAAGTGATTAACATGTATTTCATTATAGGCTTACCCCGTTCTCGACGTAAGTACGATTCTATATGGGTGATCGTAGATAGACTCACAAAGTCGGCTCATTTCTTACCAGTCAGAACGACGTATGTGGCGGAAGATTACGCAAGGCTTTATGTTAAAGAGATAGTGCGACTTTATGGTGTTCCAGTATCTATTATTTCCGATAGAGGGACTCAGTTTACCGCTAAATTTTGGGAATCTTTTCAAGAGGGTTTAGGGACCCGAGTTAGCCTTAGCACGACATTTCATCCACAGACCGAGGGACAAGCTGGGCGTACTATTCAGACTCTTGAAGATATCTTACGAGCATGTATGATGGATTTTGGAGGTAATTGGGATGATCATTTGCCACTCATTGAATTTACTTACAATAATAGTTATCATTCTAGCATTCAAATGGCACCGTATGAGGCTTTATAGTGGCGGAAGTGTAGATCCCCAATTGGGTGGTTTGAAACAGGGGAGGCTCAGTTGATTGGGCCAGACTTGGTTCAGCAAGCCATAGAGAAAGTCAAGCTCAAACGAGATCGGTTATTAGCAGCTCAGAGTCGTCAAAATTGGGTATTCTTGAAAGTGTCGCCAATGAAGGGCGTTAAGAGATTTGGCAAAAGGGGGAAGCTCAGTCCCCAGTACATTGGGCCTGATGAAATTGTGCGCTAGATAGGCAAGGTGGCCTATGAGTTAGATCTACCTCCCGATTTAGAGTCAGTCCATCCAGTTTTCCACGTCTCGATGCTTCGGAAATGTATTGGAGATCCTACTAGGATAGTCCCAGTAAATGATGTGCAAGTGACAGAGAAATTGACATATGAAGAGATACCCATTGCCATACTAGACAGGCAAGTACGGAGGCTTAGAAACAAAGAGGTGGCCTCAGTTAAGGTTCTATGGAGAAGTAGTAAACGAGAGGAAATGACGTGTGAAGCGGAAGAAAGTATGCGAATCAGATACCCACAATTATTTCAGCCATTGGAAGAGATCCAAGATGAGACGTCAAGATCATACGGTATGTATGTTTTGTTTTTATGCTTTTGGGTCGTGTGTGGCCAAATTTTGTTGCTATTATGTTGTTTCCCTGTGATGCTTTGTTATTATGGGATGCTGGGACAGGTTGGTAGTGCCATATTATAGGGAAAACTCTGGCGAAATTTTCATAGAACTGACTTTAACATTCGAGGACGAATGTTCCTAAGGGGGGGAGAATGTTAAACCTCGGAAAATCATCCGTTGGTACGAAAGTGAATGAACTAGTGATGAGTACGAGTGTATGACGTTCCATGAGTAAGAAATGGCGTTCGACGACCTTAGGCGACATTTCAAAGGCATCCGATGCAAGACGAGAAAGTTGGCTAAGATAAGGCAAGGTATGAGATTAGCAAGGTAGGCAAATGGATGTGGATGATTAGAATGAAGAGTCAAGAAATGTGAAAAGTTGCAGGTTTGCAATCTGGCTAGTCGGTCGTAAAGTGAAATACAGACCGTAAAATGGTATACGGTCTGTAAACTGGACTGTCGTATTTTGGCATTTGAGACTTCAACTTTCTGCCATATGATCAATGGTTAAATACGACCTGGAATACGGACCGTAAAGTGATTTACGGCCCGTAAACCATGGTCGTAAATCACCATGTTGCAGCCTGAGTTTCTAATTCTGTTATGGTTAAACACGACCACGAAGGATGGTTCGTAAACTGGAATACGGGCCGTAAACCCAGTTTACGACCACTATGCACTTCAATTCAGATTTTCAAGTCATTAAATAAGGGGACCAAGACTTATTTCATTTCACTTCTACATCACACCCCTTCTCTCTAAAACATCTCTTTACATTTATTATACAAGTTTTCAAGGATTATTAGTCATCAACAACATTAACCAAGTGAATCAAGTGTAAGAAAAACCCATTAAAGATCATCCAAGTCAAGAAATCCAAATGGAGGAAAACTATGGTTTTTGCTCAAGTGGGGTATTATCAACTAGGCTCGTTCCTACAACATCTAAGGTAAGATTCATGATATTTAAACATTGTTTAAGATATTGGAGAGTTGAAATACATGGATTGTAGAAAAATATGGTAAAATGGGTCATGAATGTTGAATAGGACCATTTAGAGAATTAGTCGGAACCGAATCATGATTGTTGTTATACTGTGACATGAATGGGTTATAAATGACGTTGAAAGACCATGAAATAGATATTTTATGTGAATGGACGAAATCATGTGTTATAGCCATAGATATGGGCAAATGAAAGTAAATTGAGAAATGTGGATAATGTGAACTACTAATGGCCATTATTATGATATTGTGAATGTATTGTTGACACTTGGGAGTTGAATCACGATATGGACAAACTTTGTATGAATAAAGGAGATGTTGTCCGATTTTCTCTAGCTTTAGCCATGTCTGCTAGTTATCGATTCTAATGATAGCATGACCTTAATGAAGGTAGAAACGTGAGCATCAGAGGAGTACGTGCAAGTGTAGAATAGTTCAACGAAAAGGTATGTAAGGCTAACCCTTCTTTCATAAGGCATGGTTCTTTTGCCAATCATTTAACCTTCTATGAGCTGATGATGTGCTCCATATGATTCTATTCTCAAAAGCTACTGAGCCTGCGATCCTTGATATGTACTACGTTCCTCACACGACGAGTAAGCCTATAATGCAGACGTAATGATAATAATGATTTATGATAGTAATGATGACGATAATAATGATGATAGAAATGATGATGATAATAATAATGAGGCTAAAGGTGCATGTGGGCTATTATACTTATGTGTGCCTATGAAGGGCTATAATGAAACCCCGAACTTATAACGCCGGGTAGAATATATGTATATGTATGTATATGATTACGTAACGCGCGCGCACATTTGCAGATGGTACGAATAACCCTGATGCCTTGGTAGGGCCAGGTAGATATAACCTTGAGCCTTGGTTTGCCAAGTATGTATGAAACACCGAACCTTCATGGTCAGGCATGCTATCTATACCTGTATATATGTGTATATGCTATGTATATGACATCATTAAGAGTACGAATATGTTATGTATATGGATGTATGTATGCAGATACGCAATAGAAACGGAATGTCTCTATGGAAAGCAAGTAAGTTCCATGATGATGATATTATTGTCTCCCCTCCTATGCTACTTCACATGTTGTTCATTATGCTTCTATATCGATGTTGATCATGCTTTACATACTCAGTACATTCTTCGTACTGACGTCCTTTTATTTGTGGATGCTGCGTCATGCCCGCAGGTGCACAGGGAGACAGACTAGATCCATAGCTACTTATTCAGAGATTACATAGAAGAGCTCCATTTCCTTCGGAGCCATAGCTTTTGGGTACTTATTCTTTTGTGTATATAATTATGGGCATAGCGGGGTCCTGTCCCGCTCATGTGATATGTTATACTCTTCTTAGAGGCTTGTAGTCACGTGTATATGGTTAGATATGTCTGGCCTTGTTGGCCCGTGTTTTGTATATTATTTTATCGGCCACGTCGGCCCATGTACATTTGATGTGGCATAGATGCCTATGATGTTATATAGGAAATGTTGTCGCCTAAATGGGACTTGTATGATTGATGACTAGAATGCATGATTTGATTTATGGCTCACCTAGACGTTATGTGAAAGTATGTTAAAGGGGTGCCCAGGTGGGGTAGTGCCGGCTGTCGTCGCGGCCCTAGTAGGGTCGTGACAAAAGTGGTATCAGAGCAGTTCAGTCCTAGGGTGTGTCTACGAGTCGTGTCTAGTAGAGTCTTGGTTATGGGTGTGTTGCACGCCACACTTATAAACAAGAAGCTACAGACATTTTAGGAATGATTGACCTTCTTTCTTCATAAGAATCGTGGGATAGAGCTATGATATAAGAAATTCTTGTTCCTTAATCGTGTGTTGTGTATTTCAGAGATGCATAAAAAGAGAAAGGCTACAGCAGACCAAAAGGGCAAGACAGTGGCAGAAAAGCTGGCTGAAAGAGCACTACTACCGGTAGCAGAGGAAAGTGAGTCCCAGAGTGCGGCTCAATCTCAGTCCTCCCAGACAGTTCCTATTACTGAGGAGCATGAGGGAGCCTCCGCCCCAGCTCCAGCACCTCCAGCTCCTCCACCAGATGCTTCGGGCCAAGATGTAAAAGAGGCCATTAATTTGCTGACTCAATTGGTTGCAGCCCAGACTCAGAGGCAAAGTTCAGGGCAAAGTGATAGGGCTGTTAGTGCAAGGGCCCGTGATTTCATTACTTTGAACCCTCCAGAATTCTTTAGATCAAAACCGGAGGAGGACCCTCAGGATTTTATTGATGGTATGTTAAGGACGCTTCGACTGATACATGCTTCGAACACCGAGTCGGTGGAGCTAGCGTCATATAGATTGAGAGATGTCTCGATCCAATGGTATACGGTTTGGATGGATTCACGGGGAGCCAATGCACCTCCCCCGGTATGGAAACAGTTTTTTGATGCCTTTATCCGTCATTATATGCCTCCAGAAGTTCGGTGAGCAAGGGCCGATAAATTCTTGAACTTGAGGCAAGGTAGTATGAGTGCCTTAGAGTATAGCCTCCGCTTCAATTCCTTGGACAGGTATGCTTCGGCCATGGTAGCGGATATGGGTGACGGGGTACACCGATTTGTGAATGGCCTAGGGCCACACTTGATGGATAGATGCTTGACTGCGTCCCATCAGGACGGTATGGATATTGCACGCATTCAGGCCCATGCTCAGAACCTAGAAGAAAGCTTGCAGCAGCAGAGAAGTGAACGTGAGAAAGATAGGGGCCATAGCAAGGGGGCCAGATCATCGGGTTTGACGAGCGAGTTAAGAGGTGGGCACAGGCAGCAGTTCCCTAGACATTCAGGCTATTCTATGACCAGTGCACCTCCACGATTTTCAGGCCAGAGATTTGATAGATCTACTCGTTCGAGGCCGAGTCATAGTTTTTCAGGGTCTCAGTTTAGGGGTGATTCGGGTCAGGCGAGGCCACCCGTACCACGATGTTCCCAGTGTGGGAAGTTGCATTGGGGTCAATGCCGATCAGGTTCAGACGTTTGCTATTCATGTGGTCGGCCAGGCCATATTAGGCGTGATTGCCCCTCAGTTCATGGTAGAGGTGGGACCCAGCCATCAGGGTCGGTAGCTGGATCTTCAGCATCTGTACGCCCTACGGGTCCAGGTTCACATGCGCCAGTTGGCCATGGTAGAGGCAGAGGGAGAGCTCCCAGTTCTAGCGGTCCTCAGCACCGTATTTATGCTTTGGCTGGACGCCAAGATCTTGAGTCTTCTCCTGACGTGGTCACAGGTATATTATCGGTATTCTCTCATGATGTATATGCTTTGATTGATCCGGGCTCCACATTATCCTATGTTACTCCATATATTACGGGTCAATTTATAGTCGAGCCGGAGTCGATCAACCCTTTTGAGGTGTCTACACCCGTGGGTGAATCGGTAATAGCTAGCCGAGTATATAGAGATTGTGTAGTTTTGATATGTGACCGCCGTACTATAGTTGACTTGCATGAAATAAAGATGGTGGATTTTGATGTCATTATGGGCATGGATTGGTTGGCCTCTTGCTATGCCAATGTTGATTGTAGAATGAAGATGGTTCATTTCCAATTTCCGGGATAACCAGTTCTAGAATGGAAAGGGAATACGGCGTCACCAAAAGGTAGGTTTATTTCCTATCTAAAGCCAAGGAAAATGATCACGAAAGGGTGCATTTATCATCTAGTGCGAGTTCAAGATGTAAAAGCTGAGTCGCCGACTCTTCAGTCAGTTCCAGTGGTGAGTTAATTTCCGGATGTGTTCCCGGAAGAGCTTCCAGGCCTTCCTCCCGAGCGGGAGATTGATTTTGCTATTGATGTGTTTCTAGACACTAATCGGATCTATTCCTCCCTATAGAATGGCACCCGCAGAATTGAAAGAGATGAAGGAGCAATTGGAAGACTTGCTTGATAAAGGTTTCATTAGGCCTAGTTCCTCCCCGTGGGGAGCACCCGTATTGTTTGTCCGTAAAAAAGATGGCTCCTTGAGAATGTGCATCGATTATCGCCAATTGAATAAGGTTACGATTAAGAACAAATATCCTCTTCTGAGGATCGATGATTTATTTGATCAATTGCAAGGTGCCAAATTGTTTTCAAAGATCGATTTGAGGTCCGGGTATCACCAAGTGAGAGTTAGGGAGAAAGATATCCCTAAGACAGCCTTCAGAACAAGCTATGGCCATTTTCAGTTCCGTGTAATGTCATTTAGGCTAACTAATGTGCCGGCAGTGTTTATGGATTTGATGAACAATATGTTCAGGCCCTTTTTAGATCTGTTCGTGATTGTATTCATCGATGATATCTTGGTGTATTCTAGATCCGAGGAAGAACATGCGGATCATCTGCGTATTGTCCTTGGAGTTCTTCGAACTCGAGAGTTGTTTGCAAAATTTTCTAAATGCGAGTTTTGGTTGAACTCAGTAACATTTCTAGGGCATATTGTTGCAGCCGATGGAATTCGAGTGGATAGTCAAACGATTGAGGCTGTGAAGATGTGGCCAAGGCCCACGACTCCTACAGAGGTTCGTAGGTTTCTGGGCTTGGCGGGTTATTACAGGAGGTTTTTTGAAGGTTTCTCTTCTATTTCAGCACCACTCACAAAGTTGACCCAGAAATCAGCAAAGTTTCAATAGACAGATGCTTGTGAATGCAATTTCAAAAAGTTGAAAGATAGACTGACCTCCGCCCCAGTCTTGACACTTCCAGAGGGATTGGAAGGGTATGTTGTATATTGCGATGCTTCAGGCGACGGGCTAGGCTGTGTATTGATGCAATATGGCAAGGTGATTGCATATGCTTCAAGGCAATTACGAAAACATGAACGGAATTTTCTGACCCATGATTTGGAATTGGCTGTAGTGGTTCATGCATTAAAGATATGGAGACAATATTTATATGGTGTCCATGTAGTTATCTATGCGGTAACGTCGGTGGTTGGAATTGCTAAAAGATTATGATGTTGATATCTTGTATCGCCCCGGAAGGGCAAATGTTGTGGCTGATGCTCTTAGCCGCAGATCTATGGGAAGTTTATGTGAAGTGCAACAAGAAAAGAGAGAGATGACTCATGAGCTCCAGCAGTTAGCTAGCCTAGGAGTCCGAGTGATGGACTCGGATAGCAGGGGAACTACAATTCAGAATTCAGGAGTCTCGTCGCTAGTGGCAGAAGTGAAAGAGCGACAATATGAGGATTTGATGCTAATGCATTACAGATATACGCCCCCTCAGAAAGAGGGGTCACCATTTGATATTTCAGGAGACGGAGTTCTTCGATGTCGAGGCAGGCTATGTGTTCCCGATGTGGCAGGTCTACGCCACCAGATTTTGAGAGAACCTCATTGTTCCGTTATTCTGTTCACCCAGAGCGACGAAAATGTATAATGATATCAAGTTTATATATTGGTGGAATGGGATGAAGAAAGATGTGGCAGAATTCGTGGCTCAATGTCCTAATTGCCAACAAGTGAAAATCGAGCACCAAAAGTCTGGCGGATTATTGCAAGCTATTGAAATCCCAACTTGGAAGTGGGAAGTCATTAACATGGATTTCATTACAGGCTTATCCCGTTGTCGATGTAAGTATGATTCTATAAGGGTGATCGTAGATAGACTCACAAAGTCGGCTCATTTCTTACCAGTCAGAACGACGAATGTGGCGGAAGACTACGCAAGGCTTTATGTTAAAGAGATAGTGCGACTTCATGTTGTTCCAGTATCTATTATCTCCGATAGAGGGACTCAGTTTACTGCTAAATTTTGAGAATCTTTCCAAGAGGGTTTAGGGACCCGAGTTAGCCTTAGCACGACATTTCATCCACAGACTGATGGACAAGCTGAACGTACTATTCAGACTCTTGAAGATATCTTATGGGCATGTATGATGGATTTTGGAGGTAATTGGGCTGATCATTTTCCACTCATTGAATTTTCTTACAATAATAGTTATCATTCTAGCATTCAAATGGCACCGTATGAGGCTTTATATGGGCGAAAATGTAGATCCCCAATTGGGTGGTTTGAAACAGGGGAGGCTCAGTTGATAGGGCCAGACTTGGTTCAACAAGCCATAGAGAAAGTCAAGCTCATACGAGATTGATTATTAGCAGCTCAGAGTCGTCAAAAGTCCTATGCGGATAATCGTTGAAGAGATTTGGAGTTCCAGGTGAAAGATTGGGTATTCTTGAAAGTGTCGCCAATGAAGGGTGTGATGAGATTTGGCAAAATGGCGAAGCTTAGTCCCCGGTACATTGTTGTGCGCAAGATAGGCAAGGTGGCCTATGAGTTAGATCTACCTCCCGATTTGGAGTCAGTCCATCCAGTTTTCCAAGTCTCGATGCTCCGAAAATGTGTTGGAGATCCTACTAGGATCGTCCCAGTAAATGATGTGCAAGTGACAGAGAAATTGACTTATGAAGAGATACCCATTGCCATACTAGACAGGCAAGTACGGAGGCTTAGAAACAAAGAGGTGGCCTCAGTTAAGGTTTTATGGAGAAGCAGTAAACGAGAGGAAATGACGTGGGAAGCGGAAGAAATTATGCAATCCAGATACCCACAATTATTTCAGCCCTTGGAAGATGTTATATCCCGTAATTTTGCACATTTGGATAAATCGAAATAAATTGTGACTTGTAAGAGATAAGGCGATATTTTGATTCTATCTAATATATATGTTGTTCATGAAAAATATTGATGCGGAAATATTTAGGAAGGCGAAGGTCAAAGTATGAAATTTGGAAAATAGTTTTCATGAGTAACAAAAATTTGTCATGAAATAATGGGCTTGAAATAGAAAAGAAAAAAAAAATTTGGCTTGAAATTGGCCAAGATGTGGCCGGCCATAGAGCAAATGGCCCAAGGCCCATGAAAAATTTAATCCAAGCCAAATAAATAGAGAGGGCCACTACTTGTTCTTCCATTCTTTAGAACTTTCAAGAAAAAGAAAGAGAGAGTGAGTGCAAGAAGGCCATTCGGCAAACAAAGAAAAAAAAAGAAAAAAATTTGAAGCCTTCCATCCTTGATCAAAAAATTCATTTCTTCTTTAATTCTTACTAATTTCAAGACCCTCTTCAACGTGGTATAATTATTAGAGCAAGAAAATTACTTTTGTGACAAGTGCAAAAATTCTATTCAAGTGGAAAATTGAGGAAGAAGGTAAGAATTTCCATTCTTTTCATGTTATGGAAGGTTTATATATGTTGTAGTGAGTAGAATTGAACGAAAATCATAGAAATGTTATGTGTTGTGTGTGTGTGGCCGTGTGGTGCTAATTGGTGGAAGAAGGATGAATTAATTTTATTTAGCATGTTAGTTGTGTTGTTGTGGACTTTATGATGTAAATGAAAGACTAATGGTTCAAGTTGGCATGGAAATTGGTTGTAGGTTGTTGTAGGAAATTATGTGATTTTAATATGGTTTTTATGTAACTGTGGAAATAGAGTTGCTAAAGTGTGAATTTTTGTTGTTGTTGATGAATTTGAAAGAAGAAAATGCGACATTGTAGTTTTGTTGCAATTGTAGAGATTTCGGGTGGAGTATGGTGTGTTGGTGGAATTGTTTGAAAATTGTATAAATTGGTTGAAATGTTCTTGAATTGTGTTTAAATGATCTTGGATTAGTAATGAATATGTGAGCGTTGATATTGGCTTGCATGTACGTAGTTGAATTGAATATGATAAGCTACGTAGAGAAGAAGGTTACTAATGTTAGAATGCGCTTTAAATTGATTCTTGATGTTACTAGTATGGTTGTTGGTATTGTTGGTATGGTTGTTGATGAATTTGGCCGAGTTAAATTCTCGGGGATGTTGAATTTACAGGGGAGATGCTACCGAAATTTCTGTAGACAAGTACTAGTTAGAATTGGATTTTTAAGTACTTGTAGCTAATGTTTGGTAATTGATAACGTTATTGTAGATATTGGGGAGCCTGAGACTTGAGTCAGGATTTGGTTAGCGAGGGATCGAGGTATGTAAAGCCTACCTTTCCTTCTTTTGGCATGACCTTTATGAAATGAACAAATAACGTATATGTATGTTTCTAAAGAAAATCCTATTCTTAGAGCCACTAGGATGGCTAATATCTTTGACTTCATAAGCTATTCCATATGGCTTGATACGTATTTATGATGTTCGAAGATTCTAGTTGTTATGTTTCCGAATGTTGTTCGAAAGAAAATCGAGGCGACTAAAGTCTTTGATGAATACTTCGATACGTAAATATGGTCTTAATGCCTCCATTTGATTTGATCCATAATGTTATTCGAAAGTTTCTTAATCTGAATGATACTTGAGTTTCCAAATATGGCTTATGAAATGTTTTTAGAAGGTTCTGTACTTCAAAAGCTCGCAACTTTCTTATACTAATTCCGATTGACCAGATACTTGTTTCTGAGCTTTCTGATATCGGTATATATATTTATTCATTGAGTCTTTGAATTTATTTACTTATATGCATATGGTTTCCTCACTACTCCGCTCGTGCATACTACTATTACATCGTTTGCCGGGTCCCGGGCCGATTTTGTGATAGTGCGCACTGTTATATTCGGCAGTATGATGTGTTACGGTTCCCGAGTTGCTCGCCATACGGCGTTATGATGTAATATCGCATATGATGTGTTTTGATGTTATGATATGTTATGATGATACGATATGTTCGGGGATTGTACGCAGATTTGAAACCTTCTGGAGTATGATGTGTTGTGGCGCCAGCGTCGGAGTGGCGACCACGTTCCTGAGCCCTATGCATGATTTTTATTTGCATTATTTATGTTTTCAGCACAGGTTTTGATATACTAATTCTGTATCCATTTTCCGTACTTCTCACTTCAGTTATGATTCGGATTACTGTATTTCATGCTTTACCTACTCAGTACATATTTCGTACTGACCCCCTTTCTTCAGGGGCTGCGTTTCATGCCCGCAGGTATAGACGTTCGTTCTGGTGACCCGCCAGTGTAGGATCCTTATTATGCTATTTGGAGTACTCCTTTGATCCGGGGCTCATATTTTTGGTACATATCTTTTGTTATACATGTTTCTGTATATATGACTATTTGTGGTACGGCGGGGCCCTGTCCCGTCATATGTTTCTGTTATGGTTTGTAGAGGCATGTGGACATATATGTTGGTCATGGGTCGTGTTTGTTCGATTATGTCTGTGACTTGTGCCTTAAGCGGTCCTGTTTGCTATTATGGCCAAAACGGCCCATGTGTTTGTATAAGTATGTATATTCGGGCGATGTGTATTCCGCCAGCCTACCGGCTTTTGCATGATATTTCTACTACAGGTGACCGCTTAAGATGACGGCTGTTCTCAGTATCCGTATGAATTAACATATGCTAAATGTGAATAAGTTACTAAAATGTCGATCTGGTTAGTAAGTCTGTATGGGTGTCCAGTTAGGGCACTTGCCACGGCCCACGGGGTTGGGTCATGACAGAAGAGATCCAAGATGAGACGTCAAGATCATAAGGTATGTATGTTTTGTTTTTATGCTTTTGGGTCATGTGTGGCCAAATTTTGTTGCTATTATGTTGTTTCCCTGTGAGGCTTTATTATTATGGGATGCTGTGACAGGTTGGTAGTGCCATATTATAGGGGAAACTTTGGCGAAATTTTCATAGAACTCCCGAAGACTTTAACATTCGAGGATGAATGTTCCTAAGGGGGAGGGAATGTTACACCTCGGAAAATCTTCCGTTGGTACGAAAGCGAAAGAACTAGTGATGAGTACGAGTGTATGACGTTTCATGAGTAAGAAATGACGTTCGACGACCTTAGGCGAGATTTCAAAGGCATCCGATGCAAGACGAGAAAATTGGCTAAGATAAGGCAAGGTATGAGATGAGCAAGGTAGGCAAATGGATGTGGATGATTAGAATGAAGAGTCAAGAAATGTGAAAAGTTGCAGGTTTGCAATCAGGCCAGTCAGTCGTAAAGTGAAATACGGATCGTAAAATGGTATACGGTCCGTAAACTGGCCTGTCATATTTTGGCATTTGAGACTTCAACTTTCTGCCAGATGATCAATGGTTAAATACGACCTGGAATACGGACCGTAAAGTGATTTACGGCCCGTAAACCATGGTCATAAATCACCATGTTGCAGCCTGAGTTTTTGATTCTGTTATGGTTAAACACGACCACGAAGGACGGTCCGTAAACTGGAACCGGCCATAAACCCAGTTTACGACCACTGTGCACTTCAATTCAGATTTTCAAGTCATTAAATAAGGGGAGCAAGACTTATTTCATTTCACTTCTACATCACACCCCTTCTCTCTAAAACATATCTCTACATTTATTATACAAGTTTTCAAGGATTATTGGTCATCAACAACATTAACCAAGTGAATCAAGTGTAAGAAAAACCCATTAAAGATCATCCAAGTCAAGAAATCCAAATGGAGGAAAATTATGGTTTTTGCTCAAGTGGAGTATTATCAACTAAGGCTCGTTCCTACAACATCTAAGGTAAGATTCATGATATTTATACGTTGTTTAAGATATTGGAGAGTTGAAATACATGGATTGCAGAAAAATATGGTAAAATGGGTCATGAATGTTGAATAGTACCATTTAGAGAATTAGTCGGAATCGAATCATGATTGTTGTTATATTGTGACATGAATGGGTTATAAATGACATTGAAAGACCATGAAATTGATATTGTATGTGAATGGACGAAATCATGTGTTATAGCCATAGATATGGGCAAATGAAAGTAAATTGAGAAATGTGGATAATGTGAACGACTAATGGCCATTGTTATGATATTGTGAATGTATTATTGACACTTGGGAGTTGAATCACGATATGGACAAACGTTGTATGAATAAAGGAGATGTTGTCCGATTTTTCTAGCTTTAGCCATGTGTGCTAGTTATCGATTCTAATGATAGCATGACCTTAATAAAGGTAGAAACGTGAGCATCAGAAGAGTACGTGCAAGTGTAGAATAGTTCAACGAAAAGGTATGTAAGGCTAACCCTTCTTTCATAAGGCATGGTTCTTTGGCCAATCATTTATCCTTCTATGAGCTCATGATGTGCTCCATATGATTCTATTCTCAAAAGCTACTGAGCCTGCGATCCTTGATGTGTACTACGTTCCTCACACGACGAGTAATCGTATAATGCATACGTAATGATAATAATGATGATGATAGTAATGATGACGATAATAATGATGATAGAAATGATGATGATAATAATAATGAGGCTAAAGGTGCCTATGGGCTATTATACTTATGTGTGCCTATCAAGGGCTATAATGAAACCCCGAGCTTATAACGCCGGGTAGAATATATGTATATATATGTATATGATTACGTAACGCGCGCGCACATCTGCAGATGGTACGGATATCCCTGATGCCTTGGTAGGGCCAGGTAGATATAACCTTAAGCCTTGGTTGGCCAAGTATGTATGAAACACCGGACCTTCATGGTCGGGCATGCTATGTATACCTGTATATATGTGTATATGCTATGTATATGACATCATTAAGAGTACGAATATGTTATGTATATGGATGTATGTATGCGGATACGCAATAGAAATGGAATGTCTCTATGGAAAGCAAGTAAGTGCCATGATGATGATATTATTTTCTCCCCTCTTATGCTACTTCACATGTTGTTCATTATGCTTCTATATCGATGTTGATCATGCTTTACATACTCAGTACATTCTTGGTACTGACGTCCTTTTGTTTATGGACGCTGCGTCATGCCCGCAGGTGCACGGGGAGACAGACTTGATCCATAGCTGCTTATTCAGAGATTACATAGCAGAGCTCCATTTCCTTCGGAGCCATATCTTTTGGGTACTTATTCTTTTGTGTATATAATTATGGGCATAGCGGGGTCCTGTCCCGCTCAAGTGATATGTTATACTCTTCTTAGAGGTTTGTAGTCACGTGTATATGGTTAGATATGTCTGGCCTTGTTGGCCCGTGTTTTGTATATTATTTTGTCGGCCACGTCGGCCCATGTACATTTGATGTGGCATAGATGCCTTTGATGTTATATAGGAAATGTTGTCGCCCAAATGGGACTAGTATGATTGATGACTAGAATGCATGATTTGATTTATGGCTCACCTAGACGTTATGTGAAAGTATGTTAAAGGTGTTATATCCCGTAATTTTGCATATTCGGAAAAATTTGAAATAATTGTGAATTTTAAGAGATAAGGCCATATTTTGATAATATTTAATATATACGTTGTTCATGGAAAATGTTGATGCGGAAATATGGAGGAAGCCCAAGGGCAAAATTGGGAATTTGGAAATTGGGTTCATGAATTACAAAAATTAGCCACAAAGTAATTGGGCTTGGAAAAAAAAAAGCCCATGGAGGTGGCCGGCCATAGGGGGGCCTTGGGTCAAGCCCAAGTGTAAAACTAATCCAAGTATTAAAAGAGAGGAGCATAAATATTTCATGACATTTCAAGAATCTTCAAGAAAACAAGAAAGAAGAAGGAGAAAAGGCCACCCATTCGGCCATGACCATGGAAATTTAGCCCATTGAAATCTTGTCTTAAAAATTATTTTATTCTAGTATTCCTACTAATTCAAGGGCCCTCTTCAACGTGGTATAGTTATTTCAGAAGGTAGGTCATTCGTTTCATCGTTTCCGCACCTTGGTCAAGTGAAGAAGTTGAAGAGGAAAGGTAAGATTTAATCCCTTTTTATATGTTATGAAGGGTTCATTTACATTGTAGTATGTAGGAATGGATAGAATTCATGAAAAATATGGGGGTTTGCATGATATGGCCGTGTGTATGTAGGTATGGTGTAGGCAAGATGAATTCATTTTGTGTAGTATTCTAGTTGTGGTTATTGTGGACTCTACATTGGAAATGAAAGTTTGACGAGTTTAGTTGAAGTTGTCGGAGTTGGAAGGTGGCCGAATATATATGTGTGTGTGTGTGAGATATGAACTAAGTTCTATGTACCAATCTAGTTGTTGTTGACATGTATTCTATGATGCAAATGAGAATATGATGATTCTAGTGAAGTTGTAATTGTTGTTAAGTTGTTGTAGGAAGTTTGTTATTTTATTGTAAATTTATGTAATTATGGAAATGGAATTGTTAGGGTGCAAATTGTGATTGTTGTTAATGAAATTGGAAGATAAAAATGTGTTGTGAATATTTATGTCGAAGGTTGGAGGTTTCGGGTGAATTATGGTTTTGGTGGAATTTTTGTATATTTTGTAGAATGATATGAAATGCTTTCGAATTGTATTTGAATGATCTTGAATTAGTAAATGAATATGAAAACGTTGATATTGGTTTGAAAGTGTGAAGTTGGAGTAGAAGTTGTTGCATTATGTAAGAAGGGAGACTATTTATGTTAGAAAGTGTTTTGTATTGATTGTTGATGTTGTTGGTATTGCTGTGGGTGTTGTTGTTGACATTTTTGGCCGAGTTAAATTCTCGGGGATGGCGCATTTACAGGGGAAATGCTGCCGAAATTTCTGTAGGCAAATGTTAATTCAAGATTGAACTTCTAAAGGCCTCTAATTAATGTTTGGTAATGTGACCAATTGTAGATTTTGGAGAGTTTGGAGCTTGAATTTGGAGTACCATAAGAAGCGGAAAAGGTATGTAAAGCTTTTCCTTTCATTCTCTTGGCATGTCTTAGGTATAACAGGTTATGATTCGAGCCTCATGGACGACTCTACTCCTAGAAATCCGAGCCAAATTTGACCCTTATTCATTCAATACAATTGAATTAAGCATTTTATGTTTTGTTGGAAAAGCAGCTTGAACCTTTGTAATTCTTACAAACGGAATCAAATTGTCCTAAAACTTCCATAGATGACTCTATAAAGTCTAATATTCGTAATTTTGGAACGCCACCTCAACTTGACCCGAGGTGGATCCGCAATCCCCAAGATCTTTTCATATTGATCTAATTGACTTATTTTCGAGTGATATTCAAGGAGGACTTTGACTATTGTTCCGCTTATTAGAGAAGGATCGTTTTTACTATTCCATTGAGTTCCATGGTATATTTAATATGTGCAACGACCTCAGGAATTCTGCTTTGACATAATCCGTTGTAACATCCGAAAGGTACATACTATGATTTCCGTCCGATTCCTCTTCGCATGATCTGTCATTTGATTATTCTATCGAGTCTTGGTAATATATTATGATGCATATGGTTTCTCACTACTCTGCTCGTGCATACCTCAATATATCTTTCACCGAGTCCCGGGCCGGGTATGCTATCGTGCACACTCCACTGCATTGTTCACCGAGTCCCTCACTAGAGGGCCTGGTACGGTATGTGTATATCTGATGATGTGATGATGGGTTACGGCGGCCAGGAGGGCATATGATGATTCTATCCACCGAGTCCCTCACTAGAGGGCCAGGTACGGTATGTATATATATATATATATATATGTGTGTGTGCATGCATATGATATGACATACTTCTGCTACCGAGTCCCGTAATGGGTCGGGTACGATTTGTGATATTGACATACAGCTATATGTGTACATGCATATGATTCTGATATATTTATGCTACCGAGTCCCGTAGCGGGCCGGGTACGTTCTATGACTATTATGCTCATACTCCACACTTATGATTTTAGTTATGATTCTATTCACTGCGTTTCATGCTTTACATACTCGGTACATATTCCGTACTGACCCCCTGTTCTTTGGGGGCTGCGTTCCATGCCGCAGAGGTACAAACGCTCGGTTTGCTGATCCGCCCGCCTAGGACACCTACTCTGCTGTTTGGAGTGCTCCTTGTTCGGAGCCCACGTTTTGGTATAGAAGTTTTTTGTTATATATGTATATGTTTATTCAGGGGTACGGCGGGGCCCTGTCCTGTCATCTGATTCTGTTATCTCTGTTAGAGGCCTGTAGACTTGTATGTGGGTCATGGGTCATTATCGGTCAGGTAAGTCTGTGTTATATCCCGCATTTTTGTACAATCGGATGATTCAAGATAACTGCGGAAAGATAACAAGTAAGGCCTTATTTTCATTTTGTTTGGCATACAAGTTGCTTATGAAGAATTTTGAAGTGGAAACGTTAAGGAAGGCTAGGGGCAAAAAGGGAAATTCGCGATATGACTCATGGAAATATGGAGAGAGACTACGGGTAAATTTGGAATTTGAAAAAATAAAAATCCTTCATGAGTTGTAAGACCCAAATGCATATATGCACTTGGGAATTAAAATGGGCCATTTGAGTCATCCAATTGGAGTGGGCTTAGGCCCAACTAGAAGTTTAAGAGACCAAATAAAAGATGACTTAGTCATCTTTTCCATGGGACTTTCTAGACTTTTCAAGAAAACAAAGAACAAGAGAAAAAGGAGAAATTTTCCAAGGCCATTCGGCCAAGAGCAAGTTCCACAAGAAACTTGGAAAAAAATTTCTTTAAAAATCATTTTCTACTAATTGAAGGATTCCTAGCCAAGTGAAGTGGTCTTTGGAGCAAGAAAAACCCATATTCTTGCAAGTTGTGAGTTCTATCCAAGTGAAGAAGTGAGGAAGAAGGTAAGGTTTAATTCTTTCTTTATATGTTATGGATATTGGTGCATGTTGTAGTGTACAAAAAATGGATGAAATTCATGAGGAATATGAATATAGGGGTGTGGCCGTGCATGTATATGTGTGTTTAGAAATCATGTTTTAATTATTTTATCTAGTATTGGGTTGTTATTGTTGTGGATGTTATGTTAATAATGGAAGTTGGATGATTTTAGTGAAGTTGTAGCCATGTGTGCATGATGTTGTTAGTGCGTAAATTATTAAGTTGTTATTGTTTTTATTGGGGTTGAAAGGTCTTGAAGGAAGTAGTATATTGATTGAGTTGTTAGAATGTATCTTGGATTGAATATGGAAATTGTTAGAATGGTTGTTGACATTATGTTGATAGTTTGGCCGGGTTGAATTCCCGGATTGTTGTTGATTGAAATTGGCCAAATTAGATTTTGGGGATGGTGTATTTACAGGGGAAGTGCTGCCGAAATCTCGGTAGACAAGTGTTACTTTAAGATTCCACTTCTAAATGCTCTAATTAAGGTTTGGTAAATGTGACCAATTTGTAGATTTTGGAGGATTTGGAACTTGAATTTGGAATAGCATAAGGAGCGGAAAAAGGTATGTAAGGATTCATCCTTCCTTCTTTGGCATGTCTTAGACATACTAGGTTTGAATAAGAGCCTCGGGGACGATCCTATTCCTAGAAATCCGAGATTGAAATTGGCCCTTTTTCATTCAATAGAATTGAATTAAGTTTTTCCTATCTTATTGAAACAATTGCATCTAACATCTACAACTTGTTAAATGAAATCGGATTACACTAAAGCCTTCACAAGTGTCGTAATTATTCTAATGAGAATATTTCTTTGACGATTACGATGAATATGTTCTACAATGACATGGATGATGTCAAGGAAGAAAATGTTTATATGAAGAATATGACAATGATGATTCCATGATTAGAGGTTCCAAGTTCATGATTTCAGTGACGATATGAGAACGTTGAGCTATTTCTTGAATTCTCAACTCTATTCATGAATGATGACTATTTTTAAAGATTCCAAAGTATACGAAACGACACCTTATGATCCTGTTTTATGTTTTCTCATGATATTACTCTCCATTAGTAGTCTCGCCTTATAATATTAGTTCCTTCAAGGTGAGACATGACGATCATGATTATTCCATAATGTAATCGGGGGCTACCGACCTTACGTCACTCCGACGCGAACATGGTTTTCTTGGACTCTCATGCATGCTGTATACATGTTATAAGTATATGGGGAAGATGGGGAAATGTAAGGCGCTATAGACGCATAGCCACCTGATCAGTTGGAGTATGGTACATGATATCGTCCCGGACGCGGGATGCCCGGACGCGAGATATATGGTTAAATGGACCGGAGCTGACGCCTCTGCAATATGATATGATCTATGTTATATATATATGAAAAGAAATGATTTCCAGGAAAGAAAAGTATTATATGTATATGGATCGGGCTGCACGTGCCGCAGCAATATGTTATAGTATATGCACATATGGATCGGGCTGCACGTTCTGCAGCGCTAAACATGCATGGTATCAGCCAACGTGCACTTATATGTACAGGTTATGTTTCTACCTCATGACATGCGCTATATCTCTTTTATGTCATTATCCCTGTTCTATATTTGTCGTATGTTATTATTCATGCCTTACATACTCGGTACATTAGTCGTACTGACGTCCCTTCTTGTGGACGCTGCGTTTCATGTCGCGCAGGTCAGCAGGTAGACAGATTTGACTCCTAGGAGCTCCATCAGCAGTACTGTGGCAGCGCTCCAGTTGTTCCGGAGCCTCGGTTACTTGGTACTACTTTTGTGTATATATTCGGGCACGGTAGAACCCGACCCTTCTTGTATATGTGGATGTACTTTGTTTAGAGGCTCGTAGACAGATATGTACAGTAAGATGTTTTGTACGTTAGTTGTCCTCGTCGTTGTATAAGGTGCTAGCAAAGTTTATTAGCCCATGTTTACAATTATGCTATTAATGTTAGCGTTAAGTAACAGAAAAAAAAAGGATACGGTATAGTCTATACGGCCCACCTAGTAGTAAAAGTACGATACGAGATAAGGGGTGCTCGGTACAAGTATCGGGTACCCGTCGCGGCCCCTAGTTGGGTCGTGACAGAAGTGGTATCAGAGCAGTTTGGTCCTAGGGGTTTGTCTTCGAGCCGTGTCCAGTAGAGTCCTGTTTACGGGTGTGTAGCGCGCCACACTTATAGACAAGAGGCTGCAGGGCATTTAAGAAATATGACCTTCTTTGTATTCTAGATCGTGCGATAGAGCTATGCTATCAGGTTTCCATATTCTCTTCCAAATCCTATGTTATGGTTTCAGTAATGTCGATGAAGAGAGCAGCTTCAGATAGTGGGGGCACTAAGAAGGCCCCTAGAGTATCTCCAGAGCCGAGTAAGGGGAGCCTCAGCTATTCGATTGAGACTGATCCGTCGGAAGACCCAGCAACAATTCCTCCAGAGTTCCTGACCCCCAGAGCAGAGGATCCCACGGAGGACAGCTATGATACAGATCCGTCGGAGGACCCAGCAACAATTCCTCCAGAGTTTCTGACCCCTAGAGTAGAGGACCCCACGGACGGTAGCTATGATACAGATCCCTCGGAGGATCCGGCGACGATTCCTCCAGAGTTTCTTACCTCCAGGGAGGAGGATAGTTACGACACAGACCCATCGGAGCATTCTTCTGGGACACCGGAGGAGGAGACTTCCGGGGATATGCCAGCTGCTCCTGTGATGGAGCACTATGTCAGACAGGCCTCCCCGGAAAGTGCTACGGATTACTCCTGTCCTTTGTCCTGGTCATCATTGAACCAGGAATTGCCTGGTTATCTATACTCCTCCGATTCGGATGCGGGAAATGACGGGAGTCAAACTAGTGGAGAGCAGACAGATGAGGATGAGGAGCACACTTCACATGGCAGCTCCCTGGACCAGGCCTGAGATTGATCGGCTACAGGTATATGAGATTTTCTTTGAAACTTTCTATGTATACGTAATCTTTGCAAAATACTAATTAGTGACGGCAGACAAAAATTCAAAAGGGGCCAAAGACTTAGCGGTTGTGAATAATGGCGATTGAGATGTCTCCGCCACCAGTGCGAATTTAGAAACCCCGGATAAAAGATAATCATATGTATGGATAGGAGTAAATAGTGAAGATTTAAACAAAGGCACTATGGTAATTGTATGGTCAGGAAAGTGAAGATAGGAGTGGGACCCGATGTGAGGACGTTTTGGGAAGTTGCTAGAACCCCGACTTACCTTAAATTATGTGACAAAGGTCGTGCAGGGCAGTCCATATAATTATACCAGCATTTACGCATTTAAATGCACCAAAGTTTCGAGGTTAAGCGTGGTAAGGTGGGAGGATGGGTGACCCCCTGGGAAATATGCTGAAAATTTCATAAATGTGGGAACAAGAGACGAATGTGAAATTAAGTAGCCTAAAGTAAATTAGAGTGTGTCAAGTGGTTAGAAACCCTACAGAACTCGTGTAGGCTGAGACGGACTAGACTTGCAGAAGGGAAGAAAGCATGACAGAGCTTCAGGACTAAAGAAAGTTTGATTAGCTTTTGGAAGTGTTTGTCAGTAAAATAGTGGTGGAAATGTATATATGTACACGACATCTTATCTGTGACTGTAGAACACTAACAAACAGTGTCGCGATGCATAGAATATGCTAGCTGAATGAAATTCAAAAGACGTGATGAAGGATATAAGTACGGATGTCACAGGGTAAGACAGATGCCGAACCCACACTAGTTAAGGCTAGAAGGCCCTAATGCGGTGATATACGGGAATGTATCTAGCGAGGGAATAGACGCGGCAGACTCCGCGAAAAAGGGATTACAATTGTAAAAGATCTCGGAAGGCGACAATTATTTAAAGGGCATAGGCGTGTGTAGACCCTCTTAATAAAGGGGGGGAGAACATGTTAGGTGTTATGTACCGTATTTTATACGTTCGGATATCCCAAAGTGGTCGTGACGAAGTAAAGGGAATGACCATTTTCAAAAAAAATTATTATAATGTATAAGTTGTTGTGAATATTATTTACGAACATTGGTAGTATGGAAATATTGAGAAAGGTTAAGGGTAAAAGGGAAATTCGCAAAGTGGTCAATGGAAATAATGTGGAAGGCTAGGGGTAAAATGGGAATTCCGCCAAGTTCATGAAAATTCAAGAGAGGGCCACATGGTCACATGGTGTGTGGTGTATGCCATATTTAATTAATTAATAAGGGTAATTTTGTATGTGCATGTTTGAGACTTGCAAGAGAAGACAATTGGCCTTCTTGAATTAATTTCAAGAAAAATCAAGAAAAATCAAGAAAAAGGTGGAAAACTCTAGAGAGGGAAGGAAAGGGGCATGAGGCCATAATTGAGGGACTAAAGCATAAATATGGAAGAAAATGGGGGAAAGTATATATATATATATATATATATATATATATATATATATATGAGACTAAGTCATAAAAGGAAGGTTAATTCATTAGTAGCCTAGTCTAGAAAACTCAAGAAAGATGATAAAAAAGGGGGCAGTCGGCTAAAGAGAGGGGCTGGCCGAAACTTGCCCCTCAATTTTGATCATGGAAAATTCTTTCCTCCTAGTTTTCCTACTAAGTGGGAAGTCCTTTACAACATGGAGTGTTCATGGGAGCAAAAAGAACTCATATTCATACAAGTTCTAGCCAAGTGAAGAACCAAGGAAGAAGGTAAGAGTTCATCCTCTTTTATATGTTGTGAATGTTTGTGTGTGTTGTAGCATATGAAAATAAGTGAAATTCGTGAAGAAAACGGATGAAGGGGTGTGGCCGTATATATATGGTGTGTATGGCCGTGTATATTGTGTGTTATGTTGGAATGATGAATAAAGTTTATCTAATGTTATGGTTGTTGTAGTATGTAGGGAAGAATGAAAGTCATGAAAATATGATGTTATGTGTGTTTGGCCGTGCATGTGTGTGTTTAGTAATGTGTATGCAAAGTGGGGTTGGAGTGATGAATCAATGGTATTCAACATGTTTGTGTTGGTGTTATGTGTAGCGATGGATGCAATTATATGAAAAATGTGTAAGAAGTCATTGTGGTCGAGAATGGTGTTGATTGGTGTAATTTGATATTCTAGTTGTCGCCGTTATGAATTATGTGATATTGAATGAAGGGTGTTGTCAAAGTAAATGAATACTAATGATAAGTAAATGTATGGTTGAGGTTGAAGTTGAAGGTCTCGGAGGAAATAGTATGTTGATTAAGTTGTTGGAATATTGTGTGAAATGAATTGAATTGAATGTTGGAATGTATGTTGAATGGAATGTTAATGTTGTTGATAAGAATTGTTGGTATTGTTGATAGTTTGGCCGGGTTGAATTCCCGGGATTGTTATTGATTAAGAATTGACCAAGTTGAACTTGGTGGGATGGCACATTTACAGGGGAAATGCTGCCGAAATTTCGGCAGACAAAGTGTTACCTTAAAGAATCAACTTCTAAATGCCCTAATTAAGTTTTGGTAAACATGAACAATTTGTAGATTTTGGCGGATTTGGAACGTGAATTTGGAGTCGCATAAGAAGCAGAAAAGGTATGTAAGGCTTTACCCTCCTTTCTTTGGCATGTCTTAGATGTAATAGGATTGGATACGGGCCTCGAGGACGATCCTATCCCTAGAAATCCAAAACTGAGTTTGGCCCTTTTTCATTCAGTAAGATTGAACTCAAAATGTTATCAAATGTTGAGAAACTACCTAAACAGCTAGAAATTGCACCAATGTGATCCGACTACCCTAAAACCCTCACAAGTGACGTCATGAAATGTAATGTACGTAAATTTGGTACGCCGCCTCATTTGACCCGAGGTGGGCCCATTGTCCCCGGCTTTTCCTTATTGTTCCGTTTGATCTACTTTGAAGCAGAACCCAAAGAAAACTTTTGATCCTTATTCCGTTCATCGAATGACAAGTACCGTAACTGTGCTAACGAGGATACTCCTATGATGACAATGATAATGATGATGTTAAGAAAGAGAATGTGCCTATGGTAAGTACGATAAGAATGATTCCATGACTAAGAGCCTTGAGCTAAGAATTTAAAGTGAATGCGAGAATGTTATACTAGTTCCTGAACCTCAACTGTATTCCTTAGCTATGACACTAGTTTCTAAAAGACTTCAAAACATATGAATTGGCGGTTATAATGTCCATGATTTCACTCTATGCTCCCTCTTAAGGCTGTTTCCCGTTGGCAGTCTCGCCTTAAAATACTCGTTCCTTCAAGGTGAGACAAAGTGACCATGATTATTCCATAATGTAATCGGAGGTCACCGACCTTACGTCACTCCGATGGACACATGACTTTCTTTGGGCTCTCATGCATACCAATTGTATGACATATGTATATGAATGTGAATATGTATATGTATATGTATATGTATATGGGGAAAGGGGAAGGGCCACTGTTATATCACCACCTGATTCAGCTGGATTTCGTCTCGGACGCGGGATATGGGAGAGCCGGATACGGCGTCTGTATATGTGATATGTATATAAAATGTTGGGACACTGTTGGGGAGGGGGGGTGAGAGCCGATGTATTCGGCGTCTGTAAATGTGAGTAAAGGATACCGTTTTCTGAAATGTTCTGTTTTCTGTACATGTAAATAAGTACTGTTTTTCTGAAAAGGGACTAAGCATGCATGGCATCTGCCTGAAAGGCATTCATATGTACAGGTTACTCCTGTCCCAAGATAAGCTCCACATGTCTACTCTGTTATCATTCATACTGTATATTCTTTTATTATGTCACTATTCATGCCTTACATACTCAGTACATTACTCGTACTGACCCCTCTTCTTCGGGGGCTGCGTTCATGCCGCGCAGGTACTCCCAGATGATTAGAAGACCTTACTGAAGACGTCCCAGCGGAGATGGCGAACTCCATTTGTCCCGGAGAATTGCCAGGTCCAAGTATATGCTATGATGTTTTGTTCTATGTTAGAGACTTTGCAGACAGAGTCATGGGTATTGGGTTGTCAGTCTGTAAGCGGCTCCAGCAGCCGATATGCTATTATGTTTCATGTCACGAGTCTTACATGATGTCAGAGTTTACTTATGAAAAGAAAAAAAAATATTGGAGAGCTTACTATGTATTTCTTTCTTAATTGATTCAAGAGTTTCTATATGTAACAAGAGTCAGCGGGTTCGCTCGGCTCCAGATATGGAGTCGGGTGCCCATCACACCCTAGTAAAGTCGGGGTGTGACAAAGTGGTATCAGAGCAGGTCGGTCTAAGGGGTTGTCTGCAAAGTCGTGTCCAGTAGAGTCTTGTTTATGAGTGTGAAGCCGGCCACATTTATAAACAGGAGGCTGCGGGGCATCTAGGAAATGTTGACCTTCTTTCTGTCTCAGATCGTGCGATAGAGCCAAGTCATAGGAAATAAGATTCCTTATACTAACCGTCAATTTTCGCAGACGCTCAGTGATGACGAAAGAAGACAAGTGCCGAGATGGCAAGTTACAAAGGTAAGTCTGGATGATTGTTCTGTTACCTGAACTGGAAGTACTGAATGGCGGGGATGTGCCATAGAGTTGTACGTTCTGTAAGGCATTGATGACATTGGCTGTATATAGATTTTGAAAAGTAAGAATGGTAAAGGAGGTTTGTTAGAATAGGTACGCCTAACGGGAAGAGACGGGGACAGAAATACTGTAAATAAGTAATAAGCGAGAAGCGTTGCTCCAGAGGGTTATGGATTCGGGCGTGGCGACGAAGGTGGGGTCACTACTATTGAGAATCTGGGAGTCCAGAATAGGAGGTAGTCATACACACAGGCGGAAGGTGAACATCGGGAATCAAAAAGGGTAAAACGGTAATTTTAAAAGAAAGGACGTGTTACGAAAATGTTTCGGAGCCTGTAAGACTTCGACCTGCCCCGGAACAGGTAATAAAGGTCATGTGAGGGAGCTGACGCGAAAATATCAGCGTTAAGACACCGAATTCCAGCGAAGTTTTTAGGTTAAGCGTGCTTAGGTGGGAGCAATCCTATGATGGGTGACCCCCTGGGAAGTTGGTGAGAAATTTTATGAATCGAGACATAAGAGACAAATGAAAAGCTAGGGTAGTCTAAGGAAAAACTAGAGTGTATGGGACGATTAGAGACCGCAAGAAGACACGTAGAACAAGGCAGACAGGCTCGGTGAAGGGACATAAAGTGCACCACAGTCCCGGGATTAGGATAGGCTTGAACAACGCTTGGAAGTATTTTGTGAACTAGTTGATAGTAAATATTTATGTATATATGAATGTGTAAGATATCCCGTAAATGACTGTATTGGTGGCATGCGAGCCCCAACAACCGAAACTACGGAAAGAAAGGTATTGATCACGCAAAGGTGCAGAAGTGCGAGTGACAACAAGAATAAATAGCGCCACCATCATAAGGTAAATTGTTATTATTTTACCGTAGGTTAGAATTGAAAGACTTAGAGTAGCGATACTTGGAAAGGAAAAAGAGTAAATGGATGGAAGATAGAAAGCTTAAATGTAGGAAAAAGGTGAGAGTTAAGAAAACCTTAGTGAGTGAGACCACCGCGAGAAATTGATGATAAAAGTACGAGACCATTAGGATGAAAATTCAAGTAGGCATATGAGACGAGATAGAGTGAGGTAAAAGGAAACAAGGAGAAATGTGGAGAGGTTGAGAGTTGATTTCAACAAGTAGGTCTAAGAGAATGGTGACCAGGGTAGAGGAATGTGAAGTAAGAGAAGGAATGCTCGGGATGGTGATGGTGTCAAGGTGAAAGATCTGTAAGAGGACAATTATGTAGCTATAGTAATATGCTTAGAGGTTTAAGAAAGTAACGGGGCGCTGAAGAAATACGGACGCACGGTTACCTCACGAACACGTAGTTAAGAAAGAATTACGAGCAAGAGAGTTAAGCAAGAAAAAGGACGAGTGAAGGATAGAAAGGTATATGCGAAGACTTCATAAAGGACTATGAGCATATAAGGAACCCCTTAAAGGGGGGGAGACCATATTAGGCTTACAAGGAATAACGATGAACGAAATGAGCACTAACACATGAAGCCAAGGACAAGTATAGACGTATTAAGAGGAATGAGGTAAAGGACAAGGAGTGAGCATGAAGGAAAGGACGGCTACGAAGGGATCCTCCCGAAATATTAGGACACCCCATAAGACCAGTTGAACATTCGAGGACGAATGTGCTAAAGGGGGGGAGGATGTTATGTCCCGTATTTTATAGATTCGGATATCCCAAAGTGGTCGTGAAGAAGTAAAGGGAATGACCATTTTCAAAAAAATTTATTATAATGTATAAGTTGTTGTGAATATTATTTACGAACATTGGTAGTATTGAAATATTGAGAAAGGTTAAGGATAAAAGGGAAATTCGCAAAGTGGTCAATGGAAATAATGTGGAAGGCTAGGGGTAAAATGGGAATTCCGCCAAGTTCATGAAAATTCAAGAGAGGGCCACATGGTCACATGGTGTGTGGTGTATGCCATATTTAATTAATTAATAAGGGTAATTTTGTATGTGCATGTTTGAGGCTTGCAAGAGAAGACAATTGGCCTTCTTGAACTAATTTCAAGAACAATCAAGAAAAAGGTGGAAAACTCTAGAGAGGGAAGGAAAGGGACATGAGGCCATAATTGAGGGACTAAAGCATAAATATGGAAAAAAATGGGGGAAAGTATATATATGTATATGAGACTAAGTCATAAAAGAAAGGTTAATTCATTAGTTGCCTAGTCTAGAAAACTCAAGAAAGATGAAAAAAAAAAGGGGGCAGTCGGCTAAAGAGAGGGGCTGGCCGAAACTTGCCCCTCAATTTTGATCATGGAAAATTCTTTCCTCCTAGTTTTCCTACTAAGTGGGAAGTCCTTTACAACATGGAGTGTTCATGGGAGCAAAACGAACTCACATTCATACAAGTTCTAGCCAAGTGAAGAACCAAGGAAGAAGGTAAGAGTTCATCCTCTTTTATATGTTGTGAATGTTTGTGTGTGTTGCAGCATATGAAAATAAGTGAAATTCGTGAGAAAACGGATGAAGGGGTGTGGCCGTGAGATATATATATGGTGTGTATGGCCATGTATATTGTGTGTTATGTTGGAATGATGAATAAAGTTTATCTAATGTTATTGTTGTTGTAGTATGTAGGGATGAATGAAAGTCATGAAAATATGAAGTTATGTGTGTTTGACCGTGCATGTGTGTGTTTAGTAATGTGTATGCAAAGTGGGGTTGGAGTGATGAATTAATGGTATTCAACATGTTTGTGTTGGTGTTATGTGTAGCGATGGATGAAATTATATGAAAAATGTGTAAGAAGTCATTGTGGTCGAGAATGGTGTTGATTGGTGTAATTTGATATTCTAGTTGTCGCCGTTATGAATTATGTGATATTGAATGAAGGGTGTTGTCAAAGTAAATGAATACTAATGATAAGTAAATGTATGGTTGAGGTTGAAGTTGAAGGTCCCGGAGGAAATAGTATGTTGATTAAGTTGTTGGAATATTGTGTGAAATGAATTGAATTGAATGTTGGAATGTATGTTGAATGGAATGTTAATGTTGTTGATAAGAATTGTTGGTATTGTTGATAGTTTGGCTGGGTTGAATTCCCGGGATTGTTATTGATTAAGAATTGGCCAAGTTGAACTTGGTGGGATGGCACATTTACAGGGGAAATGCTGCCGAAATTTCGGCAGACAAAGTGTTACCTTAAAGAATCAACTTCTAAATGCCCTAATTAAGTTTTGGTAAACATGAACAATTTGTAGATTTTGGCGGATTTGGAACGTGAATTTGGAGTCGCATAAGAAGCAGAAAAGGTATGTAAGGCTTTACCCTTCTTTCTTTGGCATGTCTTAGATGTAATAGGATTGGATACGGGCCTCGGGGACGATCCTATCCCTAGAAATCCAAAACTGAGTTTGGCCCTTTTTCATTCAGTAAGATTGAACTCAAAATGTTATCAAATGTTGAGAAACTACCTAAACAGCTAGAAATTGCACCAATGTGATCCGACTACCCTAAAACCCTCACAAGTGACGTCATGAAATGTAATGTACGTAAATTTGGTACGCCGCCTCATTTGACCCGAGGTGGGCCCATTGTCCCCGGCTTTTCCTTATTGTTCCGTTTGATCTACTTTGAAGCAGAACCCAAAGAAAACTTTTGATCCTTATTCCGTTCATCGAATGACAAGTACCGTAACTATGCTAACGAGGATACTCCTATGATGACAATGATAATGATGATGTTAAGAAAGAGAATGTGCCTATGGTAAGTACGATAAGAATGATTCCATGACTAAGAGCCTTGAGCTAAGAATTTAAAGTGAATGCGAGAATGTTATACTAGTTCCTGAACCTCAACTGTATTCCTTAGCTATGACACTAGTTTCTAAAAGACTTCAAAACATATGAATTGGCGGTTATAATGTCCATGATTTCACTCTATGCTCCCTCTTAAGGCTGTTTCCCGTTGGCAGTCTCGCCTTAAAATACTCGTTCCTTCAAGGTGAGACAAAGTGACCATGATTATTCCATAATGTAATCGGAGGTCACCGACCTTACGTCACTCCGATGGACACATGACTTTCTTTGGGCTCTCATGCATACCAATTGTATGACATATGTATATGAATGTGAATATGTATATGTATATGTATATGTATATGGGGAAAGGGGAAGGGCCACTGTTATATCACCACCTGATTCAGCTGGATTTCGTCTCGGACGCGGGATATGGGAGAGCCGGATACGGCGTCTGTATATGTGATATGTATATAAAATGTTGGGACACTGTTGGGGAGGGGGGGTGAGAGCCGATGTATTCGGCGTCTGTAAATGTGAGTAAAGGATACCGTTTTCTGAAATGTTCTGTTTTCTGTACATGTAAATAAGAAGTACTGTTTTTCTGAAAAGGGACTAAGCATGCATGGCATCTGCCTGAAAGGTATTCATATGTACAGGTTACTTCTGTCCCAAGATAAGCTCCACATGTCTACTATGTTATCATTCATACTGTATATTCCTTTATTATGTCACTATTCATGCCTTACATACTCAGTACATTACTCGTACTGACCCCTCTTCTTCGGGGGCTGCGTTCATGCCGCGCAGGTACTCCCAGATGATTAGAAGACCTTACTGAAGACGTCCCAGCGGAGATGGCGAACTCCATTTGTCTCGGAGAATTGCCAGGTCCAAGTATATGCTATGATGTTTTGTTCTATGTTAGAGACTTTGCAGACAGAGTCATGGGTATTGGGTTGTCAGTCTATAAGCGGCTCCAGCAGCCGATATGCTATTATGTTTCATGTCACGAGTCTTACATGATGTCAGAGTTTACTTATGAAAAGAAAAAAAAAATATTGGAGAGCTTACTATGTATTTCTTTCTTAATTGATTCAAGAGTTTCTATATGTAACAAGAGTCAGCGGGTTCGCTCGGCTCCAGATATGGAGTCGGGTGCCCATCACACCCTAGTAAATTCGGGGTGTGACATTAGTCCTAAAATGGACTATGACGATTCAAGTTCCAATAAAGAGGACCTATTAACTCAGGACTAGGGTTTGAAGTATGTTGGGGTATTGTGAAGGTTACGAAAGGGCGCAAAAATAAGTTGACAGCAGGTGTAATATGAGCTACAAGAGATACCTGGAAAGGTCGCCGAATATAAACGACAACTGAGACGGCACTAGGTGAGGATTTGTACAGTAGGATGTGTAAGTCATTAATCGGTTGGTTTGGTATTAGCGGAGCTAACTCAAGTGACCTACGACATAAAGGCAACCTAAGCTCCTAAAATGGCTATGTTAAGCGACATGTGAGATATCTACGAAGGAGACCTCCCCGAAGTATTATAATACATTATGAGGTTAGTTTAACATTCGAGGACGAATGTTCTAAAGGGGGGAAGGATGTTATATCCCGCATTTTTGTGTAATCGGATGATTCAAGATAACTGCGGGAAGATAACAAGTAAGGCCTTATTTTCATTTTGTTTTGCATACAAGTTGCTTATGAAGAATTTTGAAGTGGAAACGTTAAGGAAGGCTAGGGGCAAAAAGGGAAATTCGCGATATGACTCATGGAAATATGGAGAGAGACTAAGGGTAAATTTGGAATTTGAAAAAATAAAAATCCTTCATGAGTTGTCAGACCCAAATGCATATATGGACTTGGGAATTAAAATGGGCCATTTGAGTCATCCAATTGGAGTGGGCTTAGGCCCAACTAGAAGTTTAAGAGACCAAATAAAAGATGACTTAGTCATCTTTTCCATGGGACTTTCTAGACTTTTCAAGAAAACAAAGAACAAGAGAAAAAGGAGAAATTTTCCAAGGCCATTCGGCCAAGAGCAAGTTCCACAAGAAACTTGGAACAAAATTTCTTTAAAAATCATTTTCTACTAATTGAAGGGTTCCTAGCAAAGTGAAGTTGTCTTTGGAGCAAGAAAAACCCATATTCTTGCAAGTTGTGAGTTCTATCCAAGTGAAGAAGTGAGGAAGAAGGTAAGGTTTAATTCTTTCTTTATATGTTATGGATATTGGTGCATGTTGTAGTGTACAAAAAATGGATGAAATTCATGAGGAATATGAATATAGGGGTGTGGCCGTGCATGTATGTGTGTGTGTAGAAATCATGTTTTAATTATTTTATCTAGTATTGGGTTGTTATTGTTGTGGGTGTTATGTTAATAATGGAAGTTGGATGATTTTAGTGAAGTTGTAGCCATGTGTGCATGATGTTGTTAGTGCGTAAATTATTAAGTTGTTATTGTTTTTATTGGGGTTGAAAGGTCTTGAAGGAAGTAGTATATTGATTGAGTTGTTAGAATGTATCATGGATTGAATATGGAAATTGTTAGAATGGTTGTTGACATTATGTTGATAGTTTGGCCGGGTTGAATTCCCGGATTGTTGTTGATTGAAATTGGCCAAATTAGATTTTGGGGATGGTGTATTTACAGGGGAAGTGCTGCCGAAATCTCGGTAGACAAGTGTTACTTTGAGATTCCACTTCTAAATGCTCTAATTAAGGTTTGGTAAATGTGACCAATTTGTAGATATTGGAGGATTTGAAACTTGAATTTGGAATAGCATAAGGAGCGGAAAAAGGTATGTAAGGATTCACCCTTCCTTCTTTGGCATGTCTTAGACATACTAGGTTTGAATACGAGCCTCGGGGACGATCCTATTCCTAGAAATCCGAGATTGAAATTGGCCCTTTTTCATTCAATAGAATTGAATTAAGTTTTTCCTATCTTATTGAAACAATTGCATCTAACATCTACAACTTGTTAAATGAAATCGGATTACACTAAAGCCTTCACAAGTGTCGTAATTATTCTAATGAGAATATTTCTATGACGATTACGATGAATATGTTCTACAATGACATGGATGATGTCAAGGAAGAAAATGTTTATATGAAGAATATGACAATGATGATTCCATGATTAAAGGTTCCAA
This sequence comes from Lycium barbarum, assembly GCF_019175385.1. Classification (NCBI taxonomy): domain Eukaryota; kingdom Viridiplantae; phylum Streptophyta; class Magnoliopsida; order Solanales; family Solanaceae; genus Lycium; species Lycium barbarum. The sequence goes on from NC_083346.1 coordinate 66,442,088, forward strand.
GTTCATGATTTCAGTGACGATATGAGAACGTTGAGCCATTTCTTGAATTCTCAACTCTATTCATGAATTATGACTATTTTTAAAGATTCCAAAGTATACAAAACAACACCTTATGATCCTGTTTTATGTTTTCTCGTGATATTACTCTCCATTAGTAGTCTCGCCTTATAATATTAGTTCCTTCAAGGTGAGACATGACGATCATGATTATTCCATAATGTAATCGGGGGCTACCGACCTTACGTCACTCCGACGCGAACATGGTTTTCTTGGACTCTCATGCATGTTGTATACATGTTATAAGTATATGTAAATGTATATGGGGAAGATGGGGAAAGGTAAGGCGCTATAGACGCATAGCCACCTGGTCAGTTGGAGTATGGTACATGATATCGTCCCGGACGCGGGATATATGGTTAAATGGACCGGAGCTGACGCCTCGGCAATATGATATGATCTATGTTATATATATATGAAAAGAAATGATTTCCAAGAAAGCAAAGTATTATATGTATGTGGATCGGGCTGCACGTGCCGCAGCAATATGTTATAGTATATGCACATATGGATCGGGCTGCACGTTCCGCAGCGCTAAACATGCATGGTATCAGCCAACGTACACTTATATGTACAGGTTATGTTTCTACCTCATGACATGCGCTATATCTCTTTTATGTCATTATCCCTGTTCTATATTTGTCGTATGTTATTATTCATGCCTTACATACTCGGTACATTAGTCGTACTGACGTCCCTTCTTGTGGACGCTGCGTTTCATGTCGCGCAGGTCAGCAGGTAGACAGATTTGACTCCTAGGAGCTCCATCAGCAGTACTGTGGCAGCGCTCTAGTTGTTCCGGAGCCTCGGTTTCTTGGTACTACTTTTGTGTATATATTCGGGCACGGTAGAACCCGGCCCTTCTTGTATATGTGGATGTACTTTGTTTAGAGGCTCGTAGACAGATATGTACAGTAAGATGTTTTGTACCTTAGTTGTCCTCGTCGTTGTATAAGGTGCTAGCAAAGTTTATTAGTCCATGTTTACAATTATGCTATTAATGTTAGCGTTAAGTAACAGAAAAAAAAAGGATACGGTATAGTCTATACAGCCCACCTAGTAGTAAAAGTATGATACGAGATAAGGGGTGCTCGGTACAAGTATCGGGTACCCGTCGCGGCCCCTAGTTGGGTCGTGACAGTCTGTGTGATTTGTCGCGTGTGTCGCCCCGTACGTTATAACAGCTTTAGCGACTTATGTATATGTTTGTGTATGTACATGTCTTCATGGGATTTGCCTTATATCTGTATAAATCTGTGTACGCTAAATCTGGATTAGTTATTTGTATGCCAATTCTGGTAGGTAAGTGTATGCGGTGCCCAGCTCGGGCACTAGTCACGGCCCACGGGGTTGGGTCGTGACAAAAGTGGTATCAGAGCGGTTTGTCCTCGGAATGTCTACAGGCCGTGTCTAGTAGAGTCTTGTTTATCGGTGTGTGGTGCACCACATCTATAAACAGGACGCTACAGGACATCTAGGGTTTTACCCTTCTTTGGATCTTAGGATGGTTTTCTTCCAACGAATTGTTATGTCTACAGTGAAGCTCCAACAGAGCAATAGCGTCAACATTTTGGGAAATTGTTTCTGATCCTCTTCCTACAGGTGATTGTAGATTGACAAAAGATGAAGAGGGCAGCTTCAGATACTGGGGGCATTAAGAAGGCCCCTAGGGTATCTCCAGAGCCGAGTAAGAGGAGCCTCAGCTATTCGATTGAGACTGATCCGTCGGAGGACCCAGCAACAATTCCTCCGGAGTTTCTGACCCCCAGAGCAGAGGATCCCACGGAGGGCAGCTATGATACAGATCCTTCGGAGGATCCGGCGACGATTCCTCCAGAGTTTCTTACCTCTAGGGAGGAGGATAGTTATGATACAGACCCATCAGAGCATTCTTCTGGGACACCAGAGGAGGAGATTTCCGGGGACATGCCAGCCGCTCCTGTGATGGAGCACTATGTCAGACAGGCCTTCCCGGAGAGTGTTACGGACTACTCCAGTCCTTTTTCCTGGCCATCAGTGAACCAGGAATTGCCTGGTTATCTATACTCCTCCGATTCGGATGCGGGAAATGATGGGAGTCAAACGAGCGGAGGGCAGACAGATGATGATGATGAGCTCACTTCACATGGCAGCTCCCCGGACCAGGCCCGAGATTGATCGGCTATAGGTATATGAGTTTTCTTTGGAATTTTTATGTATACGTAACCTCTGTAAAGTACTATTTAATGACGGCAAACGGAAATTTAAAAGGGTCAAAGACTTAGTGGTTATGAGTAATGGCGACTGAGATGTCTCCGCCACCATTGTGAATCTAGAAACCCCAGATGAAAGATAATCATATGTATAGATGGGAGTGAATAGTGAAGATTTAAAAAGGGGCAATATGGTAATTGTATGGTCAGAAAAGTGAAAATCGAGGTGGGACCCGCTGCGAGGACGTTTTGGAAGTTGTTAGAACCCCGACTTACCTTAAATTATGTGACGAAGGTCGTGCGGGGCAGTCGATATAATTATACCGGCATTCACGCATTTAAATGCACTAAAGTTTCGAGGTTAAACGTGCTAGGGCCAGAGCAATTCTGGGATGGGTGACCCCCTGGGAAGTAAACTAAAATTTTCACAAGTGCAGGTATGAGAGACAAATGGGAAATTTGGGGTAACCTAGAGGAAATTAAAATATGTGGAGTGGCTAGAAACACTTATAGAGGTCAGGTAGGCTAAGGCAGGCTCGGCCGGTAAAGAAGAAGGAAGCGCAACACAGTTCTGGAATCAGAGTGAGTTTGAATAGCATTTGGAAAGGTTTTGTGAGCAAAATGGTAGTAAATGCATAAGTATGCATAGGATATCCCGTTTATGACTGTATCGATCAGCAGGCGGGCCCCAGCAGCTAGTGTGCGATATATGAAAGACATTAGCTGAAGGGAATTTAAGAGACAAATGAAAAGCTAGAATAGCCTAAATGAAATTAGAGTATATGGGATGGTTGGAGACCAAAAAAAAAAAATCCACATAGCACGCGACAGGCCAGACCAGAGAAGAGACGGAAAGTGCGTCACAACTTTGGAATTAGGAGAGGCTTGAATAGTGTTTGGAGATATTTTGTGGGCAAGGTAGTAGCAATCATACATACATATATATATGAATGTGTAGGATATCCTACATGTGCTCATATCGGTGGACATGTGTGTCCTTGCGACCGGTGCTACGATATGGAAGACACCAATTGAGTAAGGATACTGAAGTCCAAGTAACGACAAGGTGAATGGTACAAGTGTTACAAGATAAGATGTTATTATTTTCACTACAGGTCAAGGTTGGAAATTTTAACACAATGATATTTGGAAAGAGAAGGTAAGTGCGTAGATGGAAGATAAAGAGATCAAAGTGCCGGAAAAGGGTGAAAGGCAAGAAACCTCGGTGAGTGAAAGGACTAATAGTTGATAAAAGGATATGGGAAGGTCGACAAGAATGATGATATGGTCATAAGATAAAAGGAAAACTTATGACATGGAGTTTTCGACCTGTTATGTGTAGAGTTGGAAAGAAAGACAAGGAATGAGATATAACCGAAAATGAGGATACTCGAAGATTGTGACATAAGGGAACCCCTTATAAAAGGGGGGAGAACATATTATAGTAGACCTAGAAAGGAAGCATAACATTTTCAAGCGCCACGAAACGAAATTCATTAGGTCGGGGTCGGAGTTCAAGCGTATCGGCATATCAATTGACAATGAGTATACTGGGAGGCCTATATTGACGGGCAATAACGTCCGGTGATCGAGTATTACCATCTTGAAAGAGTGCAAGGTATATAGCAAGTGGAAGTAACCTAAACAGTCTATTGATGACTCAAGAATAAAGTTGACGGTAATTAAGATAGTGCTAAAGATTATGGGTAAAAGACCTTGGAAAATATGATGATCAGGAAGTGGATGCTTATAGAAGGGAAGGAATATGACAAGATAGAAAGAGCGAACTTTGATATGAGTGGGATATGTAAAGTAGAATGAATCAGGAGATGAAAGGACTATGTCTGAGATCGAATATATTTTATATGAATTAAGCAGGGGCGGCTATGCAGCTTACAAGAATTTATGTGCTAAAGCAAGCCAAATGAGTGAATACTTGATAAGAGGAGTAAGGGTTCAATGATAACAATGTAGTTACGATATCTTGGATACGATACTTACCAAGTTACCAGGTAAAATTGCTAAGAGCAAAAACCGCAGAGAAAGGACAATAAAAGAGTTTGAAGTAAAGACAAAGCGAAAGACATGGTACATATATTAGAAAGTAGACTGACACTGGTTCCGCCACTAGCTAAGGCCGAGATGTTCTAGCACAACGATGTTCGGGAATAGGAAGAAAGCGAGTACGTAAAGGAGGACAGTAATGGTAACGTTTGGGGAAATTTTGAAGGAAAGAAAGAGACCTCCCCGAAGTATTATGAGACCCCATAAGGTCAGTTGAACATTCGAGGACGAATGTTCTAAAGGGGGGGAGGATGTTATATCCCGTAATTTTGCATATTCGGAAAATTTGAAATAATTGTGACTTTTAAGAGATAAGGCCATATTTTGATTCTATTTAATATATACGTTGTTCATGGAAAATGTTGATGCGGAAATATGGAGGAAGCCCAAGGGCAAAATTAGGAATTTGGAAATTGGGTTCATGAATTACAAAAATTAGCCACAAAGTAATTCGGCTTGGAAAAAAAAAAGCCCATGGAGGTGGCCGGCCATAGGGGGGCCTTGGGCCAAGCCCAAGTGTAAAATTAATCCAAGTATTAAAAGAGAGGAGCATAAATATTTCATGACATTTCAAGAAACTTCAAGAAAACAAGAAAGAATAAGGAGAAAAGGCCACCCCATTCGGCCATGACAATGGAAATTTAGCCCATTGAAATCTTGTCTTAAAAATTATTTTCTTCTAGTATTCCTACTAATTCAAGGGCCCTCTTCAACGTGGTATAGTTGTTTCGGATGATAGGTCATTCATTTCATCGTTTCCGCACCTTGGTCAAGTGAAGAAGTTGAAGAGGAAAGGTAAGATTTAATCCCTTTTTATATGTTATGAAGGGTTCATTTACATTGTAGTATGTAGGAATGGATAGAATTCATGAAAAATATGGGGGTTTGCATGATATGGCCGTGTGTATGTAGGTATGGTGTAGGCAAGATGAATTCATTTTGTGTAGTATTCTAGTTGTGGTTATTGTGGACTCTACATTGGAAATGAAAGTTTGATGAGTTTAGTTGAAGTTGTGGGAGTTGGAAGGTGGCCGAATATATATGTGTGTGTGTGTGAGATATGAACTAAGTTCTATGTACCAATCTAGTTGTTGTTGACATGTATTCTATGATGCAAATGAGAATATGATGATTCTAGTGAAGTTGTAATTGTTGTTAAGTTGTTGTAGGAGGTTTGTGATTTTATTGTAAATTTATGTAATTATGGAAATGGAATTGTTAGGGTACAAATTGTGATTGTTGTTAATGAAATTGGAAGATAAAAATGTGTCGTGAATATTTATGTCGAAGGTTGGAGGTTTCGGGCGAATTATGGTTTTGGTGGAATTTTCGTATATTTTGTAGAATGATATGAAATGCTTTCGAATTGTATTTGAATGATCTTGAATTAGTAAATGAATATGAAAACGATGATATTGGTTTGAAAGTGTGAAGTTGGAGTAGAAGTTGTTGCATTATGTAAGAAGGGAGACTATTTATGTTAGAAAGTGTTTTGTATTGATTGTTGATGTTGTTGGTATTACTGTGGGTGTTGTTCTTGACATTTTTGGCCGAGTTAAATTCTCGGGGATGGCGCATTTACAGGGGAAATGCTGCCGAAATTTCTGTAGGCAAATGTTAATTCAAGATTGAACTTCTAAAGGCCTCTAATTAATGTTTGGTAAATGTGACCAATTGTAGATTTTGGAGAGTTTGGAGCTTGAATTTGGAGTAGCGTAAGAAGCGGAAAAGGTATGTAAAGCTTTTCCTTTCATTCTCTTGGCATGTCTTAGGTATAACAGGTTATGATTCGAGCCTCAGGGACGACCCTTATTCATTCAATACATTTGAATTAAGCACTTTATGTTTTGTTGGAAAAGCAACTTGAACCTTTGTAATTCTTACAAACGGAATCAAATTGTCCTAAAACTTCCATAGATGACTCTATAAAGTCTAATGTTCGTAATTTTGGAACGCCACCTCGACTTGACCCGGGGTGGACCCGCAATCCCCAAGATCTTTTCATATTGATCTAATTGACTTACTTTCGAGTGATATTCAAGGAGGACTTTGACTATTGTTCCGCTTATTAGAGAAGGATCGTTTTGACTATTCCATTGTGTTCCATGGTATATTTAATATGTGCAACGACCTCAGGAATTCTGCTTTGACACAATCCGTTGTAACATCTGAATGGTACATACTATGATTTCCGTCCGATTCCTCTTCGCATGATCTGTCATTTGATTATTCTATCGAGTCTTGGTAATATATTATGATGCATATGGTTTCTTACTACTCTGCTCGTGCATACCTCAATATATCTTTCACCGAGTCCCGGGTCGGGTATGCTATCGTGCGCACTCCACTGCATTGTTCACCAAGTCCCTCACTAGAGGGTCGGGTACGGTATGTGTATATCTGATGATGATATGATGATGTGATGATGTGATGATGGGTTACGGCGGCGAGGAGGGCATATGATCATTTTATCCACCGAGTCCCTCACTAGAGGGCCGGGTATGGTATGTATATATCTATATATATATATATGCATGCATATGGTATGACATACTCTTGCTACCGAGTCCCGTAATGGGCCGGGTACGATTTGTGATATTGACATACAGCTATATGTGTACATGCATATGATTCTGATATATTTATGGTACTGAGTCCCGTAGCGGGCCGGGTACGTTCTATGACCATTATGCTCATACTCCACACTTATGATTTCAGTTATGATTCTGTTCACTGCGTTTCATGCTTTACATACTCGGTACATATTCCGTACTGACCCCCTGTTCTTCGGGGGCTGCGTTCCATGCCGCGCAGGTACAGACGCTCGGTTTGCTGATCCGCCCGCCTAGGACACCTACTCTGCTGTTTGGAGTGCTCCTTGTTCGGAGCCCACGTTTTGGTATAGAATTTTGCTGTTATATATGTATATGTTTATTCAGGGGTACGGCGGGGCCCTGTCCCGTCATCTGATTCTGTTATCTCTGTTAGAGGCCTGTAGACATGTATGTGGGTCATGGGTCATTACCGGTCAGGTAAGTCTGTGTGATTTGTCGTGTGTGCCGCCCCGTACGTTATAACAGCTTTAGCGACTTATGTATATGTTTGTGTATGTACATGTCTTCATGCGATTTGCCTTATATCTGTATAAATCTGTGTACGCTAAATCTGGATTAGTTATTTGTATGCCAATTCTGGTAGGTAAGTGTATGCGGTGCCCACATTGTCATATGTTACTCCATATATTGCGGGTCGATTTAGAGTCGAGCCGGAGTCGATTAAACCTTTTGAAGTGTCTACACCCGTTGATGAATCGGTAATAGCTAGCCGAGTATATAGAAATTATATAATTATGATTTGTGATCGTCGTACCATGATCGATTTGCATGAGCTAGAAATGGTGGATTTTGATGTTATTTTGGGGATGGATTGGTTGGCTTCTTGTTATGCCAATGTTGATTGTAGAATGAAAATGGTTCGTTTCCAATTTCCGGCAGAACCAGTCCTTGAATGGAAAGGGAATACGGCGTCACCAAAAGGTAGGTTTATTTCCTATCTAAAGGCAAGGAAAATGATCACGAAATATTGTATCTATCATCTAGTTCGAGTTCAAGATGTAGAAACTGAATCGCTGACTCTTCAGACAGTTCCTGTAGTAAACGAATTTCCTGATGTGTTCCCTGAAGAGCTTCCAGGCCTTCGTCCCGAGCGGGAGATTGATTTCGCATTTGATGTTTTGCCGGGCACCAAGCCCATATCTATTCCTTCTTATAGAATGGCTCCCGCAGAATTTCTTGAGAAAGGATTTATTAGGCCTAGTTCATCCCCGTGGGGAGCACCCGTATTGTTTGTCCGAAAGAAAGATGGCACCTTGAAAATATGCATTGATTACCGGCAATTGAATAAGGTCACAATTAAGAACAAGTATCCTCTTCCGAGGATTGATGACTTATTTGATCAATTGCAAGGTGCCAAATGGTTTTAAAAGATTGATTTGAGGTCCGGGTATCATCAACTGAGAGTTAGGGAGAAAGATATCCGTAAGACAGCCTTCAGAACAAGATATGGTCATTTTGAGTTCCGGGTGATGTCAATTGGGCTAACTAATGCGCCGACGGCATTTATGGATCTGATGAACAATGTGTTCAGGCCTTTTCTGGATTTATTTGTGATCGTATTTATCGACGACATCTTGGTATATTCTAGATCCGAGGCAGAGCATGCGAATCATTTGCGTACTGTCCTCGGAGTCCTTCGAACTCGAGAGTTGTTCGCAAAGTTTTCCAAATGCGAGTTTTGGTTGAACTCAGTGGCATTTCTGGGGCATATTGTGGAAGCTGATGGTATTCGAGTGGATAGTCAAAAGATTGTAGCCGTGAAGACTTGGCCAAGGCCCACAACTCTTACGAAGGTTCGTAGCTTTCTGGGCTTAGCAGGTTATTACAGGAGATTATTTGAAGATTTTTCTTCTATTTCTGCACCACTCACAAAGTTGACCCAGAAATCGGCAAAGTTTCAATGGACAGATGCTTGTGAGCGTAGCTTCCAAGAGTTGAAAAGTAGATTGACTTCCGCCCCAGTCTTGACACTTCCAGAGGGATTGGAAGGATATGTTGTTTATTGCGATGCTTCAGGTGTTGGGCTAGGCTATGTATTGATGCAACATGGTAAGGTGATTGCGTATGCTTCAAGGCAATTACGGAAACATGAGCCGAATTATCCAACCCATGATTTAGAATTGGCCGCAGTTGTTCATGCGTTAAAGATATGGAGACATTATTTATATGGTGTCCACGTGGATATTTATACAGATCATAAGAGTCTACAGTATATCTTCAAGCAGAAAGAGCTGAATTTACGGCAACGACGATGGTTGGAATTGCTAAAAGATTATGATGTTGATATCTTGAATCACCCCGGAAAGGCAAATGTTGTAGCTGATGCTCTTAGCCGCAGATCTATGGGAAGTTTGTGTGATGTACGACTCGAGAGAGAGAAATGACTCGTGAGATCCATCAGTTAGCTAGCCTAGGAGTTCGAGTAGTAGACTCAGGTAGCAGGGGGACTACTATCCAGAATTCAGCAGCCTCATCGCTAGTGGCAGAAGTGAAAAAGCGACAATATGAAGATCCCATGCTAATGCATTACAGAGATACACTCCCTCAGAAAGAGGAGTCATCATTTGATATCACAGGAGACGGAGTTCTCCGATGCCGAGGTAGAGTATGCGTTCCTGATGTGGTTGGATTACACCACTAGATATTGAGGGAAGCTCATTGCTTCCGTTATTCTGTTCACCCCGGAGCGACGAAAATGTATCATGACCTCAAGTCAATATATATTGGTGGAATGGAATGAAGAAAGATATAGCGGAATTCGTAGCTCAATGTCCCAATTGTCAACAAGTGAAAATCGAGCACCAAAATCCGGGTGGATTGTTGCAAGCTATAGAAATCCCAACTTGGAAGTGGGAAGTGATTAACATGGACTTCATTACAGGCTTACCCCGTTCTCGCCTTAAGTATGATTCCATATGGGTGATTGTGGATAGACTCACCAAGTCAGCTCATTTCTTACCAGTCAGAACGACGCATGTGGCAGAAGATTATGCAAAGCTTTATCTTAAAGAGATAGTAAGACTCCATGGTGTTCCAGTATCTATTATCTCAGACAGAGAAAGTCAGTTTACAGCCAATTTTTGGAAGTCTTTCCAAGAGGGTCTAGGGACCCAAGTGAGCCTTAGTACGGCATTTCACCCGCAGACTGATGGACAACCGGAGCGTACCATTCAGACTCTTGAAGATATGTTGCGGGCATGTATGATAGATTTTGGAGGAAATTGGGATGACCATTTGCCACTCATCGAATTTGCTTACAATAATAGTTATCATTCTAGCATCCAAATGGCACCGTATGAAGCTTTATATGGGCAAAAGTGTAGATCCCCAATTGGGTGGTTCGAAACAGGAAAGGCTAGACTGATAGGGCTAGACTTTGTCCAGCAAGCCATAGACAAAGTCAAGCTCATACAAGATCGGTTAATATCAGCCCAAAGTCGTCAAAAGTCCTATGCAGATAATCGCCGAAGAGACTTAGAGTTCCAAGTGAAAGATTGGGTATTCTTGAAAGTGTCACCGATGAAAGGTGTAATGAGATTTGGAAAAAAGGGGAAGCTTAGTCCCCGGTACGTTGGACCTTATGAGATTGTGCGCAAAGTGGGTAAACTGGCCTACGAATTAGATCTACCTCTGGATTTGGAGTCAGTTCACCCAGTTTTCCGTGTCTCGATGCTTCGAAAATGTGTTGGAGATCCTACTAGGATCATGCCAATAAGCGATGTGCAAGTGACAGAAAAGTTGACTTATGAAGAAGTGCCCATTGCCATACTAGATAGGCAAGTACGGAGGCTTAGAAACAAAGAAGTGGCCTCAGTTAAGGTTTTATGGAGAAGCAGTAAACGAGAAGAAATGACATGGAAAGCGGAAGAAAGTATGCGATCCAGATACCCTTATTTATTTCTGCCCTTAGGAGAGATTCAAGATGAAACATCAGCGGTATGAGGTATGTATGATTTCCTTTTCATGTTTTTGGTCGTTTGTGGCCATAGATATGTTGATATTGTGACGTAGCCCGATGAGGCGATGATATTTTGGGTTGTTGTGACAGGTTTGTAGTGCCATATTATAGGGGAAACTCTGGCGAAATTTCTATAGAATCCCCGAAGACTTTAACATTCGAGGACGAATGTTCTTAAGGGGGGGGAGGGGGGGAGAATGTTACACTCGGGATTTCCCCCGTGAACGTACAGTGAATAGACTAACGAAGAATATGAGTGTATGATGTTTTAATAAGAATGGAACGACGTTTGATGACCCTAAGTAAGATTTCAAAGGCAATTGCAATGAAAGGTAGGTTATGCTCCACAATGACTAATTATAGGTTTTGGAAATGTGAAAAGTTGCAGGTTTGCATTCTGGCTAGTTGGTCGTAAAAATAAAATACGGACTTTAATATTTCATCTTCCAAAAACTTCAACTTTCTGTCAAATGCTGGACTGGTTAAAGACGACTTGGAATACGGACCGTAAACTGAAATACGGCCCGTAAACTGAGTCGTAAACCACCATGTCCTCAGCCCGACTTTCTGTTTCTATCATCCTTAAATACGACAATACGGACTGTAAACTGTGTTTACGACCACTGTACACTTTCGACGACTGTTCATTTAAGATCAGATTTTGGGTTATGAATAAGAGACCAAGTTCATTATTTCATTTCCACATGACACCCCCTTCTCTCTAAAACCTCTCTCTACATTTATTCCATAAGGATTCAAGGATTATTAGTGAACAACAACATAAACTAAGTGAATCAAGTATAAGAAAACCTATTAAGGATCATACAAGTCAAGAAATCTCATTGGAGATAAACTAGGGTTTTTCTCAAGTGGAGTATTATCAACCAAGGCTTGTTCCTACGACATATAAGGTAAGATTTATGATGTTTCTATGTTGTTTAAGGTATTTAAGAGTTGAAATACTTGGATTGTAGAGAGGTATGGCAAAATGGGTCATGAATGTGGAATAGTGCCATTTTGAGAAATAGTTTGAATTGAGTTATGAGTCTTGATGTATTGTAATGTAAATGTGTTATAAATGATGTTGAGAACATGAGATGAGCAATGTACGTGAATGGACATAGTCGTGCGTTACGGCCATGGATATGGATGATTGAAAAGTGAGTCTAGGATATGGATACTGTGGATGAATAATGACTATTGTTGTAGTATTGTGAATGTATTGTTGACGTTTGAGAGTTGAAATACACTATAGAGGAATGTCATATAAATAGAGGAGACGTTGCCCGATTTTATCTAGTTTAGTCATGTGTGCTAGCTATCGATTCTAATGATAGTATGACTTTAATGAAGGTAAAAACGTGAGCTTCGGAGGAGAACGTGCAAGTGGTAAATAGTTGAATGGAAAGGTATGTAAGGCTAACCCTTCTTTCATAAGGCATGGTTCTTTGGCCACATATCTAAATCTTCTATGAGACTATGATATTCTTCAAATGATTTGATCTTCCGAGCTAGCAAGCTCACGATTCGTGATACGCCACGATTGTACTAAATACCTCGTATGACGAGTAAGCCTATAAAGATAAATGTGATGAATCACGATAATAGTAATAACGATATTGATGACGATTATGATAATGATGTAAATAGTAAAGATGCTTATGAGCTATTATGTATATGTGTCTATGTATGACTATTATGGAACCCCGAGCTTATGAGGCCGGGTAAGATATGTAAATAATTATGTATACAATTATGTATTGCACGCACACCTCTGCAGATGGTACGGATAACCCTGAAGCCTTGGTAGGGCCAGGTAGATGTAACCCTGAAGCCTTGGTAGGGCCAGGTATGAGTAACCTTGAGCCTTGGTTGGCCAAGTATGTATGAAACACCGATCCTGCATGGTCAGGTATGCTATATAAATGCTATGTATATGATATGATTATGTATATGATATGGTTACGAGTATGAATACGAATATGATACGATATGAATGTGATTAAAGGTATGTATACGAATACGAGTACAAATACGGAGCGGAAAGATCCTATGCACGACAAGTAAGTGCCTATGACGATGATATTACTATCTCCCAGCTTGTGCTATTTCTCATGTTGCTTATTATGCTTCTATGTTGATATTGATCATGCTTTACATACTCAGTACATTTTTCGTACTGACGTCCTTTTATTTGTGGACGCTGCGTCATGCCCGTAGGTGCACAGGGAGACAGGCTCGATCCATAGCGGTATTCTCAGGGACTACCTAGCAGAGCTCCATTTCATTCGGAGCCATAGCTTTTGGGTACTTATTCTTTTGTGTATATAATTATGGGCATAACGGGGTCCTGTCCCACTTATGTGATATGTTATACTCTTCTTAGAGGCTCGTAGACATGTATATGTGGTTAGAGATGTCTGGCCTTGTCGGCCTATATTTTGTATATCATTTTGATAGCCTTGTCGGCTCATGTACATTGACGTATGTGGTTAGAGATGTCTGGCCTTGTCGGCCTATATTTTGTATATCATTTTGATAGCTTTGTCGGCTCATGTACATTGACGTGGTATAGATGCCAACCGTGATATGAAAGCATTGTCGTCCGATGGGACTAGCATGAATGATGAATAGAAATGTATGTTTAATTATGTGGCTCACCTAGATGTAAGTATAAGTGTAAGCCAAGGGGTGCCCGGTGGGCTTGCACCGGGCGCTCGTCGGGTCGTGACAATTACACCATCATTAACTCGTCGCTCATATTTTTTACTCGACACGCACCATATCCTTTGCTTTCCTTGACAACCTTCTTCCCTTACGTCAAATGTCTTTGAATCTCAATTAGGATCATCAATATTTCTTACTTATCAAAACATCATATACGTCATGTCCTTCGCTAGCCTATTCACTGTACGTTAATGGGAAATTTTCCAAGGTGTAACAACATCGAAGATGGAAGGTATAGGTGGAGAGATGAAAAGTGTGGATGGGAATTTGAAAGGTATGGATAAACGGATGGAGCGCATATGCAAGGTGCAACGAATGAAGATAGGGAAGTCTAAGCCTTGTAAAGCGAAAAAGAGGAGTGAAGCGGAGGGTTCCCTTAACCCTTCCAAAGATGTACTTGACACTTGCCCTATCTCCTATGAAATTGAGAGAGAAAAGATTGAGAGGATTAAGGGAGTGTAAAGTGACAACTCTACAGTGGAAAAAGGAGAGGTTGTGAGGAGTGATGTGAAGGAGTTGTCACAACCCCATTCTAACCCTTGTAACTTTTCTTTCTTCTCTAGTTGTTTGAAAAATGGTACAGGTATTCTTGGAAGCAAACCGAATGTTGAGCCTCAAACTTTGAAAGTTCAAGAGGTAGTTGAGAGCTTCCCGAAGGAGCATATGGGCTCCCAAGTTGGGAACCATTGTAAAGAAGATACTTTGTGTGCACTTCAAGGTAAAATAACTAATCTTGACACTCTAATTCTTTTGAATGAGCATGTTGACTTGAATGTGAGTGATAGCTTAGCCTTATGTGAGCTTAATGAGTCTTTACCTTGTGATGAGCTTAGTTCTATAATGACAATTGACAATGTAGTTGAAATGGATGGTCCAACACTAGTTGATCCTATTGATGACTATCTTAACTCTTCTTTTGAGTTCAGGTTGTGTCCACCTAGTGTTGATCCTCTTGGTTTGCATGTTACTACATTTTCATGTGAGAAGTTAGGACACCCACAAGTTGATCCTAGCGATGACCGAATTGATTCTTCTAGCAAGATCAATTTGCGTCCAACTAGTGTGGCTGCTTGTGTTGATCAATTTGTTTGCTATGAAAATCCACTACTTGAGGAACCTTGTGATGTGCTTAATGACCCTCAAGATAGTGATGATGTTGGTATAATTAATCATTTACCTAGTCGTGTGCATGAAAGTGTTGTGGAAAGTGACTTTTGTCTTTATGAGAGTGGAATTACATGCTTTGATACTTCATTTTTAATTGATTCTTCTCTCTTTATAGATAATGTGTTATTTGATATTGACATGACTATTGGGAATGATGAACCTAGTGGGCTGTTTGGAAATGTTGAGCATTTGGTTTCCTTTGGAGACTATAATGTGATATGTAACCCACTATGGAATGATGATACTCTTTCCCATGACGGAGATCTTCCTTTGAGGAATTGTGATCCATTTATGGGGAAGGAAAGTGTTACAAAGGAAGGTGATTCTTGCCTAGAAATTGCAAGTTCTTCCGTTCATGTTCAACTTCATAATAGCCTATTGAATGATCTTATTCTTAAACCTAATAGTGAGGCTACAATGGAGAATGACATGGATGAGGAAGTTATCTTAAGTGATACCTTTCTTTATTACTTGTTTGCATATGATGACGCTCTTATTTGTGTTGGGGGTGCATCTAATGTTGAGGAAGGTACTTGTGGGGTAGTTGGTTGTTTTATTGACCCTAATAGGTGGCTATACTTCCCATTTGACCTGGGTGTTACCTTGTTGGATTTAGGAACACCTTGTTTCGAAAATGAGTTCCCATGGTGCTTCATGTCAAATAGAACCAATGTAGTATTACATGCTTCGTATTTGGCATCCATTGGTTTTATTACTTTACCCTTATGTCATGACCCTTGGAGGAATCAACTTCTTGATGCCTCATGTGTGCACTTGTTAGTCATGATTGCTACTGATATGTGGTTGTACCACAATTTTTTCCATCCTTGGCATATATGTGTGGTTATTACATTGTGTGCTAACCCTCAATCCATGAGGAGTATGTTTTCGTATGTCTTCCTTTGGGTTTTTCTAGGTTCGGATTCGAGGATGAATCCTTTTGAAGAAGGGGAGGATGATATGATCCTACTTAGCACACTTCATTTCAAGACATATATCCAAGGACGAGATATGAGACTTCAAGCTCTACAAGCTACATGGAAGATGAGGAAGGCGTTGAAGGCATTTGGAGGCCCATACAAGCCCCCACAATGAGGCCTATGATGTGTGGGAGGTGGCTTGGATGAGGCTTGAAGAAGAAGCTACTAGAAAGAGGACAAAATGCGCAAAGTGGCCAAATGTGCAAATAGGGACATTTCTGCAAATTGGCTACATGTACAAACTTGGACTAGGTCGAGATTTGGCTATTTGTGCAACGAAGGTTATGCTTGCAAGAAGGACATGCATGCAAGGTTGATTAGAGGGCCATCTATGCAAGGAGGGGCGTGTTTGGCCCTTGAAGGCTAATTCTTGAATTGAAGACTACACCAAGAAGACTAGCCAAACAAGGCCTTTACATCATTAAGGGTAGCATTGTAATTGCCTATTAGTCTTCTTTACTTAGCATGTATATATAGCTTATCTTTCATTTCATTACTTAGATTTTGGATGATGAATTATTATACTCTAAATTGAGTGATAGATTGTTAGGTAGATTCTAGGGAATTTTAGTCAATATGATGGTGGAATCCATTGTTGGTCTTTGAACCTTTAATTCCATTGATTTCATGAAGGGTTGTTCATTTGTGTATTTCAATTGAATTTCCCTTGCCTTGATTTCAAATAGTATAGGTTCTTTTAGGATTGAATTAGATTGGGAGGTGTTGGATTTAATATATCCAAGGTTGCCCATAATTCACCCTAATTGGGTCTCCCCTTTTCTCATCCCCTTTTCTTCGTACCCTTTATTTTTCCGCGTTTGAATTGGTTTGGCTTCATCCCCAAATCGATTCGTTATCATTTGGTATAAGAGCAAATGTGACCATTTGCATGTACGTCCCTTCTTTGCATGTTTGGCAACTTTTGCATTTCTGTCCTTTTTGCGCTTCTAGCCGCTTTGAGTGTCGGCCTTCTTTCTTGTAGCCTTATCTTCAAGCCTCACCCAAGCCACCTGTTACACCTCAAAAATTTCCCCGTGAACGTACAACAAATAGACTAACGAAGAATACGAGTATATGGTGTTTTAATCAGAAGGGAACGACGTTTGATGGCCCTGAGAAAGATTTCAAAGGTAATTGCAATAAGAAGTAGGTTATGCTCCACAACGACTACTTACGGGTCCTGAAAATGTGAAAAGTCGCAAATTTGCACTTTGGCCCAATTGATCGTAAAATGAAATACGGGCCGTAAAGTGGTATACGGCCTGTAAACTGCCATGTTGTATTCCAACTTCCAAAACTTCAACTTTCTGCTAAATGTTCAAATGGTTAAATACGACTTGGAATACGGACCGTAAATTGAAATACGGACCATAAATTGAAATACGGCCCGTAAACTGCGATCGTAAATCACCATGATCCCCAGCATACCTTTGTGGTTTTGTTATGCTTAAATACGACAACGAAATACGGCCCGTAAACTGGAATAAGGACCATAAACTGGGTTTACAACCACTGTGCACTTCAAATACTGTTCATTCCGGGTCATATTTTAAGTCATTAAAAAGAGACTCAAGCTCATTAAATTCATTTCATTTCCACGATACTTCTCTCTAGAAACCTCTAGAATACTCTCCACTCTTCATTTACAAGAAAATCAAAGGAAATCCATGATCAATAACACCAAATCTATGAGAAAAAGTGGATGAAACCTAGCTAAAGTTCATCTCTCTCAAAAAAACCCGAAGGAAGTGAAGTAGGGTTTTGATACTAGAGGAGTAATTCCATTCAAGGCTTGTTCAACCATCATCTAAGGTAAGTTTAATGACTAAACCATGTTTTTTAGGGTATTGCAAGGTTAAGGTACTTGAATTGTAAAAAGACATAGGGAATGAGTCATTCATGAGTGAATAGTGTCATGTTGGATGGTAGTTAGGTTGAATTATGAATGTTGGAGTGTTGTGATTATGAATACGTTATAAATGACATTTAGACCATGAAATAAGTATTATATATGAGGAAACGCGCTAGTAAGCTCTAACCATAAATGTGGAGAAATTGAAGAGAAATAGTGGATTGTGGTCAATGTATATAAATGATGATTGTTGATTGCGATATTGTGAATGTTGTTGTGAGCGTGTGGGAGTTGATATAGAATATGGGAAAAGTAGTATAAACAAAGTAAGTGCTGCCCAATTTTCCCTAGAAACAGTAGCGCGTTCTTATAGTCGAATTAACTAACGTTAGTACGAATTCTTTCTTGAAGGTAGAAACGTGATATCGAAGGAGAACAAGCAAGAGATAGCTTAGTTAAACGTAAAAGGTATGTGAGGCTAGTCCTTTCTTTCTAATGGCATGTATCTTCTAGCATGATTTTCCTTCCTCTTCGTGAGTTCCTATATTTCGGAAAGCTAAAAGCCTATGTATGTGAGTAACTATATAAGATAAGAGATACGTCATGAGTCCTATAATGATAATGATGTTATTTATTGCTTACACTCACCTTATGTGCTAATTCCTTCAAGGTGAGGCAGAATATCAATAATTACTCCATAATGAAATCGGGGGATCACGACCTTACGTCACCCCGATAAAGTAAAGTCGTTCTTAAGCCTTATGCATATATTATGATATGTATGTTCCGATGAACATATTAGGATGAGCATGTACGATGATGATATAACACCGTGCCTATTTGGCCGGGCAGTCACCGCTAAGGCGGGCAGCTACACGATACACCATGGCCAAATGGCATGGGCAGACACCACTAGTGGGTGGCATGAGATGGTACCCCGGACGCGGGAGGACTTGACGCAGGCTAATGTTATGATTATCACACCGATCCGATATGGATGGGCAGCTTATACATTATGCATATATGATACGATAATGAGTATGAGTAAGACAGCATACATCACTTCATTTATATTTGACAGTCAGACATAGATGTTTCATATTGATATTTCCTCTCTATATCATTGTCTTATTTCATTGTTTATGCCTCTCATACTCCGTACAATGTTCGTACTAACGTCCATTTTGTTTGGACGCTGTGTTCATGCCCACAGGTAGACAGGGAGGAGAGGTCGACCCAGACCTGTAGTAGCTGTCAGCCGATTGAAAGCACTCTTTTGTTCGGAGGTGCTTATGACGATTCTTTTGTGTATAGTCATGAATATGTATTTTCTGGCATGACGGGGTCTTATCCCGTCCTTATGTTTAGCACTCCAGTAGAGGCTCGTAGATGCGCAGTGTGGGTTAGATGGTCTCACGAATTGCTACCATCTATATATATATATATATATATTATTTTTATGGCCGAGAGGCATATGTATATAAAAGTATTTTATGTTCTCAAATGAAAAGATGATTTCCTTATGTCCCGAGTATAAAAATTGATAAAAGAGCATTAAATGAGTAAGACGAGTAGTAGAAGGAGTGATGCTCGGTGGCTAGCCCCCGGGTTCCCGTCGCGGCCCCTAGCTGGGTCGTGACAAAAATGGTATCAGAGCGGTTTAGTCCTAGAAAGTGTCTACGAGCCGTGTCTAGTAGAGTCTTGTTTAGGGTGTGTTGCGCGCCACATCAATAAACAAGAGGCTACAGGGCATTTAGGAAAAATGACCATCCTTCTTCTTATGAGATCGTGCGATAGAGCCATGTCTAAGATTTTATCCTCCCTAATAGTGTGTTGTGATTTCAGAATGCCGCCAAAGGGAAAGGCCACAGCCGCCTAGAAGGGCAAGACTACAACAAAGAGGCGGGTAGAAAGAGAGCCTCCGATGAATATAGAAGAAGGCGAATCACATAATGAGGTCTTGTCTAACACTTCTTCTACCCCGCCTAATGTGGAAGGACAAGGAGGAGCTCCAGTTCCAATTCCTCCACCGGTTGCTTCGGGTCAACAAATGACTGAGGCCATACATCTATTAACATAATTGGTCGCCGCACAGGCACAACGACAAAATGCGAGTTCAAGTGATCGGGCAGCAAATACCAAAGCACGTGATTTTATGAGTCTAAATCCTCCGGAATTCTTCGGGTCAAAGCCGGATGAAGACCCGCAAGGTTTCATAGATGAGATGTTGAGGACATTGAAGATTGTCCATGCCTCCGAAACTGAATCCGTGGAGTTGGCATCTTATAGACTCCGGGACGTGGCAGTTTTATGGTATAATAATTGGGTATTATCGAGAGGAGAGAATGCGCCTCCTCCGGTTTGGCAAGAATTCGTGGATGCATTTATTCATTACTATTTGCCACCCGAGGTCCGCCGAGCTATAGCGGATAGATTTCTAAATTTGAGGCAAGGAAATATGAGTGCCCGGGAGTATAGCATGCAAATCTTTGGCTAGATATGCCACAGCTATGGTGGCCTAGGGCCACATTTATTCAGAGATTGTTTGACGGCTTCCTTGCAAGACGGGATGGATATTTCCCGGATACAGGCTCATGCTCAGAATTTGGAGGGGTGACAACCACAAAGAGGTGACCGTATTATCGACAGGAGGCAAAGCAAGACGGCCATTTCTGTGGGAGCAGGCAGTGATTATAGAGGGGGATCAAGGCAGACATATTCTAGGTACTCAGGCCAGTCAGTGACTAGTGTGCCCCCTCGATTCACAGGTAGGAGATTTGATCGCTCCTTCCGTTCAGGGCAGGGCCAGAGTTCGAGGACTCCAGCTTCATAGTTCATGGAAGATTATAGCCAGAGGAGATCCCCAGTACCGCGATGCAACCAGTGCGGTAGATTACATTCCGGATAATGTCGCCGGGGTTCGGATGCATGTTATACTTGTGGCCAGGTTGGGCACATGATGAGAGATTGCATGTCGATAAGTGGTAGGGTTGGGGTTCAGCCTACAGGTTCGGCAGCTGGTTCTTCCTTAGCGCGCCCGGTAGGACAGAATCCCCAGATGTCAGCAGACGGAGGCAGAGATAGAGGGGCAGCATCTACTTCAGGTGCCACTCAGCCACGTGTGTATGCTTTAGCCGGACGGCAGGATCTTAAGTCCTCCCCGGATGTGGTTACAAGTACACTGTCTATATTTTCCCGTGATGTATATGCACTGATAGATCCGGGTTCTACTCTTTCTTATATTACTCCATATGTTGCTGGTTGTATTGGAGTGAAACATTAGCCAATCAAACCTTTTGAGGTGTCTAATCCGGTTGGTGATCCCGTGATAGCAAGACAAGTGTATAAAAATTGTGTAGTTGTGATATATGATCGCCAGACCACAGCTGATTTGATTGAGTTGGAAATGTTAGATTTCGATGTAATTATGGGTATGGATTGGTTTGCATCGTGCTATGCTAATGTTGATTGCCGATCGAAAGTGGTTCGATTCCAATTTCTGGGAGAGCCCGTGCTTGAATGGAAGGGTAATGCAGCATCACCGAAAGGTAGGTTTATTTCCACGTATTACCAGATGAACTTCCACGTCTTCCTCCAGAAAGAGAGATTGACTTCGCCATTGATGTGTTGCCGGACACCAAGCCTATTTCTATTCCTCCTTATCGAATGGCTCCGGCGGAATTAAAAGAGCTAAAGGCACAGTTGAAAGACTTGCTCGAGAAGGGATTTATTAGACCCAGTTCGTCACCGTGGGGTGCACCAGTCTTGTTTGTGAGAAAGAAAGACGGATCTCTACGAATGTGTATCGACTATAGGCAATTGAATAAAGTGACGATAAAGAATAAATATCCCCTTCCAAGGATTAATGACTTATTCGACCAGTTGCAAGGTGCCAAGTGTTTTTCTAAAATAGATTTGAGGTCGGGTTACCATCAAGTGAGAGTTAGAGAAGCGGATATTCCCAAAACGGCCTTCAGAACGAGATACGGCCACTATGAATTCCGAGTGATGTCATTTGGGTTGACTAATGCTCCGGCCGTGTTTATGAATTTGATGAACAATGTATTCAGTCCTCTCTTGGACTTATTTGTGATAGTATATATTGATGATATTCTGGTGTATTCTCGTACGGAATCAGAACATGCAGATCATTTGCGAATTATTCTTGGCATCCTTCAAGCCCGAGAATTGTATGCAAAATTTTCAAAGTGTGAGTTTTGGCTAAATTCTGTAACCTTTTTGGGCCATATTATTTCAAATGATGGCATTCGAGTTGACACTCAGAAAATTGAAGCTGTGAAGACATGGCCAAGGCCTACGACGCCTACAGAAGTTCATAGTTTTTCTGGTTTGGCAAGTTATTATAGAAGATTCGTAGAGGGCTTCTCATCTATTTTAGCACCATTGACGAAGCTAACCCAGAAGTCAGCCAAATTTCAGTGGAATGATGCTTGTGAGCGCAGTTTCCAAGAGTTGAAAGGCAGATTGACCTTAGCTCCGGTCCTAACACTTCAGAAGGGTCAGATGGCTATGTGGTATATTGTGACGCTTTCGGTGTCGAATTAGGATGCGTACCGATGCAGCATGGTAAAGTTATTGCATATGCTTCGAGACAATTACGAAAACATGAAAAGAATTATCCAACTCATGATCTCGAATTGGCTGCAGTTATTCATGCCTTGAAAATATGGAGGCATTATTTGTATGGTGTGCATGTTGATGTCTATACAAATCACAAAACTCTTCAGTACATTTTCAAGCAAAAGGAGTTGAACCTGCGGCAGAGGCGGTGGTTAGAATTGTTAAAAGATTATGATGTGAACATTTTGTACCACTCTGGAAAAGCGAATGTAGTAGCCGATGCGCTTAGCCGCCGATCAATGGGCTGTTTATGTGAAGTCCCTCCGGAAAAGAAAGAGATGGTTCATGAGCTCCGCCAACTAGCTAATCTTGGAGTACGTGTAATCGATTCGGGTAATGCGGGGATTAGTATCAATGATCCCACAATTTCGTCCTTGGACATGGAAGTGAAAGAACGGCAATATGAAGATCCTCAATTGTGTCATTACAGAGACACATCTCATGGAAAAGAGAAGTCTTCATTTGAAGGTTCTGTGGATGGAATTCTTAGATACCGAGGCAGGTTATGTGTGCCGAATGTGGTGGAATTGCGCCAACGAATTCTAGAGGAAGCCCATTGTTCTCGGTATTCTATTCACCCAGGTTCATCCAAGATGTATCATGACCTTAAACAAATATATTGGTGGGATGGCATGAAGAGGGACATAGCGGAATTTGTAGCACGGTGTCCAAATTGCCAACAAGTAAAAATTGAACATCAGAAGCCAGGAGGCTTATTGCAAGCAATGGAAATCCCTACTTGGAAATTGGAAGTGATTAATATGGATTTTATTGTGGGGTTACCTCGTTCCCGTGGAAAATATGATTCTATATGGGTGATTGTGGATAGATTAACGAAAGCAGCCCATTTTCTTTCAGTTAGAACCACGTACTCATCAGAAGACTATGCAAGGTTATATCTCAAAGAAATTGTGCGACTTCATGGTATTCCATTATCTATTATCACAGACAGAGGAGCATAGTTTACAGCCAAGTTCTAAAAATCCTTCCAAGAAGGTCTAGGCACTCAAGTGAAGCTTAGCACGACATTTCATCCACAGACTGATGGACAAGTCGAGCGTACTATTCAGACCTTGGAAGATATGCTACGAGCGTGTGTGCTGGATTTTGGTGGTAGTTGGGACGATCATTTGCCGCTAATCGAATTCGCATACAACAATAGCTATTATTCTAGTATTCAAATGGCTCCATATGAAGCTTTATATGGGAGGAAATGTAGATCCCCAGTCGGATGGTTTGAAATAGGAGAAGTACAGCTAGTTGGCCCCGAATTGATTCAGCAGGCGGTGGAAAAAGTTAAGGTGATCCGAGATCGATTGTTGACAGCCCAAAGTCGCCAAAAGTCTTATGCAGACAATCGCTGACGAGACTTGGAATTTCAAGCTGGTGACTAGGTATTTTTGAAAGTATCGCCAATGAAAGGGGTGATGAGATTTGGTAAGAAATGGAAGGTAAGTCCTAGATACATTGGACCCTATAGAATTGTCCGCAAGGTGGGTCAGGTAGCCTATGAATTGGACTTACCCTCGGAGCTTGAATCAGTCCACCCAGTCTTCCACGTTTCGATACTCCGCAAGTGTGTTGGAGATCCAACAAAGATTTTCCTGATAGATGATGTGCAAGTGACAGTAAATCTAACCTATGAAGTAGTGCCTATTGCTATTCTAGACAGGCAAGTGCGAAGACTTTGAAATAAAGAGGTAGCTTCAGTTAAAGTCTTATGGCGAAACAATAACCTGGAAGAAACGACTTGGGAAGCGGAAGAGAGTATGAAGTCCAAGTACCCGCATTTATTCCAACCCCCAGAAAAGACTCAAGATGGAACGCCAACAATATAAGGTAAGTATGCAATAAATGAAGTGTAATAATTAGAGTATCTGAACACCCCTATTTCCATCATTACTCAGATATTATATCCCCTACTTTCGGGAGCTTTCGTAAGTCTTTCTTAGATTTTTACTGTGTTATGGCCTTGTGAGGCAATGATATTATGGGTTGTTGTGACAGGATGGTAGTGCCGTATTACAGGGGAAACTCTAGCGAAATTTTCGTAGAACCCCGACTGTTTAAGATTCGAGAACGAATTTTCCAAAAAGGGGGGGGGGGGGGGAGTGTTACACCTCGAAAATTTCCTCGTGAATGTACAATGAACAGACTAACGAAGAATACGCGTATATGGTGTTTTAATAAGAAGGGAACGCTGTTTCACAACCCTGAGAAAGATTTCAAAGGTAATTGCAATAAGAGGTAGATAATGCTCTACAATGACTACTTACGGGTCCTGAAAATGTGAAAAGTCGCAGATTTGCTCTTTGGCCCAGTTGATCGTAAAATGAAATACGGACCGTAAAGTGGTATACGGCCTGTAAACTACCATGTCGTATTACAACTTACAAAACTTCAACTTTCTGCTAAATGTTCAAATGGTTAAATACGACTTGGAATACGGACCGTAAAATGAAATACGACCCGTAAACTGCGATCATAAATCACCATGATCCCCAGCATACCTTTCTAGTTTTGTTATTCTTAAATACGACCATGAAATACGGCCCATAAACTGGAATACGGACCGTAAACTGGGTTTACGACCACTGTGCACTTCAACTACTGTTCATTCCGGATCAGATTTTAAGTCATTAAAAGGAGACCCAAGCTCATTAAATTCATTTCATTTCCACGATACTTCTCTCAAGAAACCTCTAGAATACTCTCCACTCTTCATTTACAAGAAAATCAAAGGAAATCCATGATCAATAACACCAAATCTATGAGACAAAGTGTATGAAACCTAGCTAAAGTTCATCTCTCTCAAGAAAACCCAAAGGAAGTGAAGTAGGTTTTGATGCTAGAGGAGTAATTCCATTCAAGGCTTGTTCAACCATCGTCTAAGGTAAGTTTCAAGACTAAACCATGTTGTTTAGGGTATTGGAAGTTTAAGATACTTGAATTGTGAAAAGACATAGGGAATGGGTCATTCATGACTGAATAGTGTCATGGTTGGATGGTAGTTGGGTTGAATTATGAATGTTGGAGTGTTGTGATTATGAATACGTTATAAATGACATTTAGACCATGAAATTAGTATTATATATGAGAAAACGCGATAGTATGCTCTAACCATAAATGTGGAGAAATTGAAGAGAAATGGTGGATTGTGGTCAATGTATATAAATGATGATTGTTGATTGCGATATTGTGAATGTTGTTGTGAGCGTGTGGGAGTTGATATAGCATATGGGAAAAGTTGTATAAACAAAGGAAGTGCTGCCCAATTTTCCCTAGAAATAGTAGCGCGTTCTTATAGTCGAATTAACTAACGTTATTGCGAATTCTTTCTTGAAGGTAGAAACGTGATATCGAAGGAGAACAAGCAAGCGATAGCTTAGTTAAACGTCAAAGGTATGTGAGGCTAGTCCTTTCTTTCTAATGGCATGAATCTTCTAGCATGATTTTCCTTCCTCTTCGTGAGTTCCTATATTTCAGAAAGCTAAAAGCCTATGTATGTGAGTAACTATATAAGATAAGAGATACGTCATGAGTCCTATAATGATAATGATGTTATTTATTGCTTACACTCACCTTATGTGCTAATTCCTTCAAGGTGAGGCAAAATATCAATGATTGCTCCATAATGAAATCGGGGGATCACGACCTTACGTCACCCCGATAAAGTAAAGTCGTTCTTAAGCCTTATGTATATATTATGATAAGTATGTTACGATAAGCATATTATGATGAGCATGTACGATGATGATATAACACCGCGCCTATTTGGCCGGGCAGTCACCGCTAAGGCGGGCAGCTATACGATACACCATGGCCAAATGGCATTGGCAGACACCACTAGTGGGCGGCATGAGATGGTACCCCGGACGTGGGAGGCCTGGACGCAGGCTAATGTTATGATTATCACACCGATCCGATATGGACGGGCAGCTTATACATTATGCATATATGATATGATGATGACTATGAGTAAGACAACATGCATCACTTCATTTATATTTGACAGTAAGACATAGATGTTTCATATTGATATTTCCTCTCTATATCATTGTCTTATTTCATTGTTTATGCCTCTCATACTCAGTACAATATTCGTACTGACATTCGTTTTCTTTGGACGTTGTGTTCATGCCCACAGCTAGCTGGGTCGTGACACCACCTCCCACACATCATAGGCCTCATTGTGGGGCTTGTATGGGCCTCCAAAGGCATTCAACACCATCCTTATCATCCATGCCGCTTGTAAAGCTTGAAGTTCCATATCTTGGATTTGGATGTAAGTCTTGAAATGAGGTGTGCCAAGTAGGGTCATATCATCCTCCCCTTCTTCAAAAGGATTCGTCCTCGAATCCGAACCTAGCAAAATTCAAGGGAAGACACAAAACCATAATCACATTTTTATGCCAAGGATGAACAAATTTGTGGTATAACCACACATCAATGACAATCATGGATAACAATTTCACACATGAGGTATGAAGAAGGTGATCTCTCCAAGGTTCATGACATGAGGATAGAGTAATAAAACCAGTGGATTCAAAATACAAAGTATACAACTCTACATTGGTTCTATTTGACATGTAGCACAATGTCCAAACATGGACACTCTCATTTTTCAAACAAGGACACTCTCATTTTTCCAACAAGGACTCTCCCAATATAGTGCTCTCAAATCACACAAGGTGTCACCCGGATCAAATGGGTAGATTACCCACCTAGTATGGTCAAGGAAACAATCATTTATCCTATAAGAGTCTCCCTTCACATAAGATGTACCCAAAACATACACATGAGCATCATCAAATGCAAACAAGTAGTAAAGAAAGGTATTACGTAAGACAACTTCCTTTTCTATGTCATCCTCAAGTGTAACCTCACTACTAGAAGCTAGAACAAGATCATCTAATAGGATACTAGGAAGTTGAGCATGAAAGGAAGAATTTGCCATTTCTAAACAAGAATAACCTTCTTTTTCAAAGCATCCTTCCTCAAATATCATGTCATTTCCCTTCAAGGGAAAGTTTCCATCACAAGAGAAAGGGTTATCTAACCTATGCCAAGCTAGAAGTAGCATCTCCTCATCCCATAGGTTAGAAGATCTAGCATAGTCCTTCCAAGAAGTGTGCTCTTGTTCATGTAAGTCACTCCCCTTCTTTAAAGAGCCTTCACTTTCGGAAGCCATTCTAAAATTCGACGTTGGTCCATCAAGTAGGTCACAAAACCTCAAGAAGGACTTTTCATCTTCGGGAATGGTGTCAACAACTTCAACCACCCCATGCTTGTCTTCAAGACCAAGCCCATCATCATCCCATAGTGGGTTACTAAATACCTTGTAGTATCCAAAGGACACCACATTTGCAACATTACCAAACTCCCCACTAGGTACATGACTATTCACATGATCAATTACATCAATATCATCACTAAATTGAGGGTCATTAAGCACATCACAAGGTTCCTCAAATAGTGGATTTTCATAGCAAACGAACTGATCCACGCAAGTAACCACACTAGTTGGACACCAATCGATCTTACTAGAGGAGTCAATTAGGTCATCGCTAGGATCAACTAGTGGATGAGCTATCATTTCACATGACAATGTACCAACATGCAAATCATAGGAATCAACACTAGGTGGACACAACTTGAACTCAAAAAAAGAGTCAAGATAGTCATCAATAGGATCAACTAGTGTGGGATCACCCATATAAAACACATTGTCAATTGTCACAATAGCACTAAGCTCATCGCAAGGCAAAGACTCATAAAGCTCAATTAAGGACAAGCTATCATTTACACTCACTTCAACAATATGATCAGTCACATCATTTGTGGATTTAAGATTAGCTATTTTACCTTGAAGTTCACATTCATCTCCTTTTCCTTGGGTTTCAACTGTGGAGCTCGTTTGCTCCTTTGGGAAGCTCTCAACCACCTCAAGAACCTTCAAAGGTTGAGGCTCAACATTTGGCTTGCTTCCAAGAATACCTGCACCATTTTCAAAACAACTAGAGAAGAAGAAAAGTTACAAGGGTTAGAATGGGGTTGTAACAACTCCCTCACAACCTCTCCTTTTTACACTCTAGATTTGTCACTTTTCCCTCCCTTACTCCTCTCAATCTTTTCTCTCTCAATTTCTTAAGAGTTACGGCAAGTGTCAAGTACATCTTTGGAAGGGTTAAGGGAACCCTCCGCTTCACTCTCCTCTTTCGCTTTACAAGGCTTAGACTTCTCCATCTTCATTCTTTGTACCTTATGTAAGCCTTCCACCCGTTCATCCATAACATCTATCTTAGCTTCTAATTTGGATTCCATCACCGCTATTCTTTGGAGAATCAATTCTATTCCCTCCATGTTAGGGAAATCTTGCATATTTTTAACTGACATTTAAACCTGCAAAACTACCATACAATGTTAGTAATAAAAGCCTCACTTCACTCGTATTCAACTCTCAAATCTTACCTCTCACCTTAAGCTTCTTCCAAGGTTGGTCAAGAACCCTTTTAATCCAAATCAATTCACAAGATTGCTAACCTTTGTAGAGGAATAGATTCTTGCTAATCTAAAGACGGACGACTCGATAAGGCAAAAGGACTTGAGCCAAGAAGATTCAACGAGGTTTAAAATGAGAAAATCTTGAAAGAATTGGCACGAAAGAATTAAGGACTCAAGAACTAGTTAACAACTAATAAGATCGATTACTAGTTGTTAATTAGTTGTAAGAATCAAAGAAAGGAAGTTAAGAAGGAATCGAACCATTTTTGAACACTTAGAACAACCTTTTGATGGTCGTGTGATGGTTGTGCATCGCACACCCAGTGCACAAATAACCCCTCTCTGAATCTAACACTTAGAATTTTTTTTTTGGAGTTTTCAGAGTCGTACGATGGTCATGCGTCGCACAAGGATCGCACAAAATACCCCTCTCTGAATCTTGGCAACACACACTGATTTTTCTGAGATTCTGGCAAAAAAAAAAAAATTTTGGTCATGCGATGGCTGCGCGACGTACAGCCAGAGCACAAACCTCACTGTGCGATAGTTGCGCGAAGCACAGCCAAAGCACAGCCTCCTGTGAGGTTTTCTCGAACTTTAGGCTGGATTTTCTTAATTTGGCTGATGTATTGGGGCCACTCAATCTAGGATCTTTCCTTTTTGGGGTGGAAAAACAACTTTGGAAAAATATTTTTGATCAAACTCCCTTTTTGGTCTTCTTCTTCACCATGAAGATATAAAGATGCTCAAGAACATGAAGAACATCCAAAATCCAATCCATCTCCAAATCAACTTATTTTTCCACCAATTTTCAGATCTAGATTCCCCTTCACCTAGAGAACAAAGCCCAATAAGAATTAACTTCAATTAAGCCTCAATCACCCAAAACCATTTGGAGTTTTTCAAAAAGCTTGAAGGTCTTCAATGGTGATTTTTCAAAACACCTCCAAACACTCCCAAATTCAAGATCTAGATGGATTTGACCACAAGGAACTTTATTCTAACTTCAAATCCACCAAACAACAACAAATTTTCTGATTTTTTTTTTTATTTTCGAATTTCTACCTTTTTTTTTGTTTCAACCAAGGATTGAAGAATTGATGGAACAACTCCTCAACCTGACTCTGATACCAAATGATAACGAATCGATTTGGGGATGAATCCAAGTCAATTCAAACGCGAAAAATTAAAGGATACGAAGAAAAGGGGATGAGAAAAGAGGGTAAAAGCAAGACCCAATTAGGGTGAATTTATTGGAAACCTTGGATATATTAAATCCAACACCTCCCAGTCTAATTAAATCCTAAAAGAACCTATACTATTTGAAATCAAGGCAAGGGAAATTCAATTGAAATCCACAAATGAACAATCCTTTATGAAATCAATGGAATTAAAGGTTCAAAGACCAACAATGGAATCCACCATTAAAGCTACTAAACTAAGCTAAACCCTAGCTAAACAAACTATGATAATCCTATCATCACTCAAATATTCATCCTCCAAAATCTAAGTGAAGAAAATGGCTAAGTCTAGTATTTATACTCCTAGACTAAAGAAGACAAAGTCATTACAAAATTCCATTAATGAGGCAAGAACCTTGTTTGGCTAGTTGGATGTTGGCTTGGAATCCAAAATGTCTCTCCTTTCCACAATATAGTCGTTTCTCTGGAACCAGGTGTGCCTAGTTCCATCAATTCTTCAATCCTTGGTCCAACAAAAAAAAAGTAGAAATTTGAAAAAAAAATCTGAAAAATTGTTTTTGTTTGGTGGATTTGAAGTTAGAATCAAGTTCCTTGTGGTCAAATCCATCAAGATCTTGAATTTGGGAGTGATTAGAGGTGTCTTGGAAAATCACCATTGTTGTTCTTGAAAACTCAAAAGTGGCTTTGGTGATTGAGTTGAAATTAAAGCTAATTGATTAGTGGGCTTTGTTCTCCTACTCATTAGGAGTCTAGATCTAAAATTTGGTGGAAAAACGAGTTGATTTGGATTTGATTTGAAAATTGGGTGTTCTTCATGTTCTTGAAGATATTAAAATCTTCATAAGGAAGAACAAGACCAAAAGGGGAGTTTGATCCAAAATATTTTCCAAAAGTTATAGAAAGTTGTTTTTCCACCCCAAAAAGGAAAGATCCTAGATTGAGTGAGCCCAATAGATCAACCAAATTCACAAAATTCGGCCAAAAGTTCGAGAAAAACGTCAAAGGAGGATGTGCTTCGCGCAACCATCGTACGGTGGTGCTTGTGCTCTGGCTGTGCGTCGCACAACCATCGCATGACCAATTTTTTTTTTTGCCAGAATCTTAGAAAAATCAATGTGCGTTGCAAAGAATCGGAGAGGGGTATTTTGTGCGATCCTTGTGCGGCGCATGACCATCGCACGACTCTGAAAACTCCAAAAAAAAATTCTAAGTGTTAGATTCAGAGAGGGGTTATTTGTGCGCTGGGTGTGCGACACACAACCATCACACGACCATCAAAAGGTTGTTATAAGTGTTCAAAAATGGTTTGATTCCGTCTTAACTTCCTTTTTTGATTCTTACAACTAATTAACAACTAGTAATCGATCTTATTAGTTGTTAACTAGTTCTTGAGTCCTCAATTCTTTCATGCCAATTCTTTCAAGATTTTCTCATTTTAACATCGTTGAATCTTCTTGGCTCAAGTTCTTTTTCTTTATCGAGTCGTCCGTCTTTCGATTAACAAGAATCTATTCCTCCACAAAGGTTAGCAATCTTGTGAATTGATTTGGATTAAAAGGGTTCTTGACCAACTCTAGAAGAAGCTTTAGGTTGAGAGATAGGTTTGAGTGCAAATACGAGTGACGTGAGGAGCTATTGCGACTAATCTTGTTTGCTTGTTTTGTAGGTACACGAAGAGGAGACATAAGGAGAAGAAGATATAAGGATGTCTTCCATAGCTTCCGAGTCTTGTGGAGATGACTTTGAAAGTTATGCCTCTAGCAATGGAGAGTATGAATATAAGGGCAACGGAGGCTATGAGGGATTTGATGAGAGACATGACCATGATGGTGGCCGTCACTATTATTACAACGTATATTATGGTGATGGTGCTCACAGACCGAATGAAGAATATGGTCGATATGATCATAACCCGTATGAGGGTGAAGGGTACTACTCCGAGGGAAATTGTGAGGCAACACCTCATGAGACTTCTCAAGAAGAAGGAGTAGATGGGTATGAAGATGAGTCCTATCGTGGGTATGATGACGAGTGGGGGCGAATTGAGGAATTCTCCTTCCTCACACTTTCGACATGAACCAACTGGTGACAACTTGCAAGAATGGAAAGAATGTGGTGATGATGAGCCTATTGACTATGCACTTTGTGGTGAGTATGCTTGTGAAGATAATGGGATTGCATATAATTCTTATGAGGGGTCTTCTAATAGATATTCACGTGCATCGCCTTGTGATACTTCCTATTCTAAGCAAAATTGATACAAGACCAACTCTATCGAGCTTCATGAAGATGGAGTCTTTGAAGATCATGGGAGGCTCACATAGGATGACTTTCAAGATATGGGAGATAGCTTGGATGGAAGGCTTCAAGAATGTCACATTCAAGATAGGGAAGATAGCTTGGGAGACTATTTGGAGAAGGAAGCTATTCATGCAAAATGGGCTAGTACTTAAATGCAAGCCTTTTCAAGTTTCACTTCCATGGAAGACATCCAAACAAGGCCTTTACTTCATTAAGGGTATAATTGTAATAATGTAGTGTCTTCTTTATTTCTTTGGTATACATAGCTAGTTTTACTTCATGGAAGAGCTTTGATGAATGAATGAATATTTTGAGTGTTTTAGGGTTATCTCTAGGGAGAGAAACTTGTGAGAGGCCTTTGGTAGGCTCTTGTTGAATCTTGTATTGTTGAGAGGTTGGTTGCTTGGGAATCGATTCCCTTGAGGTCAAATTAAGAATTTGGTGTTTCTTTTGATGATAATTTAGAAGTCTTAGTTTTATATAACTTTTGTTGCTAAATTGAATCTTAAATTGTGTCAAATTATCTATCTTTTCTTTTCCTTTTGTTTATCTTCTTAATTTCTCATTTCCGCATATCCGTTCTTGTATCAATTGGTATTAGAGCTTGGATTAGATTTGTACTATCAAATCTAGCCCACGGTTTGTTAAAATTCGAAAAAGAAATCCTAGAAAACCCCCAAAAAAAAGTTTCAAATACTTGTTTGTTGTTGATTTTAGTGTTAGATTTGAGTTCCTTAGAGTTTTAGGGTTTCAAATCTGAAATTTCGAGTCATTCCAAGTTGTTTTGAGATTTTCACCATTATTGAGTTGAAGAACTTGAAGTGGGTCTTGTTGATTTGGATGAAATTGGTACTTGAAATTTATTGGGCTTTGTTCTACAAGTCTTGGGGAGTCTAGATCTGAAAATTGAGGGGAAAACAAGTTCATAAGGAAGAAGACTCTCCAAAGGGGCATTTAATCCAAATTTTTCAAGTCAAGATTTGGGAAAAGTGTTTTTCTACCCCAAAGCGGTAATTACTAGGTTGAGTGGGCCCAGGAACGGCATCAGATCCAAGAAATTCGTTCCAAATTTCGAGCAGATCGAGTTCAACACGAAAATCACTGAAGCTGGAAATATTGCAAATTATGGACCGTAACATTTACGGTCCGTAATCTGGGGTCGTAAACTTGGATCTTGAAATAGTAGTTCACAGGAATTTGGCAACTTCGTTAAATACGGACCGTAAACACAAAATACGGATCGTAAACCCAAAATACGGACCGTAAACCCAAAATACCTGCTGTAAACCACAATACGGACCGTAAATCACAATACAGACCGTATTCCCCAACGGTATAAAAGGACCAAGGATTGGAGCATTCTGACTAGGAAAGACATCGTTAAATATGGACCGTAAACCACAATACGACCCGTATCTTGTGGGTCGTAAAAGGAAAGGAACATTCTGTTTTGGGCATCACTAAACACGGACACGAAATACGGACCGTCAACCACAATACGGACCGTATTTTGTCAAGCTCAAACCGTATACTCAAGGTACCTTTTCAAGTCCAAATTTCATTTCATCCCACTTCCATTTCTCAAAAATTTCTCGATCCTTAGTTGATGGTCTTGTGTCCCTAGTCCTTTGGCAGGGAACAAAAAAAAAAGTACAGAAATTTTAAAATTTTCATTATTTCAAATTGATACCTTGGATCTCTCAATTAGTAGCCATCTAGTAGTTATTCCTACTTGTGTTTACTAGTTCTTGTGTCCGCATTTCTTTCGTGCTTTTATTCGTTTTTGCTTCGTTGTTAGTTTCTTGGTTCAAGTCCGTTTATTTTGAATTGAGTCGTCCTCTTTCTTCGAGTCTAACAAGAATCCAATCCGACCTCAAGTAGCAATTGTGCACCTTGAAAGCAACCGCATCCAATCGAGAATCAACATCGGCCAATCCATTTCAGTGGTAAAAGGCAAGAGTGTGTGAGTGTATTTGATCAGTGCTAGCCGAGCACAAATGAGTGTAAACACGAGTGTGGTGAGGTTTCTTTATTTCTAACGTGTTTGCTAAGTGTTCTTTGCAGGTACTTCTCCATGGATTCCGATTCATGTGGTGGCGATTATGATTGTTATGACGATGATGGTTGTAGTTATGAAGGGGAGGACTATGGGAGCTATCAAGGGTGTGACGATAGGGAATATGAGGGCTATATGGGAATGGTGATCATGAGGAAGCTTGGGCAGAGAATTACCATTTTGCAGGAGAATATGAAGAAAGTGGTACTCATGTGTTTCATGAGGAAGATGGGGGTGAAGAAGAACCTTGTTATGATTCGTATGGTGAAGATAATGAAGCTGAAAATTCTTGTGCTATACATCATGATGATGAAGACGAATCGAGATATGAGTCTTTTTCATACGTGTCTTATGGGTCTTATGGGGAAAATCCTTATACAAATAAGACTTGTGGAGGGTATGTCTATGAAGGTAGTGGAAGTGCTAATATTGATTATGGGAGGACTTCTTGTGGGCATGCATATGCTTCTTCTTCTAGTAATTCCTATCCACTTTGAGTGTTGGCCTTATTTCTTGTAGCTTCTTCTTTCATTCCTCTCCAAGCTACTTTCCATACTTCATAGGCCTTCTTATAGGACTTGTATGCCTCTTCATGGGTCTCCAATGCTCCTTTGGTCATCCTCCTGGCTTGAATGGAGTGGAGTATCATGCCTTGGTCTTCAATGTGAGCCTTCAAGTGAGGTGTGCCTAGTAGGGTCATATCAGGTTCTACAACCAACAATGGAATCCACCATCATATCACTAAAATAGCGCTAGAATCTGCCTAACAATCTATCACTCAAAATATAATTATCTCTCAAATATTCATCAACAAAATCTAAGTAATGAAATGAAAGACAAGCTATATATACAAGCTATGTAAAGAAGACTAATAGGCAATTACAATGATACCCTTAATGAAGTAAGGGACTTGTTTAGCTAGTCTTTTTAGTGTAGTCTTCAATTCAAGGATTGTCCTTCAATGGCCAAACACTGTCATAACCCAAACCGATGAGCCGTGATGGGAGTCAGACCTCTAGCGACCAAACACCCCTAAACACTTATCCGAAACATACTGAACATCAATAGCCCATAAATGGCACAACTAATCCCATAAAGAGGAAACATCCGAACTCTGTACAATCTGCATATACATATAAACGTAGCATGCGGAAGAACGGTGCAAGCCAGCTAGGCTGCCATATATACTGTACACAAAAGAATATAAGCCGATGATACAAGACTGACTCCATCGAACTTTATGAAGATGGAGTCTTTGAAGATCATAGGAGGCTCACATAGGATGACCTTCAAGATATGGGAGATAGCTTGGATGGAAGGCTTCAAGAACGTCACATTCAAGATAGGGAAGATAGCTTGGGAGGCTATTTGGAGAAGGACGCTATTCATGCAAAACGGGCTAGTACTTAAATGCAAGCCTTTTCAAGTTGCACTTCCATGGAAGACATCCAAACAAGGCCCTTACTTCATTAAGGGTATAATTGTAATAAAGTAGTGTCTTCTTTATTTCATTAGTATAAATAGCTAGTATTTTTATTTCATATGAGAGCTTTGATGAATGAATGAATATTTTGAGTGTTTTAGGGTTATCTCTTGAGAGAGAAACTTGTGAGAGGCCTTTGTAGGCTCTTGTTGAATCTTGT
Source organism: Lycium barbarum (assembly GCF_019175385.1). Taxonomy (NCBI): domain Eukaryota; kingdom Viridiplantae; phylum Streptophyta; class Magnoliopsida; order Solanales; family Solanaceae; genus Lycium; species Lycium barbarum. The sequence goes on from NC_083346.1 coordinate 66,478,047, forward strand.
AATGTTGAGAGGTTGGTTGCTTGGGAATCGATTCCCTTGAGGTCAACTTAAGAATTTGGTGTTTCTTTTGATGATAATTTAGAGGTCTTAGTTTTATATAACTTTGGTTGCTAAATTGAATCTTAAGTTGTGTCAAATTATCTATCTTTTCTTTTTCTTTTGTTTATCTTCGTAATTTCTCGTTTCCGCGTATCCTTTCTTGTATCAATTGGTATCAGAGATTGGATTAGATTTGTTCTATCAAATCTATCCTACCATTTGAAAAAAAAAATCCTAGAAAAACCCCAAAAATAAAATTGTTTCACATCCTTGTTTGTTGTTGATTTTAGTGTTAGATTTGAGTTCCTTAGAGTTTTAGGGTTTCAAATCCGAAGTTTCGAGTCATTCCAAGTTGTTTTGAGATTTTCACCATTGTTGAGTTGAAGAACTTCAAGTGGGTCTTGTTGATTTGGGTGAAATTGGTACTTGAAATTTATTGGGCTTTGTTCTACAAGTCTTGGGGAGTCTAGATCTGAAAATTGAGGGGAAAACAAGTTGATTTGAAGGTAGTTGAAATTTTAAAATTTTTGGTGTTCTTTAAGACCTTCAAATCTTCATAAGAAAGAAGACAGTCCAAAGGGGCATTTAATCCAAAGTTTTCAAGTCAAGATTTGGGAAAAGTGTTTTTCTACCCCAAAGGGGTAATTACTAGGTTGAGTGGGCCCAGGAACGGCATCAGATCCAAGAAATTCGATCCAAATTTCGAGCAGATCGAGTTCAACACGAAAATCACTGAAGCTGGAAATATTGCAAATTACGGACCGTAAATCACGTTATGGATCGTAATCTGGGGTCGTAAACATGGATCTTGAAATAGTAGCTCACTGGAATTTGGCAACCTCGTTAAATACGGGCCGTAAACCCAAAATACGGATCGTAAACCACAATACGGACCGTAAATCACAATACAGACCGTATTCCCCAACAATATAAAAGGACCAAGGATTGGAGCATTCTGCTTAGGAAAGACATCGTTAAATATGGACCGTAAACCACAATACGGCCCGTATCTTGTGGGTTGTAAAAGGCAAGGAACATTCTGTTTTGGGCATCACTAAATACGGACACGAAATACGGACCGGTAAACCACAATACGGGACCGTATTTTGTCAAGCTCAAACCGTATACTCAAGGTACCTTTTCAAGTCCAAATTTCATTTCATCCAACTTCCATTTCTCAAAAATTTCTTGATCCTTAGTTAATGGTCTTGTGTCCCTAGTCCTTTGGCAGGGAACAAAAAAAAAAGTATAGAAATTATAAAAAATTTCATTATTTCAAAATGATACCTTGGATCAATTGGGGCTTCCCGGTCGAGTTTTCAAGTTATCACCTACCCGGGTCCGAAATTTTCGTTATTTTCCCGATTTTTGCATTCCATTTTCTTGTGTCTCTCAACTAGTAGCCATTTAGTAGTTGTTCCTACGTGTGTTTTCTAGTTCTTGTGTCCGCATTTCTTTCGTGCCAATTCTTTCGTGCGTTTCTTCATTTTTGCTTCGTTGTTAGTTTCTTGGTTCAAGTCCGTTATATTGAATTGAGTCGTCCTCTTTTTTCGAATCTAACAAGAATCCATTCCGACCTCAAGTAGCAATTGTGCACCTTGCAAGCTACCGAATCTAATCGAGAATCAACATTGGCCAATCCATTTGAGTGGTAAAAGGCAAGAGTGTGTGAGTCCATTTGAGTGGTGCTAGGCGATCACAAACGAGTGTAAACACGAGTGTGGTGAGGTTTCTTTACTAATAACATGTTTGCTAAGTGTTCTTTGCAGGTACTTCTCCATGGATTCTGATTCATGTGGTGGCGATTATGATTGTTATGACGATGATGGTTGTAGTTACGAAGGGGAGGACTATAGGAGCTATCAAGGGTGTGACAATGGGGAATATGAGGGCTATATGGGGAATGGTGATCATGAGGAAGTTCGAGGAGAGAATTACCATTTTGAAGGAGAATATGAAGAGAGTGGTACTCATATGTCTCATGAGGAAGATGGGGATAAAGAAGAAACTTGTTATGCTTCACATGATGAAGGTGAAGGTTCTTATGCTATACAACATGATGATGAAGACGACTCAGGATATGACTCTCCTTCACACGTGTCTTATGGGTCTTATGGGTAACATCCTAATACAAATAAGACTTGTGGAGGGTATGTCTACGGAGGTAGTGGAAGTGCTAATGTTGATTATAGAAGGACTTCTAGTGGGCATGCATATGCTACTTCTTGTAGTAATTCCTATCCGAAGCAAAGTGGCATGAGTGGGAATGTGAGTACGAGTTGGGGTCATCCTATACAAAAGAAGGTGGTCCCAAAGAGGCGATTCATGGAAACCAAGGTGAACATTGGTAGTAGTGAGGTAATTCTCATGCTTGATGACGATTGTTACACAAATTTCATCACCCCTCGTGCGGTTGAAGTGTTAAGTTTACCTTGTGTGATCCGGTAAAATCCTTATTATGATGAGGGACGATATTAGGTTGATAGGAGGGTGATGGTATCCATTTCACTTGGCAAGTACAAAGAGGAGGTTTGGTGTGATGTGATTCCAATGGATAATTGTCATGTATGTTTAGGAGTCCCTTGGTACCAAAAGCATGGAATCCCACATGAACAAGATTGGCATCGATTTGTAGTGGGCAAGAAAAGAAAATTTCTCTTTCCATGCATACTTACTAGGAAGGGTCCAAGTGCAAAAGTGCGAGATACCTATATGAAATGGCCTACCTTGGCTAGGGAAGCTAGGGGAGAAGAATATGAGAAATGGGAGTCCATAATAGATGAAATTTTCGCTAGCTACAACTATTCACAAGAAATGAAGATGGACTTGGCTGTTCAAACTTTTGACTCAAAACTTGTCAAATATTGGAAGTATGTGAAATGTTGTGGGAGACAAGTGAGGAGTCCCATCAAGACTTGGGAGGACATGAAAAGGATATTGAGAAGCCAATATCCCAAGCCACATGTGAGAAGAAATGAATCTTTGAGGGGTACCTCTTTTGAGAGAACCCCATGCTTAAAGGCAAGGGCGGCGGCCACAACCATTCCTTCCATTGGTCAAAGGAGCATGCATGAACACCAAGGTAAGATCACTTATCCTTATACTCCTACATCTTTGTGTTATTTTAATGTCAACACTACAAGAAAAAGGCTTATCTGCGACCAACATTTAGGGATGAGTTAATAATCCCGTCTCTAAAAGTACATTTTTTGGGATGAGATTTTATTCAGGTCCTGAATTCTACATTTTATTGCGACGGGACTAAATCTAGTCTCAAAAGAATTTAGTAACTGGTCCCAAATTGTAATTTATGGGCCATGAGAGGGATAGATGCCAACAAATATAATATTAAAAAACTAAAAAAACTACTATTTTCTCAAGAATCTGGCACCAAATCAAGTGTAGTGAAATAAAAACTTATGTTTTCACCAAAAACTAAGGCGCCAAAACTAATTGAGCTGTATATACTGAAATAAAAAATTCCCAATATTAATCAAACTCTCTATCTTCTGAAAACACAAACACACCTAGTTTCTACACGTCGTTCCCATCATCTGCTCTGCCCTAGTTCTACCAATTAATTTCTCATCTCCTCAGATTCTTCTCTTGTTCATCAAAAACCTCTCAAGGTATTATAGATTCTTCTCCCTCTTCACTTTATTTTCTATAATTTGTGCTATTTGTTCTATTACTTCTTTGTTTAAAATCAAAAAGGTAAACACTCAATATTTTTACTCAGTTTCAATGTTTTGTATATGCTCCAAGTTGAATTTTTGAGCTTATTATTTTGGGTCTGTGTTTATGAGGTGAAAAACCCGCTATTTCTATTTTAAAACTTAATCTTCTGATTCTATTTCATGTTTTGTGTATGTACCCAGTTGAATTTTTGAGTTTATTCTTTTGGGTATGTGTTTATGATACAAAAAAAAACCTTTTATTTCTATTTTAAGACTCAATCTTGATTTCATTTTATATCTTTGTACAAGCCGAGTTGGATTTGTGTGGTTATTTTGGTTGTATGAATGTCTCTTTGTTTATTTTTTGATAATTTGTGCTATCTATTTTATGGGTATGTGTTAGGATCAGTAAGACCTTTTTTCAGTATTGAGATTTTTCGAGCCACATAGGGACTTGTCTTGTTACTTCTATTTGCAATTTTTCTTATTTTACATCTGTAAAGGTTTCGACTAAATTCATTTATACCTCATAGCCTATCTAATCTCTATTGTCATTTGTATTTAGCATACCTGGAAATAATAGCATATGGGAAGATAGCAATTCCCTTTCGCTGTGTTTAACTCTTTCACTCTCGATAGGAAAAAAAAATTGAAAAAGTTATGGAACCCGTGTTTTGAAGCAAGGCCTAACCAAATATGTGAATTTAACTTTTATGGCCAAACTTAAATAAATTTCTACCTCCACTATGAGCATCTGTAAATCCATCACATAAGTTAGCTTTAACAGAAATCACAAAACCATTAGTTCTAAAGAGAAGGTACAATTTGTAAATTGGAACGAGAAGGTACAATTTCATTGCCACCATCTACTGATTAAGTTATTCAACACTGCCAATCAGTTGAAACAGGTATGATATTTTGAATCCATGTGTTATAAATTTGAAGAACCGAATTTTATTGCTGTAGTTTAACCAAATCATGCAAATGTAGGTTCATCTAATCCTAGAAAGGTATAAAGAGCTCAGGGTAGGAACACGTGTAAAGAAGTTGGACAAAAGCTGAAAGTAACTTTTTACAATAATCGGACTGTTGGAACAAATAGCAACCTGTTTTCGAGGCACTTGGGAAGAATAATTCGTGATCGTAATATGTGTCCGTTGGGAGTTCCATCGTGGAATGATATTAAGCAAGAAAAATTGAATCACATGTGGGCAGCTGTTGAGGTAACAAATGTAGTTCAAAGTATGACTGTGCTTTGGACTTCTTCTTGTGCATTTTGGTTAAATCCATTTTGTTATTAGCCTTAATATTTTGATCTGCATTCATTTTGCTAAAGATTAAGAAAGGTTTTATAAACAGTTAGTTCTAAACACAGTGTTAGTGAGTTAAAAAATTAAGATCCAAAGGTTCTACTAAGAACTAGCTCGAACAGTATAGTATTTTCACACAAGAAAGGTTCTATGATGAACTGATTTCCTAGTTAAAATGTTTATACTTATGCCATTCAGGTGGAATATTTTCAAAATTAGGTTCCGGACTACTAAAACTTTCATCAGAGAATATGTGTTTCTGCTCCTTTTTGCCTTTTAATAATATGGTGCTGCAAATCTCCTTGTGTTTTAGTAGCTGAAGCAAAATCAACATGTGGGAACTGAGATGTCCCTTTCTAGGATTTGTTCGACTTTCAGGCTAAGCGTCATCATTTATTTAGAACTGCATCATACATGAGAGTTTTGTTTATGAAATGCTTTTTTTTTGTTGGATTATGTGCTCCTAACCGAGACGGATCCGTGATTTTAAAGACTAAATCTGAACTTAATATAAACTTACATATTTCTGTTAAATTTTCTAATAAAAATGTGCATAGATGTTTATTTCGATGAATGTGTATATAGTTTTTAATGGCGATTTCAGTTTCTATGCACGAGTACTTTTATTTTCTTAAATGCGGCCAGAGTCGGAATAAAAGTATTTTTTTTCCAACTTTCAAGATCTTTTATGGCCTTTATCTTAATCAATTCTTTATGGTAAACCCCACAGTTATAAAGCTTTGCCAACTATATTTTTTTATACATATTATAAAGAAGCCAATACAAATCTTGGACATGGCTCTTTTTTTTTTTAATGTGCAATTGTATATAGCTCTTCTTTTAAATGTATATAAGATGAGTTCAAGAATGAACAAAAAACTATTGTAAAAAAAGAACCCAGCTAATATTAATACATGAAAAACATCACTTTGTTGATAGTGTCTTGTAAATGCATTAACTCAACCCATGTTTTGATTATTTTAGGATAAATTTGAAAGTGCTGACATGAATGATCATCGTTATCATGTCTTGGAATGGATGAAAGAGTTATGGAACAAATGGAAAGGATACTTGCATGCACAATATGTGAAAAACAATCCAATCCAATAGGCTCTTAAGAATATGCCAAAGGGAGTATACAAGAAAGAATGGGAGTGCTTAGTAAAAGAAAATTTTACTTCAGAAAGTTTTCAGGTATGTCTAGTGATTTACTAGTCTATTTCACCCATTCATCTGTATCCTAGTTCCCCTCTATAGCACTAGATATCTTTTTTCCACTATATTTGAAAACTAATCTATGTATATTTTTTAAGTTTATTACAATTATTACATCTAAGCTTTATTATTTCACACATATTGGCGAGAAGCAACAGGAATGCAGCAAATCGAGCTAAGTTGAAGATGCCTCATCATATTGGTAGCAAGCCTATTCGAGAGATTATTTATCAAAAGGTATTATCATAAAATTTCTATTTTCCTAGAGGAAATATTTATGAGATGTTATTTGACATGTTTGCTTTTGATGTAAAGGGCGGGAAATATGGCAATCCACCAGATTTGGGGACTGTTTTCTATGAGACTCGTAAAAAAGATAACAAGCTTGTTGAACCTGAAGCAATTGAAAAACATGTATGTTTAGTATACTAATATGTAAATTACTTGATAGTATCATAGTTCTGATAGAAAATATTCTTTTTATATGTTTTGCAGGCTCAGATCGAAGAAATGGTTCAATCAGAGCCATCTCTATCTAGCATAGAGATTGTCAAAAACTGTTGTGGACCTCAAACTCATAGCCATGTATTTGGCTTTGGGTGTGGAGTAAAGGCGAAAGACTTGAAAGGTGGAACCTCTTCAAAAGCTGAATTGTTGTCTGCGCTACGTTCGACTCAAGAAGAAAACAAATCCTTGAATGAGAAAAATAAATCCTTGAATGACCGTTTGTCTGCCTTAGAAGATGAGATGAAAGAAATTAAGAAAATAAAAGAATTCTTTGCCTCTCAACAATCATATGTCCTGCCTACGACATCGCCTGTTTCAACTGAATGACCACTGTTTTTGTCTGCTAACCAAGTTAGTAACAATATACCCGACTTTTAAATTTAGTTTGTTGATTTGCGTATAGTCAATTTCTATCTTACACTGATTCTAGCAGTTTCTTGACATCACCACTAATGATGCTTGGTTCTAGCTCCGTACATGCTCTAAAAGATTGCTATTGCTCCGTGATATGTTTGACATGTGTGTTTGTCATTTCTATTTTTTACCTTGTTTCTCTAGCATATCAGGTCTATTTCAGTTTATATGTGATACCTGGTCATGGTTGGGCTGTATTGAAATCTAATCTTTAATATAAGTGGTGAAGCCTTAAATTCTTGTGTGCACAATTAGGAAGTGCATACAGGAGTACTGAAGAGTTTTCATTAAGTCAGTTACAGCTTTACAGTGCAAAATAAATGCTTTTATTGAAGAATTTTGAGGAAGACTGATAGCTTTTATTTATGGTTCGCATTTGCTACATCTTTAAGTTCAAAGTTCGTTTATTCGTTTATATATAGTTGGTGCTATTGTTATCCTTATCACAGTTCCTATATATTTGTGGCAATTTCTGTTCAAAGTCTATAACATTTGTTGTTTGCTTCAGATGAACATAATAGTAATTTTACTGTTTAAACTTCGGTTATAAAGATAGCAAACAGAACCGTGAACACCCTTAGCTCTAGCTCTAAATTTAAGGAATTACTATTAATGAAAGTGGAATTGCTGCTATGATAATGGAAAAAGCTTTATTGAAGGTAGATAAAAAATAATTTTCTACCAAATGGAAAAAGTCTTATTGTTGTTAAATCTTGTTGCCTATATATGTGTTTCCAGTTTAGTTTTTGTAATGCCTGGTTTGGAACCAGAAAGAGTTCAAAGTCTCACTTGATTTGGAATACTTCTTGATTTACAAGAGACTTTAGTGGAAGTTTAAAAGAATTAACACCTACAGTCGATGGAATTGTTTTTAGTTAGGAACATATAATAGATGGTATTGCCACTGGTAAATTTTTTTGAGGCTTTGCAAGAATACCTTGTTGTTGTTGTTGCTGAGTAATTGCCTTAAGAATACCTCTTGTTGTTGCTACTGCTTGCAAATTTCCACCTGAAGCATGAACTTGTGAATTATCACTAAGCTGATCCAACTGACTAGTACCATGTATTTTACCACCTGTAGGAGTGCCATCATGTTTCTTAGTATACGATTGCTTTTTACAGTGAGAACTTGCCTTTGGAGTTGTATTATCCTTGTGCAACTCCAGCCCTGCAGTTCTATTGGGATCTTGATATGCAAAAGATATGTCAACCTCCTGCTCCTTGTGGTGCTTCTTTTGTGTATTGTCATCAGTTGATGTAACAACCTGCAAATTTCCTTTAGCCTTAGGATCAACCACCTGAATGCCATGCTTTTTAGAAGACTGCGGTTGTTGAACTACTGATGAAGTCTGAGTGTGTATATCAACTTGCAGAGGATCATGCTCAAATTCTTGCCAGGAACCTTATCTTCCTCCACTTGATCACTCTATAACACTCTTTCCTCACTTTTAGTAGCAACAAGAGTATTGGAAGGAATTTCTTGACAAGTCTGATTAGTAGGGACAACAATTGGATTAGAAAATGCCTTTTCAACCCAAGTTTTCGTGCCCGCAGGTGGCATGATAATCTTCTTTGGAATGAATACCTTGGCATTCACATTAAGCTGCTTCATAGTAATGTTCTCATCAATAGGAACTGCAACCTCAATTTATGTAGCATTACCAACCACAAGAACACCCTCAGCCTCTATATGATCTCCACTTCCACCAGTAACACCAGGAGAAACATCCTTTACAAGTGGTGCAACATTGCCTTGCACACCACGCACTGCTTGATTTTTAACAACTGTAGTCGACTTAGTATTATTATTAGTCGACTTGGGATCTGTATGAACCTGAGTCACAGAAGTATCAGGTACTTGAACTAATTGCTTCTGCACAACATCTACATTTGTCTTCACTGATTCCTTCACTGCAACAAGTTGCTTTGAAGTACCTGCCTCCTCCACATCATATTCATTCCCTTCCTCTAAAGCAGCAAACTTATTAGTAGTTTTCACATCATTAGCATTAGGAACTACTGTTCACACTTCTTTTCCTGTACCACCTGAGACAAGTGCTGCATCTGCAGTTTGTGCACCTTGTTTTTGTCCATCACCTTAAGTTTAAATACTTCCATTATGCTTGTCACAGTTATTGTTTTAGTTGCGTTTTAAAATAGACTTTGATTCTTGGTTAATGCATCCCGAAACTTTTCTAATTAATTTTTCTTATACTCATGCAGCCTCGATGATTTTGCTGGATAACACCTAATGAATTTATTAGTTTACTTTTGGGGTAAGCGGTATAACTACTACTAGTGTAGAATTTATATATCTTATCTTACTAATAGTAATTCAAGTCTTTCCAAAATTTTGTACTTACAGGTTTTGAAGATTGAATTTGACAAGTCAAGACGGAATTTTAGAAGATGCACAAGCTCATTATTTTGCTAGGAATGTTATGCACTCGCTATCGTAGTCTAGCTCGAGTGTTAGCGATGTTTTTTTGTTAAGGTGTCGAGCAAATATTGAAACTAACATCATGAGATGTTAACAATTTTACTGTAATTAATAACTCTATCTTCCTCTTTATATATATAACGCTTTTGTATCTAGATGTTTTAGGAGGAATCTGATATTTATTGATAAAATAATTTTTTTTGTGACATCGAGCTTTTGGGACGACTTGTGGTCAATAAGAGACCAGAAATATGGTCGTGAAAATTAGTAAAATTATTGCAAATAAGCACCAGTAATGCTCGTCTCTAAAGATAATGTAGGACCAGTAACATTTGGTCGCTAAAAAGGTTTAACGACCGGAAATCATTTATTTATGATGATATTAATCATCCATTAGGGATGAGATATGTAGTCTCTAAAAGTTTTTAACGATCACATATATTGCCCATCTCAAAAGACTTTTAACGACCAGATTATTGAACCGTCGCGGTTGACCTTTAGCGGCGGAGGCTATTACGACGGGTGGCGACCAGCTTTTTCCCGTCGTAATTGCCCCTTTTGGGACCAGATTTGGACTTTTAGGGACCAGATTTCCCTTCCTTAAAGGCCATTTTTCTTGTAGTGCAAGTCAAGTATGAAAGTTAGTTTACTTTGCATTAATCCTAATGCTTCTTTGCCGTGTATTGGTAATGCCATTGTTGAAAGTGTCCCCACACTAGTTAATCCTATTGATGACCGAATTGACCCTTCTTGTAAGGTTGATTTGTGTTCACCTAGTGTTGACACTTGTGCTTTGAATGATAGTGCATTATCGAATGAAGGTGCTCAAACACTAGTTGATCCTTTAGATGACCAAATTGATTCTTCTTGTAAGATCGATTTGTGTCCACCTAGTGTTGACACTTGTGAATTGATTGGTAGTACAATGTCATGTGGTCATCATGTTAGTAATTCTTGCGATTTTGCCATACTACCAACTCGTGTTGAAACTTGTATTGATCAACTTACTTGTAATGATAATTCACTACTTGAGGATCTTTGTGATGTGTTTAATGTACCTCTAGTTAGTGATGATGTCGATATAGTTGGTCAATTGAAAGAATGTGACATTTCACCCTTGTTTGTTTCATGTCAAAATGAGTCTCTTGATCGTACTTTAGTGTCACGTGATAAGACTCCAATTTGTAGTGGTGATGTGTGTCATGTAGATAGTCATGAGAGCGAAAATGCATTGAAAGACGACATTGGTTCTTTTGAGAGTGAAATAACATGCTTTGACTCCTCATTGTTCATGGATTACTCTCTTGTAAAGGATAATGGTTTATTTGAGGATGACATGACTATTGAGAGTGAAATACCTAGTGGGATGTGTTGTAATGTTGAAAGCGTGGCCACTTTTGGTGACTACATGGTTTTTGAAAATCCACTATGGGATGATAACTGTCTTCCCTATGATGGAGATCCTCTCTTGAGGAATTGTGATCCACTTATTGGGAGGGGAAGTGTTCAAAAGGAAGGTGAAACTTGTCTGCAAATTGCAAATTCTTCCTTGGGTGTTCCGAATAGTAGTAGTATGATTGACCATGCTTTTGAGTTTAATAGTGAAACTAGATTTGAGAACACCCTAGATGAAGTTATTTTGCGTGACACCTTTCTTTATTATCTTTTTGCATATGATGACATTCATGATCTTTTTGGGAGTGCATCTTATGGAGGAAGGGGTCCTATCGGGGTACTCAGTTGTTATCTTGGCCATGATATGTGGGTATCTTTTCCCTTTGATCACGGTGAAGTCTTAACTTGGTGTGAATGGTATCATTTTGAAATTGAGGTTCATTTGTATGTCCTGCCAACTTGGTGTCTTGAAACCCTTGGCTTTTTTAGAATATCCGCATTTCTTAATCTTTGGGTTAGCCAAGTTCTTAATGCTCTACCTGAGAGCTTAGTTTGCTTGAAAATTGTTGATACTTGGCTATATCACAAATTTGTGCTTACTTGGCATGGTGGTAGGTTAGTCCACCCTAACACTAACCCTCATCCTTTGAGGACATGATTTTTGCTTGTCACTCTTATGGTTTTGCAAGGTTTAGGTTCGAGGACGAATCCTTTTCAAGAAGGGGAGAATGATACAAGACGAACTCCATCGAGCTTCATGAAGATGGAGTCTTTGAAGATCATGGGAGGTCCACATAGGATGGCCTTCAAGATATGGGAGATAGCTTGGATGGAAGGCTTTAAGAACGTCACATTCAAGATATGGAAGATAGCTTGGGAGGCTATTTGGAGAAGGAGGCTATGCATGCAAAAGGGGCTAGTACATAAATGCAAGCCTTTTCAAGTTTCACTTCCATAGAAGACATCCAAACAAGGCCCTTACATCATTAAGGGTATAAATGTAATAATGTAGTGTCTTCTTTATTTCATTAGTATAAATAGCTAGTATTTTTATTTCATGGGAGAGATTTTGGATGAATTATGAATATTTTTAGTGTTTTAGGGTTATCTCTAGAGAGAGAAACTTGTGAGAGGCCTTTGGTAAGCTCTTGTTGAATATTGTATTGTTGAGAGGTTGGTTGCTTGAGAATTCGATTCCCTTGAGGTGAACTTAAGAATTTGGTGTTTCTTTTGATGATAATTTAGAGGTCTTAGTTTTATATAACTTTGGTTGATAAATTGAATCTTAAGTTGTGTCAAATTATCTATCTTTTCTTTTCTTTTTGTTTGTCTTCTTAATTTCTCGTTTCTGCGTATCCGTTCTTGTATCAGCCGACAAGGCTACATCGTCTGACTACTGCATACAACTGTCTATAGACCTCTACAGGAATAAAGCTGTAGAAAGGACGGGACAGGGCCTCGTCGTACCTATCTATATACATATCAAAAGAATGGCCTACCAAAATAGACTGCAACTTCGGATCCAATGGAGTGCACTAATCGCTGCTGGATAAGGGTCCTACTAAGCCGGACCACCTCCCTATCTACCTGTACCTGCGGGCATGAACGCAGCCCCCCGAGCAACGGGGAGTCAGTACGGATAATGTACTCAATATGTAAGGCATAAAGACAACATGTATAAAAATGTACAGAAATCATGAATAAGATCTGAACTCATAAGCTGAAATCTGTGTGAACTAGTATCTGTCTGCATCTGGCTGAATCTGTATGTTGGGAAGTATGGACATGCATATATATAAAACTAGGTACACACCTCATCGTCACATCACAGGCCACATCTTCACCCCCTGTCAAGTGTGCCTTTCTTATTTATATACTCCAACATCATAGGCCACTCATGGACCACTTATAGGCCACACCTTCACCCCCTGTCAAGTGTGTCTTTCACATATAGAACGTAATATCATAGGTCACACGTTCACCCCCTGTCAAGTGTGCCTTTCACTGTACATCTGAGAACTGTAAGTGAAATCCATAATACAAGTAAGACTAAACAACAGGATTCTCAAATAATATAATGACAATTTGCCTCTTCATGGGCCTTACTAAACTAGTACTACTAGGACATGAAATCATAAGATCTGTAAATGGGGAAAATACCATAGCCGGGGTACGGGAACATCAACTGTATTTCTCTTAGTACTTGTAAGAATAGAGTAATATGGAAACTCTGTTACTCGTTTATCGGTTCATATCATAGGATCATGCAAAAAAAAGAAGGAATAACCTTAACATACCTTGATGTATATCAAATCGCCCAACTTCTACTTCTTGAACTTGTAAATCTACAATTAAGATAACATAAGCCTTAATTAGGCTACTTGCTTTGCTTACTAATCATTCCCAAGCACGTATAAAGCTTAACGAATTATAGATGACCATCTCCTTTATAAGTTTACAATGATAACGCCTATGTATATCCAAATACATGTAAATCTATCCCTAATCATTTCTTCAAAATAGTCTCATGTCACTACCTTGCTCTTCATCAATCTATCACTTCCACAAATACCCTTTCTTTACCTAAAATCACTAAAGCTCTTGATAGAAAACTCAAGTACAAGGGTAGGAATCATTTACATACCTTGAGGGGTCAAGAATTCCAAGAATCACTTTAACTTCAAATCCCTAGGCTTCCCATCCTTGGAGAAACACTAGAAACAACCTTCTTCTTCATAAGCTCGGGTTTACGAGGTACGGATCTTGTCAAATCTTCACTACTATGCCATAAATGTTGGGAGAGCAAAATATTAGGGTTTTCTGATTTGGGAAAGAGAAAAATAAGACATAAAGTCGTGGACCGTGTATTTATACTCGGAGAATTAAATGCTTCAGTGATCCGGTTCGACGAGCGGGTCGATGACCCGTCGACGTGTTGACGGTTCGTCGACATGCTCGTCGACCTGCGCCTGCAGAATGCAGGGCTGTGGAACCCTATCGACGCCGCACAACGACGGCCCGTCGATAGGTTCGACGACTCATCGATTTTGACTGGTGTCTGTAGACTTTTCTAATTCGGTTCAGGTCGCGTCGATTCGATTCGTTCAACTTCAAATCTTGTAAATCACTAGGAATACCTGCTGGTACCCTTGCACACGGGGTAGGACACTTCCTATCTCCAAAAATCGAGCTCGGGTCTCAATTCCCAAGGCATACCCAACTAGGAAATCGTAAGTTCTACCACTACAAAGATGAGGTGTGTAACATTATTTCCCCCTTAGGAACATTCGTCCTCGAATGTTCGAACAATCCTGGGTTATAGAAATTTCGGCATAGTTTCCCCTGTACTTATATCAATCCGTCCTGTACGCAACAACCCAAAATAATGCCTCACAGGGAGACATACTATAACATACAATACTATGGCCCCATAAGACCAATCACGATAACTGAAATGAAGTAATACTTGAGAAAAGTGATGCCTCTGACTGCACCTCTTGTACTGCTGGGAATAAATGTGGGTACTTAATCTTCATCGCTTCTTCCGCTTCTCAAGTTATTTCTTCAACATTCTTATTCCTCCACAAGACTTTAACGGAGGCTACATCCTTTGTTCGCAACCGACGGACCTGTCTGTCCAATATAGCCACTGGAGTCTCTTTGTATGATAATTGTTCGGTCACCTGGATATCATTCACTGGTACAACTCTTGAAGGATCTCCGATACACTTATGAAGCATTGATACATGAAATACTGGATGTACCGATTCTAACTCGGAAGGCAATTCCAGCTCATATGCCACTGTGCCCACTATTCGAATGATCTTATATGGCCCAATATATCGAGGGCTCAACTTACCCTTCTTACCAAACCTCATCACTCCCTTCATAGGCGAAACTTTCAGGAACACCCAGTCGCCCAACTCGAACTCTAGCTTACTGTTATATCCCGCATTTTTATACGTTAGGTTATTCGCAAGAGAATCGACTCAAGTTAAAGACGGGATCATTTTCGGACACGAAATAGAAATCTTTAATTTTCAATTTTAATTAAAACATAAATTGTTTATAAATTTTACTTAGTGTAAATATATTATTGGAGATTGGGGATTAATTAATTATGATTAGATTATTAAGAAAGAATTAGTGATTAATTAAATTAATCAAGATTAATTAGCAAAGTGGGCCCCACCCGATTTTTAATTAAAAGAAAAAAGGGAAATAGATGACACATAAGGGGGGGGGGGCACGTGTAGGGCCTAGGAGGCTCATATATGTATATCACCAAATGAGATAATGAGTCATCTCTTCACATTGCAATTGAACACAAAACAAGAACAACAATTAAATTGAAGAAAGAAAAAAAAAAGCTCTCGGCCATGGTGGCTTTGGCCGAGCATTGAGAGGATGATGGAGAAAAATTAAAGTGTTGTGGTGTTTTGAACATTTAAGGGATTAACAATATTAAGGAGCCAAGCTTATCAAGGTAAGAGTTAATCTTTTTTTTTTTTTACACGTTTTGGAGACAATTTAAACTTGTATAAAATTGGTAAATGTGTGATAAATGTAAGAAGTTGTATATGTTGATGTTGCAATGTAAATTGAGCCGTGTAGGGGGCTTCTTTAATTAGGCATGGTGAATTGATTTTTAAGTGATAATATGGTTGATATTATCATGAATTATATGGTAAAGGAATGAAGGGATTAGATATAACGTTAAAGTTGTGTGGATATGAACATGTTGTTATTCTTATTGAATTGAAAGAATTGAAGATATGATTATATCCATATGTTGTTGTTGGTGTTTCTGTGTTAACAGGAGGGTAATTGGAAATTCGGGTTAGGCGAATATATAGGGGAAATGCTGCCCGATTTTCGTTAAGTCCTTGAATAATGAAAAACCCTAAACGAGAAATATAAGTTAAAGAATAAGTTCTATAAGCGACGGCCTACAGATTTATGAACTAGAAAATATAGTTACTAACGATAACGTTACTCTTATATTAAATAGGCTAAAAGAGCGATGAGGCGAACGGATTTATGAATAGTCGTTAACAGGTATGTAAAGCTATCTCTTCTTTATTTTGGCATGTCTTAGATCTAAGCGATGAATGATATTAACTTTGGGGTAATTCTATTCATAAGTTTTGCGTGTGAATTATGATTCTTATTCACTTCTTGATGTTAGAACTCTTAAGTGATTGAGCTTCCCTCTTCAGTTTTCTGTACATTGGATAATAGTCGATGTATATCAGTTCCGATTCTTAGGAACTCTATGATAACTAATGGCCAGACTTCTATAAGATGTTTCATACTATATTGACATATGACTATGATTCCTAAGGCTCTTTGATATACTTTATGATGACATCCGAGGGGTGTTTGATATGTTTCCGAGTGGCATTCGAAAGGTATTTGATATGATTATTGTCTTGATTTTCAAATGATAGTTCGTGCTGATTATTCCATTGAGTCTTTGATATACCCCGATATGTATATATGATTCCAGAAGCCCTATTCTGATATAACCCACAGTGGCATCCGAAAGGTATTTGGTATGACTATTGTCCTGGATTTTAAATGACAGTTCGTTTTGATTATTCCATTGAGTCTTTGAAAATGTTTTAATTTGCATATGGTTGCTCCCTACTCCACTCGTGCGTGTCTCAATATGTCTTTCACTGAGTCCCGGGCCAGGATATGTTATTGTGCACAGTCTCACTGCATTGTTTACCGAGTCCCTCACTAGAGGGCCGGAATATGATATATATATATATATATATGATGGGGTTATGCTGTGTTTATGGGGTTATGCTGTGTTTATGGAGTTATGCTGTGTTATGGGGTTAAGCTGTGTTTATGGAGTTATGCTGTGTTGTGGGGTTATGCTGTCTTTATGGAGTTATGCTGTGTTATGGTGTTATGCTGTGTTATGGCGCCAAAGACGGGGTGGCGACCATGTTTACCGGGTCCTATAAGGGGCCTGATATGATATATGATACTGACATGCATGATTTATGTTTTAAAGGGCAAGTGTTTGGTATTCTGGACATTGTACTTGTTTTCTGCACACCTTATTTCAGTTATGGTCCTTTTTACTGTATTTCATGCTTTATATACTCAGTACATATTCCGTACTGACCCCCTTTCTTCGGGGGGCTGCGTTCATGTCCGCAGGTACAGACGCTCGATTTGGTGGTCCCCCAGCTTAGGATTCTCTTTCTGCTGTCTTGGAGAGCTCCGTTGTTCCGGAGCCTAGATTCTGGTACAGTCCTTCTTTTGTATATGTATATATGTTGTCCAAGGGTACGATGGGGCCCTGTCCCGTCATATTTCACTGTTGAAACTCTTAGAGGTCTGTAGACATGTATGTGGGTTGTATTCAGATTTGATCAGTTGCTTCTATATAGTTATTGTGGATGTTCTGTTGTTGTACCAGCCTTGTCGGCTTGCGTAATATTCTGATTCGTAGTGGCAGCCTTGTCGGCTTGCGTAATATTCTGATTCGTAGTGGCAGCCTTGTCGACTTGCGTAGAATGACGATATATACAGTGGCAGCCTCGTCGGCTTGCGTGTGTTATTACGATGCGATTGACTGAGGATCTATAGTATCAGTCCGATATGTTTGACAGGTACATATGGGTATCCAGCTCGGGCACTAGTCACGGCTCACGGGGCTGGGTCGTGACAATAGTGGTATCAGAGCAGTTCATCCTCGGAGTGTCTACAGACCGTGTCTAGTAGAGTCTTGTTTATCGGTGTGTTGTGCACCACATCTATAAACAGGAGGCTACAGGACATTTAGGATGTCATCTTTCCTTCTTATACTAGATCGTGCGATAGAGCTATATTATCAGGATAACCCCTTTCTAACAGACTATTATGTTTACAACTATGCCTCCAAAGAAAGAGACAGCTGCCCAGAAGGGCAAATCGGTAGCAGGGGATACTAGCCAGACTCGGAGAGTTACTAGGGCCCGTGCCCAGATTATGCCTGAGGTTGTTTTCCAGTCCGTGAGTTCTGCTACACCGCCACTTCCAGATGAACCTAGGGCAGCGACAGCTCCGGGTCAGGGGGCGGCTCCACCGCCAGCTCCCGAGGTTCCAGCACCTGAGCCTCTAGCTCCTCAGCCAGGGGAGGAGGATAGAGCCATGAGGGATGCAGTTCAGTTGTTGACCAGATTAGTGGTAGGGCAGGCTCGCAGGCATGAGCTAGGGGTTGACCGTGCGGATAGACATGATAGTTTGAGGGCTCATGACTTCTTAAGTTGCAAGCCTCTAGAGTTTTTCGGGTCAAAGCCTGAGGATGACCTGCGGGAATTTATTCGGCAGATGCAGCGTGCGTTGAGGATAATTAGGGCTTCTGAGACTGAGTCTGTTGAGTTGGCTTCGTATAGGTTGCGGGATTTAGCTGTTAATTGGTATGAGTCGTGGGAGTTATCTATGGGCGAGGACGCTCCTCCAGCAGTATGGGATGAGTTCGTGGAGGCCTTTCTTGGCCACTTTCTGCCCCCCGAGATGAGGCGAGCTAGAGTTGATAGATTCTTACATCTGAGGCGGAATGGCAGGAGCGTTCGAGAGCACAGTCTTGAGTTTGATTCGTTGGCCAGATATGCGCCTACTATTGTAGCTGATATGGCTGATAGGGTGCATCGTTATGTGATGGGGCTGGATCGTTACTTGATTGATAGCTGTATGGTAATGGCTTCTCAGCCAGGTATGGATATTTCTCGGGTACAGGCATATGCACAGGGGGTAGAGGATCGACATAGAGGGCATCAGCCCAATAGAGATCATGACAGGGGCCAGATTAAGAGAGCTAGATCGGCCAGTTATTCTGGTGAGTTCCGAGACAGGCAGCCTCAGCAGTATAGTAAATATTCTTCCCAGCCAGCACGGAGTGAACCCCCACAGGTTACAGGTAGGAGATTTTATAGTACAGGGTATTCAGGAGCCGGTCAGAGCTCCAAGGCTTCGGGTTCGCAGATGAAAAGAGGTTTCAGTCAGTCGAGGCCACCTTTGCCTCGGTGTTCTCGGTGCGGTAGGCATCATTCTGGAGAATGTTATCGTGCTATAGGTGCTTGTTTTTCTTGTGGCCGTCAAGGCCATATTATGAGGGAGTGTCCATATAGTGGTAGTCCGGGCGGTGCGGTTCAGCCCACTGGGTCGGTTGCTGATTCATCTTCTTCCGTAGCTGTGCGTCCTATGGGGCAGGGTGTTCAGGTACCAGCGGGACGTGGTAGAGGTCGCGGCGGAGCTTCTAGTTCTAGCATTCCTTCGAACCGCATATATTTCTTGGCTAGTAGACAGGATCAGGAGGCATCACCAAATGTGGTTACATGTATACTATTGATCTTCTCCCGAGACGTATATGCATTGATAGACCCAGGCTCCACCTTATCGTATATTTCGCCCTTTGTTGCTAGTAGAATTAGGATAAAATATAAATTGATAGAACCATTGGAGGTAGCTACACCGGTAGGAGATTCTGTTATAGCAAGACAAGTATATAGAGATTGTTCGGTAATTATATATAGTCGTTGCACCAAGGCAGATCTGATAGAATTAGATATGACTGAGTTTGATGTTATTATGGGTATGGACTGGTTAGCTTCTTGTTATGCTAACGTTGATTGTAGAGAAAAGATAGTTCGGTTTCGGTTTCCAGGAGAGCCAGCTATAGAGTGGTTAGGGATTACGGCATCGCCGAGGGGTAAGTTTATTTCATACCTCAAGGCAAGGAAGATGGTTAGAAAGGGGTATATTTATCATCTGGTTCGTGTGCATGACCTGAAAGCAGAGGCGCCGACTCTTTAGTCAGTGCCGATAGTTAATAAATTTCCAGATGTATTCCCAAATGAACTTCTAGGCCTTCCTCCTGAGCGTGAGACAGAGTTCACTATAGACATATTGCCAGACACTCAGCCCATATCTATTCCTCCTTACAGGATGGCTCCTGCAGAACTGAAAGAGTTGAAGGAGCAACTGAGAGATTTATTAGAAAAGGGCTTCATCAGGCCCAGTACATCACCTTGGGGAGCACCGGTATTATTTGTGAGAAAGAAAGATGGGTCGCTGCGGATGTGTATTGATTATAGGCAGCTGAATAAAGTAACAATAAAGAACATGTATCCCCTCCCCAGGATTGATGATTTGTTTGACCAGCTGCAGGGTGCTAAATGCTTTTCGAATATAGACTTGCGGTCAGGCTATCATCAGGTGCGGGTAAAGGAGGCAGATATTCCCAAGACTACGTTCAGGACTCGATACGGGCATTATGAGTTTAGAGTGATGTCCTTTAGGCTGACCAATGCTCCAGCAGTATTTATGGATTTGATGAACCAAGTGTTCAAGCCATTCCTTGACCTGTTCGTGATTGTATTTATTGATGATATTCTAGTCTATTCACGATCAGAAGAGGAGCATGCAGATCATTTGGGGACAGTACTTAGGGTGCTCCAGCACCAGAAATTGTATGCTAAGTTCTCTAAATATGAATTCTGGTTGACTTTAGTAGCATTCTTGGGGCATATTATTGGAGCTGATGGTATTCGGGTAGACACACAGAAGATTGAAGCTGTTAAGACTTGGCCTAGACCTACGACACCTACTGAGGTACGTTATTTTCTGGGGCTAGCAGGATATTACCGGAGATTCGTAGAGAAGTTTGCTTCGATTTCAGCGCCTCTAACAAGGCTAACACAGAAGGCAGCTAAGTTTCAGTGGACCGATGCTTGTGAGCAAAGCTTCCAATTATTGAAGGATAAGTTGACTACGGCTCCAGTTCTAACACTTCCTGAGGGACCAGATGGCTATGTTATTTATTGTGATGCCTCAGTCGTTGGGTTAGGCTGTGTGTTGATGCAGCATGGCAGAGTTATAGCCTATACCTCCCGGCAGCTCAGAAAGCACGAAAGAAATTACCCTACTCACGATCTGGAGTTAGCAGCAGTAATTCATGCTTTGAAGATATGGAGACATTATTTATATGGCGTACATGTTGATATTTATACGGATCATAAAAGTCTCCAGTACATCTTTAAGTAGAAGGAGCTGAATTTGCGGCAGAGGCGGTGGCTAGAATTGCTGAAGGATTATGATGTTGATATTCTATACCATCTTGGGAAGGCAAATGTTGTAGCAGATGCACTCAGCCGTAATTCTATGGGTAGTTTGGCAGACGTACAACCAGAACGGAAAGGGAAGGTCCGTGAGATTTGCCAGTTAGCTAACCTTGGAGTCCGTTTGGCTGATTCTGATAACGGCGGAGTTTCTGTTCGGGGAGTTGTTGAGTCCTCTATCATAGAAGAGGTAAAGAGACGCTAGTATGAGGACCCTATTCTTGTACATTACAGAGATACAGCTCTTCAGAGGGAGGAGACCCCATTCGATGTTGCACCTGATGGAGTGCTACGACACAGAGGCAGGTTATGTATACCTGAGGTTGCAGGGTTGCGGCAACAGGTTATGGGAGAGGCACACTATGCTCATTATTCTGTTCATCCAGGGTCAACAAAGATGTATCATGACCTCAGATGTTTGTATTGGTGGGATGGTATGAAGAAAGATATAGCAGAGTTTGTTGCTCAGTGCCCAAATTGTAAACAGGTTAAGGTCGAGCATCAGAAGCCCGGTGGGCTATTACAGGAGATGGAGATTCCAACCTGGAAATGGGAGGTAATTAATATGGACTTCGTCACAGGTTTACCTCGCACTCCGCGAAAATATGACTCTATTTGGGTCATCGTTGATAGGTTATTAAAATCAGCCCACTTTCTTCCAGTCAGGACTACTTATTCAGCTGAGGACTATGCTAGGTTATACCTCAAGGAGATAGTGAGACATCACGGGGTTCCCACCGCTATTATCTCCGATAGAGGAGCCCAGTTTATAGCTAACTTCTGGAGATCCTTCCAGGAGGGATTGGGGACACAAGTGAGTCTTAGCACAGCATTCCACCCTCAGACTGATGGGCAGGCCGAGCGTACCATTCAGACACTACAAGATATGTTACGGGCCTGTATTATTGATTTCAGTGGTAGCTGGGATGATCATTTGTCACTTATTGAGTCTCCCTATAATAACAGTCACCATTCGGGTATTCAGATGGCACCGTATGAGGCCTTGTATGGGAGAAATTGCATGTCACCTATTGGCTGGTTTGATGTTGGTGAGACTAAGTTGATAGGCCCAGATATGGTTCAGCAGGCTGTTGATAAAGTGAAGCTTATTCAGGAGAAATTACTGGCAGCCCAGAGTCGACAAAAATCATATGCAGATAATCGACGTCGACACCTAGAATTTCAGGTTGGTGACTGGGTGTTCTTGAAGGTGTCACCCATGAAGGGTGTCATGAGATTCGGCAAGAAAGGGAAGCTAAGCCCGAGGTACATTGGGCCTTATCAGATTGTCCGTAGGGTAGGCCGGGTTGCCTACGAGTTGGACCTACCATCTGATTTGGGAGCAGTGCATCCAGTCTTTCACGTGTCAATGCTTCGCAAATGTATAGGCGATCCTTCCAGAGTATTTCCCGTAGATGATGTCCAGGTGACAGAGGAGTTATCCTACAAGGAGCAACCTATAACCATATTTGATCGACTGATTAGGAGGTTGCGAACTAAGGACGTGGCTTCCGTCAAAGTATTATGGCGAAACAATAATAGAGAAGAGATGACCTGTGAAGCCGAGGAGGAGATGAAGAACAAGTACCCTTACTTGTTCCCTACACCTACAGGTAACTTAAACTCCTCACTTGAATATATTGATTGCCAGATGAAACTATATGTTATAAAGATAAGGGAGACTTTCCCAAAATTCTTATAAAACCTTACGGAACAAATTCAACATTCGAGGACGAATGTTCTAAAGGGGGGAAGGATGTTATATCCCGCATTTTTATACGTTGAGTTATTCGCAAGAGAATCGGCTCAAGTTAAAGAGGGGATCATTTTCGGACACGAAATAGAAATCTTTAATTTTCAATTTTAATTAAAACATAAATTGTTTATAAATTTTACTCAGTGTAAAAATATTATTGGAGATTGGGGATTAATTAATTATGATTAGATTATTAAGCAAGAATTAGTGATTAATTAAATTAATCAAGATTAATTACCAAAGTGGGCCCCACCCGATTTTTAATTAAAAAAAAAGGGAAATAGATGACACATAAAGGGGGGCACGTGTAGGGCTTAGGAGGCTCATAGATGTATACCACCAAATGAGGTAATGAGTCATCTCTTCACATTGCAATTGAACACAAAACAAGAACAACAATTAAATTGAAGAAAGAAAAACAAAACTCTCGGCCATGGCTGCTTTGGCCGAGCATTGAGAGGATGATGGTGAAAAATTAAAGTGTTGTGGTGTTGTGAACATTCAAGGGATTAACAATATTAAGGAGCCAAGCTTATCAAGGTAAGAGTTAATCTTTTTTTTTTACACGTTTTGGAGACTATTTAAACTTGTATAAAATTGGTAAATGTGTGATGAATGTAAGAAGTTGTATATGTTGATGCTGAAATATAAATTGAGCCATGTAGGGGTCTGCTTTAATTAGGCATGGTGAATTGATTTTTAAGTGACAATATGGTTGATGTTATCATGAATTATATGGTAAAGGAATGAAGGGATTAGATATAAGGTTAAAGTTGTGTTGATATGAACATGTTGTTATTCTTATTGAATTGAAAGAATTGAAGATATGATTATATCCATATGTTGTTGTTGGTGTTTCTGTGTTAACAGGAGGGTAATTGGAAATTCGGATTAGGTGAATATATAGGGGAAATGCTGCCCGATTTTCGTTAAGTCCTTGAATAATGAAAAACCCTAAACGAGAAATATAAGTTAAAGAATAAGTTCTATAAGCTACGGCCTACGGATTTATGAACTAGAAAATATAGTTACTAACGATAACGTTACTCTTATATTAAATAGGCTAAAAGAGCGACGAGGTGAACAGATTTACGAATAGTCGTTAACAGGTATGTAAAGTTGTCCCTTCTTTCTTTTGGCATGTCTTAGATCTAAGCGATGAATGATATGAACTTTGGGGTAATTCTATTCATAAGTTTTGAGTGTGAATTATGATTCTTATTCACTTCTTGATGTTAGAACTCTTAAGTGATTGAGCTTCCTTCTTCAGTTTTCAGTACATTGGATAATAGTCGATGTATATCAGTTCCGATTCTTAGGAACTCTATGATAACTAATGTCTAGACTTCTATAAGATGTTTCGTACTATATTGACATATGACTATGATTCCTAAGGCTCTTTGATATACTTTATGATGACATCCGAAGGGTGTTTGATATGTTTTCGAGTGACATTCGAAAGGTATTTGATATGATTATTGTCTTGATTTTCAAATGATTGTTCGTGCTGATTATTCCATTGAGTCTTTGATATACCCCGATACGTATATATGATTCCAGAAGCCCTATTCTGATATAACCCACAGTGGCATCCGAAAGGTATTTGGTATGACTATTGTCCTGATTTTTAAATGACAGTTCGTTTTGATTATTCCATTGAGTCTTTGAAAATGTTTTAATTTGCATATTGTTTCTCACTACTCCACTCGTGCGTGTCTCAATATGTCTTTCACTGAGTCCCGGGCCAGGATATGTTATCATGCACAGTCTCACTGCATTGTTCACCGAGTCCCTCACTAGAGGGCCGGAATATGATATACATATATATATTTGATGGGGTTATGCTGTGTTTATGGAGTTATGCTGTGTTTATGGAGTTATGCTGTGTTATGGAGTTATGTTGTGTTTATGGGGTTAAGCTGTGTTTATGGAGTTATGCTGTGTTATGGGGTTATGCTGTGTTTATGGAGTTATGCTGTGTTCTGGGGTTATGCTGTGTTTATGGAGTTATGCTGTGTTATGGTGTTATGTTGTGTTATGGCGCCAAAGACGGGGTGGCGACCATGTTTACTGTTATAGCCCGTATTTTGTACGTTTGGATAATCCAGAGTCATCGTGGGAAGTTAAGGGCGAAACCAATTTCAAAATTATATTAATGCACAAGTTGTTATAAATATTATTTATGACTGTTATTAGTATGGAAATATTGTGAGAGGCTAAGGACAAGAAGAGAAATTCGCAAAATGGCCCATGGAAATATTGGAAACGGCTAGGGGCAAAATGCTCATTTCACAAGTATTGGAAATTTGAAGAAAAATCTAGAAAATAAAAAGAAGAAGAAAAGAAAAGAAAATTCTAGACATGGAAAAAAGAAGAGAAAGATCTAGAGAGGGGCATGTGCCCCTCACATGCCACTATATATATATATATGATTAAGTCTTGAAAGGAAGACAAAATTTTCATTTTCATTCTAGGCAATTCAAGAAAAAATGAAGAAAAAAAAAAAGGAGGGGGCGGCAATAGGGGCTGGCCGAACCAGCCCCATGAGTTGATCATGGAAAAATTATTTTTCTTCTAGTTTTCCACTAATTGGAAGGCCCTCTACGACGTGGAATAGTTGTTGGAGCAAATCAATCGTTTGTTGTGGTCTTGAATAACTCTAGCCGTGGGAACACATGGATGGAAGAAGTTAAGGTTCAATTCTTACTTTTATATGTTATACTTGGTTTGTGTATGTTATGGTATGTGTGGAAATGAATGGAACTCGTAAAATATTGGAGTTGATGTTTGGCCGTGTATGTGTGTGATTAACAATATGTATGTAGAGTTGTGTTGGGGTGATGAATTAGTTAGTATTCAACATGCTTGTGTGTTGTATTAACGTGTGGAAATGGGTGAAAAATCATGGAATTTGTGTGTTGAAGGGGGTGGCCGAAAATGGACTGTTTTGCATGTCCAAGAATTGAACTAATTTTATTTAGTATGTTTGGGTTATTGTGTTATGGATTATGTGATGTAAATGAGAGTTTAATGGCCCAAGTTGGTCTCGTAATTGTTGCGGGCTGTTTTGGAAGCCAATTTGAATCAAATGTAGTTTCTTGTAATTATGATAATAATGTTGTTAAGGTGTGGTTTGTGAATCTTAAAGAAAGAAATGTGTTGTGATGGTTTCTATGGAAGTTGGAAGATTTCGGGTTCCATGGTGCATTGTTAGGATTGTCTGATTATTTTGTGATTTGCCCGAGGCGTTCTTGAATCTTGTTTAAATGGTTTAGATTAGTACTTGAACGTATGGATATAGGTGTTGGTTCGATCGTATGCGGTTGATTTGAATTAAAACGGAATATTGTCGAATTGTATATAAAAGAGCTACTAATGTTAGAATGTGTTTTGAACCTCTTATTGATGTTGTTGGTATTGTTGTTGGTTTGGCCGGGTTGAATTCCCGGATTGTTGTTGACAAAATTGACCGAGTTAGAATCTCGGGGGTGGTATATTTACAAGGGAGGTGCTGCCGAAATTTCGGCAGAATATAAATGAATGTATTGAAAGGGTAAGGCAAGTACTTGACGAAGGAACTAATGAATGGATGATCTCTCTTTCATGTAGGCAAACAAGTTGGATGCACAAGCGTAACTAGTTGGTCGCGGAACAGGTATGTGAGGCTTACCCTTTCATTCTCTGGCATGTCCTAGAGCCAAGTAAGGTATGATGTGATATGCTGCCTTGGGGTAACTCTGTTATGTGATTCTGAGACTGGTTATGATTCTAAGTCACTTCTTGATCTAAGTTTATGATTCTGGCTCATCCTCGGATATAAGTAATTGGATATAAGTATTTGATATAAGTATCCTGATATTCGTATTTTGATTTAAATATTCTGACGTGAGTATTTTGATATAAATATTTTGATATAAGTATTTTGATGTCAGTCCTTGATAAGTATTTCGATACGAGTATTTTGATATAAGTATTCCGATGTAAGTTTGCTGATATAAGCATTCTGATATGAGTATCCTGATATGAGAATTCCGAAATCAGTATTCTGATAGGAGCGTTCTGATATGTTTATTCTGGTTCGAGAACTTCTGTAAGAGTTAACGTCCCTAACTTCCGTGTACGATCTCGGATTGCTCTGAAATGTTCAAAGAGGTTTATGTATCAAGACGTCCATAATTTTCTTATATGTAAGTGTGGTTCCAAAATCTCTACTTGATCTGATTCGTAAGGACATCCGAAGGTGCCTGACATGACTATGACTTTGATTCCCCGAAAAAGGCTTCTGAAACGCTTATAAAGCGTTCTGTACTTCGAACGCACGTAACTTTCTCATACTACGTCGGATTGACCTGAAATCTGTTCCGAGCCCCCAGGTATCGGTAAGTATACTGGTCTGTCGAGTCTTGATTCCTATGCATGTGGTTTCTCACGACACTGCTCGTGCATGACTCAATGTATCTTTCACTGCATCCCGGGCCAGGTTCTGTTATGTCCTCGTGTGTCCGCTACGATATGATTCACTGTGTCCCGGGCCAGGTTCTGTTATTGTGCGCATTCCTCTGCATTGTTCATCGCGTCCCTCATAGGCGGGTCGGGCTCTGTTATATGGTTTGATGATATGATGATATGGGGTGGTGGCCAGGATGGCATATGATCTGTCTGTTCACCGCGTCCCGTACTAGAGGACCGGGCTCTGTTACCGCACACCTCACTAGAGGGTCGGGTTCTGATATATGCATATATGATACATGAATTTCATATATGATGATTCTGTTTACCGCGTCCCTTATCACAGGGTCGGGTTCTGTTATACGCATATGTGACATACGATTCTGAGTATTCTGTATGTTCTGACATCATCTGAGTATTCTGTATGTTCTGCATTCCGTCCGATATATGACATCATCTGTACGTTCTGTATTCCGTTCGATATATGACATTATCTGAGTAATCTGTATGTTCTGTATTCCATCCGATATATGACATTATCTGAGTAATCTGTACGTTCTGTATTCCGTCCGATATATGACATCATTTGAGTATTCAGTACGTTTTGTACTCCGTCTGACGTATGACCTTATCTGTGCGTTTTGTACGTGCCACACTCCTTCTGACATCTGGTATCGGTATGTGCGATCTGTGTCTGGAAAGTAAGTATGTCGGCATTCTATATGCTCTGTATGATTTTGTTATGCTTTGTATGATTTGTACGGTCCGTAGGATCTGTATTGGTCGGTATGGTCTGTGTCGGTCTGTATGGTCGGTATTGGTCTGTATGAACTGTGTCTAAGAAGCAAGTAATTTGGTAATCTGGATAACATGCGTACTCTTGGTACTGTTTGTTTCGATTATAGTTCTGCTTTCTGTATTCTATGCCTTACATACTCAGTACATATTCCGTACTGACCCCTGTTCCTTGGGGGCTGCGTTTCATGCCGCGCAGGTACTCCCAGACGAGATAAGGACCCTATAAAAGATATTTAAGCAGTGGTGGCGAACTCCATTTGCTCCTGGAGGACTGCCAAGTCAGGGTATGGTATATGTGTTATTGTTTCTGTATGATATTAGAGACTTTGCAGACAGCGTCGTGGGTATAGTATGTCAGTCTGTAAGCGGCTCCATCAGCCGATATGTCGGTCTGTGTTATGTATTGAATTTTGTATGACTATAGATTTGTTCGCTTGGAAGCTTCGAGAAAGAACATTTCAAAAAAAAAAATTACTATGTATTTTATCTGATTTGATTTAAAAGTTTGACGTAACTTTATGTGCAGCAAGAGTTTGAGGGTTCGCTCGGCCCTAAGTAAGGGTCGGGTGCCCATCACACCCTAGTAAGGTCGGGGTGTGACAAAGTGGTATCAGAGCAGGTCGGTCTAAGGGTTGTCTGCAAAGTCGTGCCCGGTAGAGTCTTGTTTATGGGTGTGTAGCGCGCCACACTTATAAACGGGAGGCTACGGGGCATCTAAGGATTGTTGACCTTCTTTCTGTCATAGATCGTGCGATAGAGCCAAGTCATAGGACATGAGATCCTTTATATGCAAGCCTTACATACTATGGAAGAAGATGGGAAATGATATGGAAAGGTCACAAGGGCAAGTCTGGAGATATTCGTTCTGTTACCTGAAACAGAAAGTTCTGGGCGGCTAGGATGTGATATATAGCCGTATGCTCTGTAAGGTATTGTTGATATTTGCTGCGTACAGATTTCGAATGATAAGAATTTGTAAAGGCGGTATGGAAGACCGAAGAGGGTAAAATAGTAATTTCACAAGAAAGGACGTGTTACGAATGTGTCTCAGAATCTGTAAAACCTTGACTTGCTCTAGATTACGTAGTAAAGGACATACGAGGAAGTGGACGTGATTATATCAGCGTTAAGGCGCCAAATTCCACCAAGGTTTTGAGGTTAAGCGTGCTCAGGTGGGAGCAATTTCAGGATGGGTGACCCCCTGGGAAGTATGCAGGAAATTCCAAAGATTTAGCTATTAGAGACAAATGGAAAACTAGAACAACCTGAGTGAAATTGGAGTATACGGAATGGTTGGAGAATGTAAAAAGCCATGTGGCACGCGACAGGCTAGACAAAAAAAAATAAATAGAAAGTGCAGTGCAGTTTTGGAATTTGGATAGGCTTGAATAGCGTCTGAAGGTAATTTGCGGGTCAGTTGATACTAATTATATGTGTATATGTATATGAACATGAATGGTATCTCCTATGTCAGGATATCGACGGAAAATGAAAGGAAAACTTATGATAAGGAATTTTGCTATGTTGTGCACGGAGTTGAAAAGAAGAATTGTTGGCTTATAAGGAGCCCCTTAAAGGGGGGGGGGGGGGGGGAGGCCATATTCGGCTTACAAGGAATAGCGATGAACGAAATGAGCGTCACCACATGAAGTCAAAGACAAGTATGCCTGTATCGAGAGATACGAGAAGAGACTAAGGAAGAGTTGTAGTAAGAATCTAAAAGTGTGACTTTTGTTAAGATACGGTCACGAAACAGTAACAGAAAAGAGATGACCTGAGAAGGACAAGGAAAATATGTCGGCCAAGCGGATTAGAAAACTCATGGCATAGAATAAGGACCCATATAAGGATGGAGAGACTCGATTATATGAAATGGGCATGGAGAAACGGGCAACTATAAAAGAAACCCCCTCCCGAAGTGCTACGAGTCCCCAAAAGGCCAGTTGAACATTCGAGGACGAATGTTCTAAAGGGGGGGAGGATGTTATAGCCCGTATTTTGTACCATTGGATAATTCAAAGTCGTCGTGGGAAGTTAAGGGCGAAACCAATTTCAAAATTATATTAATGCACAAGTTGTTATAAATATTATCTATGACCGTTATTAGTATGGAAATATTGTGAGAGGCTAAGGACAAGAAGAGAAATTCGCAAAATGGCCCATGGAAATATTGGAAACGGCTAGGGGCAAAATGGTCATTTCACAAGTATTGGAAATTTGAAGAAAAATCTAGAAAATAAAAAGAAGAAGAAAAGAAAAGAAAATTCTAGAAATGGAAAAAAGAAGAGAAAGATCTAGAGAGGGGCATGTGCCCCTCACATGCCACTATATATATATATATGATTAAGTCTTGAAAGGAAGACAAAATTTTCATTTTCATTCTAGACAATTCAAGAAAAAATGAAGAAAAAAAAAGGAGGAGGGGGCGGCAATAGGGGCTGGCCGAACCAGCCCCATGAGTTGATCATGGAAAAATTATTTTTCTTCTAGTTTTCCACTAATTGGAAGGCTCTCTACGACGTGGAATAGTTGTTGGAGCAAATCAATCGTTTGTTGTGGCCTTGAATAACTCTTGCCGTGGGAACACATGGATGGAAGAAGGTAAGGTTCAATTCTTACTTTTATATGTTATACTTGGTTTGTGTATGTTATGGTATGTGTGGAAATGAATGGAACTCGTAAAATATTGGAGTTGATGTTTGGCCGCGTATGTGTGTGATTAACAATGTGTATGTAGAGTTGTGTTGGGGTGATGAATTAGTTAGTATTCAATATGCTTGTGTGTTGTATTAACGTGTGGAAAATGGGTGAAAAATCATGGAATTTGTGTGTTGAAGGGGATGGCCGAAAATGGACTGTTTTGCATGTCCAAGAATGAACTAATTTTATTTAGTATGTTTGGGTTATTGTGTTATGGATTATGTGATGTAAATGAGAGTTTAATGGCCCAAGTTGGTCTCGTAATTGTTGCGGGCTGTTTTGGAAGCCAATTTGAATCAAATGTAGCTTCTTGTAATTATGATAATAATGTTGTTAAGGTGTGGTTTGTTGGTGTGGTTTGTGAATCTTAAAGAAAGAAATGTGTTGTGATGGTTTCTATGGAAGTTGGAAGATTTCGGGTTCCATGGTGCATTGTTAGGATTGTCTGAATATTTTGTGATTTGCCCGAGGCGTTCTTGAATCTTGTTTAAATGGTTTAGATTAGTACTTGAACGTATGGATATGGGTGTTGGTTCGATCGTATGCGGCTGATTTGAATGAAAACGGAATATTGTCGAATTGTATATAAAAGAGCTACTAATGTTATAATGTGTTTTGAACCTCTTATTGATGTTGTTGGTATTGTTGTTGGTTTGGCCGGGTTGAATTCCCGGATTGTTGTTGACAAAATTGACCGAGTTAGAATCTCGGGGGTGGTATATTTACAGGGGAGGTGCTGCCGAAATTTCGGTAGAATATAAATGAATGTATTGAAAGGGTGAGGCAAGTACTGGACGAAGGAACTAATGAATGGATGAACTCTCTTGCATGTAGGCAAACAAGTTGGATGCACAAGCGTAACTAGTTGGTCGCGGCACAGGTATGTGAGGCTTACCCTTTCATTCTCTGGCATGTCCTAGAGCCAAGTAAGGTATGATGTGATATGCTGCCTTGGGGTAACTCTGTTGTGTGATTCTGAGACTGGTTATGATTCTATGTCACTTCTTGATCTGAGTTTATGATTCTGGCTCATCCTCGGATATAAGTATTTGGATATAAGTATTTGATATAAGTATCCTGATATTCGTATTTTGATTTAAATATTCTGACGTGAGTATTTTGATATAAATATTTTGATATAAGTATTTTGATGTCAGTCCTTGATATAAGTATTTCGATACGAGTATTTTGATATAAGTATTCCGATGTAAGTTTGCTGATATAAGCATTCTGATATGAGTATCCTGATATGAGAATTCCGAAATCATTATTCTGATATGAGCGTTCTGATATGTTTATTCTGATTCGAGAACTTCTGTAAGATTTAACGTCCCTAACTTCCGTGTACGATTTCGGATTGCTCTGAAATGTTCGAAGAGGTTTCTGTATCAAGACGTCCATAATTTTCTTATACATAAGTGTGGTTTCAAAATCTCTATTTGATCTGATTCGTCAGGACATCCGAAGGTGCCTGATATGACTATGACTCTGATTCCCTGAAAAAGGCTTCTGAAACGCTTATAAAGCGTTCTGTACTTCGAACGCATGTAACTTTCTCAAACTACGTCGGATTGACCTGAAATCTGTTCCGAGCCCCCAGGTATCGGTAAGTATACTGGTCTGTCGAGTCTTGATTCCTATGCATGTGGTTTCTCACGACTCTGCTCGTGCATGACTCAATGTATCCTTCACTACGTCCCGGGCCAGGTTCTGTTATGTCCTCGTGTGTCCGCTACGATATGATTCACTGCGTCCCGGGCCAGGTTCTGTTATTGTGCGCATTCCTCTGCATTGATCACCGCGTCCCTCATAGGCTGGTCGGGCTCTGTTATATGGTTTGATGATATGATGATATGGGGTGGTGGCCAGGATGGCATATGATCTGTCTGTTCACCGCGTCCCGTACTAGAGGGCCGGGCTCTGTTACCGCACCCCTCACTAGAGGGTCGGGTTCTGATATATGCATATATGATACATGAATTTGATATATGATGATTCTATTTATCGCGTCCCTTATCACAGGGCCGGGTTCTGTTATACGCATATGTGACATACGATTCTGAGTATTCTGTATGTTCTGACATCATCTGAGTATTCTGTATGTTCTGCATTCCGTCCGATATATGACATCATCTGTACGTTCTGTATTCCGTCCGATATATGACATTATCTGAATAATCTGTACGTTCTGTATTCCGTCCGATATATGACATTATCTGAGTAATATGTACGTTCTGTATTCCGTCCGATATATGACATCATCTGAGTATTCAGTACGTTTTGTACTCCGTCTGACGTATGACCTTATCTGTGCGTTCTGTACGTGCCACACTCCTTCTGACATCTGGTATCGGTATGTGCGATCTGTGTCTGGAAAGTAAGTATGTCGGCATTCTGTATGCTCTGTATGATTTTGTTATGCTTTGTATGATTTGTACGGTTCGTAGGATCTGTATTGGTCGGTATGGTCTGTGTCGGTCTGTATGGTCGGTATTGGTCTGTATGAACTGTGTCTGAGAAGCAAGTAATTTGGTAATCTGGATAACATGCGTACTCTTGGTACTATTTGTTTCGATTATAGTTCTGCTTTCTGTATTCTATGCCTTACATACTCAGTACATATTCCGTACTGACCCCTGTTCCTTAGGGGCTGCGTTTCATGCCGCGCAGGTACTCCCAGACGAGATAAGGACCCTATAAAAGATATTTCAGCAGTGGTGACGAACTGCATTTGCTCCTGGAGGACTGCCAAGTCAGGGTATGGTATATGTGTTATGGTTTCTGTATGGTATTAGAGACTTTGCAGATAGCGTCGTGGGTTTAGTATGTCAGTCTGTAAGAGGCTCCGTCAGCCGATATGTCGGTCTGTGTTATGTATTGAATTTTGTATGACTATAGATTTGTTCGCTTGGAAGCTTCGAGAAAGAACATTTCAAAAAAAACATTTACTATGTATTTTATCTGATTTGATTTAAAAGTTTGACGTAACTTTATGTGCAGCAAGAGTCTGAGGGTTCGCTCGGCCCTAAGTAAGGGTCGGGTGCCCATCACACCCTAGCTTAATATACTCAGTACATATTCCGTACTGACCCCCTTTCTTCGGGGGGTTGCGTTCATGCCCGCAGGTACAGACGCTCGATTTGGTGGTCCCCCAGCTTAGGATTCCCTTTCTGCTGTCTTGGAGAGCTCCGTTGTTCCGAAGCCTAGATTCTGGTACAGACCTTCTTTTGTATATGTATATATGTTGTCCAAGGGTACGACAGGGCCCTGTCCCGTCATATTTCACTGTTGAAACTCTTAGAGGTCTGTGGACATGTATGTGGGTTGTATTCAGATTTGATCAGTTGCGTCTATATGGTTATTGTTGATGTTCTGTTGTTGTAGCATCCTTGTCGGCTTGCGTAATATTCTGATTCGTAGTGGCAGCCTTGTCGGCTTGCGTAATATTCTTATTCGTAGTGGCAGCCTTGTCGGCTTGCGTATAATGATGATATATACAGTGGCAGCCTCGTCGGCTTGCGTATGTTATTACGATGTGATTGACTGAGGATCTATAGTATCAGTCCGATATGTTCGATAGGTACATATGGGTATCCAGCTCGGGCACTAGTCATGGCCCACGGGGCTGGGTCGTGACACTTACGTCGCCGATTATCCGCATAGGATTTCCGTCTGCTCTGAGCTGTTAGCAATCTCTCTCTAATTACTTTCACCTTATCAACTGCTTGCTCGATTAAGTCTGGGCCTAGTAACTGATTCTCCCCAATATCGAACCATCCTATGGGCGATCTACACCTCCGCCCATATAAGGCCTCATAAGGAGCCATCTGAATACTAGAATGGTAACTATTGTTATATGCGAACTCGATAAGAGGCAAATGATCCTCCCAATTGCGCTGAAAGTCAAGCACACAAGGTCTAAGCTCAAGGGTCTGTATAGTACGCTATGCTTGCCCATCCGTCTGCGGGTGGAATGCGGTGCTAAGACTCACCTGAGTCACCAATCCCTGCTGGAAAGACTTCTAGAATCTGGCTGTGAACTGTGCTCCCCTATCTAAAATAATGGTTGAAGGAACACCATGGAGTCGTACAATCTCCTTAAGATCAAGTCTCGCATAATCCTCGGCTGTATAAGTAGTTCTGACAGTCAGAAAGTGAGCTGACTTTGTGAGCCTATGAACTATGACCCATATCGAATCACACTTCCGCTGATTACGGGGTAACCCTATAATAAAGTCCATATTAATTACCTCTCACTTACATGTCGGAATCTCCATAGCCTGCAATAGACCTCCAGGCTTCTGGTGCTCTATTTTAACTTGCTGAAAAGTTGGACACTGAGCGACAAACTCTGCTATATCTCTTTTCATACCATCCCACCAATAAACTTCCTTGAGATCATGGTACATCTTTGTTGAGCCTGGATGAATAGAATAGCGAGAGTAATGTGCCTCTCCCATAATCTGCTGACGGAGTCCTGCAACACTAGGGACACACAATCTACCTCGATATCTGAGTGACCCATCACCTGTGATCACAAAGGGTGTCTTTTCTTTCGGAGGTGTTGTATCTCGGTAATGAACTAGAACAGGATCCTCGTACTGACGCTCCTTTATCTCAACTACCAAGGACGATACTGCTGTGTCTTGAACAGTAACTCCTGCATCACTTGAAACGAGCAATCGAACTCCGAGGCTAGCTAATTGATGAACTTCACGGACCATTTCTCTTCTCTCTGGCGATACATGATACAAGCTACCCATAGATTTACGACTGAGGGCATTGGCTACCACATTAGTCTTCCCAGGATGATATAGAATGTCCACATCACAGTCTTTTAACCTCTCCAACCATCGCCTCGGACGCAAGTTCAAATCCTTCTGCGTAAAGATGTACTGGAGACTCTTATGATCAATATAAATATCAACATGAACACCGTATAAGTAGTGCCTCCATATCTTCAAGGCATGAATCACTGCCGCTAACTCCAGATTATGGGTTGGATAATTCTTCTCATGCTTCTTCAATTGTCTAGAAGCATAAGCGACAACCTTACCATACTGCATCAATACACAGCCCAATCCAACACCTGTAGCATCACAATATACCACATAGCCATTTGCTCCTTCTGGAAGAGTCAAAACAGGTGCTGAAGTTAGCTTATCCTTCAACGTCTGAAAACTCTGTTCACAAGCGTCTATCCATTGGAACTTAACTGATTTCTGAGTCAATTTGGTCAATGGGGCTGAAAGTGAGGAAAATCCTTCTACAAACCTTCTATAGTAACTTGCTAAGCCCAAGAAACTACGTATATCCGTTGGTGCCATAGGCCTTGGCCAATTCTTTACAGCCTCAATCTTCTGAGCATCTACTCTAACACCTTCTTCTGAAATAATGTGACCCTGAAAAGCCACAGAGTTCAACCAGGACTCACACTTAGAAAACATAGCATACCTCTCTTTACCTCGAATAATCCTAAGCACTGCCCGCAGATGTTCTGCATGATCGGCCTCTGACGGCGAATAGACCAGAATATCATCTATGAACACAATCACGAACAAATCTAAAAAGGGCCTGAATACACGATTCATCAAATCCATGAATACGGCTGGAGCATTAGTTATCCCGAACGACATAACATGGAACTCATAGTGGCCATATCTAGTCCGGAATGCCGTCTTCGGAATGTCTTCTTCCTTCACCCTAACGTGGTGGTATCCTGACCTCAAGTCTATCTTCGAGAAATACTTGGCACCTTGCAACTGATCAAATAAATCATCGATCCTCGGAAGCGAATACTTATTCTTTATAGTCACTTTATTCAATTGCCCATAATCAATACACATTCGCAAAGAGCCATCCTTATTTCTCACAAATAACACCGGTGCTCCCAATGGTGACGTACTAGGCCTGATAAAGCCCTTCTGGAGCAAATTTTTCAACTGTTCCTTCAACTCCGCAGGTACCATCCTATAAGGAGGAAGAGATATTGGCTGAGTGCCTGGTAATAGGTCAATAGCAAAATCAATCTCCATCTCTGGGGGAATGCCTGGAAGCTCATCCAGAAACACTTCTGGGAACTCATTAACCACAGGGACAGACAGAACAGTCGGCGACTCTTCTTGCACATCTTGAACTCGAATTAGGTGAAAAATACACCCTTTTCTTATCATCTTCTCTGCCTTAAGGTAGGAAATAAACCTACCTGTAGGCGAAACAGCATTTCCCTTCCACTCTAGGACTGGCTCGCCGGGAAACTGAAATCGAACTATCTTTGTTCTGCAATCAACATTATCATAACAGGTAGCCAACCAATGCATTCTCATAATAACGTCGAAATCAATCATATCTAACTCAATCAAATCTGCTACAAAGTGGCGGTCACAAACTATAACAACACAATCTCGATATACTCGCCTAGCTATGACCGGATTACCAACTGGCGTAGACACCTCAATGGTTTAATCGACTCGGGTTCTACCCCAAAATTACCCGCGACAAATGGAGTAACATATGATAAAGTAGATCCTGGATCGATCAATGCATACACATCATAGGAGGAAACTGATAATATACCTGTAACAACATCAGGAGACGTCTCGCGGTGCTGTCTACCAGCCAATACATACACGCGGTGTTGAGGACCGCTCGAGCTGGACGCTCCACTCCTCCCTCTACCTCGCCCTGCTAGCGCCTGAAAAACTTTCCCTGAAGGGCGCACTGCAGAAGAAGAAGAACCAGGTATAGACCCTGTAGGCTGAACAGTGCCCATGCCACCTCCTAACGGACAATTCCTCATCACATGACCTGGTCGGCCACAAGAATAACATGCATTCGGTCCCAATCGGGACTGCCCGATATGTAATCTACCACACTGGGCATATCGTGGCAAGGGTGGCGTTATCTGTCCTGACTCTGGTTTGTACTGGGAGCCTGATGCTCTAGAACTATGGGCCGCTCCGGAATAAGAAGACCGATCAAACCTTGGGCCTAAAAATCGCGGAGGTGCACTCCCTACCGAATGATATGAATACTGGGAATGCTGTTCCCTCTGTCCTCCCCTGGACTCACTTGTAATGTCTAAAGATCTTGCTCTCTTACCATGGCCTCGGTCACGGTCACGGTCACGCTCTGCCCCCCTCTGACGCTTATGATCTTCCAGATTCTGTGCATATGCC
Source organism: Lycium barbarum (assembly GCF_019175385.1). NCBI lineage: Eukaryota > Viridiplantae > Streptophyta > Magnoliopsida > Solanales > Solanaceae > Lycium > Lycium barbarum. The sequence continues at coordinate 66,516,046 of NC_083346.1, forward strand.
TGTATACGGGAGATATCCATGCCTGGCTGTAATGCAGTAGTCGTACAAGCATCTATCAAATGTGGCCCTAAACCAGCCAGAAAACGGTGAACTTTGTCCTCCATCTCAGCCACCATGGCTGGGGCATATCTAGCCATAGAATCGAAATACACACAATACTCTTGGACACTCATGTTGCCCTGCTCAATATGTAGAAATTTGTTTGGTCTGGCTCGCCTGACCTCAGGAGGCAAATAATGGCGGATAAAAGCATCCGGAAACTCTCGCCACACAGCTGGAGGAGCACTCTCTCGTCTAGACAACTCCCAAGTCTGACACCACTGTACTGCAATGTCGCGAATTCTATACGAAGCTAACTCCACCGACTCAACCTCACTTGCATGCATAACCCTCAATGTCCTCTGCATACCATCAATGAAATCTTGGGGATCCATATTCTGCTTTATCACAGAAAATTCTGGAGGATCTAACTCGAGGAAGGTCTTAACCCTCGAACTACCAGCTCCCTGCCGCTGAGCCTGAGCGGCTACTAATCTGGTCAATAACTGAATAGCATCCCGCATATCCTGGCCTTGTGCATCTGGCTGAGTAACTGGGACGGGTGCTGGAGACGGTGTATGCGATGTCTCAGATGGGCTCTCACTGTGAACCTCATCATGAGCCCTAGTGGCCTGCCGAATACGGCTAGTGGCCTCGCCTATGGCTTTCTTGCCTTTCTGGGCAGCTGTAGCTTTCTTAGGAGGCATTGCTGAAATCATAACAATTCATCAGAAAGCGAACACCTAACACATGGCACTATTGCACAATCAAGGAGAGAAATAATGACATCATCCTAAATGTCCTGTAGCCTCCTTCTTATAAGTGTGGTGCACAACACGCCCATAAACATGACTCTACTAGACACTGTCTGTAGACAATCCTAGGACGAAACTGCTCTGATACCACTTCTGTCACGACCCAAACCGATGAGCTGTGACGGGAGTCTGACCTCTAGCGACCAAACACCCCTAAACACTTATCTGAAACATATTGAACATCAATAGCCCGTAAATGGCACAACTAATCTCATAAAGAGGAAACATTCGAACTCTGTACAATCTGCATATACATATGAACGTAGCATGCAGAAAAACGGTGCAAGCCAGCTAGGCTTCCATATATAGTGTACACAAAAGAATATAAGCCGAAAAGGCTACATCGTATGACTACTGCATACAACTGTCTACAGACCTCTACTGGAATAAAGCTGTAGAAAGGACAGGACAGGGCCCCGTCGTACCCATCTATATACATCTCAAAAGAATGGCCTACCAAAATATACTGTAACTCCATATCGAATAGAGTGCATTGATCGCTGCTGGATAAGGGTCCTACTAAGTCGGACCACCTTCCTGTCTACTTGTACCTGCGGGCATGAACGCAGCCCCCCGAGCAACGGGGAGTCAGTAAGGATAATGTACTGAATATGTAAGGCATAAAGACAACATGTACAAATATGTATAGAAAACATGAATAAGATCTGAACTCATAAGCTGAAATGACTATCTGTATAAATCTGTGTGAACTAGTATCTGTCTGTATCTGGCTGAATGTATGTCGGGAAGTATGGACATGCATATATATATAACTAGGTACACACCTCATCGTCACATCACAGGCCACACCTTCACCCCCTATCAAGTGTGCCTTTCTTATGTATATACTCCAACATCATAGGCCACTCATGGACCACTCATAAGCCACACCTTCACCCCTTGTCAAATGTGCCTTTCACATATAGAATGTAATATCATATGTCACACCTTCACCCCCTGTCAAGTGTGCCTTTCACTGTACCTCTGAGAACTGAAAGTGAATGTATAATACAAGTAAGACTGAACAATAGGATTCTCAAATAATATAATGACAATTTGCCTCTTCATGGGCCTTACTAAACTAGTACTACTAGGACAGGAAATCATAAGATCTGTTTATGGGGAAAATACCATAGCCGGGGTACGGGAACATCAACTGTATTTCTCTTAGTACATATAAGAATAGAGTAATACGAAAACTCTCTTACTCGTTTATCGGTTCATATCATAGGATCATGCAAAAAAAAAAAAGGAATAACCTTAACATACCTTGACGTATATCAAATCACCCAACTTCTACTTCTTGAACTTGTAAATCTACGATTAAGATAACATAAGCCTTAATTAGGCTACTTGCTTTGTTTTCTAATCATTCCCAAGCACGTATAAAGCTTAACGAATTATAGACATCCATCACCTTTATAAGCTTACAATGATAACGCCTATGTATATCCAAATACACGTAAATCCATCCCTAATCATTTCTTTAAAATAGTCTCACGTCACTACCTTGCTCTTCATCAATCTATCACTTCCACAAATACCCTTTCTTTACCTAAAATCACTAAAGCTCTTGATAGAAAACTCAAGTACAAGGGTAGGAATCATTTACATACCTTGAGGGGTCAAGAATTCCAAGAATCACTTTAACTTCAAATCCCTAGGCTTCCCATCCTTGGGGAAACCCTAGGAACAACCTTCTTCTTCACAAGCTCGAGTTTATGGGGTCCGGGTCTTGTCAAATCTTCACTACTAGGCTATAAATATTGGGAGAGCAAAATATTAGGGTTTTCTGATCTGGGAAAGAGAAAAATAAGACAGAAAGTCGTGGACCATGTATTTATACTCGGAGAATTAAATGCTCGTCGACCTGCGCCTGCAAAATGTAGAGCTGCGGAACCCTATCGACGCCGCAAAATGACGGCCCGTCGATCTCGACTGGTGTTTGTAAACTTTTCTAATTCAGTTCAGGTCGCGTTGATTCGATTCATTCAACTTCAAATCCTGTAAATCACCAGGAATACCTGCTGGTACCATTGCACATGGGGTAGGACACTTCCTATCTCCAAAACTCGGGCTCGGGTCTCAATTCCCAAGGCATACCTAACTAGAAAATCATAAGTTCTACCACTACGAAGACGAGGGGTGTAACAAACACGCCCCTCCTTGCATAGATGACCCTCTAATCAACCTTACTTGCATGGCCTTCTTACAAGCATAACCCTCCTTGCGCAAAGTAGCCACTTGCACAAATAGCCCTTTTCGTAAATAGCCATGTTCCGGCCTTGAATCACCCAGGCTTGCAATTGTAGCCACTTTAAAAGTCAAGACTTGGGCCTTGGACTCTTGACTTCTTCTCTCATGCTATCTCCCATAGCTTGAAGGCCCTCCAATGACTCCATTTAAATGCTCCCAAAGCTTCATTCTCCATGAATCCGCTTCCAACACAAATCCTTGGAGAAGTTTGAGTAGTTGAGTTATTTGTGCCATTTAGGATCATATCAACAGGTTATCTCTTTATCTCATATTATGTTCTATGCTTCTTATTATGTTGTTATTTATGCCTTACATACTCAGTACATTGTTCGTACTGACGTCCTTTCTTGTGGACGCTGCGTTCATGCCCGCAGAATCAGGTAGCTAGCCAGACGATCCAGACCAGTAGGATCTCTCCTCAACCACAGTCAGTGCGCTCCTTTGGTTCAGAGCTACAACCTTTTTGGTATGCTATTTTTGCTATATAGGGATATGGGTATGACAGGGCCTTGTCTTGTCCTTTTCTACAGTGTATATTCCATAGAGGTTTGTAGACAGTTGTATATAGTGGGAGCGTCGTGTAGCTAGTCTCTTATTTTATGTACAGTACCTGTAGTGGCCATGTCGGACTACGGTGTCATCCCTTGCATGCGTGCCTATATATATACATGACTAGGTGGACTGTTTATGGGATATGGAGGTAGAGTTTATCGTATAAATTTTACAGCAGATGCTATCATTTGAATTTAAGTTAGAAATAGGCCACCAGATTATTCAGTATATGGCAAGTACGAGGTCAGGGTTGCCTGGTCAGCAGTGGCCGAGTACTCGTCACGACCCATGGGTTTAGGTCGTGACATTAGGGCAAGTGTCAAGTACATCTTTGGAAGGGTTAAGGGAACCCTCCGCTTCAATCCTCTCTTTCGCTTCACAAGGCTTAGACTTCTCCATCTTCATTCGTTGCACCTTGCGTATGCGTTCCATCTGTTCATCTATACCATCCAACTTCGATGTCCAGCCCGATATTTGATTCATGATCATAGCCAATGAACTTGCTATGGATGACATATCTACTATCTCTTGAATCCGACCTCCTTGATTAGTTGTTTTAACCTTTGGACTAGGATAAGATATCGGACTTGAGTAGTCACCACAAGAACTTCCATAACCAACAAGTTAGTCACCTCCCGTCAACATTTCTCTGTTATACCCCGTATATTTATACGTCGAATTATTCGCAAGAAAATCGACTCAAGTTAAAGACGAGATTACTTTCGGACAAGAAATAGAAACTTTTAATTTTCAATTTTAATTATAACATAAATTGTTTATAAATTTTATTTAGTGTATAAATATTATTGGGGATTAGGAACTAATTAATTACAATTAAATTACTAAGTAGGGATCTTTAATTAATTAAAATTAATTAACTTAATTATTATTGTGGGCCCCACCCGATTTACTAAATTAAAAAAAAATTATGAGTCATGGTAGTTTACACGTGTCCTATGGCTAGGAGACATATACATATTCATAAATGATGAATCACTAGCCGTATGTTTCTTTTCTTGCAAATTCAATTCAATTGAATTGAAAAAAAAGAAGGCACATAGCCATGGCTGCTCTCACGGCCATGGCAGCTCACGGATGAGCTTAAAAAATTGGAGGGAAGAGAAATTTAGTTAAAAAAAGAGTGTTCTACGCGTTCAAGGAGGTGATAGCAACATTGATATTGAATTGAGGAAGAAGAAATTGCGAAATTGGAGCAATTAAGAGTAGACATTCCTCCGAGAACATTTAGGTAAGATTTTATTATTTTATGGTGTAATTATGTTAATGGTGTTGTAATGGAAGGATTAAAAATTGGTTGGACGAAATTGGAATTAAGAAAATGCATGAAATCGATGTTATAGGGAATTGTGGGTTGAAATGGATTTAGAAAGGTTGTTGGGTTGTTAGAATTGTTATGGGCTGAATTGTGAGAATTTTATATATATATTTCTGTTGTTGGTATTTCTGTGTTAACAGGAGAATAACTGGAAATTCGGGTTAGGCGGATATATAGGGGAAATGCTGCCCGATTTTCGTTAAGCCCTTAACTAATAAAAAACCCTAAACGAGGTTGTGTAAGTTAAAGAATAAGTTCTATAAGCGATGGGCTACGGATTTATGAACTAGAAAGTATAGTTACAAACGATAACGTTACTTTGACGTTAAATAGGATAACGGGGGCGACAAAGCGAACGGATTTGCAAATAGTCGTTAAACAGGTATGTGAAGTTGTCCCTTCTTTATTTTGGCATGTCTTAAATCTAAGTGATGAATGATATGAACTTTGGGGTAACTCTATTTATAAGTTCCGAATGTGATTTATAATTCTTATTCACTTCTTGATGTTAAAACTCTCAAGTGATTGAGCCTCCCTCTTCAGTTTCCTATATATTGGATAATAGTCGATATAGATATAAGCTCCAATCTCTAGAAAATCTACAATAACTGATGTCCTTGACTTCTATAAGCTGTTTCATTCTATATTAACATATGTCTATGGCTCTTAAGGCTCTTTTTATATTATTTATGATGACGTTCGAGGGGTATTTGGTATGATTGTCGCTATTGATACTCAGGTGTAAATCCCTTCTTCTTATTCTGTTTGAGTCTTCATAATGTTTTAAATCCCATATAGTTGCTCACTACTCTGCTCGTGCATGCCTCAACATGTCTTTCACCGAGTACCGGGCCGGGTATGTTAACGTGCACAGTTTCACTGCATTGTTCACCGAGTCCCTCACTAGAGGGCCGGGTACGGTATATATATATATATATGATGATATGATGATATGTTATGGCGGCCAGGAGGGCATAATTTATGTTTCAAAGGCAAGTGTTTAGGTATTCTGGACATTGTACCTATTTTCTATACTTTTGTTTCAGTTATGATCCTATTTATTGTTTTTCATGCTTTACATGCTCAGTACATATTCCGTACTGACCCCCTTTCTTCGGCGGGCTGCGTTTCATGCCCGCAGGTGCAGATACTCGCTTTGGTGATCCGCCAGCGTAGGATTCCCTTCCTACTGCCTTGGAGAGCTCCGTTGTTCCGGAGCTTAGATTTTGGTACAGATCTTATGATATATATATATATATATATATATAGATGTATATGATATCCAGGGGTACGACGGGGCCCTGTCCCGTCATATTTCGCTATTCGTACTCTTAGAGGTCTGTAGATATATGTGTGGGTTGTGTATGGGTTCTGTTGAGTTGTGTCTATACAATGTGCTGTGGTATGATGTTCGTCTCTAGTAGCAGCCTTGTCGGCTTGCATACGATATTGATATGTGATGGCAGCCTTGTCAGCTTGTGTATTATTTCATGATATGATTAGTTGTGACTCCTCAGGAGACCGTTGATCTGGAAGTATATATATATATATGATGATGTTACGAACTTTGGAGTTCCTTTATAAGTTTTCGTATTGTCGTAGTTTCAGTTTGATGTTATATGTAACAGGATGGTATACGGGTGCCCAGTTCGGGCACCAGTCACGGCCTACGGGGTTGGGGTCGTGACATTCTCTCCTCCTACCCTCCACACTATAACAATATTGAGAACATGGCACCTCCGGATTAGGATAAGAATCATAGTTCATTGTGTTTCTTGGATTAGGAAATGCATAATCTCTTCTCTTCCTCGAACTACTCCTATTTAGATGAATCCACACACTTATACCACTTTGCTTGGAATAGGAAGTATTACAAGGCGATGTACGTGGGTAGCTACTAGAAGATCCCTCATAAGGACTATATTCAACACCATGGTATTCATAAGCATAATCACCACAAAACGCATAGCCATTAGGCTCATGATTATCACAACTTCCCATTTCTTGCATATTCCTACCAATTGGTTCATATCAAAAGTGTGAGGAAGGAGCATTCCTCAATTCTCCCCCATGTCCATGGCATGTAGGATGAGACTCTTCATGCTTATATCCACCATAGGACCCTTCTTCATACTCATCTACTCCTTCTTCTTCATAAGCCTCATGAGGTGTTGCCTCACAATTGCCCTCAGAGTAGTATTCTTCACCCTCGTACAAGTTATGATCATATCGACCATGTTCCTCATACGAATCATGAGCACCATCACCATTATATTCAATGTAAGAATAGTGATGCTCATATCCCATGTCGTCTCCCTCATAGCCTCCATCACCCTCATAGTCATACCCTCCATTGCTAGAGGCATAACCTTCAAAATCATCTCCACAAGACTCAGAAGCTATGGCTGACATCCTTATCTCTCCTTCTCCTTATGTATCCTATTCGTGTACCTACAAAATGAGCAAACAAGATTAGTAGCAAAAGCTCCTCACATCACTCCTATTTGCACTCAAACTTACCTCTCAACCTAAGCTTCTTCCAAGGTTGGCCAAGAACCCTTTTAATCCAAATCAATTCACAAGATCGCTAACCTTTGTGGAGGAATAGATTCTTGTTAATTGAAAGACGGACGACTCGATAAAGCAAAAGGACTTGAGCCAAGAAGATTCAATGATATTAAAATGAGAAAAGCTTGAAAAGAATTGGCACGAAATGAAATTAAAGACTCAAGAACTAATCAACAACTAAGTAAGGTAAATTACTAGTGTTAATTAGCTTGGAAGATCAAGGAAGGTTGAACAAATACCTAACGAAACTTAGAACTGAAAATGAAGTGAAACCGGGTTGAAGAACAAAATTACAATGACATTTCGGGTAAATACAGGTACAACTAGGGGTTGTGGCTTTGCATACAGCTTTTATATGGCACGTCATATGATCCTGAAAAGGGCAGCTGCGGGCCCACATGTGGAAATATAAGTCGCAGTTACTAGATGCGACTTACTTTTTGTATTTTTTTCTACGGTTGGCAAAATGGAACTTGTACTGACCGTATCTATTCTACGGTCCGTAGATTGGCAGCGTAGATCCCAAACAGTAAGCCAATATTCCTTTAGCTTCAATCTATGGTAGATTCTTGGAAATTGTACAGTCCGTATATACCCAACGTATATCCAAAACAGTGAGCCATGTTTTGGTAGCCCAATTTTACGGTGTAAATATACAGGACGTGAAAATTGTATGATCCGTATACAAGAACCGCATATGGCTTCAATTGCACACGTCTTGGACTTGTCTCCTCGAACCTTGAGTTGTATTTTTCTGATTTGTTGACTTGAATGGGCCCACACAACCTAGTATTTTCCTTTTTGGGGTAGAAAAACACCTTTTGACAACTTTGGGAAAAATATTTTGGATCAAACGGACCCTTTGTTCATCTTCTTCCTCATGAAGATCTTCAAGAACACCAAGAACATTCAAATTTTCAATGTACCCCAAATGAACTCGTTTTTGTCTCAAATTTCAAACCTAAGCTCCTTTTGATTTGGAGAACAAAGCCCACTGACTAATTAGCTTCAATTTGAACTCAATCACCAAACCTACTTTTGAGTTCTTCAAGGTCCATCAATGATGATTGACTCAACCTTTAACCAAATAGCTTCAAACTTTGTATCCTACTAGATTTGATGCCAATAAGTTCAAATCTAGCCTCAACAACACTCAATTCCAACCCAAAATCGAAGAACACCTATTTTTCCCAAGTTCTTCAAGAACTTCAAAATCCTAGCAATTGTGAAATGCTCCAATCTTAACCAAACCACTCCAAACTTCGGATTTAGAGATTTTAGATAGCAATAAACACAGATTCAACCTCAAATCCACCAAAATTACAAAACAAGACAATATTTGAATTTTTTGTTTTTTTGAGATTTTCAAATTATGAACTTAGGATTAAGAATTGTAGAAACAAAACTCTAGCCTAAGCTCTGATACCAATGATACGAATCGATTTGGGAATGAAGCCAAATCAATTCAAACATGAAAAATTAAAGCATACAAAGAAAAGAGATGAGAAATAGAGATAAATACATGACCGGAATGGTAGAATTCTATAGACAAACCTAGGTATATTAAACCTAAATCCTTCTAATATGAACTCGAATCCATAAGAACCAAAGAAATATAAATCAAGGCAAAAAGTTCACTTGAAATCTACAAATGAACAATCTTCATGAATTCATTAGAAATAAAAGGTTCACAAACCAACAATGGATTCCACCGTCATATTAACTAAAATAACCCTAGAATCTACCTAACAATCTATCACTCAAACTATGAGTATCTCGCAAATATTCATCATCAAAATCTAAGTAATGAAATGAACGACAAGCTATAAATACAAGCTAAGTAAAGAAGACTAATAGGCAATTACAATGCTACCCTTAACGAAGTAAGGGCCTTGTTTGGTTGGTCTTCTTAGTGTAGTATTTAGTTCATGAATTGGCCTTGAATGACCAAACACGCCCCTCCTTACATAGATGGCCCTCTAATCAAACTTGCATGCATGGTCTTCTTGCAATCATAACCCTCCTTGCGCAAAGTAGCTGCTTGCACAAATAGCGCTTTGCGCAAATAGCCATCTTCCGGCCTTGAATCACCCAAGCTCGCAATTGTAGCCACTTTAAGAGGCAAACCTTGGGCCTTGGACTCTTGACATCTTCTCCCATGCTATCTCCCATAGCTTGAAGGCCCTCCAATGACTCTATTTAAGTGCTCCCAAAGCTTCATCCTCCATGATTCCGCTTCCAACATAAATCCTTGGAGAAGTTTGAGTAGTTGAGTCATTTGTGCCATTTAGGATTATATCATATCTTGCCTTGAATTATTAAATTACTTTGGTTTTTGTGGATTCGAGTTCATATTTAAAGGATTTAGGTTTCGTATACCTAGGTTTGTCTATAGAATTTTACCATTCGGGTCAAGTATTTATCTCTATTCCTCATCCCTTTTCTTTGTATCCCTTTAATTTCAGCATTTGAATTGATTTGGCTTCATCCCTAAATCGATTCGCTATCAACAAACCAAGTGTGCGGGAAAGGGAAGACAAACCTTCACTTGTCGAAGCAGACTGGCTACAGGGTTCAAATATATCCTTTGATTACTTTTGTATACGTTTTGGTCATTCCAATGGATTTCTAATGTTTGAAGAAGAGTTCTCTACACCCGAAGTTTGGGAGAAAACACGAGCCTTGGCTTTTGCTATATGTCTATTAGGAATTATGGTATTTCCTCAAGGCCCGATTCTCGGAATTGACCCCCGCATCGTCATGGTTACTCATGCCATATTTTACGACATTCGCAATGACCAAACAATCACTTACTTCTCCTTAGCACCTATTATCCTCGCTGATATCTACCAATTCTTAGGTAGGTGCAAAAATGGACATAGATTCTTCCAAGGATGCAATTTGCTTTTTTGCTTTTGCAATGGTGGATGATTAAGCACCTTATTAAGGATGAGAGGGAACAGACCCTTCTCATCCAAGTTAAGGGTGATGATATTGGATTCCATGAAATGCGTTTGCATTTGAAGAACCTCCGAAAGAGATGGTCCAAGAAAGAATGGGCCCAAATCTTCACCGATTTTAGAAGGAGATGTTCAGTGGATGTTCAATAGTTTTGTTTCCAAAGCGTCGTCATTCGTGGAAAGGGGTTTCATTTCTTAGCGCTCATAGGGATTAGGGGAATCAGACATTACGTACCTGTGAGAGTGTTAAGACAGTTCAGAAGAATGCAAGAAATACCCCAAGTAGGGGACATGAGCGCTATATAGTAGAATATGAGGAAGATATAGTCCCTCATGTCAAGAGCATCATCCGCGAATGGAGGGATTGCAGATTTATCGGCCTGAAACTGTGGCCCGAACTAGGTTCCAAACGGGATGTGATGAGATAAGGAACTGTCATTATGGGGCCCAATGTATATGACCGAGTTCGAGACGTCGAGTCTAAAGCCCAAATCCAGTTATGCCATTTTCAAAGAGAGATTTTAGAAAAAGAGGCGATGTATCGACAAAAGCAGTTAGAAGATAGGCAACCCATAGGCGACTTATCCCACGAGCTAGAAACTGCTAGAAACTATAAAATCGGCCTCGACAATGAGATGAACGAGCAATGAAGACTCTTTTTCCATTGAGACTTGAGAATAAAGGACGTCTTGCCGATGCTTTCCTACGCGCAAACCAATATCGCATCCGAGACGTTGTCATAAATGCCAAAAGGGAAAGGACCGATGAAAGGCCATCCACAACATCATAAGTACTTATTGCCCCAGCGTGGGTTTATGATTTATGTATTTTCTCCCTTTCCCCTACTTATGTATCCCCATTCGGCTCACTTTATTAAATTTTGTTATGTGCATAAAGTGTATTTTTGATATAATCCTAGATGGCACAAAGGGTACAAAGATTCTTGGAAAGACGTGGGACGTTTGGATGATAGCTTGGGAAGAGATTGTGGAAGCTTCTACACCAAGTGGCTAAAAGCACAAAGGGCTAAAAGTGCAAAGTGTGGCTATACGATGCAAATCATGGTAAAGAATCCAAATTCAAGGCTAGGGATGTAATTTGGGCTACAATTGCAAGACAATTGGTGTTTGGAAGATGAAGATTCCATATGAAGGCTATTTCCGAAATTCCCCAAAGAAGACTACCAACCAAACAAGGCCTTTGCCTCATTAATGGCATTTTTGTAATAACTAGTTAGTATTCTTTAGCCTGTTAGTATAAATACTATACTTAACCATTTCATTTACTTAGTTTATGAATTATGAAGAATTGAGAGTTGAGATTACTCTATTGAGTACTGATAGTTTGTTTAGCTATAGATTTAGTAATAGTTCATCATAGGTGGATTCCTTTGTTGGCTATGAACCATTTTCCATTGATATTCATATAAGAGTTGATTATTTGTGGATTTCAAGTTTGTGACTCTTGATTGGATTTCAAATAGTATAGGCTCCTTGATTGATTTCTAATTGGGAGGATTTGGGTTTAATATACTCAAGTTTGCCCATAGAATTCATTATCAAGTGGGTCTTGCTCCTATCCTTCTCTTCTCATCTAAAATTCTTCTTTATCTTTCAATTTTCGCGTTTAGGTTAGATTCCTAGAGTTTCGATCGTAGGAATCGTATCATTTGGTATCAGGGCATGGGCTGAGAGATTGTCCCTACAATTTCTAATCCTAGGCTCAAAAATCGAAAACTACAAAAAAAAATAAAAAATCAAAAATTGAAGTTGTGGTTTGATTTGAACATTTCTGAGGTTGGATTTGAGTTTATCAAGGTGGAAAACATCTAGTTATGACGTTTGAAGTGATTTGGTTGAGATTTGAAGATTCCACCATTGAAGGTTCATCCAAGCTTGAGGAACTCAAAAATGGGTTTAGTGATTGAGAAGAAATTGAGGAAAATTGGATATTGGGCTTTGTTCTCCAAGTGATAAGGAGCTTAGATCTGAAAATTGGGGCAAAAACGAGTTGAATTGTCCCTTGTCCCTAGATTGCATTTGGGTGTTCTTGGTGTTCTTAAGAACATTCATATCTTCATATTAGAGAGGAAGACCAAAAAGGAAGGTTGAATCCAAAACAATTCCTAGTACAAAAGAAAAGTTGTTTGTTGGGCCAAATGAGGCAAGTACTAGGTTTAGTGGGCCCAATACATCAGCAAAATTCAAAAAATTCGGCCCAAAGTTCAAGAAAATCGTCACAGAAAACCTCGCATCGGGTCCGCTAAGCAGAAGGAAAGCGCGTGAACAATGTCTGCTTTTCTCCATGCATTGCCGACCAATCGCGCGCATGATTTTTTTTTCTAAAATTGCTGATTTTTGCAAGGCACGTGTTGCACAACTTCAAAGGGGTGATTATTGCGCCATCCTTCCGCGAAGCATGAGAAAAGCCTGAGTTCCTAAAAAGTTCTAAAAAAATTCCAAGTGTCAAAAAACGGTTTGACTCTTTCCTATCTTCATTTCTTTGATTCTTCTAACTAATTAACAACTAGAAATTGATCCTTACTTGGTTGTTAACTATTTCTTGAGTCCTTAATTTCATTTCATGCCAATTCTTTCAAGCTTTTATTGTTTTAAACCTCGTTGAAACTTCTTTGGCTCAAGTCCTTTCATTTAATTGAATCGTCTGTCTTTCAATTAACAAGAAACTTTCTTCCACAAAGATTAGAAACCTTGTGAATTGATTTGGGATAAGAGGTTCTTGGCCAATTTTGGAGAAGTTTTAGGTTGAAAGGTAAGCTTGAGTGCAAATACGAACGACGTGAGGAAATTTACTACTAATCTTGTTTGCTCGTTTTGTAGGTACAATAAGGGAAGTCATAAGGAGAGGAGAGATAAGGGATACATAACCAACAAGCAATCCCAAGAATTTTTTTGGAATTGAAATGAATTAAGAACAAGATATGGACCTTAGGAAATACGACTGAAATTCACAAAATACAGTCTGTGTTTGGATTTATGGTCCGTACTTCTGAAATACGATCAGGGCCTTGTAATATAAGGCTCATATTTAGTGATACGGTCCGTATGGGGTGACCGTATTTAAGAATATACCCAAAACAGTAAGCTCCTTGAATTATAAGGTCCAACTTACCTCTACTTATACGGGGCGTAATTCAATATACGGTCCGTAACTCAGACCGTATTTAAGCATTGTTTCCAAAACAGTAGCTACAGTTTGGTCCTTCACTTTTACGTCCAAGCCAATACGGCCAATATTCTTTGTTACGATCCGTATAGTAGTCCGTAATTAAGGACCTAAACTTAGGCAGAAACTCCAATGAAGCCCTCAACTTTTACGAGCAATAAGATACGGTCCATAAAATAAAATACGAGCCGTATTTAGTGACGTCTTCCAAAAATAGTGAGCTCTTTAGGCTTCAGTGAAATTCTTGTACCTCGTTTACCTTGGGATTTGTGCTAGATTTTTTTGAATTTTGCTGACCTCTTATGTCACACCCTAACCTTGATAGGGCATGACGGGCACCCGACTCTCATCAGAGCCGAGCGAACCCTTAGAAATTCGCTTTACTAAAACTTGCCATTTCAAAAACTTTTAAAACATGGAACTTTTCCAAATAGAGATCATTGTCTTTATACAGATCATGAGAAACCTTCAATCAACTACGTACTTGTTACCAACTGAAATCATCTGAAAATACATACTCTTTTAACATCTATAAATGATTCGCACTACTCGACGCCCTATCCACAGGACACTGTCTGCAAAGTCTCTAACACATACAAAATACCATGACATAAGTACTTTGACCCAGCAACACTCCGAACTGAGATTGAGCTCGCCAATCCCGCTGGAACACCTTTCGCAAAGTCTTCTACTCATCTGGGTGTACCTGCGTGGCATGAAACGCAGTCCCCAAAGAAAGGGGGTCAGTACGGAATATGTACTGAATATGTAAAGCATCACTGAATCATAAACAAGGAAAGCCGTAACAGTAACCAGTTTAGAGACAACCCGGGAGCTACCTGGAACAACATTTTGAACCATGCCATGTAGTGCCTTACACAAATTCCAACATACACAATATAAGTACATCATGCCCAATTTTAGAATACGAAAAGTGAATATAGTATCATAATAGTCCCTTCGGACGGCTGCTTCCGGCATAGTAACAATGATGGCCCCTTCGGGCATGCCGCCAGCATAATAATGCTAGTCCTGGCCCTTTCGGGCATGCCGGTTCCGACATAATAATAATGATGGCCCCTTCGGGCATGCCGGTTCTGACATAATACTACCCTGGCCCATTCGGGCATGCCGGTCCCGACATAATAATAATGATGGCCCCTTCGGGCATGCCGGTTCCGACATAATACTACCCTGGCCCCTTCGGGCATGCCGGTCCCGACATAATACTAACCTGGCCCCTTCGGGCATGCCGGTCCCGACATAATAATAATGATGGCCCCTTCGGGCATAATAATAATAATGATGCCATGGAATGTAAACATGAGTCGTATATGGAATGAAATAGTACAACCTCGCACCCCCTTCAGAGTGGTTTTGAAAATCTAAATAGCGAAATCTCGCACCCCCTTCGGAGTGGTTTTGAAAATTTAATTAGTAAATCTCACTTTGTGTTTCCTTTAGTATAAAACTAATCTTCTAGAAATCATTAGTAAAATCATATGCATATAAATCAATTTTAAGACTCAATGGACAAGTACACTTACCGACACCTGAAGGCTCAGAAACAAGTTACGGCTCAATCCGATTTAGTATAAGAAAGTTATGAGTGTTTGAAGTACAGAACCTTTTACGAACGTTTCAGAAGCTATTTTTGAAAAATTAAAGTAACAACCATACCCAGTACCTTTCAAATATCGTTATGGACATCATTCATTATAGAACCCCCCATGAACGTTTCTAAAACAATCCGAGTTCGCTTATGAAATTTATGAACGTTATTCGTTATAGAAACCTCTACGAGCATTTCCAAAACAATCCGAGTTAGCACATGAAAGTTATGAACGTTATTCATTATAGGAACCTCTACGACCATTTTCAAACAATCCGAGACCGTCTACGAAAGTTAGGGACATTACTACTTACAGGACTCTTTAGACTTTTCTTGTTATTCAATCATACAATAAGCTCGGCTATACTAAGTATACTCGCATCAAGAAGTGAATAATAATCATTAACAAGCTCGGAATCAAGGATAGAGTTACCCCAAGATACGTATCATAGCTTACTTAGCTCTAGGACATGCCAAAAGGAAGAAAAGGTAAGCTTTACATACCTGTTCCACGTCCTATTAGCTACGCTTATTTGTCCAAGCTCGCTATCGCTAGTCTACATTCAAGAAGATTACACAATCATTAAACACATCGTCACACACTTGTCTTAGTCTTCCAAATAAATTCACTTATAATCTGCCGAAATTTCGGCAGCATCTCCCCTGTAAATACACTATCCCCGAGAATCTAACTCGGCCAAATTATCAATCAACAATCCGAGAATTCAACTCGGCCAAATTATCAACAACAATATCAACAATCATATCTCCAACTTCAACAATTAATTCAAATGCATTCTAACACTAGCAATCCTTTTTACTCAATTCGACGACATTTCATTTATATTCAATTCAACCACACATAGTCAAGCTAACATCAATGATTTCACATTCAAGTATTAATCCGAAATCATTCTAACATGATTCAAGAACACTTCAAACAATCCACACAATATTCAAAACAACCCAACCAACATACTACTTCACCCGAAGCCTTCCAAATTCCACAAGAACAATAACAACGCGTTTCCTTCTTTCAAATTCATGAACTACATCAACAATTCACATGCTAGCAACATTATTCTCCATAAATACAAGAAACTACATTCAAATCACATTAACTTCTCCAACAAGCCACAACAATTTCAATACCAATTTGAACCATTAAACCTTCATTTGCACCATAGAATCTACAACAACAACAACTAAAATACTAAGTAAAATTGATTCATTCTTTCCTACACAACACAACACATCCACGGCTACAACCCCAACACACTTACTTTTATGAATCTCATTCATTTCCACATACTACAACATGCATAAATCATTCCTAACACAAGTAGAAGAGGATTGAACACATACATTTTCACTCTTCTTCTTTCTCGGCTAGAATCCACAACTTGGACACGAATGTTTTGCTTACTCCAACAATTTCTCCATGTTAACGAGGACCTTCCAATTAGTAGAAAAGCTAGAAGAAAATATTTTTTTTTTATCAAGATTTTTCCAAAGCTTGTTTGGTAAGCCATGGCCGAAATGGCCCTTCCTCTTATTTCTCTCCAAGCTTCTTGAAATTTCTAAATGTGGAAAATGAAAAGTATGACCCAATTAGTCATCTTTATCCACTTTTATTTAACTCCCATGTGGGCTTTATCCCACCCAACTTGGACGGCCCACTTGGCCCTTTTCAAGACCATTATATATTTTTTTGTTTGTTTTGGAATCCATGAAAAATTATTTTCCAAATTCCAAATTTACCCTTAGCCTTCCTCAATATTACCATAGACCACCTTGTGAATTCCCCTTTTTGCCCCTAGTCTTTCTTAATATTTCCACATCAAAACTTTCATGAACAACTTGTGTGCTAAACAAGGTCAAAAATATAGCCTTGCCCTTAACTTCCCGCAATTATCTTGAGTTATCCGAATACGCAAAATACGGGATATAACATCTTAGGACCCACCCAACCTTGTATTTACCGTTTTGGGGTAGAATAACAACTTTTCACAATTTTGACTTGGCCAACTTAGATCAAGCTTTTCTTTTATCTTCTTCTTCACCAAGAACAAGGATGAACATTAAAGAACACCCAAAAACCCAATGTAGTCCAAATCAACTCGTTTTTGTCCCAATTTTCAGATCTAAACTCCTTTCCACCTAGACAACAAATCGCAATATCAATCGAAGCTCAATTTTACCAAAATCAACGAAACCCACTTTGAGTTCTTCAACCTTTGATGAAGCTTCAATGGTGAAAACTTCAAAACCCACCCAAACAACTTCAAACTTCGGATTTAGATGTTTTCTACCTCAATGAAGTCAAATCTAACTTCAAAAAATAACAAAATCAAATCACAAGAACAATTTTCAAAAAAAAAAAAAAAGGATTTTCGATTTTTTTTTTTTGGCTTTTCAAATTTTGAGCCTAGGATTAGAAAGTGTAGGAACAATCTCTTAGCCTATGCTCTGATACCAAATGATACGAATCAAATTGGGGAAAGAACCCAATTCAATCCAAGACGCAGAAATTAAGGGGATACAAAGAAAAAGGGGATGAGAAGGGAGAGATAAAAGCAAGACCTCTAGATAATAACTCTATGGACAAATTTGGATATGTTAAATCCAAACCCTCCTAATTGGAAGCAAACCTAAAAACCTAAACTATTTGAGATCAAGGCAAGAGAAGATTCAATTGAATCCACAAATGAACGATCTCTTCATGAAATCAATGGAAACAAAGGTTCAAGACCATTCAGTGGAATCCCCTATCACAATAGTTAACTAAGCTAAACCCTAACTACAAACTATCAACTCACAAGAGTCTCTTATATCATCATTCATAAACTAAGTGTAAAAATGAGTTAAGTCTAATATTTATACTCCTAGAAATAAAAGACACCTAGCTATTACATATTTGTTGTTAATGATGCAAAGACCTTGTTTGGCTAGTTTGGATGTTGGCTTGGAATACACAATGTCTCTTCTTTGCACAACTAGCCCTCATCCAATCCACAAAGCTTGCAATTGTGACCATTTCCATTTATGCCCCTTGACTTGCATGTTCAGCCACTTTTTCATTTCCACACTTTTGCGCTTCTAGCCACTTTTGATTGTTGGCCTTCTTTCTTGTAGCCTTATCTTCAAGCCTCGTCCAAGCCACCTCCCACACATCATAGGCCTCATTGTGGGACTTTTATGGGCCTCTAAAGACCTCTAACGCCATCCTTATCATCCATGCTGCTTGTAGAGCTTGAAGTTCCATATCTTGGCCTTGGATTTAAGTCTTGAAATAAGGTGATATGATCCTACTTGGCACACTTCACTTCAAAACATCCACCCAAGGCCAAGTCATGGAACTTCAAACTCTACAAGCGGCATGGATGACAAGGATGGCAGGAAAGACCTTTGGAGGCTCCTACAAGCCACACTAGATGGCTTACGATGTGTGGAAGGTAGCTTGGGCAAGGCTTGGGGAAGAATCTCTAGAAAGGAGGCCTAGAACTCAAAGTGGCTAGAAGTGCAAAGGGGTAGAAATGCAAATGTGGCTAGACGTGCAAAGGATGGGGCATAGATGCAAATGGTCACAATTGCACGCTTTAAGGATTGGATGATGGCTATATGTGCAAGACGAAGTCTTTTCGAATTCCAAGTTGACATCCCAACTAGCCAAACAAGGCCCTTGCCTCATTAATGGCATTTTTGTAATAACTTAGTCTTCTTTAGTCTAGGAGTATAAATACTAGGCTTAAACATTTCATTTATTAGATTTTGATAATGAATATTTGAGTGATGATACGATTATCATAGTTTGTTTAGCTAGGGTTTAGCTTAGTTTAGTAGATTTAATGGTGGATTCCATTGTTGGTCTTTGAACCGTTTATTTCCAATGATTTCATGAAGATTGTTCGTTTATGGATTTCATCGGAATATCTTGCCTTGAATTCATATTTCTTTGGTTGTTTTGGGTTGTTAGTAGAAGGGTTTAGGTTCCATATACCTAGATTTGTTTATAGGATTCCCCCCATTTGGGTCAAGTATTTATCTCTATTCCTCATCCTCTTTCTTTCTATCCTTAATTTTCGCATTTTGAGTTGATTTGGTTTCATTCCTAAATTGGTTCGTATCATTTGGTATCAAAGCATAAGCTATGATATTGTTCCTACAATTTCTAATCCTAGGCTCAAAATTTGAAAATCCTAAAAAAAAAATGAAAATACAAAAAATTTGAAAATTTGTTGTTATTTGGTGGATTTGATGTTAGAATCAAGTTCCTTATGGTCAAATCCATCTTGATCTTGAATTTGGAGTGTTGGAGGTGTTTTGAAAAATCACCATTGAAGACCTTCAAGCTTCTTGAAAAACTACAAATGGGTTTGGGTGCTTTAGGTTAAGTTAAAGGTTAATTCTTATTGGGCTTTGTTCTCTAGGTGAAGGGGAGTCTATATCTAAAATTTGGTCGAGAAATAAGTTGGTTTGGAGGTGAATTGGATTTTGGGTGTTCTTTGTGTTCTTGAGCATCTTCATATCTTCAAAGTGAAGAAGAAGACTAGAAGAGGAGTTTGATCCAAAGAGATTCATCCAAGGTTGTGAAAAGTTGTTTTTCCAACCCAAAAGGGAAAGATCCAAGGTTAAGTGGGCCCAATAGTTCAACAAAAATAAAAAAATCTGGTCCAAAGTTCGAGGAATCTAGTACAGGGATCTGCGTGTTGCACCCGCGTCGCTGGCCCGACACGGAAACACCAATTAGGTGCTAGACTCGCGACCCGAGCCCGGCACGAAAACGCCATCACATGTTGCACTAGCGACGCGGACCCGACATGGAAGGGGAATTTTTCAGAGACTGATTTTTGCGTGGTGGCCCCGCGACTCATGGCCAACACCTGATTAAAAAAATGGAAATTTTTCTAAGTGTCCAAAATGGTTTGAATCTTTCCTAATCTTTTTTTTATTATTATTCTTACAACTAATTAACAACTAGTAATCACTCTTATTAGTTGTTAACTAGTTCTTGAGTCCGAATTTCTTTGGTGTCAATTCTCTTCAAGCTTTTCTCATCTTATTATCGTTGAATCTTCTTGGCTCAAGTCCTTTTGCTTTATCGAGTCGTCCGTCTTTCAATTAACAAGAATCTATTCCTCCACAAAGGTTAGCAATCTTGTGAATTGATTTGGATTAAAAGGGTTCTTGACCAACTTTGGAAGAAGCTTAGGTTGAGAGGTAAGTTTGAGTGCAAATACGAGTAATGTGAGGAGCGTTTGCTAATAATCTTGTTTTCTCATTTTGTAGGTACACGAAGAGGAAACATAAGGAGTAGGAGAGATAAGGATGCCATCCATAGCTTCCGAGTCTTGTGGAGATGATTTTGAAGGTTATGCCTCTAGCAATGAAAGGTATGACTATGATGAATAGGGGGCTATGAGGGAGATGACATAGGATACGAGAATCACCATTCTTACAGTGAATATGATGGTGATGGTGCTCATGAGTCGTATGAAAAATATGGTCGAGATGATCATAACCCGTATGAGGGTGAAGAATACTACTCCGAGGACAATTGTGAGGCAACATCTCATGAGGCTTATGAAGAAGAAGAAGAAGTAGATGAGTGTGATGAAGATTCCTATGGTGGATACGAGCATGAAGAGTCTCATCCTACACGCCATGGACATGGGGCGGAATTGAGGTATGCTCCTTCCTCACACTTTCGATATGAACCAATTGGTAGGAATTTGCAAGAATGGGAAGAATGTGGTGATGATGAGCCTAGTTGCTATGCACTTAATGGTGAATATGTTTGTGAAGATAACAGGATTGCATATAATTCTTATGAGGGGTCTTCTAGTAGATATTCACATACATCACCTTGTAATACTTCCTATTCAAAGCAAAATGGTATAAGTGTGTGGATTGGTCCAAGTAGGAGTAGTCCGAAGAGGAGGAGAGAGTATATATTTCCTACTTCAGGAGATACAATGAACCATGCTTCTTATCCTAGAACGAATGTGCCATGTTCTTATGGTTATGGTGTGGATACTTGTTACACCTCGGAAAATTTCCCGTTGGTACGCAAGTAAATGAACTAATGATGTGTGCGAGGAGTGCGAGTGTATAATGTTTCATGGGAAATGTATGTAAAGGGATGTGGATGATTAGAATGAAAAGTCGAGAAATGAGAAAAATTGAAAGTTGGCAAAACTGCCCAGTGGTCGTATAGTGCAAAATACGGACCGTAAAGTGCAATACGGTCCGTAAACTTGACGTCGTAAACTGGCATGTCCAACTTCAACTTTCTGCCAGCTGAGGAAATGGCTAAAATACGACCTGGTGGACGGACCGTAAAGTGATTTACAGCCCGTAAACCATGGTCGTAAATCACCATGCATGCAGGCCAAAGTTTCTAGTTCTGCTTAAGCTTAAAAACGACCACGATGGGCGGTCCGTAAACTGAAATACGGACCGTAAACCTCCATGGACGACCACTGTTCACCCAGCACAGATTTTTCAATTCATTAAATATGGGGATCAAGACTTGTCTTATTTCATTTACAACATTACACCACTTCCCTCTAGAACTTCTCTCTACATTTATTATATGAGTTTCCAAGGATTATAAGTCATCCATAACATTAAGACAAGTGAATCAAGGATAAGGGAGTCATCAAGGATCATCCAAGTGAAGAAATCCAAATGGAGAAAAACTAGGGTTTTGCTCAAAGAAGAGTATTATCAACCAAAACTTGTTCCTACAACTTCTAAGGTAAGATTCATGATTTTTACAAGATGTTTAAGGTATTGAAGAATTAAAATACATGGATTGTAGAAAATGTGGTCAACTAGGTCATGAATGATGAATAGTGACATTTTGAGAAATAGTTTGAATTGAGTTATGAATGTTGTTGTGTTGTGATATGAATGTGTTATAAATGGTATTAAGATCATGAACTAAACACTTTAGACGAATGGACGAAGATGGGTGTTATAATCGTGAATATGGGTGAATTAGAGGCAAATTGAGGAATCTAGATAATGTGGTTAATGTGAATGACTAATGGCCATTGTTATGACATTAATGAAGGTATAGACGCTAGAATTGGAAGGGAACGTGCAAGTGTAGAATAGTTCGATGGAAAGGTATTGTCACGACCCGACTAGGGGGCCACGACGAGCACCCGGTGCTACCCCACCCGGGCACCCCGTTATCATGCATATCATAACATCTAGGTGAACCATAATTCATTTCATGCATTTTAAATCATTAATCAAGCTAGTCCCATTGGACGATCATCATCAATTAACATATCATGGGCATCTATGCCATGTCAAATATACAAGGCCGACGAGGCCAACAAAAGATATACAAAACATAGGCCGACATGGCCAAACATCTCTACCCACATACACATGACTACGAGCCTCTAAGAGTATGACATATCATGAGCGGGACAGGACCCCGCTATGCCCATAGTTATATACACAAAAGAATGAGTACCCAAAAGATATGGCTCCGAAGGAAATGGAGCTCTCTATGAAATCTTCAAATAGGCAGCTATGGGTCAAGTCTGTCTCCCTGTGCACCTGCGGGCATGACGCAGCGTCCACAAACAAAAGGACGTCAGTACGAAGAATGTACTGAGTATGTAAAGCATGATTAACATTGATATACAACATAATGAACAATATATGGAATAGCATAGGAGGGGAGACAATAATATCATCATCATCATGTCGCTTACTTACTCACATCGTCATTCGTATTCTTATACATAGTCTCATCACATTCTTTTACATAATATATATACATACATAATCATTTCGTATACATGGCATTTACATAGCGTACCCGACCTCATTGGATCAGTATTTCATATACATACTTGGCCAACCAAGGCTCAATGTTACTCATACCTGGCCCTACCAAGGCTTCAGGGTTATCCGTACCATCTGCAGATGTGTGCGCGCGTTTCGAAATCGTATACATATTCTATACATATTCACACCCATATATTCTACCCGGCGTTATAAGCTCGGGGTTTCATTATAGCCCTTCAGGGGCACGTATGAGCATAACAGCCCGTAGGCACTCTTAGCATCATTATTATCACCATCATCATTACTATCATTATCGTTATTGTTACTTCTATATCGTAGTCCTACTCGTCACCTGAGGTGCGTAGCGCATTCGTAGTACCAATCAAGGATAGTGAGCTTATTAGCTCGGAATGTGAAACATTTGTAGTCAACATGCTCATATAGAGGGATTAGGAGTTTGGCCAAAGAACCATGCCTTATGAAAGAAGGGTTAGCCTTACATACCTCTTTGTCGAATTATTCTACACTTGCACGTACTCCTTCGATGCTCACGTTTTTACCTTGATTAAGGCCATATTATCATTAGTATCGATAACTAGTGCACATGGCTAGAACTAGAGAAAATTGGACAGCATCTCCTTTATCTATACAACATTTGTCCATATCATAATTCAACCCCAAACGTCAACAACACATTTATAATATCATTTCCATGGCCATTAATCATCTACATTATCGACATTCTCAATTCACTTCCATTTGTCCCTATTTAGGGTCACAACACCCAACTTCGTTCATCCATATACAATGTTTATTTCATGATCTTAACGTCATTTATAACACACTCATATCACAATACAACAACAATCATGATTCAATTCAAACTATGTCTCAAAAACGTCACTATTCATCATTCATGTCCTAGTGGACCATGTTTTCTACAATCCATGCATTTTAATTCTCCCATACCGTAAACATCATATAAAAATCATGAATCTTACCTTAGAAGTTGTAGGGACAAGATTTTGTTGATAATACTCCACTTTGAGTAAAACCCTAGTCTTTCTCCATTTCGGTTTCTTGACTTTAGATGATCCTTGATGGGTTTCTACCTTGGATTTACTTATTTAATGTGGTTGATGGATTAATACCCTTGAAAACTTGTACAAAAGTTGTAGAGAGATGTTTTAGAGAGAGAGAGGAAATGTGGAAATGATTTTCATAAACTTGGTCTTTATTTATTAAATCATCACCGAACTGCCGGGTTCCATTATACGGTCCATTATACGGTCCGTATAATGGTTATACGGTCCGTATAATAGACCGTGAAATGGGTCTGCCCAGCACCCCTTCACTGTGACTACTTGACGGTCCGTTATACGGTCCGTAAAACAGTTTTACGGTCCGTATAACTGACCGTAAAACGTTACTAGTGAGCAACCTTTCACTGTGACCATTCGACGGTTCGTTATACGGTCCGTATAAATTTTATACGGTCCGTATAACTGACCGTAAAATTCCACCAGCAACCAACCTTCACTGTGATGGTTTTACGGTCCACTATACGGTCCGTATAACATTATACGGTCCGTATAATGAGCCGTAGAACTCATCAGTCACTGAACTTAGTTTCGCCACTTCGTTTGATCTCCGATCCTCATGGAACCTTCTTAACACTTGTTTAACACTTCAATACTAATATAAGGGACGTTATAACTCTTTCCCAAAATGCCCTTAAGTCATCATTAACCCGATACTCGTATTTCGCTAGTTCATTCACTTGCGTACCAACGAAAGATTTTTCCGAGGTGTAACATTCTCCCCCCCCTTAAGAACATTCGTCCTCGAATGTCGAGAACACCCGGGATTTTATAAAAATTTCGCCAGAGTTTCCCCTATAACATGGCACTAACAACCTGTCACAACAACCCATAATATCGATGCCACACAGGGCCACATCATAACAACATGAAAATTTTTTGGCCACACACGACCCATAAGCATAAAAGGAAAACATCCATACCTTATGCTTTTGACGTCTCATCTTGGACTTCTCCCAAGGGCTGAAATAAATGCGGGTACTTGGATTGCATATTTTCTTCCGCTTCCCATGTCATTTCCTCTCGATTATTATTTTTCCACAAAACTTTAACTGAGGCCACTTCTTTGTTTCTAAGCCTCCGTACTTGCCTATCTAATATGGCAATGGGTATTTCATCATAAGTTAACTTTTCTGTCACTTGAATATCATTCACTGGGACGACCCTCGTAGGATCTCCAACACACTTCCGAAGCATCGAGACATGGAAAACCGGGTGAACTGACTCCAAGTCTGGAGGTAAGTCTAATTCATAGGCCACTTTGCCTATCTTTCGCACAATTTCATAAGGCCCTATATACCGCGGACTAAGCTTCCCCTTTTTGCCAAATCTCATAACGCCCTTCATCGGCGACACTTTCAAAAACACCCAATCCTTAACTTGAAACTCTAAGTCCCTTCGACGATTATCTTCATAAGACTTTTGGCGACTTTGAGCCGCCAACAACCGATCTCGTATGAGCTTGACTTTCTCTATGGCTTGTTGGACCAAATCGGGCCCCATTAACTTGGCCTCTCCCGTTTCAAACCACCCAATCGGGGATCTACACTTTCGCCCATATAAAGCTTCATATGGTGCCATTAGGATGCTGGAGTGATAACTATTATTGTAAGCAAACTCAATGAGTGGCAAATGGTCATCCCAATTTCCCCCAAAATCTATCATGCATGCCCGTAACATATCTTCAAGAGTCTGGATGGTGCGTTCAGCTTGCCCATCGGTCTGTGGGTGAAATGCCGTGCTAAGGCTCACTTGGGTCCCTAGACCCCCTTGAAAGGACTCCCAAAATTTGGCCGTAAACTGAGTTCCTCTATCGGAGATAATAGACACTGGGACACCATGGAGTCTCACTATTTCTTTAACATAAAGCCTTGTATAATCTTCTGCCACATAGGTCGTCCTGACCGGTAAGAAATGAGCTGATTTAGTGAGTCTATCCACAATCACCCATATGGAATCATACTTGCGTCGAGAACGAGGTAGCCCTATAATGCAATCCATATTAATCACTTCCCACTTCCAAGTTGGGATTTCTATAGCTTGCAATAAGCCACCCGGCTTTTGGTGTTCTATTTTTACTTGTTGGCAATTGGAACATTGGGCTACAAACTCCGCTACATCTTTCTTCATCCCATTCCACCAATATATAGACTTAAGATCATGATACATCTTCGTCGTTCCAGGGTGAACGGAGTAACGGGAACAATGAGCCTCTCTCAAAATCTGGTGGCGTAAGTCTGCCACATCGGGGACACATAGCTTGCCTCGGCATCGGAGGGCTCCGTCTCCCGAAATATCAAATGGTGACCCCTCTTTCTGAGCGAGCGTATCTCTGTACTGCATTAGCCTGGAATCCTCACCTTGCCGCTCTTTTACTTCCGCTAATAGCGACGGAACTGCCGAATTCTGAATGGTAGCTCTGCTGCTACCTGAGTCCACTACTCGGACCCCTAGGATGGCTAGCTGCTGAAGCTCACGGGTCATTTCTCTCTTTTCTTGTCGCACATCGCATAAGCTTCCCATAGACCTGCGGCTAAGAGCATCGGCCACAACATTTGCCTTTCCGGGGTGGTACAGGATTTCGACGTCATAGTCTTTTAGCAACTCTAGCCATCGTCGTTGCCGCAAATTTAACTCTTTCTGCTTGAAGATGTACTGGAGACTCTTATGATCTGTATAAATATCCACGTGGACACCATATAAGTAATGTCTCCATATCTTTAAAGCATGGACCACCGCGGCCAATTCTAAGTCATGGGTAGGATAATTCTGTTCATGTTTCCGTAATTGTCTAGAAGCATACGCTATCACCTTACCATTTTGCATCAATACACAGCCTAGCCCGACGCCTGAAGCATCACAATAAACAACATATCCTTCCACTCCCTCTGGAAGTGTCAAGACTGGGGCAGAAGTCAATTTGTCTTTCAACTTTTGGAAACTACGTTCACAAGCATCTGTCCATTGAAACTTAGCTGACTTCTGAGTCAACTTTGTGAGCGGTGCAGAAATAGAAGAGAAACCCTCAACAAATCTTCTGTAATACCCGGCTAAGCCCAAAAAGCTACGAACCTCTGTAGGGGTTGTGGGCCTTGGCCAAGTTTTCACTGCCTCGATCTTTTGACTATCCACTCGAATACCATCAGCTGCAACAATATGGCCCAGGAATGATACCGAGTTCAACCAAAACTCACATTTGGAGAATTTTGCAAACAACTCTCGAGCTCGAAGAACTCCAAGGACGGTTCGCAAATGCTCCGCATGCTCAGCCTCGGATCTAGAGTACACTAGGATATCGTCGATGAATACAATCACGAATAGGTCCACAAAAGGCCTGAATACATTGTTCATTAAGTCCATAAACACTGCCGGTGCATTAGTTAGCCCAAACGACATTACTCGGAACTCGAAATGGCCATATCTTGTTCTGAAAGCTGTCTTAGGGATATCTTTCTCCCTAACTCTTACTTGGTGATACCCGGACCTCAAATCAATCTTTGAAAACCATTTGGCACCATGCAATTGATCAAATAAATCATCAATCCTCGGGAGGGGATACTTGTTCTTAATTGTCACTTTATTCAATTGCCGATAATCAATGCACATTCTCAAGGAGCCATCCTTCTTCCGGACGAACAATACGGGTGCTCCCCACGGGGATGAACTAGGCCGAATGAAGCCTTTTTCAAGCAAGTCTTTCAATTGCTCCTTCAACTCTTTCAACTCTGCGGGTGCCATCCTATAGGGAGGAATAGATATGGGATTTGTGTCTGGCAACACATCAATCGCAAAATCTATCTCTCGCTCGGGAGGGAGGCCTGGAAGCTCTTCCGGGAACACATCCGGAAATTCGTTCACTACCGGAACTGATTGAAGAGTCGGCGACTCAACTTCTACATCTCGAACTCGCACTAGGTGATAAATACACCCTTTAGTGATCATCTTCCTCGCTTTTAGATAGGAAATAAACCTACCCTTTGGTGACGCCGTATTCCCTTTCCATTCTAAGACTGGTTCGCCCGGGAACTGGAAACGAACCATCGTCGTTCTACAATCAACATTGGCATAGCAAGAAGCCAACCAATCCATGCCCATAATAACATCAAAATCTACCATTTTTAGTTCATGCAAATCAGCTACTGTACGGCGGTCACATATCACCACTACGCAATCTCTATACACTCGGCTAGCTATCACCGATTCGCCAACGGGCGTAGACACCTCAAAAGGCTTAATAGACTCCGGCTCAATTATAAATCGACCCGCAATATATGGAGTAACATAAGACAATGTGGAGCCCGGATCAATCAAAGCATATACATCATGAGAGAATACCGATAATATACCTGTGACCACATCAGGAGAAGACTCAAGATCTTGGCGTCCAGCCAAAGCATAAATACGGTGCTGAGGACCGCTGGAACTGGGAGCTCTGCCTCTACCTCTACCATGGCCAACCGGCGCATGTGAACCTGGCCACATAGGGCGTGCAGATGCGGAAGACCCGGATATCGACCCTGATGGCTGGGCCCTACCTCTACCCTGTACTGAGGGGCAATCACGCATAATGTGGCCTGGTCGACCACAAGAATAGCAAGCATCTGAACCTGATCGGCACTGACCCCAATGCAACTTCCCACACTGGGAACATCGTGGCACGGGTGGTCTAGACTGGCCTGAATCATCTCTATACTGAGGCCCTGAATAACTCGGGCTCGGCCCTGAATGAGCAGATCTATCCAATCTCTGGCCTGAAAACTGTGGGAGCGCACTGGTCATAGAGTAGCCTGCATGCCTAGGGGGCTGCTGCCGGTGCCCACCTCTGGACTCACTGATCGGCCCCGAAGATCTAGCCCTCTTGCTATGTCCCCTATCCTGTTCACGTTCATTCCTCCGCTGCTGTAGGTGTTCCTCCAATTCCTGAGCATGCGCCTGAATACGTGCAATATCCATGCCATCCTGAAGAGATGCAGTCAAGCATTTATCCATCAAATGTGGCCCTAGGCCCTTCACAAACCGGTGCACCCGATCGCCCATATCCGGTACCATGGCCGAAGCATACCTAGCCAAGGAATTGAAGCGGAGACTATACTCTGTAGCACTCATGCTACCTTGCCTCAGATTCAAGAATTTATCGGCCCTAGCTCGCCGAACTTCTGGAGGCATGTAGTGACGGAGAAAAGCATCGACAAACTCTTGCCATACCGGCGGAGGTGCATTGGCTCCCCGCGAAGCCATCCAAACCGTGTACCACTGGATTGAGACATCCCTCAATCTGTATGACGCTAGCTCCACCGATTCGGTGTCTGAAGCATGTATCAATCGGAGCGTCCTTAGCATACCATCAACAAAGTCCTGGGGATCCTCCTCCAGTTTCGACCCAAAGAATTCCGGGGGTTTCAAAGCAATGAAGTCACGGGCCCTTGCGCTAACAGTCCTGTCACCTTGCCCCGCGCTTGGCCTCTGAGTCTGGGCCGCAACCAACTGAGTCAACAAATTAATGGCCTCTCTTACGTCTTGGCCTGAAGCATTCGGCGGAGGAGCTGGAGCTGGGGCTGAGGCTCCCACGTGCTCCTCAGTAATAGGCACTGTCTGGGAGGACTGAGATTGAGCCGCACTCTGGGACTCATCTTCCTCTACTACTGGTGGCGGTGCTCTTTCAGCCCGCTTTTCTGCCACCGTCTTGCCCCTTTGGGCTGCTGTAGCCTTTTTCTTTTTAGGCATCTCTGAAATACACAACACACGATTTAAGAACAAGAATTTCTTACATCATAGCATTATCGCACGATTCTTATGAAGAAAGAAGGTCATATATTCCTAAGATGTCCGCAGCTTCTCGTTTATAAGTGTGGCGCGCAACACACCCATAACCAAGACTCTACTAGACACGGCTCGTAGACACATCCTAGGACTCAACTGCTCTGATACCACTTTTGTCACGACCCGACTAGGGGGCCACGACGAGCACCCGGTGCTACCCCACCCGGGCACCCCGTTATCATGCATATCATAACATCTAGGTGAACCATAATTCATTTCATGCATTTTAAATCATTAATCAAGCTAGTCCCATTGGACGATCATCATCAATTAACATATCATGGGCATCTATGCCATGCCAAATATACAAGGCCGACGAGGCCAACAAAAGATATACAAAACATAGGCCGACATGGCCAAACATCTCTACCCACATACACATGACTACGAGCCTCTAAGAGTATGACATATCATGAGCGGGACAGGACCCCGCTATGCCCATAGTTATATACACAAAAGAATGAGTACCCAAAAGATATGGCTCCGAAGGAAATGGAGCTCTCTATGAAATCTTCAAATAGGCAGCTATGGGTCAAGTTTGTCTCCCTGTGCACCTGCGGGCATGACGCAGCGTCCACAAACAAAAGGACGTCAGTACGAAGAATGTACTGAGTATGTAAAGCATGATTAACATTGATATACAACATAATGAACAATATATGGAATAGCATAGGAGGGGAGACAATAATATCATCATCATCATGTCGCTTACTTACTCACATCGTCATTCGTATTCTTATACATAGTCTCATCACATTCTTTTACATAATATATATACATACATAATCATTTCGTATACATGGCATTTACATAGCGTACCCGACCTCATTGGATCAGTATTTCATATACATACTTGGCCAACCAAGGCTCAATGTTACTCATACCTGGCCCTACCAAGGCTTCAGGGTTATCCGTACCATCTGCAGATGTGTGCGCGCGTTTCGAAATCGTATACATATTCTATACATATTCACACCCATATATTCTACCCGGCGTTATAAGCTCGGGGTTTCATTATAGCCCTTCAGGGGCACGTTTGAGCATAACAGCCCGTAGGCACTCTTAGCATCATTATTATCACCATCATCATTACTATCATTATCATTATTGTTACTTCTATATCGTAGTCCTACTCGTCACCTGAGGTGCGTAGCGCATTCGTAGTACCAATCAAGGATAGTGAGCTTATGAGCTCGGAATGTGAAACATTTGTAGTCAACATGCTCATATAGAGGGATTAGGAGTTTGGCCAAAGAACCATGCCTTATGAAAGAAGGGTTAGCCTTACATACCTCTTTGTCGAATTATTCTACACTTGCACGTACTCCTTCGATGCTCACGTTTTTACCTTCATTAAGGCCATACTATCATTAGTATCGATAACTAGTGCACATGGCTAGAACTAGAGAAAATTGGACAGCATCTCCTTTATCTATACAACATTTGTCCATATCATAATTCAACCCCAAACGTCAACAACACATTTATAATATCATTTCCATGGCCATTAATCATCTACATTATCCACATTCTCAATTCACTTCCATTTGTCCCTATTTAGGGTCACAACACCCAACTTCGTTCATCCATATACAATGTTTATTTCATGATCTTAACGTCATTTATAACACACGCATATCACAATACAACAACAATCATGATTCAATTCAAACTATGTCTCAAAAACGTCACTATTCATCATTCATGTCCTAGTGGACCATGTTTTCTACAATCCATGCATTTTAATTCTCCCATACCGTAAACATCATATAAAAATCATGAATCTTACCTTAGAAGTTGTAGGGACAAGCTTTTGTTGATAATACTCCACTTTGAGTAAAACCCTAGTCTTTCTCCATTTGGGTTTCTTGACTTTAGATGATCCTTGATGGGTTTCTACCTTGGATTTACTTGTTTAATGTGGTTGATGGATTAATACCCTTGAAAACTTGTACAAAAGTTGTAGAGAGATGTTTTAGAGAGAGAGAGGAAATGTGGAAATGATTTTCATGAACTTGGTCTTTATTTATTAAATCATCACCGAACTGCCGGGTTCCATTATACGGTCCATTATACGGTCCGTATAATGGTTATACGGTCTGTATAAAAGACCGTGAAATGGGTCTGCCCAGCACCCCTTCACTGTGACTACTTGACGGTCCGTTATACGGTCCGTAAAACAGTTTTACGGTCCGTATAACTGACCGTAAAACGTTACTAGTGAGCAACCTTTCACTGTGACCATTCGACGGTTCGTTATACGGTCCGTATAAATTTTATACGGTCCGTATAACTGACCGTAAAATTCCACCAGCAACCAACCTTCACTGTGATGGTTTTACGGTCCACTATACGGTCCGTATAACATTATACGGTCCGTATAATGAGCCGTAGAACTCATCAGTCACTGAACTTAGTTTCGCCACTTCGTTTGATCTCCGATCCTCATGGAACCTTCTTAACACTTGTTTAACACTTCAATACTAATCTAAGGGACGTTATAACTCTTTCCCAAAATGCCCTTAAGTCATCATTAACCCGATACTCGTATTTCGCTAGTTCATTCACTTGCGTACCAACGGAAGATTTTTCCGAGGTGTAACAGGTATGTAAGGCTAACCCTTCTTTCATAAGGCATGGTTCTTGGCCAAATTCCTAAATTCCTCTATATGAGTATGTTGTCTCCACATGGTTGGCATTCCGAGCTCATAAGCTCACGACCCTTGATATGTACTATGATTTTACTATGTTCCTCGCTTGATGAGTAAGTCCATAATGTAGATGTAACGATAGTGATGAGGATAGAAATGATGATGAGAGTAAAATGAGATTAAATATCCTTACGAGCTATGATGTATGTATATGTGCCTATGAAGGGCTATAATGATACCCCGAGCTTATAACGCCGGGTAGGATATATATATATATATATATATATATATATATATATATATATATATATATGTATATGATTATGTATAAAGTATGTATACGATTACGTAACGCGTGCACACCTCTGCAGAGGGTACGGATAACCCTGATGCCTTGGTAGGGCCAGGTATGTATGACCTTGAGCCTTGGTTGGCCAAGTATGTATAAGACACCGATCCCATGAGGTCGGGTATGCTATGTAAATGCTATGTATATGAAATGACTATGTATATAATATGAATATGAATGTGAAAAGTCTATGTATAGGAATACGAATAAGGACATGTATACGAATATGAGCACAAGTATGGTACGAGTATTATTATGGGATACGACCGACGGTGTATGCAAGTAAGCGACATGATGATGATATTACTGTCTCCCCTCCTATGCTATCATCATATGATATCTATTATGCTTCTATATTAATGTTGATCATGCTTTACATACTCAGTACATTCTTCGTACTGACGTCCTTTTGTTTGTGGACGCTGCGTCATGCCCGCAGGTGCGCAGGGAAACAGATTTGATCCTTAGCTGCTTATTCGGAGATTTCATAGAGAGCTCCATTTCCTTCGGAGCCATATCTTTTGGGTACTCAATCTTTTGTGTATATAATTATGGGCATAGTGGGGTCCTGTCCCGCTAATGTGATATGTTATACTCTTAGAGGCTCGTAGACATGGGTGTGTGTGGGTAGATGTGTTTGGCCTTTCGGCCTATGTTTTGTATATCATTTTGTCGGCCACGTTGGCCGATGGATATTGATGTGGCATGAATGCCTATGATGATATAAATGTGCGGTTGTTCATATGGGACTAGTTGGCGAATGAATGGAAATGCATGTATGATTATGGGGATCACCTAGATGTAAGTATAAGAGTAAGCTAAGAGGGTGCTCGGATGGGTTAGCACCGGGTGCTCGTCGCGGCCCCGAGTCGGGTCGTGACAAAAGTGGTATCAAAGCAGTTCAGTCCTAGGATGTGTCTACGAGCCGTGTCTAGTAGAGTCTTGGTTATGGGTGTGTTGCGCGCCACACTTATAAACGAGAAGCTGCGGACATCTTAGGAATATATGACCTTCTTTCTTCATAAGAATCGTGCGATAGAGCTATGATGTAAGAAATTCTTGTTCCTAAATCGTGTGTTGTGTATTTCAGAGATGCCTAAAAAGAAAAAGGCTAAAGCAGCCCAAAAGGGCAAGACGGTGGCAGAAAAGCGGGCTGAAAGAGCACCGCCACCGGTAGTAGAGGAAGATGAGTCCCAGAGTGCGGCTCAATCTCAGTCCTCCCAGACAGTGCCTATTATTGAGGAGCACGTGGGAGCCTTAGCCCCAGCTCCAGTTCCTCCACCGAATGCTTCAGGCCAAGATGTGAGAGAGGCCATTAATTTGTTGACTCAATTGGTTACGGCCCAGACTCAGAGGCCAAGCGCAGGGCAAGGTGACAGGACTGTTAGTGCAAGGGCCCGTGACTTCATTGCTTTGAAACCCCCGGAATTCTTTGGGTCGAAACTGGAGGAGGATCCCCAGGACTTTATTGATGGTATGCTAAGGACGCTCTGGTTGATACATGCTTCAGACACCGAATCGGTGGAGCTAGCGTCATACAGATTGAGGGATGCTCAATCCAGTGGTATACGGTTTGGATGGCTTCGCGGGGAGCCAATGCACCTCCGCCGGTATGGCAAGAGTTTGTCGATGCTTTTCTCCGTCACTACATTCCTCCAGAAGTTCGGCGAGCTAGGGCCGATAAATTCTTGAATCTGAGGCAAGGTAGCATGAGTGCTACAGAGTATAGTCTCCGCTTCAATTCCTTGGCTAGGTATGCTTCGGCCATGGTACCGGATATGGGCGATCGGGTGCACCGGTTTGTGAAAGGCCTAGGGCCACACTTGATGGATAAATGTTTGACTGCGTCCCTTCAGGATGGCATGGATATTGCACGCATTCAGGCACATGCTCAGGAATTAGAGGAACACCTACAGCAGCGGAGAAATGAACGTGAGCAGGATCGGGGCCATAACAAGAGGGCCAGACCTTCGGGTTCGAGGAGCGAGTCCAGGGGCGGACACAGACAGCAGTTTCCCAGTCATTCAGGCTATTCTATGACCAGTACACCTCCACAGTTCACGGGGTAGAGATTTGACAGATCTACTCGTTCCGAGCCGAGTCAGGGTTATTCGGGGTCTCAGTTTAGAGGTGATTCAGTCCAGCCAAGGCCACCCATACCACGATGTTCTCAGTGTGGAAAGTTCCATTGGGGTCAGTGCCGATCAGGTTCAGACGCTTGCTATTCATGTGGTCGGCCAGGCCATATTATGTGTGATTGCCCCTCAGTACAGGGTAGAGGTAGGACCCAGCCATCAGGGTCGGTAGCCGGATCTTCGGCATCTGTACACCCTATGGGGCCAGGTTCACATGCGCCGGTCGGCCATGGTAGGGGTAGGGGCAGAGCTCCCAGTACTAGCGGTCCTCAGCACCGTATTTATGCTTTGGCTGGACGTCAAGATCTTGAGTCTTCTCCTGATGTGGTCACAGGTATATTATCAGTATTTTCTCATGATGTATATGCTTTGATTGATCCGGGATCCACATTATCATATGCTACTCCATATATTGCGGGTCGATTTATAATTGAGCCGGAGTCTATCAAACCTTTTGAGGTGTCTACACCCGTGGGTGAATCGGTAATAGCTAGCCGAGTATATAGGAATTATGTGATTGTGATTTGTGATCGTCGTACCATGATTGATTTGCATGAGCTAGAAATGGTAGATTTTGACATTATTATGGGCATGGATTGGTTGGCTTCTTGTTATGCCAATGTTGATTGCCGAATGAAGATGGTTCGTTTCCAGTTTCCGGGAGAACCACTCTTAGAATGGAAAAGGAATTCGGCATCACCAAAAGGTAGGTTTATTTCCTATCTAAAGGCAAGGAAGATGATCACGAAAGGGTGTATTTATCACCTCGTGCGAGTTCAAGATGTAGAAGCTGAGTCGCCGACTCTTCAGTCAGTTCCGGTAGTGAACGAATTTCCGGATGTGTTCCCGGAAGAGCTTCCAGGCCTTCCTCCCGAGCGAGTGATAGATTTTGCGATTGATGTGTTGCCAGACACTAAACCTATATCTATTCCTCCCTATAGGATGGCACCCGCAGAGTTGAAAGAGTTGAAGGAGCAATTAAAAGACTTGCTTGAAAAAGGCTTCATTAGGCCTAGTTCATCCCCGTGGGGAGCACCCGTATTGTTCGTCCAGAAGAAGGATGGCTCTTTGAGAATGTGCGTTGATTATCGTCCGGAAGAAGGATGGCTCCCGAGGATTGATGATTTATTTGATCAATTGCAAGGTGTCAAATGGTTTTCAAAGATTGATTTGAGGTTCGGGTATCACCAAGTATGAGTTAGGGAGAAAGGTATCCCTAAGACAGCTTTCAGAACAAGATATGGCCATTTCGAGTTCCGAGTAATGTCGTTTGGGCTAACTAATGCACCGGCAGTGTTTATGGACTTAATGAACAATGTATTCAGGCCTTTTCTGGATTTATTCGTGATTGTATTCATCGATGATATCCTAGTGTATGCTAGATCCGAGGCATAACATGCGGATCACTTGCGTGTTGTCCTTGGAGTTCTTCGAACTCGAGAGTTATTCGCGAAGTTTTCCAAATGCGAGTTTTGGTTGAACTCAGTGGCATTTCTGGGCCACATTGTTGCAGCTGACGGTATTCGAGTGGATAGCCAAAAGATTGAGGCCGTGAAGACCTGGCCAAGGCCCACGACCCCTAAGGAGGTTCGTAGCTTTTTGGGCTTAGCCGGTTATTACAGAAGATTTGTTGAGGGTTTCTCTTCTATTTCTGCACCGCTCACCAAGTTGACCCAGAAGTCAACTAAGTTTCAATGGACAGATGCTTGTGAGCGTAGTTTCCAAGAGTTGAAAGACCGACTGACTTCAGCCCTAGTCTTGACACTTCCAGAGGGATTGGAAGGACATGTTATTTATTGTGATGCTTCAGGCGTCGGGCTTGGCTGTGTATTGATGCAAAATGGCAAGGTGATTGCGTATGCTTCTAGACAATTACGGAAACATGAGCAGAATTATCCTACCCATGACTTAGAATTGGCCGCGGTGGTCCATGCTTTAAAGATATGGAGACATTACTTATATGGTGTCCACGTGGATATTTATACAGATCATAAGAGTCTCTAGTACATCTTTAAGCAGAAAGAGTTGAATTTGCGGCAACGACGATGGCTAGAGTTGCTAAAAGCCTATGATGTTGAAATCCTATACCACCCCGTAAAAAGGCAAATGTTGTGGCTGATGCTCTTAGCCGTAGGTCGATGGGAAGTCTAAGTGAGGTACGACCAGAAAAGAAAGAAATGGCCTGTGATCTTCAGCAGTTAGCTAGCCTAGGAGTCCGAGTGGTGGACTCAGGTAGCAGCGGAGCTACTATTCAGAATTCAGCAGTTTCATCGTTAGTAGCGGAAGTAAAAGAGCGACAATATGAGGATCCTATGCTAATGCAGTATAAAGATACACTCCCTCAGAAGGAGGAGTCATCATTTGACATTTCGGAAGACGGAGTTCTCCGATGTCAAGGCAGGTTATGTGTTCCCGATGTGGCAGGTCTACGCCATCAGATTTTGAGAGAAACTCATTATTCCCGTTACTCCGTTCACCCCGGAACGACGAAAATGTATCATGATCTTAAGGCTATATACTGGTGGAATGGGATGAAGAAAGACATAGCAGAATTCGTAGCTCAGTGTCCTAATTGCCAACAAGTGAAGATAGAACAGCAAAAGCCGGGTGGCTTATTGCAAGCTATAGAAATCCCAACTTGGAAGTGGGAAGTGATTAATATGGATTTCATTACAGGGTTACCCCGTTCTCGACGTAAATATGATTCTATATGGGTGATCGTGGATAGGCTCACAAAGTCAGCGCATTTCTTACCGGTCAGAACGACCTATATGGCAGAAGATAATGCCAAGCTTTATCTTAAAGAGATAGTGAGACTCCATGGCGTTTCGGTATCTATTATCTCCGATAGAGGAACTCAGTTTACAGCCAAGTTTTGGGGGTCTTTCCAAGAAGGTTTAGGGACCCAAGTGCGCCTAAGCACGACATTTCACCCACAGACCGATGGGCAAGCTGAACGTACTATTCAGACTCTTGAAGATATGTTACGGGCATGTATGATAGATTTTGGAGGAAATTGGGATGACCATTTGCCACTCATTGAGTTTGCTTACAATAACAGTTACCATTCTAGCATTCAAATGGCACCGTATGAAGCTCTATATGGGCGAAAGTGTAGGTCCCCAATTGGGTGGTTTGAAACCGAAGAAGCTAAGTTGATAGGGCCAGACTTGGTCTAGCAAGCAATAGAGAAAGTTAAGCTCATACAAGATCGGTTGCTAGCGGCTCAAAGTCATCAGAAGTCCTATGCGGATAATCGTCGAAGAGACTTAGAGTTCCAAGTTAAGGATTGGGTATTCTTGAAAGTGTCGCCAATGAAAGGCGTTATGAGATTTGGAAAAAAGGGGAAGCTCAGTCCCCGGTATATCGGACCCTATGAGATTATACGCAAAATAGGCAAAGTGGCCTATGAGCTAGATCTACCTCCAGATTTGGAGCCAGTCCATCCAGTATTTCATGTCTCAATGCTTCGGAAGTGTGTTGGAGATCCTACGAGGATCGTCCCAGTGAATGATATTCAAGTGACAGAAAAGTTAACTTATGATGAAATGCCCATTGCCATATTAGATAGGCAAGTACGGAGGCTTAGAAACAAAGAAGTGGCCTCAATTAAAGTGTTGTGGAGAAATAACAATCGAGAGAAAATGACATGGGAAGCGGAAGAGAATATGCGATCCAAATACCCACATTTATTTCGGCCCTTGGAAGAGGTCCAAGATGAGACGTCAAAATCATAAGGTATGCATGTTTTCCCTTTTATACATTCATGTCGTGTGTGGCCAAATTTCTAGT
The DNA here is from genome assembly GCF_019175385.1 of Lycium barbarum. Lineage (NCBI taxonomy): Eukaryota > Viridiplantae > Streptophyta > Magnoliopsida > Solanales > Solanaceae > Lycium > Lycium barbarum. The sequence continues at coordinate 66,555,029 of NC_083346.1, forward strand.
GCTGTTGTATTATTGCCCTGTGAGGCATTGTTCTTGTGGGTTGTTGTGACAGGGTGGTAGTGCCACATTATAGAGGAAACTCTGGCGAAATTTTTATAGGATTCCCCAAGCCTTTAACATTCGAGGACGAATGTTCCTAAGGGGGGTAGAATGTTACACCTCGGAAACTTTCCCGTTGGTACGCAAGTAAATGAACTAATGATGTGTGCGAGGAGTGCGAGTGTATAATGTTTCATGGGAAATGTATGTAAAGGGATGTGGATGATTAGAATGAAAAGTCGAGAAATGAGAAAAATTGAAAGTTGGCAAAACTGCCAGTGGTTGTATAGTGCAAAATACGGACCGTAAAGTGCAATACGGTCCGTAAACTTGACGTCGTAAACTGGCATGTCCAACTTCAACTTTCTGCCAGCTGTGGAAATGGCTAAAATACGACCTGGTGGACGGACCGTAAAGTGATTTACGGCCCGTAAACCATGGTCGTAATCACCATGCATGCAGGCCAAAGTTGGTTCTGCTTAAGCTTAAAAACGACCACGATGGGCGGTCCGTAAACTGAAATACGGACCGTAAACCTCCATGGACGACCACTGTTCACCCAGCACAGATTTTTCAATTCATTAAATATGAGGATCAAGACTTGTCTTATTTCATTTACAACATTACACCACTTCCCTCTAGAACTTCTCTCTACATTTATTATATGAGTTTCCAAGGATTATAAGTCATCCATAACATTAAGACAAGTGAATCAAGGATAAGGGAGTCATCAAGGATCATCCAAGTCAAGAAATCCAAATGGAGAAAAACTAGGGTTTTGCTCAAAGAAGAGTATTATCAACCAAAGCTTGTTCCTACAACTTCTAAGGTAAGATTCATGATTTTTACAAGATGTTTAAGGTATTGAAGAATTAAAATACATGGATTGTAGAAAATGTGGTCAACTAGGTCATGAATGATGAATAGTGACATTTTGAGAAATAGTTTGAATTGAGTTATGAATGTTGTTGTGTTGTGATATGAATGTGTTATAAATGGTATTAAGATCATGAACTAAACACTTTAGACGAATGGACAAAGATGGGTGTTATAATCGTGAATATGGGTGAATTAGAGGCAAATTGAGGAATCTAGATAATGTGGTTAATGTGAATGACTAATGGCCATTGTTATGACATCAATGAAGGTATAGACGCTAGAATTGGAAGGCAACGTGCAAGTGTAGAATAGTTCGATGGAAAGGTATGTAAGGCTAACCCTTCTTTCATAAGGCATGGTTCTTGGCCAAATTCCTAAATTCCTCTATATGAGTTTGTTGTCTCCACATGGTTGGCATTCCGAGCTCATAAGCTCACGACCCTTGATATGTACTATGATTTTACTATGTTCCTCGCTTGACGAGTAAGTCTATAATGTAGATGTAACGATAGTGATGAGGATAGGAATGATGATGAGAGTAAAATGAGATTAAGGATGCTTACGAGCTATGATGTATGTATATGTGCCTATGAAGGGCTATAATGATACCCCGAGCTTATAACGCCGGGTAGGATATATATATATATATATATATGTATATGATTATGAATAAAGTATGTATACGATTACGTAACGCGCGCACACCTCTGCAGAGGGTACGGATAACCCTGATGCCTTGGTAGGGCCAGGTATGTATGACCTTGAGCCTTGGTTGGCCAAGTTTGTATAAGATACCGATCCCATGAGGTCGGGTATGCTATGTAAATGCTATGTATATGAAATGACTATGTATATAATATGAATATGAATGTGAAAAGACTATGTATAGGAATACGAATAAGGACATGTATACGAATATGAGCACAAGTATGGTACGAGTATTATTATGGGATACGAGCGACGGTGTATGCAAGTAAGCGACATGATGATGATATTACTGTCTCCCCTCCTATGCGATCTTCATATGATATCTATTATGCTTCTATATTGATGTTGATCATGCTTTACATACTCAATACATTCTTCGTACTGACGTCCTTTTGTTTGTGGACGCTGCGTCATGCCCGCAGGTGCGCAGGGAGACAGATTTGATCCTTAGCTGCTTATTCGGAGATTTCATAGAGAGCTCCATTTCCTTCGGAGCCATATCTTTTGGGTACTCAATCTTTTGTGTATATAATTATGGGCATAGCGGGGTCCTGTCCCGCTAATGTGATATGTTATACTTTTAGAGGCTCGTAGACATGGGTGTGTGTGGGTAGATGTGTTTGGCCTTGTCGGCCTATGTTTTGTATATCATTTTGTCGGCCACGTTGGCCGATGGATATTGATGTTGCATGAATGCCTATGATGATATAAATGTGCGGTTGTTCATATGGGACTAGTTGACGAATGAATGGAAATGCATGTATGAATATGGGGATCACCTAGATGTAAGTATAAGAGTAAGCTAAGAGGGTGCTCGGGTGGGTTAGCACCGGGTGCTCGTCGCGGCCCCGAGTCGGGTCGTGACAATACTAGGAGGGGAATGTTGATAGGTGAATGAAGTAGAGGGAATGCAAATCTCAAGTGAGAAATGACTCGGAGAAGCGAGTACTTGAGACAAAAATCACTTTGCTTGGTAGTGTGGGGTATGTTCTTGTGTTGGATGATTGGAGTTATGGAAACTACCTTGCATCTCAAGTTGTTGCACAATTGGGTATAAAGTGTATAATGAAACAAGACCCTTACTAAGATTCACGAGGGTTCTTGGTTGATAGGAACGCGAAGATGTTCTTTACCTATGGCAACTACCAAGAAGAAGAGGTTTCGTGTGATATACTCCCAGTAAACCATTGTCACATGTGTTTGGGTAATCCTTGGTTCCAAAAGAATAGGGTTTCATTTGGGCAAAGGTGGCATGAGTTTGTAGTGGACAATGACGAAATGCCTCTCTTTCCAACCATACTTGCTATACGTGGAGGGTCTAATCCTTCGCTAAGGTGCAAGGAGAAATTAAAAGAAATGCACCGCATAATTTTGGGACGCTTACTCAAACAATGGGAGGAAGATAAATAAGAGGAAGAGAATGAGGTGGAGAGTTTTCCCCAGCCCTTCTAAAGAAATACTTGACACTTGTCCCAACTCCAATGAAATTGAGAGAGAAAAGAAAATACTTTCTATCGAGATTTCTTTGTATATATAGAATATTGCCTTTTCTTAGATAATTATTGATATCAAGATTGCTGGACATATCAAAAAAGTGGTGTTTGGACGTGTTTGAATTATAAGAAATTTTTAGGTTCTTATTTACTTGAAAGGGTAATCTAGAAATAAATGACTCACTTTTATTTTCATAATTAATCGATTTATATGATAAAAGATCATATCTATAACATTTTGGAAACTTTGAGAGGAGTAAGGGGGCGAAAAGTGACAACTCTAGAGAGGAAAAAGGAGAGGATGTCAGGAGTGATGTGAGAGAGTTGTCACAAACTCTATCTAACCCTTGTAACTTTCCTTTCTTTTCTAGTGGTCATGATGATAGTGTAGGTATTATCGGGAGCAAGCTGGATGATGAACCTCACCCTTTGAAGGTTTGTGGGGTAGTTGAGAGCTCCCCGAGGAGCAAACGAGCTCCAAAGTTGAAACCCGAGGCAAAGAAAATGAATGTGGATTTCAAGGTTTAATAGCTAATCTTAACTCTAAGTAATGTGAATGACCATGTTGTTGAAATGAGTGTGAATGATAGCTTTTCCGTAAATGAGCTTAATGAGTCTTTGCCTTGTGATGAGCTTAGTGCTATAATGACAATTGACAATGTACTTGAAATGGATGATCCAACACTAGTTGATCCTATTGATAACTATCTTGACTCTTATTTGGAGTTCAAGTTGTGTCCACCTAGTGTTGATCCTCTTGATATGCATGTTAGTACATTGTCATGTGAATTGTTAGTGTACCCACTAATTGATCCTAGCGATGACCGAATTGAATCTTCTAATGAGGTCGATTTGTGTCCAACTAGTATGGGTGATGGTATTGGTCGACTTGCTTGTATCGATAGTCCACTAATTGATAAATGTTGTAATGTGCCTAATGAATCTCAATTTTGTGATAACTTTGACAAGTTGATAGTGAATTTGAATATGACACACCACCCGTGTTTGATACATATGGAGATGAGTCCCATGACCTTGATTTGTTGTCATTTGTGGAGACTCAATATCTTAATGGTTTATGTGTCATGTATTTAGTCATGAGAATGAAAATGCCTTGAAAAATGACCTTTGTCTTTTTGAGAGTGAGATTGCATGCTTTGATCCTTCATTGTTCATTGATTTTTCTCTCTTTATAGATAATGCGTTATTTGAAATTGACATGACAATTGGGAATGATGAACCTAGTGGGGTGTTTGGTAATGATGAGCATTTGGTTTCCTTTGGAGACTATAATGTGATATGTAACCCACTATAGGATGACGACACTCTTCCATATGATGGAAATATTCCCTTGAGGGGTTGTAACCCACGTATGGGGAGGGAAAGTGTTGCAAAGAAAGGTGATTCTTGTCTAGAAATTGCTAATTCTTCCTTTCATGTTCAACTTCATAGTAGCCCATTGGATAATCTTTTCCTTGAACCGTATGGTGAGGTTACATTGGAGAGTGATATTGATGAGGAAGTTATTTTACGTGATACCTTTCTCTACTACTTATTTGCATATGATGACATTCTTGAGCCTATGGAAAGTGCATCTTATGTGGGGGAAGGCTCTTATGATCTAGCCGATTGTGTTCTTGACTATACTAGGTTGATGTTCTTCCCATTTGATCTAGGTGACACCTTGTGTGATTTGAGAGCACTATCTTGGGAGAGTCCTTGTTTGAAAAATGAGAGTGTCCTTGTTTGGACATTGTTCTACATCTCAAATAGAACCAACGTCGAGTTGCACACTTCGTATTTTTAATTCATTGGTTTTATTACTTTATCATTATGTCATGAACCTTACAGGAATCAATTTCTTGATACCTCATGTGTGTAAATGTTAGTCATGATTGTCATAGATGTGTGGTTGTACCACAATTTTGTTCATCCTTGGCACGAATATGTGATTGTTGCTTTGTGTGCTAACCTCAATCCTTGAGGAGTATGTTTTAGTATGTCTTCCCTTGGGTTTTGCTAGGTTCGGATTCAAGGAGAATCCTTTTGAAGAAGGGGAGGATGCTATGATCCTACTTGGCATACTTCACTTCAAGACATCCACCCAAGGCCAAGTCATGGAACTTCAAACTCTACAAGCGGGGTGGATGACAAGGATGGCATGAAAGGCCTTTGGAGGCTCCTACAAGCCACACAAGATGGCTTACAATGTTTAGAAGGTAGCTTGGGCGAGGCTTGGAGAAGAATCTACTAAAAAGGAGGCTTAGAACTCAAAGTGGCTAGAAGTGCAAAGGGGTAGAAATGCAAATGTGGCTAGACGTGCAAAGGAAGGGGCATAGATGCAAATGGTCACAATTGCAAGTGTTACACCTCGTACTTTTACGTCGTGTACATCATGAGTAGACTAATGTAAACCTAGAGAGGTTAAGACTCCTTTACAAGGTTAGAGATGGTTTAAAACAAGCGTTAGGGAAGTTACGCAAGGATTGGAGATTAAATGAATCGGAGAAAATAAGTTTTGTCGAAGCTCGGAATGTTGATCCAATTATACAGACCGTATGGAATTTTTGTCATACTTATGTATGCAGATCAAGAGCTCAGTGCTTAAAAGGACGCAGTCCCAAAATGATTTAAGACTTTAAAGTGCTCAGTTAATTTTTAAGAAATCACCTCCCACGACGACGATGACAGACAAGGAAATATGATCGGACATGTCGATACCTATTTAACATGGTTCGGGATATATGAACAAAAATGAATATTTTGCTATGTGCAAATAGAAGGTAGTATTACAAATTAACAAAATGAAAAGGACCATAGCGAATATTCCTACTCATGGTCACGTTTTTGGACTTAAAAGTACAAACTATTTCACATTGTGGGCCTGCAAAGGATTAATCTACAATAGCTATAATGACAAGAAATCTCTAATCTTTATCATTAATATAGGGGCCCCACAATTTAGATGATATCAAACAATGCCATGTGCACTTTACAAAGAGTGCAAGCATACATCTTGGTGTCAATTGCAAATTTATCTATGTATATATATGACTGAGATGTAACTAAAATGGGGGTGCTGATGCTTAAAAGGGGCTGAGAGGTCACGCTTTCATTCTTAAAAATTTGATATTAAGAGATAAATCAAGATGGAATGCTTGATATCTTTGCTGGAGACAAACGAAGTGGTGGTGTGTTCCTCTTTTATTCAATTTTCATTTTAATTTCTACAAAGAGCTATAAGTAAGACTTGGAATATTATTTTGGGATGGAAGCGCACAGATCTTTCCCATGTAGCAACAACTACATATTCCGGTGGTTACGGTGATGCTGTAACTATAGATAACGACATAGTGGTTATGTCCACATCTAACATGGATTTCTTCCGGATTATAGGAAATCGGGGATTTCTTTGAAGTGAAGTAAGGTGGAACAAGAATATTTCTTGGTATATAAGGTAAGAATTCTCCTACTCTTTATATATTTATGTTCGTTCGGGTCATGGCTAAATTGTGGGATAAGAAATATGGAGTTAATAGCTAAAAACCATATTTTGATGGATTAGAATGATGGTAATAACGTTATAATCCCGATATGTTCATTGAGTTGCTATTATGATGATGGGCTGTTTTAGATGTGATTTAAGGAGGGATTTGATTTCATTTGGATATGTATTTGTTGAATTATTGTTGTTGGTATTGTGATTGATATTTTGGCTAAGTTGGAATCTCGAGGATTATTAAGTTTTTAAGGAAGATGCTACCCGAATATCGTTAGATTTCTAAGTAATTAAGGATTTGTTTGAAAGAGTATCCTAATTTGATTATTGGCATATTTGGTATTGATTGTAGATTGGTGAAGCCCGAGACCTAAGTTATGGTTAACTTGAGAAGCGACAAGGTATGTTAAGGCTCTCCCTTTTTTTTTTTTGGCATGAATTACATAAAACGAGCAAACGATGAACATACATTACTCCAATGAATTCTAGTTCTTAGTGGTACTTGACAAGACAGTTGTCTTTGATTCTCAAGTGTCGGTTCATTCTAATCATTCTATTAAGTCCCAGATGATGATATAGTTTGCATATGGTTGCTCATGATATTCTACTCGTGCATGCCGTTAATATATCATTCACCGAGTCTCGGGCCGGGTAAGTATTCGTGCACAGTTTCATTGCATTATTCACCGAGTCCCTCACTAGAGGACCGGGTACAGTATATATATGATTATTATATTATATATGGATCGGGCCGTACGTTCCTCGGCATTATTATATTATATATGGATCGGGTCGTACGTTTCTCGGCATTATTATATTATATGGATCGGGTTGTACGTTCCACAGCACTATCAGTATATTATAATCTATGCCTATCATACGTCATAGAGTCAGTTTTAGTCATATAGAGTTACGCATATATTCTCAGATGTTTGCCACAGATGCATTCAGTTATTGATACTGGTTTTCATGATCGATCTCCACTTAATGTTCTTATGCCTTATGTACTCAGTACATTGTTCGTACTGACGTCCCTTTGCCTGGGGGCGCTGTGTTCATGCCACACAATCCCAGATTGTTTTGCCGGTAAAAGTATTCTGCAAGGATGGTTGGCTATCAGCTGGGATTGGCAAACTCCATTTTCTTCCTGGAGTAGTGCCGAGTCATTATGGTTATCATGTGTGCGTACGGGTATGTCGGGGCCCTGTCCCGATTCATATGATTCAAGTGTTTACACTTAGAGGCTTTGCAGACAGTGTTCTGTGGTTAGTATGTTAAGATGACATGCGTTGAGTAAAGCGACCATGTAAGCCGATATGTCAGCTTGACTTAATCGGTTTTTGATTAATTGAGTATCGTTCGCAAATTTCTATGGTTTGACGGAACGTACTTTATTATATTTTCGATTTTTTTTATATGTCCAGTTTCATTATGTGAATGCCAGAGGGTTCGCTCAGCTCTAAGTAAGAGTTGGGTGCCCATCATGCCCTATTGAAATTAGGGTGTGACAAAGTGGTATCAGAGCAGTTCGTCCTAGGGGTTGTCCGTAAAGTCGTGTCTAGTAGAGTCTTGTTTATGATGTGTTGCGCGCCACATTTATAAACAGGAGGCTACAGGGCATTTAGGATGGTTACTCTTCTTTCATATCTAAGATCGTGCGATAGAGCCAAGCTATAGGAAATGAGATTCCTTATACTAACCCTTGATTTCAGCAGAAGAACGGTATCGACAGAAAAAAAAGTGAGTGACAACATTGGAAGTTATCAGAATATGTATTTCTATGATAATTGATTGGTTGTCATAGAGGTAAGTCAGTGTAAGTACAACAGATGAATTGATTAAATGTATCTCATGATGATAAGTTCAGTTATAAATTTGTGGACTAAACAAATTGAATAAATCGGTACAAAGGTAAGCAACGGTACCAAAGATGTGTGTTGGCTAAGGTAAGGATATTGAGTCATAATTGAAATGTAAAGCTGTAGAATGAAAGGGAAAGTAAATAGGAAGGTATAATAGCGCAGATCGCTAAAGGATTAGGTATATCTCGAGGTGTGATATATGAGGTAAGTTTCGACATCTTTGTACTTGTACTTGAAATTGGGGGCCCTGTGTGGCTGAGATATGTTGTATATATATATTAGCCCTGTGAGGCATTGTTGGTATTTGCTGCGTGCAGGTTTTGGATAGTAAGAAATATAGAGGAAACTCTGCTGAAATGTTCCTAGAATTTAAAGGAGATAAGATATAAGCTTGTAATATGTCCTAACAGGAAAAGATGTTGTGTAAAAAGTAATGGCAGGACGGGATTAAGTTAGGAGTATGGTTGACAACTACAAGAGATGAGTTAAATGTTGTTAAATTGATAGTAACGGTAATTATAAGATCGACATTGATATGGTAAGATAAATACTAGAGTAAATTAGGGAGACTGGTAGTACTAAAACATGACATAGAAGAGAAAGGGTAACTCCAATAGAGTGTGATAATGATGTATTGATTAGATGGATAAGCACAGGTAAAATACAACAAGTCTATTAGCAAAATAAAGTAACAGCATGACTGAGACAAGGGTACAAAGTACGAAGGGTTATAACGAATGTGAATACATTGGTGAGACAACTTATATGGTAAGCATAATAGGGCTGATCAGAAAGAGTAGTGGGTTAAGTATGCTTACTTCACGAGGTTTATTCTATTCTATAAGTAGGCTTGCAAGTGAGATCAAGAAGTGGCACTCTATAGAGTTGATTATGATCAGGATATAATGCGAACGTAGCAAGAACTATAATACAAAAAGTAAAGTATAGCGAGGAAACGACTAAAGATGTGACATGTTCTATATGAATAAAGAGTGAATGCAAGTGTAAAACCAATAAGCGAGCGATGGGCAGCAGCTAAGAAAGCTTATAAGACCTTGTTAGGGGAAAATCCAGCATAGAGGTTTCGCAATGACAGAAATGATAGAAACCAAAAGGAAAAAGGAAGTCGACTTGAAATAGGAATCAGAGAAAAGTGATATGGCAAAGTAGTAACAGTCTATGATTTGTATAATCGAGATCACGAGTGATAGCTTTGGCTGGATGTAAAAGACCAAGACTATAGAAAGATGAATAATGAAATAGAACGATTGTTAGGAAAAGGATCAGCATAATAAGGATGAGAGGGGATGATCAGAATGAACGGAATAAGTTTTGGAAGCGAAAAGTGGATTGTATAGAAGTAATATATTCTAAAGGACAAAGCGGTACTGAGTTAAGAATAGGGTTCCCTGTACGAGGAATAAAGGATTAATTATAAAATGGGAGGTAATAAGATAAATTGAGGAGGAAAGAATGTAAAGGAATAAGTATGGGTATAGAAAGAAAAGGAAATATGTGAAGTGCGCGCGCTTAAGAAGTAGTCGTATTACGAGAAAAGGAAGATGCATCTCCTACGAATATCCTATACCAAGACAGAACGAGTAAAGTATATAAAGGAATAAGTTGGAAAGAAAAATGTGGCCATGAGATATGAGTTTACCGTACGACGAAAAAAGCGATAAAGCAAGGCTATCATCAACGACAAATACAATATGATTGATTGGTTTTAAAATCAATGTTAAGTGTAACACAAGAGTAAAAGAGTATGAGGCATAAGGGGTATTAGTTGCACATGAGACTTAGATATTTGAAAACAAAGATGGCGAGTTTAAGGAAAAATGCATTTACCGTTGCTATAAGTCGATTACGGGAAGGAGAGGAATAACTTGAGATGGGAAGAAAAGGGAAAGATGACGCTATAAGTGAACTCTGAGTGTCGAAAAATGGGATAAGTTTCATTACATGGATGGTGCAGATAGCTAGACATACTACTATTTCGAGTATCCCTATAGGACAGAAGTTGTTAATTGGAGCAGATGTAGACATTGACTTATAACTAACGGTCGAGCTAAGTAAAATACATCCTTGTTTGTATTTCTATGTTCGTTGTATTATTTGATCACAAAACTACAGGATGACTATGTTAAGATTTCACACATGAATTACTGTAGCTATAAATTATGGGTAATGGCATGAATATGATTCAGTAAGATCGAGGAAATGGATTTTAGAATGGTGTAAGTAAGACCCTTAAAGGGGGGGAAGCGAGTAAAGAAAATACAAGTGTAGAGATTGAAATGATGAATCCTAAGATGTAACAGATATAGACTCTAAAACAAAAAGTGAGAGTTAGGCAGAAATGAGTCTAATGGCTAGTAAATAAATGAACAAGGATTGAGCGGGTATCTGAGACTGTATTGAAAATCATTTATGAAGACCTTGAACAACATGACACTGGGAGCAAATAACTCAAGGAATATTGTAAAGGATAGCGATGCTATACTTGAATAGAGGCAAATGAATTGACAGTAGAGTCGTTTGTTACTGATATTGCAAGTTATAACTGACAAATATGAAGGGACACAAAGTTTTCTATAGTAGGATATAAGATGTGATAATCAAGGGACAAATAAAGGAAATAAAAGAGTATGATGAGATAAGTTACAACAGATAGACAAAAGAGTTTTGGTATGTATGAGATGTGTAAAATAAAACGAACCAAAGGAAGGGAAGTTTACGAATAAATTTTGATGTACATACATGAATCACACAAAAATGGTTATGTAACCTGCAAGTATTTACATGTCCAGAATGAAACCAATTGGGTACTTAAGAAGAGGAGTAAGAGGTAAGCAAGAATAGTGTGTTTGTGATACACCGGTCCAGTTGGGGGAAAATATATGGTAAATTGAGTCGAAATGTTGACTTGGAATTATCATTAAGGAAACATAGGACAATTACTCTGAATATGATATAAGTATATGTTACATATTTCCTACGATAGCCCTGGGTTGTGTTAGATTACTTACAAATTCGATAGGATCATCGAATAAAGGGGGGTTTACCAGAAGAATATTATGCCTTGGAACTCTCATTTTTGTATCATTATGGTCATAGAGAATTTCCAACGGTTTACCAGAGGATTATGAAATTCTCGAAAATTATGAAGTCTTTAATAAGTCGGCGAGGGACACCTGTGACAGGACATCTCGGATTGAATTTATCTAGACTCTACAGATGTGAATTAATACCATTATCATGGTTATATGGAAGAAAGAAAGTGGGAGAGATTTGCAAACCATGTGAGACTTAATACCATTATTGAGCAAGAAAAATGTTCGACGAGTCCGAGTATCAAGGAGGATCATATCAGGAAAGTGACTCACTTACATCTCTTGAAAGGATATTCCTGAGGAATCAAGGGAGTATTGCAACCGAGAGTCATTACTAAGAAGGAAACTCGTTTTCAACTATTCAAAGGGAATGTTATAGATAGTGCATGTCAGAGGATTAAAATGATGACTCCAAGAAGGAGGTATGCTGCGGACTATGCAACCTAAATAAAGAGTGGAAGTAGACCTATAAGAATTAGAAGAGAGAACAAGAGAAACCAATATGCGATGGTAAACCTAACCAAGGGAAAGACAGCTCCTATTCTACAGTATTACTGGAAAGATGACTCCAAAACAAGAAAAACTCGACCTAAGCTTCAAACGTAGATGGATATAGTAAGTTGCAGTCAATTACAGAGGTAGCTAAATTATGACAACTTTCTTTGGAAATTCAATACTAATTGATGTCAAGTGGAGAATGGTATTAAATTAAGTAAAGAGAGGTACATCATGATAGACGAGTTCTAGTTAGAATTGATTCGTTATAAGATCACCATACCCAGTATACTTATACAGGAATAGTTTAACATTCAAGGACGAATGTTCTTAAGGGAGGAAGGATGTTACACCTCGTACTTTTACGTCGTGTACGTCATGAGTAGACTAATGTAAACCTAGAGAGGTTAAGATTCCTTTACAAGGTTAGAGATGGTTTAAAACAAGTGTTAGGGAAGTTACGCAAGGATTGGAGATTAAATGAATCGGAGAAAATAAGTTTTGTCGAAGCTCGGAATGTTGATCAAATTATACGGACCGTATGGAATTTTTGTGATACTCATGTATGCAGATGAAAAGCTCAGTGCTTAAAAGGACGCAGTCCCAAAATGATTTAAGACTTTAAAGTGCTCAGTTAATTCTTAAGAAATCACCTCCCACGACGACGATGACAGACAAGGAAATATGATCGGACATGTCGATACCTATTTAACATTGTCACGACCCAACCCCGTGGGCCATGACTAGTGCCCGAACTGGACACCCGTATACGAACCTACTAAATATAATCAAACTGGATCTATGAACAATATGGAAACTTGCAAAGGAACTCCAACGGTTCATAACGTCATCATATCTGTATATTCAGATAAACTGTCTCCTGAGGAGTCACAACCGATCAAATCATATAATGATACGCAAGCCGACAAGGCTGCCACTACACATCAACATCATGTCATATGCAAGCCGACAAGGCTGCCACTACAGACGGACATCATATCATAGAACATCGGATAGACACAGCTGAACAGAACTTATACACAACCCACACACATGTCTACAGACCTCTAAGAGTACTAACAGTGAAATATGACGGGACAGGGCCCCGCCGTACCCCTGGTTAAACATATACATATATATCATAAGATCTGTACCAAAAGTCTAGACTCCGGAACAATGGAGCTTCCCAAGACAGCTGAGTAAAAGTCCTATGCTGAAGGGTCACCAAACCGACTATCTGTACCTGCGGGCATGAAACGCAGCCCCCCGAGGAAAGGGGGTCAGTACGGAATATGTACTGAGTATATAAAGCATGAAATATAGTAAAAAGGATCATAACTGAAATAAAGAGTACATAAACAAGTACAGTGTCCAGAATACCAAAACACTTGCCTTTTTGAAACATAAATCATGCATGTCAATATCATATATCATACCTGGCCCATTATGGGACTCGGTGAATAAAGTCATCATATGCCCTCCTGGCCGCCATAACATATCATCATATCATCATATATATATATACACCGTACCCGGCCCTCTAGTGAGGGACTCGGTGAACAATGCAGTGAAACTGTGCACGATAACATACCCGGCCCGGGACTCGGTGAAAGACATATTGAGGCATGCACGAGCAGAGTAGTGAGCAACCATATGCAATTTAAAACATTATCAAGACTCAAACAGAATAAGAAGAAGGGATTTACACCTGAGTATCAATAGCGACAATCATATCAAATATCCCTCGAACGTCATCATAAACAATATCAAAAGAGCCTTAGGAACCATAGACATATGTCAATATAGAATGAAACAGCTTATAGAAGTTAAGGACATTAGTTATCGTAGAGTTTCTAGGAATAGGAACTTATATATATATCGACTATTATCCAACGTATAGGAAACTGAAGAGGGATGCTCAATCACTTAAGAGTTCTAACATCAAGAAGTGAATAAGAATCATGAATCACATTCAAGACTTATGAATAGGATTACCCCAAAGCTCATATCATTCATCACTTAAATCTAAGACATGCCAAAAGAAAGAAGGGACAGCTTTACATACCTGTTAGCGACTATTCGTAAATCCGTTCACCTCGTCGCTCTTTTAGCCTATTTAATATAAGAGTAACGTTATCGTTAGTAACTATACTTTCAAGTTCGCGAATCCGTAGGCCGTCACTTATAGAACTCATTCTTTAACTTATACTTCTCATTTAGGGTTGTTCACTATTCAAGGACTTAACGGAAATCGGGCAGCATTTCCCCTATATATTCGCCTAACCCGAATTTCCAATTATTCTCCTGTCAACACAGAAATACCAACAACAACGATATACACATAAAATTCTCACAACTCAGCCCATAACAATTCTAAATCCATTTCAACCCACGATTTCACATAATAACAATTTCATGTATTTTCTTACTTCCGATTTCGTCCAATTCAATTTTAATAACTCCATTACAACACTATTAACACAATTACACCATAAAACAAGAAAATCTTACCTTAATTTTCTCGGAGGAATTTCTACTCTTAATTGCTCCAATTTCGCAATTTCTTCTTCCTCGATTCAATATCCAATGTTGCTATCACCTCCTTGAACTTGTAAATCACCTTGGAATTAAATCAAAGCAATTTATTTTTAAAACAGCCATGGCTGGCCGTGAACAGTAGCAGCCATGGCTGCTCCTCTTTTTTTTCTTAAGCAAAGTTTTTTTTTTGGAAATGAATTTTAGTTGTCAACTTTGTGACAATCCATGCCTTATATATGGACCCCCCCCCCCCCCCCCACTAAATGACTCACCAAATTAACTCTTGAATTGTTTAATTTTATTTATTATTGTTTTTCGGGTGGGGCCCACTTTCAATAATTAAATTAATTTATTTTAATTAATCAATAATCCTTACTTAATAATCTAATCATAATTAATTAGTACCTAATCTCCAATAATATTTTTACACTAAATAAAATTTATAAACAATTTATGTGCTACTTAAAATTGAAACATAAAAGTTTCTATTTCATGTCCGAAAATAATCCTGTCCTTAACTCGAGTCAATTTGCTTGCGAATATTTCAACGTATAAATATACGGGGTATAACAAACATGGTTCAGGATATATGAACAAAAATGAATATTTTGCTATGTGCAAATAGAAGGTAGTATTACAAATTAACAAAATGAAAAGGACCAGATCGGGTAGTTGTAGTGAACAATGCCATGTGCACTTTACAAAGAGTACAAGCATACATCTAGGTGTCATTGCAAATTTATCTATGTATATATATGATTGAGATGTAACTAAAATGGGGGTTCTGATGCTTAAAGGGGGCTGAGAGGTCACGTCTTCATTCTTACAAATTGGATATTAAGAGATAATTCAAGAAGGAGTGCTTGATATCTTTGCTGGAGACAAACGAAGTGGTGGTGTGTTCCTCTTTTATACAATTTTCATTATAACTTCTACAAAGAGCTATAAGTAAGACAGACTTGCAATATTATCTTGGGATGGAAACGCACAGATCTTTCCCATGTAGCAGCAACTACACATTCCGGTGGTTATGGTGATGCTGTAACTATAGATAACGACATAGTGGTTATGTCCACATCTAACATGGATTTCTTCCGGATTATAGGAAATCGGGGATTTCTTTGAAGTGAAGTAAGGTGGAACAAGAATATTTCTTGGTATATAAGGTAAGAATTCTCCTACTCTTGATATATTTATGTTCGTTCGGGTCATGGCTAAATTGTGGGATAAGAAATATGGAGTTAATAGCTAGAAACAATATTTTGATTGATTAGAATGATGGAAATAACGTTATAATCCCGATATGTTCATTGAGTTGCTATTATGATGATGGGATGTTTTAGAAGTGATTTAAGGAGGGATTTGATTTCATTTGGATATGTATTTGTTGATATTATTGTTGTTGGTATTGTGATTGATATTTTGGCTAAGTTGCAATCTCGAGGATTATTAAGTTTTTAAGGAAGATGCTACCCGAATATCGTTAGATTTCTAAGTAATTAATGATTTATTTGAAAGAGTATCCTAATTTGATTATTGGCATATTTGGTATTGTTTGTAGATTGGTGAAGCCCGAGACCTAAGTTATGGTTAACTTGAGAAGCGACAAGGTATGTTAAGGCTATCCCTTTTGTTTTTGGCATGAATTACATAAAACGAGCGAACGATGAACATACATGACTCCAATGAATTCTAGTCAGCGGTACTTGACATGACAGTTGTCTTTGATTCTCAAGTGTCGGTTCATTCTAATCATTCTATTAAGTCCCAGATGATGATATAGTTTGCATATGGTTGCTCATAATATTCTACTCGTGCATGCCATTAATATATCATTCACCGAGTCTCGGGCTGGGTAAGTATTCGTGCACAGTTTCATTGCATTATTCACCGAGTCCCTCACTAGAGGACCGGGTACGGTATATATATGATTATTATATTATATATGGATCGGGCCGTACGTACCTCGGTATTATTATATTATATATGGATCGGGTAGTACGTTTCTCGGCATTATTATATTATATGGATCGGGTTGTACGTTCCACAGCACTATCAGTATATTATAATCTATGCCTATCATACGTCATAGAGTCAGTTTTAGTCATATAGAGTTACGCATATATTCTCAGATGTTTGCCACAGATGCATTCAATTATTGATACTGGTTTTCATGATCCATCTGCACTTGATGTTCTTATGCCTTACATACTCGGTACATTGTTCGTACTGACGTCCCTTTGCCTGGGGGCGCTGTGTTGATGCCACACAGTCCCAGATTGTTTTGCAGGTAAAAGTATTCTGCTAGGATGGTTGGCTATGAGCTGGGATTGGTAAACTCCATTTTCTTCCTGGAGTAGTGCCGAGTCATTATGGTTATCATGTGTGCGTACGGGTATGTCGGGGCCCTGTCCCGATTCATATGATTCAAGTGTTTACTCTTAGAGGCTTTACAGACAGTGTCCTGTGATTAGTATGTTAAGATGATATGCGTTGAGTAAAGCGACCATGTAGGCCGATATGTCAGGTTGACTTAATTGGTTTTTGATTAATTGAGTATTGTTCGCAAATTTCTATGGTTTGACGGAAAGTACTTTATTATATTTCCGAATTTTTTTTATATGTCCAGTTTCATTATGTGAATGCCAGAGGGTTCGCTCAGCTTTACGTAAGAGTTGGGTGCCCATCATGCCCTATCGGAATTGGGGTGTGACAGCAAGCTTTGAGGATTGGATGATCGCTATATGTTCAAGACGGAGTCGTTTCGAATTCCAAGTCAACATCCCACTAGCCAAACAGGGCCCTTGCCTCATTAATGGCATTTTTGTAATAACTTAGTCTTCTTTAGTCTAGAAGTATAAATACTAGATTTAGACATTTCATTTATTAGATTTTGATAATGAATATTTGAATGATGATAGGATTATCATAGTTTGTTCAGCTAGGGTTTAGCTTAGTTTAGTAGATTTAACAGTGGATTCCATTGTTGGTCTTTGAACCGTTTATTTCCAATGATTTCATGAAGATTGTTCGTTTGTGGATTTCATCCGAATATCTTTCCTTAAATTCATATTGCTTTGGTTCTTTTGGGTTGTTGAATTCAAAGTAGAAGGATTTAGGTTTCATATACCTAGATTTTTCTATAGGATTCCCCCCATTCGGATCAAGTATTTATTGTAACACCTCGTAGTTACTATACGTTGAGATTCGTTCGGTGTTAGCTATTTAATTGCAGACATCGGAGTTATTATCGAGAAGATGCAAGATCATAGATGCTTCTTTTACAATTATAAGAGTCCGAGTTCGCGTAACAGGTTATAGAAGGATTGAAGAACAAGTGAACTAAGGAGATTAAGCTTCCGAGGCTTTGAAGGAAAGTTGGGCAAGGTTTGGTAGGGAAATATTGGACTAAATGGGAGAAAGAATATCCTTTAGTATATTAAGAGTTTTGAAGTGGAACAAGAGTCTAAAGTGAAGTTCGGGATATCTAGTTTCCAATGCAACAAAGCACTCCTCAATAGGACATCGGGGTGAGGAAATATGGACGTTACAAGTCGTGCTGGCAGACAAGAATATGGTCTGCGCAAACGCGCCAGGGAGTGGCGCGAACACGCAGAAGGCCAAGTGCCAAAACAGCATGAACGCGCCACTACGAGGCGCGAACACACTAAACAATTTTGAGGCCCAAATTCGGGATAACGGTTATATTATAAGAAGTGTAATAATAATATACATATGACATTTGGAGACCATATGGTGTAAATCAGGCAGTATGTTGCTTGAGGAAAGCCCTCGTTACTGTAAGCTAAGTGGGGACCACATGTTGGGGTTTTATAAAGGACATATGAAGAGATACATGAGTAGTATATGGAAAGTTGAGCAAGTCCTAAGAAGGACCCTCAAGCCAAATATGGGCATAGTCCCTCCGAAAGGATGATTTAAGGAAACATTTTCGGATGATCTGAGTTGGAGGGGCCAAAACGACATTATCAGTTTGGAATTTGGAAAAACACCAAGAATGAAAGTTGTAGATAATTGAAATAGATTTTCAACCATAGGTTGTGGGCCCTCACACGATATCGGTATCAAGAGTTATGACCTTTTTACTGAACGAAGGCACAGGCAAAAAAAATAAGTCAGCGTGAACGCACCCGAAGGGGGCGCGAACGCGCTGAATGAATATTAAGTCGGTCCAGGCAGAACCTGGACCTCTATTTAAAGGGGTTTACCCCTCATTTTCTTCACCAAACACCCCAAATACTCTCCAAAATTCTGGAGAGTTCTCCCCAACCCCCAAGCCAACTTTTTAGCCCAAACCATGTATAATTTCCAAATTTTGGTCCGGATAGCGTATAGTTATTGTTGCAGGATCATATAGCGGCGTGTTGTGGCCTAAACTTAGCGTGGAAAATTGAAGATACAGGAATATTAAAGGGAGAAAGGTATGGATCTCTTCCTATTTATGTTAATACTGGCTTATTCACGAACATAAAGCGGTAAAATGATTGTATAGTGAGTTAAGTAGTTATGGAAGTTGGAAAACAGTGTGTGGGCTGTGTTATATAATACTTTGGTATGGGAAATGATGTTATAGATGTTGGTACTGTTATTGTTGTTGTTGGTTGTTGGATTAAGAATTCGGGCTAGGCATATAAACAGGGGAGATGCTACCCGATTTTTGGCAGAATATAAACTAGTTTAGTTTGAACACTAGGACAAGTGTATGATAATGAGTCTAACATTAGTGCGAATCCTCTCGAATGTAGATTTACAAGCTCAGACGAATAAGCGTAGCTAATAGGAGGTTGAACAGGTATGTTAAGGCTCGTCCCCTTCTTTCAAAGGCATGATTCCGATGTTATGACTTTAAAAATGTTTCCATATGTTCCTTGTTTTCAAAAGCTAGATGTTTATGACTCCAAGGCATAATTCCTTTCCTAATAATTCATAAATGTTTTTCAAAATGTTCGTATTTTCTAAATTAGAGATTTATGGCTCCGTGAGCTCTTATGATAACAACGATGAACTAGTTTTCACAATGATAATGATGATGTCAAAGATGAGAATATTTTCCTACGATGATTATGATGATGATGATTCCGTGTTTAAAGGCTCCAAGTTTACGATTTCAATGACGATATATGAATGTTGAGCTATTTCTTGATTTCTCAATTTTGTTCATGGATGATGACTATGTTTTAAAGATTCCAAAGTATATGAATTGAAGGCTTATGAGATTTATGATCTTATTCTATGTTTCTCTTGAAGTTATTCTTCATTGATAGTTTCACCTTATAATAATTGTTCCTTCAAGGTGAGACAAAGCGACGATGATTATTCAAAAATATAATCGGAGGTTACCGACCTTCCGTCACTCCGATAGAGATATAGTTTTCCTTGGGCTCTCCTGCATGCTGCTTATATGATATATGTATATGATACATGAACATGACATATGTACATGATACATGAACATGATATATGTATATGTACATGGGGAATATGGGAAAAATGGAGTGGCACTATAGACACATGAGCACCTGATCAGTTGGCGTAATATGATATCATCCCGGACGCGGGATGCCTGGACGCGGGACACATGTGGTTAAACGGATCGGGCTGACGTTCCTCGGCATATTTTCTGTATATATGAACAAGAATTTTTTTTTAAAAAAAATCTAAGCATGCATGGCATCCGCCCTAAGAGGCACTCACATGTACAGGTTACTCTTTTATCTTACGATATGCTCTATATTTCCATTATGTTTTTATTCATACTTGTATCCCTTATTATATTACCGTTCATGCCTTACATACTCGATACATTACTCGTACTAACGTCCCTTCATGTTGACGCTGTGTTCATGCCCACATGTAGACGGGGAGATGATACACATCCCTAGAAGCATTGTCAGCAGCTTGGCATAAGCACTCCACTACTCCAGAGTTGCCGCATATCTGTAGATGCATATGTATGGGTAATAGATGTCTCACGATCACCTCACCTTAGTGTATATTTTTGTACAGCACTTTTGACACCTCGAGAGCTTATGTATATATGCATGTCTTGTGAAGATATTTAGTGACCATTTCACTGCAAGTCTGTTGGGAACTATGATTGCACAGGTTGAGGGATAGATAGTATGATAAGGGGTGCTCGGTAGCTAGTACTGGGTACCTATCATGGCCCTTTTGTTGGGTTGTGACAAAGTGGTATCAGAGCAATTCTGTCCTAGGGTGTGTCTACGAGCCATGTCAGGTAGAGTCTTGTTTATGGGTGTGAAGCGCGCCACACTTATACACAAGAGGTTGCGGGGTATTTAGGAACCATGACCGTCTTTCTTCTTAATAGATCGTGCGATAAAGCCATAATAAGAGGATTTCCTTCTTCCTAATCCAGTGTTACGTTTTCAGCGATGCCTGAGAAGAGGAAAGCAACAACCGCCCAGAAGGGCAAGATGGCAGTAGAAAGGCGGACTGAACGGGAGTCATCGGTAAATATTGAAGAGGGTGAATCCTACAATAAGGCTCCCTCTCGTACTGCTCACACTCCGCCTATATTAGGGGAGCACGAAGGGGTCTCTACCCCAGCTCCAGCACCCCCAGTTCCCCCACCTAATGCTTTAAGCCAGGAGATGAGACAGGCCATCTTTTTGCTGACTCAATTAGTAGCGGCTCAAGCTCAGCGACAGGGTGTGGGTCCTGGTGATAGGGGTCATAAGAGGAGGACCAGATCTTCAAGGTTTGACCGTGGGTTCAGAGGTACCTCAAGGCAGCAGTTTTGTAGGTACCCAGCTCGTTAAATAACAAGTGTACCTCTACAGTTTCCTAGACTCAGGTTTGATAGACCCACTTACCTCAGATCAAGTCAGGGCTCTAGAGTTTTAAATTCCCAATATAGAGGTGAATTCAGTCAGATAAGACCACCCGCACCACAATGTCCCCAGTGTCGTAGACGATATGCGGGCCGTGCCGCTTGGGTTTGGATGTTTGTTATGCCTGTGCTTGGCCAGGTTATTTTATGCGCGAGTGCCCATTTTGACGTGGCAGAGGTAGGGTTCAGCCCACGGGAATAGCAGTTGGCTCTTCATCATTGGTACGCCCTCCGAGGAAAAGGCTGCAGATATGAGCAGGCTGTGATAGAGATCGAGGAGGAACGTCCAGTTCAAGTGGGCCCCAGCATCATACCTATGTGCTAGCTGGGTGACAGGATCTTGAGTCATCCCCTTATATTGTCCCAGGTATATTATCAGTATTCTCCTATAATGTATATGCATCGATTGATTCAGGTTTACGTCGTCATATATCGCGCCTTATATTGTTGACCGTATTGGTTTGAAATCGGAGCCAAATCAAATGATTTGAGATGTCTATGCCTGTTGGTGACCTAGTGATAGCCAGAATCATAAATTATGAGTAAGTATACCTCTACGAAGGGAGTTAATTGACATAACGTGCATAAATAATGATAATAATAATGGAATTTTAGAAAGGACGTGCAGGTTTGGGATTGTTATGTTTATAAAGGAAATTCGGCCAAAATTCCTCCGAGAGTCTAAGGGAAATTGTGGTGAACTGTAGGTAGGATTGTGGTGAAGAGAAAGAAAGGGCCCAACAATGAGTGATTAAGGACGGAGCTAGTAGTTAAATGCGAGATAAATGTAGCAAGTATGTATTAAGCTAAGGGAATGATGAATAGGTTAGGGTGAAATAAGGAACATGAGAACGGAGAATGATATGTTTGGGGGTAGGAAGAAGTCTTACATACCAAGGGGAATTAAAGAGATAAGCTTCCCACAAAAAGTTGCAAGTTAGAAGAATTTGGTTAGCCTTTTATGTTTTGGAAGATCGAATTATGGAATGAACTATATATATATGTATAGACCGATGCACATAACACCAAATTAGATTATTAGGCTAGGCTTCATCCGACGGTTATAGTGGGAGGAAACTTTCATAACACTATGAGCTATCCTTATTGACCTCGGTGATACCTCGAGGAAAAGGATCAAGAGAGATGTGTTTACAGAAGCTCTTTTCCTGACAACTGGTTAATCTTGTAATCGCAACTGTGCTCTGTGGTATAGTTTAAGATGTGTATATATATATATCTCCAGAAATTTACTCGAATGATTATATAACAGGAGTTGTTGATGCTCGGTATAAGTGATGTGTGTAGCGAAAAGCAGAGAGAGAAGAGAGAAGGCAGTATTGGAAACAAAGAAGGAGGGTGGAAGCTAGCCAAATAAGAGGAAGGTCTACTAGAGCAGTAACTCGACCAATGGAGGGAGGAAGAGAATTAAACCCTGTGGATATTCTAACGCTAAGGGAGGATGTAACAAGGAGTTATGAAGAAGTTGAAGTTTTGAATCACGTTGTACGAACGGTGTGGCCCATTAAGTTATGACGAGAATTATGGGACCATTTGTTAAGTAAGGTATCTTATGTGTAAGGGGCCAGTTTACACGACATCCATATCATGACTTTTAAATGGACTAGGTGTTACCCCGTTATTAGTACGTTGGGATAATAGAGTACAATACTCCTATGGAAGGTGAACGGATCGTAAAAGAGTGTAAAGGAATTGACATTGAACCTTAAGTTGCAGTTTATCAAAAGATGGTGTTCTGAGGGAAAAGAGAAGAATAGAAAAAGAAGCCAATGGTATTCTGAAATATGTTTAGAGTTATTGTCCTGTGAACAGAGTCATTTGATAAAAGGATGAGGGGTACGATAAAAGGAAAAACAAGGTGTCAGTCCGATTAGATGGGAGTTGTAACTTCTTGTTGAAATAAAGAAATGGAAGGGATCAAACTATAATTTCCAGAAGACTTGTCTGAAGACCGAATGTTTAAGTAACAAAGCGAATGACAGGGAAAGGTGATCTTGGAGAAAAATATATACTTACATAGTAAAGCAACCATGAAGATCCAGTTGATGGGAGTTTAGGCCTATCCAGGATTTGTACGCCTACGATAATATATGACTCATCACAAATATGTGCAACCAACCATATAAATTCCGACGGCGAATAGTCACAACTAAGACTAGTTATGGATTAGCTGAAAGTATGCATTCACAAGAAAAAAAAAGGAGGACTAATGGGACGCTAAATATAGGATGATGGACCGACACCCTAAGGGGGAAGGTAGATACAAGTGAGTATGGGATCAGAAGTAGGCCTTGTCAAGAGATGAGAATATAGTGAAAAGAACTAGAAACCACCGCAAAAGGGCATTACACTAATAGGCTGACTAAATGAAAGGACAATTGACAATAAGCATGACCAGTCAGTTATGTGCATAACCAAGTAGAGATTGAAAAGGAACACACCAAGGGAGAAATTACGTGTAAACTCATGATAAGAGTGTAATGAGAAGTTCAGAAATAAATAAGCAAAAAAGGATTGAACGTGACGGTATTCGAAGTAAATTGGACTAAGGGGAAAGTTGAGTGAAGGAGCCACTGCGAGCTAGTTATATGGATACTAAGTCTCGGCATCACAAAATAATTAGAAAACCACGGTACAAGGAAGATTTAAGGCAAAAGTATTCAGTCCAGAATCTAGTAATATCCTGTCGATAGAAGAAAGTAGAGTTACCGTATGAGAGAGGCTGAAGTGAAAATAAAATATTCAAAGGCACGCAACAAAGTGATGACATAAATATGTATGATGGTGATATGAAACATTTCCGGTATAGGTATATACACAGATAAACCTGAAGAATATAGACTACTCCAGTATTCCTCCCCGCTTTGAGGACTTTTCCGCCTTGAGATAAATGGGTGAGTAGAACACACCTTTCTGACGTTCAGGATATGTCATGAGCTCAAGAAACATTTCGGTAACTAGTTGATATGGATTGAAATTACGTATGGTACCAGTCATTACTCCAATGTCCATATGGCTCGGAGGAATGTTTTACAAGAATAAGGGATTATCAGATTGTTTGAAATTCGAAAATCGAAAGTTAACAGTTGGGTATTCTGGTAGGGTCGCCAATGGAAGGTGTGATGAGATTTGGTAAGGAAGGTAGGCTCAGTCTCCAATTCGTTAGGCTTTACAAGCTATGCACAAGGTAGGCAAAGTAGTTTATGAATTAGATCTGCCCTCAGGATTGAAGACAATTCACCTGGCGTATCGTGTGTTGATGTTTTGTGGATGCATTAGGGATCCTCCCAGAAGTATGCCTGTAAAGGACGTCCAGGTCATAGAATAACTTCCCTATTTCGAAGTACCCATTGCCATTCTAGACAGACAAGTTTGAAGAATGAGGACTAAAAACGTAGCGTCAGTTTAAGTCTTGTGAAGAGACAACAATAACTTGGAAGGATGAAAAAGGTGGGAAGTTCAGGACCTATATTTGTTTCCACCCTCAGAAGAAGCTCCGACAACGACGCCAGCACCCTTAGGTATGTATTAATTTTTTCTAAAGGATTTTTTGATCTTGCGTGGCCAAAATAAATATTGGTGTTGTGGCCTTGTGAGGCCCTGTGTATCTTGGGATATTATGACATGATGATAGTAATCCAGTTACAACGGAAATTCCGATGAAGTTTTTGTGGAATTCTTAAGAGCTTAACATTCGAGGACGAATGTTTTTAAGGGGGAAGGAATGTTACACCTCGTAGTTGTTGTACGTTGAGATTAGTTCGGTGTTAGCTATTAAATTGTAGACATCGGAGTTATTGTCGAGAAGATGAAAGATCATAGGTGCTCCTTTTAAAATTATAAGAGTCCGAGTTCGCGTAACAGGTTATAGAAGGATTGGAGAACAAGTGAACTAAGGAGATTAAGCTTCCGAGGCTTTGAAGGAAAGTTAGGCAAGGTTTGGTATGGAAATATTGGTTTGGGAGAAAGAATATCCTTTAGTATATTAAGAGTTTTGAAGTGGAACAAAAGTCTAAAGTGAAGTTCGGGAAGTCTAGTTTCCAACGCAACAAAGCGCTCCTCAATAGGACATCGGGGTAAGGAGATATGGACGTTACAAGTCGGGCTGGCAGACCAGAATATGGTCTGCATGAACGCGCCAGGGAGTGGCGCGAACGCATAGAAGGCCAAGGGCCAAAACAGCACGAACGCGCCACAACGAGGCGCGAACGCGCTGAACAATTTTGAGGCCCAGATTCGGGATAAAGGTTATATTATAAGAAGTGTAATAATAATATACATATGACATTTGGAGACCATATGGTGTAAATCAGGTAGTATGTTGCTTGAGGAAATCCCTCGTTACTGCAAGCTAAGTGTTACATCCCGTAATTTTCATACATTGGACGTTTTAAAATAAACGCGACAAGTTAAGACAAGATTAGTTTAGGGTACAAAGTGGAGATTTTAACTTCCAATTTTGTTTCAAGTTACAAATTTTCTACAAATTTCGTTTGGCATGGAAGAATTAATAGAAAAGTGGGATTAAACTAATGATAAAAGGAGTACTAAGTGGGGTTGGGAACAAAAATCTGCCCATCTTTTCTTAGCCATGTTCAGCCGTGCATATAGTGCAATGGTCAAAGATTTTTGACCCAAAAACTTGAGTGGGACACATTTCCAAGTCATGGAAGGAATATATAAGGCAAAATTCTGATTCATACATCACTAAGCAACTCATTTCATCATTTTACAAAGTTAGAAAACTTAGTCATAGAAAGAGAGGGTCTCGGCTACAAGTTGGCCGAGAATGAGCTGCTCCAAATTGCTCCAAAAATCATTTTTTCCAAGCAAGTCAACTCCCTTGAAGGTGTGTATTAACGTGTAGCATCCATTGGTATAGCAAGAATAAGTGTTAAAAATCCAAGAAGTGAAAGTGAAGGCTAGCCGATTGAAGTGAAGTTATAAGGTAAGAATGATTATTGTTCTTGTGTTGCATGACGATTTGAATGTATAATTCATGCATGTTGTTATTGGATTGTTGTTGTGGTTGAAGTAAGGGGTTGAGCCGTGAGCTTGGGGAAGCCATGGTTGGTTTCATTTTGTATGTATTGTTGGTGAATTGAATGGGTGTCAACATATGTAAATGAACAAAGATTGTAGAAGTTGGTTTATGATGTTGTATGTTGGTATTGGACTGTTTTGTGAGGGAGTTAGTGAACTGTTTTTACTTGATATTTTGATTGTTATTATCATGAATTTCATGATGGAAATGAAGGTGTTTAATGGTTGGAGTTGAAACTAAAGTCGTTTGTGAGTTGTTGTAAGGATTATAGAAATGACGATGTAGTTTAGTTGTGTATGAATTGATGTTGTATTTATCGTGTGGATAGCTGGTCATAACCTACTGAAAATATATGAAAAGAAGGCATGAAATAATGTGTAAGAATCATAGGTGGTTTGCTTAGTATGTTCGTAAATGTTTGCAAGAATTCCGAACATTGTTTAGGGACTGTTTTGGACATGTTATTGGACTGTTTTGGACATGTTGTGGTAATGGACTGTTTTCTAAAAAGTTTAAATGAGCCATGTGTTGTAGGCTTTAATGGAATCATGTTTAATCTCCTTGTACATGTATTGGAAATGGATTGAATGTGTTGTGGTTTGGATGAATGGATGAAAATCATGAAGTTGTTATAGTTGTGTTGAAGCCGTGTAAAGGGGCTGTTTTAGGGGAAATTATGGACTGTTTTGTGCCAAGTTTTGATTGTTGTTGTTATGAACATTGTGGTATATTGTATTTATGTTGAATATGTGAATTTAGGTGTTAAAGAAACAAATCAAATTGAAGTACGCAAGCAGTCCAAAACAGTGGACTGTTTTAAGGTTAGAAGCAAATTAGTGAATGTTGAATATTGATTGTTGCTATGAACGTGTAGTGAAAGTGAAGCTTAATGATTCAAGTTGAAATTGAAATGGTTTGTGGGCTGTTATAAGAATAAATATGATGCTGAAAAAGTTCCGATAATCGCATAAGTAATGTTGTAAACGTGTTGTTGTCGTTGTAATTGAAGTTGGAAAATTGCGAAATAGAAATTGTAGTGTTGTGTGTGCTGTTTGGTCGTGAGTATGGGACAGTTTTGAATGATGTATGGACTGTCCAAAGTCCCTTAAATCATGTTTATACAAGTTTGGATTGATACATGAAAGAATGACTAGCAATATTAGCTTGTAGCACTAGTTGGTTTGAATGCGAACGAAACGTCGTCTAAATGTTAGAAAGGGATTGTGAGTGTCAAAATACGTATCGAATTCCCTCGTAAACTAATCATAGCTTGTGATATCTTGATATAGGATAAGTACCATTGGGCAGCAAGTACAAGTTATTATACGACTAAACGCTAAAGGTATGTAAGGCCTATTCCTTTCTTTTCTTGGCATGTCCTAGACGTAAGTATGAAATGATATGAACCTTGGGGTGAATTCTACTCTCTAGTTCCAAGCATGATTTGTGATCCTTTTCATTCTGTAATGTTATTGTCATGAGTTTATTATATGATTGACTAATGAATGATGCATAGAAGTTCCTACTCTTGAATATTTGCACAACTAGAGACATACTTGATCTCAAAGTTACACCATGATTAAAGTACGCATGTACATAAAATCTGAGATGTTCCTTGCTATAGTTAGTAATGAGATTTCAAAAAAAAAAAGAGAACCGAAGATGAATTGCATATGTGTGGTATCGCCGCTGGATTCTTGGCCGCGGTATTTGTATGTGTGATGTTGCCGCTGGATACTTGACCGCGGTATGTGTGATATTGATCGCTGGATACTTGGCCGCGGTAGGTGTATATGTGTATATGTGTATATGTGTATATGTTTATGTTTATGAGGCTATGATTTTAATACCGAGTCCCTTATTAAAGGGCCGGGACACGTTATATATATGTATGATTATAATATGATTTTACTTACCGAGTCCCTTACAAAAGGGGCGGGACACGATATATATGTACTTACATATGATATGACTACCTTGTTATGATTACTAAAACTTATGATGAATTATGTGACAAGTAAGTCTTGGGATTTTTGGTCTTTGTACTGAATCTTATGCTACTCACTTCAGATATGTTTCTATTTACTATATTTCATGCTTTACATACTCAGTACATACTCCGTACTGACCCCCCTTTCTTCGGGGGGCTGCGTTCATGCCCGCAGGTACAGACGCTCGTTTTGGAGATCCGTCAGCTTAGGGTACCTATTCAGCTATTTTGGACTGCTCCTTTGTTCCGGAGCTAGCTTGTGGTATAACTCCTTTGTGTTTTATTCATATGTGTTTAATTGGGTACGGCGGGGCCCTGTCCCGCCATATGATACAGTCATTACTCTTAGAGGTCTGTATGTAGTTGTTGACTATGACTATGACTTATGTTTGGGGCGTACCCATTCGTAATGGCAGCCTTGTCGGCTTGCATATATATGTATGTTTGGTATGTTGCATATCGTGGCAGCCTTGTCGGCTTGCGTAGAAAGATATATGTTGTTGTTTAATAATTGTAACTCCTCAGGAGACAGGTGCCTACGACATACAAAAAACATTTGACAGCTTTAAAACAACACCATACCTTTTTATACAAATAAGTTCATGACATACTAGTTATAAATGATTACAGTTAACCGGCAATATGAGTGTCCAATTCGGGCACTAGTCACGGCCTACGGGGTTGGGTCGTGACACTAAGTGGGGCCCACATGTAGGGATTTTATAAAGGACATATGAAGAGATATATGAGTAGTTCATGGAAAGTTGAGCAAGTCCTAAGAAGGACCCTTAAGCCAAATATGGGCATAGGCCCTTCAAAAGGACGATTTAAGGAAACATTTTCGGATGATCTGACTTGGAGGGGCCAAAACGAAATTAAATTTGGAATTTGGAAAAACACCAAGAATTAAATTTGTATATAATTGAATGAAATTTTCAACCAAAGGTCATGGGCCCTCACACGATATCGGTATCAAGAGTTATGACCTTTTTACTGAATGAAGGGGCAGGCAGAAAAACTAAGTCAGCGCGAACGCGCCCAAAGGGGGCGCGAACGCGCTGAAGGAATATTAAGTCGGTCCAGGCAAAACCTGGACCTCATTTTCTGCACCAAACACCCCAAATACTCTCCAAAATTCTGGAGAGTTCTCCCCAACCCCCCAAGTCAACTTTTTAGCCCAAACCATGTATAATTTCCAAATTTTGGTCCAGATAGCGTATAGTTACTGTTTCATATAGCGGCGTGTTGTGGCCTAAACTTAGGGTGGAAAAGTAAAGATACAACAATATTAAAGGGAGAAAGGTATGGACCTCTTCCTATTTATGTTAATACTGGCTTATTCACGAACATAAAGCGGTAAAATGATTGTATAGTGAGTTAAGTAGTTATGGAAGTTGGAAAACAGTGTGTGGGCTATTTTATATAATACTTTGGTATGGGAAATGTTGTTATGGATGTTGGTACTGTTATTGTTCCTTTTGGTTGTTGGATTAATAATGCGGGCTAGGCATATAAACAGGGGAGATGCTGCCCGATTTTTGACAGAATATAAACTAGTTTAGTTTGAACACTAGGACAAGTGTATGATAATAAGTATAACGTTAGTGCGAATCCTCTCGAATGTAGATTTACGAGCTCGGACGAATAAGCGTAGCTAATAGGAGGTTGAACAGGTATGTTAAGGCTCGTCCCTAGGCATGATTTCGATGTTATGACTTTAAAAATGTTTCCATATCTTCCTTGTTTTCAAAAGTTAGATGTTTATGACTCCAAGGCATAATTCCTTTCCTAATAATTCATAAATGTTTTCCACAATGTTTGTATTTTCTAAATCAGAGATTTATGGCTCCATGAGCTCTTATGATAACAACGATGAACCTGTTTTCACAATGATAATGCTGATGTCAAAGATGAGAATATTTTCCTACGATGATTATGATGATGATGATTCCGTTTTTAAACGTTCCAAGTTTACGATTTCAATGACGATATAAGAATGTTGAGCTATTTCTTGATTTATCAATTTTGTTCAAGGATGATGACTATGTTTTAAAGATTCCAAAGTATATGAGTTGACGCCTTATGAGATTTATGATCTTATTCTATGTTTCTCTTGAATTTATTCTGCATTGATAGTTTCACCTTATAATAAGTGTTCCTTCAAGGTGAGACAAAGCGACGATGATTATTCAATAATATAATCGGAGGTTACCGACCTTACATCACTCCGATAGAGATATAGTTTTCCTTGGGCTCTCGTGCATGCTGCTTATATGATATATGTATATGATACATGAACATGACATATGTACATGATACATGAACATGATATATGTATATGTACATGGGGAATATGGGAAAAAGGGAGTGGCGCTATAGAGGCATGACCACCTGATCAGTTGGCGTAATATGATATCATCCCGGACGCAAGATGCCCGGACGCGGGACACATGTGGTTAAATGGATCGGGCCGACGTTCCTTGGCATATTTTCTGTATATATGAACAAGAAATGTTTTTTTTTTTTAAATCTAAGCATGCATGGCATCCGCCCTAAGAGGCACTCACATGTACAGGTTACTCTTTCATCTTACGATATGCTCTATATTTCCATTCTGTCATTATTCATACTTGTATCCCTTATTATATTATTGTTCATGCCTTACATACTCGGTACATTACTCGTACTAACGTCCCTTCTTGCAGACGCTGTGTTCATGCCCACAGGTAGACGAGGAGACGGTACAGATCCCTAGGAGCCTTGTCAGCAGCTTTGCAGAAGCACTCCTGTCACGACCCAACCCCGTGGGCCATGACTAGTGCCCGACCTGGACACCCGTATACGTACCTGTTAGATATAGTCATACAGAATCTAAGAACATTATGGAAACTTGTAAAGGAACTCCAAGGTTTATAACGTCGTTACATATATATATTCAGATAAACTGTCTCCTGTTTCCTGATGAGTCGCAACTGATCAAATCATAAAATGATACGCAAGCCGACAAGGCTGCCACTACACATCAACATCATGTCATATGCAAGCCGACAAGGCTGCCACTATAGACGGGCATCATATCATAGCACATCGGATAGACACAGCTGAACAGAACTTTTACACAACCCACACACATGTCTACAGGCCTCTAAGAGTACTAACAGAGAAATATGACGGGACAAGGCCCCGTCGTACCCCTGGATAAACATATATATATGTATCATATGATCTGTACAAAAAGTCTAAACTCCGGAACAACGGAGCTCTCCAAGACAGCTGAGTAGAAGTCCTATGCTGAAGGGTCACCAAACCGAATATCTGTACCTGCGGGCATGAAACGCAGCCCCCCGAAGAAAGGGGGGTCAGTACGGAATATGTACTGAGTATATAAAGCATGAAATACAGTAAAAAGGATCATAACTGAAATAGAGAGTACCAGAATAAGTATGACTTTTAAAACATCAATACACTTGCCTTATGAAATGAAAATCATGCATATCAATATCATATATCATATATATAACGTGTCCCGGCCCTCTTGTGAGGGACTCGGTGAATAAGGTCGCCACATACCATCCTTGGCGCCATAATCACATCATCACACCATCACATCATCACACCATCATATCATCATATGTATAATGTGTCCCGACCCTCTAGTGAGGGACTCGATGAACAATGCAGTGAAACTGTGCACAAAAACATGTCCTGAATCGGGACTTAGTGAAAGACATATTGAGGCATGCACGAGCAGAGTAGTGAGAAACCATATGCAAGTTAAAACACATCTAAGACTCGATAGAATAATCAAAACGAACTGTCATTTGAAAATCAGGACAATAGTCATACCAAATACCATTCGGATGTCACTGTGGATTATATCAGAATAAAAAATCTGGAATCATATATATGTATCTGGGTATATCAAAGACTCAATGGAATAATCAGCACGAACTATCATTTGAAAATTAAGACAATAGTCATATCAAATACCTTTCGAATGCCACTCGGAAACATATCAAACATCCCTCGGATGTCATCATAAAGTATATCAAAGAGCCTTAGGAATCATAGTCATATGTCAATATAGTATCAAACATCTTATAGAAGTCTGGACATTAGTTATCATAGAGTTCCTAAGAATTGGAACTTATATATCGACTACTATCCAACGATAGAAAACATGAAAGGGAAGGTCAATCATTTAAAAGTTCGTTTAAGAATAGGAACTTATATATCGACTACTATCCAAAATCTCGTCTGATGGTTGGTACTCGAGTAATATAATTAATGTAGCAATTTATCCAAAGCCACATTCCATTCATTCCAATCAGTAATTAGCTAGTGCTTATAATCGTTCCAAATTCTCCATTCGGTTGCACTTATATTCTGATGATAAGGGTTCCAAGCTTTCCTATAACACCATCTTTATCCCAACAGATATCATCTGTTTCTTCTAATAAATTCATAATACATCAGTTATTTCACAATCCGCAATCCTTGTCTTTTAAGGATTTCACCATTTCCGAGGTGAAGTCACATACACGCAGTACTCCTTTATGCCTCATGCTCTTTCACCCTTGTTGTATACCCAACGCTAACTTCTAACTTACTCAAAATCATATCAAATTCGTCTTAATAGTGGTCTTGTCTTATCACCTTCTCGTCTTACTGCACCTTTAAGTCCATAGCTATATATTTTCCGGTTTTATTTTATACTCGTACTCAATTAATTTCGTCTATCTTGGGTGCTTTCTTTAGTATTCCTTTCATCTCTCCAGTCTATGTCCATCTTTTATTTTATGCACGAGGAATTTCATGCTACTCCTGTATCCTTCGATAAACACTATTTCTACATAACCCCTTTCTCATTTTCAAAACATATTCTGTTCATCCCTATTTGTTCTTATCATACCGGTCCTTTCTGGCATTCATTCTGTCTCGTTGCTCATCTTCTTTTAGGTTGGTCTTCCATAATTCTGTCGCTTATATTACTCGTTTTCTTAGCTATACTTGTCATAACACATGGCTGCACTGTAATCCCACTCGCTTTCTTCCTATCTTCTTCTTTCAATTAACTTCTTCTTTTCCGGTGCTCGCTTTTACTTTCGTTACCACTTGACTTTTATTCTGAACCTTCCCTATAGGACTTGTAGGTCTTTCTTATTCGTTCTACATCTTCTTTTTCCGTTTCACACTAATCACATCGTATTCTTTAGTTACTTCCTTGCTAGGCTTTACTCATTTCTATAGCAATCCTTATGGTATTCACATCACATCCTGTTCGTAATCAATCCTATAACGTAACACTTCTTAACCTTATTCGCGATTCTTACTATATTTTTATTACACTCTGCGGAGTAGGCGTACTTAACCCCTTCTCCCTTTCTGATTAATCTTATCCTTAATATCTCACAAGCTATCTTACCAATACTTCCATGACTTGTCATAATTCTTCCTCCTCCGTACTTTTATCTCAATCATACTACTACTCCTTTTAACTGTAAACTCGTCGTAATTTATCCCTACTTATCAGTTCACTTGATACCTCAATATAACCTTCTGTTAAGATTTTCCACCTTTTCTAAACCATCTCTTAGTATCACAAGCCTTTCCGAATCATCCTAGCATTTCATCAATAACACGTGGAACACATGGTCCATGACAGCTCACAAGTTTGAGTTTTCCTTCCACAAATTCTATTTCCAATTAGTTGATTAAAAACTAATAAACTCAAGGACATGATGAAATGCTACCTCGAGAACACAAGAACACTTCCACTCCAAGGTTACGTCACCATGAAGCATCCTCCGAAACTACCAGAAGAAAAACTAGAACCCGACCAGCACCACGAAACTCCTAATGCTTGATTCGCATAGTTTACCTTCACATTCGTTCTTAGGTCATGAACGAACTATTTAGTTCTCAAACTACTTGTTGTATGCTTTGTACTCTTCCAATAAAGTGAAACTTAATTGCTAGACGTTTTTGCCCTTCAACATGAACTTTTTCTAAGGCAAAATGTGGTTGGAAGATATTCTGGTCCGTCCAAATGAATTCTAAACTTTGCTGCTCATATATGCTTTTTCGAAATAAGATTTTCCGAATAAGAATGGTGCCTCTTATGGATAACACGGAAGGTATCTCTTAAAGCTTTAGTCCAACATAATAAATTTACCCTACCGATATCAACTTTCAAGACATGTTATGAACCTATATCTCATTCTCTTCTTTTTCCTATTTCTGGGAAAATTTGGGCAGAGTTCCCTCTGTATTTCTTACTATCCCAAAACCTGCACGTAGGAAATACCAACAATGCCTCACAAGGCCAACATATATACGCATATATCATATCGTATCATATCCACACAGGGCTCCCAATTTCCAGTAAAAAGTATAAAGGTGTCAGAACTTACCTCACATACCGCACCTCGAGACGTACCTGATCTTTTAACGATCTGTCCTGTTATACCTTTCCATCTACCTTCTCTTTCATCCTTCAACTTTACATTTCAATCATATCTCTATATTCCTACCTTATCCGACATGCTCCTTTCGCACCATTACTTACCTGTGTACTGTGTAGCTTCCAATATCACCAGTCACTTTTTTTTCTGTGGATGTCGTTCTTCAGCTGAAATCAAAGGTTAGTATAAGGAGTTTCATTTCCTATGACTGGGCTCTATCGTACGATCTTAGATATGACAGAAAGGTAACATCCTAAATGTCCTGTAGCTTCCTGTTTATAGATGTGGTGCACAACACATCGATAAAAAAGACTCTACTAGATACGGTCTGTAGACACTCCGAGGATGAACTGCTCTGATACCACTTTTGTCACGACCCAACCCCATGGGCCATGACTAGTGCCCGACCTGGACACCCGTATACGTACCTGTTAGATATAGTCATACAGAATCTAAGAACATTATGGAAAAACATTATGGAAACTTGTAAAGGAACTCCAAGGTTCATAACGTCGTCATATATATATATTCAGATAAACTGTCTCCTGCCTCCTGAGGAATCGCAACTGATCAAATCATAAAATTATACGCAAGCCGACAAGGCTGCCACTACACATCAATATCATGTCATATGCAAGCCGACAAGGCTGCCACTACAGACGGGCATCATATCATAGCACATCGGATAGACACAGCTGAACAGAACTTATACACAACCCACACATATGTCTACAGACCTCTAAGAGTACTAACAGTGAAATATGACGGGACAGGGCCCCGTCGTACCTCTGGATAAACATATATATCATATGATCATATTGTTTTCGATACGCTTGAGCATATCTAACCTTTTGTCTTGTCTTGTCTTTCTTTCTCTTCTCTCTTGAGCCGAGGGTCTTTCGGAAACAGCCGCCCTACCTTTCAAGGTGGGGGTTAGGTCTGCGTACACTCTACCCTCCCCAGACCCTACATAGTGGGATTACACTGGGCTTGTTGTTGTTGTTGTTGTTGTTGTTGTTGTTATATATCATATGATCTGTACCAAAAGTCTAAACTCCGGAACAACGGAGCTCTCCAAGACAGCTGAGTAGAAGTCCTATACTGAAGGGTCTATATAAATATATATATATATATATATATATATATATATATATATATATATATATATATATATATATATATATATATATATAACGTGTCCCGGCCCTCTAGAGAGGGACTCGGTGAATAATGCAGTGAAACTGTGCACGAAAACGTGTCCTGGCCCGGCACTCAGTGAAAGACATATTGAGGCACGCACGAGCAGAGTAGTGAGAAACCATATGCAAGTTAAAACACATCTGAGACTCGATAGAATAATCAAAATGAACTGTCATTTGAAAATCAGGACAATAGTCATACAAAATACCTTTCGGATGTCACTGTGGATTATATCAGAATAGAACTTCTGGAATCATAAATATGTATTCGGGTATATCAAAGACTCAATGGAATAATCAGCACGAACTATCATTTGAAAATTAAGACAATAGTCATATCAAATACCTTTCGAATGCCACTCGGAAACATATCAAACATCTCTCAGATGTCATCATAAAGTATATCAAAGAGCCTTAGGAATCATAGTCATATGTCAATATAGTATGAAACATCTTATAGAAGTCTGGACATTAGTTATCATAGAGTTCCTAAGAATAGGAACTTATATATCGACTACTATCCAACGATAGAAAACTTGAAAGGGAAGCTCAATCATTTAAGAGTTCTAACATCAAGAAGTGAATAGGAATCATGAATCACACTGAAAACTTATGAATGGAATTACCCCAAATCTCATATCATTCGTCACTTAAATCTAAGACATGCCAAAAGAAAGAAGGGACGGCTTTACATACCTGTTGAAGGTTATTCGTAATCTCGTTCGCTTCGCCGCCCCTTTAGCCTATTTAATATACAAGTAACGCTATCGTTAGTACTATACTTTCTAGTTCGTAATTCCGTAGCTCATCGCTTATAGAACTTATTCTTTAACTCATACTTTCTCGATTAGGGCTTTTCATTAGGTAAGGACTTAACGGAAATCGGGCAGCATTTCCCCTATATATTCGCCTAACCCGAATTTCCAATTATTCTCCTGTTATCACAGAAATACCAACAATAGATATATACATACAAAATTCTCACAATTCAGCCCATAACAATCCTAACAATCCAATAACCCTTTTTAATCCTTTTCAACCCACAATATCGTATAATAACGATTTCATGTATTTTTCTTAATTCCAATTTCGCCCAATCCAATTTTAATCCTTCCATTACAACACCATTAACATAATTACACCATAAAATAAGAAAATCTTACCAAACTTTTCTCGGAGGAATTTCTGCGCTCAATTGCTCCAATTTTACAATTTCTTCTTCTCCAACTAAAAATCCAATGTTGCTATCACCTCCTTGAATTTGTAATTTACTTGAAACTTGATCAAAATATTAAAAAAAAAAAAAATTCCTCCATCACCATGGCTGGCCGAGAGCAGCCATGGGAGTTTTGTAGTTTTTAAACTTTGATTTTTCTTTGAAATGAATTCAAAGTTGATTTCTTCATTAGCCACCAACATATATATGGTTTCCCATGTGTTGACACGTCCCTCCCCACTAAATGACTCACCAAAAACATTTTGTTGAGTTATTATTATTTATTTTTTTAATTCGGGTGGGGCCCACACATAGTAATTTGGCTAATTATTTTTTTCCACTAATTCTTACTTAATAATCTAATAACAATTAATTAATCCCTAATCTCTAATAATATTTCTACACTAAATAAAATTTATAAACAATTTATGTTCTAATTAAAATTGAAATTTAAAAAGTTCCTATTTCATGTCCGAAAATAATCCCGTCTTTAACTTGAGTCGATTTGCTAGCGAATAATTTGAAGTATAAAAATACGGGGTATAACAACTCCACTACTCCGAAGTTGCCGCATATCGGTACATTCTTTTGTGTACATATTTTGGGGCACGGCGGGGTCCTGTCCCGTCCTACTGTTCAGTATTCCAGTTAGAGGCTCATAGATACATTTGTATGGGTAATAGATGTCTCACGATCACCTCACCTTAGTGTATATTTTTGTACAACACTTTTGACACCTCGAGAGCTTATGTATATATGCATGTCTTGTGAAGATATTTAGTGACCATTTCACTGCAAGTCTGTTGGGAACTATGATTGCACAGGTTGAGTGATAGATAGTATGATAAAGGGTGCTCTATAGCTAGTACCGGGTACCTGTCATGGCCCTCTTGTTGGGTCATAACATTTATCTCTATTCCTCATCCTCTTTCTTTCTATTCTTAATTTTCGTATGTTGAGTTGATTTGGTTTCATCCCCAAATCGATTCGTATCATGAGGTGTGCCAAGTAGGATCATATCACTTTGACTCCTTCTGAACTCGCTAGCGACACCGGAAGATCTGGCCCTCTTGCTGTACCCTCTATTAGAATCACGCTCACCCCTTTGCGGCCACTGTTATTCTTCGAAATTCTAAGCATGGGCCTGAATACGAGCAATATCCATCCCGTCCTGGAGTGAGGCTGTCAAGCACTCCTTAATAAAATGTGGCCCCAACCCACTCACAAATCGATGTACACGGTCTCCCATATCAGCTATCATGGCTGGGGCGTACCTAGCCAAAGAATTAAAGCAGAGACTGTACTCTCGAGCACTCATATTCCCTTGCCTGAGATTCAAGAACTTTTCAGCTTGGGCCCGTCGAATCTCCGGTGGTAAATAATGTCGAAGGAAGACATCCACGAACTCTTGCCATACTGGGGGAGATGCATTTGCCCCTCGCAAAGACATCCAAGTGTTGTACCAATAGATGGTCACATCCCACAATCTATAAGAAGCCAATTCTACTGACTCAGTATCAAAAACATGTATTAGCCGTAGCGTCCTCAGCATCTCATCTATAAAGCCTTGTAGGTCTTCATCCGGCTTAAACCCGTAGAATTCTGGAGGATTCAGACTAATAAAATCGCGGGCTCTTGCACTAACCGCTCTATCACCTTGGCCCACAACTTGCCGCTAAGCTTGAGCGGCGACTAACTGGGTCAGCAACTGAATAGACTCTCTCATATGTTGGCCCGAGGCATCTGGCGGAGGGACTAGGGTCACTGGAGCTGGAGCTGGAGCTGAAGCCCCTTCATGTTCCTCTGATAAGGGTGGAGTAGGAGAGGTCCGAGATGGAACCTCATGATGAGACTCACCCTCTTCTATCTCTGCCGGTGGCTCTCATTTAGTCCTTCTTCCGGCCACCGTCTTGCCCTTCTGGGCCGCTGCGGCTTTCCTCTTCATAGGCATTACTGAAATCATAACACATGATTAGGAAAAAGGGAAACCTGATAACATAGCTCTATCGCACGATCTAAGATGAGAAAGAAGGCCAATCATTCCTAAATGCCCCACAGCCTCCTGCTTATAAGTGTGGCGCGCTTCACACCCATAAACAGGACTCTACTGGACACGGCTCATAGGCACACTCTAGGACGAACTGCTCTGATACCACTTTTGTCACGACCCAACTATAGGGCCATGACAGGCGCCCGAAAGCTACCCCACCGAGCATCTCTGAACATACATCTCGTAACCCCTTTCCAGGTGGACCACGAAGATAGCTCATAATTATCATAATCTACCAGCATATATCACAAAATAGTAGAACATCTCTATATAATCATCAACAACTGTGCCTGTCATCACTAATCTACTAGGTCGCCAAAATATTATGCAACAACAAGAACTGATAAAGTTAAGGAACATTTAAGTACATTCATCTGTCTACGAGCCTCTAAATGGAACACATGAATCCATAAAGACGGGGCAGGACTCTGCCATACCCAAGTGTACATATACAAAAGAGTAGGACCAATAACCGCGGCTCCGGAACAACTGGAGCACTTCTGAGATGCCACTGATAGAGCTCCTAAGGATCAGACCCGTCTACCTATCTACCTGCGGGCATGAATGCAGCGTCCACAAGAAAGGACGTCAGTATGAACAGTATACTGAGTATGTAAGGCATGAATAATAATATAACAAGAAATATGGAACATAACATGAGATAAAGTTAACCTGTACATCTAATTGCCTCATAAGGCGGATACCATGCATGCTAACTTTAACTTTTTAAATCAACATTATAAATATATATAAGTAAACTTCCTGACCATATAGGTATGGTGTTATGCTGCCCGGCCATATAGGCACGGTGTTATCATCATTAGCCCGCGTCCGGGCCTCCCACATCCGGGGTAATCCTAAGCTGCCCACTGCAGTGGTGTGTGTCTGCCCGGCCGCCTATAGGGCGGCGCGGTGTTGTTAAAATACATACATATATGTAAATCATGCATCAGAGCCCAATTAAAGCTATAACTCTATCGGAGTGACGTAAGGTCGGTAACCTCCAATTATATTATGGAATAATCACCATCGCTATATCTTACCTCGAAGGAACAAGTAACATGAGGTGAGATCAACAACAATGAATAAAATTAAGGAATTCCTGAAATAAACTCAATAATCTCATAATAGCATCAAACCATAAACTTTGGAGTCTCTAGAATGGAATCATCGTCATTATCATTGTCATCATAGAAAACACCTTATCTTTAACATAATAAGAAACTCTAATAATCATAAATTTCTAACTTTTGGAAATAAGAACGTTATGGAAACATGTATGGAATTATAACATAGAAATCGTGCCTTTTGAAAGAAAGGGACTTAGCCTTAACATACCTTTTTGGTCTCCTAATACTTAACGATTATTCTCCCGAGCTCGTAAATCTACATTCAAGAGAAATCATACTACTGTTAGGCTTATCGTCACATGCCTATCACAAATCTTCAAATTAAACTCCTTTAGAATCTGCCAAAATTTAGGCAACATCTCCCCTGTTTATATCCCTAGCCCGAAATCACAATACCAATAACCAATACAACAACAACACCAACGCCAACAACGTCATCATCAATACCAAAATATTCCATAAAACATCCATACGATGTTTATCTAATTTCTCAACCAACAAATTTGGTATACGATCATTTAATAGCTCTATCTGCATAATTAAACCTAAATTAATAACAATAAAGAGAAATTCATACCTTACTTTCGCTAGAACCGCAATATCTTCACTTTTCACCTCGAATCCAAGCCAAGATTCACCGTAATACGATACTATAATCATAACTATACATTGTCTACACCTGAATCCGGAGATTATACATGATTTGGGATAAAATTTGATGAATGGAAGTTGGAGGAAAATTCCAGAATGTTTGGGAGAGGTATGGGGTGTTTTGGATGAAAAATGAAGGGGTAAGCCCCCTTTTATTAAGTTCTGGAGTCTGCCTGCACCGACCTAGAAATTGCTTAGCGCGTTCGCGCCACCTTGGGGCATGTTCGTGCTGAGTTGACCCTTGGTCCTCTGCGCGTTCGCGCCACCCCCAAGTGCGTTCGCGTAGAGTTAATCCATGTTCTGGCAGCCTGTCTTAAAATGCTCATAACGCTCGATTCCGATGTCGGATCGATGCGCGGTTTGTTGCATTGGAAACTAGACTTCCTGAAATTCAATTTAGGCTTTGCTTTACCCCAAAACTCTTCATATGCTAAAAGATATTCTTTCCCCAAGTTAGACCAAAATTATCATACGAAATTTTGCCCAACTTTTCTCCAAAGTTCCGAAAACTTAATCTCCTTGATTCACTTATTCTCCAACCCTTCCGTGACCTATTACATGAGTTTAAACCCTCATAATGATAATATAAGCACATATAATCTCGTACATTTTCGACAATGACTCCAGTGTCCACAATTGAACAGCTAACACTTAGCGAATCTCAACGTACAAAGCTACGAGGTGTAACAATATATATGTCCTGTTTCTATCCAAGAGTTTATATTTACACGTTGCTATATTATCCCTTTACCTAAAGACTTTAGTTTGGTTTCTGTAAAATATATAAAATGAGCTACTAGGTACGCTTAGTAGATTTACTAAAAAGTTGAAGGAATAAGATGGGATCGGGTCTAGGGCTTGAGAACCCAGCATGCATGAAAAGAAGTGGAAAAAATGAAAAGTCGTGCCACGCGCCATCCCTCACGAGGTGTCAGTAAATTCCAGGGTCTGTTTGAGAAATTAGTCCTCTCTGAAGATATAACTTGATACAGAGTTCCACACACTGTGGCCCATGTCGTGTTAGTACAATACCTGCTCGGTTCGAGATATATTTTGTTCATTAAGGGCGTTTTGATCCAAGGTCATTCAAGCACAGCATAAATGGATTCCAAACACATTTTTAGGAGACTTTTCACTTACGGAGATCATAAGCAGAGCTAGAGCACCGTGGAGTGAGGATTCATCGATTATATATCATTCTTTCTTTTATTTCTTGTATGTGAATGATTTTTATGACTTGTGATTGTGCCACGAGTATCTCAAAACCGATCATTTGAAAGAATAGTTTTAGTACATTATATATATTTGATTACATATCAAAATGCTTCTCAAAGTACTTTACATAATTCATCAAATAACTTTAGAATAAAATGGGTCGGAAGAAAGCTTTTTGATGGACCTTTTTCCAAATTCAATCATGCAAAAAAGTGTTGGCCGTTTGTTCTTTTTTTGTTAAATTTATTTTTATAAAATATTGTTTGGTTATACATACTGCTATACGACCCTAAGTGGTGTACATACACATTGCTATTTAAGACCTAAGAGGCATATATACACAGGATAGCCTTGAAAGGCATATTTACACAGGATATTCCTAAGAGGCATATATACACAAGACACCCCTAAGAGGCATATATAAATTTGATAGCCCTAAGTGGAATATATACAGGTTGTACTCACAGGTTCTTTCTAATACTGATCTTTACACTTTATTTTCTTTCATATGATTATTCAGTTGACTT
Organism: Lycium barbarum; assembly: GCF_019175385.1. Classification (NCBI taxonomy): domain Eukaryota; kingdom Viridiplantae; phylum Streptophyta; class Magnoliopsida; order Solanales; family Solanaceae; genus Lycium; species Lycium barbarum. Next base: position 66,598,033 of record NC_083346.1, read on the forward strand.
ACATACTCGGTATATTTTTTCGTACTCACGTTCCTTTTGCTGAGTCCGTTGTATTTCATGCTGGAGGTTCGGGTATACAGATTGACGGACCTCCACATAAGGCAGTCCCAAGAGTTCAGCGGTCGTTCGATGAGCTTCACTTCTTCTTGGATTTAGCTAAGTCTAATTGGTATGGTTATGTATACACTATATGTAGATAGGGTCCCTCCCTGACTATATGTCTGATGTTGTACTCTCAGAGGCTTGTAGACGTATGTTCTATGTATAGCAGATGTTGTGGCCTCGTCGGCCCATGATTATATATTTATATATATATAACTCTCTTGCCTTTAGGTTATCATGTGTTTGGCCTTGTCGGCCTTGATTACTTCTATATATTTTGATTGGAATGTGTCAGAGAGGTTGGTACGCTCGATCAAGTAAGGCACCGGGTGCCGGTCTTGCCTCCCGAAGTTTGGGGCGTGACAACGAGCATGAGTGACTAGTGAAAATATGTGTGAGAATCTCAAAACTGATTATTTAAAAGAATAGTTTTAGCACTTTATATATATTTCATGACATATCAAAAGTCTTATTGAAGTACTTAAACTACATATTTAATCAAACAACTTTAGAATAAAATGGGTCGAGGGAAGTGAAACCTTTTTGATGGACCTTTTTTCCAAATTAAATCATGCTAAAAAGTGTTGGGCGTTGTTTGTTCCTTTTTTTTTAATAAAATATTATTTCGTTATACGTTTGATTGAATTTGAACTCATAGGGTACTCCGTGGTTTCCAAATTAAATCATGCAAAAAAGTGTTGGGTGCTATTTTCCATAAAATCTTTTTCGTTTTTTTAATTCTTTTTTAATAAAACATCGTTCTGCTAAATTTTGAACTTTGTTTTTTAAAATTGAAGATGGAGTTTTAAAGCTGGATGAAAAATCGTTTTCACTAACAAAAATTCATTTTTTTTTAAGTTAAATGGGTGCAAAACAAAATCTTAAGTTTTAAATAACCCTTCTAACTTACTGTTACATCTCGTATTTTCATACGTTGGGATGTGTTGTAGTAAATTCATATGAGCTTGAAGGGATTAAGGTCATTCATGAGGTTATAGAGTGTTTATGACAGTATTATTGTAAGACCCCGTAAGTTTGATGTTATACCTCAGAAAAAGTTTGTGTTATTCGAGTCGTATGCAAGCCAACATAAGCGGGGAAAGTTTTAAAGTTCCTTTAAAATTAGTAAAGATAATAGGGCTGCACTCCACTCTTCGTACATTGAGGTATCGTTATAATCCAATTGATATAGACTCGTGTTAAGAACATTTTGGGAAGTCGTACACGCAGCCTACGAGAACTTATTAAGCTAATATATGATCATCAACGTGTTTCCCAGAGGATGTAAGAGTTGGAAGCTAAACGAATCAGAAAGAATACATTTTGTCAGAAATTGGCAAGTGGACTGTTTCACGGTGGGATTCATGGCCCGTGGAATAATCCATGGAACCCTTATAAGGTCAAGGAAGACTTTTAACAAGTTTTAAGAAAGTATCTAAAGGTTTCGGGGTCAAGAGAATCGAAGAAATCAAGTTTGTCAAAACATTGGGAAAACTTGGCAGAATTCTGGACAGGATTTTTGGTCCAACTTGAGAGAGGTATATCTCCATGAATATGAGGAATAATGGAATGCATAACCTATGTAAATTCAAGTTCAGAGAGTTCTCTTTCCAATGCAACTGACAGATCACAAATTGGAGAAGTAATGATAACAAACAACCTAAGGAAACTCTAAGAATTAAACAAAAACAAAGGAAAAACAAAAGATAGATGAAGAATTGGGGATTAAGGAGAATACATGATGGATACTTGACCCAATTAGTAATGAACCCTATAGGCAAATCTAAGTATATGAAACTTAGACCCTTCTATTGTGAATTCAACCAAAAGAACCAAAGCAATTTGAATCAATTAGAAGACTCAATTGGAAACCACAAATGAGCAATCTAGATGAATTCAATGGATAAGCAAATTCACTTTGCAACAATGAAATCACACTTAGTGTAGGTTACCAAACAAAGGTAACCAAACAAACTATCTATTAACTAAAATCTTTCAATATTTGAGTTCACACAATATTCAAGCTAAGTCTTCCAAATGGATAAAACGAACTATTTATACTAATGCCTATTACACCAAAAGGCCCTAAAGTGGCTCTTTTGCAAAAATACCCACATGGGTCCTCAATTGCATCCAAAGCCTCATAACTTGCAATTATGACCTCCAATTGCCACTCTAACCCCATAACTTGCAAGTATGACCTCCAATTGCAATCTTAGCCCCATAATTGCACTTTTAGCCATTTTGCGCTTCTAGCCAATTTGCAACTCTTCCAATGCCAACTCCCAAACGTTGTAAATCCGAGAAGTCTTCTCTTCAATCTCCTCCATGGCTTCCTTCTTCATGAACAAGGCTTGTAGCTCTTGAAGTTCTCTTGCTTGACTTCTAGTGAATAGCCTTATGTTTGTTGAGTTCATATCATCCTCCCCTTCTTCGAGAAGATTCGTCCTCGAATCTAAGGGCATACCTACAACACAAGAGGAAAAAGATCACTCACATTGAAAACATTATGAACAATATACTCACTTGGCAAGTCGATCTTGTAGGCATTGTCATTGATCTTTTCAAGCACTTTGAACGGTCCATCTCCCCTTGGGCTCAATTTCCCTTTTCGCATTTTCGGGAACCATTCTTTTCGGAAGTGAACCCAAACCCAATAATCAGGTTGGAAGTCCACCTTTCTTCTCCAATGATTTTGTCTCTTGGCTACCTTAGTGTTGACCTTGTCAATGCTCTCCTTTACCTTGGCATGGATTTTCGTCATTTCGGCTGCCCTTTGCTTTGCATCTAAACTCACAACATCACTAGCCAAAGGGATTAAGGTTAAAGGAATCAAAGGATTAAAGCCATAACATACTACAAATGGAGTCATGCCAATAGAGGAATGGAGGGACCGATTGTAAGCAAACTCAATCAAAGGTAAACTGTCCTCCCACGAAGTGGGCTTTCCTCTAATCATATATCTAAGCATACTCCCTAGAGTCCTATTCACTACTTCGGTTTGACCATCTATTTGAGGGTGGCAAGAAGTAGAGAACATGAGCTTGGTACCAAGTGTACCCGAAAGACTCTTCCAAAAGTGACGAAGGAACTTGGAAACCTTATCACTAATAATAGTGCGGGGAACTCCATGCAACTTAAGAACATGATTCACAAACAAGGATGCTACATGAGACGCATCATCACATTTATGGCATGGTATAAAGTGAGACATTTTTTAGAACCTATCTACCACAACAAAAATGCTATCATGACCCTTTTTGGTTCTTGGAAGGCCCAACACAAAATCCATAGAAATGTCTATCCACGGACCAATAGGAGTAGGAAGGGGAGTATACATACCTTGGGGCCGAGTCTTGGACTTGGCTTGCTTGTATTCCAAGCATTGACCACATAGCTTTTCAACATCATATCGCATCTTGGGCTAATAGAATTGCTCACCCAAAATGTCAAGTGTCTTGGCCACTCCAAAATGGCCCATCATTCCACCACTATATGCTTCTTTGACGAACAACTCTCTCCATGAACTCATTGGGACTCAAACTCTACCTCCTTGAATAGGAACCCATCAACAAGTTGGAACCTATCAGCCCTCCTCCCTTGGGTCAACTCTTCACAAAATGCCTTAAAGTCGGGATCTTGAGAATAGAATGCCTAAAGTCTTTCAAAACCTATCATTCTAGAAGTCATTGTATTAAGCAAGACATACCTTCTAGACAAAGGATCTGCCACCACATTTTCTTTACCTTTCTTGTAATGGATCACATACGGGGAAAGCTTTAATAATCCACCCATTTCGCATGTCTCTTGTTGAGCTTAGCTTGGCTCTTCAAATGTTTATGCCACAAATAATGTTGCCAATGGGTCAATACCCTCACAAGTGCATACAACTCCTTGTCATAAGTAAAGTAGCTCATTGACGCCCTTTTAGCTTTTCACTAAAGTAAGCCAACGACTTGCCTTTGTCACACCCTAACCTTACTAGGGTGTGATGGGCACCCGACCCTTACTTAGGGCCGAGCGAACCCTCTGACCCTTAATACACACACAGCCCTGTCAAATTTTTGAATCAAATAAGGATGAAATACAGAGTAAGACTATCAGAACTATATATATGTATTTTTATATTTTTTTTGTAGCTTTTAAATCAAATAAAACCTGTAATCATACAAAACTTATATCATACTACAAATAACACATCGGCTGATGGAGCCGCTTTCAGAACTGACGACCAAGACCCACGACTCTCTCTGCAATGTCTCTAACTTCGAACAAAATATCATAGCACAATACTCTGACTCGGCAACACTCCAGAGACAAGTGGAGTTTGCCAACTTCACTGGAACATCTTCTGTAATGACTCCTACTCATCTGGGTGTACCTGCGCGGCATGAAACGCAGCCCCCGAAGAAGAGGGGGTCAGTACGGAATATGTACCGAGTGTGTAAGGCACAGAATAAAATGAACAGAATCTCAAGCACAACAAATCATACAAAAGATTAGTACAGGAGTAAGTGCAATATGCAAATTAATAAAACAACTTACTGGAACCATATACAATGCATGCCATGAACAGTATCCGGCCCCTTACGGGACCCGGGGAACGTGGTGCCCCCTGACTTGGCGCCACACACCTCATACTCCAGCTGGTTTACTCCGTAATCTACGTCACACATCATAACATATACACGGTACCCCGGGAACCGGACATATACCACGAGAACCTGGGGACCGGTCACATCATAATCCATATACACGGTAACCGGGGACGGACATATACCACAGTACCCCGGAACCGGACACATCATACTCCGGAATTATATATATATATATGGGACCCGGCCCCCAAACAAGGGACTCGGCGAACCATACGCACGATACATACCGGCCCGGGACTCGGTGAAAGAGATTATGACACGTGCACGAGCAGAGTAGTGAGAAACTAAATGCATCATAAAACATTTACAAAGACTCGATAGAACAGTCCGAACGATAGGTCATTTAGAAAAGAAATAAGACGATAATCGTAGTACATACCTTTTGGGTATTCCGACGGATTATGTCAAAGCAAAACTTTTCGAGACCGTTTGTACAAGCTCGAATATATCATAGAACTCAACGGAATAGTTAGAACAACTATCGTTTAGTAGTCGGAACAATAACCAAAAATTTCCTTTAACTATCGTACGGGAATAAGTCAAATAGGACAATAGGAGAGGATTCGGGAATAGTGGACCCACCTCGGGTCAACAGAGATGGCGTACACAAATTACGTACATTAAGCTTTATGGAGTCACTTGTGAAAGTCTTAGTGTCATTCGGTTCCATTTGGGCAAGTTATAGGTGTTTATGCAATTGTTTCAACAAGGCATGCAGAACTTAGTTCAATTCTATTGAATGAAAAAGGGTCAAATTCAAACTCGGATTTCTAGGAATAGAATTGTCCCCGAGGCTCGTATCCAAACCTAATATGTCTAAAACATGCCAAAAGAAGGAAAAGTAAAGCCTTACATACCTGCGCCACGCCTTATAGTTACGCTTGTTTATCCAAACTTGTTAGTCTAAATTCAAGAAAGTTGACATAATCATAAGATTCATTGCCATTCACTTGTCTTAACTTCTCAAATAGATTCACTTATATTCTGCCGAAATTTCGGCAGCATCTCCCCTGTAAATATACCATCCCCGAGAATACAACTCGGCCACATTATCAACAACAATGCCAACAATGATTCTAATAACATTATAATATTCAAAATGATCCAATCAACATACAATGCCGCCCGAACCTCTCCAACTTCAATAAAAACATTGGCAACATATTTTCTCTTATTCTAGATTTATAAACCATATTAACAACCATGCATTAACAACTTCATTCATGCAATGTAAGAATTCAACTAAAGTTGCATTAACTTCTTCAGCATCCCTATAACAAATTACAACTTTATTCCGAATCATCAAGCCTACATTTTTCACCATAAAATCCATAGTAACAACACCAAAATATCAAATAGAATTAAGGCACCATAACTTGCCAAACCATACCCCATTCGGCCACAACCACTACTTACCTACTTCATGAATTTCCATCTATTTCCATACATTACAACAACAACCAACATACTACATAAAATTAATTCATTCTTCCTACACAATATCACATATGCACGGCCAACACTTTGCACACACGGCCACATCTACAACCTCCACATTTTCATGAATTTTATCCATTTCTACATACTACAACATAAACAATCATTCATAACATAGAAAGAAGGTTGATTCTTACCTTTTCTCCCATAGCTTCCTTCTTGGCTAGAATTTGTAAAGTGCAAGAACAAATGTGTTTCTTGCTCCAATGACCTCTTCACCTTGCTAGGGACCTTCCAATAGTTAGAAAATAATTTTTGAACAAATGTTTCTCCAAGGTTCTTGCTTGGTTGCTCTTGGCCGAATGGCCCTTTAATATTTTGCCTTCTCCAATTTCTTGAATCTTCTAAGTGTGGGAAAGATGAACATGTCTTCTTATTTATTTCCACCACTTATCTATATTTATTTTTAAGCCCCTCAAGTATAAGAATATAAACACATGGCCTTATTCTTTATCTCCAAAATTCTAGAATTTTCTTCTTTTCTCTTGAATTTTCTAACATGGTCAAAGAAGACCAAGTGTCTTATTTTGTACACTTTAGTCCCCAAACAATGTGGGCATATACTTATGCCACACGGCCCACATGGAAATTTCAAGAATTTTCTTGAACATTTGTGAAATTACCATTTTGCCCCTAGGCTTCCACAATATTACCATGAACCATTTTGCGAATTTTCCTTTTTGCCCTTAACCTTTCTCAATATTTCCATACTAATAATGTTCATAAATAATATTCATAACCACTTGTACATTAAAATTATTTTGGAAGACGGTCATTCCCTTAACTTTGCCACAACTGCCTTGAAATATCCAGACGTACAAAATGCGGGATAAAACATCCTCCCCCCCCTTTAGAACATTCGTCCTCGAATGTTCAACTGATCTTGTGGGGTGTCACAATACTTCGGGAGGGTCCCTTTTATAGTCGTTCCTCTCTTTATGCCCATTCCTTATCCTTTACCTTATTCTCCTTGGCCTTTACACGAATCCTCATTTCATGTCATAGGTTCCCTTTTCTGGTACTTGAAAATATGGTGATCCCTTTTTGGTCTAATATAATATGGTCTCCCCCCCCCCCCCCCCCTTTAAGGGGTTCCTTATATGCCGACAGTCCTTCTATAAAGTCTTTGCTTATACCTTATTCCTCACCTTCTTTCCCAACTCTGTGCCTAACATTATCGAGAGCTTCTCATCCTAAATTTTCCCTTTACTTTCCGTCTATGTCATCCCTTTGTCCACCTTTCCATCCACTATTCGTCCTTTCACTTGCTTAGTTCGTTTGTTCGTAATTCTTCTTTAACTGCGCGTTTGTGCTGTAGCTGTGTGTCCATATCTCTCAAGCGTTCTGCTACTTTTGTTCCCAGCACAGAATCCTTACAATTTTTACTCTCCCTATCCTTGCTCGTCGAACCTTTAACTATATTAATATAGCCACGTATCTATTCCTTCATAATCCTTCCAAGGACCTAAGTCTCTTAATACTGTCACAGAGCCTAAACTTTCCTTCTCTTACCTCACATTCCCTTGTCGTGGTCACTATTCCTTTAGCCCCACTTATTAAAATTATGTCCTCGGACCTCACACATTTCTCTCCTATTCAATATTACCACACTTTATCCCTTTCACATGCCTACCTTTAAAATTTTTACCCAAATGGTCTCGTACTTTACCGGTAATTTCTCTCGGAATTTCACTTCACTAAGGTTTTCTTAACTTTCATCTCTTCCCGACATTTTGATCTCTTTATTTCCCATCTACTCACTCACTTTCTTTTCCAAATATCATACTGTTAAGACTTTCTATCCTTAACCTGTAGTGAAAATAGCGGCTTATCTTATAACACTTGCACCATTTATTTTCTTACTACCACTCAGGTTTCGGTATCCTTTACTCGATTGAGGCCTTCTTTACCCTAGCGCCGGTCGTTGGAACACACGTGTCCACTGATACAATCACAGATGAGACACATATCCATATATATATACATATAATTATTATCAACTAGCCCACAAAATACTTCCAAACACTATTCAAGCCTATCCAAATTCCAGAGTCGTGACGTACTTTCTGTCTCTTCTCTAGTCTAACCTATCGCGTGCTATGTGGCCTCTTATGGTCTCCAACTGTCCCGTATATTCTACTTTCACTCAGGCTATTCTAGCTTTCCATTCGTCTCTTATATCGGAATATATAAAATTCTTGCATACTTCCCAGGGGGGTCACCCATCCTCCCACCTTAGCACGCTTAACCTCGAAACTTCGGTGGGATTCGATGCCTTAATGCTGATATAATCGCGTCCACTTCCTCGTATGGCCTTTATTACATAATCTGGAGCAAGTCAAAATTTTACAGATTCCGGGGCATGTTCGTAACACGTCCTTTCTTGTACAATCACTATTTTACCCGTTTCGGTCTTTCATATCGCCTTTACAAATTCTTATCATTCGAAATCTGTACGCAGCAAATACCAGCAATACCTTATAGAGCATACGGCTATGTGTCACATCCTAGCCGTCCAGAACTTTCTATTTCAGGTAACAGAACAAATATATCAATACTCACCGCAGCGACTTTCCATATCGTTACTTAACTCCTTCCGTCGTACGTAAGGCTTACACATGGAATTTCATTTTCCTATGACTTGGCTCTATCGCACGATCTATGACAGAAAGAAGGTCAACAATCCCTAGATGTCCCGTAGCCTCCTGTTTATAAATGTGGCGCGCTTCACACCATAAACAGGACTCTACCGGATACGACTTTCCAGACAACCCCTAGGACAGACCTGCTCTGATACCACTTTGTCACACCCTAACCTTACTAGGGTGTGATGGGCCCCCGACCCTTACTTAGGGCCGAGCGAACCCTCTGACCCTTAATACACACATAGCCCTGTCAAATTTTTGAATCAAATAAGGATGAAATACATAGTAAGACTATCACAACTATATATATGTATTTTTATATTTTTTTTGTAGCTTTTAAATCAAATAAAACCTGTAATCATACAAAACTTATATCATACTACAAATAACACATCGGCTGATGGAGCCGCTTTCAGAACTGACGACCAAGACCCACGACTCTGTCTGCAAAGTCTCTAACTTCGAACAAAATTTCATAGCACAATACTCTGACTTGGCAACACTCCAGAGACAGGTGGAGTTTGCCAACTTCACTGGAACATCTTCTGTAATGACTCCTACTCATCTGGGTGTACCTGCGCGGCATGAAACGCAGCCCCCGAAGAAGAGGGGGTCAGTACGGAATATGTACCGAGTATGTAAGGCACAGAATAAAATGAACAGAATCACAAGCACAACAAATCGTACAAAAGATTAGTACAGGAGTAAGTGCAATATGGAAATTAATAAAACAACTTACTGGAACCATATGCCATGCATGCCAAGAACAGTATCTGGCCCCTTACGGGACCCGGGGAACGTGGCGCCCCCTGACTTGGCGCCACACACCTCATACTCCAGATGGTTTACTCCGTAATCTCCGTCACACATCATAACATATACACGGTACCCCGGGAACCGGACATATACCACGAGAACCCGGGGACCGGTCACATCATAATCCATATACACGGTAACCGGGGATGGACATATACCACAGTACCCCGGAACCGGACACATCCTACTCCATATACACGGTAACCGGGGACAGACATATACCACAGTACCCCGGAACCGGACACATCATACTCCGGAATTATATATATATGGGACCCGGCCCCCAAACAAGGGACTCGGCGAACCATACGCACGATACATACCTGCCCGGGACTCGGTGAAAGAGATTATGACACGTGCACGAGCAGAGTAGTGAGAAACTAAATGCATCATAAAACATTTACAAAGACTCGATAGAACAGTCCGAACGATAGGTCATTTAGAAAAGAAATAAGACGATAATCGTAGTACATACCTTTTGGGTATTCCGACGGATTATGTCAAAGCAAAACTTTTCGAGACCGTTTGTACAAGCTCGAATATATCATAGAACTCAACGGAATAGTTAGAACAACTATCGTTTAGTAGTCGGAACAATAACCAACAATTTCCTTTAACTATCGTACGGGAATAAGTCAAATAGGACAATAGGAGAGGATTCGGGAATTGTGGACCCACCTCGGGTCAACAGAGATGGCGTACACAAATTATGTACATTAAGCTTTATGGAGTCACTTCTGAAAGTCTTAGTGTCATTCGGTTCCATTTGGGCAAGTTATAGGTGTTTATGTAATTATTTCAACAAGGCATGCAGAACTTAGTTCAATTCTATTGAATGAAAAAGGGTCAAATTCAAACTCGGATTTCTAGGAATAGAATCGTCCCCGAGGCTCGTATCCAAACCTAATATGTCTAAAACATGCCAAAAGAAGGAAAAGTAAAGCCTTACATACCTGCGCCACGTCTTATAGCTACGCTCGTTTATCCAAACTTGTTAGTCTACATTCAAGAAAGTTGACATAATCATTAGATTCATTGCCATTCACTTGTCTTAACTTCTCAAATAGATTCACTTATATTCTGCCGAAATTTTGGCAGCATCTCCCCTGTAAATATACCATCCCCGAGAATAGAACTCGGCCAATTTCAACAACAATCCGAGAATGGAACTCGGCCACATTATCAACAACAATGCCAACAATTATTCTAATAACATTATAATATTCAAAACGATCCAATCAACAAGCAATGCCGCCCGAACCTCTCTAACTTCAATAAAAACATTGGCAACATATTTTCTCTTATTCTAGATTTATAAACCATATTAACAACCATGCATTAACAACTTCATTCATGCAATGTAAGAATTCAACTAAAGTTGCATTAACTTCTTCAACATCCCTATAACAAATTACAACTTTATTCCGAATCATCAAGCCTACATTTTTCACCATAAAATCGATAGTAACAACACCAAAATATCAAATAGAATTAAGGCACCATAACTTGCCAAACCATACCCCATTCGGCCACAACCACTACTTACCTACTTCATGAATTTCCATCTATTTCCATACATTACAACAACAACCAACATACTACATAAAATTAATTCATTCTTCCTACACAATATCACATATGCACGGCCAACACTTTGCACACACGGCCACATCTACAACCTCCACATTTTCATGAATTTTATCCACTTCTACATACTACAACATAAACAATCATTCATAACATAGAAAGAAGGTTGATTCTTACCTTTTCTCCCATAGCTTCCTTCTTGGCTAGAATTTGTAAAGTGCAAGAACAAATGTGTTTCTTGCTCCAATGACCTCTTCACCTTGCTAGGGACCTTCCAATAGGTAGAAAATAATTTTTGAACAAATTTTTCTCCAAGGTTCTTGCTTGGTTGCTCTTGGCCGAATGGCCCTTTAATTTTTTGCCTTCTCCAATTTCTTGTATCTTCTAAGTGTGGGAAAGATGAACATGTCTTCTTATTTATTTCCACCACTTATCTATATTTATTTTTAAGCCCCTCAAGTGTAAGAATATAAACACATGGCCTTATTCTTTCTCTCCAAAATTCTAGAATTTTCTTCTTTTCTCTTGAATTTTCTAACATGGTCAAAGAAGACCAAGTGTCTTCTTTTGTACACTTTAGTCCCCACACAATGTGGGCATATACTTATGCCACACGGCCCACATGGAAATTTCAAGAATTTTCTTGAACATTTGTGAAATTACCATTTTGCCCCTAGGCTTCCACAATATTACCATGAACCATTTTGCGAATTTTCTTTTTTGCCCTTAACCTTTCTTAATATTTCCATACTAATAATGTTCATAAATAATATTCATAACCACTTGTACATTAAAATAATTTTGGAAGATGGTCATTCCCTTAACTTTGCCACGACTGCCTTGAAATATCCGGACGTACAAAATGCGGGATATAACAGCCTTCTTGCATCAATACTCCACCGATGCCAACCCTGAAAACATCACACTCAACTTCAAAAGTTTTCTCAAAATTGGGTAATTGCAACAACGTTGACGAACTCAACATGGATTTCAATTCTTGAAATGCCTTCTCTTGCTCATCACCACAAACAAAAGGAACAACTTTCTTGATCAATTCGGTCAAAGGAGAGGAAATTGTACTAAACCCCTTTACAAACCTTCTATAGAAACGTGCCAACCCATGGAAACTCCTCACATCGGTTGCATTTTTAGGAGTTGGCCAAGTTTTAATAGACTCCACCTTTTCTTCGTCAACCTCCACACCATTTGTACTCACCACAAAACCTAAGAACACCACTTTATCAACACAAAAAGAACATTTCTTGATATTAGCAAACAACCTCTCACGCAACAAGACATTAAATACTTGCCTCAAATGGTCTACATGCTCCTCAATTGATTTGCTATACACAAGGATATCATCAAAATAAACAACCACAAACTTGTTGATAAAGTGTTTCAAGACATGGTTCATCAACCTCATAAACGTGCTAGGTGCATTGGTTAGTCCAAATGGCATGACAAGCAACTCATAGAGGCCAAAATTGGTTTTGAAGGCCGTCTTCCACTCATCACTGGGATTCATTCAAATTTGGTGATAGCCACTTCTAAGATCAATCTTCGAAAACACCCTTGAGCCACAAAGCTCATCCAACATATCATCAAGCCTCGGAATGGGATGGCGATACTTTACCGTGATTTTGTTGACAATTCTACAATCAATGCACATCCTCCAAGTGCCATCTTTCTTTGGAACAAGAATCACCGGAACAGCACACGAGCTAAGACTCTCCTTCACTAGCCCCTTTTTAAGAAGCTCATCCACTTAACTTTGCAATTCTTTTGTTTCTTCCGGATTGCTCCTATAAGCCAGTTTGTTAGGAATTTGGGAACCTGGTACAAAGTCAATTTGGTGCTCAATACCTCTCAAGGGAGGTAGGCTATCGGGCATTTCTTCCGGGAACAATGTTTCATATTCCTGCAAAAGAGAAGATATACTACTAGGAAAAGTGCTAGTAGTTTGGTTAGCAATTAAGAGAAGGTCCTTGTTGACAAGACACACCATGAAGTGTCTCTCATCAACCCCTTTTAAGCAATTACTTGGTTTGGCCAACAAACATTTCTTCAAACCATCTTGAGATGTTTCCTCTCCACTTATGACTAACAAAATCTCCCTCTCACCTTTCTATTTTTCTTCCCTTTGATACTTCTCCCGAAGCTCCCTCATCGCTCTATAATCCTCACTCACTTGGTAAGGGGTTAGTGGGTTAAGAATGTACTTCTTCCCCTTGGCCACAAATGAGTACTTGTTAGTTCTCCCAATATGTTGGGCATCAACATCAAATTGCCAAGGTATTCCAAGCAATAGATGGCAAGCTTGCATGGGCACCACATCACACAAAATCTCATCTTGGTACTTGACCCTCATTTCGCAACATTCATTAAATCATTGGAGTTTATAGGGATTAGTGTGCTTGCGAGTAGGGAATTTCATACTTTCAACTAAAAATTGGCTAACGTCATTCGTGCAACTCCCACCATCAATGATTAATGAGCACACCTTATCCACAATTTTGCACCGTGCGTGAAACAATTTCTCCCTTTGGCCACTCCCTTTCCTAGCTAGAGCCCCTATGGCTCTTCTAGCCACAATTGCATGATTCAAAGCTTCTTCATACCTTATCTCAACCTCTTCATCAGAATCACCCTCACACTAACTTCTTTCTCCCTCTTCTTCATGACCAACCTCGACCTCATATTCATCATCGATTCGATACCCATCCCTCACTATTGTGATAGTCCTCCAGTTGGGACACTCACTCGCAATGTGCCCTCTTCCTTGGAACTTAAAGCATTGGATGGTAGAAGGTCGATTATAGTTGGTGTTAGAATTGTTACCTCCTTTAGCCTTGTCATCACCTTTGGCTTTGTAATCGAATTTGGCTTGAGGTGCTTGGGCTTACCCCAAGTGGAAGTTTTCCACTTTTATTTGCCTTTGTTCCAAGTTAAAGATAATTTGCTTTTGTCTTTGTAGGACCTCTCTTCTTTTAGATCCGCCTCAACCTTGGATGTGTCATGGAATTCCTCTTCAAGACTATTATAAGTCTTGAGCCTCGTCGGTTTTGAGATGTCCCGATTCAAGTTGGCTACAAACCTTATAATAATGTACTCCTCATGCTCTTCTATCTTGGACTTCATCCGCAAATCCTCAAACTCATCAAAGTACGCTTCCACACTTTTCAACCCTTGCTTCAACATGTATAACCTTTTGAGTGCATCTTGGTGGTATGTGGGTGGAAGCCACCTTGTCTCTACGAGCTCAATCAAGTAGTTCCATGTTGGGAGATCATAGATGTGTTGTTGAGCTCTTTGTAACTTCTTGGACTCCTACCAAGTAGAAGCGTATCCCTCAAACTGAGTGAGGGCATACTTTGCCTTCAAGGCCTCGGACACATTATTCGTGAGGAAGATGCGCTCACTTTGCAATTTCCATTCAAGGAACTCTTCCGGATTGCTACCTCCTTGGAATGTAGGAAGGTTCACCTTGATTGTGTTCAAATTCCACTCATTATCTTGCCATCTTCCCCGGTCTTCATAACCTTGGGCCCTCCCTAAGTCTACATGACCTTGGAATCTAGGGTCATAGCCCAAAAATCTCTCAAAACCTCATCTTCCTCCCCTCTCCCTGTTATTCATTCCTCCACGCCTCCCTCCTTGCCGATTATTATCCCATCACCTACCTTGTGGATAGTCATCATATTTCTCTTCATTCATAGGGTATTGGTAGTGGCGTTGGTATTGGTTTTGGCTAGGAAAGGGATCTCGTGTTTGGACTTAGGGTGGAGCTTGGGGTGATTGTTGTAAGATTACTTGAGGGATTGCCTCATTCGAGTTGTTTTGGTAAACTTGGGGATAGGTTTGTTGATTGGTGTTTTGGAATGTGGAGTTTTGGGGTAGAAGGTTGTTTGTTTGGGTTGGTGGAGCTCTTTGGGTGGAGGTGGTTGTGGTGTTGGGATCGCACAAGGCATGTGCTTGTCCCGGGGTAATGGTTGGTGTGGTATCTTGTGTTCTATTCCCATCACCTTCATTCCTTGAACTGGGAGTGCCTATTATACTCGAACCATCTGTTTATACTTTCTCAATACTCACCATCCGCTCATCCATACTACTTAACCTCCCAACCATGCCACACATATCTCCTTCCATGCCATCCAACCTCGATGTCACGCCCGATAGTTGATTCATGATCGTAGCCAATAAACTTGCTATGGATGACACATCTAATACCTCTTGCGTCCTATCGCCTTGGTGAGACATGATGACCTGCAAAACTAGCAAACAAGATTAGTAATAAAAGCCTCACGTCAATCGTATTGAACTATCAACCTTACCACACGCCGTGCTCTTTCGAAGTTGTTGATGAATCACTTGTCCAATCAAATTCAGACGTTGCTTATCCTTTGTGGTAGAATGGATTTTTGTTTAGATGAAAGAAGGACGACACAAAAGCAAACGTGTTACACCCCAGAAAATTTCGCGTTACTAAGGCTGCAGACGGCTTAATGCGAGCTCAAGGAGGAGAAAATATTACAAGTATAAAGGATGAAATTCTACTTTATTAGCATGAGGATAGCATGAGTATGATATTTGGAATTCGTACAATATGATTGGAATGATACGTTAAAAGATATATAGCTCTTGTCACCATAAGTTAATGTGGGGCCCACATGTCGGGATTTTATAAAGGGCATATGTCAATTTATATGAATAGTATATGAGAAGTTGAGCAAGTCTTAAGAAGGGCACTTAAGCCAAATATGAGCATAAGCACTCCAAAAGGGTGATTCAAGGATACATTTTTGGGTGACCTAGCTTGATGAGGCCAACACGCCATTATAGGTCTGTAATTTGGGAAAACACAAAAAATGAAAGTTGTAGGTAATTGAAATAACTTTCCAAACATATTTTTGGGCCTTCACAAAACATAGGAATAAAACGTTATAGACGTTTTAAGGCAGAAAGGTCAAGCTGGGCAGTAGGCTCGGCCCAACCCGACTCAAGGTCGGTGGGAACCGACCCAAGACCCCTATATAAGGGCCAAATTCGTGCAATCTCTTCACATTTAACCCCAAAAAGACCTGAACATTTTAGAGAGAGGGAAAAGAGCCCTTAGAGAGAGAAATCTAGTTTTGATGAAGTTCGAGGTCCCGAATTCCGAGGCTCGTGAAGAGTAAAGTGTAGTACAAGTTGTTGCCGTCATTTTAAGCTAAAATTTGAACTTGGGGGATGTTGGTTTCATGGTTGCTGATCATATAAGGTATGTTTAAGATGTTAATGATGTTCTTACCATGATCATTGATAGATTTGACGGGTTAGAATAGAGAAAATGACGCTAAAAGTTCGGTTATCATTTTTGGATATCAAATAACATGGGGGCTGTTTTGGTATGATTAAATGGATATAATTAGTTGGATATTGATATAAAATGATTGTTGATATTTTTTTTGATGTTGTTGATAAGTTGTTGTTCTTGAATTTAGGAGAATAAAGTGTATGAAGATATCGTATACAAAGTGTATACTGGGCTATTTTTGTGTATATCTTTGGGAGTTGATGCTTTGAGTTTAAAGAGGATTATATGAGATGGCTGTTGTTGTTGTTGGTTGCTGATTATGTTGTTAAATTGAATTGGAATTAGAGGGAAGCGAAGATTACAGGGAAAATGTTGCCCGAATTTACGGAAGTTAATTACGAGCTTAGAGAAGTATATGAACCTTTTTAAAGTTGTCTACGGTTTTCTTTACCTTGATTGTAGATTGGCCAGTGTTTGGAAGCATAAGTTAAGCTAATCACGTAAGCGACAAGGTATGTAAGGCAAACTTTTCTTCCTTTGGCATGATTCTTGTTGATATTCATTCTATATGTACTCCATATGATTCCATTCTTAGACAAGTAAGGTCTAAATGTTTCTTGTGGTGGCTTATTGATATTGTACTCCTAATCTGTTCCGAAATGAACACCCATAAGGTGCCAAGTTGAGTTGTGTATATGGTTTTACTAATGATTTCGAGGAAATGAGTTTTATACTGAAGGAAACATAAAGTTTGATTTTCAAAACCACTCCGAAGGGGGTGAGAGATTTTACTACTTCATTTCATTTACGATTTATGTTTACACTCCATAGTATCATCCCTTTGTATTGATATGATCATTTATTCTTTGGGTAGGGTAATAAGTTAAAATTGGGTAGAATATAATTAGTAAGAATTTCATAACAAATCTACCCTCAAACCTGAAAGTATGTCTTCCTAAGTTTAGTGAGATAAAAAATTTGATAACTTCTCATGAAAGACTAAGGCTAATAACTGGATTGTGATGAATTGATTAGTGACTTATGATATGAATTGAAATTGATATTTTTGGATTGAGTTTGTGTTGATATGATGGTGATATTAAGCCGGAAGCGGCTGCCCGAAGGGACCATCATTATTATGCCGGAAGCGGCCGTCCGAAGGGACTATTGTGATACTAGCCGGAAGCGGCTGTCCAAAGGGACCATTCTATTAACATGTCGGAAGCGGCATGTGTGTTGGATTGCATTATTTACTTAAAGATTGTTTTGAGACTTTATGTGCACATTTATGTTTCTTCCAGCGAAGGCTGCAGGTATTGAGTTAGATTGTGATTTCTTCTCTCCTAAGTCAAGTTATGATTATGACTTGTTACCACCTTACATACTCAGTAAATTGTCCGTATTGACGTCTTTTTTCCTGCGGACACTGCGTTCATGCCCACAGCCCCAGATTGTTTGGCAGGTTAAGTGTATAGCTAGGGTCCTTGGACGTCAGTTAGGATTGGCAAGTTCCACCTCATTCTGGAACTGTGTTGAGTCATGTATATCTATGTATGATTATGGGTATGTCAGGGCCCTGTCCTGACTCATAATATTTAGTTTACTTCTTAGAGACTTCTGCAGACAGTTTTCTGTGGTATGTTTGTCGAGATGTCGACAAAGTGATGTCAGTTGAGTCATTTGTGGATTTTAAAAGAGTATATATTTTAGATGATTTCAATTGGTTTAAAGTACTTATTTGATTGAAAGTTTTCATAATGGTTATAAAGATAATGATTTCTATTTGGAAAAGTTTTATGTTCTTAAGAGTTTTTGAAATGACAGGTTTTGATAGAGCGAATGTCTAAGGGTTCGCTCGACTCTGATGAGAGTCGGGTGCCCGTCATGCCCTACCATTGTTAGGGTGTGACAAAACAGACGAGAGCCAATAAAGTTTCAATGAAGTAAACGAAGAAAAGATTGAAAGAAATTGGCACGAAAGAAATGCGGACATGATACGCTCAAATTACACCTATTAATGGTATAACGCGGACGTTGTCAAATATAGTAACCCAACAAGGTTGGGGTCAAATCCCACAGAGAATATGGTGTGAAAAGTTTACTAAACGAGTATTACACTAATCTTGTGGTCCTGGTGTATTCCAGAAAAGGGTTTTATAATTGATTTGGTTTGTGGACTAATTTAAAGTGACTGGAAATTTAAAGTTGTAAATATATGGGTAAAAAGAACCAAGGTTGCGTCCCCGTCAGATAAAGTGTACGATCATGGGTCTCAATCCTGATATACTTCTAATGGACTATTTGTATGGATGCACTTAACCACTATGTGAATCTAAACTATTTCCCAATAAGAAAAGATTATTTCTTTCTATGCTTTTTCCAAAGATAAGAAAGTATGCATGAAGAACGGTTGATTATGCCAAGTAAATTCCTCTTATTCCTAAGTGAATTTATTAAACAAGGTTTAAAGCCCTGAGTTCTTGTTATTTGTTCTTACCTAACCCTAGCTATTTTCCCAAATAAACTAAAGTTTATAGCGTGAGCTAATGTTTGCAACCACTAACTATATGATGAATACGAAGAACAAATAAACCCTAACAATCCATTATGCGTATATCTTTCACGATCCCCAGTCACAACACACCCATCCTTGGGTTCACAACCTTAGTAAAGGTTTTTAGCTACTCATGGCAACAAGAAGACAATAAGAGATTGAAGATTGCATAATTGAATTTGTGTAAAAACTTACAAATAAAACTGGAAATTAAACAATTGTAATAGTCTTGAGCACTGTTGTAAGCTACTAAGAACAAATTGTCTCAACAGCAATCTCAGAATTTTAGAATTCAAAATATGAAAAGTGATAAGAAAAATATTCAAAACCCTATTGGCTATTTATAGGAGTCAAATCCCTCTTCAATATGGACAACAATCACGTCACCCGCACGGAAAGAGTACGGGACGTACATTGAATTACGTCCCGTTCTTTCAAAGCACGGCCGCTGAATAACTTCAATGTGCGGAAGATGTACGGGCAAACATACGTCCCGTCTTTTGGAGTACGGGACGTATTCTCAGGTCGTTCCTTCCCTCACATGTGCATTGCCTCTCTATTACTTCAGGCCAAAGAAAAGGCAACAAGTACGGCCCGTCTTTATAAGTACGGGACGTACTCTTGAAGACGTACTTCCCTCAAATCTGACAGAGACTTCTGTGTCTTCCTTCAAAGTGCGGGGAACAGTACGGGGCGTACTTTGATGTACGTCCCGTCCTTCTTCGCGTTTTTATCCAATTTGCTAAATTCTCCATCTTTGGACTCCTACAACGCCAAATATCTAAAACATAACAACAACACATTAAATTGACCAAGACTTGCTCAAAAACAAGTAAAACTTATTGCCAAAAGTGTCAAATGTGCCATAAATCCCCGGGACATCAACACCCCCAACTTAAAGTATTTGCTTGTCCTCAAGCAAGCCATACAAAACAACGACTCAATCTAACACCTAAATCTCCTAGAATAACAATGTCCACATTGGTTTTGACTCTGAACTACCGGCATGCATGTTTTTCTTCAAAGGACCACCCCAATTTTCTATTTTAAAGCAATTTACACAACTCAACAATGCTATGACTAACAATGAAGCTTCAATGCATGACATTACATTACCGAACATATTATGATGGACACAAAAGCTACTTTAGGCGGTCACTTTATTTTGCTCAATTCTCATCCTTATGCCCTCACATAGACCAAAGAATGTCCCAACACACATATATACAACAAGAATGGGACGAAGATGAAAGAGAAGAGAAAAACACTCACACTCACAAAGAACTTCATATCTACACATGCAAATACCATAGGCTTGCCGTTATTTTCTATGTTTTCATCCTAGGCTCGCTCGGTTGTGATCAAATTAGGACTTGTTTTGGCTTGTAATGTAGGCTTAGGGAAGGTTAGGATACTTTTTGGATATTAGTGGCTCACCCTCCTTGAACACTACAACATCTCTTCACCTTAATTCACCTCTTTTCTTTCCAACCCCTTTATTTTCTTTCAAGTTTTCGACCTCGATGTGGTTTTACCCCTAACCATCTTACAAATCTTTTTGTGTTACAATTTTCTGATTTCTTTTTTTTAAGCGACTACCACGGCGAATCTCCACTAGCAAACTCCACCACCCTAACTTATGTTTTTAACATCTCCTCCACATTTAATTCACCCCCAACTTAGGCATTTTGCCTCATCTATTTAGTAGCATCAAGGAGGGAACGGGTGTGAAGATGGATTAATTGCACAAAGGGTAAGGTTTCATAAGTGGCTAGCCAAGAAAAAGGTCAAAAGTCTCAAAAAGGGAAACTAGAGATATTTGAGACTTTTGGTAAGGCTTATTTAGGCAAAGTGACTATTTACACAAAGAAAGCCTAAGATCATCTCACAACCAAACTAACTTTTGAATTTCATGCAAGACCAACCGGGCAAGTTCTAGATTATACATGCATAAACAGAACCAAACTAACAGCTCACACACACATTGGCATAAGGACAATTATTTTTACACTTGTGACCTCCTAAGTAGTCATTTATCACACACAATACCCCAATAATCATAATGTCATATAAAGAATCAATTATGTCAACCAATAACTGTTCTGAGTATGCATTTTTTAAATTTTCGAGGGGTCCAAAATTTTCAACAACTCATAATCACATGCCATCAGTTATAGAGTAACACCAAATAAGTCAAGACTACTCTATTCAATCTAAGCAAACAACCTAAATATGCCAATTTCAACAAAAAAACTAAACCCCTCGGGAAAAGAACTCTGGCAAAGAAAAGCGGAGGAGGTTCCTAAACAAATATCTACATTATGACAACGCCAGATATCCCCATCCCCACCTGAAAATTATGCAATGTCCCCAATGCATCAACTGTAACTATTCTACGGGTAAGGAATACCTGGCAGCACTAGGTGCTAGGATTAGTTGGACGCACTGGCCCCCCATAGTGACTAGAGGATGCGCCAGTAATACTACTCGTTGGTGCTAGACGGTGATGGTCAAACAACGATCTCTCTATGGAAATCCGCATATGCTACTCTTCCTCCTCCGCTATCCGGGCCAGCATCTCCAACTCTTTCGCCCGAGGAACTGCATCTTTCGCAACCTGTTTCCCTCTATCATCAGGGGGTGCAGTGTCTTTCTCGGGCATCAAATTCACTACATTTATCAAAGACGAGAGATTCACCTTGCTCGGCTGAGGGGGCTCCTCAACCACACTCCAGGGTCGCGTCTGTAAGGCCAACATATTGGCCTTTAGGCTATCTAGCTCAGCTCTCATACCCATCAGATCACCACCCGGACCTGCACGCTCCACAGCAACCAACCGTGCCTCAAACCTGTCAAGTCTCGCCTGATATAACTCTTGGGCCTGGTTGGCAGCGGCTGTCACTGGTGCTAAGGCAATGTCTATCTGCTTCTTCACGTACTTCTCCATTTGCCTAGCTAAAATCCTCGATTACTCGTCAGCTTGGGCAGCCTGAATTACCACTCGTCGAAAATTCTGTTTGTTAAATGCGAATGGATCTTGGGAAGGCTGATGGGTGGTTGGAGGACTAGTATGGGCTCTCTATCCTTCCGAAATATGCAAGGGCACTGTGCTAGTGACCTGATGCTGTGTCACTGCTGTGGGAGGCGCCTCTGTGGCAGGTGCCTCAGTGATATCAGGTCCTGTGGCATCCCCGACTTTCCCCTCAAGTGCTGCTGCCGGTGGACCTTCAAGTAATATTCTTGCTTTCTTTTCTTTGTTCTCCTCCTCTTTCGTCTTATGAATGTCGTACATGTGATTGGCCTTTACACAATGATCTATCATATGTAGTGGTTCCACATTCGCCTATCGACATAGAGCAGTAATAAGGCATGGGTATATCAATGAAGTGGCGTCATGCTGTGCCCTATCCTGAATCTCCCTTGCAATAATCAATCCTATGTTAAGTGGGTATCGGGTCATGAGAGCTGCCACTGTCACCGCTTGGTCGGCAGTGAGTGAATTATCACTTTGGGTAGGAAGTATCCGAAACCGAACTACACCCCACCAAAAATTTTCCTCTAGGGACAGTGTGTTCTTGAATATCTTTGAATTTTTACTCAACCACGGTGGGCTACCCTTTGCTATAACCGATGCCAACCACTCCGTTACCGATTCGGTCATCCTCCTCGGCATCTTATCATCATACTCAACTGTGCTAAGAGGTGGAATAAACTCAGCCCCAAAAATAATACCTGTTTATTGCGGCGGGTGATACATCAACTTTCACTCTTCGAGCCTCAACCACGTCCACCAGTAGGACATCCTGCTTCAGAATTCCAGGCTTTACATTATGCTCAAGTGTGCTCCATAGTTGGCATAGAATTCCTGCACGAGCACTGGGCAGTAATCACCCGGTTCTCTGTTAAACATCTTGCATTTGTAGTGGGATAGCAGGTCCCTGATCCCGGGTGTTCTTCCAAGTCCCGGAATCCAATTTTCCTTTCCTCCCAAATATTTCTCCTAGGAGCACCCCCTGCCTTTATACCTTCAATGCCCCTGTCGAACCGCTCTCGTGACCCTTTTACTGTGAACCAAAGAGCATCCTCCGTCTCGGCCCTTATCAGGTTTGCCTCATCTCTTTGATAGTCTGCTACTTCCTGGGGGGTGACAGGGGTTACCACTGGATTCCACGCTACTTCTGATCCTCGGACTAGTTCCGGCTCGGACCCTTCCTCACCTGAGCTAGAGGAGTCCTCTTCCTCAGACTGGGAGGACACCTGACTTGGGTTAGCTCGGCCCTTTATTGAGGTCGTGAGTTGTTTCAATGGCTTGGTGTCCTCATCAGACAAGTCTTGGTCCGAGGGAAAATCTTTAAGCCTCGTGGTAACCCTTCCCCTCTTTCTTTGCGTAACACCTCCACTTTTGGTTTTAAGCGACATATCTGTGAAGAAAAAAAAACATTACATGTGTTAGACATCTGATCCATAAACCACGAAAGAAGTGGCAAGCTCTTTCCTTGAAAAATGCCATGTTTCAGCTGTGCAAGCCGTATTCTCAAAGTATGGGGCGTACTTTGAAGTACGGACACAAGGTAAGCGATGTACATTGAAGTACGAGACGTACTTTGTGTACGTACTTAGCCACACACTCCAGCAGAGTCTCTGTAAATGTCTACTGAAATACGTGATCACTGCACGGGACGTACTCTAAGGTACGGGGCGTACATATATCACGTATTCTCAGGAACCGCCAACAGCCCTCTTTTTTTTTTTGCGAATATTTTCTATGACTTACACAACATCACCAACACATAATTTACTTCTTTCATGCCTAACTTTTGAGGTTTTGGGACGCGGGTTACTCAGACTTCACCCGTGTTACAATTATTTTCTTTGTGGCAATTTATCGAACAGTTGGCGGGCATAGCAACTTTAGGCTTCAAAACTAAAACCATTCCTTGGAATGCCCTCCAAACCAGTGGGAAGTATGGATTCGTACTCCCACGAGTTCTTAATCATGACAACATACTAACCCCCGCCTCAGATGATGCCCAATATGATCTCAAACACACATGAACATCATTAATCTATCACCCTACAACTGATACCGCAAGTAAACAATGAAAGAACTAAAGGTGACATACCTGTGAACAAATGATGATGAGACTATTGTAGCAATACAAGTAAATGCCACAAGTTTCCTTCCTTCACTCACTTCTTGGGCCAAGAGATGAAAATTTTGCATTTGTCGATGGATTGTTAAGACTATGATTTATAAGGGGCTTATATAATGAGTTTGGGGAGTTAATAGGGGTGAGGGGGAAGGTGGAAGCCATGGGTTTTAATGGTGAAAGTAGAAGGGAGAGGATGGAAAACGTGGTGGGAGAAGATGAGGGAGAGCAAGAGACGTGCGGGAAAGACGGGGGAGGAAGACGAAGGTTTCAAAAACCTTCGTCAACCTTTTGATAAAAATCTTTTTTTTTTACGGAAAAGGTACGCCCCGTACAATGGAGTACGGGACGTACTTAGAGCACGTACCTCCTTTCCTTCAGCCAGTGAGTAAGTTTTTACATACCTGATAGTACGCGAATAAGGTACGGGGCGTACAATGCAGTACGGCCCGTTCTTTAATCACGTACTTTCCAATATTTTCCAGTGAGTTTGGGAATTTTCTTCTTTGAGTACGGGCAAGAAGTACGCCTCGTACAATAAAGTGCGGGACGTTCTTCGCAGCCCGTACTTCAACCGTCGAACCTTTGCCAGGTAAGTAAAAAATTTTGTAATTCCTACAAAACGAACAAACGTTACACTATTCTAAGAAAGCTATAAAACATGGGTTGCCTCCTATGAAGCGCTTGATTTAACGTCGCGGTACGACGGTGTTATCAATTTACTCTTGGTCAGGACTCTCCGAGTCAGCATTCGTCCCAAGGTGCTTTAACCGATATCGGTCCACAATTCTATCTCCGTCAATCGTACCATGGTAGTGCTTCACCCTCTGCCCGTTCACCTTAAATGTCCGAGTTCCGTCTTCGAACTTCAATTCAATAGCTCCATGGGGTGAGACACTTACCACTTCAAAGGGACCTGACCACCGTGATTTTAATTTGCCCGGAAGCAGCTTCAATCTAGAATTAAACAGCAAGATGGGGTCACCCTTGTAGAATTTCCGCTTCACGATTTTCTTGTCATGGTATTGCTTCATCCTCTCTTTGTATAGCGCTGCACTTTCATATGCCTGATAGCGGAACTCATCCATCTCGTTAAGCTAAAACAACCTGAGTTTGGTCGCTTCTTCCCAATTCATGTTCAGCTTCTTCAAGGCCCACATGGCCTTATGTTCAAGTTCAACTGGCAGGTGACATGCCTTTCCGAAACTAGCTTGAAGGGTGAAGTCCCAATCGGAGTCTTGAAGGCAGTCCGGTAAACCCATAGAGCATCATCTAGTTTGCGGGCCCAATCGGTTCTGTTTGCATTCACCGACTTTGCTAAAATACTCTTTATCTCCCGATTAGAGACTTCAACTTGCCCACTTGTCTGAGGATGATACGGGGTTGCCACCATATGCTTGACTCCATACTTCTCCATTAATCCCGCAAAGGCTTTATTGCAAAAGTGAGAACCACCATCACTGATTATTGCCCTTGGGGTACCAAAACGAGTAAATATGTTCTTTTTCAAGAATCCTATGACACTCTTGGCTTCATTATTAGGTAAAGTCACTGCTTCTACCCATTTGGAGACATAATCAACAGTCACCAAGATGTATTTCATGCCACAAGAGATTACAAAGGGACCCATAAAATCAATTCCCCAAACATCAAACACTTCAACCTCCATTACAAAGTTCATAGGCATCTCTTGCCTCCTACCAATATTCCCTTGCCTTTGGCATTGATCACAATAACGCACCATCAGATTGGCATCATGAAAAAGAGTAGGCCAATAATAACCACATTCGAGAACCTTGGCAGCAGTCCTCATACCACTATGATGTCCCCCAACCGGAGAATCTTGGCACGCCCTCAAAATCTCCAACACCTCACTCTCTGGGACACAATGTCGAATAATGTTATCAACGCAAGTTCTGAATAAGTATAGTTCTTTTTCTGATACGATTTTATCTCGTCGGGAATGACACCAGTCACTAAGTAGTTAGCAAAATCAGCAAACCAAGGTGCCACCTGCATAGACACCGCTAAAACTTGCTTATCTGGAAACGCATCTTCAATGTCAAGTTCTTCTGCTGGCACCCCAGTTTCTTCAAGTCTAGAGAGATGATCTGCGACCTGATTTTTGGACCCCTTTCGATCTTTTACTTCGAAATCAAACTCTTGTAACAGAAGGACCCAACGAATCAGTCGCGACTTAGCTTCCTTATTTGCCATCAAGTACCTCAACGCAGCATGGTCAGTGTATACCACAACCTTGGAGCCCAACAAATAGGATCGAAAATTCTCAAAAGCATATACTATTGCAAGCAGTTCTTGCTCGGTCACCGTGTAGTTCATCTACGCCGCATTAAGTGTCCTACTAGCATAGTAGATCGGGTGCATAATTTTATTGTGCCTCTGACCAAGCACAGCACCTATTGCAAACCCACTAGCATCACACATCAGCTCAAAAGGTAAGGACCAATCTGGAGTAACAATCACAGGAGCAATAGTGAGGCGCTCTTTTAATTCATCAAACGCCTTTCGGCACTTGTCATCGAACACAAATTTAGCCTCTTTTTCAAGAAGATTGCACATCGGGTGCGCAATCTTGGAGAAATCCTTGATGAAGCGCCTGTAGAACCCAGCATCTCCTAAGAAACTTCGAACACCTTTGACTGAGATGGGTGGAGAAAGTTTCACAATCACATCTCTCTTCGCTTGATCGACCTTTATTCCCTTTTCAGAGATTTTGTGACCGAGGACGATCCCTTCCTTCACCATAAAGTGGCACTTCTCCCAATTTAGCGCCAGATTTGTCTCCTCACATCTTTTCATCACTTGACCCAGATGGTGAAGACAATCATCAAACGAATCACCCACAACAGAGAAATCATCCATAAATACCTCAAAGAAGTCCTCTACCATGTCAGAAAAGATCGACATCATGCACCTCTGAAAAGTGGCTGGTGCATTACACAACCCAAAGGGCATTCGGCTGAATGCAAACGTCCCATACGGGCAAGGAAAAGTCATCTTGTCTTGATCTTCCAAAGCAATGTTGATCTGATTATAGCCCGAGTATCCATTTAGGAAGCAATAGTAAGACCTCCCAGCCAGCCTATCCAACATCTGGTCGATGAAAGGCATGGGAAAATGGTCTTTACACGTGGCAGTATTTAGCTTCCTATAATCCATGCAAACACTGTCACACCCCGACTTTACTAGGGTGTGATGGGCACCCGACCCCATACCTGGAGCCGAGCGAACCCGCTGACTCTTGTTACATTATAGAAACTCTTGAATCAATTAAGAAAGAAATACATAGTAAGCTATCCCATAATTTTTTTATTTTTTTTTCCATAAGTAAAATCTGATATCATATAAGACTCGTGACATGAAACATAATAACATATCGGCTGCTGGAGCCGCTTACAGACTGACAACCCAATACATACGACTCTGTCTGCAAAGTCTCTAACATCAAACAAACATCATAGCTCAGATACTCTGACTCGGCAGCACTCCAGAACAAGTGGAGCCTGCCAACTCCGCTGGAACATCTTCTATGATAGCTGTGGCTAATCTGGTGTACCTGCGCGGCATGAACGCAGCCCCCGAAGAAGAGGGGTCAGTACGAGCAATGTACTGAGTATGTAAGGCATGAATAGTAACATAATAAAGGAATATACAGTATGAATAATAACGGAATAGACATATGGAGATTATCCTGGGACAGATGTAACCTGTACATATGAATGCTTTTCTGCGGATGCCATGCATGCTTTGTTTCTCATTCAGAAAAACGGTGTTTCTTATTTACATATACAGAAAACAGAACATTTCAGAAAACGGTGCTCTTTATTTACATTCACAGACGCCGAGTACATCGGCTCTCCCACCCCCCTCCCCAACAGTGTCCCAACATATTATATATATATCACATATACAGACGCCGTATCCGGCTCTCCCATATCCCGCGTCCGGGCATCCCGCGTCCGGGACGAAATCCAGCTGAATCAGTTGGTGATATAACAATGGCCCTTCCCCTTTCCCTATATACATATACATATACATATTCACATTCATATACATGTGTCATATGATTGGCATGCATGAGAGCCCAAAAAAGTCATGTGTCCATCGGAGTGACATAAGGTCGGTGACCTCCGATTACATTATGGAATAATCATGGTCACTTTGTCTCACCTTTTAGGAACGAGTATTTTAAGGTGAGACTACCAACGGAAAATAGCCTCAAGAGAGAGCATAGGATGAAATCATGGGCATTATGACCGCCAATTCATCTGCTTTGAAGTCTTTTAGAAACTAGTGTCATAGCTAAGGAATAGAATTGAGGTTCAAGAGCTAGTATAACACTTTCACATTCTCATTAGATTCTTAGCTCAAGACTCTTAGTCATGGATTCGTTCTTGTCGTACTTATCATAAGCATATCCTCTTTCTTAACATCATCATTGTCATTATCATCATAGGAGTATTCTCGTTAGCATAGTTACAGTACTTGTCATTCGGTGAACGAAATAAGGATCAAAAGTTTTCTTTGAATTCCGCTTCGAAATAGATCAAACGGAACAATAAGGAAAATCCGGGGACAATGGGCCCACCTCGGGTCAAATGAGGCGGCGTACCAAATTTACGTACAATACACTTCATGGCGTCACTTGGGAGGGTTTTAGGGTAGTCGGATCTCATTTGTGCGATTTCTAGTTGTTTAGGTAGTTTCCCGACATTTGGTAACATTTTGAATTCAATCTTACTGAATGAAAAAGGGCCAAATCCAATTTAGGATTTCTAGGGGTAAGATCATCCCCGAGGCCCGTATCCAATCCTATTACATCTAAGACATGCCAAAGAAGGGAGGGTAAACCTTACATACCTTTTCCGCTCCTTATGCAACTCCAAATTCACGTTCCAAATCCGCCAAGATCTGTGAATTGGTCATGTTTACCAAAACTTGGTTAGATCGTTTAGAAGTGGAATCTTAAGGAAACATATGTCTACCGAAATTCCGGCAGCACTTCCCCTGTATATACGCCATCCCCGAGATTCTAACTCGGCCAAATCTAGCAACAACAATCCGAGAATGGAACTCGGCCAAACCAACAGCAATATTACCCATCATAATAGCAATATCAACAAGTAATTCAAAACGTCCAAACCAACACCCAACTGTCACGACCTAACCCCGTGGGCCGCGACTGGTGTCCTAGCTGGACACCCATACGTACTAACCTATCAGATCCGGCATACCAAACAGCTAATCCGTTTAATCATACATAACTTCATACAGATATAAGGTGCGTCACACAACATACATATACATATATACATACTGAAACCTGTACAGAGGCCGTTAGGGCTATTATATCAGACAAGGTCGCATATCGCACATACCTACCCGGACAGTGACAACCCACAACCCACAACCATGTCTACAGGCCTCTAACATACAGAACAGAATCAGAAGACGGGACAGGGCCCCGCTGTACCCAAACGATCATATATACAGAACATACATACAACAGAAAATATATACCAAAAGTATTAGCTCCAGATCAAAAGGAGCTCTCCAAGCAGCAGACTGACGTCCTAAATTGGCGGCGTATCACGCGGCACGTCTGCACCTGTGGGCATGTAACACAGCCCCCGAAGAACAGGGGGTCAGTACGGAAATGTACCGAGTATGTAAAGCGGGAATATAAAGTGTAAGGACAGATCCACAAATTATATATATCGTAAGTACGGGGCATAACTGACAGAATAATAATACGAATCAGCGGGACAGAGTATAGCTGACAGAATCATAACACAGATCAGACATACAGAATCGTAACTGACAGAATCATGCATGCAGAGTCATGAGTGTACAACATGTCCCGGCCCTCTGATAAGGGACTCGGTAGGTGATATCTGGTATAGCAAAATCACGTATCACATATGCAAACAGCGTGTCCCGGCCCTTGGTTAAGGGACTCGGTAGTGGAATCATGCATGTCGGAATCATATACCATGTAGTCATAACGTGTCCCGGCCCTCTACTGCGGGTCTCGATGGATAATCATCAGGTGCCATCCTGGCCGCCATCCCCGTAATATCATAACATAAACATACACAGATAACATGTCCCGGCCCGCAAGTACGAGGGACTCGGTGAATAATGCAGAGGGGTGCGCACGAGATCATAACTTGGCCCTGGGCTCAGTGAAGAGATATATCATAACTTGCACGAACAGAGTAGTGCAGAAATATATGCATGTAGTTCCAGACTCGATAGACAAACCGAACAAAACTGAAACAGTTCAGAAGAGGGGTCAAATCGGAATTATCAGATTATGGTCATAATAGATACGCATACGTGTCATTTGGGATGGTACGACAGATTATTTCAGAACATAGTATTCAGGACCGTTCCAGATATCATAGCACTTATTATATGGTAGCAGAAAGATAGCTAAGAACTAACTGAGAGTATCAGACAAAACAGACTCAGTTTATGTCTTACCGAAACTATCGGGGATTCTGTGGGCCCACCTCGGACCCAACCATAGTGGCGTACAAACATTGTGGATAATAACCCTTAGGGAGTCACCCGTAATCATCTTGGGGTGTTTTGACTCCATTTATAGAGGTTATGTACATATGGGCAATTTTGCCGAAAAAAAACAAGGAACAATTCAATCTTACTGAATGATTTTGAGCGATTTTCAATCTTAGAGTGAGAGAAGTAGAAATGTGATCAAGGCTCGTTTTCAAGCCTGTTACACTCAGAACATGCCTAGGAAAGAAGGGAAAAACTTTACATACCTGGATTGCGCCTTACGCTCGTCAAATCTCAATTCCCGTTTCGTCCAAAAACTGCAAATGGTCATCCTTACCAGTTACTATTCATGCAAGCTAACATTTTAATCTTTGGGTTATACTTGGCTACCGAAATTTCGGCAGCACCTCCCCTATAAATATGACACCCCGAGAATTCAACTTGGCTCAAATGTCAACAACAACAATCCCAACAACAACAACAACAACAACACCAACAATCACAATAAAGCACAATATAGACTAATTAGTCCTCTTCTCGTCATAATGCCATAACTCTCATTTCGACTTCACACTTCCAAATCAATACCAACATAATTTCATTTATTACTAATCAAGGTCATAATAATACCATTCGGAAACGTATCATAACATTTATACAACATATACACGAGATATACACAAACACGCCAACTTTCCATCAAAGCCATAATTTATCCAATTCTCCTAATCTTTAACATACAAGTTCATAACACATTTCCATCTTCCAAATTCATCAACATAAATCACCATTTGCACCTTAACCACTTCATTTTCTTAATTTCATAATATCATACTAAAACGACATACTTTCCGATAATAACTTAACAACAAATTCTTTAGGTTCGCTTAACTCATTATTCTTCCATCTACTTTACAAAATCATAGCAACACAATTAACATACTAAACAAGATTAATTCATTTTTCCACCATCAACACAACACCACACGGCTACATTCCATATTTCCAATTTCCGTCGAATTCATTCAACTTTCATTTCTAATATAATTTCCACCATCACTACAACTAGAATACAACATAAAAATTCAACTCATTACATCAATACACCAACACACACACACGGCTCCATACACTTTTCACACACATACAATTCACAACACACAATTT
The DNA here is from genome assembly GCF_019175385.1 of Lycium barbarum. NCBI lineage: Eukaryota > Viridiplantae > Streptophyta > Magnoliopsida > Solanales > Solanaceae > Lycium > Lycium barbarum. The sequence goes on from NC_083346.1 coordinate 66,630,045, forward strand.
CTTCATACTTCTCATTTATTTCATAAAACCATAACAACATAATCAACATACTAACAAGTTCAACAATTTTTCCTTCATATAACCACTTCCCACGGCCAACACACCAACACACCAACACACACCACATGTATGCAACACTTCCATAATTCTCATGCACTCTACATATACTACAACACATACATAATTCCTCTAACATAAAAATAAGAATTCTTACCTTTTTCCAATTCCTTTCCACTTGCCAAAAGAAACACTTCCTTGCCAAAACAATTATACCATCTTGTAGAGCACCTTGAGCTTAGCAAGAATATAGGAAGATTACAATTTTTGAACCAAGATTGAAGGGCTAGAAAAATTTTCTTTTCTTTTTTTCTCTCTTCTTTCTCTTGGAGCCGAAAGCTCCCTTCTTCTTTTTTTCTCTTCTTTTCTTTTGATATTTCTTGAAACTTCTAGGGACTTTGATCACTATATGTCCCTTTTTAATTACCAAATCATCACATGGATGATTTTCCATGGACTTGGGTCCTTTTGTTGGGCCATAACCAGCCACCCCTCTTTTTGGGCTCCAATTTTTCTTCTTTTTTTTTTTGGCCCAATAATTTGGCTACTTTGTGTAATTCATGAAATAAATTTTCAAAATTTCAATTTTTGCCCTTAGTCTTCTTCCGTATTTGCACACCAATATTTTTCATAAACAATAACATATATAAGTTCAAATCCACATGTAACCTTATTCCTTACAAATCATATTTATTTCCAATTTTTTCGAATATGCAAAAATACGGGGTATAACATTCTCCCCCCCTTTAGAACATTCGTCCTCGAATGTTCAACTGACCTTATGGGGTCTCATGATACTTCGGGGAGATGTCTGTCTTCCCAACCATATACTCGTATTTAACCGGATTGCCTGTGGGGGTATTTATTTTTCAACCCCTTCTTGTCCTTTCTTCTCAGTCCCTTACAGCGTTATCGTAATTCCACATCATACCAGACAGATTCATAATTGGAGTCAGACGCACAGAAGCATATCAGACAGAATCGTGATCAGAGTTGGACGTACAGAGGCATAATCAGAATCGAGCGTACAGAGGCATGTTCATACCATCTTAAGTCGGACATACGGCGGACAGAATCTTAATCAGAACCAGAAGATCAGAAATATGTCAGACAGAGTCATGTCCAGAATCAGAAGTACAAAAATATGACAGACAGAAGCATAATCTGACGTTATTCTAAGCAGATTCCAAAATCGGAGCCAGACGTACAAGGACATATCAGACAGGAACATAATCGGATTCAGAAGTACAGATGCATAATAGGCAGAGTCTCATCAAAATCAGAGGCGTAGGAGTATAACAGACAGAATTTTGATTAAATCAGACCGCTCCTGGTAATGCTCCAGTGATTTTCCATAATTTCCCTTGTCGATGTTTCGCTACTCACTTATCGGCTTGTTCGCCAAGTTTCCACATAAATAGTTTTACGCAGCGCTTATCGGCTTTTCCTAATGTCCGTACTCATTCCTTTTCCTTTAGGTTATTCCAGAGTTCCCATTTGCCTTTCGTAGTATCATTCATGAAAATTGGGTATACTTCCCAGGGGGTCACCCATCCCAGAATTGCTCTGGTTCCAGCATGCTTAACTTCAAAACTTTTATGCATTCTGATGCATTATTGCTAATATAATTGCTTCAACTGCCCCACACAACCTTTGTCACGTAATTTATAGAAGATTGGGGTCTTAGTAAATTTTTCGGAAATTTTTTGTAGCGGGTCCCACCCTGACTTTTCACCTTTCAAACCATACAATTTCCATATCGCCCCTTGTGATTCCTCAATGTCTACTTCCATTAGTACTCACTATTGTCTTCCACTCAGGGTTTCTGGATTTATATCGGTGGCGGGGATATCTCAGTCACCCTTACTGTTACCGGATAATATTTTACAGAGATCATACACACATAGGAAATTCTAAGAAACTCATACAGTTATAATTAACCAATATCAAATCTGACCTGGGGAGCTGCCGTGAGGGGTGTGTCTACCATCATCCTCGTCTGTCTGCTCCCTACCAATCTGGTCTCCGCTATCACCCGTATCTGAATCGGAGGGGTATGGATGATTAGACAAATCCCGGCTCACAGGTGACCAGGATAGAGAACAGGAGAAATCCGTAGCACTTTCTGAGGTGGCCGGGCTAACGGGGTTCTCCCTCACAGGAGCAGCTGGTGCATACCTGAAAATCTCCTCCTCCGTCATCCCAGAAGAATGCTCTGATGGGTCTGCCTCATAACTATTCTCCTCCGTGGAGGTAAGAAGCTCTGGAGGGGTCATCGCCAAGTCCTCCGAGAGATCTGTATCATAGCCATCCTCCGCGGAATCCTCTGCTCTAGGGATCGGAGACTCTGGAGGTGTCGTAGATGGGTCCTCCGACGGGTCCGTATCGTAACTATCCTCCGTGGGATCCTCCGAAGGGTCCGTCTCAATCTAGTAGCTGGGGCTCTGCCTACTCGGTCCCGGTGACATCCTAGGGGCCTTCTTGGCGCCCCCATCCCCATCCTCAGGAGCTGTCCTCTTCATCTCTGTCACCCTACAATCACCTGCAGGGATAGGGTCAGAGACAATTTCCCAAAATACTAACGCTGTCACTCTGTTCGGAGCCTTGCTGTAGTCACAACAATTTATGGAAAAGAAACCATCCTAACATTACAGCTCTATCGCACGATCTAAGATTCCAAGAAAGGGTAACTTAACATCCTAGATGTCCTGTAGCCCCCTGTTTATAGATGTGGGGCCCATCACACCGATAAACAAGACTCTACTAGACACGGCCTGCAGACATTCCGAGGACTGACCGCTCTGATACCACTTCTGTCACGACCCAACCCCGTGGGCCGCGACTGGTGTCCTAGTTGGACACCCATACGTACTAACCTATCAGATCCGGCATACCAAACAGCTAATCCGTTTAATCATACATAACTTCATACATGCGTCACACAATATACATATACATATATACATACTGAAACCTGTACAGAGGCCGTTAGGGCTATTATATCAGACAAGGTCGCATATCGCACATACCTACCCGGACAGTGACAACCCACAACCCACAACCATGTCTACAGGCCTCTAACATACAGAACAGAATCAGAAGACGGGACAGGGCCCCGCTGTACCCAAACGATCATATATACAGAACATACATACAACAGAAAATATATACCAAAAGTATTAGCTCCGGATCAAAAGGAGCTCTCCAAGCAGCAGACTGACGTCCTAAACTGGCGGCGTATCACGCGGCACGTCTGCACCTGTGGGCATGTAACACAGCCCCCGAAGAACAGGGGTCAGTACGGAAATGTACCGAGTATGTAAAGCGGTAATATAAAGTGTAAGGACAGATCCACAAATTATATATATCGTAAGTACGGGGCATAACTGACAGAATAATAATACGAATCAGCGGGACAGAGTATAGCTGACAGAATCATAACACAGATCAGACATACAGAATCGTAACTGACAGAATCATGCATGTAGAGTCATGAGTGTACAACATGTCCCGGCCCTCTGATAAGGGACTCGGTAGGTGAAATCTGGTATAGCAAAATCATGTATCACATATGCAAACAGCGTGTCCCGGCCCTTGGTTAAGGGACTCGGTAGTGGAATCATGCATGTCGGAATCATATTCCATGTAGTCATAACGTGTCCCGGCCCTCTACTGCGGGTCTCGGTGGATAATCATCTGGTGCCATCCTGGCCGCCATCCCCGTAATATCATAACATAAACATACACAGATAACATGTCCCGGCCTGCTAGTACGAGGGACTCGGTGAATAATGCAGAGGGGTGCGCACGAGATCATAACCTGGCCCTGGGCTCAGTGAAGAGATATATCATAACTTGCACGAACAGAGTAGTGCAGAAACATATGCATGTAGTTCCAGACTCGATAGACAAACCGAACAAAACTGAAACAGTTCAGAAGAGGGGTCAAATCGGAATTATCAGATTATGGTCATAATAGATACGCATACGTGTCATTTGGGATGGTACGACAGATTATTTCAGAACATAGTATTCAGGACCGTTCCAGATATCATAGCACTTCTTATATGGTAGCAGAAAGATAGCTAAGAACTAACTGAGAGTATCAGACAAAACAGACTCAGTTTATGTCTTACCGAAACTATCGGGGATTCTGTGGGCCCACCTCGGACCCAACCATAGTGGCGTACAAACATTGTGGATAATAACCCTTAGGGAGTCACCCGTAATCATCTTGGGGTGTTTTGACTCCATTTATAGAGGTTATGTACATATGGGCAATTTTGCCGAAAAAAAACAAGGAACAATTCAATCTTACTGAATGATTTTGAGCGATTTTCAATCTTAGAGTGAGAGATGTAGAAATGTGATCAAGGCTCGTTTTCAAGCCTGTTACACTCAGAACATGCCTAGGAAAGAAGGGAAAAACTTTACATACCTGGATTGCGCCTTACGCTCGTCAAATCTCAATTCCCGTTTCGTCCAAAAACTGCAAATGGTCATCCTTACCAGTTACTATTCATGCAAGCTAACATTTTAATCTTTAGGTTATACTTGGCTACCGAAATTTCGGCAGCACCTCCCCTATAAATATGATACCCCGAGAATTCAACTTGGCTCAAATGTCAACAACAACAATCCCAACAACAACAACAACAACACCAACAATCACAATAAAGCACAATATAGACTAATTAGTCCTCTTCTCGTCATAATGCCATAACTCTCATTTCGACTTCACACTTCCAAATCAATACCAACATAATTTCATTTATTACTAATCAAGGTCATAATAATACCATTCGGAAACGTATCATAACATTTATACAACATATACACGAGATATACACAAACACGCCAACTTTCCATCAAAGCCATAATTTATCCAATTCTCCTAATCTTTAACATACAAGTTCATAACACATTTCCATCTTCCAAATTCATCAACATAAATCACCATTTGCACCTTAACCACTTCATTTTCTTAATTTCATAATATCATACTAAAACGACATACTTTCCGATAATAACTTAACAACAAATTCTTTAGGTTAGCTTAACTCATTATTCTTCCATCTACTTTACAAAATCATAGCAACACAATTAACATACTAAACAAGATTAATTCATTTTTCCACCATCAACACAACACCACACGGCTACATTCCATATTTCCAATTTCCGTCGAATTCATTCAACTTTCATTTCTAATACAATTTCCACCATCACTACAACTAGAATACAACATAAAAATTCAACTCATTACATCAATACACCAACACACACACACACGGCTCCATACACTTTTCACACACATACAATTCACAACACACAATTTCTTCATACTTCTCATTTATTTCATAAAACCATAACAACATAATCAACATACTAACAAGTTCAACAATTTTTCCTTCATATAACCACTTCCCACGGCCAACACACCAACACACACCACATGTATGCAACACTTCCATAATTCTCATGCACTCTACATATACTACAACACATACATAATTCCTCTAACATAAAAATAAGAATTCTTACCTTTTTCCAATTCCTTTCCACTTGCCAAAAGAAACACTTCCTTGCCAAAACAATTATACCATCTTGTAGAGCACCTTGAGCTTAGCAAGAATATAGGAAGATTATAATTTTTGAACCAAGATTGAAGGGCTAGAAAAATTTTCTTTTCTTTTTTTCTCTCTTCTTTCTCTTAGAGCCGAAAGCTCCCTTCTTTTTTTTTTCTCTTCTTTTCTTTTGATTTTTCTTGAAACTTCTAGGGACTTTGATCACTAAATGTCCCTTTTTAATTACCAAATCATCACATGGATGATTTGCCATGGACTTGGGTCCTCTTGTTGGGCCATAACCGGCCACCCCTCTTTTTGGGCTCCAATTTTTCTTCTTCTTTTTTTGGCCCAATAATTTGGCTACTTTGTGTAATTCATGAAATAAATTTTCAAAATTTCAATTTTTGCCCTTAGTCTTCTTCCGTATTTGCACACCAATATTTTTCATAAACAATAACATATATAAGTTCAGATCCACATGTAACCTTATTCCTTACAAATCATATTTATTTCCAATTTTTCCGAATATGCAAAAATACGGGGTATAACACCAACCTTACCCAAAACCTTTCAACTTAATGAATACAACAACAATGCCAACAATTATTCTAGCAATACTTCGATATCAAATTCAATTCACACAATATTTCGAGCAACTCAAACAAGGCTCCAACTCACCCGAAATTGCCTCCCAACCCGAGAGCTACACCAAACACATTCTTTTCCTCAAAATTCATAACTTACACCATCACCCCACACCTTAACAATACAATTCTCCTAAATACAAAAATTTTATAAAATTCACATAAATTTCCAAATCATCCCATAACCAACATAACATTATTTTAAGTCATTAAACTTACACTTCTCGTTATAGAATCCATAACGACGGCATCTAAAATGTCAAACAACATCAAGTTACCATAACTTTCCAAACCCTATTCCATTCGGCCACAACACAATCCATAGGTTTTCATGAATTTTCATTCTTTTCTACACATTACAACACATTACAACAACACATAATCATGCTAAATACATTAAATTCGCTATTCCTACACATTACACCCAACACACGGCCAAACTTGAACATGCAATACTTCATGAATTTCCATCATTTCCACATTCAATAACATGCACAAACCATTTATAACATATAAAAGAGATGAAACCTTACCTTTTTTTTTCTTCAACTTCCCACTTGGTTTAGGGTTGGTATATGACATCAAAAACTCTTCTACTTGCTTCAACAATTACTCCATGTAGATGAGGACCTTCCATTTGGGGGAAATACTAGAAGAAAATAATTTATTTTGATCAATTTCCATGGCTCCATGTGGCCACCCTTGGCCGAAATCCCCCCTCTCTTCATCCCTTCTTCATTCATTTTTTTCCAAGTCTTCTTTTCTTGTGAGAATATGACTAATGATCATATATATATATATATATATATATATGTGTGTGTGTGAGGGGCACATGCCCTCTATCTCTAGAATTCTCTAGGAAAAGATGACTTATTTTGTCATTTTTTTTTTCATTCTTTTCTCTTGAATTTTCTAACATGGTCAAAGAAGACCAAGTATCTTCATTTGTACACTTTAGCCCCTTCACTTATGAAATGGCCACATGCTCCTTTCTTTATTTTCCTAGAGAATTCTTTCATTTTTCTTGAATTTCTTCCTTTTTTTTTTTTTGCCCTTAACCTTTCTCAATATTTCCATACTACCAATGTTCATAAATAATATTTATAACCAACTTGTGCATTAACATAATTTTCGAAAATGGTCTCGCCCTTAAATTTCGACGACGACTTTGGAATTTCCAAACGTACAATATACGGGCTATAACAAACACGCCACCCAGTAACTGTACGAGTGGGAATTAGCTCATTCTTTGCATTAGGCACCACAGTGATACCTCCTGTCTTTGGTACACATTAAATAGGACTTACCCACTTGCTGTCTGCAATTGGATACACTACTCCAGCATCTAACCACTTTATGATCTCTTTTTTCACGACCTCTTGCATGTTCTGGTTCAATCTCCGCTGATGCTCAACACTTGGCTTGCTGTCCTCCTATAGCTGAATTTTATGCTCACAAATACTAGAAAGAACACCCCGAATGTCTGCTATGGTCTAACCAATAGCACGTTTGTACTCGCGCAAAATCTCCACTAGACGCTTAATTTGTTCCTCAGTCAATAATGCTGAAATAATTACTGGCAATGTCTTGTTCGGACCAAGGAACTCATACCTCAAATGTGATGGGAGCTGCTTGAGAATAGAGGGCTTAGCTGGTGGAGTAGTTCTATTTGCAAGATCAAGATCAAGATTTCTTGGGTGATAAGTGTAAGAACCTCGACCCTCAAGCGCGTTTATAGTTTCCACGTAGCCCTCCATATCACAAGTATCAAAATTTAGCAGAACTGCAGCGAGAGCTTCTCCCAGACTTTCTTCTTCCATTTTATGTTCAACAGCATCATCAATCCCATCAAATGAATCAATAACCGAGATACTCTCATAAGCGCTTGGCAACTTCATCCCCTTGCTTGCTTGGAAAGTTACTTCTTCATCATTCACTCGGAACTTAATTTCATTCTTTTCAGAATCCATAAGCGCTCGTCCCGTAGCAAGGAACGATCTTCCCAAGATAATGGGAATATCTCTATCCACCGCACAATCCAGAATCACGAAATCAGCAAGCAACATGAACTTACGCACTTGTACCAACACATCATCTATGACTCTAATTGGCTTCTTAATAGATCTGTCTGCCATCTGTAGTCCCATAGAAGTCGGTTTAGGGGTCCCTAATCCATATTGTTTGAAAATAGCAAGGGGCATTAAGTTAATACTCACTCTATTATCACACAGAGCATGGGCGAATGCATGAAGCCCAATATTGCACGGAATAGTGAACCACCCTAGGTCTCCTTTCTTCTGAACTGTGGTGGACGCAATAATTAAACTCACTCGATGAGTTAAATTCACTGTCTCATGTTGAAAAGACCTTTTTTTTGTAAGCAGATCTTTCACAAACTTAGCAAATCTGGGCATCTCTTTGACAGCGTCTAAGAATGAAAAATTCACTGTTAACTGCTTCAACTGATCATAGAACTTCTGACACTTAGCATCATCATTCCTCTTTGCCAACCTCTGAGGAAAGGGAGGCTTTGCTTTGTACATCTGAGTCAAAGGGCGAAGAGCCCCTTTTATCGTGTGTTTCCCTGTATCAGCAGCAACTTCTGGAATATCAGCAACTTTTTCTTTACCTTGGACTTCCTCGTCAATCATGGGCACTTCAGAACACACCTCTTCTTCCTCAATTATAGGTTCTAGATCAACCACATTCTTGTCAGCACCTTGAAGTCTTTTACCACTCCTTGTGCTAATAGCAAAAGTACGTTCCACTCCCCCACCATTCTTCAGGTTTGGAATAGTATCACTACGAAGCCCTCCTTTTCCAGCAGGATGTTATTCTCTAGAAAGATCACGCATCTGCTGTTCGAGATTCTGAATAGCTGCTGAATGAGAGACCACCGTCTCTGAAATCCCATATAATGTATTTTCAGTGTTCGTCTGACTTGCCAGCACTTTCTCAAGCATTGACTCCAACCTCAAACTACCTTGATCATTAGATTGCCCTTTTGGTGGAATGTAAGGGTTGGAACTTCTGTTCCCAAAATTACCGTTGTTGTTGTATCTCCCTTGGTTCGGTCCACCATAGTTGTTATTGTAGTTCCCTTGGTTGTTGTTGTAGTTTCCTTGATTATGTGACCCCTGCCCTTGTTGGGGTCTCCAGTATCTCTGAATCGGCCAGGAATGTCCCCCTTTGCTATGTAATCTGCATATTGAACATTCTCAACTTGCGGAGCGGGGCCCTCTTGATACGAACCCTCTGGACTTGGTACATTCTAGGCGGCATGCCTGAGATATCTTCACATACGTTCACCTTCTTTGCTTCTCTCTCGTCAAGCCTTTTTGTCAGTAGAGAGAGACTTGTGGCCAATTGTGCCAATGTTTGCTGCGTTTCCTGGATATCTTTCACAATGTTTTGAATCAACGGTGTTCCAAGTGATAGCCCATCAGAATTACTTAAATGAATGCTTGGCTGTGTGTAGTCAATCGGTTAAGTATATATCAGTAATAGTATCATAGGAATTATTCATGAAACACCCGCTGGCAGCATTATTGGCAATTGCTTGGGTCATAGGATCCAACCCTTATAAACTTCTCCTTCAAAATCTGTTCTGGAAAACCATGGTTTGGGCTCCTATCCAAATATTCTTTGTACCTCTCCCAAGCTTCAAAAATTTGTTCCCCATTATGTTGTCTGAACTCGTAAATCTGATCACGAATTTCAGCTCTTTTACTTGGGGGGTACCACTTTCTGAGAAAAACTTTGATCATCTCTTCCCATGTAGCAATAAAGTTTCGGGGTAGCTTTGTGAACCATTTTCTTGCTTCTCCAGCTAATGAATATTTGAAGACTTTCAGTCGGACTACGTCTTGAGTCACACCCCGTTGGATATGCTGAGAGCACACATCCAGAAAGTTTGTTATATGTTGGTGAGGGTCATCATCGACTGCATTCCGAAAGTATCCCTCTTGTTTGAGCATATGATAGAGGGAATTGTCAAACTTAATAGTAGTAGCAGTCACCCTTGGATGAATGATTGCAGATGCAAAGTCTTCATCTGCTTCTAGTTCATCATAATCAGCAAAAACATTCTCGACTGGAAGTTCATTGTTGGCCATGATCACCTGGTTTACTAGGTGGCGAACGAGGTGTGTTGGAATATGACAGACTTTAAGAAGAGTAAACACTATTTTGTAATTTCAAAACCGTATTCCCCGGCAACGGCGCCAAAATTTGATACGCTCAAATTACACCTATTAATGGTATAACGCGGACATTGTCAAATATAGTAACCCAACAAGGTTGGGGTCGAATCTCACAGAGAATATGGTGTGAAAGGTTTACTAAACGAGTATTACACTAATCTTGTGGTCCTGGTGTATTCCAGAAAAGGGTTTTATAATTGATTTGGTTTGTGGACTAATTTAAAGTGACTGGAAATTTAAAGTTGTAAATATATGGGTAAAAAGAACCAAGGTTGCATCCCCGTCAGATAAAGTGTACGATCATGGGTCTCAATCCTGATATACTTCTAATGGACTATTTGTATGGATGCACTTAACCACTATGTGAATCTAAACTATTTCCCAATAAGAAAACATTATTTCTTTCTATGCTTTTTCCAAAGATAAGAAAGTATGCATGAAGAACGGTTGATTATGCCAAGTAAATTCCTCTTATTCCTAAGTGAATTTATTAAACAAGGTTTAAAGCCCTGAGTTCTTGTTATTTGTTCTTACCTAACCCTAGCTATTTTCCCAAATAAACTAAAGTTTATAGCGTGAGCTAATGTTTGCAACCACTAACTATATGATGAATACGAAGAACAAATAAACCCTAACAATCCATTATGCGTATATCTTTCACGATCCCCAGTCACAACACACCCATCCTTGGGTTCACAACCTTAGTAAAGGTTTTTAGCCACTCATGGCAACAAGAAGACAATATGAGATTGAAGATTGCATAATTGAATTTGTGTAAAAACTTACAAATAAAACTGGAAATTAAACAATTGTAATAGTCTTGAGCACTGTTGTAAGCTACTAAGAACAAATTGTCTCAACACCAATCTCAGAATTTTAGAATTCAAAATATGAAAAGTGATAAGAAAAATATTCAAAACCCTATTGGCTATTTATAGGAGTCAAATCCCTCTTCAATATGGACAACAATCACGTCACCCGCACGGAAAGAGTACGGGACGTACATTGAATTACGTCCCGTTCTTTCAAAGCACGGCCGCTGAATAACTTCAATGTGCGGAAGATGTACGGGCAAACATACGTCCCGTCTTTTGGAGTACGGGACGTATTCTCAGGTCGTTCCTTCCCTCACATGTGTATTGCCTCTCTATTACTTCAGGCCAAAGAAAGGGCAACAAGTACGGCCCGTCTTTATAAGTACGGGACGTACTCTTGAAGACGTACTTCCCTCAAATCTGACAGAGACTTCTGTGTCTTCCTTCAAAGTGCGGGGAACAGTACGGGGTGTACTTTGATGTACGTCCCGTCCTTCTTCGCGTTTTCATCCAATTTGCTAAATTCTCCATCTTTGGACTCCTACAACGCCAAATATCTAAAACACAACAACAACACATTAAATTGACCAAGACTTGCTCAAAAATAAGTAAAACTTATTGCCAAAAGTGTCAAATGTGCCATAAATCCCCGGCACATCAGGACACAAGAACTAGTAAACACAAGTAGGAACAACTACTGAATGGCTACTAGTTAAGAGACACAAGAAAATGGAACGCGAAAATCGGGAAAATAAAAAAAAATTCGGGCCCGGGTAGGTGATAATTTGAAAATGGGGTCTTGAAGCCTCAATTGATCCAATGTATCAATTTGAAATAACAATTTTTTTTTAAAATTCTATACTTTTTTTTTGGTTCCCTACCTAAGGAATAGGGAAACAATCACTTACAATCAAGGCTCAAGAAATTTTGAGAAATAAATTGAGATGAAATGAAAATTTGAAATTGAAAATGTACCTCAAATTTACAGATTGGGTTGTGGGATTACACTATCCGTATATAATTGACGGACTGTAAAAGGTGACCGTAGAATAGGGATAGAAACTCGAAAATTTGGTACCAAATTTATGGACCAAAATCTACGGGCCGTAAACATTTTACGGTCCATATTTTTCCCAACATAAATCACTGACAGAATGTAACTTTTGTGGCCTCCAATTTTACGGACCGTAAAATTTATACAATCCGTATGTGGGATCGTATGGTGGCTTCAGTGATTTCGTATTAAACTCCTTCTCCTCGAAATTTGGGTTGAATTTTCTTGAATCTGATGACGTCTTGGGCCCCACACAACCTAGGACTTGCCCTTTTTGGCCCAACAAACAACTTTCCACTTGTCCTTGGAAAAAACCTTTGGATCAAACCCTCTTCTTTGGTCTTCTTCTCCAATATGAAAATATGAATGTTCTTAAGAACACCAAAAACACCCAAATGCAATCTAGGACCAAATCAACTCGTTTTTGCTCCAATTTTCAGATCTAAGCTCCTTTTCACTTGGAGATCAAAGCCCAATATCCAATTTGCTTCAATTCCAGTTCAATCACCAAACCCACTTTTGAGGTCTTCAAAGCTCAACAATGGTGATTCACTCCAAACTTAACCAAATGAACTCAACTCTTGGATTTATGGGTTTTTGATATCAACAAACTCAAATATAACTTCAAATTCGAGAAACAAAAACAAAATTTTTGGGGTTGTTAGAATATGGATTTTTTTGGGATTTTCTATATATATATATATATATATTGAATTTTCTTTGAACCAAGGATTGAAGAATGTAAGAACACTCTGCTAAACAAGCTCTTGATACCAACTGATAACAAACAACTTAAGGAGAATACAGGATAGATACTTGACCCAATTAGTAATGAACCCTACAGACAAATCTAAGTATATGAAACTTAGACCCTCCTATTGTGAATTCAACCAAAAGAACCAAAGAAATTTGAATCAATTAGAAGACTCAATTGGAAACCACAAATGAGCAATCTAGATGAATTCAATGGATAAGTAAATTCACTTTGCTACAACAAAATCACACTTAGTGTAGGTAACCAAACAAACTATCTATTAACTAAAATCTCTCAATATTTGAGTTCACACAATATTCAAGCTAAGTCTTCCAAATGGATAAAAAGAACTATTTATACTAATGCCTATTACACCAAAAGGCCCTAAAGTGGCTCTGTTGCAAAAATACCCACATAGGTCTTCAATTGCATCCAAAGCCTCATAACTTGCAATTATGACCTCCATTTGTCATTCTAACCCCATAACTTGCAAGTATGACCTCCAATTGCAATCTTAGCCCCATAGTTGCACTTTTATCCATTTTACGCTTCTAGCCACTTTGCAACTCTTCCAATGCAACTCCCAAACATTGTAAATTCGAGAAGTCTTCTCTCCAATCTCCTCCAAGGCTCGCAACTCTTGAAGTTCTCTTGCTTGACTTCTAGTGAACGGCCTTGTGTTTTTGGGGTTCATATCAAGTACGGTGAAAGTTACGATCCGTACAAAATTATACGATTTGATGTACAGACCGTGTTTCTATGGCGGTGGCAGACCTTTGTATATTTATTTCGAATCTGAGTTTATTTCTCTCATTTCTAAATCATCTCCGGACCTAATAACCCTCCCTAAGTGACCCCTAAACCTCTCCCAAGTCCCTAAAACAAGTTCTACATGATTAAACACTAAAACAAACCCCTCCAAAGTATAGGAAGTATAAGAGAGATATTGATGGAAGAAGAAACCTTGAGTTGTGGTTGTTGTTGCTGATCTTGGAGTATACTTTTGAATGAAGTAACTTCGAAAAGGTAAGATTCTCCCCTTTCTTGACATGTTTGATGAAACAAGAGTGTTGGATATATTGTTTAGACGATGAATCTTGGAGATTAGAGTGAAAGACTACATTTATGGTTGATGTTGTATTCATGGGCTGTTTTGAAGTAATTATGGGTATTGTTTTGAATGAAAATCATGGTTAATGACATAAGTTATAAATTCTTGATGTTGTTGTAGGTATATATACATGTATTCATGGATAGATTATTGAAGGGAAAGACATAAACTTGAATTGAGAAAGTAGAACTAAGAACGATACTTGCGGGTTGTTTGGGTTAAGATTGTAGACTCATTTGAGAACTATTTTAATGGATTGTTGCTGATGTTATGAGATTGTTGTTGGCTGAATTTGCTTTTGACAGAAGTCAACATTATAAAGGAGATGTCGTCCAAATTTACATACGACACTTACTAGCTTGAACTTGACCAATGAATACCGTGGTGAATTGATCTTTGCTCTCAATTGTCTTGTTTAGATTGACGAGCTTGAACGACGGAGAATTGGATATTAATTGTACGAGGTGCAGGTATGTTAAGGCTATCACTTCTTTCTCTTTGGTATGAATCTTATGAAAAGAACGAAATGAACGTTATCCATAATGATTCCACTCTTAGAATGTTAGAAAACTTATGTTCTTCGAATTCTCAATAATGTTACTACTCACCGTTGATGATTCTTGATTTGAACTTGTGATCATTGATTCAGTAGAACTAAGATATATTGATGATGTTAGTTCTATAATGATGTTCGGAGGTTACCGACCCTACGTCACTCCGAAAAGCCCAGAAGTTACTCCTATGACCCATTCATGCATTATGTATATATGTATACATTTATTTTACCACACCGAGCTACACTATAGTGGGCCAGGTACGGCACCTACTGTACACACCACTGCAATTGGGTACGGATAACATCGAGTCTGTCATGGCCGGGTATGGATAACATCGAGCCTATATTATATGGTCGGGTACGGTATTATGATATATGTATATGATTTTTGAAATAAAGCATGCATATCATACGCCCTCAGAGGCACTTTCAGATATACAGAGTTATACAGACATATTCAGATATACGGATTGACTCTCATATCTCAGATTCCTTTCATGATTCTTATGTATATGTTTTTTCATGCCTTACATACTCGGTACATTATTCGTACTGACTCCCCTATTGTTTGGGGCTGCGTTTCATGCCCGCAGGTATATTTATTACGTATGCACATATGCATGGGTATGGTGGGGCCTTGTCCCGACCACGTTACGTATGTTTTCCAGTAGAGGCTTGTAAATAGTTACGTATAGTCAGATGATGTCCAGACTTGATGTTTCATATTTTGTCACACAGGTGATTATGATAGCCTTGTTGGCTCGTATAGTATGTCCAGCATATCGATATAGATAAATATTTTAGATTATCTTATACAAGCATGTTTTCTTTATAAGTCTATTGAGTATCATATGATGGCCCTATCGGCCCACCTATGTTCCTATTGATGTCACAGATGTACAGCAGATGGTACTTGAATAATACGGTCATGTGCTCATCATGGCCCTCCAGTTGGGTCGTTACATTTGACAACTTTGACACCGTTCAATATTATTTTGATATTAGGTTGGAAAATTAAAATTTTGATAAAATATACTTTTGTTACCTTGTATAATATTTATCCATTAATAGATAAGTGTGTTCATAAACTTTATTAGCCATATGAATAGATAAGTTTTAATATTGCTTTTATTGAACAGAATATATTATCTTTTTAATGGATGAATTTTCTCTAAAAGGATAACTTTTGTTATACATGTTATATTTGGCCAACACGTGTATTATCAAAAGGTGGTGATTAAGGAACAAATTCTTATATATGTATTTCCACCGTTCTCATAAAATAGAGCAGCAAAAACTTTAATGCAAATTGGCAACCACTTCTAATCCATGGAATTTCAAGATCTACAATTATTTTGGAGATAAGATATATCTATATGGTGAAGTGCACATTTTATTGAACAAAGCTATGTACATACCATCTCTGGAATACTGATACCATATCATATAGGTCCGTAGCAACATATTGGCAGCAAAACTTCATTTTCAAGAGCAAACGTCCTAGCAACGGTTTCCTTTTGTGAAGCACATGTGAAGAGACAAACGTTCCAAACAACTACATTTATTCCATTTCGTTTAAGTTGCTTGTTCTCTTAATTTCGGGATTACTTTGTGTTTCTTGGTGAAGTATCCTAAGATTAAGGTTGTTCTTGTGTGATTGAGGTAAGACTACATCTTTTCTCTATGTTCTTGAGTTATTTTAGTCTTTAGTCAACTTGTTAGATAAAGAAATTGTGGAAGAGAAGTTAGGATACATGCTAGAGCTCTCGTTAATTTTGTGGACTGATTTGGAATATGATCTTTAGTCATTGTGGCTGGATTTTCTAAAATATAAATAGGGACTGATGTTGTCCTTCTTGAGATATTGAAGGAAGGAAGTGTATAAAGTATCATATACGAAGCATATATTGGGCTGCCTTGGTGTATAATCTTGTATATTGATGGTTTGAGTTTAGAAAGGATTCAAAGAAGTTATTGTTGTTGTTGTTGGCAGTTAGTTGAGTTGTAGTTGCTAAAGGATAGGGGAAATTGTCACGACCCAACCCCGTAGGCCGTGACTAGTGCCCGATCTGGGCACTCAAACACATTCTAGTATATAGCAGAAGCCGACAAGGCTTTATTTCCAATTTAGATAATTTCCAGAAAACTTTTGGCAGAGTTTCCTTTGTTTTACGGACTATCCCATATACCCTGCACGCAGAAAATACCAACAAAGGCCACACAGGGCCAACAGAGTAACATTTAAATATATGCGGACCGGCCGCCGCGGCGAATGGGATCGCCCAAACACAACATATACACCCAGCTGTACAGAAAGATCCCAACCCACAAACATGTCTACAGACCTCTAAACGGAGCAACAGAATCATATGGCGGGACAGGGCCCCGCCGTACCCATGAGCGAGAATATACACATATAGAAGTGACAGAGTGTACCAAAAGATGGCTCTGAATAAAAGAGCGCTCCAAATGGCGGAAAAGATATCCTAGACAAACGGATCGGCAAACCTGTCGTCAGTACCTGCGCGGCATGAAAACGCAGCCCCCGAGGAAAGGGGGTCAGTACGAAATATGTACTGAATATGTAAAGCCTGAGTTGCAGAAACAAAATCATAACAGGTATAGAACGTACAGAAAGTAAACAGAAAATACAAAGTATCAGATATATATTTTCAAAACATGCGGAGTGTGTACAGAAACATATGTCATATCAAATTCGGCCCCTGCCAAGGGACTCGGCAGACAGAACGTGGCCACCCTCCCGACGCTGGTGCCACAACACAGAAGAATCAGAATAGGGGCATAACCCCGTAACATAATATGTCATATCAGATGGCCATAGTAAATCATATCAGAACAAGCGTACATGGCACAGCATACTCCACAAACCCATGTACGCGTATACCTGCCCCCTCACATCGAGGCACGGCGAACAATGCAAAGGATCACGCTTGACAACATATCCTGGCCCGGGCTCAGTGTGGGAAACATTGGGGCATCCATGAATGGAGTAGTGAGAGACTAATGCAATCAAAATATCATAAATGTTTCCATAGACTCGATGAGGCATATCAAAGACAAACTGATCCAATGAAATCGAAAGAGATCATAGTAAATGAGTTTCGAGTATCAAAACAGTTTATCAGACTTAATGGAATATTTGAAACAACATTTGTTAGGAAATTAGAATGGTAGTCAAAACATTTCTTTCAAAAACCGCTCGAAAGTAAGACTAGAGTACAATACGGGCAAAACCGGGAATAGTGGGCCCACCTCGGGACAAGCAAGGCGGTGGGCTCAAATTACATATTTTAAGCTTATGGGATCACCTACAAAGGTTCTACGGACGTTCTATAGCTTTCCAAGTAGTTTAGGGGAAAGTTCGCATAATTTTCAAGAAAGCATACCAAAAAGAGTTTAATCTTATTGAAAGAAAAAGTGATATTTTCACTTACGGATTTCCGATGGGCAGAAAGTCTTTCGAGGCCCGAATCCGGTTCTAATACACTTAGGCATGCCAAAAGAAGGATCGGGTAGCTTTACATACCTTTTGAGCTTTTTAAGCCTATCCAAGCTCACTCTCCGTTTCGTCGAAAATCTGCAAATGGTCACATTTACCAATTGTAAGTTATAGATGCTACGAATTCAATTCAACTCATATTTGTCTACCGAAATTTCGGCAGCACTTCCCCTATACATATAGCACCCCCGAGAATTCAACTCGGCTCAGAATCATCAACAACAACCCAAACAACAACATCAACATCAACAACGAACATCAAAAACATAATATGGCACAACTAGTTCTACTTGCCGACAATTGCCATAACCTTCTCTCCAACCCAAACTTTCAAACTAATATCAATGATTTCACATTCATTATCAATCAAGATTATCACAGTATATATTTAGAAACATTTCATATCATTTCCTCAAGTTATACACTCGATATACATAATATACAACTTTTCGTCAAAGTCATAACTTGTGCAAAACATCAAACCTTTGGCATACAACTTCATAACATGCTTCCAACTTTTAAACCCATCAATGATCATCACAATTACACACTAAACAACTTAATTCATTTCTATCCCAAGCCAAACACACCCTACGGCCATATGCCTATTTTATCAATATCAATTAAATTCATCCAACTCTCAATTCCCATATGCATTTCATCACAATCACAACTAGAATATAACATGAATTCAACACATTATAACCACACCATACACACATGCCCACGGCTACAAGCCATATTCCAAACTCACTTTGCAAACTTCCACTTTTCCATACAATCAACACATTTCTATATACTACAACACAAACAAGCCTTCATAACACAAAGATAAGGGAGAAATTCTTACCTTTTTCTCCGAACTTCAACTTGCCGCAAACGTTGTTCCCTCACTTAACTAATTATACCGCGTTGGAGAGCGTCCTGAGCTTACTACGAATACAAGAAGAACAAGATTTTAAGAAGAAGATTGAAGGACTTAGAAATTATTATTTTTTCTCCTAAGGGTTTCGGCCGAGAGCCTCCTTTTGGGGTGTTCTTCAATTTTTTTTTGTTTCTTGAATTTTCA
This sequence comes from Lycium barbarum, assembly GCF_019175385.1. Lineage (NCBI taxonomy): Eukaryota > Viridiplantae > Streptophyta > Magnoliopsida > Solanales > Solanaceae > Lycium > Lycium barbarum. The sequence goes on from NC_083346.1 coordinate 66,649,397, forward strand.
TGAAGTTAGCTCTTATCTTTAAGTTGATCACATGACTTAGTCACATGACCAACTTCATGGGTTTGGGCCAAGGCATGTTGGCCGGCCACCCCATGATTTTTGGGCCTCATTATTCTCTTCAATTTTCTTGGCCCAATGGATTTAAGTCCTTGTTTTACAAATCCCGAAACTAATTTTCAAAATTCCAAATTTTCCCTTAGACTTCCTCGGCACTTCCACATTAATATTCTTTCACAACCAACTCATGTGCTAGATGTAACCAATTATAACCTTATTTTATACAAGTCAAGATTATTTCTAATTTTCCAAATGTGCGAAAACACGGGATATAACAGAAATACTGTCTGATTCACTTTAGAACCGAATAATCATTTGATATACGTGATATACTAGTGTCGTCTAAGTTCGTATATACATTCCTTTGTTATAGGATTGACGTGCTAGTTATGATGAGTTCGTTGTTGGATTGTATTTGGTGACTCGAGGTATGTAATGGCTATCCTTTCGTTTCTTGTATGATCCGTAGATAATAAGCGTTTATCGAATCTTAAAGAAAAAGGATTACTATTTAGAGTTGTCACAGAGGTGTAACGATTCTAGATGTGATATTGTACCTTCCGAGGAATTTATATCTGCTCCTTAGTTCATTGTTAATATGTCACGACCCAACCGGAGGGCCGCGACGAGCACCCGGTGCTATCCCACCCTGGCACCCCTTATCATACATTTACATCTAGGTGAGCCACATAGCTAGATCATACTTTCTATCCATCAATCATACTATTTCCATAGGGCAACAATATATATATATATATATATATATATATATATATATATATATATATATATATATATATATATATATATATATATATATATTTTGTTATATCCCGTATTTTGCACATTTGGATAAATTGAAATAATTGTGACTAGTAAGAGATAAGGCAATATTTTGATTTTATTTAATATATAAGTGTTCGTGAAAAATATTGATGCGGAAATATTGAGGAAGGCTAAGGGAAAAATTGGAAATTTGGAAAATAGTTTCATGAACTACAAAATATTAGTCATAAGTAATTGGGCTTGGAAAATCAAAAAAAAAAAAAAAAAGAGGCCCAAAGGGGGCCGGCCATAGGGGGATGGGCCAAGGCCCTTGTAGAAGCCAAATTAAGTAATAAAAGAGAGGGCCTATTATTTTGTCATCACATAGAGAGAGAGAGAGAGAGAGAGAGAGAGAGAGAGAGAGAGAGAGAGAGAGAGAGAGAGAGAGAGAGAAGGGTTCGGCTAGAGGAGAAAAAGAAAGAAAAAAATTGAAGCCATCAATCTTTGATCCAAAAATTATATTTTTCTAGTATTCTTGCTAATTCAAGGGTCCTCTTCAACATGGTACAATTATTAGAGCAAGAAAACTACTTTTGTGGCAAGTTCAAAATTCTAGTCAAGTGGAAATTTAAGGAAAAAGGTAAGAATTCATATTCTTTTATATGTTATGGAAGGTTTATATATGTTGTAGTAAGTAGAATTGAATGAAAATCATGGAAATGATGTGTGTTGTGTGTGGCTGTGTGGGTGTGTGTGTTGAATGGTGGTCGTGTGGTTGTTGAATGGTGGAGGAGAGGTGAATTAATTTTATTTAGCTTGTTAGTTGTGTTGTTGTGGCCTTTATGATGTAAATGAAGGTTTAATGGTTCAGGTTGGCATGGAAATTGGTTGTAGGTTGTTGTAGGAAATTATGTGATTTTAGTATGATTTTATGTAGTTGTGAGAATGAAGTTGCTAAAGTATGAATTTATGTTGTAGTTTATGAATTTGAAAGAAGGAAATGTGTTGTTATAGCTTTTGTTGCATTTGTGGAGTTTCGGGTGGAATATAGTTGGTTGGATAGTTTTGAATGTTGTTCGGGTTACTAATGTTAAAATATGTTCCAAATTGATTGTTGGTATTGTTGAAATGATTGTTGGTATGGTTGTTGATAAATTTGGCCGAGTTGAATTCTCGGGGTTGTTGTATTTACAGGGGAGATGCTGCCAAAATTTTTGTAGACAAGTACTAGTTAGAATTGAAGTTCTAAGTACTTGTAGCTAACGTTTGGTAATTAATGATGTCATTGTAGATCTTGGGGAGCCCGAGACTTGAGTTGCAATTATCTTAGGAGGCGAGCGAGGTATGTAAGGCTTAACCTTTTCTTCTTTGGCATGATCCTTATGAAATAAATATATGACGCATATGAACGATTTCAGAAAGATTCTTATTCTTAGAGCCACTAGGATGGCTAACGTTCTTGATTTCTCATAAGCTGTTCTGTATGGTTTTGATATGTATCCATGATGTCCGATGACATGTATCTATGATGTCCGGAGTTTGGCCAATATGTTTCCGAATAGCATTTGAGAAACAAATGATATGACTATAGTTTTGACCTTCCAAATGTTAACACATTCGATTGCTCCATTGAGCCTTTGATATGTTTCGATACGTACATAAGACTCCAAAAGTTCTATTTGATTTGATCCATAACAATATCCAAAAGATTTTTGACATGATTATGGCTTTGATTTTCCATAAATGGCTTCTGAAACGCTTATAGAACGTTATGTACTTCAAACATTCGTAACTTTCTCATACTAGGTCGGATCGACCCGAAACTTGTTTCTGAGCCTTCAGGGGTCGGTAAGTATGTATATCCATTAAGTCTTAATTTATGTGCATGTGGTTTCTCACTACTCTGCTCGTGCATACTACTATGACATCGTTCGCCGGGTACCGGGCCGGTTTTGTCGTCGTGCGCACTATGTTATATTCGGCAGTATGATGTGTTACGGTTCGCCGAGCCACTTATTAAAGGGCCGGGTACCGCCTATATATGATGTTATGATGTGTTATGGCGTATGATATGTTATGATGTTACGATATGTGTCGGGGTTGTACGGAGATTTGAAACCTTCTGGAGTATGATGTGTTGTGGCGCCAGCGTCGGAGTGGCGACCACGTTCCTGAGCCATATGCATGATTTTTTTTATTTGCATTATCTATGTTTTCAGAACAAGCTTTGATATACTGATTCTGTAATCATTTTCCATACTCCTTATTTCAGTTATGATTTGGATTAGTATATTTCATGCTTTATATACTCAGTACCTATTTCGTACTGACCCCCTTTCTTCGGGGGCTGCGTTTCATGCCCGCAGGTGCAGACGTTCGTTCTGGTGACCCGCCAGTGTAGGATACCTATTCTGCTACTTTGGAGCGCTCCCTTTAATCCGGAGCCCATATTTTTTGTACATATCTTTGTTGTACATGTAAGTATATATATGACTATTTGGGGTACGGCGGGGCCTTGTCCCGTCATATGTTTCTATTGTGGTTTGTAGAGGCCTATAGACTTATATGTCGGTCATGGGTCATTATTGTTCGTTTATGTCTGTGATCGGTGTCTTAAGCGGTTCGTTTGCTGTGATGGCCGAAACGGCCCATATGTGTGTGTCTGGACGTATATATTTTAGGCGATGTGTTTTCCGCTAGCCTCGCCGGCTTCTGTATGATATTTTGCTATATATGACCGCTTAAGACGACATCTGATTTCAATATCTGCATAACTTAATGTATGTTGAATACGGATAAGTCATTGATATATCGATTTGGTAAGTGAGTGTGTATGGGTGTCCAGCTAGGGCACTAGTCACGGCCCACGGGCTTGGGTCGTCACATATATATATATATATATATATATATATATATATATATATATATATCACCCTTAATAACAATGCCCATAGCAATGTGCAAAAGCCGACGAGGCTAGATAAATGACATCTAAAATATAGGCCGACAAGGCCAATCACATCTAACCATATACACATGTCTACGAGCCTCTAAGGAGAGTACGTCATATCATATAGGCAGGACAGGACCCCGCTATGCCCATAAATTTGTACACAAAAGAATCAATACCAAAAGTTGCAGCTCCGAATGAAACGGAGCTCCGTAGTCCCTGAGTAATAAAGCTATGGATCAAGTCTGTCTCCCTGGCCACCTGCGGGCATGACGCAGCGTCCACAAACAAAAGGACGTCAGTACGAAGAATGTACTGAGTATGTAAAGCATGATCAATATCATTATGAAAGCATAATAGACAACATAGAAATAGCATAGGATGAGAGATAGTAGTATCATCGTCGTAAGCACTTACTTTCTTCTCATAGGGACTTTCCATTTCTAACGCGTAATTGTGTACATACATCCATATCCGTATCCGTACTCATGTCTGTGCTCATTTACATTTCGTATCCATAGTCATATTCATATACATATTCTTATTCGTATTCGTATCATATTCGTATTCATACTCATATCTATATCATATACATATCCATATAATATACATAGCATTTATATAGCATACCCGACCACGAAGGTTCGGTGTTTCACGTACCCAACCATGGCTAGGCTCAGTTATCATACATACCTGGCCAACCAAGGCTTAGGGTTACACATACCTGGCCCTACCAAGGCTTCAGGGTTATCCGTACCCAACTACAGAGGTGCGCGCGTGTTACATAAATATATATATATATATATATATATTCTAGCCGGCCTTATAAGCTCGGGGTTCCATAATAGTCATACATAGACTCATATACATAATAGCTCATAAGCATCTTTAGCATCCTTACTATTATCATCGTCATCATTATCGTTATCCCTATTATCGTCGTCATCATTATCGTTATCACTATTATCGTCGTTCATTACATCATCTTTAAAGGCTTACTCGTCATATGAGGAATCTAGTACAATCGTAACATATCGGGAATCATGAGCTTAGTACAAACCGTATAACTCATCTTTTCACTGATCTTGTTCTTGTCACTTGGTTTGATCTCCAATCCTTATGGAACCTTCTTGACACTTTTTTATCACCTCATTAACAATCTAAGGGACGTTATAATTCTTCTACAAGATGCTATTTAATAATCATTAACTTGTTACTCGTAAATCCTTTTCGATACATAACATATACCTTGCTTTTCCTCGGCAGCTTTCTTCCCTTATCTCGAATGTCTTTGAAATCATAATTAGGGGCATCAAATGTCATCTCTCACTTATCGATATACTGTATACTTCGTTAGTCTATTCAACGGAAAATTTTCCGAGGTGTAACATAAAAGAAGAGTCAGAAAGCGACATGTTGACATCTCCATATATTTCAGTTTACACATGTTATATAGCATGATATATACACATATATTTTTCTTTGCCTGGCCAACGGGTCAGTGAGACAGATTTTCCTGGCTTTATGGTCAGTGACAATTTATAAAGTAAGGGCTTAATGAACTTCTTAAAGTGAGATTATTGACTTGGAGCTTGTTTTATAGCTGTATAGCCTCTCTAGTGTTGTGTTATATTTTCGAGAGACTTTTTTCAGCTTCTTGTGTTCATGATCCAAGAGAAAGGTATAAAGAGACATGTTGTCATCTTCACATATCTCAGTTCATACTTGACATGTTTCCAATCAGAAAGGACTAGCAAAAATATTTATTTTCCAAAAGAATTCCACTTCCATTTCTTTAGAATTATATTGTTATTATCTGATTTGTCCCTTGTCGGGAGTACTTTCAGTGTTAGGTCTCGTGGTTGTGTAATAGAATTATAATAGTTTTGTATAGATGTTGTTGATAGCATGTTGGGTTGTTATAAGAGAACGGCACCAAACATGTACGACCGAGTAGACAGAGCACCGAGCCTTTGACGACCGAGTAGAGCTTGCACTAAGCCATCTATGGTCGGGTAGAGATTGCACCGAGTCATCTATGGCCGGGTAGAGATGCACCGAGCCATGCATAGCCCGATAGTTAGCACTAAGCCTTAGATATGGACGGGTAGACTCGATAGAACAGTATACTTGTGAGTTGAGTAAAGGCAGATATATGTACTTCTTAGGTTTCTCTAATCCTTGTTTATTTCAGCAGATTTATGTATTTCAGATTCAGTTGTATTCCAGTTTCAGTTATCTATTGCTTTACATACTTGGTACATTTTTTCGTACTAATGTCCCTTTTGTTGGGGATGTTGCATTCATGCCTGTAGGTACATATAGATAGACTGACATACTTCCCCAGTAGACAAGACCCGATATCAGCTAATTAGTGAGCTCCCTTTGTTCGGAGTTGACAAGTCTTTTGGAGTCTTTCTTATGATCCTACAGACTTGATGGGTAGGTCGGGGCCCTGTCCCATCCATGATACACTTGTTTACTCATTAGAGGCTTGTAGACGAGTCCTGTATAAGGTGTGCCAGTGTGATAGCCTTGCCGGCCTGTATATATACTGTTACACCCCGTGGTTTTGTATGTTGAGATTTGAGCTACCTTTCACGAGGTATATGAGATTATATGTGTTTATCTTATGGTTATGAGGGTTTAAGTTCATATAATAAGTTATGAAAGGGTTGAAGGGCAAGTGAACCAAAGAAATTAAGTTTATTGGAATTTTGGAGAAAATGTGAAGGGCAATTTTGGCCCAAATTGGAGGAAGAGTATCTTTTAGTATATGTGAAATTTTAAAGCAAAGCAAAAGCCCAAAGTGAAGTTCATGAAGTGCAGTTTCCAACACAACAAATCGCTCATCGATACGGCACCGAAGTAAAGAGATATGAACGTTACAAGTCTGGCTGGTAGGGCAGGAAACTGCTCTGCGCGGACGCCAGGAGGTGACGCGAACGCGCAGAAGGGTGACAAGGCAACCCAGCGCCAACGCGCTGAGTACTTTCTAGGTCGGTACAAACCGACTCTAACCAAGTATAAAAGAGGGCTTACCCCCTTATTTTCAAACCAAACACCCCCAAAAAACTCCCAAATATTCTGGAACTTTCCCTCAACTTTCGTCCATTAAATTTTAATTAAGTGAAATCTCCCGATCTTGGTCCGGACAACATATAATTGTGATTATACTATCATATTGCGGTGAAACTTGGCTTGGATTCAAGGTGGTAATTGAAGATATTGTAATTCTAGCGGGTGAAAGGTATGAATCTTTCTTTATTAATATTGAATTAAGCTTATTTACGGAGGAAAAGCTATTAAATGATTGTGTAATGGATTTATAGGTTGAGAAATTAGATAAAACACAGTGTGGGATGTTTATGAAATATATTGGTATTGATTATATTGTTGTTGATGTTGGTATTGTTGTTGTTGTTATTGTTGTTGGTTGCTAGATGGTGATTTCGAGATAAGCATATAAACAGGAGAGATGCTGCCTGAATTTCGACAGATTTTAAATGGATTTAAATTGAAGGCTTAAGACAAGTGTATGATGGTGAGCCTAACAATAATAGTGTGAATGGTTTTATATGTAGATTACGAGACTACGAACAATTGTAAATAGATTGCAAGATAGGAGGTAGGCTGGAAAGTCAAGAAGTGAGTTTCCAGGTATGTTAAGGCTAAACCCTTTCTTTCTAAAGGCATGCTTCCTTTCTTATGAACCTATACATGTTTTCCATAATGTCATTGTTCCCAAAAGCTAGAGATTCATGATTCTTAGAGTTCTTATGATGCTAAAGATATGTTTTATGATGAAAATGTTGATGATAATGATCCTATTTCTAGAAATTCCAAGGTTTATGGTTTTAATGCTATCATGAGATTGTTAGGTATATTTCATGATTTCCTTGATTTTACTCATTGTTGTTGATCTCACCTCATGATAATTGTTCCTTCGGGGTGAGATATAGCGATGATGATTGTTCTATAATATAAATCGAAGGTTACCGACCTTACGTCACTCCGATAGAGTCGTAGCTTTTATTTGGGCTCTCATGCATGTTATTTATATATTATATAATACATGTACGTATGGGGATATGGGAAAAAGGGCAGGCATTATATACGCATAATCACCTGATCAGCTGGATATCGTCCCGGATGCGGGATGCCCGGACGTGGGGATATATGGGATAAATGGATCAGGCCGTTCATTCCGCGGAAATATAATATATTTATGGATCGGGCCGTTCGTTCTGTGACAATATAATCTATTTATGGATCGGGCTGCACGTTCCGCAGCATTACGATTTTGTGTATATATGTATGAGAAATGTTTTTCTAAGAAAAAGCCAAGCATGCATGATATTCGCCTTACGAGGCAATTAGACGTACATGTTATCTCTTTATCTCTTATTATGCTTCATATCTTTTGTTATGTCGTTATTCATTCCTTACCTACTCAGTACATTGTTCGCACTGATGTCCTTTCTTGTGGACGCTGCGTTCATGCCCGCAGGTATAGACAGACGAGACGAGGACCCTCCACAATAGGCTGCCTCCAGGTACTAGTCTTGATTGGCGGGCTCCACTTCTTCCTGGAGCATTGTCGATTCTGGGTTTGTATATGTATTTTGTATTAAGGGCATGTCAGGGGCCCTGCCCCGACTTCTGTACACTCATACGCATAATATTACGTTCGCCTTTACTCTTTTTTTTTGTCTTATGTTGCCATTTGAGAAATAAAAGATACGAGTTACAGCTTGGTTCGCTCGGTCCCCGTAGGGCGCCGGGTGCCAATCACGCCTTACCTAGCTTGGGGCATGACATATACCTATTTGGGTACTGTTCGATTTGTACGATCATAGCAGCCTCATCGGCTTGCTCAGTTATGTATCTATGTTTTGGGTGTGTGTGCCGAGTCCAGACTAGATAGTCAGTGTTTATGTTTACCCAGATTGTGGCCTTACCGGTCGGCTGGTATTATCCGTGTGCAGGTAGGCCTTATCGGCCTAAGTTAAGGGTTGCCTCTCTAGAGTTACAGATTTTAGAATGGTTTTCTCGGGCCGAGTGTGGCAATGGATGCCGGCCACGCCTCTCCAAATTTGGGGCGTGACACTTACCCCCAAATACTACTTTTTGTTCAAATATTAAAAAATTTATATCCAAATAACTACTTCTAGTTTCACTTTAAAGTTTGTTTTGTTTTCAAACAAACTCATGAAATAGTTTTATAATTTTTGTCAAAAAATATATTTCCAACCTTTTCTGAAATCGAAAGCAGGAAACACTTTGTCCATTTTTCCCTTCCTTAGGGAAGTTTCCAATTAAGTGTGGTCTTTCGGGGCTTTTAATTAAAGGTGACAAAAACGTTTGAAAATTGAGTTGGGATGACTCTATTTATTTTAGTTGAGTGATAAACTTTGGATTATTAGGGAGTTTTGACTTGCCCCAAAGTTATATTTTTAACACTTTGACCCTAAGCTTTGTTTTTTATACTTTTCCTCCAAGTTTTATTTTTAACACTTTGACCCAACCCATATAAACCCTACAGAGCCAAAAAAAACGCGCCAATTTTTCTATTTGCCTACGTCGTTTCCACAATTTTTGGCTCTTCTTTTTTGCTTCGTTTCTTCTTCTTCTTCTTCTTCTTCTTCTTCTTCTTCTTCTTCTTCTTCTTCCGCCATTGTTGCTCAAGAAAGAAAAAAACAAGACCACCCGATTTTGCAATTTTTTTACTGGATTTCATTCGTGTAGCACTGGAATTACTTAATAAGTGTTTTCCTTCTCATTCCATTGTTCTGCTTTCTTCTTCTTCTTCTTCTTCTTCTTCTTCTTCTTCTTCTTCTTCTTCTACTTCTTCTTCTTCTTCTTCATCCGCCATTGTTGCTCAAGAAAGAAAAAACGTGACCACCCGATTTTGCAATTTTTTGACTAGATTTTGTTCGTGTAGCACTGGGAATTACTTCATAAGTGTTTTCCGCTCATTTGGTAAGTAAAACAATGTTGTTTTATTTCAATTTTTCATCTGGGTATAAATGTACTGATTTTCCAACAACTTACAGTAGATGTTGTAGTTGTTACAAAAAATAATGTGGTTGTTGCAACTTCTACAACAGATTATGTAGTTGTTGTAATTATTGTATAAATAACTTGCAACAACTGAGTGAGTTGTTGCAACAAGTATTCCACTTGTTGCAACAACTCAATGATCTGTTGGAGTCAGCTTCAGTTTTTGGCTGAAACAAAACCCAAAAAACTGAAGCTGCTTCCAACTGATTTTTATCTTGCTGCAACAAGTGGACTACTTATTGCAACAGGTAATACACCTATTGCAACAACTCACTAATCTGTTGGACATCTTCAACAGTCTGAAACAGAACCCAAAAAACTAAAGCTGCTTCCAACAGATTATTGACTTGTCTACTTGTTGCAACAGGTAATACACCGATTGTAACAACTTACTAATCTGTTGGACATCTTCAACAGTCTGAAACAGTACCCTAAAAAAACTGAACCTAACTCCAACAGATTAGTGACTTGTTGCAACAAGTTTATTACCTGTTGCAACAATCAGTCCACTTGTTCCAATAAGTCAATAATCTGATGGAACAACTCATGCAGCTATTTCATTTTGTTATAGTTTGGTATGTACTCTCATGACCAATTTTTTGTTAAACAAAATATCTTCAGGTACCTCGAACACCACTAATGGGGGACTCAATAACAATAGGGGTTGATTGCTATGGTGAATGGATCGAGAAGAACAATCGATATACTTGGCGATGGAAGGGTAGTGACACGTTAGAGACGATAGCAATGATTGTCCAAAGAGATGTTGTGTTTGATGATTTTGTGAACCTAATCATCACCTATTGTGAATTAACTTGTGAACCAAAAGATCTCGCCATCACTTACATGCACAGCTCTTTTGAAAATCAGAGGGTCTTGCCATTTAAGATAACTGATCAGGTTCGTTTGCGTGCTTATTTGAATGATGTAGCTAGGCCCATTTTAAGGGTATACGTTATTGGAAGCCCGGTAGAGAACCACAATTTATCTCAAGACCAACAAGATGTGTTAAATAATGAATTAGATGGGGTGGATGTGGATACCCCAATTAATGGAAGTGGGGCTGACCAATTTCCTATACCCAAAGTTGCGAGCAATACAATGGGCACTACACAATCAATACAGTCTAGCCATGTTCAAGATGATGAAACAGGTTTTTATAAAGGAATATCATTCAAGAACAAGGAAGCACTAGCAACTTCGTTGAAACTTGCTTGCTTGAAGAAAGATTTTAGAATCAAGAAGGTGATTAATTCGCGTACTGTGTATTGCTTCATATGTGTACATTCGGAGTGCAAGTGATGGCTGAGGGCTGTGACGCTTTTAAGTTCTGACAGATTTTGTATCAGAACCTACATAAAGAATCACACATGCTGTTCTGAGCACATTACGAGCCATAATCCAGACGCTACAGCGAAAGTCATTGGTGAATACTTTAAAGATAAGTTTCCTTATGGTAAAGGCCTATCTACAAAAGATATGAGTCAATCAATCCGTACAGATTTGGGTTGTAACGTAAGTTATTGGAAGGTCTGGAAAGGCGTAGAGATCGCAAAGTCTTTGACAAGGGGGACACATGAGCATGGGTATGCGGTGCTTGATGTGTACCGCTATATGCTTCGTCCTGCAAATCCAGGAAGTAAGACGGCATTGAAGGTTGATGAAAATGGGAAGTTCAAGTACTATTTTGTAGCCTATAAGGCTTGGATGCTTGGTTTTGCGCAAATGTACCTTGAGGAGCAAGTATGAAGGAGTGTTATTGTCAGCAGTCGTACAAGATGCGAAGAATCATATTTTTCTAGTGGCATTTTGTGTAGTGGACAAGGAGTGTGATGCTTCATACAAACATTTTTTTGAACAAATGAGAAGTTATATAGAGGTACCCCTGAGTTGTGCATAATTTCTGATAGACATCCAAGTATCAAAAAGGCAGTTTCAATTGTCTTCCCTACATGTCATTATGGTTTTTGCATGAGGAACCTAGGGGAAAATCTGAGAACCACCTTTCACAATGGAGCGTTCGTATCTCAATTTTATAAAGCAGCAAAAACGTACAATATTGATGTTTTCAATGACCATTTCAATCAAATCAGAGATTTGCTTCCTGGGGCCACCGAACATCTTGAACGTGCTGCATTCCACAGATGGAGCAGGGCATTTTGCCCCGGAAATAGGTATTCGCACATTTCTGTTTCCAACAAGTAACATATCTACTGCAACTAATAGGTAACTTGTTACAACAGATATTGTACTTGTTATGAATTTTCCAATAGCTGAGCCATCTGTTCCAACACTAATATGTTTGTTTTGTCAGGTATAATTTTATGACGACAAACGCTGCTGAGTCGGTGAACTCAATGTTCAATGTTGAAAGAGAGTTTCCCATTACTGCTCGATTTGATTCCATAAACAGGAGGTTTAGTGAGAAATTTCATGAGAGGCGTATGGAGTTCATCGACTCATCAACCATCTTTGTTCCCTCAATGGAAAAAAAATATCAAAATTTGTCAACTTGGTAATAAGTTATTGGCCCATCAAATTGCCAACTACAAGTTAAGCGTTATCAGCCACTGTTCAGTTGCAACAGTCGATCTGCAAAGAAGATCTTATACTTGTAGAGTATTTTACCTGGACAAAATACCTTGCCCACATACTATGGTAGCGCTTTGAGTCCAACATGGTGAAGACTTTAGAAGGCAAATTTATGACTACTCATGTTACATCCCGTGTTTTCATGCGTGGGAAAGCTTGCGAGTTAAATGACATTAGTAATGGAAAAGAGGCAATCCCCAAGCTTATAGGCGGTTAGAGTGATGGTACGGATGTATCGTAAGGATTAGAAGTTAAACAAATTGAAGAAAATAAGTTTCGTCGAGGTTCGAAATTTATTTGAATGAAATACGGTCCAAGATATATATCCCGTATTTTTGTCACGACCCAGCTAGGGGCCGCGACAGGTACCCGGGGCTAACCACCGAGCACCGCTCGTTCCACTACTCATCATGCTCATTAACTACTCTTTTATCGATTTTATACTCAAATCATAAGAAAGTCATGTTTCATTTGTAAACATAAATAGTTTCATATATATATAAGCCCTTTAGGCTATCAGAATAATATATACAATTATACGATAGTGACCTTATCCGACCACATAACCCACATTGTGTATCTACGAGCTTCTACTGATGTACAAGACGCATAGACGGGACAGGACCCCGTCGAGCCCAACATATACAAATATACACAAAAGAATAATCAAGCACCTCCGGAACAAAGGAGTGCTTTCAATCGACTAACAGCTCCTACGAGTCTGGCTCAAGCTCGCCTCCCTGTCTACCTGTGGGCATGAACACAGCGTCCTAAGAAAACGGCCGTCAGTACGAATATTGTACTGAGTATGTAAGGCAAGAATGAAATAAATATAATAGGAGGACCGTGAGCCATAAGAGAAAGATATAACCTGCAAGAATGTCATAGGCAAATACATCTCGTACATATATCATATTTTACACAACCATAGTACATATGTCATCACACCACATATCTCGTCACATCACAATCCTCATCATTAACCCGCGTCCGGGTAACCATCATATGCCGCCCACTAGTGGTGATCATGCCCGGCCCTCTAGGCTCGGTGTTAACATCGCAGCCCGCCTTAGCGGTGACATGCCCGACCATCTAGGCTCGATGGAACCATATGCAGCCCGCCTTAGCGGTGTCATGCCCGGCCATTCTGGCGCGATGGAATCTCACCATCACATAATCAATCATTACCCATCACTATTGCACATTTCAGGAATGTATCACGATCTTATCATAGCTTGGCATTTTCATACATAACATAGGCATATTATAAGCTAGCATCATTAAACATCTTATAGACATATCATGATGTAGCATTATTTCACATTTAGCATTAGGAGCATACATTAGACATTTGAAGACAACCATGGCTATGTCGGGGTGACGTAAGATCGTAAATCCCCAATTATATTATGAACATTTATGAGTACTTTGCCTCACCTTGAAGGAAATAGTGCATAAGGTGAATGTTAGCAATAATGACATCATCAGCGTTATGGGATCATCATATCATGAACTATCGAATCTCTATACTTTAACTTATTATCATCATTATCATACTCGTATGTAATTTGGTATATTTAAGGACTCATAAGTTCCATCATATAGGAGGGTCATAGAAAGCTTGAAATATTCATGCCTTTGAAGGAAGGGATAAGCCTTACATACCTTTGATGTTTAACTAAGCTATCGCTTGCGTGTTCTCCTTTCATGCACACATTCTACCTTCAAGAGAATTTATATCGTCATTAGCTAAGCAATTATAAGAACGGGCTTTCTAAAGCTAGGGAAAATTGGGAAGCACTTCCTTTGTTTATACTACTTTTCCCATAGTCTATATCAACTCCCAAACGCTCACAACAACATTCACAATATCGTAATCAACAATCATCATTCATATGAATTGACCACAATCCACCATTTCTCTTCAATTTCTCCATATTTATGGTTATAGCTTACTATCGCGTTTACTCATATATAATACTTATTTCATGGTCTAAATGTAATTTATAACGTATTCATAATCGCAACACTCCAACATTCATAATTCAACCCAACTACCATCCAACCATAACACTATTCACTCACGAATGACCCATTTCCTATGTCTTTTTACATTTCAAGTATCTTAACCTTCCAATATCTTAAACAACATGGTTTAGTCATGAAACTTACCTTAGATGATGGTTGAACAAGCCTTGAATGGAATTACTCCTCTAGCATCAAAACCCTACTTCACTTCCTTTGGGTTTTCTTGAGAGAGATGAACTTTAGCTAGGTTTCATACACTTTGTCTCATGGATTTGGTGTTATTGATCATGGATTTCCTTTGATTTTCTTGTAGTGGAGAATGGAGAGTATTCTAGAGGTTTCTAAAGAGAAATATCGTGAAGATGAAATGAATTTAATGAGCTTGGGTCTCCTTTTATTGACTTAAAATCTGATCCGAAATGAACAGTAGCTGAAGTGCATAGTGGTCGTAAACCCAGACCCAAAACCATAAAGGTATGTTGAGGATCATGGTGATTTACGATCACGGTTTACGGGCCGTATTTCAATTTACGGTCTATATTCCAAGTCGTATTTAACCATTTGAACATTTGACAGAAAGTTGAAGTTTTGTAAGCTGGAATATGACATGGTGGTTTACGGGCCGTCTACTACTTTACGGTCCGTATTTCATTTTACGACCGACTGGGCCAAAGTGCAAATTTGCAACTTTCACGTCTTCAGAACCTATAATTAGTCATTGTGGAGCATAACCTTATCTCTTATTGCAATTGCCTTTGAAATCTTACTCAGGGTCGTCAAACGTCGTTCCCTTCTTATTAAAACACCATATACTCGTATTGTTCGTTATTCTATTCGTTGTACGTTCACGGGGAAATTTACGAGGTGTAACAATTTTGGACCAGGAAATTGAACTGTCCAATATGAGCAAATTTACCCGAGCCCGGAGAATTTGGTCATTTCAAGCATGAAAATCAAGAACTTTGTGTACACAAGGAATGAAATCCCGAAATGATTTAAGATGCAAAAGTGTGACGACGATGATTGGAAATAATATTTTATGTGTGACAAACAAGGTATGGACTAGTGGTATATCACAGGATCGTGATAATGAGTATATGAAGTGTGTTGAAAAGGTTATTATTTGAGTGAATTGAGATCAAGAATTAATTAAGGGCGTATTTCATTAATGTGTAGTCTAGTGGAGGTACGAAGTTAATTATTAAGGTAGTGGATGAATATTAATTAAGCCCCTCCACGTGGGACCTTGTAAGAAAGTCAAGTAGTGACCTTTCATTTTAAAATAGGTGGTGGCATCCTTACAATTAACTACACAAAATGATGAGGTAACATATGGACCCCATGATCCACTAAGTAATTATGTCATATAATGTTTCTCTTGCTCACCTACTATAACCATGAAAGACTCCCATAAATAACCTATAATACCTAAGATGGATTATAGACATATAATTCAACCAAAAAACCCTAATCCCATGCAATATGGTACATCAAAACTCTCTGTTAAAAGGTGGAATATCGCAATGGTGTTCATGTATTGCGATGGACTTAGAAGGAGGTGGATCAGATGGAGCAATTGGAAGATTTGAAGCATGCAGTAGTTGGAAAATTCTCATATGGATGGCCATCATTGGAGGAACTAAGATCTATCATCCCTGCTCAATGTGGGATGAAAGGGAAGTTCACCATTGGCTTGTTTCGTGATAGACATGTGCTTATTAGAATTTCGACAAAGGAGGACTTTGTTACTCTTTGTTCAAAAGGTGTGTATTACTTAAAATCTAGAGATGGATATTCGTATCAAATGAGACCTTTGATATATGATTCTAAGTTTAAAGTAGATCAAGAAACATCAAAGGTTATTTTGTGGATCTCCTTTCCATACTTGCTGCCTACTTTCTTTGTCAAGGAGGCATTATTTTCACTTGCATCTGCTGTTGGTATTCCTCTTCATGTCGATCTTGCCACTATTAATCGCACAAGACCAAGTTGTGCAAGAGTCAAAGACTTACTGGCAGATCTACCTGATTTTGGAAATTGAAAAAAAGGATTCTAAGGAGGTTAGAGTTGAAAAAGTGAAGATACAATATGATTATCTTCCAAAATATTGTAAAGAATGTAACTTGCATGGGCATAATGAGGCTAAATGCAGGAGACTTCATCCAGAACTAGCACTATTTGCTGGCAATAAGGAGAAGGATGATGAGCATGTAGTGAATGATACTGAGAAAGTGGAAAATGATTCTGTTAAAAAAGGGAAGGCTATTGTGATTGATGAGGTGAAACATGATGAGGTAGCAAATGGCAAATTACTTGATGCACATCATCAAAGGAATTATTTTTGCAAGAATAGGAGGACATTTAATGCTAGGAGATTGGCCAGTGGGAAATTACTTAGTGATCCTGGGAATTGGAATGTTGTTAAAGATAATAGGGATTTCTCGAGTGCCAAGCAGGATAACTCAAATTCAAAGTTGTCACTGATCACCCCAATTGAGATTAAAGATACAAATGTAAGAGTCCAAAACAAGTTTGAGGTGTTACAAAACCAGAATAATGGAGATGATCTCGATGTAGAAGTGGTAAATAACAATGAAGATGAAGGCCAGGAGCAGGTGTTAATTATCTCTAAAGTTCAAAGAAGGCTGATGATCAGAATCAACATTTATTGGTAATGAAGGATGATTCAGAAAAGATACCAAATGTTAAAGTGCAGAACAAGTTGGAGAACTTACATGATCAAATGGTCTCAACTGATTATGATAAAATTGCAGAAGTGGAGCTTATCAGTGTTGAAGGGCATGAAGATATATCTAAGTCTCTTCAGATGTTGGTTCAAGGAAAAGACATGCAATCTGATGATCTGGAGGCTCAGCCAAAAATTGTATCTGATACTTTGAAAGTTATAGATGATCATGCTGATTCAGCTCAATGTGAACAAAAGGAAATAGAGCAAGGTAAGGTGCTGGATAAGAGTGAGGATGTTTTCATTGGATCAAATATGATTCCTTATAATAACAGTGTTGATAGCACAAAAGAGTACTTAGCTAATTTCTCTATATCTGATAACATGTTTGAGAATGATAGCAAAATGCAATCTACTTTGGAGAAGGAACAGGTCACTATAGTGTTATCAACAAATGTAAGCATGAATAATGAG
Organism: Lycium barbarum; assembly: GCF_019175385.1. Classification (NCBI taxonomy): domain Eukaryota; kingdom Viridiplantae; phylum Streptophyta; class Magnoliopsida; order Solanales; family Solanaceae; genus Lycium; species Lycium barbarum. The sequence continues at coordinate 66,667,012 of NC_083346.1, forward strand.
AGTTGGTGGTGATATGAGCATACAGGTTGATGAAGATAGGGTGACTGGAGAGATTTCTAATGAGGAGGTAGACACTTCTAGTTATAGCTTGCAGTTGGTTGGCTATTATCCTGAAAAAGTTGCAAATGCAGAACAAAGGAATTTAGCTTTGGCCATTATTCCTGATGTCAAGGATGTTCAACCTCTGAGTGTTGTTGTAAGGATATCACCTAATAAGGCTTTGCATGATGTAGTTTCTCATAAGCTACAGGATGAAAAAGATAAGTTGACTTTGGTCAAAAATAAGAAAGAAGATGCTGATGGTGCTGGTATTGATATGAATCTTCAACAGATGTGCATAGAAGCAGGATTATCTCCAAAATCACAAAGCAAAGGGCCAAGAAAAGGAAGAAAGCAAAATTCTTCTGATGTTCCACAAACCGTGAGGTACTCAACAAGGAATAACTCTAAGAAATCTATTAAATGATTGTTAAATCCTTACTTTGGAACATAAGATCAGTGAAGTCACAACAAGCATTTCATAGAGTTCAAATGTTAAATAAGCATCACAAGTTCTTTTTGGTGGCTCTGATGGAACCTTTTTAGCATCAGAGACAGATTCAGAAATATAGAAGGAGACTTCGAATGCCTTATGCTAATTTCAACTGTAATGGTAAAGTTTTTTTGTGCAACATAATGTAGATGTTGAGGTTCTTTTGGATACTGAACAATCCATTACTGTAAAGTTGAAGTTTCAAGAATTGAATAGAGATATGGTGGTTACAATGGTCTATGCTAAATGTACAGAAGTGGAGAGATTGCAGATATGGGATAATTTATACTTCTTGGCTAGTAAAATGACAGCTCCTTGGCTGATTGGTGAAGATTTCAATGTTATATTGAATGAAGAAGAAAAAATAGGAGGTTTACCAGTATTGCCACAAGAATATGAAGATTTTGCCTTTTGTCTGAATTCTTGTGAGTTGCATGAGATGCCTTTCAAAGGGAGTCCTTTCACTTGGTGGAATGGTAGGGCTTCCAATGACTGCGTTTTTAAGAGGTTGGATAGGATTGTGCATAATGATACATTTCAGAATTGGTTTGGACAGCTAGAGTGGAACATTTGTCAAGGACTGGTTCTGATCCTGCACCATTACTTGTATCTTGTGGAGATCAAATGGAGAATTTTATCAAACCATTCAGATTTCTCAAATTCTGGGTGAGCATGATACTTTTCTTGACTTTGTTAAGCAGCAATGGGAAGCAGACTTATCTGATGATGTTTTTCTGTCCTTTAAACTCAAGATGAAGAAACTGAAAGTTGCTTTAAGTACATGGAGTAAGTGTTGCACCTCGGAAATTTCTCCGAGAACGTACAACTAATAGACCAACAAAGAGTATGAGTGTACGATGTTTTTCTAAGAAGGGGATGACGACTTATGAGTTTTGAAAATGCGAAAGTTGCAGATTTGCACTTCGGCCCAGTTGGTCGTAAAATAGAATGCGGCCCGTAAAGTGGTTTACGGACCGTAAACTGCTATCGTCTTTCAACATTCTAAAACTTCAACTTTCTGCCAAATGTCTAAATGGTTAAATACGACTCAGAATACGGACCGTAAATCGAAATACGGCCTGTAAACTGTGACCGTAAACCACCATGACCTCCAGCAAACCTTTCTGGTTCTGTTATGCTTAAATACGGTCGTGAAAGATGGACCGTAAACCAGAATACGGCCCGTAAACTGGGTTTACGGCCACTGTGCACTTCGACTACAATTCATAAAAATCAGATTTTAAATTAAGTATAAGGGACCCTTTTTCATTCCATTCATTTCATTTTCACTCCACACTTCAAGAAACATCTAGAATACTCCCTAATATTAATCCACAAGAGAAGAAAAGGAAAATCAAGATCAACAACACTAAATCCATGAAATCAAGAGTGTGAAACTCATCAAAGTTCATCTACACCAAGAAATTGCAAAGGAAGTGAAGTAGGGTTTTTGGTATAGAAGAGTATTGCTACTCAAGGCTCGTTCCTACCACATCTAAGGTAAGTTTTATGACTTTCTCATGATGATTGAAGTATTTATACGTTGAAACACTTGGATTATAGAAGAGTGTAGTAAATGAGTCATAAAATGTGAATAGTGCCATAGTTGAATGATAGTTGGATTGAATTATGAATGTTGATGAGTTGGGAGTAGAAATATGTTATAGATGACGTGTAGACCATAAAATAGGGTGATGTATGAGAAAATGTGATGATGAGCTAAAACCCATAAATGTGGAGAAATTGGAGAAAAATGATGGAATGAGGTAAATGTAGAGAAATTGTTGATACGATATTGTGAGTGTGGTTGTGAATGTTTGGTAGTTCAAATGAAACATGGGAAAAGTAGTAGAAACAAAGGAAATGTTTCCCAATTTTCCCTAGAAATAGTAGCGCGTTCTTCTCGTCGATTGACTAACGATGGTATGAATTGTCTCTTGAAGGTAGAGACGTGACATCAAAGGAAATCAAGCCAACGATAGCATAGTTAAATGACAAAGGTATGTGAGGTTTATCTTTTCTTTCAAAAGGCATGAATCCTTCAAGTCTTATATAATCCTTCTACAAAACGAAGCCTATGAGTCCTTCTATATATTGAATTACATATGAATATGATGGTGATGATAATGAGCTAGAGTATAGCGATTCAAGAAATTGTGGCATGATGTTCCTATAAGGCTAATGATGTTATATTTGTTAACACTCGCCTTATCCTCTATTTCCTTCAAGGCGAGGCACGATACTCATAAACGTTCATAATATAATCGGGGGTTCACGGCCTTACGTCACCCCGATATAGTGTGGTTGCCCTTAAAGCTTAACGTATGCTCTTAATGCTAATATATGATATGTCTATAAGATGATTAACAATGCTAGTTTGTAATACGATGATGATATGTATAAAATACCAAGAAATGATAAGATGATGCTATGTTATGAGATGTGTAATAGTGATGTGTTATGATTGATTTTGTGATGATAAGATTCCACCGTGCCTATTTGGCCGGGCATGTCACCGCGAATGCGGGCTGCGTATGATTCCACCGCGCCTATATGGCCGGTCATGTCACCACTAATGCGGGCTGCTATGTTTACACCGAGCCTAGAGGGCCGAGCATGATCACCACTAGTGGCCGGCATATGAGGATTACCCGGACGCGGGTAATGATGCGGAGTACGATGTAACGATGTACGTGATGAAGTATGTGATGATGTATGTGATGATGAATGTGATGATTTATGGGATATGACAAAACATATACTATGATGATGTAAAATATGATATATGTAAAAAGTATGTTGCTCATAACACTCAAGCAGGTCATATCTTTTCTTATGATTCATGATGCTTTTATGACATTGTTCATTTCATTCCTGCCTTACATACGCAGTACAATGTTCGTACTGACGTCCGTTTTCTTTGGACGCTGTGTTCATGCCCACAGGTAGACAGGGAGGAGATCTTGCTCCGGACTCTTAGAAGTTGTTAGCTGACTGAAAGCACTCCCTTGTTCCGGAGGTGCTCTAGATGAATCTTTTGTGTACAGTTGTATGTGTAATCCAATAGAGGCTCGTAGATACTCAATGTGGGTTATGTGGTTTCACGACGTGAATATTGTATAAATATATTGATATATGTTATTATATAAAAGCATTATGTTTTGTAATGAAAAGCAGTTTCTTTTGGTAAAATGAGCATGAAATCGATAAATGATTGTTGAATGAGTCTAAGAAGTAATAGTACGAGCGGTGCTCGGTGGTTAGCCCCGGGCACCCGTCGCGGCCCCTAGCTGGGTCGTGGCAGAAGTGGTATCAAAGCAGTTCGTCCTAGGAAGTGTCTACGAGCCGTGTCTAGTAGAGTCTTGTTTATGGTGTGTTGCGCGCCACATCAATAAACAAGAGGCTACGGGGCATTTAGGAAAAATGACCATCTTTCTTCTCATAAGATCGTGCGATAGAGCCGTGTATAAGATTTTATCTTCCGTAATAGTGTGTTGTGATTTCAGAATGCCGCCGAAGGGAAAGGCTACAGCCGCCCAGAATGGCAAGACTACGGCAAAGAGGCGCGTAGAAAGAGAGCCTCCGATGAATATAGAAGAAGGCGAATCACATAATGAGCCCTTGTCTAATACTTCTTCTACCCCGCCTAATGTGGAAGAACAAGGAGGAGCTCTAGCTCCAATTCCTCCGCCGGTTGCTTCGGGTCAACAAATGACCGAGGCCATTCTGTTATTGACACAGTTGGTTACCGCCCAGGCACAGTGGAAAAATGCAGGCCCGAGTGATCGATCAGCCAGTACTAAAGCTCGTGACTTCATGACTTTAAACCCTCCGGAGTTCTTTGGGTCAAAGCCGGATGAGGATCCGCAAGGCTTTATCAATGAGATGTTGAGGACTTTAAAGATTATACATGCCTCCGAGACTGAATCCGTGAAGTTGGCCTCTTATAGACTCCGGGATGTGGCAGTCTGATGGTATAATAATTGGGTATTATCAAAAGGAGAGAATGCGCCTCTACCCGTATGGCAGGAATTTGTCGATGCTTTTATTCGTCATTATTTACCACCCGAGATTCGCTGAGCTAGGGCGGATAGATTTCTAAATTTGAAGCAAGGAAGTATGAGTACCCGGGAGTATAGTATGCAATTTAATTCTTTGGCCAGGTACGCCCCGACTATGGTGGCTGACATGGGAGATCGCGTTCACAAATTTGTGAGTGGTTTGGGACCATATTTATTCAAATATTGTTTGACGGCTTCATTGCAAAATGGTATGGACATTTCCCATATACAGGCCCATGCCCAGAACTTAGAGGGGCGACAGCAACCATCGAGGAGTGATCGTGATATGGACAGGAGGCAAAGCAAGGGGATAGATTTATGGGAGCGAGCGGCGAGTACAGAGGGGGATCGAGGCAGAATTATTCTAGGCAGTCAGGCTAGACGGCGACTAGCGCACCTCCTAGATTTCCAGATAGAAGATTTGACCGCTCCTTTCGGTCGGGACAGGGTCAGAGCTCGAGGGCTTCAGGTTCCCAGTTTGAGGGTGATTATAGTAAAGGGACACCCCCAGTTCCACGATGTAGTCGGTGCCGCAAATTACACTCAGGGCCATGTCGCCAGGACACAGACGTCTGTTATTTATATGGGCAGACTGGGCGTATGATGCGAGATTGTCCCTCACGGTATGGTAGAGGTGGAGTTCAGCCCACAGGCTCAGCAGCTGGTTCCTCGTCAGCGCGCCCGGTAGGGCAGGCTCCCCAGATGTCAGCAGGTCGAGGTAGAGGCAGAGGGGCAGCATCTACTTCAGGTGCCACCCAGCCCCGCGTATATGCTTTAGCCAGACGACAGGATCTCGAGTCCTCTCCGAATGTGGTTACAGGTACATTGTCTATATTCTCCCGTGATGTGTATGCATTGATAGATCCGGGTTCTACATATTCTTATATTACTCCATATGTTACTGGTTGTATTGGGGTGAAACTTGAGCCAATCAAACCTTTTGAGGTGTCTACTCCGGTTGGTGATCCCGTGATAGCAAGACAAGTGTATAAAAGTTGTGTAGTTGTGATATGTGATCGCCAGACCACGGCGGATTTTATTGAGCTGGAAATGTTAGATTTCGATGTAATTATGGGTATGGATTGGTTGGCCTCGTGCTATGCTAATGTCGATTGCCGATTGAAAGTGGTTCGATTCCAATTCCCGGGAGAGCCCATACTTGAATGGAAAGGTAACACGGCATCCCCAAAAGGTCGGTTTATTTCCTACCTTAAGGCGAGGAAGATGATAGAGAAAGGCTATATTTACCATCTAGTTCGAGTTCATGACACCGAGGCAAAGTCGCCAACTTTCAAATCCGTTCCAGTAGTGAAAGAATTCCCAGATGTATTTCCTGACGAGCTTCCAGGTCTTCCGCCAGAAAGAGAAATTGATTTTGCTATTGACGTGTTGCCAGACACCAAGCCTATTTCTATTCCTCCTTATCGAATGGCTCCGGCGGAATTAAAAGAGCTAAAGGCACAGTTGAAAGACTTGCGTGACAAGGGGTTTATCAGACCCAGTTCCTCACCATGGGGAGCACCAGTCTTGTTCGTGAGAAAGAAAGACGGATCCCTACGAATGTGCATCAATTATAGGCAATTAAATAAGGTGACGATAAAGAACAAATATCCTCTTCCAAGGATTGATGACTTATTTGATCAATTGCAAGGTGCTAAGTAGTTTTCTAAAATAGATTTGAGCTTGGGTTACCATCAAGTGAGAGTTAGAGAAGCGGATGTTCCCAAGACAGCCTTCAGAACGAGATATGGCCACTATGAATTCCGAGTGATGTCGTTTGGGTTGACTAATTCTCCGGCTGTGTTTATGAATTTGATGAACAATGTATTCAGGCCTCTCTTGGACTTATTTGTGATAGTATTTATTGATGATATTCTGGTGTATTCTCGCACGGAATTAGAATATTTTCGAATTGTTCTTGGTATTCTTCGAGCCCGAGAATTGTATGCAAATATTTTCAAGTGCGAGTTTTGGCTAAATTCTATGACATTTCTGGGCCATGTTAGTTCAGATGATGGCATTCGAGTCGACACTCAGAAAATTGAGGCTGTGAAGACTTGGCCAAGGCCTACGACACCTACAGAAGTCCGTAGTTTTCTGGGGTTGGTAGGTTATTACAGAAGGTTCGTAGAGGGTTTCCCGTGTAGTTTAGCCCCATTGACGAAGCTAACCCAGAAGTCAGCAAAATTTCAGTGGAACGATGCTTGTGAGCGTGGTTTCCAAGAGTTGAAAGACCGATTGACCTCAGCTCCAGTTTTAACACTTCCAGAAGGGCCGGATGGCTATGTTATGTATTGTGATGCTTCAGGAGTGGGATTAGGATGCGTATTGATGCAACATGGGAGAGTTATTGCATATGTTTTGAGACAACTTCGAAAAGATGAAAAGAATTATCCGACTCATGATCTTGAATTGGCTGCAGTGATTCATGCGTTGAAGGTATGGAGACATTATTTGTATGGTGTGCACGTCGATATCTATACCGACCACAAGAGTCTCCAACATATTTTCAAGCAGAAGGAATTGAACCTGCGGCAGAGGCGATAGTTGGAATTGTTGAAAGATTATGATGTGAACATTTTGTACCACCCCGGAAAAGCGAATGTAGTAGCTGACGCGCTTAGCCGCCGATCCGTGGGTAGTCTATGTGAAGTTCCTTCAGAAAGGAAAGAAATGATTTGTGAGATCCATCAATTATCTAATCTTGGAGTACGTGTAATCGATTCAGGTAGTGCGAGGGTCAGCATTAACGATCCTGCAGTTTCATCTTTGAATGTAGAAGTGAAGGAGCGACAATAAGAAGACTCCCAATTGTGCCATTGTAGAGACCTATCTCATGAAAAGGAGAAGTCTCCATTTGAAGTTTCTATTGATGGAATTCTTAGGTACCGAGGCAGACTATGTGTGTCGAATGTGGCAGAATTGCGCCGGCAAATTCTAGAGGAAGCACATTATTCTCAGTATTTCATTCATCCAGGTGCGACCAAAATGCATCATGATCTCAAGTTGATATATTGGTGGGATGGCATGAAGAGGGACATAGCAGAATTTGTAGCACGGTGTCCAAATTGCCAACAAGTAAAAGCCGAACATCAGAAGCCAGGGGGCTTATTACAAGCGATGGAAATTCCTATATGGAAATGGGAAGTGATTAATATGGATTTTATTGTGGGATTACCTCGTTCCCAAGGGAAATATGATTATATATGGGTGATCATGGACAGACTCACAAAAGCAGCTCATTTTCTTCCAGTCAGAACTACGTATTCAGCGGAAGACTATTCTAGGTTGTATTTAAAAGAAATTGTGTGACTTCATCGATTTCCATTATCTGTTATTATAGACAGAGGGGCGCAGTTTACAGCCAAGTTCTGGAAGTCCTTTCAAGAAGGTCTTGGTACTCAAGTCAAGCTTAGCATGGCATTCCATCCGCAGACCGATGGACAAGCCGAGCGTACTATTCAGACCTTGGAGGATATGCTACGAGCGTGTGTGCTGGATTTTGATGGTAGTTGGGATGAGCATCTACCCCTTATCGAATTTTCATACAACAATAGCTATCATTCCGGTATTCAAATGGCTCCGTATGAAGCTTTGTATGGAAGGAAGTGCAGGTCTCCAATTGGGTGGTTTGAAATAGGAGAAGCACAATTAATAGGCCCCGAATTGATTCAACAAGCAGTCAAAAAAGTCAAGGTGATCCGAGACCGATTGTTAACAGCCCAAAGTCGCCAAAAGTCTTATGCGGACAACCCCCGACGAGACTTGGAATTCCAGGTTAATGATTGGGTATTTCTGAAAGTATCGCCAATGAAAGGGGTGATGAGATTTGGCAAGAAAGGGAAGTTAAGTCCAAGGTACGTTGGACCCTATAAATTATCCGTAAGGTGGGTCGTGTAGCTTATGAATTGGCCTTGCCTTCGGAACTTGAATCAGTTTATCCAGTCTTCCATGTTTCGATGCTTCGCAAGTGTGTTGGAGATCCTACGAAGATTGTTCCAATTGACAACGTTCAAGTGACAGAAAAGCTAACCTACGAAGAAGTGCCTATGGCCATTCTAGACAGGCAAGTGCGAAGACTTCGAAATAAAGAAGTAGCTTCAGTCAAAGTACTGTGGCGAAATAACAACAGGGAAGAAATGACTTGGGAAGCGCAAGAAAAGATGAAATTCAAATACCCGTATTTATTCCAACACCCAGGAGAAATACAAAGTGAAACGCCAACAACATAAGGCATGCATACATTAAATGAAGTGTAATAATTAATGTATTTGAATACCCCTACTCCCATCATTTCTCAGAATTTTATTGTGTTATGGCCCTGTGAGGCAGTGATGTCATATTATGTGCTGTTGTGACAGGATGTAGTGCCATATTATAAAGGAAACTCTGGCAAAATTTCTCTAGAATCCTCGCTGACTTAACATTTGAGGAAGAATGTTCCAAAAGGGGGGAAGAATGTTACACCTCGGAAATTTCTCCATGAACGTACAATGAATAGACCATCGAAGAGTATGAGTGTACGATGATTTACTAAGAATGGGATGACTACTTATGAGTTTTGAAAATGCGAAAGTTGCAGATTTGCACTTCGGCCCAGTAGGTCGTAAAATAGAATGCGGCCCGTAAAGTGGTTTACGGACCGTAAACTGCTATCGTATTTCAACATTCTAAAACTTCAACTTTCTGCCAAATGTATAAATGGTTAAATACGACTCAGAATACGGACCGTAAATCGAAATACGGCCTGTAAACTGTGACCGTAAACTACCATGACCTCCAGCAAACCTTTCTGGTTCTGTTATGCTTAAATACGGTCGTGAAAGATGGACCGTAAACCAGAATACGGCCCGTAAACTGGGTTTACGGCCACTGTTCACTTCGACTACTGTTCATAAAAATCAGATTTTAAGTTAAGTATAAGGGACCCTTTTTCATTCCATTCATTTCATTTTCACTCCACACTTCAAGAAACATCTAGAATACTCTCTAATATTAATCCACAAGAGAAGAAAAGGAAAATCAAGATCAACAACACTAAATCCATGAAATCAAGAGTGTGAAACTCATCAAAGTTCATCTACACCAAGAAATTGCAAAGGAAGTGAAGTAGGGTTTTTGGTATAGAAGCGTATTGCTACTCAAGGCTCGTTCCTACCACATCTAAGGTACGTTTTATGACTTTCTCATGATGATTGAAGTATTTATATGTTGAAACACTTGGATTATAGAAGAGTGTAGTAAATGGGTCATAAAATATGAATAGTGTCATAGTTGAATGATAGTTGGATTGAATTATGAATGTTGATGAGTTGGGAGTATAAATATGTTATAGATGACATGTAGACCATAAAATAGGGTGATGTATGAGAAAATGTGATGATGAGCTAAAACCCATAAATGTGGAGAAATTGGAGAAAAATGATGGAATGTGGTAAATGTAGAGAAATTGTTGATACGATATTGTGAGTGTGGTTGTGAATGTTTGGTAGTTGAAATGAAACATGGGAAAAGTAGTAGAAACAAAGGAAATGCTGCCCAATTTTTCCTAGAAATAGTAGCGCGTTCTTCTCGTCGATTGACTAACGATGGTATGAATTCTCTCTTGAAGGTAGAGACGTGACATCAAAGGAAATCAAGCCAACGATAGCATAGTTAAACGACAAAGGTATGTGAGGTTTATCTTTTCTTTCAAAAGGCATGAATCCTTCAAGTCTTATATAATCCTTCTACAAAACGAAGCCTATGAGTCATTCTATATATTGAATTACATATGAATATGATGGTGATGATAATGAGCTAAAGTATAGCGATCCAAGAAATTGTGGCATGATGTTCCTATAAGGCTAATGATGTTATCTTTGTTAACACTCACCTTATGCTCTATTTCCTTCAAGGCGAGGCACGATACTCATAAACGTTCATAATATAATCGGGGGTTCACGACCTTACGTCACCCCGACATAGTGTGGTTGCCCTTAAAGCTTAACGTATGCTCGTAATGCTAATATATGATATGTCTATAAGATGATTAACAATGCTAGTTTGTAATACGATGATGATATGTATAAAATACCAAGAAATGATAAGATGATGCAATGTTATGAGATGTGTAATAGTGATGTGTTATGATTGATTTTGTGATGATAAGATTCCACCGTGCCTATTTGGCTGGGCATGTCACCGCGAATGCGGGCTGCGTATGATTCCACCGCGCCTATATGGCCGGGCATGTCACCGCTGATGCGGGCTGCTATGTTTATACCCAGCCTAGAGGGTCGGGCATTATCACCACTAGTGGGCGGCATATGAGGATTACCCGGACGCGGGTAATGACGCGGAGTACGACATGACGATGTACGTGATGAAGTATGTAATGATGTATATGATGATGAATGTGATGATTTATGGGATATGACAAAACATATACTATGATGATGTAAAATATGATATATGTAAAAAGTATGTTGCTTATAACACTCAAGCAGGTTATATCTTTTCTTATGATTCATGATGCTTTTATGACATTGTTCATTTCATTCCTGCCTTACATACGCAGTACAATGTTCGTACTGACGTCCGTTTTCTTTAGACGCTGTGGTCATGCCCACAGGTAGACAGGGAGGAGATCTTGCTCCGGACTCTTAGAAGTTGTTAGCTGACTGAAAGCACTCCCTTGGTCCGGATGTGCTCTTGTTGAATCTTTTTGTGTACAGTTGTATGTGTAATCCGATAGAGGTTCGTAGATACTCAATGTGGGTTATGTGGTTTCACGACGTGAATATTGTGTAAATATTTTGATATATGTTATTGTATAAAAGCATTATGTTTTGTAATGAAAAGTAGTTTCTTTTGGTAAAATGAGCATGAAATTGATAAATGATTGTTGAATGAGTCTAAGGAGTAATAGTACGAGCGGTGCTTGGATGTTAGCCCCGGGCACCCGTCGCGGCCCCTAGCTGGGTCATGACAGTAAGGCTACTTTTGGGGACATTTTTAAATAACTAGTCATCAGAGAGGATATAGTTAAGATTAAAGAGCATTTATTTGAGGAGAATCCATCTGAAGAAAATAGAATGGTCATGCAAAGGGCCCAAGCAGAACTTAAACTATATTTTCACTACGAGAAAGAATTCTGGAGGCAAAAAGCTGGGATGGACTGCTTTTCAGAAGGTGATAAAAATACAAGATATTTCCATAGTCTGGTAAAAGGAAGAAGGAAAAGAATCTAGATTAAGAGGATTCAATATGCTACTGGAAATTGGCTAGAGGATGCTGATAGAGTTGCTGGTGAAGCTGTTAATTTTTTTCATAAGCAATTTACTCATGAGGAGGTTAGTGAAGATTCTCCAATTCTTAATCATATTCCTGAACTGATTAGAGAAGAGGATAATATGCTACTTGTTGAACAACCTACTATGGAGGAAGTACAGAAGGCAGTGTTTGAATTAAATGGGGATAGGACCTGTGGCCCTGATATCTTTTCTGGGATCTTTTACAAGAAGTGTTGGGAGATGATCAAGGCTGATTTATTTAGTGTTGTTAAAGCTTTCTTTGAAGGACAGACTCTTCCCAAGTCAATCACTCACACTAATCTAGTTTTGTTTCCAAAGAAGAATATTGTTGAGTCTTTCTCTGATATGAGACCTATAAGTCTTAGCAAATTTATCAATAAGGTCATATCAAGAGTAGTTCATGATAGAGTGGACAAGTTACTCACAAGGGTGATTTCTCCAAATCAATCAGGTTTTGTTAAGGGCAGGAATATAATTGAGAATGTATTGTTGACACAAGAAATTATAACTGATATAAGGAAGAGAGAAAAACCAGGAAATGTTGTGATTAAGTTGGAAATGACAAAAGCATATGACAGGGTCTCATGGTTATATCTCTGTAAGGTGATGAAGAAGATGGGATTCTCTGGATTTTTCATTGATCTTATATGGAGGTTGTTGGCAAATAATTGGTATTCTGTACTTCTAAATGGTCAGTCACATGGTTTCTTTCACTCTACTAGGGGTTTCAAGCAGGGGGATCCACTTTCTCCTGCTCTTTTCATTATAGCTGCAGAAGTTCTTTCAAGAGCATTAAACTCTTTGTTTGATCAGCCTGGTTTTATTGGTTATGAGATGCCAAAGTGGAGTGCTGAACTGAATCATCTGGCATATGCAAATGATACAATCATCTTTTCTGCAGCAGACAACTACTATTTACAGATGATCATGGATACTCTTCAGGAATATGAGAAAATATCTGGACAGCTGATAAACAAGAGGAAAAGTTCTTTTTATATGTTCAGCAAAGTTTCAGATGAGTTAAGTCAGCAGGTTGCAGCAGTAACAGGATTTGTGAGAGGGCAATTTCCTTTTACATATCGTGGAGTTCCAATTACTCATGCTAGTAAAAGGAAAGTGGATTATACTGAGTTATTGAAGAAAGTCAAAGACAAGTTGCAAACTTGGAAAGGCAAGTTACTGTCTTATGGGGGAAAAGCGGTGTTGATTACAAGTGTCCTTCAAAGTATCCCAATTCATGTTTTATCTTCTATAAGTCCTCCTAAATGTGTTATAAAATAACTACACAGGATCTTTGCAAGGTTCTTTTGGAATAATAATGAGGAAGGAAGATGCAGACACTGGTCATCTTGGCTTAACATCTGCCTTCCTAAACATGAAGGAGGTTTGGGTTTCAGGTCTATTTATGACATGTCCAAAGCCTAATGTGCTAAACTCTGGTGGAAGTTTAGAACCACTAGTTCTCTTTGGGCTAATTTCATGTGGAACAAATACTGTAAGAAGCAAATTCCTCAGGTGGTTCAATAGAAGAGAGGTTCATAAGTCTGGAAGATGATGTTGGAAGCAAGGGAAAGTATTGAGCAGGAAATCTGGTGGGTGCCAAAGATTGTAAGTTCAAACATCTGGTTTGACAATTGGACTAAGTTAGGTGCTCTCAGCTATGTGGTTCCCCAATCCTGGAAAATCAATGATCATGCTGAAGATGTTTCTGAGCTTATTTCAAATGGAAGATGGGATATCAACAAACTCATGCAGTTGTTTCCTGAAGATATAGTGCAGCATATAACACAGGAAATTGATATTAAATATGCATCAAATGAATGGTACAGACCTTGGTGGATGATGACAAGTACAGGAGGGTTTATAGTAAGTAGTGCATGGGAGCTGTTGAGACAAAAAGCTAATGTAACAGTGCTATTTCAGAATATATGGATTAAAGGTGTGCCTTTTAAAATTTCATTCTTCATGTGGAGATTGTGGAAGTTTAAAGTGCCAATTGATGAAATGGTGGCAAGTATTGGCATTCCTATAGTTTCAAAGTGTTGTTGCTGCCATACTGCTCAGATTGAGACCATTAACCATCTGTTTCTGTGTGGGGATTTGGCTACTAAGGTATGGAGATTCTTTAATATAGGGGATGGATTGAGCATGAATTGTATTCAGGTGAAACATGCCATAATAAGTTAGTGGGAAGCAAAATGCCATTTCAAACTGAAGATAATATACAAAGCAGTTCCTGCTTTCATTGTGTGGCAAATATGGAAGTGGAGAAACAATAGGCTACATGGTGGTAATATGAATCTGAATAGAGTGATATATGACATAAATCTGAACATTTATATGTTATGTAAAGTTCAGTTTCCTGGGCTAAATATTCCAACTAGATGGCATCAGATTATTCAATTCTTTGAAGGATATACACCAACTATTATCTGCATAATTATTGAATGGATGAAACCTGCATCTGGATTCTACAAGTGTAATAGTGATGGAGCTACTAAAGGCAATCCAGGGCCAAGTGTTGCTGCTTTTTGTATCAGAAATGAAGAGGGAGATTTGGTGCATGCAGCTGCTAAAATTCTGATAGATGGATCAAATATTGTTGCTAAGGCTGAGGCTATTAGAATGGGTCTGATATACTGTGTGGAAAAGCAACTGTTTCCATTGATTATAGAGACTGATTCCATGACCATGAAGATGATTATAAATGTTGAATTGAAGATCCCTTAGAGCATTTCAATGTTGGTGGATGATATCAAAAGGATGATGGAAGATCAAAGAGTGACTGTGGAGCATATACACAGAGAAGGAAATGGACTTGCAGACTTTTTAACTAACTTTGTTTTTTATTTTGCAAGTGCAGTTCAGTTTCATAATTTTCAGGAATTACCAAGTCAAGCTAAGAAGATTCTGAATTTGGAAAAAATAGGAATTCCTAACTTGAGAGTAAGAACTCTTCAAGACAAAGCACCAGATTAGTCTTTGATACCATAACTTTTAACCATTGCTGAGTACAGTTTTTCAACACACTGTGAGTTATTGCAGCATATGTATTAGGGTGGTATCAGTGTGCTTGTCATGCTCATTCCTTAATATAAATGTTGTGATGCTCATGATCTAAGTAGTAGATTGTACTGGTTATGGATCAAGCAATATAGTGACCTGGTTTTCATGCAGAAGGTGATATACACAGCAATATACAACTACTTTCAAGCTTTCCTGAAGAATGATTCAGATGACTTGAAGCTTTCCACCTGTGAGACTTTGAGGTGTGATAGAAGTTCTCAAGCCAAGGCTCTTGGATTCTAGTTGGTGTAATTTGTTCATGTCTACTTCTACTGGCCATAACTCACTAGATTTCCTGTGTTTTATTTCATTTTAGGATCAATCTTGTTGGATTGATCTTTTCTTATTTTCTGTTCTTTGTTTTTAGCTGGATCAATCTCTTCTGGATTGATGTGTACATATTTTCTTTATTAATAAAATTCCACCTTAATAGTGGCCTTTAGTAAAAAAAAAAAAAGGTTTTTGTTATTGTTGTGTGGACTGATTTCGAGTGTATCCTTGAGTTGTTGTGGATGGAATTCTTGGAATATAGCTTGTGAAAATTGTTGTGCTGTTGTTGATGATGTTCCGTATATTGTGGGTTGTTTTAGAGTTGGATTGGAGTAAGGCTTATAGGGGAAATGCTACCCGAATTTTGTTAAAGTTTCATTCGAACTTGAATTGGATAATAAGAGATGTATATGGTCTAATTGTAACCTATATTATCATGGTTGTAAATTTGCGAGCTCGGGAAGTAAACGTTGGACATTTAGACAGACTTCGAGGTATGTTAAGGCTATTCCTTCTTTCATTTTGGCATGATCTATGACAAGTGTGAAATGTAATGATATTCCTAATGAATCCAGTCCTAGATGTAGGAGTTCAAGTTCTTATGTTGGTATTGGTGTTGTTCATAACCTGAGTTTCTTGACTTCCTAAGTCCCGAAGGGGCATCCATAAGTTGTACGTTTTCATAATGATGTCTAAATCCCAAAAGGGACATTCATAAGTGTCACGACCCGACTAGGGGATATGACGGGTACCCGAGGCTAACCACCGAGCACCACTCATTCTACTACTTATCATACTTGTTAAGCGTTCATTCATCAAATTCATACTCAAATCATAGGAAAATCATTTTTCATTTAGAAACATAATTACCTTTATATACATAAGCCCTTAGGCTATCAAAATAATACACACATATATATATATATATACACGTGAGAAAATCGTGAGACCATACTACCCACACATACGTATCTATGAGCCTCTACTAGAGTACTAGACATATGGACGGGAAAAGACCCCGTCATGCCCAAAACATAGATGTACACAAAACAGTAAATCAATGGCACCTCCGGAATAATGGAGTGCTCTCAAAAGTCTACTTATCGGCTTCTATAAATCTGGGTCGCCGCCCTGTCTACCTGTGGGCATGAACACATCGTCCAAAGAAAACGGACGTCAGTACGAATATTGTACTGAGTATGTAAGGCATGAATGAAATGAGCATAATAGAGAAGTCATAAGACATAAGATGTAGATATAACCTGCATAACTTCTAAGGGTGGATGCCTTTCATGCCTATATCATAGATTATCATAATACATGTATCATCATAGCACATACATCATCGTATCATATATATATATATATTTCGTCATAGCGCATACATCATCGTATCATATATACATATCATCATCGTTAACCCGCGTCCGGGTAACTATCATATGCCGCCCACTAGTGGTGATCATGCCCGGCCCTCTAGGCTCGGTGTAAACATAGCAGCCCGCCTTAGCGGTGACATGCCCAGCCATTTAGGCACGATGTAATCGTAGCAGCCCGCCTTAGCAGTGACATACTCGGTCATTTAGGCACGGTGTAATCGTATCGTCATATAATCAATCATTATTACACATCTCCTAGGCATATCATAACCTTATCATAACTTAGCATCATTATATATATCACAGTATCGTATTTTCTCATACATATTAAACATTATCCGTATTCGGCCACGTAGTGGCTTGACAATATCACATACATGTCTTCCGTACCCAGCCATATCAAGGCTCGGTATGTCTCATCATCATCATTTCCATCACATACATCTCATAAGCTTATCATAACTTTCCATAAAGCATGCCTTTGGATTTAAAGACAGCCTATGAAAATCATATCATATTCGTAGCTTGAACTTCATAAAAATATTGTATGATAGGCTTTATAATCTCTAAACTTAGGCTCATCATTACCATTATTGTATCTATAGCATATCTCTTACCTTTATCCCATATGGAACCCCCTATGAACATAGACTCGTAACTTTTCGAAACATTGGTCATAGGTCATGCATTAGAGCTTATAGACAATCTATGACGATGTCGGGGTGACATAAGGTCGAGAACCCCCGATTTCATTATGGAGTAATCATATTCATCATATCTCACCTTGAAAGAGATAACATTTTAAGGTGAGTGTACGCCATGAACAATATCAAGGGATCGTAAATAGGATCATTAACTTCATAGACATCATATCTCGCTTTAGAATCTCTAGACTTAAACTTATCATCATTATTATCGTATTCATGACATATTTCTCATCTTTATCTCATAAGAAGCTCTTTATCAATATTGTCTCGTAGTTCTCGGAATGTAAAAAAGTCATGGAGAAGTAAGGAAAATAATATTGTAGTAATCATATATAAGGACCATTAGTTTCGTAGGAATGTCGTATCATGAGCTTTAGGACTTCTTGACTTAGATTCATCAGCGGTATTGTCATGCTCGTAACATATCCTTTTCTTTATTGTTACACCTCGAAAAAAATTTTGTTCATGCACAATGAATAGACTGACGAAGGGCGCGACGTATACGACATTTTGATAAGTAAGAAATAGCATTTGATGATTCTAAATGAGATTTCAAAGACATTCGAAGTAAGAGAAGAAAGTTTTCCAAGAGGAGGCAAGACATACGAGATGTATCGGAAAGGATTTACCAGTAACAATGTATGATGATTAAATGATGCCTTGGAGAAGATTTATAACATCCCTTATATTGTTAATGAAGTGATAAACAAGTGCTAAGAAGGTTCCATAAGGATTGGAGATCAAACGAGTCGACGAGAACGAAATCGGATCAGCTAGGAATTATACGGCCCAACATACTGGCCGTATAAATTATACTGGCCGTATGTTAGGCCGTATATTTAGCCAAGATGGGCAGTGTTCACTGGACCAAACATACGGCCAGACATACGGCCCGTATAAAATGTACGGACCGTATGTTGGTCTGTATGTTCGTGTCGGGACAGAATCGAGTATTATTAATAAGGGTTCAAGTTCATTTCATTTCATTTTCCCTTCACACCCCTTCTCTCTAAAACATCTCTCTACACTTCACCTACAGGAATTCAAGGGATATTAGTGATCAACTACATCAAACCAAGGAAATCAAGTGTAAGAAACTCATTGGAGTTCATCCAAGGCAAGAAACCCCATTGGATTGAAGCTAGGGTTTTTCTTCAAGTGAAAGATTATCATCCAAAACGTTCTCCTACACTATCTAAGGTAAGATTTATGGTATTCCCATGTTGTTTAAGGTGTTTGAAAGTTGAAACACTTGGATTGTAGAAGGATATGGGAAATGGGTCATAAACATGAGAATAGTGAGTTTTGAGTAGTAGTTTGGAATGAGTTGTGAATATTGATATGTTGTGATTATAAGTATGTTATAAATGATATTGAGAACACGGGATAGGTATTATATGCAAGAAAACGTACTAGTATACTATGACCATGATTATAGATGAATTGAAGTGGAATTGTGAAACGAGGGTAATGTAGATGAGTGAAGATTGTTGGTTATGATATTGTGAACGTTATTATGAATGTTTCGGAGTTGATATGCAATATGGGGAAGGTTGTATAAAAAAAAGAAATGCAACCCAATTTTCTCTAGCTTTAGTAAGCACGTTCATATAATCTATTACCTAATGTGAATGTGAATTCTCTTGAAGGTAGAAACGTGAGCATTGAAGGAAAACAACCAAGCGATGGAAATTGTTAAACGAAAGAGGTATGTAAGGCTAGTCCTTTATTTCTAAGGCATGACTCATATGACATGAATCCTCCTATCTTTCCATGATTTTCCTACATAACGGGAATAATGAGCCTACGAGTATAAAGAGCTTCATATGAGATAAAGAAAAGAGATACGTTATGAACATGACAATACTAATGATGAATCTAAGTCTAGAAGTCATAAAGTTCATGATATGATATTCCTACGAAGCTAATGATTCCTATGATAATATTTCCTCACCTCCCCATGACTTTCTTACCATCCGGAAAACTGTTACACCTCGGAAAATTTCCCGTTTGTACGCAAGTAAATGAACTAATAATGGGTGCGAGGAGTGCGAGTGTATAATGTTTCATAGGAAATGTATGTAAAGGGATGTGGATGATTAGAATGAAAAGTCGAGAAATGAGAAAAATTGAAAGTTGGCAAAACTGCCCAGTGGTCGTATATTGCAAAATACGGACCGTAAAGTGCAACACGGTCCGTAAACTGGCAGTCGTAAACTGCCATGCAAAAGCTTCAACTTTCTGCCAGTGGTCGTAAAGTCCAAATACGGACCGTAAACTGGTATACGGTCCGTAAACTGCCAGGTCGTAAACTGGCATGCCAAACATCAACTTTCTGCCAGCTGAGGAAGAGGTATAATACGACCTGGTGGACGGACCGTAAAGTGATTTACGGCCCGTAAACCATGGTCGTAAATCACCATGCATGCAGGCCAAAGTCTTTGGTCCTGCTTAAGCTTAAAGACGACCACGAGGGACGGTCCGTAAAGTGGAATACGGACCGTAAACCTCCATGGACGACCACTGTTCACCCAGCACAGATTTTCCAATTCATTAAATATGAGGATCAAGACTTATTTTATTTCATTACAACATTACACCACTTCTCTCTATAACTTCTTTCTACATTTATTATATGAGTTTTCAAGGACTATAAGCCATCAATAACATTAAGACAAGTGAATAAGGATAAGGGAATCATCAAGGACCATCCAAGTCAAGAAATCCAAATGGAGAAAAACTAGGATTTTGCTCAAAGAAGAGTATTATCAACCAAAGCTTGTTCCTACAACTTCTAAGGTAATATTCATGATTTTTACAACATGTTTAAGGTATTGGAGAATTAAAATACATGGATTGTAGAAAATGTGGTCAACTAGGTCATGAATGATGAATAGTGACATTTTGAGAAATAGTTTGAATTGAGTTATGAATGTTGTTGGGTTGTGATATGAATGTGTTATAAATGGTATTAAGATCATGAACTAAACACTTTAGACGAATGGACGAAGATGGGTGTTATGACCATGAATGTGGGTGAATTAGAGGCAAATTGAGGAATCTAGATAAGGTGGATAATGTGAATGACTAATGGTCATTGTTATGATATTAATGAAGGTATAAACGCTAGCATTGGAAGGGAACGTGCAAGTGTAGAATAGTTCGACGGAAAGGTATGTAATGCTAACCCTTCTTTCATAAGGCATGGTTCTTGGCAAAATTCCTAAATTCCTCTATATGAGTATGTTGTCTTCACATGGTTGACATTCCGAGCTCATAAGCTCACGACCCTTGATATGTACTATGATTATACTACGTTCCTCGTATGACGAGTAAGTCTATAATGTAAATGTAACGATAATGATGAGGATAGTAATGATGATGAGAGTAAAATGAGACTAGAGATGCTTATGAGCTACGATATATGTATATGTATGCCTATGAAGGGCTATGATAAGACCCCGAACTTATGATGCCGGGTAAGACTATATGTATATGACTATGTATAATGTATGTATACGATTACGAAATGCGCGCACACCTCTGCAGATGGTACGGATAACCCTGATGCCTTGGTAGGGCCAGGTATGTATGACCTTGAGCCTTGGTTGGCCAAGCATGTATAAGACACCGATCCTATGAGGTCGGGTATGCTATGTAAAGGCTATGTATATGAAATGACTATGTATATAATATGAATATGAATGTGATAAGACTATGTATAAGAATACGAATAAGGACATGTATACGAATATGAGCACAAGTATGGTACGAGTATTATTATGGGATACAAACGACGATGTATGCAAGTAAGCGACATGATGATGATATTACTGTCTCCCCTCCTATGCTATTTTCATATGATATCTATTATTCTTTTATATTGATGTTGATCATGCTTTACATACTCAGTACATTCTTCGTACTGACGTCCTTTTGTTTGTGGATGTTGCGTCATGCCCGCAGGTGCACAGGGAGACAGACTTGATCCATAGCTGCTTATTCAGAGATTGCATAGCAGAGCACCATTTCTTTCGGAGCCGTAGCTTTTGGGTACTTATTCTTTTGTGTATATAATTATGGGCATAGCGGGGTCCTGTCCTGCTCTTACGATATGTCATACTCTTAGAGGCTCGTAGTCATGTGTATGTGGGTAGAGATGCTCGGCCATGTCGGCCCATGTTTTGTATATCTTTTGTTAGCCACGTTGGCCTTGTACTTATGATGTGGCGTAGATGCCTATGATATGTTAAATGATGATGGTCGTCTAATGGGATCAATATGATTAACGATAAGAAAAGCACGAATTGACTTATAGTTCACCTAGATGTTATGTTATGTACGATAAGGGGGTGCTCGAGGGGGGTAGCACCGGGTGCTCGTCGCGGCCCCCTAGCCGGGTAGTGACAAAAGTGGTATCAGAGCAGTTCAGTCCTAGGATGTGTCTGCGAGCCGTGTCTAGTAGAGTCTTGGTTATGGGTGTGTTGCGCGCCACACTTATAAACGAGAAGCTGCGGACATTTTAGGAATATATGACCTTCTTTCTTCATAAGAATCGTGCGATAGAGCTATGATGTAAGAAATTCTTGTTCCTAAATCGTGTGTTGTGTATTTCAGAGATGCCTAAAAAGAAAAAGGCTACAGCAGCCCAAAAGGGCAAGACGGAGGCAGAAAAGCGGGCTGAAAGAGCACCGCCACCGGTAGTAGAGGAAGATGAGTCCCAGAGTGCGGCTCAATCTCAGTCCTTCCAGACAGTTCCTATTACCGAGGAGCACGTGGGAGCCTCAGCCCCAGCTCCAGCTCCTCCACCTAACGCTTCGGGCCAAGTCGTAAGAGAGGCCATTAATTTGTTGACTCAGTTGGTTGCGGCCCAGACTCAGAGGCCAAGCGCAGGGCAAGGTGACAGGGCTGTTAGTGCAAGGGCCCGTGACTTCATTGCTTTGAAACCCCCGGAATGCTTTGGGTCGAAACTGGAGGAGGATCCCCAGGACTTTATTGATGGTATGCTAAGGACGCTCCGGTTGATACATGCTTCAGACACTGAGTCGGTAGAGCTAGCGTCCTATAGATTGAGTGATATCTCGATCCAGTGGTATACAGTATGGATGGCTTCGCGGGGAGCCAATGCACCTCCACCGGTATGGCAAGAGTTTGTTGACGCTTTTCTCCGTCATTATATGCCTCCGGAAGTTCGGCGAGCTAGGGCCGATAAATTCTTGAATTTGAGGCAAGGTAACATGAGTGCTACAGAGTATAGTCTCCGCTTCAATTCCTTGGCTAGGTATGCTTCGGCCATGGTAGCGGATATGGGCGATCGGGTGCACCGGTTTGTGAAAGGCCTAGGGCCACACTTGATGGATAAATGCTTAACTGCGTCCCTTCAGGATGGCATGGATATTGCACGCATTCAGGCACATGCTCAGGAATTAGAGGAACACCTATAGCAGCGGAGAAATGAACGTGAGCAGGATAGGGGACATAGCAAGAGAGCTAGACCTTCAGGTTCGAGGAGCGAGTCCAGGGGTGGACACAGACAGCAGCTTCCCAGCCATTCAGGCTATTCTATTACCAGTCCACCTCCACGGTTTTCAGGCCAGGGCCTTGATAGATCTGCTCGTTTAGGGCCGAGTCCGAGTTATACAGGACCTCAGTTCAGAGGTGATTTGGGCCAGTCAAGGCCACCCGTACCACCGTGTTCCTAGTGTGGGAAGATGCATTGGGGTCGATGCCGATTTGGTTCAGATGATTTCTATTCATGTGGTCGGCCAGGCCATATTATGCGTGATTGCCCCTCAGTACATGGTAGAGGTAGGACCCAGCCATCAGGGTCGGTAGCCGGATCTTCGGCATCTGTACGCCCTACGGGGCCAGGTTCACATGCGCCAGCTGGCCATGGTAGAGGCAGAGGGAGAGCTCCCAGTACTAGCGGCTCTCGGCACCATATTTATGCTTTGGCTGGAAGCCAAGATCTTGAGTCTTCTCTTGACGTAGTCATAGGTATATTATCGATATTCTCTCATGATGTATATGCTTTGATTGACCCGGGCTCCACATTGTCTTATGTTACTCCATATATTGCGGGTCGGTTTATAGTCGAGCCGGAGTCGATTAAACCTTTTGAGGTGTCTACGCCCGTTGGCGAATCGGTGATAGCTAGCCGAGTGTATAGAGATTGTGTAGTCGTGATATGTGACCACCGTACTATAGCTGACTTGTATGAACTAAAGATGGTAGATTTTGATGTCATTATGGGCATGGATTGGTTGGCTTCTTGCTACGCCAATGTTGATTATAGAATGAAAATGGTTCGCTTCCTGTTTCCGGGAGAACCAGTCTTAGAATGGAAAGGAAATACGGCGTCACCAAAGGGTAGGTTTATTTCCTATCTAAAGGCAAGGAAGATGATCACGAAATGGTACATTTATCACCTAGTACGAGTTCGAGATGTAGAAGCTGAGACGCCGACTCTTCAGTCAGTTCCGGTAGTGAACGAATTTCCGGATGTGTTCCCGGAAGGGCTTCCAGGCCTTCCTCCTGAGCGAGAGATCGATTTTGCGATTGATGTGTTGCCAGATACTAATCCCATATCTATTCCTCCCTATAGGATGGCACCCGCAGAATTGAAAGAGTTGAATGAGCAATTAAAAGACTTGCTTGAAAAAGGCTTCATTAGGCCTAGTTCATCCCCGTGGGGAGCACCCGTATTGTTCGTCCGGAAGAAGGATGGATCCTTGAGAATGTGCATTGATTATCGGCAATTGAATAAAGTGACGATTAAGAACAAGTATCCCCTCCCGAGGATTGATGATTTATTTGATCAATTGCAAGGTGCCA
Source organism: Lycium barbarum (assembly GCF_019175385.1). NCBI lineage: Eukaryota > Viridiplantae > Streptophyta > Magnoliopsida > Solanales > Solanaceae > Lycium > Lycium barbarum. The sequence continues at coordinate 66,691,156 of NC_083346.1, forward strand.
AATGGTTTTCAAAGATTGATTTGAGGTCCGGGTATCACCAAGTAAGAGTTAGGGAGAAAGATATCCCTAAGACAACTTTCAGAACAAGATATGGCCATTTCGAGTTCCGAGTAATGTCGTTTAGGCTAACTAATGCACCGGCAGTGTTTATGGACTTAATGAACAATGTATTCAGGCCTTTTCTGGATCTATTCGTGATTGTATTCATCGATGATATCCTAGTGTATTCTAGATCCGAGGCAGAACATGCGGATCACTTGCGTATTGTCCTTGGAGTTCTTCGAACCCGAGAGTTATTCGCGAAGTTTTCCAAATGCGAGTTTTGGATGAACTCAGTGGCATTTCTGGGCCACATTGTTGCAGCTGACGGTATTCGAGTGTATAGCCAAAAGATTGAGGCAGTGAAGACTTCGCCAAGGCCCATGACCCCTACGGAGGTTCGTAGCTTTTTGGGCTTAGCAGGTTATTACAGAAGATTTGTTGAGGATTTCTCTTCTATTTCTGCACCGCTCACCAAGTTGACTCAGAAGTCAGCTAAGTTTCAATGGACAGATGCTTGCGAGCGTAGTTTCCAAGAGTTGAAAGACCGACTGACTTCAGCCCCAGTCTTGACACTTCCAGAGGGATTGGAAGGATATGTTATTTATTGTGATGCTTCAGGCGTCGGGCTAGGCTATGTATTGATGCAAAATGGTAAGGTGATTGTGTATGCTTCTAGACAATTACGGAAACATGAGCAGAATTATCCTACCCATGACTTAGAATTGGCCGTGGTGGTCCATGCTTTAAAGATATGGAGACATTACTTATATGGTGTCCACGTGGATATTTATACAGATCATAAAAGTCTCCAATACATCTTCAAGCAGAAAGAGTTGAATTTGCGGCAACGACGATGGCTAGAGTTGCTCAAAGACTATGATGTCGAAATCCTGTACCACCCCGGAAAGGAAAATGTTGTGCCTGATGCTCTTAGCCGTAGGTCGATGGGAAGTCTAAGTGTTGTACGACCAGAAAAGAAAGAGGTGGCCCGTGATCTTCAGCAGTTAGCTAGCCTAGGAGTCCGAGTGGTGGACTCAGGTAGCAGCGGAGCTATTATTCAGAATTCAGCAGTTTCATCGTTAGTAGCCGAAGTAAAAGAGCGACAATATGAGGATCCCATGCTAATGCAGTACAGAGATACACTCCCTCAGAAGGAGGGGTTATCATTTGACATTTCGGAAGACGGAGTTCTCCGATGTCGAGGCAGGTTATGTGTTCCCGATGTGGCAGGTCTACGCCATCAGATTTTGAGAGAAGCTCATTGTTCCAGTTACTCCGTTCACCCCGGAGCGACGAAAATGTATCATGATCTTAAGACTATATATTGGTGGAATGGGATGAAGAAAGACGTAGCGGAATTCGTAGCTCAGTGTCCTAATTGCCAACAAGTGAAGATAGAACACCAAAAGTTGGGTGGCTTATTGCAAGCTATAGAAATCCCAACTTGGAAGTGGGAAGTGATTAATATGGATTTCATTACAGGGTTACCCCGTTCTCGACGTAAATATGATTCTATATGGGTGATATGTTACCCACAGACCGATGGGCAAGCTGAACGTACTATTCAGACTCTTGAAGATATGTTACCGGCATGTATGATAGATTTTGGAGGAAATTGGGATGACCATTTGCCACTCATTGAGTTTGCTTACAATAACAGTTATCATTCTATCATTCAAATGGCACCGTATGAAGCTCTATATGGGCGAAAGTGTAGATCCCCAATTGGGTGGTTTGAAACTGGAGAAGCTAATTTGATAGGGCCAGACTTGGTCCAGCAAGCAATAGAGAAAGTTAAGCTCATACAAGAACGGTTGTTAGCGGCTCAAAGTCGTCAGAAGTCCTATGCGGATAATCGTCGAAGAGACTTAGAGTTCGAAGTGAAAGATTGGGTATTCTTGAAAGTGTCGCCGATGAAGGGCGTGATGAGATTTGGCAAAAAGGGTAAGCTCAGTCCCCGGTATATTGGGCCATACGAAATTGTGCGCAAAATAGGCAAAGTGGCCTATGAGCTAGATCTACCTCCAGATTTGGAGTCAGTCCATCCAGTATTTCATGTCTCGATGCTTCAGAAGTGTGTTGGAGATCCTACGAGGATCGTCCCAGTGAATGATATTCAAGTGATAGAAAAGTTAACTGATGATGAAATACCCATTGCCATATTAGATAGGCAAGTACGGAGGCTTAGAAACAAAGAAGTGGCCTCAATTAAAGTTCTGTGGAGAAATAACAATCAAGAGGAAATGACATGGGAAGCGGAAGAGAATATGCGATCCAAATACCCACATTTATTTTGGCCCTTGGAAGAAGTCCAAGATGAGACGTCAAAATCATAAGGTATGCATGTTTTCCCTTTTATACATTCAGGTCGTGTGTGGCTAAATTTCTAGTGCTGTTGTATTATTGCCCTGTGAGGCATTGTTATTGTGGGTTGTTTTGGCAGGGTGGTAGTGCCACATTATAGAGGAAACTCTGGCGAAATTTTTATAGAATTCCCCAAGCCTTTAACATTCGAGGACGAATGTTCCTAAGGGGGGTAGAATGTTACACCTCGGAAAATTTCCCGTTAGTACGCAAATAAATGAACTAATGATGGGTGCAAGGAGTGTGAGTGTATAATGTTTCATGGGAAATGTATGTAAAGGGATGTGGATGATTAGAATGAAAAGTCGAGAAATGAGAAAAATTGAAAGTTGGCAAAACTGCCCAGTGGTCGTATATTGCAAAATACGGACCGTAAAGTGCAACACGATCCGTAAACTGGCAGTCGTAAACTGCCATGCAAAAGCTTCAGCTTTCTGCCAGTGGTCATAAAGTGCAAATACGGACCGTAAACTGGTATACGGTCCGTAAACTGCCAGGTCGTAAACTGCCATGCCAAACTTCAACTTTCTACCAGCTGAGGAAGAGGTATAATACTACCTGGTGGACGGACCGTAAAGTGATTTACGGCCCGTAAACCATGGTCGTAAATCACCATGCATGCAGGCCAAAGTCTCTGGTCCTGCTTAAGCTTAAAGACGACCACGAGGGACGGTCTGTAAAGTGGAATACGGACCGTAAACCTCCATGGACGACCACTGTTCACCCAGCACAAATTTTCCAATTCATTAAATATGAGGATCAAGACTTATTTTATTTCATTACAACATTACACCACTTCTCTCTATAACTTCTCTCCACATTTATTATATGAGTTTTCAAGGATTATAAGCCATCAATAACATTAAGACAAGTGAATCAAGGATAAGGGAATCATCAAGGACCATCCAAGTCAAGAAATCCAAATGGAGAAAAACTAGGGTTTTGCTCAAAGAAGAGTATTATCAACCAAAGCTTGTTCCTACAACTTCTAAGGTAAGATTCATGATTTTTACAAGATGTTTAAGGTATTGGAGAATTAAAATACAAGGATTGTAGAAAATGTGGTCAACTAGGTCATGAATGATGAATAGTGACATTTTGATAAATAGTTTGAATTGAGTTATGAATGTTGTTGGGTTGTGATATGAATGTGTTATAAATGGTATTAAGATCATGAACTAAACACTTTAGACGAATGGACGAAGATGGGTGTTATGACCACGAATGTGGGTGAATTAGAGGCAAATTGAGGAATCTAGATATGGTGGATAATGTGAATGACTAATGGCCATTGTTATGATATTAATGAAGGTATAAACGCTAGCATTGGAAGGGAACGTGCAAGTGTAGAATAGTTCGACGGAAAGGTATGTAAGGCTAACCCTTCTTTCATAAGGCATGGTTCTTGGCCAAATTCCTAAATTCCTCTATATGAGTATGTTGTCTTCACATGGTTGACATTCCGAGCTCATAAGCTCACGACCCTTGATATGTACTATGATTATACTACGTTCCTCGTATGACGAGTAAGTCTATAATGTAAATGTAACGATAATGATGAGGATAGTAATGATGATGAGAGTAAAATGAGACTAGAGATGCTTACGAGCTACGATATATGTATATGTATGCCTATGAAGGGCTATGATAAGACCCCGAGCTTATGATGCCGGGTAAGACTATATGTATATGACTATGTATAATGTATGTATACGATTACGAAATGCGCGCACATCTCTGCAGATGGTACGGATAACCCTGATGCCTTGGTAGGGCAAGGTATGTATGACCTTGAGCCTTGGTTGGCCAAGCATGTATAAGACACCGATCCTATGAGGTCGGGTATGCTATGTAAAGGCTATGTATATGAAATGACTATGTATATAATATGAATATGAATGTGATAAGACTATGTATAAGAATACGAATAAGGACATGTATACGAATATGAGCACAAGTATGGTACGAGTATTATTATGGGATACGAACGACGATGTATGCAAGTAAGCGACATGATGATGATATTACTGTCTCGCCTCCTATGCTATTTTCATATGATATCTATTATGCTTCTATATTGATGTTGATCATGTTTTACATACTCAGTACATTCTTCGTACTGGCGTCCCTTTGTTTGTGGACGCTGCGTCATGCCCGCAGGTGCACAGGGAGATAGACTTGATCCATAGCTGCTTATTCAGAGATTGCATAGCAGAGCTCCATTTCTTTCGGAGCCGTAGCTTTTGGGTACTTATTCTTTTGTGTATATAATTATGGGCATAGCGGGGTCCTGTCCCGCTCATACGATATGTCATACTCTTAGAGGCTCGTAGTCATGTGTATGTGGGTAGAGATGCTCGGCCATGTCGGCCCATGTTTTGTATATCTTTTGTTAGCCACGTCGCCCTTGTACTTATGATGTGGCATAGATGCCTATGATATGTTAAATGATGATGGTCGTATAATGGGATCAATATGATTAACGATAAGAAAAGCATGAATTGACTTATGGTTCACCTAGATGTTATGTTGTGTACGATAAGGGGGTGCTCGGGTGGGGTAGCACCGGGTGCTCGTTGCGGCCCCCTAGCCGGGTCATGACAAAAACTAAGAGCCTATGTTCATGAATAGCCATATGGGATAAGATAAGAGGTATGTTACGAATGTGATAACGATGATGATGAGTCTAAGTCTAAAGATTCTAAGGCCTATAATATTATGGTTCTACAAGGATAATGATCCATATTATGATCCATTGATGTTGTTCATTGAATGCACTCACCTTATATGTTAATTCCTTCAAGGTGAGGCAGAATTCTTATGAATGCTCCATAAAGGAATCGGGGTTTCTCGACCTTATGTCACCCCGACATTGTTATAGATTGTCTATAAGCTCTAATACGTGTCCTATGACCAATGTTCCAAAAAGTTACGAGTCTATGTTCATAAGGGGTTCCATATGAGATTAAGGTAGGAGACATGCCATAGATACGATGATGGTAATGATGAGCCTAAGTTAGAGATTATAAAGTCTATTATGCGATATTATTACAAAGTTCATGCTACGAATACGATGCGATTCTCATAGATTTTCTTTAAATCCAAATGTATGCTCTATGAAAAGTTATGATAAGTTTATGAGATATATGTGATGATAATAATGATGATTTTGATGGTGATGATGATAGTGATGACGTTAAAGATATTTATGGGCTTTTATGTATATATGTGCCTATGTACAATTATTATGAAACCTTGAGCTTATATGGCTGGGTAAAATGTATATATATATATATATATATATATATTTATTTATTTATTTATTTATGTAACGCGTGCGCACCTCTGCAGTTGGGTAGATATAGCCCTGAAGCCTTGGTAGGGCCAGGTAGATATAACCCTGAAGCCTTGGTAGGACCAGGTAGATATAACCCTGAAGCCTTAGTAGGGCCAGGTATGTGTAACCCTGAAGCCTTGGTTGGCCAGGTATGTATATGATATAAATATGTATATGATATGAATATGAATATGGTATGGATATGTATATGATATATGTAGGTAAAGCCCGGAAAAATATGTATGTGATATTGTCGAGCCACTACGTGGCCAAATGCGGATAACGATTAGTATGTATGAGCAGATACGATATTATGATACATGTATGATACGATGATGTATGCGATATGATGATACATGTACTGTGATTATATATGATATAGGCATGAAAGGCATCCACCCTTAAAAGTTACGCAGGTTATGTCTACATCTTATGTCCTATGATTTCTCTAATATGTTCATTTCATTCATGCCTTACATACTCAGTACAATATTCGTACTGACGTCCGTTTTCTTTGGACGCTGTGTTCATGCCCACAGGTAGACAAGGAGGCGGCCTAGATTTATAGAAGCCGATAAGCAGAGTTTTGAAAGCACTCCATTAGTCCGAAGGTGCCATTGATTTACTATTTTATGTACATGTATGTTTTGGGCACAACGGGGTCCTGTCCCGTCCATATGTCTAGTACTCTAGTAGAGGCTCGTAGATACGTATGTGTGGGTAGTATGGTCTCACGATTTTGATAAGCGTATATATGTATAAATGTATGTGTGCATTATTTTGATAGCCGAAGGGCTTATGTATATAAAGGTAATTATGTTTCCAAATGAAAAATGATTTTTCTATGATTTGAGTATGAATTTGATGAATGAACGCTTAACGTGTATGATAAGTAGCAGAATGAGCGGTGCTCGGTGGATAGTCCCGGGTATCCGTCATGGCCCCTAGTTGGGTCGTGACATTTATCTCGTACGAAGCTCTTTATAGTCGTAGGTTCATAATTCTCGATATGTAGGAAAATCATGGAAGGATAGGAGGATTCATACCATAAGAGTCATGCCTTAGAAAGAAAGGACTAGCCTTACATACCTCTTTCGTTTAACAATTTCCATCGCTTGATTGTTCTCCTTTAATGCTCACGTTTCTACCTTCAAGAGAATTCGCATTCATATTAGCTAATCGATTATAAGAACGTGCTTACTAAAGCTAGAGAAAATTGGGCAGCATTTCCTATGTTTATATAACTTTCCTTATGTTACATATCAATTCCCAAACGTCTGTAATAATATTCACAACATTATAACCAACAATCTTCATTCATCTACATTACCCTCATTTCGCAATTTCACTTCAATTCATCCATAATCGTGGTCATAGTATGCTAGTACGTTTTCTTACATATAATGTTTACCCCATGTTCTTAATATCATTTATAGCATAATCATAATCACAACACATCAAGAATCATAACTCAATTCAAGCTATTACTCAAAATGACATTATTCCCACATTCATGACCTATTTTTCTATTTCCTTCTATAATCCAAGTCTTTCAACTTTCAAATACCTTAAACAACATGAATTGATCGTAAAACTTACCTTTGATAGTATGAGAACAAGCTTTAGGTGGAAACACTTCACTTGAGCAAAACCCTAGTTCCACTTCCAAAGAGATTTCTTGTCTTGGATGAACCCTAGTGAGTTTCTTGCACTTGATTCTCTTGGATTTATGATATGAACCTTTGATTTGTCTTGAATTTGTGTTGATGAAATATTTAGAACTCTCTAGAAGTCATGAGAGAGATGGAGAAGTGGAAAGAATGAGAAAATAAAAGTGGGAGCATGTATTTATACTTGCAATTTCATCAGTCCGTCGGGCAATATATGGACCACTTATACGGTCCGTATAAGTGTTCGTGGTTCACCATCAGGGAAACAACATTTCTGCTGGGTGTTATATGGACCCTTATATGGTCCGTATAAAATTCCACGGTCCGTGTAAGGTGGCCGTGTAACTCACTGCTTTTCCGAAGTTGTCCTCGTTGTTTCGTTTTATCCCCAATCCTTATACAACCTTCTTAACAATTATTTAATACTTCATTAACAATCTAAGGGACATTATAACTCTTCTCCAAAACATCATTAAGCTATCATTAATTTGTTACTCGTAAATCTTTCCAAAACACAACACATGTTTTGCCTTCCTTAACAACTTCCGTCTCCTACCTCACATGTCTTTGAAATCTCATTTAGAATCATCAAATGTTATTTCTTACTTATCAAAACATCGTATACGTCGTGCCCTTCGTCAGTCTATTCACTGTACATGAACGAAAAATTTCCGAGGTGTAACAATAAGGCTTTTTTATTCATAAGAATTTCATATTTGATTTTTAAGTCTCAAAAGAGACAAACGAAAAGGGCAAGAAGTTCCCATTTTAAACTAAAAGTTGCTCCGAAGGGAGTCCTTTGATGTTTTACAAAGATTATCATGCATTTTCACACTTATATATATGTACGACATGATTTTATAGGGAAGGGGAAGGGCTATGGCGTTGTATACGCAAACCACCTGATCATCTAGTATGCGATGATTATGATGCCCGATGGGGCCATTATGCTATTATGCCCAAAGGGGCTGCGAGCAGGGCGAAGGTATGTATTATATATATATATATATATATATATATATATATATATATATATATATATATATATATATATACATACACATGATGTTTTAAAAGTCCATATGCACATACATGATTCTCAGTATTGGTTACAGGTGCAGATTGAGTCTGTTACTCTTTTGTCATCCTAGTCAAGATATATTCTTTCAGTTCTGCCTTACATACTCGGTACATTATTCGTACTAACGTTCCTTTTCCTGGGGGCGCTGTGTTTCATGCTACACAAGTGCAGACAGATGAGAGAGGACACTTGCTGTAGGATGTTCCTAGGCTATCAGCTGGATTGGTGAACTCCATTTCTGTTTGGAGTGTTACCGAGTCAGAGTGTCTATGTATGTCCTGGAGTCAGACGCATTATGGGTATGTTGGGGCTCTAGCCCAACTTATGTTATGGTATCTCGTTTATGTTACAGACTTTTGCAGACAGTGTCTTGTGGATAGTGCGTCGAGATGTCGACAGTTGTGTAAAGTGACTATGTAGGTCGATGTGTTCATATGCATTGTTTTAAAGATGTTATTGTGACTAAAGGTTTTCTTTGAATTAATTATAAGGGAGAAGTCCCTTACTTGATGAAAGAGTTATATTAAAAAGTTTTTCATGTTTTATCCGATGGAAGTGTCGTTTCATAATTTAAAGATTCACAAAAGGTTATGACTTATGAGTAAAACGATAGTATGGCACTCAGCCGAGTAGGGTCTTGAGTGTCAGTCGCGGCCTCTGGTTTGGGTCGTGACAACTCATCTCCATATTATAGAGTGGAGAATTACATAATTGCATACTGTGAGGAAACGAATCCCGTGCCTTCTGAAGAATCTTGGGAAGTTTCTATGGAGATTTTAGAGAGAGAAATACCTCCTCCACGTGTTGATCTGAGCAAACCGAGAAGAAGACGAACAAAGTGGAGGCGTGGAATTGGGGAATCATTTGCAACGAGAAAAAACAAATGTTCCATATGCAAAACAGTTAGCCATAAAAAAACTACATGCCCAAACCGAATTAGTCCATAGTTGTTAATCTTGCAATGTCTTGTAATAATAATTACTATTGTTGGTGTTTGTGAAATTGGATTTTATGACATTTTTATGTTGTTCTTTCTTATAATGAAAAATTCTGTTGTTTTTGTTAGTGAACTTGGTTTGTATGATATATTGATCTTGCTCAAATCACCAATGTATGTTCTGTGGTTTTGAAATTTCTGAACAGTTTCCACCAAGTAGTAATTCTATTGCAATAGCTCTATAACTTGTTGGGGTTTTCCCAACCAGTAATCGGACTTGTTGCAACAACTAACTTAACTTGGTTTTCCAACAAGTGACATGACTTGTTACATCAAGTTATTTGGTGTTTTGAGTTTTTACAACAAATGGAATGACATATTGGATAAATTCCTTAACTTGTTGTGTTTTATCCAACAAGTGATATGACTTGTTCAACAGCTATGTTACCTGCTGCAACAGATTATGCAATTGCTGCAGCAAATTATACAATTGCTGCAGCAAATTATGCAATTGCTGCAATAGATCATGCAATTGCTGCAACAACTAGGCTATGAGTCACATATATTTAGTGATCAACAGAGGGAATCAATGATATTTAGTGTTAAACAAAGGGATTCAATGCTATTTAGTGATCAATATATTTATCTACTAACATCCTTAATGGATTAGCCTGTAATTTCATTGATTAGATGGGTAATTCTAAGCGTATACTTTCCAAATCGAGCGATCGTTGGAGTAATTTGATGAGAACTACTTTATTCACCCATATTGAGATGTAAACAAAGAAAACCAATGATATTTATTGCTTACTATATGTACCTAACCAATTTGATGGTATTCTGAGTCAGGACATATGATCAACTAAGCGTTTTCTTTCCAAATCGATCGATCGTTGTAGTAATTTGATGAGAACTACTTGATTCACCCATATTTAGATGTAAACAAAGAAAAATAATGATATTTATTGTTTACTGTATGTACCTAACCAATTTGATGGTATTCTGAGTCAGAACATATGATCAACTAAGCGTATTCTTCCCAAATCAAGCGGTTGTTGGAGTAATTTGATGAGAACTACTTCATTCACCCATATTGAGATGTAAAAAAATAAAACCAATGATATTTATTGTTTACTATATGTACCTAACCAATTTGATGGTATTCTGAGTTAGGACATATGATCAACTAAGCGTATTCTTCCCAAATCAAGTGTTCGTTGGAGTAATTTGATGAGAACTACTTCATTCACCCATATTGAGATGTAAACAAAGAAAACCCAGATATTTATTGTTTACTATATGTACCTAACCAATTTGATGGTATTCTGAGTCAGGACATATGATCAATTAAGCGTATTCTTCCCAAATCGAGCGATCGTTGGAGTAATTTGATGAGAACTACTTCATTCACCCATATTGAGATGTAAACAAAAAAAATCAATGATATTTATTGTTTACTATATGTAACTTGTTTAAATAGGTTACGCATCTGTTGCAACAGATAAGCCACTTGTTGCAATAGATTATCAACTTGTTGCAACAACTAACTCATATGTTGCAACAGATTATAAACTTGTTGCAACAGATGTGTCAGTTGTTGCAACATCTTCAACATCTGCTAGATTTGTTGCAACAACTGACTCATCTGTTGTAACAGATCAGAAACTTGTTGCAACAGATTATCAACTTGTTGCAACTTCTTCAACAGTTGTTAGATTTGTTGCAACAACTGACTAATCTGTTGCAACAGATCAGAAACTTATTGTAACAAATTATCAACTTGTTGCAACTTCGTCAACAACTGTTAGATTTGTCGCAACAACTGACCCATATATTGCAACAACTGACCCATATGTTGCAACAACTGATGCATCTGTTGCAACAGATTACCAACTTGTTGCAACAACTGACGCATCTGTTGCAACAGATTATCAACTTGTTACAACTTCTTCAACAACTGTTAGATTTTGTGACTTGTTTGAAACTACTGAACATAATGTACTGAACACAACTTAAATACTGAACATCTAATATATACTTAACAAAATGTCTTAGAAAGGTACTAAACACCTAATATATACTTAAATTACATAATGTCATAAAAAATAACCTAATATATACTTAAATTACATAATGTCATCAAAAAATACCTAATATATACTTAAATTGTTCAACATGCCACATTTGGGCTCCAAAAAGAGCAAAATTAATGAATTGTTTATCAGCCCATCTTAGGGCTCCAACACCTTTTCAATGACACCTAATGCCCATCTCCATTGCATCTTCCCCACAGAGTTATCGATGATTAGACTTTCAGGTTTTGTCACAGTTGTGTCGGTAAGCAAAGCCTCCATAAAAGCAATTGACCACGAACCACATGCCCTACTAGTGACATTGCGGGGGAGATTCTTAGCCTATTGAATTCCCACGGTTCATTGAGTAACTTTGCAGGCAAGTTTGCGAACCTGCCACTCTGTTTCAGTAACTTGGGCCACAATTCCATTACCGGATGCATGAAACAAAAGAAAGCATCATCTGGGTAGACAGGAACGTTGTAGTCATACACATTTACCACTCCCCCTTCAATCTTGAATTTGAGAGTGACAAAATGTGTGACCTTAATATTCATCACTATTAAAACCCTCTTTGCACCAGCCCACGAGCAGCCACCCGGGTAGGTTCTACCACCTCTACAATAATCGACCACTTCATCATCCGACTTAAATTCAGCAAGTCTAACCTCCATAGGCACGGCATTCGGAACTGTACTCTCATTTGTTAATTATGTGTACCTCTTGAGAATGTTGTTGTAAAAGTTGAGGTCCAGGATTATGTCATACGCATTAGAAGCAGGACTTCATCTACATACTAAAGTAAAAGTAGTAAAACAGTTAGTTACTTGTTGTAAAAAATAAGTAACTTGTTGCAACAGATTATCTACTTGTTGCAACAGCTAGCTAACTTGCTGCAACAGATTCAACAAAATAAAGGACCTGTTGTTGCAACAGCTTATCTACTTGTTGCAACAGCTAGTTAACTTGCTGCAACAGATTCAACAAAATAAAGGACCTGTTGCAACAGCTAGTTAACTTGTTGCAATAGATTATCTACTTGTTACAACAACATACTGAATTAGATAAATATATACAAGTGTTGAAACTTACCCAATCCTCCCACCAAATTTCCATACTTGTCAAAGCCTTGAAGTTTGGGGCTCCAAATTTATGCATTGAGTGCATGGTTTTCCTACTCTTTTTGGCTTTGATTTCAGTCTCAACCTTTTTCTTTCTTTGGGCATGTACAGGTTTGAAAATGTCCACCTTCTTTAGCACTTTTGGCCCAACATCAAGAAGAGGAGTCTCAATTGACTTACTGTAAGTAGCAACAGGTTTCCTTGATCTAACTGATACAAGTGCCTTGGCAATTGCTTTTCCCCTCCTCAAAACATGAACATGATTATAAGGTGAGGAAAGATTCTTTGATGGATTGATACCCCTCTTGGATATCAACCTCTGGATAGAAGTGTTTGTAGCTTCTTGGGCCTGCATCAACTCCTCCACCTTTCTAATCAAATTATCCATTTTGTCCTTGCAAGTGGTGCACTCACAAGCACATGAGAGCACCTTAGAGGTACCGGCACTAACATCAGCAAATTTTCTACCACTCAATTCGCCACCACTAAAATTACCACCATTCTATAAAATCACTAAATCCAGCAACTGGAGTAAATCCACCAATATCAACATCATCATCTCTTAATTTTTCCCCAGCAATACTTGTCGGGACATCATCACCAGCATCACTACCACCAACAGCATCAACAGGTTGAATAACACCAGCAGCAGCATCAGCACCACCAACAACATCAACAACAACATCACCACCAGCAACAAGACCACCACCACCAGCAACAACATCATCAACCCTAGTGATGGCTGTCACTCCAGCCAATTCCCCTTTGAACCCATCAACCAATCTGTCAGGCACAGCACAAAGGTAACAAGGCATGGCATCTCCAACTCTCTTATTGTCGGGACAAGCCAGGGGTTCAACACCTATAACAAGAAAGTAGATATATCAAAATGGTGCTAAATCATAAAAAGCAAAACCTATTTAAAACAAGTTATCAGGTTGTTGCAAAAGGTTACACATTTGTTGGATAATAGGTAACTTGTTGTAGCAGGTATCTCATTTGTTGGACATTTTCCAACAGATGGGTAACTTGTTGCAGCAGGTTACTCATCTGTTGGATATTGTCCAACAGGTTAATAACTTGTTGCAACAGATTATTGTACTTGTTGTAAAAACTTACTGTAACAGATTCAGAAGTTATCAGATTAGCAAATAAAGTGATCTGCTGCAACAGCTGTGGTACTTGTTGGACATTTTCTGTCACAGCCCAATCGGAGGGCTATGACGGACACCCAGAAACTGACCTCCTAGATGCCACAAAACATACATAACATACCTATTTCTGCTCATTCTAGGCCACCTGAGGGCGCTCACAACATGATTTGCTGACTGATAGATATCATAAACTGGAGAGTCACAGTCCTCAAAAGATATATATATATATATATATATATATATATATATATATATATATATATATATATATATATATACACACACACACATGCATCACTAAACTGAACCGGTGTACGAGCCGACAAGGCTACCCGATAAAACTATATAACCAAACGGGTACTGAGCGGGCCATACTGTCTGACTGAGTACAAGCGTCTATGAGCCTCTACTGACATACTGGACATGCTGTGGACGGGACAGGGCCTCTGCCCTACCCATAACATTAGGACACATACCCGGTCTAGACGGCAACTCCGACAAGAGATGAGTGCTCCACTATCAAGCTGAAGAAGCATCCTAAGGATGCGATCTGTCTTCCTGGTTATTTGAATCTGCGAGCATGAACGCAGCCCCCCGAACAATAGGAGAGTCAGTACGGATAATGTACTGAGTATGTAAGGCATAAGAATAACATACACATAAGAGTCATGAAGACAATCTGAAAGTCATAAACTAAACTGTCTGACTGAATACATCTGTATGTCTAACTGTCTGAACATATTTTTATGAATGCATCTATATGTCTGACTATCTTAACATATCTGTATATCTGCTTACTGAAAATGCCTCTAAGGGCGTATAATATGCAATGCATAGGTCATAGTGCCGAGGAACGTACGGCCCGATCCATATCCCATCATCAAACAGGCTCCTTCGGGCATAATAGCATAATGGCCCCTTCGGGCATAATAGCCTAATGGCCCCTTCGGGCATAATAATCATCATCACTGTGCACCAGCTGATCAGGTGGTAATGCGTATATAACGCCTCGCCCTTTTCCCATACCCACATATATACCCGTATATATATATATATATATACAGGTATATAATGCCTTCTGGTCACGGGTCAATATGCATGTATGCAAATGAATGCAATGCATAACCATAAACTAACATTATCATGATACTAATTTTAGGACCCATGAACAGAAGGAATAATAATAATAGAGGGGCACAGGATTATCAAGAACTGAGATACTCCTAAGAGTAGAGTAATATGCAGACTCGAGTATTCACCGTCTGCTGATATCATTGGATCATGCCAAAAAGAAAGAAAGGGAAAGTCTTAACATACCTGGAAGCTTACTTCTCGACTTTCCAACTTACTTCTTGTCTTGCAATCTACATAAGATCATTCGTAGTCTCGTAATCTACATATAAAATCATTCATACTATTATTAGGCTTATCAATCATGTGCTTCCTCAAGCCTTCAAAATAAATTCCTTAAAATTTGCCGAAATTCGGGCAGCATATCCCCTGTTTATATCTCTAGCCCGAAATCACAATACCAACAACCAACAACAACAACAACAATACTAACATCATCAACATCATCATTAACATCAAAATATGCCATAAAACATCCCACACGATGTTTATCCAATTTTCTCAACCCACAACATTATTATACGACCCTTTAATCAGTCTATCTTCGTGAATAAGCCAAAAGTAACATTAATAAAGAGAGATTCATACCTTATTCTTATTGAAACAGCAATATCTTCAATATCTACCTTGAATCCAAGCCCAAAATCCACCGCAAAACAATTCTATAACCGTAACTATGCGTTACCCGAGCCTTGATTAGCCACAAATCACTTCAAACCCTCACTTTTTATGACATATTTGCCCCTATATGTGTGCTAGGCTTTAGGATTTGTTTTTGGTACAGAAAAATGGGGTCTTGACCCTTTTATAGGTGGGTAAAGTCGGTGGCACTGTTGCAGTTACTGTAGCAGCGCGGCTACTATAGCGCGCGCTTTCTGCTTTGTCAGCCTAACTTGTAACGTTCATAATTCTCTACTCCGATGTCGTATCGACGATCGGTTTGTTGAGTTGGAAACTAGACTCGACGAAATTTATTTTAGGCTTTTGAAACACCTTAAAACTCCCAATATACTAGGAGATATACCCCTCTAAAGTTGACCAAAATTCTGTCAACTGTTTTCCAAATTTTCGACAAACTTATTTTCTTTGATTTGCTTGATCCCGAAACCTTTAGATGCTTGCTTAACACTTGGGAAAAGTATTCATTAACCTTATAAGGTTTCCATGACCTCTTCGAGCTTACGTTAGTTTACTCACAACGCATTGGCCAAGTCTTCACAACTTCAATCTTCTGAGTATCCACTCGGATGCCATCATCTGAAATAACATGACCCAAAAATGTCACAGAATTCAACCAAAACTCGCACTTTGAAAAATTTTCATACAATTCTCGAGTTCGAAGAATTCCAAGAACGATACGTAAATGGTCTGCATGCTCTGACTCTGTCCGAGAATATACCAGAATATCATCAATAAACACGATTACAAATAGATCCAAGAGAGGCCTAAATACATTATTCATCAAATTCATGAACACTGCCGGAGCATTAGTTAACCCAAATGACATCACCCGAAATTCATATTGGCCATATCTCTTTCGGAAGGATGTTTTGGGAATATCTTCTTCTTTAACTCTCACTTGATGATAACCTGACCTTAGGTCTATTTTGGAAAACCACTTGGCACCTTGTAATTGATCAAACAAATCATCAATTCTCGAAATTCTTTATCATCACCTTATTCAACTGCTTGTAATCAATACACATCCATAAAGAGCCATCTTTCTTTCGCACAAATAGGACTGGTGCTCCCCAAGGTGATGAACTAGGCCTAATGAATCCCTTTTCAAGAAAATCCTTCAATTGTGCATTTAGCTCTTTCAATTCTGCAGGAGCCATTCGGTAAGGAGGAATGGAAATAGGCTGGGTGTCCGGCAACACATCAATAGCGAAATCAATCTCTCTTTCCGAAGGAAGACCTGGAAGTTCATCTGGAAATACATCCGGAAACTCATTCACCACCGGAACGGATTGGAAATTTGGTGATTTTGCTTCGGTGTCATGAACTCGAACTAGATGATAAATATAGCCTTTAGCTATCATCTTTCTTGCCTTAAGGTAGGAAATAAACCTACCTCTTAGAGATGCTGTATTACCCTTCCATTCAAGCACGGGCTCTCCCGGAAATTGAAATCGAACTACTTTCATTCGGCAATCAACATTAGCATAACATGAGGCCAACCAATCCATATCCATAATCACATCAAAATCTAACATTTCTAGCTCGATTAAATCAACTTTAGTCTGGCGATCACATATCACAATTACACAATTCTTGTATACTTGTCTGGCTATCGCGGGATCACCAACCGGAGTAGATACCTCGAAAGGTTTAATTGGCTCGGGTTTTCACCCCAACACGACTAGCGATATATGGAGTGATATAAGATAACGTAGAACCCGGATCTATCAATGCATATACGTCATGAAAAAATACGGATAATATACCTGTAACCACATTCGGGGAGAACTCAAGATCCTGTCGTCCGACTAAAGCATAGATGCGGGGCTGGATACCACCTGAACTAGACGCTCCCCCTCTGCCTCTACCTCGGCCTACTGGAATCTGGGCCAGGCACACTGAAGAAGAACCAACTGTTGATCCTGTGGGCTGAACTCCAACTCTGCCACTCATCGACGGGCAATCTCGCATCATGTGCCCAACCTGACCACAGGCATAGCAAGCATCTGAACCTCGACGAAACTGTCCAGAATGTAATCTACCGCACTGGCTACATCGCGGTACTAGGGGTCTCATATGGCTATAATCACCCCCAAACTGGGAACCTGAAGCTCTCGAGCTCTGACCCTGCCCTGAATGAATAGAGCGGTCAAATCTCCTACCTGCAAATCGTGAAGGTGCACTAGTCGCCGACTGGCCTGAGTGTCTAGAATATAACTGCCTCGATCCCCCTCTATAGCCGCTACCGGCACCCATAGATCTGGCCCTCTTACTCTGCCTTCTATTCGTATCACGCTCTCCCCTTTGCGGTTGATGTTGCTCTTCTAAGTTCTGGGCATGGGCCTGAATGCGGGAAATATCCATCCCCTCTTGCAATGAGGCCGTTAAAAAATCTTTAAATAAATGTGGCCCTAAGCCACTCACAAATCTGTGCACTCTATCTCCCATGTCGGCCACCATAGTCGGAGCATATCTAGCCAATGAATTAAACTTAAGGCTATACTCCCGGGCACTCATATTTCCTTGCTTCAAATTTAAGAATCTATCCGCTCTAGCTCGACGGACCTCGGATGGCAAATAGTGGCAGATGAAGGCATCTACAAATTCTTACCAAACTGGAGGAGGTGCATTCTCTTTTCTTGAGGATATCCAATTATTATACCATAAGACCGCCATATCTCGGAGTCTATAAGATGCTAACTCCACAGACTCAGGTTCGGAGGCATGAATAATTTTTAATGTTCTTAACATTTCATCAATAAAACCTTGCGAGTCTTTATCCGGCTTTGACCCAAAAAACTCTGGAGGATTCAAACTTATGAAATCACGGGCTCTAGTACTAACTGCCTGGTCACTTGGACCCGAACTCTGCTGCCGTCCAGGGCGGCAACTAACTGCGTCAATAAATGAATAGCTTCAGTCATTTGGTGACCCGAAACAACCGGTGGAGGAACTGTAGGCGTAGGAGTTGAAACCGAAGCCCTCTCTTGTTCTTCTAGAACAGGCGGAGTGGTAGAGTATTAGATGGAGCCTCATTATGTGATTCACCCTCTTCTATATTCGTTGGCGGCTCCCTTTCCACCCGCCTTTCTATCGTAGTCTTGCCCTTCTGGGCGGCTGTAGCTTTCCTTTTTGGTGGCATCTCTGAAATCATAGCGCACAATTAGGGAGGATAAAATCTTATAACATGGCTCTATCGCACGATCTCATAAGAAGAAGAATGGTCATTTTTCCTAAATGCCCTGTAGCCTCTTGTTTATTAGTGTGGCACGCAACACACCATAAACAAGACTTTACTAGACACGGCTCGTAGACACTTCCTAGGACTGAACTACTCTGATACCACTTTTGTCACGACCCGACTAGGGGCCATGACGGGTACCCGAAGCTAACCACCGAGCACCACTCATTCTATTACTCATCATACTCCTTCTACGTTCATTCATTATTCTCATGCTTATAATTATAGGAAAACCATCTTCACTTTGATACATATTTACCTTTATATACATAAGCCCTTCGGCCATCAAAATAATATTCATCTATACAACGAGGAAATCGTGAGACCATACTACCCACGCATATGTATCTACGAGCCTCTACTAGAGTGCTAGACATATGGACGAGACAAGGCCCCGTCGTGCCCAAAATATATGTACACAAAATAATAATGCCATGGCACCTCTGGAACAATGAAGTGCTCTCACAGTCTGCTGATAGCTCCTATGAATCTGGATCACCTCCCTGTCTACCTATGGGCATGAACACAGTGTCTAAAGAAAGGGACGTCAGTACGAACATTGTACTGAGTATGTAAGGCATAAACAGTAACAATACATTAATGAAATAAGGAGACATCAAGTGGAGAACAACCTGTAATTGACTGTCAATTTTAATAGAAATAATGCATGCTGACTTACTCCATAAACATTATCATATTATGTATGCATATCTACATAAGCTGCCCGACCATATAGGTACGGTGTGATCATCATTAGCCCGCGTCCAGGCTTCTCGCGTCCGGGGTAACCATCTTATGCTGCCCATTAGTGGTGTCTGCCCATGCCATCTAGACATGGTGTGTACGCTGCCCGCCTTAGCGGTGTCTGCCCGGCCATATAGGCGTGGTGTAATATCATCATCACATACATCTCATAGGCTTATCATAACCTTATCATAAACTTATCATAATGCATGCATAGGAACTCAAGACAACTATACTTTATCGGGGTGACATAAGGTCGTGATTCCCGATTCCATTATGGAGTTTCATAAGTATTCTGCCTCACCTTGAAGGAATTAACGTATAAGGTGAGTGTGGCACAAAGAACAACATCAATAAATCATAATTTGGATCATTAGCTTTGTAGAAGCATCATATCATGAACTTTAGAATCTTTAGACTTAATTATGCTCGTAATGTATCTCTTACTTTATCTCATATGAGGCTCTTCATGGACATAGACTCATAATTTCCGGAATGTAAGAAGGTCATGCAGAATAAGGAAAAATCATGTCATAAGATTCATGCCTGAGAAAGGAGGGACTAGCCTTACATACCTTTTCGTTTAGCTATTCTACCGCTTGATCGTTCTCCTTCGATGCTCACGTTTCTACCTTCAAGAGAATTCGTATTAACATTAGCTAATCGATCGCATGAACATGCTCAACTAAAGCTAGAGAAAATTGGGCAGCATTTCCTTTGTTTATACAAATTTCGCCATATCATATATCAACTCCCAAACGTCTATAATAACATTCACAATATTATAACCAACAATCTTCATTCACCTACATTATCCACATTTCCCAATTTAACTTCAATTCATCCATAATCATGGTCATAGTACACTATTACGTTCTCTCATATATAGTGGTTATCTCATGTTCTTAATATCATTTATAACATATTCATACTCACAACATATCAAGAATCATGACTCATTCCAAGCTACTACTCAAAATCTCATTATTCTCATCTTTTTAACCCATTTTCTATCTCCTTTAATCCAAGTCTTTCAACCTCTCAATACTTTAAACAATATGGAATGATCATAAAGATTACCTTAGATAGTGTGGGAATGAGCTTTGAGTGGAAATACTTCACTTGAGCAAAACCCTAGTTCCACTTCTAATGAGATTTCTTGTCTTGGATGAACCCTAACGAGTTTCTTACACTTGATTCTCTTGGTTTGATGAAGTTGATCATGAATTTATCTTGAGTTCTTGTAGAAGAAGTATATGGAACTCTCTATAAGCCTTGAGAGATATGGAGAAGTGTGGCAAAATGAAATTAGTGAAGTAGGATCACGTTTAAATACTTGAACTTAACTCAGCCCGTCAGGACTTCCACGGACACTTATACGGTCCGTACAACATTATACAGTTCGTATAAGTGACCGTACTTCACCATCAGAGAAACAACATTTCTGTTGGGTGCTATACGGACCCTTATACGGACCGTATAAGCGATCGTATAACCCCATTTTCCTGAAATGATTTATGTCTTTTCATTTGATCTCCAATCCTTATGGAGCCTTCTAGACACTTGTTTAACACTTCATTACCAATCTAAGGATCGTTATAACTCTTCCTTAAGACATCATTAAGTCAACTTTATCTTAGTACTTTACGGAACTGTTAGACCCCGTATTTTATACGTCGAGTTATCCGCGGAGGAATCGACGTGAGATAGAAACCTCGGATTTTTAATTTCTAAACTAGAACTAATCGGTTATAAATTTTACATAGTATAAAAATGTTATTGGAGATTAGGAAATACTTAATTGTGGTGTTAAGAAAAACTTTATGACAATAATGAGTCAACAAGAGCATCAACGTCCAAGGTAAAAGGATGACTCGAAGTCATCTAAAATAAGGCTAATGGAAGACATACAAATGTGCAAATAAATGTTGATTCATCCACTACATTTTCAATATATCGTGGACAATTAAATTGGAAGAAATATACATGCTACATTCGGCCATAGGACAGAAATTTGGAGGAGAAACAGTTAGTCATGCAATTGAATAATGAAGCATCCACTACTTTATGAAAGTATACATTATTTTGTGAAGACATAACATGGTGGAGGGATCATTTCACATTAAAAATTGATCATTCATCTTGGTATGATTACAAAGGACAAAGGGTGGTGTATGAATCATTCAACACACTTACAATTGTCTTGTAAACAATTGAAAATAAAGAAGAAAGGAGACAAAGGGGGGGTGTTCGGCCAAGGAGGCTAGCCGAAAGTTGAAGGAAAAAAATTAGAAAATTTTAAGTGTAAAGTTAATGGACTGAATCATACTATAAGTGGAGCATGTGACCAACTTGTAGGCATATTCCTATTTCTAGAGCCACTAGGATGACTATTGATCTTGATTCCCATAACTATTATTTCTGATAGAGGAGCCCAGTTCATAGCTAACTTCTGGAGATCCTTCTAGGAGGGATTGGGGACACAAGTGAGTCTCAGCACGGCGTTTCACCCTCAAACCGACGGACAGGCCGAGCGTACCATTCAGACACTACAAGACATGTTACGAGCCTGTGTTATGGATTTCCGGGGTAGCTGGGATGATCATTTGCCACTTATTGAGTTCGCCTATAATAACAGCTACCATTCGAGTATCCAGATGGCACCGTATGAGGCCTTGTATAGGAGCAGATCACCTATTGGCTGGTTTGATGTTGGCGAGACCAAGTTGATAGGCCCAGATATGATTCAGCAGGCTGTTGAAAAAGTGAAGCTTATCCAAGAAAGATTACTGGCAGCCCAGAGTCGGCAGAAATCATATGCAGATAATCGGCGTCGACACTTAGAATTTCAGGTTGGTGACTGGGTATTTCTGAAGGTGTCGCCCATGAAAGGTGTTATGAGATTTGGAAAGAAAGGGAAGATAAGTCCGAGATATATTGGACCTTATCAGATTGTCCGCAGAGTGGGCCAGGTTGCCTACGAATTAGACCTACCGGCTGATTTGGAAGCAGTGCATCCAGTCTTCCATGTGTCAATGCTTCGCAAATGTATAGGCGATCCTTCCAGAGTATTCCCTGTAGATGATGTCCAAGTGACAGAGGAACTATCATACGAGGAGCAGCCTATAGCCATACTTTATCGGCAGGTTTGGAGGTTACGGACTAAGGACGTGGCTTCCGTCAAAGTACTATGGCGAAACAACAATAGGGAAGAGATGACTTGGGAAGCCGAGGAGGAGATGAAAGACAAGTATCCCTACTTGTTCTCTACGCCTACAGGTAACTTCAACTCCTCACTTGATTATATTAATTGCCTGATGAACTGTATGTTATAACGATAAGGGAGACGCCCCAAAATTTCTATAGGACCTAACTGGACCAATTCAACATTCGAGAACGAATGTTCTAAAGGGGGGGGGGGAGAATGTTGGACCCCGTATTTTATACGTCGAGTTATCCGCGGAGGAATCGACGTGAGATAGAAACCTCGGATTTTTAATTTCTAAACTAGAACTAATCGGTTATAAATTTTACTTAGTATAAAAATGTTATTGGAGATTAGGAAATACTTAATTGTGGTGTTAAGAAAAAATCTGTGACAATAATGAGTCAACAAGAGCATCAACGTCCAAGGTAAAAGGATGACTCGAAGTCATCTAAAATAAGGCTAATAGAAGACATACAAATGTGCAAATAAATGTTGATTCATCCACTACATTTTCAATATATCGTGGACAATTAAATTGGAAGAAATATACATGTTACATTCGGCCATAGGACAGAAATTTGGAGGAGAAAAAGCTAGTCATGCAATTGAATAATGAAGCATCCACTACTTTATGAAAGTATACATTATTTTGTGAAGACATAACATGGTGGAGGGATCATTTCACATTAAAAATTGATCATTCATCTTGGTATGATTACAAAGGAAAAAGGGTGGTGTATGAATCATTCAACACACTTACAATTGTCTTGTAAACAATTGAAAAGAAAGAAGAAAGGAGACAAAGGGGGGGTGTTCGGCCAAGGAGGCTAGCCGAAAGTTGAAGGAAAAAAATTAGAAAATTTTAAGTGTAAAGTTAATGGAATGAATCATACCATAAGTGGAGAATGTGACCAAGTTGTAGGCATCAAAGTTGAACCAAATCTTGACCAAGAAATCATCCATCACAATTCATTTCAACTACACAACACAAAGAAAGAAAACCTAAACCTATTGAGAGAAAGCATTCGGCCACCTTGGCTGATTTTGATCTCTTTGAGTCTTGATCCAAAAATTATTTTCCAAGGTGTTTCAACCCTTTAGAAGGTCCCTAGAACGTGAAGATAGTCTTTGGAGCAACAAGAACCATTTTCATCTCAAGTCACCAACTCTAGCCAAGTAGAGAAGTCAAGTTGTCAAGGTAAGATCTAACTTTCTTTTTTCATGTATTAAGGGTGATGTAGATGTGTGAATATAAGTTTTATGCATGATGTTGGAACATGATAATAACCATGAGGTTATAGGTGTTGATGTTGAAGTATGGTTGTAACTTGATGAACATGAATCGCATGCATAAAATCATGAACGTTGGTATTGGAATGTTGTTGTGACCAAGGGGACTGTTTTGGTGGAATTAATGAACTAATTTTCTTTAATAAATATGGATGTTACTATCATAGATCTCATGGTAAAAATAATGAAAAGAATTGGAAGGTTAAAGGTGAAGTTGTGTTAGTATGAAAATAAAGTGAATGTATGATTTTATGTGAGTGATGTTGAAGCATGTTGAAACCGTGTGTGGACTGTTTTGTGAGGAAGTTAGTGAACTGTTTTTACTTGATATTTTGATTGTTATTATCATGAAATTTATGATGGAAATGAAGGTGTTTAATGGTTGGAGTTGAAACTAAAGTCGTTTGTGAGTTGTTGTAAGGATTATAGAAATGACGATATAGCTTAGTTGCGTATGAATTGATGTTGTACTTGTCGTGTGGATAGTTGGTCATAACTTACTGAAATTATATGAAAATAAGACATGAAATAATGTGTAAAATCGTATGTGGTTGGCTTAGTATGTTCGTAAACGTTTGCAAGAATTCCGAACATTGTTATGTTGTCGGTTAGGGACTGTTTTGGATGTGTTGTTGGTTAGGGACTGTTTTGGACTTGTGTTTTCATTAAGTTGGAAAGACTAATTATAAGTTAAGAGTATACATCATATTGTATGTTGGATGGGCTGTTATAAGTTGTTACATGCAAACGTTAAGGCTACAAACTATTAGAAGTAACTTGAGAATGTCGTAGCCGTATGTGAATCGTTATTGCATGTTATGAATGTGGGCTGTTTGGAATGTTGTGTGGGCTGTCCGGATTGGTATTGAACACATAATTATTGATGTTGGATTGGTTGTGTGTGGTTGGTTTGGATACAAGAGAAAACGTCGTCTAAACATCTAGAAAGGAGTTACTAACGTTAGAATACGTTTTGAACCTCCCCGTAAGTTAAACGTAGTTGTTGGCATCTTAATATAGGTTGAAGTATTATTGGGCAGCGTATACATACTGTGTGACGAATAAGCGCTAACGGTATGTGAAGCTAACCCTTCTTTCTTTTGGCATGATCGTTGTGAAATGAATATACGATATATATACGATTCCAAAGGAAATTCCTATTCCTATTGCCACTAGGATGACTATTGATCTTGATTCCCATAATTTATGTTTTGGTTCATATATATTGATATATACACATGATTTCAAAGTTCCATTTTGATATAATCTACAGGGACGTCCGAAAGGTATATGAGGTGACTATTATTTGAAATTGCGAACGATGGTTCGTGTTGACTATTCTATTGAGTCCTTAAAAAAATGTTTTAAATTGCATATAGTTTCTCACTACTCTGCTCGTGCATATCTCATTATATCTTTCACCGAGTCCCGGACCGGGTATGTTATCGTGCACACTTCCACTGCATTGTTCGCCGAGTCCCTCATTAAAGGGCCGGGTACAATATATATGTATATATTCTGGAGTTATGCTGTGTTATGGTGTTATGATGTTATGCTGTGTTACGGAGTTATGTTGTGTTACGGAGTTATATTATATTCTGGAGTATGCTGTGTTATGGCGCCAGAGACGGGGTGGCGACCATGTTCACCGAGTCCCATAATGGGGCCGGATATGATATATGATAATGACATGCATGATTATGTTTCGAAAGCAAGCATTTGGTATTCTGATTATTGTACCAATTTTTTGTACCCCTTATTTCAGTTATAACCCTGTTTACTATATTTCATGCTTTACATGCTCAGTACATATTCCGTACTGACCCCCTTTCTTCGGGGGCTGCGTTTCATGCCCGCAGGTGCAGATACTCGCTTTGGTGATCCGACAGCTTAAGATTTCCCTTCTGCTATCTTGGAGAGTTCCGTTGTTCCGGAGCCCAGATTTGGTATAGACCCTTTTTGATCTAAATATATGCATATGTTGACTAAGGGTACGACGGGGCCCTGTCCCGTCATATTTTACTGTTGAAACTCTTAGAGGTCTGTGGACATGTGTGTGGGTCGTATTCAGACGTGATCAGTTGTGTGTGTGTTATCAGTATGCTTATTCTATCATGGTAGCAGCCTCGCCGGCTTGCAAATATTATCATGTTGTGGTAGCAGCCTTGTCGGCTCGCATTTATATGAATATTTATGTGACAGTTTTGAGACCATGGTTTGGTTGTTATACGATCCATATTGAATTTGTTGTGAAATTAACATATAGTTAAAGAGTATGTATACGGGTGTCCAGATCGGGCACCAGTCACGGCCTACGGGGTTAGGTCGTGACAAAAGTGGTATCAGAGCAGTTCATCCTCGGAGTGTCTACAGACCGTGTCTAGTAGAGTCTTGTTTATCGGTGTGTTGTGCACCACATCTATAAACAGGAAGCTACAGGATATTTAGGATGTCATATTTCCTTCTTATCTTAGATCGTGCGATAGAGCTATATTATGAGGGTGATCTTTTTCTAACAGACTATTACGTTTACAGCTATGCCTCCGAAGAAAGCGACAGCTGCCCAGAAGGGTAAATCGATAGCAGGAGAAACTAGCCAAACTGGGAGAGTTACTAGGGCTCGTGCTCAGATTTTGCCTGAAGTTTTGCTTCAGTCCGCGAGTTCTGCCACACCGCCATTTCAGGAGGAACCTAGGGCAGCGACAGCTCCGGGTCAGGGGGTGGCTCCACTTCCAGCTACCGAGGACCTAGCACATGAGCCTCCAGCTCCTCAGCCAGGGGCGGAGGATAGAGCTATGAGGGATGCAGTTTAGTTACTCACCAGACTAGTGGCCGGACAGACTCGCAGGCAAGGACTAGGGGTTGACCAGGCGGATAGACATGACAGTCTGAGGGTCCGTGACTTCCTAAGTTGTAACCTTCCAGAATTTTTCGGGTCAAAGCCCGAGGAGGACCCGCAGGAGTTCGTTCGACAGATGCAGCGTACGCTGAGGTTAATTAAGGCTTCTGAGACTAAGTCTGTGGAGTTAGCTTCGTATCGACTGCGGGACGTAGCTGTCAACTGGTATGAGTCGTAGGAGTTATCAAGGGGTGCGGATGCTCCTCTAGCAGTGTGGGATGAGTTCGTGGAGGCTTTCCTTGGCCATTTTCTGCCTCCAGAAATGTGGCGAGCCAGGGTCGATAGATTCTTACGTCTGAGGCAGAATGGCAGGAGCGTTCGGGATTATAGTCTCGAGTTCGATTCGTTGGCTAGATATGCGCCTCTTATTGTAGCTAATATGACCGATAGGATGCATCAGTATGTGATGGGTTTGGATCGTTACTTGGTTGATCGCTGTATGGTAATGGCCTCCCAGCCAGGGATGGATATTGCTCGGTTGCAGGCGTATGCCCAGGGGATGGAGGATCGACAAAGGGGGCGTCAGCCCGATAGAGACTATGACAAAGGCCAGCATAAGAGAGCTAGGTCAGCCGGCCATCCGGGTGAATTTCGAGGCAGGCAGCCTCAGCAGCAGCATAGTAGATATCCCTCTCAGCCAGCACGGAGTGCACCCCCACAACTCACTGGTAGGAGATTTGATAATACCGGGTATTCAGGAGCCGGTCAGAACTCCAAGGCTTCGGGTTCACAAATGCCTAGGGTTCCGAGTCAGTCGAGGCCACCCTTGCCTCGGTGTTCTCAATGTGGGAAACAACATTCTGGCGAATGTTATCGTGCTACAGGTGCTTGCTTTTCTTGCGGCCGTCAGGGCCATATTATGAGAGATTGCCCACTCAGGGGTAGTCCAGGCGGTGCAGCTCAGCCTACTGGATCAGTTGCTGGTTCATCTTCTTCTGTGGTTGTGCGCCCTATGGGGCAGGGTTTCCAGGTACCAGCAGGCCGCGGTAGAGGTCGTGGCGGAGCTTCCAGTTCTAGCGGTCCTTCGAACCGCATATATGCCTTGTCTACTAGGCAGGATCAGGAGGCGTCACCTAATGTGGTTACAGGTATGCTATCGATTTTCTCTCGAGATGTGTATGCATTGATAGACCCAGGCTCCACATTATCATATATTTCCCCACTTGTTGCTAGTAGAATTGCGATAAAACCCGAATCGATAGAACCATTTGAGGTAGCTACACCAGTAGGAGATTCTGTTATAGCAAGACAAGTATATAGAGACTGTTCAGTGAACATATATAGTCGTTGCACTAAGGCAGATTTGATAGAACTAGATATGACTGAGTTTGATGTTATTATGGGTATGGATTGGTTAGCTTCTTGTTATGCTAACGTCGACTGTCGAGGCAAGATAGTCCGATTTAAGTTCCCAGGAGAGCCGATGATAGAGTGGATGGGAAATACAGCATCGCCAAGGGGTAAGTTTATTTCATACCTCAAGGCAAGGAAGATGGTCAGAAAAGGTTATATCTATCATCTGGTACGGGTACACGACCTGAAGGCAGAGGCGCCGACTATTCAGTCAGTGCCGGTGGTTAGCAAGTTTCCCGATGTATTCCCAGATGAACTCCCAGGCCTTCCGCCTGAACGGGAGATAGAGTTTGCTATAGACGTATTACCAGACACTCAGCCCATATCTATTCTTCCTTACAGAATGGCTCCTGCAGAACTGAAGGAATTGAAGGAGCAACTGAAAGATCTACTAGAAAAGGGCTTCATCAGGACTAGTACATCACCTTGGGGAGCACCGGTATTATTTGTAAAGAAGAGGATGGGTCGCTGCGGATGTGTATTGATTATAGGCAGCTGAATAAAGTAACCATAAAGAACAGGTATCCTCTCCCCAGGATCGATGATCTATTTGACCAGTTGCAGGGTGCTAAGTGTTTCTCGAAGATAGACCTGCGGTCAGGTTATCACCAAGTGCGGGTAAAGGAGGCAGACATTCCAAAGACTGCATTCAGGACCCGATACGGGCATTACGAATTTAGAGTGATGTCCTTTGGGTTGACCAATGCTCCAGCGGTATTTATGGATCTGATGAACAGAGTGTTCAAGCCATTCCTTGACCTGTTCGTAATTGTATTCATTGATGATATTCTGGTTTATTCACGATCAGAAGAGGAGCATGCAGATCATTTGAGAACGGTACTTAGGGTGCTCCAGCACCAGAAATTGTATGCTAAGTTCTCTAAATGTGAATTCTGGTTGACTTCAGTAGCATTCTTGGGACATATTATTGGAGCTGATGGCGTTCGGGTAGATAAGCAGAAGATTGAGGCAGTGAAGACTTGGCCTAGACCTACGACACCTACTGATGTACGCAGCTTTCTGGGGCTAGCAGGGTATTACAGAAGGTTCGTAGAGAAGTTTGCCTCAATTTCAGCACCTTTAACGAGGCTAACCCAGAAGGCAGCTAAGTTCCAGTGGACCGACGCTTGTGAGCGGAGCTTCCAGTTGCTGAAAGATAAATTGACTACAGCCCCAGTTCTAACTCTTCCTGAGGGACCAGATGGCTATGTCATTTATTGTGATACTTCCGGTGTTGGGGTAGGTTGTGTGCTGATGCAGCATGGCAAAGTTATAGCCTATGCCTCCCGACAGCTCAGAAAGCACGAAAGAAATTATCCCACCCATGACCTGGAATTAGCAGTGGTGATTCATGCTCTAAAAATATGGAGACATTATTTATATGGTGTGCATGTGGACATTTATACAGATCATAAGAGTCTCCAGTACATCTTTAAGCAGAAGGAGCTGAATTTGCGGCAGCGGCGGTGGTTAGAGTTGCTGAAGGACTATGATGTTGACATTCTATACCACCCAGGGAAAACAAATGTTGTAGCAGATGCACTCAGTCGTAGATCCATGGGTAGTTTGGCGGACGTACAACCAGAGCAGAAGGAGATAGTCCGTGAGATTCGCCAGCTAGCTAGTTTGGGAATCCGTTTGGCTGATTCTAAAAATGGCAGGGTTTCTGTTCGGGGAGTTGCTGAGTCCTCTATCATAGAAGAGATAAAGAAACACCAGTGCAAGGACCCTATCCTTGTACATCATAGGGATACAACTCTTCAAAAGGAAGAGACCCCATTTAAGGTTGCACCTGACGGGGTACTACGATACAAAGATAAATTATGTGTACCTGAGGTTGTAGGGTTACGACAACAGGTGATGGGAGAGGCACACTATGCCCGTTATTCTATTCATCCAGGGTCAACGAAGATGTATCATGACCTCACATGCTTGTATTGGTGGGATGGCATGAAGAAGGATATTGCAGAGTTTGTTGCCCAATGTCCGAATTGTCAGCAGGTTAAGGTTGAGCTCCAGAAGCCTGGAGGACTATTACAGGAGATGGAGATTCCGACCTGGAAGTGGGAGGTGATCAATATGGAATTCGTCATAGGTTTACCTCGCACTCTGCGAAAATATGACTCTGTTTGGGTCATCGTTGATAGGTTGACAAAGTCAGCCCATTTCCTTCCAGTCAGGACTACATATTCAGCTGAGGATTACGCCAGGTTGTACCTTAAGGAGATAGTGAGACTTCACGGGGTTCCCACAACTATTATTTCTGATAGAGGAGCCCAGTTCATAGCTAACTTCTGGAGATCCTTCTAGGAGGGATTGGGGACACAAGTGAGTCTCAGCACGGCGTTTCACCCTCAGACCGACGGACAGGCCGAGCGTACCATTCAGACACTACAAGACATGTTACGAGCCTGTGTTATGGATTTCTGGGGTAGCTGGGATGATCATTTGCCACTTATTGAGTTCGCCTATAATAACAGCTACCATTCGAGTATCCAGATGGCACCGTATGAGGCCTTGTATAGGAGCAGATCACCTATTGGCTGGTTTGATGTTGGCGAGACCAAGTTGATAGGCCCAGATATGATTCAGCAGGCTGTTGAAAAAGTGAAGCTTATCCAAGAAAGATTACTGGCAGCCCAGAGTCGGCAGAAATCATATGCAGATAATCGGCGTCGACACTTAGAATTTCAGGTTGGTGACTGGGTATTTCTGAAGGTGTCGCCCATGAAAGGTGTTATGAGATTTGGCAAGAAAGGGAAGATAAGTCCGAGATATATTGGACCTTATCAGATTGTCCGCAGAGTGGGCCAGGTTGCCTACGAATTAGACCTACCGGCTGATTTGGAAGCAGTGCATCCAGTCTTCCATGTGTCAATGCTTCGCAAATGTATAGGCGATCCTTCCAGAGTATTCCCTGTAGATGATGTCCAAGTGACAGAGGAACTATCATACGTGGAGCATCCTATAGCCATACTTGATCGGCAGGTTAGGAGGTTACGGACTAAGGACGTGGCTTCCGTCAAAGTACTATGGCGAAACAACAATAGGGAAGAGATGACTTGGGAAGTCGAGGAGGAGATGAAAGACAAGTATCCCTACTTGTTCTCTACGCCTACAGGTAACTTCAACTCCTTACTTGATTATATTAATTGCCTGATGAACTGTATGTTATAACGATAAGGGAGACGCCCCAAAATTTCTATAGGACCTTACTGGACCAATTCAACATTCGAGGACGAATGTTCTAAAGGGGGGGGGGGAGAATGTTAGACCCCGTATTTTATACGTCGAGTTATCCGCGGAGGAATCGACGTGAGATAGAAACCTCGGATTTTTAATTTCTAAACTAGAACTAATCGGTTATAAATTTTACTTAGTATAAAAATGTTATTGGAGATTAGGAA
Source organism: Lycium barbarum (assembly GCF_019175385.1). Lineage (NCBI taxonomy): Eukaryota > Viridiplantae > Streptophyta > Magnoliopsida > Solanales > Solanaceae > Lycium > Lycium barbarum. The sequence goes on from NC_083346.1 coordinate 66,722,888, forward strand.
ATACTTAATTGTGGTGTTAAGAAAATATCTGTGACAATAATGAGTCAACAAGAGCATCAACGTCCAAGGTAAAAGGATGACTCGAAGTCATCTAAAATAAGGCTAATGGAAGACATACAAATGTGCAAATAAATGTTGATTCATCCACTACATTTTCAATATATCGTGGACAATTAAATTGGAAGAAATATACATGTTACATTCGGCCATAGGACAGAAATTTGGAGGAGAAAAAGCTAGTCATGCAATTGAATAATGAAGCATCCACTACTTTATGAAAGTATACATTATTTTGTGAAGACATAACATGGTGGAGGGATCATTTCACATTAAAAATTGATCATTCATCTTGGTATGATTACAAAGGACAAAGGGTGGTGTATGAATCATTCAACACACTTACAATTGTCTTGTAAACAATTGAAAAGAAAGAAGAAAGGAGACAAAGGGGGGGTGTTCGGCCAAGGAGGCTAGCCGAAAGTTGAAGGAAAAAAATTAGAAAATTTTAAGTGTAAAGTTAATGGAATGAATCATACCATAAGTGGAGCATGTGACCAACTTGTAGGCATCAAAGTTGAACCAAATATTGACCAAGAAATCATCCATCACAATTCATTTCAACTACACAACACAAAGAAAGAAAACCTAAACCTAGTGAGAGAAAGCATTCGGCCACCTTGGCTGATTTTGAGCTCTTTGAGTCTTGATCCAAAAATTATTTTCCAAGGTGTTTCAACCCTTTAGAAGGTCCCTAGAACGTGAAGATAGTCTTTGGAGCAACAAAAACCATTTTCATCTCAAGTCACCAACTCTAGCCAAGTAGAGAAGTCAAGTTGTCAAGGTAAGATCTAACTTTCTTTTTTCATGTATTAAGGGTGATGTAGATGTGTGAATATAAGTTGTATGCATGATGTTGGAACATGATAATAACCATGAGGTTATAGGTGTTGATGTTGAAGTATGGTTGTAACTTGATGAACATGAATCGCATGCATAAAATCATGAACGCTGGTGTTGGAATGTTGTTGTGACCAAGGGGACTGTTTTGGTGGAATTAATGAACTAATTTTCTTTAATAAATATGGATGTTACTATCATAGATCTCATGGTAAAAATAATGAAAAGACTTGGAAGGTTAAAGGTGAAGTTGTGTTAGTATGAAAATAAAGTGAATCTATGATTTTATGTGAGTGATGTTGAAGCATGTTGAAACCGTGTGTGGACTGTTTTGTGAGGAAGTTAGTGAACTGTTTTTACTTGATATTTTGATTGTTATTATCATGAAATTTATGATGGAAATGAAGGTGTTTAATGGTTGGAGTTGAAACTAAAGTCGTTTGTGAGTTGTTGTAAGGATTATAGAAATGACGATATAGCTTAGTTGCGTATGAATTGATGTTGTACTTGTCGTGTGGATAGTTGGTCATAACTTACTGAAATTATATGAAAATAAGACATGAAATAATGTGTAAAATCGTATGTGGTTGGCTTAGTATGTTCGTAAACGTTTGCAAGAATTCCGAACATTGTTATGTTGTCGGTTAGGGACTGTTTTGGATGTGTTGTTGGTTAGGGACTGTTTTGGACTTGTGTTTTCATTAAGTTGGAAAGACTAATTATAAGTTAAGAGTATACATCATATTGTATGTTGGATGGGCTGTTATAAGTTGTTACATGCAAACGTTAAGGCTACAAACTATTAGAAGTAACTTGAGAATGTCGTAGCCGTATGTGAATCGTTATTGCATATTATGAATGTGGGTTGTTTGGAATGTTGTGTGGGCTGTCCGGATTGGTATTGAACACATAATTATTGATGTTGGATTGGTTGTGTGTGGTTGGTTTGGATACAAGAGAAAACGTCGTCTAAACATCTAGAAAGGAGTTACTAACGTTAGAATACGTTTTGAACCTCCCCGTAAGTTAAACGTAGTTGTTGGCATCTTAATATAGGTTGAAGTATTATTGGGCAGCGTATACATACTGTGTGACGAATAAGCGCTAACGGTATGTGAAGCTAACCCTTCTTTCTTTTGGCATGATCGTTGTGAAATGAATATACGATATATATACGATTCCAAAGGAAATTCCTATTCCTAGAGCCACTAGGATGACTATTGATCTTGATTCCCATAATTTATGTTTTGGTTCATATATATTGATATATACACATGATTTCAAAGTTCCATTTTGATATAATCTACAGGGACGTCCGAAAGGTATATGAGGTGACTATTATTTGAAATTGCGAACGATGGTTCGTGTTGACTATTCTATTGAGTCCTTAAAAAAATGTTTTAAATTGCATATAGTTTCTCACTACTCTGCTCGTGCATATCTCATTATATCTTTCACCGAGTCCCGGACCGGGTATGTTATCGTGCACACTTCCACTGCATTGTTCGCCGAGTCCCTCATTAAAGGGCCGGGTACAATATATATGTATATATTCTGGAGTTATGCTGTGTTATGGTGTTATGATGTTATGCTGTGTTACGGAGTTATGTTGTGTTACAGAGTTATATTATATTCTGGAGTATGCTGTGTTATGGCGCCAGAGACGGGGTGGCGACCATGTTCACCGAGTCCCATAATGGGGCCGGATATGATATATGATAATGACATGCATGATTATGTTTCGCAAGCAAGCATTTGGTATTCTGATTATTGTACCAATTTTCTGTACCCCTTATTTCAGTTATAACCCTGTTTACTATATTTCATGCTTTACATGCTCAGTACATATTCCGTACTGACCCCCTTTCTTCGGGGGCTGCGTTTCATGCCCGCAGGTGCAGATACTCGCTTTGGTGATCCGACAGCTTAAGATTTCCCTTCTGCTATCTTGGAGAGTTCCGTTGTTCCGGAGCCCAGATTTGGTATAGACCCTTTTTGATCTAAATATATGCATATGTTGACTAAGGGTACGACGGGGCCCTGTCCCGTCATATTTTACTGTTGAAACTCTTAGAGGTCTGTGGACATGTGTGTGGGTCGTATTCAGACGTGATCAGTTGTGTGTGTGTTATCAGTATGCTTATTCTTTCATGGTAGCAGCCTCGCCGGCTTGCAAATATTATCATGTTGTGGTAGCAGCCTTGTCGGCTCGCATTTATATGAATATTTATGTGACAGTTCTGAGACCATGGTTTGGTTGTTATACGATCCATATTGAATTTATTGTGAAATGAACATATAGTTAAAGAGTATGTATACGGGTGTCCAGATCGGGCACCAGTCACGGCCTACGGGGTTAGGTCGTGACAGGAACTTTCCCAAAACATAACATACGCTTTGCCTTCCTTAAGGGACTTTCTCCTCTTACTTCCAACGTCTTTAGAGTCTTAATTAAAACCGTTAAATAACATTTCTTACTTACAGAAACATCGTATACTCCTTATCCTGCGTTAGCCTATTCACTAGGCAACGACATGAAATTTTCCGAGGTGTAACACTTACAAACCCCAACAAGTGCAATAAATGCAACAAATACCCCAAACTACAACAAAACAAACAACATTCAAGACAAACCCATGTTCTTCTTCATCTTCTCTAACTAAAATCATCATTTTCACACTTTGATTTCAAAACCCTAACTTTTGAACCAAGTGAAAGAAAAACTTTACCGGAGAATGAATACAGAAGCAACAACAATGGAGAGAGAGAAACAAGCAGTAGCAGCGACGAGGAAGAACACTGATTTTGAAGATGGGTAATTTGAGATGAAGGCAGCGGTCGCGGTTTTTAGCTTTGCTACTTGTGGAACTGCGCATTTTTTTTTTTTTTTGAAATAAAATGAAGTTGGGGTCATGGGGATGGGTTGAAAGAAGATTTTATATAATGTGTGTGAACTTTTGTATATTTTATAAAAGATTATAAGTTTTAAAAAATATAATTCCATCCCTATTTAACTTAATCAAATTTTTAAGACAAGTTTGACCATCACGATATCTAATCAGTAGACTTTTTTGTCACTTCAGTTTATTCTTCCTGGTCTGTATATAGAGTGGAAAAATAGAGAAGAGGGGAAACGCAGCATTCCCTCGGATCTCCGATTGTAACCATGAGAGCTCGAGCAGTCGTATATCCGCTTCTTCTTGTCCTCCTTGTCTTAATCACCTCAGCCTACTCGTGGAAGAAGGAGGAGTTTCGAAACTGCAATCAAACCCCATTTTGCAAAAGCGCCCGTTCCCGAAAACCTGGATCTTGCAATCTGAGGGCCACCCATGTGTCCATCTCCGATGATGGGGATCTCATAGCCAAACTTGTTCCCAAACAAGAAGAAGAAGACCCCAATAATGAGCTTTTGCTTCTCACTCTTTCTGTCTACCAAGATGGTGTCATGAGGTTGAAAATTGATGAACATCATCCACCCAAGAAAAGATTTGAAGTTCCTGATGTCATTGAGGATGATTTCCTCAACACCAAGCTCTGGTTAACCACAGTTAAGGAGGAGCAAATCGATGGTAGCGTTTCCTCTGTTGTTTACTTGTCTGATGGGTATGAAGGGGTGTTGAGACATGACCCATTTGAGGTTTTTGCCAGGGAGAAAGGTAGTGGGAAGAGAGTGTTGTCCATAAACTCAAATGGGTTGTTTCATTTTGAACAGTTGAGGGACAAGAAAGAAGAAGGGGATGATTGGGAGGAGAAGTTCAGGAGTCATACTGATACAAGGCCTTATGGCCCACAATCAATTAGTTTTGATGTATCTTTCTACGGTGCAGATTTTGTTTATGGCATTCCTGAACATGCTACTAGTCTTGCTTTGAAACCAACTAGGGGGGCTAATGTGGACGAATTTTCTGAGCCTTATAGGTTGTTTAATCTTGATGTGTTTGAGTATCTTCACGAGTCCCCTTTCGGGCTATATGGTTCAATTCCTTTCATGAGTTCACATGGGAAAGCCAGGGGTAGTTCGGGTTTTTTCTGGTTGAATGCTGCGGAAATGCAGATTGATGTATTCGGAGCAGGTTGGAATTCTGATGAGATAATGTTGCCGTCGGACAAGCACAGGATTGATACTTTATGGATGAGTGAGGCTGGTGTAGTGGATACATTCTTTTTCATTGGTCCTGGGCCAAAAGATGTGGTTAGGGAGGCGGAATTAATACCACCCAGAGAGAACAAAACAAGATTTAAGGGAGGCGGTATAACTCATGTGCTGCTCTTTTTAGAAATTTCCAAAAGTTGGCTTTCTCAGTAGAAATGGGTTTCTTTCTTGTGATAATTGTGTGCTCACTTCTGGTTTAATTCTGGTTCCATGTGGCACTATTTGGATGAAATTCCTACCAATGGCTCTTGTACATAGCTACCATATAAAATAGGATCATGTGGCACTTCTCACCGCATAAGTTTTCTGTTAAGAAACCTACTTATTAAAAAAAAATAGAAATTTCTTATAAGAAACCGTAAGGAGACGGCGGAGTGGTTGAGACTTTGAAGTAACAATTTGGAGATTCTAGGTTCGACTCTCAGCTATATGATAACACTCAAATGTAAACACATCTACTCTAGTCTTGGTGGCAGGTTTACACGACGCTTGTACTTGTGGGTTGTTCCGTTGTGGCAGGTTTACCTGCAAGGGGATGACTGAGTCAACCAAGTCACTACTGTCTTTAAAAGAATTGAAGAAACCTTGCTGCATCATCATCAGTCCTCTAGCTCATTCAGTGCTGAACCACAGACTTAGAGGTCACCTATCATGCATGATTGTTGTCAGCTCTTTACTGCTTACCCATTTGATACGACAATCAGTGTGTAAATTTTGATGAAGTTTCTCTATTATATAATATTTTTGTGCATCTTTTCAACTTGGAAGTGTAATCTTTTTCTGTTTGATATTTGATGCTTCGAAAGATTTTTTTTCTTTGGATCTAACGTTAGTGCACAACCAACTAATGCAATATCTTTATGTCCGAAAGCTTTTCGTTTATTTTTGTCATGTCAGCACTCAGCTGATATTAAGTGTTTCTTTTATATGATTGCAAATGATATAGTAGTGATCGAATTGTTAACCTGTAGCATCTGGTGGTTGTGCAACAATTGTTGATGCGTACTAATAATTGCGAGGACATATATCATCTCATATGGATTCGTGCAAGACAGTGTTTGCATCTGAATGTTTATATAGTTCTTTTAATGTTCATACAATCTTTTTGGGCTTTAGGACATATATGTGTGTAAGATGTTATTATTTATCAAGGTTGTTATATCCATTACAGAGAAAGAAATACACAATTGATGAGGGAAGCGATACACGTTCGTTACATGTATCTTCCTTATTTCTATACTCTATTTCGAGAAGCAAACTCAAGTGGTACTCCAGTTGCTCGTCCACTTTGGATGGAGTTCCCTGGAGACGAAAAATGTTTTAGCAATGATGAGGCTTTCATGGTTGGGAATGGTCTTCTGGTGCAAGGAGTTTATACAGAGGTTCTGTTCTAACTAAACAACTATTCCTTCCGTTCCAACATATGCACTCTTTTCCATATTGGGACATTCCAAAATGTTTGACATTCTAACTTTTATAGAACTTTCAAGAACTTAAATTTATGAAACTAGTCACACTTTAACTTTGATGTTTGCTCTCTTTTCAATCACAACTTTAATGTTCTTATTCATTATCACTAAAATATTATTTAAGTCAAATTAACATCTTAAACTCTTATGTCCAGTGGAACACCGTCACATAAAATAAAACGCAGGGAGCAACATTTTCATTCTCAGCAGTGTTCTTCCTTGAATTAGCCTCTTTTCTTTTCTTTATTACCTGAAAGTTTGTATCTTTCCATACAGAGAGCGAAACATGTATCTGTCTATCTACCAGGGGAGGAATCCTGGTATGATTTGAGAAGTGCATCTGCATACAAAGGTGGTCATACACACAAGTATGAGGTTTCAGAAGATAGTGTTCCTTCTTTTCAAAGGGCTGGAACTATCATACCAAGGAAAGATCGTTTACGTCGGAGTTCGACGCAGATGGAAAATGATCCTTATACTCTGGTAAACATCTATATATTTATTGTATTGGGATCTATGTATAATGTGAACCCAAAGTTCTCTCATTAGTGCACATAAATAATTTCACTAATATATCTTTTTCCTATCAATAGGAAAACTAATGTCACTAAATATATCTTTCTTTGTGAATCTGAAGTTCTGATATTTAAGCACATAACTAATATTTTCAGACAGAATAAAGAAAAGCTTGCCATTGACTTGTCTTCCTTCATATCCAATTCAATGCATTTTCCTTCTCAATCCAAAATTGTTGCTTCAATGACATTTTTTATGGAAATTTGTATCGTCATGCCATGTCATCAAGTAATGGTCCCATCTTCTTACTCTTTTGCTACTTTTTGTGATGTTAGCACCAACCCCCTTGTGGTGCTTTTAAAAGGTATCCCCATAGGTTTTGGAGCATCTTTAACAATCAGCATCTTTCGTACTGCAGGTTATAGCTCTTAATAGTGCCCAGGCAGCTGAAGGTGAGCTTTATATCGATGATGGGAAGAGCTTTGAGTTCAAGCAAGGTGCCTTTATTCATCGGCGTTTCACATTCTCAAACGGAAAGCTTATATCTTCAAATGCAGCCCCTTCTACAGCTGGCAGTAGCATATTTTCTTCTGAGTGCACTTTAGAGAGGATAATCTTGTTAGGATTGTCTCCTGGAGCTAAAACAGCCCTTATTGAGCCAGGAAACAAGAAAGTGGAAATTGAGCTTGGGCCACTCTTCATTCACGGAAATCGAGCATCTGTTCTCACCATTCGCAAGCCTAATGTGCGTATTACAAATGATTGGTCCATTCAAATTTTGTAAGAAGTTGGTAGTTATAATGAAGACTACAATTTCCTCCTGTCCGTTCATCTTGTATTGGGTTAGACAAGCTAATAGGTAAATTCTTACTAGAAGAATTAAACATTGGTGAAGGTTGTTATACAGGGATAGTTCGACGCTGATCCTATTTGAAGTCTTCAGCTTTCATTTTGTTTATCTTCTGCACGACGCTGTGTAGGTTTAAAGCTCTAGTATCGGGTTAGAATTCACGTTTCTGATCCTAGTTTGGTAATTGGGCAATTTGCAGGATTGACCTTCGCTGGGGGTGGTCTAATTTTTACACCTCAAAATGGTGATCTTTAACTTTTGCCTTTCAGGCACAATTTTAGTGAATTTGCCCCATGCAGAATTTGGGACTTAAAAAAGGCAGAATTATGCTTTAGCATGGATAAATTTGTAAAATTCTTTTTCGCGATTTTTTTTTTTTAATTGAGCTGGGGTTCGAATTCACAACCTCAGGGTATTAGGCGAAGAGCAAAAATTAAAGACCACCAATTTGAAGGGCAAAAATTAAAGACCACCCCAGATGAAGGGCAATCGGCGCAAAAAAAAGTTTTAAATCTACTCTTTTGTTGTGACACTCGTTTTTTTTTTACTTAGTCCAATAAAGAATGATATTTTTTTTATATTTAGACACAATTTAATTTAAAACTTTTTAATTTACCTTAATGAGATAGATTTATAGCTACACTAGCACGACTCAAAATCTCACCTAGGTCGTGAGGACACCTAACCCTACCCGGTAGGCAAACCAATCTAAAAGTAACCATGAAGCCTAAGATACTTCAGAAAAAGAAAATGCAACAAAATAATATAGGAATAATTACTTGGCATAGCAACCTCTAAGAGGTAATTATTGATAATTACCTTTTAATTTATTTATATTTAGTAGCTACAGTGATTTTACAATTTACCATTCATAGCTATACCTCCGGCCAAATACCTTTCCCTTCCTCTGGCGCCTTTCTCCCTCGGCTGCCGCTGTCTCTTTCGTCTCTGCGGTCAAATACCAGATCTCCGACCAAGTTAGCTTTCTCATGTATTGTTGCTTCAATGGTGGTCACATCTCCCCCTTCGCCTCTTCCTCCTCCATGACGACACCACCAGATCTGAGAAACGCTACTGCCTCCTCCACTGCCATTACGCTTCTTAGATCTGATGGATACCGGAATTCATGGCTTCTTCACCTTGTTGTATCTTAGATCTGAGTATATTTGAAATTTTGTTGAAATACAATCAAATACAATCGTTGGCTGATTGTATTTGGGGGGGGGGGGGGGGGGCAAACGAGATGTATTTGACCATATATGTTGGTTGAATGATCTATGTACATATGTCTTGCATACAATTTTTTGAGTAAATACAGTGTATTTGAAATTTTGTTGAAATACATTCAAATACAGTCGTTGGCTGATTGTATTTTGGGCACAAACTAGATGTATTTGACTGTATGTGTTATTTGAATGATATATATATATATATATATATATATATATATATATATATATATATATATATATATATATGTTTGTATATAATTTTTCGAGTAAATACAGTGTATTTGAAATTTTGCATCTAAAATTTTGTTGAAATACATTCAACTACACCTAAAAACAAAAGGATACATCAATATATAAACACACTAAAATACACAGCCCCTGTAGTGTATTTAAATGAACTTAAATACATCATTTTGAATACACATGTATTCAGAGAAGTTAAGATTGCATATATCCAAATACAGCCAAATACATGTGACATCAGATAAACGTTGTATACAACTGAACAGTGTATTCAAATACACTGAAATACAGTCAAATACAACAAAAATGCCTAAATGTAGCTACGAATTGTAAATAGCAAAAATGTAGCTATGAATTGAAAGCAAGCATTAAAAGGTAGTTATGTATGTAAGTTGCCCAATAATATAACTGAAATATTTTAAAGTTACTCTCTTCGTCTAAATTTAAATGTCTTACTTTCCTTTTTGGTATGTACCAAAAATAGTCTCTTTATTTATTTAGTAAGTTGACTATTCAAACATCCTACATGGTAAGTTTAAAACTGCAAGTTTCAAAGGACATTTTAGTACATTGCACACATTTTTAATTTTAACCACAAGATTCACAAATCTCTTTCTATTCCTTAAACTTTGTGTCAAATCAAACTAAGACACTTAAATTGGGACGGAGGGAGTAATGCCATTCGAAATACCACACTACAACTCCCAAGAGCTGGTGTTACAAGTCATAAGCTACTAAGAATGGAATATACAACTCTAAATATGGTGAAACCTACTGCAGAGAGGCTAAAATTCACACAGCCTCTCTCTAGCTATCAAACCCTAACAGTCACCACCGCAATTCACCGGCCTTAATGGCTAATCCGACTAGTGGATAGCCTCCATCGGTGGTTAAACAACATAGTATACAACCTATACCTACCATTGAACCTACAAATTTGCCTAATCCCAACCCTAATACTGTTAACCCCACAAATTTGCCTAACGAAAATACTACAAAATCACCAGCACCAATAACACCAAATGATGCCAATCTACTCAAGCCAAATCCTACCAACACCAGCCAAAACTATATGTACTTGCTGCAACCAATTCTTACCAACACAAACCAAATAATAATACCACCAAAACCAATTACATATGTGGTTGGGGAACCATACATAGCCTGGAAGTCATCGGAAGTACAATAAATGATCATAAAAGAAAATTTACATTATGCAGTACTAGGTAAATTCTCTTATGAGAACATTGACATTAGGAAACTGAGGAAGGTAATTCCAGTCCAATGTAAAATAAAAGGAATGGCTACAATTAGGCTAATTGAAGAAAGACATATCTTGATAAGACTGTCACTGTTGGAAGACTATGTGAAGATGATATCAACCCCAGCATACTACTTGAAGGTTCAAGATAGATATTGCAAGATGAGACCTTTAATCTGGGATCCTTGGTTCAAACCAAAAGAGGAAAACATCAAGAGCAGTAGCATGGATTAGTTTCCCTGAATTGCCTCCCAACTTCTTTGCAAGAGAGGCTGTTTTCTTCATGGCAACAACTGTTGGAAAACTATTGACTGTGGATTTGGCAACAACAAATAGGACAAGACCTAGTTGTGCAAAAGTGAAAGTTTAAATTGGTGTGATGTGCTTCTAATGGATACTTGTCACATATGTTTAGGAGGCCATTGGGTTCAAAGGCATGAGATCCTATATGAGCAAGAGTGGAATAAGTATGTCGTGGATGAAAGGAGGAAACCTCTATTTCCATACGTACTTCGTAGAACGAATCCAAGTATAAAAGTGAAAGAGCCCAATGTGAAATGGCCTATCTTGATTATGGAAGCTAGTGGAGAAGAGTATGAGAAAGGGGAGTTCATGATGGATGAAATCTTTTCTAGTTACCCTTATTCCCAAGAAAAGAAGATGAAATTGGCTATTGGGAATTTTGAGAAGAAGCTTGCACACTATTGGGCGTACAAGAGGGGAGATCCAATCACTACTTGGGATGCAATGAAAGAGAGCTTGAGAGGCCAATATCCCGAACCACATGAAAGTGGGTATAGGAGCAAAACCACTTCCCAAGAGAAGAAACCAAAAGGGAGGAAGCAAAGTGCCTCTTGTGAGATGCCACAAATTAAACATATTACTTCATCTATAGATACCCTAAGTGAGATTTGGGTGGCATTGAAAGGGAACTGGTTGAAAGGAGGAATGGAGTACAAGACCATTACCTCACTTGGTCAAATTAGCTTCCCTTTGGTGGCTCAAGGCAAGGAAGATCCCTTACATAAAAATCAAGTTAAAATAAATTATCCTAATACTCCTACTTCGTTGAGTGATCTTAATGTCAATTTTAGTTTGAAAGTTAGTTCACATTGCACTGAGTCTATTGAATCTTTTCCATGTCTTGATAATGTCATTGTTGAAAGTGTCCGTACACTAGTTGATCCTATTGATGACCGAATTGATCCTTCTTGCAAGGTCGATTTATGTCCACCTAGTGTTGACACTAGTGATTTGAATGGACTAGCATCATCAATTGAATGTGCTCAAACACTAGTTGATCCTTTTGATGAACAAATTGATTCTTCGTGCAAGATCGATTTGTGTCCACCTAGTGTTGATACTTGTGAATTGAATGGTAGTACATTGTCATGTGGTAATTATGTTAGTAAATCTTGTGAGCTTGACATGCTACCAACTAGTGTTGAAATTTGTGTTGATCAACTTGCTTGTCGTAATAATTCACTACTTGAGGATCCTCTTGATGTGCTTAATGTACCTCTTTTTAGTGATGATGTTGATGTAGTTGGTCAATTGAAAGAGCATGCCATCTCACCTTTGTTTGTTTCATGTCAAAATGAGTCTCTTGATCTTATTTTAGGGTCATGTAATAAGACTCAAATTTGTAGTGGTGATATGTGTCATGTAGATAGTCATGTGAATGAAAATGCATTGAAAGATGACATTGGTTCTTTTGAGAGTGAAATGACATGCTTTGACTCCTCATTGTTCATGGATTACTCTCTTGTAAAGGATAATGTCTTATTTGAGAATGACATGACTAATGAAAGTGAAGTATCTAGTGGAATATTTTGTAATGTTGAATGTGTAACCACTTTTGGGGACTACATGGTGTTTACAAATCCACAATGGAGTGATGACGCCCTTCCCTACGATGGAGATCTTTCCTTTGGGAATGATGATACATTTATGGGGAAGAAGTGTTTTGAAAAAGAAGGCGATTCTTGTTTACAAATTGGTACTTCTTCCTTGTGTGTTCAAACTTATAGTAGCAAGCTAGATCTTGTTCTTGAACCTAATAGTGAGGTTACATTTGAGGACACCATAGATGAAGTCATTTTGAGTGACACTTTTCTTTACTATCTATTTGCATATGATGACATTCATGTTATTGTTGGGAGTTCATTTGATGTTGGGCGGGGTCCTATTGGGGTACTTAGCTGTTGCCTTGCCCGTGTTATGTGGGTATCTTTTCCTTTTGACCCCGTGAAGTCTTAACTTTATGTGAATGGTATCATTTGCAATTTAGGATCATTTGTGTGTTGTGCCAAGTTGGTTTCTTGAAACCCTTGGTTCCTTTAGAATATCCTCATTTCTTGATCTTTGGGATAGCCAAGTCCTTGATTCTCTACTTGAGAGCTTATTTTTCATGAAAATAGTTGATACTTGGCTATATCACAAATTTGTGCTTACTTGGAATGGTGGTAGATTTGATACAAGCCGAGCTTCATCAAGAATATCCATTTCAAGCCGAGCTAGGGATCACGTCTTTGGAGACTTACTAGGTGCTTGGATTGAAGGCATGAAGCTCAAGAATATGCTAAAATGGAAGTATAGGCCTCATTTGGATGAAGTAGGGAGAAGAAGGCCTTTCTCATCTTTTGAGAAAACTACTAACCAAACAAGGCCCTTACTTCATTGAGGGTATTATTGTAATAGCCATGGTAGTCTTCCTTTTCTATCTAGTATAAATACTATCGTAGTTTATTTCATTTGGTAGACTTTGATGACATGAAATATTGAAATTGTGAAATTGTGAAATTGTAAGACTCCATTGGGAGCATGAGAGATGAGAGCTTGTTGAAGCTTTTGGTTGAATTCTTTGTTGAGAAGGTTGGTTGCTTGAGACTTTGTTTCCCTTGAGGTTACCTTAAGAAGTTTGGTGCTTGTGATTACTCAATTGGAGGTCTTGGTTATATAGAACCTTGGTTGCCAATTGGTATTTCTCTTTGTGCCAACTTACTTATCCTTTAATTTCCTTGTCCCTTTTGAATTCCTAGTTAGTTTCTTTGTATCTTTTCTTTTCCTTTTGTTTATCTTCTTAATTTCTCAGTTCCGCGTATCCATTCTTGTATCAATTGGTATCAGAGCTTAGCTTAGGTTTGTTCCATCAAATCTAGTCTTGGGTTTTGATTCAACAAAAAAAAAAAAATCGAAATTCAAAAAAAATAATAATCAAATTTTCTTGTTGATTTTGTTGAATCTAGTGTTAGATTAGAGTTTCTTAGTGTTTCTAGAATCCAAATCTTCCTTTTCGAGCTATTTGGAGTTGGGGTTTGTGTTCCACCATTGTTGAGCTTCAAAGCTTCAAGAACAAGGTTGGTGGGTTTGAAGAAGGAGAAGAATTGAAGGTTCAAGTTGATTAGGGTTTTGTTATATCCCGTATTTTGTATGTTCGGATGTTTCAAGGTAGTCGTGGTAAGTTAAGGGCAAAACTACTTTCCAAAGTTATTTTAATATACAAGTTGTTTATTAGTATGGAAATATTGAGAAAGGCTAAGGGTAAAAAGGGAAATTCACAAAGTGGTTCATGGTACTATTGAGGAAGGCTAGGGGCAAGAAGGGAATTTCACAAAAAAATTCAAGAAGGTTCAAGACCTTCCAACTTGGCCGTGTGGTGTATGTGTGTGGGTCCGACCATGGCTTGGCCAATTAACTCAAGCCATGAGGTGGGGCATGTGTCCACCCTCTTATAGGCTATGCATATATATATATATATATATATATATATATATATATATATATATATATATGAGAGCTTAAAGCAAGACAAAATTATTCATCTTCCAACTCAAGAAAACTTGGAGAAGTTGTTGATAATTTGGCCGAGTTGGATTCTCGGGGATGGTTGTATTTACAGGGGAAATGCTGCCGAAATTTCGGCAGATTATAAGTGAATTTATTTGAAGGACTAAGACGAGCGTATAACGATGAGTCTAATGATTGTGTAAATCTTCTTGAATGTAGACTAGCGATAGCGAGCTTGGACAATTAAGCGTAGCTAATAGGACGTGGAGCAGGTATGTAAGGCTTACCCTTTCTTTCTTTTGGCATGATCCTTGTGAGACAAACAGACAAAGTATATGTATGATTTCAAAGAAACTCCTATTCTTAGAGCCACTAGGATGGCTAATGTTCTTGACTTCCGAAAACTGTTTTGCTAAGCTTTGATACATGTGTGTGGTTCCGAAAGTTCTATTTTGATTTGATCCATAGCGATATTTGAAAGGTACTTGATATGATTATTGCTTTTATTTTCCAAAGATAGCTTCTGAAACGTTCGTAGAGGTTTCTGTACTAAAATGTCCATAACTTTCTTATATTAACTCGGATTGACCCGAAACGTGTTTGTGATCCCTAAAGTGTCGTTTTGTGTGTTTATCCATCGAGTCTTAAAATTGATTTATGTGCATATAGTTTCTCACTACTCTGCTCGTGCATGCCTCAATGTATCCTTCACTGCGTCCCGGGCCAGGATCTGTTATCGTGCGCCTTCCTCTGCATTGTTCACCGCGCCCCTCACTAGAGGGCCGGGATCTGTTATATGTATATATGTATATGATGATATGATGATATGGGGGTGGAGGCCAGGATGGCATATGATGATTCTTGTCACGACCCAACCCCGTGGGCTGTGACTAGTGCCCGAGCTGGACACCCATACACACCTACTTACCAAACCGACATATCCATAATTTATCTATATCCAACATATATCAAATTATACCGGTATTAAGCACATATGTCGTCTTAAGCGGTCGCATATATCAACATATCATACAGAAGCCGCTAAGGCTGTCGTGGAACATATCATCCAAAGCGTATACATAAGCATATATACATACAAGCCGTTAAGGCTGTCATAGCAAATAGGACCGCTTAGACGCAAATCACAGACATAACCGAACAATAACGACCCATGACCCACATATATGTCTACAGGCCTCTAACAAACACAACAGAATCATATGACGGGACAAGGCCCCGCCGTACCCCTGAATATACACATACATATACATAACGGAAGAATCTGTACGAAAATATGGGCTCCAGAACAAGGGAGCACTCCGAGGCAGCAGAACAGATAGCCTAAACTGTCGAGTCACTCACACGAACGTCTGTACCTGCGGGCATGAAACGCAGCCCCCGAAGAAAAGGGGGTCAGTATGGAATATGTACTGAGTATGTAAAGCATAGAGTAATATGAACAGAATCAGGAGCGAAATGAATAGTACAAATGATTAGTACAGAAAGTAAGCACGATATGCAAAATAATAAAAACAACTTACTGGAAACACAAACCATGCATTCCAAGAACGGTATCCGGTCCTTTGCGGGACCCGGGGAACATGGCGCCACCCCAACTTTGGCGCCGCACACATCATACTCCAGAAGGTTTGCTCCGTAATCTCCGTCACACATAACACATCATAACATATACACGGTACCCCGGGAACCGGACAAATATACACGAGAACTCGGGAACCGGACACATCATACTCCATAACATATACACGCTAACCGGGGACCGGACAAATATACACGGAACCCCGGAACCGGACACATCATACTCCGGAATATATATATAGAACCCTGCCCTTAAGCGAGGGACTCGGCGAACCATGTCCCTATGTGTTAACATGTCAAAACATGTCAAAGGCTCGATGGAACAATCGAATGTGTTAACATTTGGAAGGTCAAAACTATAGTCATATCATTTGTCTCTCAAATACTATTCGGAAACATATTGGTCAAACCTTGGACATCATAGATTCATATCATCGGACATCATGGATACATATCAAAACCATACGGAACAGCTTATGGGAAGTCAAGAACGTTAGCCATCCTAGTGGCTCTAGGAATAAGGATCTTTCTGCAGTCATACATATACGTCATATACTTATCTCATAAAGATCATGCCAAAGAAGAAAAGGTTAAGCCTTACATACCTCGCTCGCCTCCTAAGATAATTCCAACTCAAGTCTCGGGCTCCCCAAGATCTACAATAACGTCATTAATTACCAAACGTTAGCTACAAGTACTTAGAAATTCAATTCTAACTAGTACTTGTCTACAGAAATTTCGGCAGCATCTCCCCTGTAAATACAACAACCCCGAGAATTCAACTCGGCCAAACTTATCAACAACCATACCAACAATCATTTCAACAATACCAACAATCAATTTGGAACATATTCTAACATTAGTAACTTGCACAACATTCAAAACGATTCAACCAAACTCCATTCCACCCGAAACTCTACAAATGCAACAAAAGCTACAACAACACATTTTCTTCTTTCAAATTCATAAACTACAACAACAATTCATACTTTAGCAACTTCATTCTCACAACTACGTAAAACCATATTAAAATCACATAATTTCCTACAACAACCTACAACCAATTTCCATGCCAACTTGAACCATTAGTATTTCATTGGCGTCATAGAGTCCATAACAACACAACTAACATATTAAATAAAATTAATTCACCTCTCCTCCACCATTCAACAACCACACGGCCACCATTCAACACACACACCCACACGGCCACACACACAACACACACTATTTCCATGATTTTCATTCAATTCTACTTACTACAACATATATAAACCTTCCATAACATATAAAAGAATATTAATTCTTACCTTTTTCCTCAACTTTCCACTTGACTAGAATTTTGAACTTGCCACCAAGAGTAGTTTTCTTGCTTCAATAATTATACCACGTTAAAGAGGACCTTTGAATTAGTAGGAATACTAGAAGAAATAAATTTTTGGATCAAGATTAATGGCTTCAAGAATTTTTCTTTCTTTCCTTGGCCGAAAGGCCCCTTGTTCTTGGCTCTCAATTTCTTTTTCTTGAAGGTTCTTGAATGATGAATAATGGTGGACCTTTCTCCTTTTTATTTACTTAATTTGGCCCTTACATGGGCCTTGGCCCATTCCCCTTATGGCCGGCCACCTTGGGCCTTTTTTTTTTTTTTTTTTTATTTGTTTTCCAAGCCCAATTATTCATGACTAATTTTTGGTGATTCATGAAACTATTTTCCAAATTTCCAATTTTGCCCTTAGCCTTCCTCGATATTTCCATGAGTCATCTTGCGTATTCCCCTTTTTACCCCTAGCCTTTCTTAATATTTCCACATCAAGATTTTCATAAGCAACTTGTGTGTGCTAAACTAATATTAAAATAACCTTGTCCTTAACTTCCCGCAATTATCTTGAGTTATTCAAATGTACAAAATGCGGGATATAACATCCTCCCCCCCTTTAAAACATTCGTCCTCGAATGTTGAACTGACCTCATGGGGTATTATAATACTTCGGGGAGGTCTCCTTTGTGGAAGGCTGGATGTACCGTCTCTAATTCGGTGGCGACTCCGATTCATGGATAATTTTGTCAATACTACAGACAATTTGATAAGGCCCACTGTACCTCAGATTGAGCTTTCCCTTCCTGCCACGTCTTATTATAACGTTCATAGGTGACGTCTTCAGGAATAGCCACTCACCATCCTGGAATTCTGAGTGTCGACGTCAATTTTCGGTCTTTAAGTTTTCTTCTTTTCTCGCTCCTCGTTGCCTTGCTAATGGGCAGTTACCCTGCTCATACATGACATATTCTTTGTGTTTATCTATTCGGTACCTCTTTCGGCTTTCCCTTTAATCCTACATTCTAAGTATTTATCCAATCAAAACTTGCCACGAACGAACATAATGGTTATGTTCCTTCCCGAGGCCAGTTATATCAGTATCCGAAACATATACATGTGATATTGCTTTGCCATTTCTCATTTTTCGCAATCTAACTATACTCATGACGACTTATGATTCGAGTTCAGTAAATTTCTTAACTGGTAACATCTTCAGGTTCTTGCCACAACTTTTCCTCATTTCCTTCCTTCACATTTCCCTTGGGCACACCTTTACATATCTAGGTACCACACATGTTCTGCTCGGTACGGGGAATCAAAACCATGATCAAGGAATATCGAGGTTTGTGTCAGCATAAAGCATCCTCTCTACGTGTCTTCCATATTTTCCCTATATCTACCTCATCGTACGCTCGTTGTCAATTTATTTCCACGTCCTTTCGTACCCTTTACGATATACCAACGTACCCTGAATTTCTAGCCCCGAGCTAATAAGTCTCCTTTTCTGGAGCTTGAATCGTTATGGCTCATTTTAGGTCTAATATGTTCTCCCCCCCCCCCCCCCCCCTTTTATTAAGAGGGTCTGTATACGCCTATGCCTTTTTAAGTGACTATCGCTTTTCTGCGATCTTTTTACAATTGAAGCTTCCCCATCGCGGAATCTATCATGTGTATCTCCTCGTTAACTACGTTCTCGTATTTAATCAGTTTGCTATTACCAACTTATCAGAGTATCCTCCGTACTCCCATATGCTTGTCCTATTTTCACCGTTAACCTCCTTCAGGTTTATTCCTTTTTTTGTCCTATACTATCACATTCTTGTCCTTTTACAGACTTGTCCTTCAAGTTTCTATGCCACTAGTTTCATACCTTGCCCGTCGGCTCTTTTGGAGACTTTGCTTAATTATATTTCTTACTTTTTCACTTTTTCCGACATTCTGATCTCCTTGTCTTCCGTTTACTTACTCTCTTTTCTTTCCAAATATCGTCGTATTAGAATGCTCCAATCTTAACCTCTAGTGAAATCAGTATCAGTTTATCTCATAACATCTGTACCATACCTTTCGCTTCGTCTCTTGAATTCCGTCCAGTTAATGTCTTCCATACACTTCAACACCGGTCGCTGGGATTCACCTATCGATCGATATAGTCAGAAATGGGATGTTATATGCATACATATACATGTATTACCATTTCTCTTACAAAATATTTCCAGACACTGTTCAAACTTACTCTGATTCCGGAGTTGCGTTGCGCTCTCTTCTTCTTTACCGGCCTAGTCTGTTTTAGCCTACGCGACCCCTTTAAGATTCTAACCACTCCATATACTCTAACTCCCTTTAGGTTTCCCTAACTTCCTATTTGTCCCTTAGATCTACATTTGTGGAAATTTTCTTTTTTTGGTTCACTTCCCGGGGGGGGGGGGGGGGGGGTCACCCATCCCAAAATTGCTCTGGCCCTAGCACGCTTAACCTCGAAACTTTAGAGCATTTCGATACGTTAATGCTGGTATAATTGCACCCACTTACCCGCATGACCTTTTTCACACAATCTAGGGTAAGTCGGGGTCTTAACAATTTTCGGAAAGTTCTCGTAGCGGGTCCCACTCCGATCTAGAGAGGGTCTTTTATTTTTCTGATTATGCGATTACCGTATTAGCCTTCTAAATCTTCAATATTCACCTTTCATTTATATGTATAGCTACCTCAAATGGTTTTATCAATTCCGGTTTTGTCCCAATTCTATTAGTAACTAGGAGGGGAAAATATACCACAAAATAGAGCCTAGACCTGTCAATGCATATACATTTCGGGAAAAGAACAATAATATACCTGTATCCGCGTTTGGTGGCGCCTCCGGGTCCTGTCGACTAGCCAAAGCGTAGATGCGGTTCGAAGGACCGCTAGAACTGGAAACTCCGCCGCGGCCTCTACCGCGGCCTCTACCGCGGCCTGCTGGTGCTGGCATGCCCTGCCCCGTAAAGCGCATAGCTACAGAAGGAGATGAATCGGCAACTAACCCCGTGGGCTGAGCTGTACCACCGGAACCACCCAGCAACGGGCAATCTCTCATGATATGGCCTTGACGGCCTCAAGAAAAACAGGCACCTGTGGCACGATAACACTCTCCAGGGTGATGCCTCCTACAATGAGGACATCGAGATATGGGTGGCCCCGTCTGACCGGAACCTCTGTCCACCTGCGAACCTGAGGCCCTGGAACTCTGGCCTACTTCTGTGTGCCCAGTACAATCAAATCGCCTACCCGTAAACTGTGGAGGGGTACTGCGGGCTGGCTGAGAGAAATATCCGCTATGCTGCTGCTGAGGCTGCCCGCCTCGAAACTCCCCAAAATAGCCAGCTGATCTAGCCCTCTTGGGCTGCCTCCTATCACACTCTCTATCAGGCTGACACCCTCTATGTCGGTCCTCCATTCCTTGTGCGTACTCCTGCAAACGAGCGATGTCCATCCCTGACTGGGAAGCCATCACCAGGCAGCTATCAACCAAGTAATGATCCAGCCCCATCACGTACCGATGCATCCTGTCAGTCATATCGGCTACAATAGTGGGTGCGTATCTAGCCAAAGAGTTAAACTCTAGGCTGTACTCCTGAACGCTCCTGCCCCACTATTTCAGCTATAGAAATCTGTCAACTCTGGCTCGCCGCGCCTCGGGAGGCAGGAAGTGGCCAAGAAAGGCCTCCGTAAACTCAGCCCACACTGCTGGAGGAGCATCCTCGCCCCTAGACAGCTCCCAGGACTCACACCAATTTATAGCTATATCACGCAACCGATATGAAGCCAGCTCAACAGACTCGGTCTCAGAAGCCCTGACTAATCTCAGCGTACGCTGCATCTGTCGAATAAAGTCCTGGGATCCTCCTCGGGCTTTGACCCGTAGAACTCTGGGGATTACAGGTCAAGAAATCACGAACCCTCAAACTGTCACGTCAATCCGCATCATCACCCCTAGCCCGCGTCTGCGAGCCTGTTCTGCTACTAATCTCGTTAATAACTACACAGCATCTCTCATCGCCCTGTCATCCGCACCTGGCTGTGGAGCTGGAGGCTCGGGTACTGGAACCCCGGGAGCTAGCGGTGGGGCCGCCCCCTGGTCGGCAGCTGCTGCTGCTCCAATCTCCTCTGGTAATGGCGGTGTAGCAGAACTGGCTGACGGGGGCACATCCTCAGGTACAAGCTGAGCACGGGCCCTGGTAACTCTCTGGGCCGGGCTAGTCTCTCCAGCTGCCGCTGACATGCCCTTCTGGGCAGCTGTCGCTTTTTTTGGAGGCATCGCTGAAAACATAACAATTCGTTAGGAAGGAATCATCTTAATAATACAGCTCTATCGCACGATCTAAGATAAGAAGGAAGGGTAACATCCTAAATGTCCTGTAGCCTCCTGTTTATAGATGTGGTGCACAACACACCGCTAAACAAGACTATACTAGACACTGCCTGTAGACATTCCGAGGACAAACCGCTCTGATACCACTTTTGTCACGACCCAACCCCGTGGGCCGTGACTAGTGCCCGAGCTGGACACCCATACACATCTACTTACCAAACCAACATATCCATAATTTATCTATATCCAACATATATCAAATTATACCGGTATTAAGCACATATGTCGTCTTAAGCGGTCGCATATATCAACATATCATACAGAAGCCGCTAAGGCTATCGTGGAACATATCATCCAAAGCGTATACATAAGCATATATACATACAAGCCGTTAAGGCTGTCATAGCAAATAGGACCGCTTAGACGCAAATCACAGACATAACCGAACAATAACGACCCATGACCCACATATATGTCTACAGGCCTCTAACAAACACAACAGAATCATATGACGGGACAGGGCCCCGCCGTACCCCTGAATATACACATACATATACATAACGGAAGAATCTGTACCAAAATATGGGCTCCAGAACAAGGGAGCACTCAGAGGAAGCAGAACAGATAGCCTAAACTGTCGGGTCACTCACACGAACGTCTGTACCTGCGGGCATGAAACACAGCCCCCGAAGAAAAGGGGGTCAGTACGGAATATGTACTGAGTATGTAAAGCATAGAGTAATATGAACAGAATCAGGAGCGAAATGAATAGTACAAATGATTAGTACAGAAAGTAAGCACGATATGCAAAATAATAAAAACAACTTACTGGAAACACAAACTATGCATGCCAAGAACGGTATTCGGTCCTTTGCGGGACCCGGGGAACGTGGCGCCACCCCAACTTTGGCGCCACACACATCATACTCCAGAAGGTTTGCTCCGTAATCTCCGTCACACATAACACATCATAACATATACACGGTACCCCGGGAACCGGACAAATATACACGAGAACCCGGGAACTGGACACATCATACTCCATAAAATATACACGGTAACCGGGGACCGGACACATATACACGGAATCCCGGAACCGGACACATCATACTCCGGAATATATATATAGAACCCGGCCCCTAAGCGAGGGACTCGGCGAACCATACGCACGATACATACCGGCCCGGGACTCGGCGAAAGAAGTAATGACACATGCACGAGCAGAGTAGTGAGAAACTAAATGCATATAAATCAAGACTCGATGGATGAGTACACTTACTGACCCCTGAAGGCTCAGAAACAAGTTTCGGGTCGATCCGACCTAGTATGAAAAAGTTACGAGCGTTTGAAGTTGTCACACCCCGACCTTACTAGGGTGTGATGGGCACCCGACCCCATACTTGGAGCCGAGCGAACCCGCTGACTCTTATTACATATATAAACTCTGGAATCAATTCAGAATAAAATACATAGTAAGCTCTCAATATATTTTTTTTCTTTTTATAAGTAAAGTCTATCATCATATAGGACCCGTGACGTGAAACATAATAACATATCGACGGGCGAAGCCGTCTACAAAGCTGACACTCTATACCCACGACTCTGTCTGTAAAGTCTCTAACATAGAACAAAACATCATAGTATAGCACGCTGATTCGGCTACACTCCAGGGCCAAGTGGAGCTCGCCAACTTCGCTGGAACATCTTTTATAATGGCTTCGGCTCATCTGGGTGTACCTGCGTGGCATGAAACGCAGCCCCCGAAGAAGAGGGGTCAGTACGAGCAATGTACTGAGTATGTAAGGCATGAACGACAATACAAGGAGAGGTACTAGTGGAGATAATCACAAAGGAATCATATGGCATCTCGTATGGAACATATCATGTCGTGTCATATCATATCATGTCATATCGTATCATATCATGTCATATCATAGCATATCATGTCGTATCATATCATATCATATCATATCACGTCATATCATATCATATCATAGGGAGTCATATAGTGTATCATAGGCTGATTGAGATACCTGTACATATGAATGCCACTTAGGGCGGAAACCATGCATGCTTATCGGGTCATATCATATCATAGCACCGAACAAGTCGGCTCGCCCACATTGCGCCGAAATATGTCGGCTCGCCCATATATCCCGCGTCCGGGATGATAATGCCAACTAACCAAGTGGCGATGAAACATGTGTCCCTTCCCCATATCCTCATATACATGTATCCCTTCCCCCCTCCCATATATATATATATATATAGCATGCATGAGAGCCCAAGGAAAGTCATGTGTCTATCGGAGTGACGTAAGGTCGGTAACCTCCGATTGTATTATGGAATCATCATGGTCGTCATGTCACGCCTTGAAGGAACAATTATAAGGCGAGACTATCAACGAAGAACATTATCTCGGGATAACATAAAACAGGATCATAACATATTACTTCATATACTTTAAAACCTTCAAAGTAGTCATTATCCAAAAGTAGCTTAACATTTCATATCGTCGTATTCATGGTAAGAACATATCCTTGGCATATTAGTCATAGACACTTTCTCATGTCTGGCTTCATTATTGTCATCATAACTTCGTAGACGTTGTTTTAGTTATAAAAACTTCCAAAATCGTAAAACTTGGATTTTGGAGAAAAATATATATTTTGGAAAACATTTATAACTTTTGGAAAGGAAATCATGTTTTGAATTCATAACTTCTAGCTTTTGAAAACAAGGACGTTATGGGGAACATTTATAAGACTACATCATAGGATTCATGCCATAGAAAGAAAGGGCTTAGCCTTAACATACCTGCGTCGCGCCTTACTAGCTACGCTTATTCGTCCAACTTGTTAATCTACATTCAAAGGAGTTCACACATTCATTAGATCTTTTGTCATATACTTGCCTTAACCTTTCAAGCACATTCATTTATATTCTGCCGGAATTTCGACAGCATTTCCCCTGTAAATACACCACCCCCGAGATTCTAACTCGGCCAAATTTAGCAACGACAATCCGAGAATGGAACTCGGCCAAACCAACAACGATACCAACAATTTTTCTAGCCACATTTCAATATTCATTTCAATCCGATTCAATTCAATTCAATTCAATTCGATTCACATAATCTTTCAACGACTTAATCAACATATTACTTTACCCAAAACCTTCCAATTCAACAACAACCATGCATATCATCATCATTCATGTATGCTAACTTCGACAACAACCTTCATTCTTCATCGCATAATCCGTAACGACGACTACTAGAATGTCAAATGACATCAATTTACATTAACTTACCAAAACGTGTATTATTTGACCATAACCACTTCTTACATATTTTCGCGCATTTTCATCCATCCCTTTACATTTCAACAATAACCATACCTTTCACCCATTAACAACATCATTTTCATAAGAGTCTATGTTAAAGTCATATTAATTTTCAAAACAGCCCGCAACCATTACAACTTCAACATACGTCATTAAACCTTCATTCTTTACCATAAATTTTACAACAACCACAACTAGAACACTAAGTAAAATCAACTCTTTCCTTGTCATACCAAATCAGCCCATAAACACAATAGCTTCAACAAAACACTTTATGACCCTTCTCCATAACTATTTTCGTTTTTAAAGCTTGCTAGACCTTAAAATAAACTCAACACAAGATATGGGATGAATAAAATACCTTATACTTGAAGAAACTCAGCCACATAAATTTTCTTCAACGCCACACTTGAGTAGAAGGAAGAACAATCACCTTTCACGGACTAGTTTGGCGAAATCTTGTTAAATTCTTGATTTTTCAAACTATAATATTTGGGAGAAATTTTGAGAGGCTTCTAGGACTTTTGGAATACAAATATTGCTGAAAATATGGGATTTATGGGGTATTTATAGCACCCCTAAGTCGGTTTCACCGACCTCCCCACGTGGGGCCCGCGGTTCTCTTTATTATTTTTTTGGCAGTTTAAGGTATCTCTCTTACAATGGCCATAACTTATGATTCCGACATCGTGTGAGGGTCTACAACCTACCGCTGGAAAGCTAATTCAATTATCTACAACTTTTATTTCTGGGGGTTTTCCCAAATTCCAAACGTATAATGCCGTTTTTGCCCCTCCAAGTCAAGTCATCCGGAAACGTTTTCTTAAATCGTCCTTTTGGAGGGCTTACACTCATTTTTGGCTTATGGGTCCTTCTTAGGACTTGCTCAACTTCACATGTACTACTCATATATCCCTTTATATGTCTTTTATAAAGTCCCGATGAGTGGGCCCCACCTCGGCTTATGGTTACGAGGGCTATCATCGAGTGATCACGTTAACCGATTTACTTCCTACGCTCTCCAAATGCCATGTATATACATTCTCATACTCAGATAATATAATCTTTATCTCTGATCCTTGTGTGAAATTCCCGTTTTTCCCCTGTTCTTCCGCATTATTTCCATGAACCATTTTGCGAATTCCTCTTTTTACCCCTAACCTTTCCCGATATTTCCATACTACTAATATTCATAACCAACTTGTACATTAAAATAATTTTGGGAGATGGTCATTCCCTTAGCTTTGCCACGACTACCTTGAAATATCCGAACATATAAAATACGGGATATAACAGAAGTACAGAACGTTCTATAAGCGTTTCAGAAGCCATTTTTGGAAAATCGAAACCATAATCATGTCAAAAATCTTTTGGATATCGTTATGGCTCAAATCAAATAGAACTCTTGGAATCTTATGTACGTACCAAAACATGTCAAAGGCTCGATGGAACAATCGAATGTGTTAACATTTGGAAGGTCAAAACTATAGTCATATCATTTGTCTCTCAAATACTATTCGGAAACATATTGGCCAAACTTCGGACATCATAGATTCACATCATCGGACATCATGGATACATATCAAAACTATGCGGAACAACTTATGGGAAGTCAAGAACGTTAGCCATCCTAGTGGCTCTAGGAATAAGGATCTTTCTGAAGTTATACATATACGTCATATACTTATCTCATAAGGATCATGCCAAAGAAGAAAAGGTTAAGCCTTACCTACCTCGCTCGCCTCCTAAGCTAATTCCAACTCAAGTCTCGGGCTCCCCAAGATCTACAATAACGTCATTAATTACCAAACGTTAGCTACAAGTACTTAGAAATTCAATTCTAACTAGTACTTGTCTACAAACATTTCGGCAGCATCTCCCCTGTAAATACAACAACCCCGAGAATTCAACTCGGCCAAACTTATCAACAACCATACCAACAATCATTTCAACAATACCAACAATCAATTTGGAACATATTCTAACATTAGTAACTTGCACAACATTCAAAACGATTCAACCAAACTCCATTCCACCCGAAACTCTACAAATGCAACAAAAGCTACAACAACACATTTTCTTCTTTCAAATTCATAAACTACAACAACAATTCATACTTTAGCAACTTCATTCTCACAACTACGTAAAACCATATTAAAATCACATAATTTCCTACAACAACCTACAACCAATTTCCATGCCAACTTGAACCATTAGTATTTCATTGGCGTCATAGAGTCCACAACAACACAACTAACATATTAAATAAAATTAATTCACCTCTCCTCCACCATTCAACAACCACACGGCCACCATTCAACACACACACACACACGGCCACACACACAACACACACTATTTCCATGATTTTCATTCAATTCTACTTACTACAACATATATAAACCTTCCATAACATATAAAAGAATATGAATTCTTACCTTTTTCCTCAACTTTCCACTTGACTAGAATTTTGAACTTGCCACCAAGAGTAGTTTTCTTGCTTCACTAATTATACCACGTTAAAGAGGACCTTTGAATTAGTAGGAATACTAGAAGAAATAAATTTTTGGATCAAGATTAATGGCTTCAAGAATTTGTTTTTCTTTCCTTGGCCGAAAGGCCCCTTGTTCTTGGCTCTCAATTTCCTTTTCTTGAAGGTTCTTGAATGATGAATAATGGTGGACCTTTCTCCTTTTTATTTACTTAATTTGGCCCTTACATAGGCCTTGGCCCATTCCCCTTATGGCCGGCCACCTTGGGCCTTTTCTCTTTTTTTTTTTTTGGTTTCCAAGCCCAGTTATTCATGACTAATTTTTGGTGATTCATGAAACTATTTTCCAAATTTCCAATTTTGCCCTTAGCCTTCCTCGATATTTCCATGAGTCATCTTGCGTATTCCCCTTTTTACCCCTATCCTTTCTTAATATTTCCACATCAAGATTTTCATAAGCAACTTGTGTGTGCTAAACCAATATTAAAATATAACCTTGTCCTTAACTTCCCGTAATTATCTTGAGTTATTCAAATGTACAAAATGCGGGATATAAATATTCTGTCCACCGCGTCCCTCACTAGAGGGCCGGGATCTGTTATATGCATATATGATATATGATATTGACATGCATGATTTGTGTTTTAAAAGTAAGCATTTTGGTATTCTGAATAGCGCACTTACTCTCTGTACTTTGATTCCGTTTCTGGTTCTGTTTGCTGTGTTCCATGCCTTACAAACTCAGTACATATTCCGTACTGACCCCCTTTCTTCGGGGACTGCGTTTCATGCCACGCAGGTACACCCAGATGAGTAGAAGACATTGCTAGAAGATGTTCCAGCGGGATTGGCGAGCTCCATTTCCTTCCGGAGTGTTGCCGAGTCTGAGTATATATGTTATGAATTCTGATTGATGTTAGAGACTTTGCAGACAGAGTCGTGGGTATAGAATGTCATTCTTGTAAGCGGCTCCACCTGCCGATGTGTCATTATGCATTATGTTACAGATTCCTTATGATTACAGATTTACTTGCCTTAAGAACGATGAAAAGAATGATTCTGGAAGCCTTAACTATGTATTTCATTTTTGTATAAGTTAGGAGTCCAAAACGAGTATGTGTGTAGTAAGAGTCAGCGGGTTCGCTCGGCCCTAAGTAAGGGTCGGGTGCCCATCACACCCTAGCGAGATTAGGGTGTGACAAAGTGGTATCAGAGCAGGTCGTCCTAGGGGTTGTCTGCAAAGTCGTGTCTAGTAGAGTCCTGTTTATGGGTGTGAAGCCGGCCACATTTATAAACAGGAGGCTGCAGGGCATCCAGGGATTGTTGACCTTCTTTCTGTCTCAGATCGTGCGATAGAGCCAAGTTATAGGAAATGAGATTCCTTGCACTAACCTTTGATCTTAACGGGAGTACAGTGTTGACGGAAGAAGGTGAGTGACGATATGGGAAGTCACGGAGGTAAGTTCTGATATTTTGTCTTTCTATCTGGAATTGGAAGCTCTGGGTGGCTGGAATGTGTCGTAAACTGTATGCCCTGTGAGGCATTGTTGGTGTTTGCTGCGTGCAGATTCTGAATAGCAAAAATTGAAAAAGGAGATTCTTCCAGAATTGTCCAAAAACAGATCATTTAGTTAGGTACGCCTAACAGAAGGAAGCGTGGGGAAGAAATATTGTAAATAGACAATAAGTAGGACGCATTGTTTTGGAGGAGTTATGAACTTGGCATAGCATGAAGAATAATTGCGAGAAAGACGATTAGCAGTCCAAAGGGTTAAGATGGATAACATTCGAGGTTTAGTAGGAGCAAGGTCTGTCGGGGAATTCAGGGAAAGTCGACAATTAGTTTTGCTGTAGATTATTATATAAGAGTGGCGAGCGGAAGTCCAAAGAGGTGGATAATCGAGTACTTATAAGTAATGGCGACGAAGGTTTGTTCACTACCATCGGGAATCGAGGAATCTAGGACGAAAGGTAGTCATACACATAGGTGAAAAGTGAATAGTGGGAATTGAAAAGGCTAAAATAGTAATTGTAAAGGAGAAAGACGTGTTACGAGAATGTCTTGGAATCTGTAAGACTTCGACGTGCTCCAGACCATGTAATGAAGGTCATGCGATGAGGTGGATGCGATCATACCAGCACTAACGCACCGAATCCCATCAGAACTATGAAGTTAAGCGTGCTAAGGTGGGAGAAATATTAGGATGGGTGACCCCCTGGGAAGTGTGCAAGAAATCCTATAGATTTAGATATAAGAGACAAATGAGAAGTTAGAGTAGCCTAAGGGAAACTAGAGTATACGGGATGGTTGGAGACCATAAGAGGTCGAGTAGGACGAGGTAGACTAGACCGGTGAAGAGAAAGGAGGTGCATCACGGCTCTAGAACTAGGATGAGGTTGAATAACATTTGGAAATATTTTGTAAGCGAGATGGTAGCAATTATATATATATATATATATATATATATATATGAATGCGTATGATATCCCACATGTGATTGTATCGGTGGGTATGTGAGTCCCAGCAACCGGTGCTACGGTATGGAAGGCATCAATCGAGTAAGGGTACCGAAGTTCAAGTAACAACAAAAGATATGGTACAAGTGTCACAAGGTAAGTGGATGTTATTTTCTTTACTGGTTAAGATTGGAAAGTTCTAATACAACGATATTTGGAAAAGAAAGAGAGTGAGTAAATGGAAGGCAAGGAGATCAAAACGTCGGAAAAAGGTGAAAGGTAAGAAACATGAGTGAGTGAAACCCCCGAGAGAGACTACAGGCAAGGCACGAGACTATTTGGGTAAAAAATTCGAAGATAGGCATGTGAAGAGGATAAAGTGTGGTAATATGGAACAAAAGATGAATGTGTGAGGTTCGAGAACCGATTTCAATAAGTGGGGCTGAAGGAATAGTGACTGCGACAAGGAATGTGAGGTAAGAGGAAGAATGCTTAGGCCTTGCGACGATGCTAGGAGATTTAGGCCCTTGAAAGGTATATAAAGGGATAAATGTGCAGCCATATTAATGTGGTTGCCTCGGACATGGAGGGGCTTTTTCTGAAAAGATGACTTAGAAATGGAACGGAATTGCGCGTTTAAAATAAAATTTCACGAACTTCAGAGCCGATGCCACAAATAACAAGAGAAGAAAAGTGTTCGAGGAGGAAGAAACCCAAGGAGGGTTAAGGACGAGAGTAGGAAAGGTATACTAACGGGTTAGTCGAAGGAAGAGGAGAGCATTTAGCCGTAAAGTTAACCATAGGAGTAAGAAGGATACTTTAACGAGTTAGCGGTAGGAACCCAATTACGCGTCGAGAAAAGTATAAAGATGATGGGTCGACATTGCTGATTGGGAAATTAATGGTATGGAATGAGAATTCATGGGAGGTCTGAGAGATTTGATCTTAGAGAAAATGGAATGAAATGCAAGTAACGTACATGGGAGACCGCTCGGTCATAGCATCATAAATATGGTTAAAGGTTCGATGAGCAAGGATAGAGAGGGTGTAAGCTGTAAGGATTCTGTGCTAAGGGCAAAAGTAGCAGGACGCTCGAAAAACATGGATGCACAGCTGCAACACAAACGCGTAGTTAAGAAGAATCCAGGGGAAGAAGTTTAGGTACGTTATGAGCAGAGTCAGGAAGAAAGACGAGGAGTAAGGTATAATCAAAGACTTCACAAGAGGACATAGTGAATCTCGACGTCCCTATGAACTTGTGAGTCCAAGACACCGTTAGTCATAAAAGACAGAGGTATGGAGAGACGAAAAGAAGACATCGGAATTGGATACCCTCATAAGTATTCTAGCTAAATACGAGAGTGTAAGTAGCAAGAAGATAGACAGGCCGGACTATACGATGACGGAACCCCGGCCTAAAGAAGAAAGTGAAGGGTAGTAGGTAATTATCGTAGACAAGGGTACTCGAAGACTGTTGGCGTATAAGGAGCCCCTTAAAAAGGGGGGGGGGGGGGAGGAGAACATATTATATTAGACTTAAAAGGAATTGCAACATTTTCAGGCTCCAGAGGAGGAAAATTTATTAGCTCGGAGCCAGAGTTCAAAGCATATCGGCACATTAGAAGGATACATGAAAGAAGTAGAAACGAATTGATAATAAGTGTACCATGAGGCAGACATGGGGATAAAGGATTGGCCTATAGCCACACTGGATCGTCAAGTGAAGATTGCGTACCAAAGACGTGGCTTCTGTTAAGGTGTTGTGACGAAATAATAACAGAGAAGAGATGACCTGGGAAGGACAAGGATAATAAGTTGGCGCAGTGGATTAGAAAACCCATGACACGGAACGAGGACTCATGTAAAGACCAAGGAGTTCGATCATAAAGGAAATATGTGAAAGATAAGGAATGAGCATGAAGAAAAGGACAACTATAAGAGAGACCCTCCCAAAGTATTATAAGACCCCATGAGGCCAGTTGAACATTCGAGGACGAATGTTCTAAAGGGGGGGAGGATGTTATATCCAGTATTTTGTATGTTCGGATGTTTCAAGGTAGTCGTGGTAAGTTAAGGGCAAAACTACTTTCCAAAGTTATTTTAATATACAAGTTGTTTATTAGTATGGAAATATTGAGAAAGGCTAAGGGTAAAAAGGGAAATTCACAAAGTGGTTCATGGTACTATTGAGGAAGGCTAGGGGCAAGAAGGGAATTTCACAAAAAAATTCAAGAAGGTTCAAGACCTTCCAACTTGGCCGTGTGGTGTATGTGTGTGGGTCCCACCATGGCTTGGCCAATTAACTCAAGCCATGAGGTGCGGCATGTGTCCACCCTCTTATAGGCTATGCATATATATATATATATATATATATATATATATATATATATATATGAGAGCTTAGAAAGCAAGACAAAATTATTCATCTTCCAACTCAAGAAAACTTGGAGAAAAAGTAGGAGTGCCATTCGGCCATGGCTAGGAAAACTCATGCCATAGAAGTTGATCAAGAAAAATAATTTTCTTCTAGGATTTCAACCAATTGGAAGGTCGTCATTAACATGAACGAGTTGTTGGAGCAAGCCAAGCATTCATTTGGGTTATCTACAAACCCTAGCCAAGTAAGAAGACAAGTGGGGAAAGGTAAGGTTTAATCTTCTCTTTCATGTGTTATGGATGATTTGTGAGTATTGTAGTATGTAGCAATGGATGAAATTCATGGAACTATGTATGTTGGAGTAAGGACGTGTAGGTGTTTGTATTGTGTAGAAGTGATGTACTAATTTTACTTAGTATTTTAATTGTTGCTGTAGTAGATTCTATGATGTAAAATGAGGATTTAGTGGCCTGAAATGAAGTTGTAATTATTGTGGGATTGTTGAAGAAGTTAATGTGACACTAGCATGGTTTCTTGTATTTGTGAAGATAATGTTGTCAACGTGTGGTTGTAGATATAATTCATGAATTTGGAAGTGAGAGATGTGTGGGTTTTATTGAGTTTGGAAGATTGTATGTTGGGTTGTTGTGATTGAATTGAGTATAAGTAAAATGTCGTCGAATTATGTAAAAGGAGTTACTAACGTTAGAATGCATTTTGGATTGATTGTTGAAGTTGTTAATATGGTTGTCGGTATTGTTGTTGATAATTTGGCCGAGTTGGATTCTCGGGGATGGTTGTATTTACAGGGGAAATGCTGCCGAAATTTCGGCAGATTATAAGTGAATGTATTTGAAGGACTAAGACGAGCGTATAACGATGA
This sequence comes from Lycium barbarum, assembly GCF_019175385.1. Classification (NCBI taxonomy): domain Eukaryota; kingdom Viridiplantae; phylum Streptophyta; class Magnoliopsida; order Solanales; family Solanaceae; genus Lycium; species Lycium barbarum. The sequence goes on from NC_083346.1 coordinate 66,756,116, forward strand.
GTCTAATAATTGTGTAAATCTTCTTGAATGTAGACTAGCGATAGCGAGCTTGGACAATTAAGCGTAGCTAATAGGACGTGGAGCAGGTATGTAAGGCTTACCCTTTCTTTCTTTTGGCATGATCCTTGTGAGACAAACAGACAAAGTATATGTATGATTTCAAAGAAACTCCTATTCTTAGAGCCACTAGGATGGCTAATGTTCTTGACTTCCGAAAACTGTTTTGCTAAGCTTTGATACATGTGTGTGGTTCCGAAAGTTCTATTTTGATTTGATCCATAGCGATATTTGAAAGGTACTTGATATGATTATTGCTTTGATTTTTCAAAGATAGCTTCTGAAACGTTCGTAGAGGTTTCTGTACTAAAATGTCCATAACTTTCTTATACTAACTCGGATTGACCCGAAACGTGTTTGTGATCCCTCAAGTGTCGTTTTGTGTGCTTATCCATCGAGTCTTAAAATTGATTTATGTGCATATAGTTTCTCACTACTCTGCTCGTGCATGCCTCAATGTATCCTTCACTGCGTCCAGGGCCAGGATCTGTTATCGTGCGCCTTCCTCTGCATTGTTCACCGCGCCCCTCACTAGAGGGTCGGGACCTGTTATATGTATATATGTATATGATGATATGGGGGTGGAGGCCAGGATGGCACATGATGATTCTGTCCACTGCGTCCCTCACTAGAGGGCCGGGATCTGTTATATGCATATATGATATATGGTTTTGACATGCATGATTTGTGTTTTAAAAGTAAGCATTTTGGTATTCTGAATAGCGCACTTACTCTCTGTACTTTGTGTTATAGCCCGTATTTTGTACGTTCGGATACTTCAAGATAATTGCTAGAAGTTAAGGGCATGGCTATTTTTCAAGGTTATTTTAATATACAAGTTGTTTATTAGTATGGAAATATTGAGAAAGGCTAAGGGTAAAAAGGGAAATTCGTAAAGTGGCTCATGGTAATATTGTGAAAGGCTAGGGGCAAAACAGGAATTTCACAAAATGTTCAAGAAAATTCTTGAAAAGGCCACTTTGGCCGTGTGACATAAGGTGTGGGCCCCACCCATGGCCATGTGTCCATATTCTTACTTGAAGGGCTTAATTATATATATAGATAAATGGTGGAAAAAATACGACATATTTATCTTCATCCTTTAGAAAGATGAAGAAACATTAGAGAAGCCATTCGGCCATGGCTCCTAAAATTGAGCCATGGGAAATTGACTAAGAAAAATTATTTTCTTCTAGTATTCCAACTAATTGGAAGGTCCTCTTTAACATGGAGTAATTGTTGGAGTGAGCAAAGTATTCATTGTGCGAGTTGTGGACTCTAGCCGAGGAAGAAGATGTGTGGAGAAAGGTATGTGTTCAATCTTATTTTACTTGTGTTAGGAATGATTTATGCATGTTGTAGTATTGAGAAATGAATGAAATTCATGAAATATGTGTGTGCAAGTGGTGGCCGAATAGGGGTGGTAATTGTGTAGATATGATGAATTGATTTTATTTAGTATTTTGATTGTTATAGATGTGGATTCCATGATGAAAATGGAGGTTTTATGGATTGAAATGAATTTGTAATCGTTATGGGATTGTTGAAGAAGTTAATGTGACACTAGTATGGTTTCTTACATTTGTATGAATGATATTGCTAAAGTATAGATTGTTGGTGTAGTTTATGAATTTGGAAGAAAGGAAATGAGTTGTTAGTGTTCTTGTGGAATTTAGAAGGTTTCGGGTGAAGTAGTATGTTGATTGGGTTGTTGTGAATATTATGTGAATTGTTTGAAGTATTCTTGAATCGTGTTAGAATGATTTCGGATAAATACTTGAATGTGGGATCATTGGTGTTAGCTTGAATATATGTGATTGAGTTGAATAAAAATAAAATGCCGTCGAATTGTGTAGAAAGAATTGCTAGTGTTAGAATGCATTTGAAATAATTGTTGAAGTTGGAGATGTGATTGTTGATATTGTTGTTGATAATTTGGCCGAGTTGAATTCTCAGATTGTTGTGGATAAAATTGGTCGAGTTAGATTCTCGGGAATGGTGTATTTACAGGGGAAATGCTGCCGAAATTTCGGTAGATTATAAGTGAATTTATCTGAGAAACTAAGGCAAGTGTATGACGACGAATCTAATGATTGTGTGAATTCTTTTGAATGTAGACTAGCAAGCTTGGATAAATAAGCATAGCTAAGAGGACGTGGAACAGGTATGTAAGGCTTACCCTTTCTTTCTTTTGGCATGATCCGTATGAAAAAAGTAGATGACGAATATGTATGACTTCAAAGAGATTCCTATTCTTAGAGCCACTAGGATGGCTAACGTTCTTGACTTCCATAAGCTGTTTCATATGGTTTTGATGCGTATCTATGATGTCCGAAGTTCGGTTGATATGTTTCCGAATGGCATTCGAGAGATAATTGATATGACTAATGTCTTGGTTTTCAAATGATAGCACGTTTGATTATCCCATCGAGTCTTTGATACATTTTGATACGTACATATGGTTTCGAAAGCTCTATCTGATTTGATCCATAACGATATTTGAAAGGTACCTAACACGATTGTTGCTTTGATTTTCCAAAAATGGCTTCTGAAACGTTCGTAGAAGGTCCTGTACTTCAAACGCTCATAACTTTCTTATACTAAATCGGATTGACCCGAAACTTGTTTCTAAGCCTTCAGATGTCGGTAAGTATAATTGTCCATCGAGTCTTAGAATTTATTTATATGCATATGGTCTCTCACTACTCTGCTCGTGCATACTATTGTTATATCGTTCGCCGAGTCCCGGGCCGGTTATGTCATTGTGCGCACTATGGTATACTCGGCACTAATATATATTTATGGATCGGGCCGAACGTTCCTCGGCACTAATACAATATATTTATGGATCGGGCCGAACGTTCCTCGGCACTAATACAATATATTTATGGATCGGGCTGAACGTTCCTCGCACTAATACAATATATTTATGGATCGGGCCGAACGTTCCTCGGCACTAATATATTATATTTATGGATTGGGCCGTACGTTCCTCGGCACTATTATATTGATATATGGATCGGGTTGTACGTCCCATAGCACTATCAGTTATATGCATATATGATATATGATGTCAGCATACATGATGACTCCATCCACCGCGTCCCTCACTAGAGGGCCGGGATCTGTTATATGTATATGTATATGATGACATATGATGTCGGCACGCATGATCTGTGTTTGGAAAGTAAGTATTTTGGTACTCTGAAGGATTTACTCATTTTCTGTACTTCTTCTGACATATAACGTCGGTATGCATGATTTACGTTCGGAAAATAAGCACCTTGGTATTCTGGCTAATGTACTTACTTTTTGTACCGTTGTTCCGGTTATGTTTCTGTTTTCTGTATTTCATGCCTTACATACTCAGTACATATTCCGTACTGACCCCTTTTCTTCGGGGGCTGCATTTCATACCGCGCAGGTACACCCAGATGAGTAGAAGCCACTATAGAAGATGTTCCAGCGGATTTGGCGAGCTCCACTTCCTTTCGGAGTGTTGCCGAGTCTGAGTACATATGTTATGATTTCTGATTAATGTTAGAGACTTTGCAGACAGAGTCGTGGGTACAGAAAGTCAGTCCTGTAAGCGGCCCTGTAAGCCGATGTACTAATATGCTTTATGATACAGATTCCATGTGATAACAGATTTTACTTGACTTAAGAACGATAAAGAGAAAGTTTCTGAAAGTCTTTCCTATGTGTTTCATTCTGATTTGATTTAAAAGTCCAAAGAGATTATGTGTGTACTAAGAGTCAGAGGGTTCGCTCGGCCCTAAATAAGGGTCGGGTGCCTATCACACCCTAGTGAGATTAGGGTGTGACACTTTTATTCCGTTTGTGGTTCTGTTTGCTGTGTTCCAGGCTTTACATACTCAGTACATATTCCGTACTAACCCCCTTTCTTCGGGGGCTGCGTTTCATGCCACGCAGGTACACCCAGATGAGTAGAAGACATTGCTAGAAGATGTTCCAGCGGGATTGGCGAGCTCCATTTCCTTCCGGAGTGTTGCCGAGTCTGAGTATATATGTTATGAATTTTGATTGATTTTAGAGACTTTGCAGATAGAGTCGTGGGTATAGAATGTCAGTCTTGTAAGCGGCTCCACCAGCCGATGTGTCATTATGCATTATGTTAGAGATTCCTTATGATTACAAATTTACTTGCCTTAAGAACGATGAAAAGAATGATTCTGGAAGCCTTAATTATGTATTTCATTTTTGTATAAATTTGGAGTCCAAAACGAGTATGTGTGTAGTAAGAGTCAGCGGGTTTTCTCGGCCCTAAGTAAGGGTCGGGTGCCCATCACACCCTAGCGAGATTAGGGTGTGACAGGTTTGTTCTCTAGTGGATAAGGATTCTAAATCTGAAATTTAGAGGTATTTGATTAAGGATTTAAGGATCTACCATTTTTGGTATTTGAAGCTTTAAAGAACTCAAGAAATTGAAAAGTGGGTCTTGTGATTCGGTTGAAATTGAAGGTTGAAACCATTGGGTTTTGTTCTCTACATCAAAGAGAACTTAACTCTGAAATTTGAGCTAATTTGGAGTTGGTTTGAGGGTAGTTGAACTTTTGAATTGTTCTTGTGTTCTTGAAGACCTTCAAATCTTCATAAAGAAGAAGACTCTCCAAAGTTCCATTTGATCCAAAAGTTGTCAAATAAAGTTGTGAAAAAGTGTTTGTGGGCCCAACAAAAAAAAATCAGGAATACTTAGTCTAAATTTCTGATTTTTCAAAAAAAAAAAGTGCCACGTCAGCGATGAATCAGCTGTTACACCTTGGAAAATTCCCCGTTAGCGTACAGTGAATAGGCTAGCAAGGAACACGATGTATACGATGATTTAGATAAGTAAGAAATATCATTTGATGATCTTAATCGAGATTTGAAGACATTTGACCAAAAGGAAGAAGTTTAGTAAAGAAAGTAAAGGATATGTTGTGTGTCGGGTAAGAATTTTGAGCGACGAGTTAATGGTGGCATAATGATGACTTGGAGATGAGTGATAACGTCCCTTAGATTGGTATTGAAGTGTTAAACAAGTGTTAAGAAGGTTCCATAAGGATCGGAGATCAAACGAGTCGACGAGAACAAGTCCCGGAAAACTGGACATTATACGGCCAGACATACTGGCCGTATAAAATTCACGGACCGTATGTCCAGACCGTAGATTCAGCCCAGAACAACATACCTCACTGGACCAAATATACGGTCCAACATACGGTCAGTGAAAAAAATACGGACCGTATGTTGGTCCGTATAAGTTGATCGGGCCAGCTTTTAATTCAATATAAGGGACCCTTTTTCATTTCATTTTACTTCATTCCCACTCTCCATAAGTCAAGAACCCTCTAGAATATTCTCCATCATTCATCTACAAGAAAATCAAAGGAAATCCATGATCAATAACACCAAATCCATGAAACCAAGTGTATGAAACCTAGCCAAAGTTTATCTAACTCAAGAAAACCCAAGGGAAGTGAAGTAGGGTTTTGGTGCTAGAGGAGTAACTCCACTCAAGACTTGTTCATCCATCACCTAAGGTACGTTTCATGACCATACCATGTTGTTTAAGGTATTGGAAGGCTAAAACACTTGAATTGTAGAAAGACATAGAAAATGGGTCATAAATGAGTGAATAGTGTCATGGTTGAATGGTAGTTGGATGAAATCATGAATGTTGGTGTGTTGTGATTGTGAATACGTTATAAATGACGTATAGATCATGAAATAAGTATTATATATATAAGAAAACACGATAATGAGCTATAACCATATTGTGGAGAAATTGAAGAGAAATGATGAATCGTGATAAATGTATACAAATGATGATTGTTGTTGCCATATTGTGAATGTTGATATGAACGCTTGGGAGTTGATGTAGAACTTGGGAAAGGTAGTATAAACAAAGAAAATGCTGCCCAATTTTCCCTAGAAATAGTAGCGCGTTATTATAATCGATTAACTAACGTTAATGCGAATTCTCTCTTGAAGGTAGAAACGCGACATTGGAGGAGAACAAGCGAACGATAGCTTAGTTAAACGTAAGAGGTATGTGAGGCTAGTCCCTTTCTTTCTAATGGCATGAATCCTATATCATGACTCGTCTTTCCTCTTCATGAATTCCTACATTCCGGAAAGCTAAAAGTCTATGTCCATGAATAGCTATACAAGATAAGAGATATGTTATGAGTCCTATAATGATGATGATGAGTTAAAATATAGAGATTCTAAAATGTATGATACGATGATCTTATGACGTTAATGATGTTATTTATTTCGTACACTCACCTTATATGCTAATTCCTTCAAGGTGAGGCAGAATGTCAATGAATGATCCATAATGAATCGGGGAATCACGACCTTACGTCACCCCGATAAAGTATATTTGTCCTTGAGCCTTATGCATGTACTATGATAAACATATTATGATGAGTATATTATGATGAGCATATTGTGATATAACACCGCGCCTATATGGCCGGGCAGTCACCGCTAAGGCGGGCAGCGTATACACCATGGCCAAATGGCATGGGCAGACACCACTAGTGGGCGGCATGAGATGATACCCCGGACGCGGGAGGCCTGGACGCAGGCTAATGTTATGATTATCACACTGATCCGATATGGACGGGCAGTTTATACATTATCACACCGTACCTATATGGACGGGCAACTTATACATTTATGCACATATGATATGATGATGAGTATGAGTAAGACAGTATGACTTATTTCCTTTATACTTGACAGTCAGATACAGATGTTCCATTTTGATATTTCCTTTACATCATTGTCTTATTTCATTGTTTATGCCTCTCATACTCAGTACAATGTTCGTACTAACGTTCGTTTTGTTTGGACGCTGTGTTCATGCCCACAGGTAGATAGGGAGGTGAGCTTGATCCTGATTCGTAGGAGCCAGTAGCTGATTGAGAGCACTCCATTGATCGGAGGTTCTTATGATGATTCTTTTGTGTATAGTCATGTATATGTATATGTATTTTGGGCATGACGAGGCCTTGTCCCGTCCTTGTATCTATTACTCCATTAGAGGCTCGTAGATGCGCAGTGTGGGTTATATGGTCTCACGAGATTGCTAATATGTATATGTATTATTTTGATAGCCTAAAGGCTTATGTTTATAAAAGTATTTATGTCTTCAAATGAAAGATGATTTTCTTATGCTTTGAGTATAAAATTGATAAAAGAGCATTAAAAGGGTAAGATGAGTAATAGAACGAGCGGTGCTCGGTGGTCAGCCCCGGGTACCCGTCGCGGCCCCTAGCTGGGTCGTGACAAAAGTGGTATCAGAGCAGTTCAGTCCTAGGAAGTGTCTACGAGCCGTGTCTAGTAGAGTCTTGTTTATGGTGTGTTGCGCGCCACATCAATAAACAAGCGGCTACAGGGCATTTAGGGAAAATGACCATCTTTCTTCTTATGAGATCGTGCGATAGAGCCATTGTTACACCTCGGAAAATCTTTCGTGAATGCATAAGTGAATGGACTAGTGATGAGTACGAGTATACGATATGTTCATGAGTAAGCGATGACGCTCGACGAACTCTAGATAAGATTTCAAAGATGTTAGAGATGGGGGAAGAGGATTGCCAAGAGAAGGCAAAGTATTTGATAAGTATTGGAAAGGAAATACGAGTAACGGGTTAGCGAGGCTTGAAGTGTTATACCCCGCATTTTCAGAGCCTGAGCGTGACACGTGCTTCCTCAAACATTGACTATCACGTTGTTAATACATAATTTAAACTCACGTTGATAGTATTATATTTTCTATTTTTTTTGTACGTCGGATTATTCGTAAGCGGAGATGGGGCCCACACATCGTGATTTTTTAGGAACACGTGACAAGTTATATGAATTACATATGTGAAGTAAAACACAACTCAAGAAGGACCCTTGAGCCAAATCAAAGTGGAAGTCCTCCAAACAAATACTTTTAAGTAACATTTTCGGGTGATCTGACTTAGAGGGGCAAAAACGGTATTATAAGTTTGGAATTTGGAAGAATACCAAGAAATAGAAGTTGTAGATAATTGAATTAGCTTTCCAACCATAGGTCGTGCGTCCACAGGAAACGTCGGGATAAGGAGAGATGGACGTTTTAAGGCAGAAAGGTCAGTGGGCTAGGCCCAATCTGGGCCCAACCGGGTTAGGCCAATGACCCATGTTTATTTAAGTGATATATCAGCCTTTTCTCCTCATTTTTCAGAAAAAAACACCCAGAAAATTCTGGAGAAAAAGAGAGAAGAGAGCTTAGAGAGAAAAGATCAATTTTGACCAAAATCTGAGCCCCGAATCCTGAAGCCCGTGAAGAGAAAAGTGCTCTACGTTGTTTTGCCTCCAATTTGAGATAAAAATCAACCAAAAATAAGGGGTTGGACGTGGTGGCTGCACACTTGAGGTACGATTAAGGTTCCTTTTCATTGCTAATAAGTTTATTTAGAGTTCTACCGAACTAGAACGGAGAAAATAGTGTGATAAATTCGTTTGTTGGCGTTGTGAATTATGGAATGAGATTTGAAGAGAATTTTGAATGAAAATAAATGTATTCAACTTGTAGAATGTGGAGGATGTCGTTATTAATGTTGTTAGTATTAATTTCGACTACCTTACGGAAATAAAATTATTAAATAGTTGTATCGCAAATTTGGTTGGTTGAGGAATTTAGAAAATAATGTGTGGGCTGTTTTATGGCATACGTTGGTACTGGAAATATTATGATTAATGTTGGTATTGTTGTTGTTGTTGTTGGCTGCTGAATGGAGAATTCGGGCTAGGCATATAAACAGGGGAGATGCTGCTCGATTTTCGGCAGAATATAAAATAGTATGATTTGAAATATGGTACAAATGTGCGACGAAAAGGCTAACATTAGCATAAATTCCTTTTAAATGTTGACTTACAAGCTTGGACAAATAAGCGTGGCTTATAAGCGGTCGAACAGGTATGTAAGGCTTACCCCTTCTTTCTTTTGGCATGTCCTAGAGCTAAGTAAGGTATGACATGACACGCACCTCGGGGTAACTCTACTATTTGATTCCGAGTTTGGTTATGATGCCTATTCTCTTTTGTCATGAGCATGTTTCATATGGTTCAGTCTATTGTATGATTACTAAATGAATAAGCTACTTCATATGGTTTTGATACGTATCCGTGATTCCGAAACTCTGTTCGATATGTTTCCGAGGTTGTCCATGATTCTGATTCACTTCAGATATAAGTATGTCTGATATGATCGAGCTTATTATATGATTGAATAACGAGATAAGCATAAAGAATTGTGTTTCTAAAAGAGTTCTGTAAGTTTTAATATCCCTAACTTTTGTAAAAGATCTCGGATTTGCTTTGAAATGTTCGTAAAAGTTCTGTGGTAAAAACGTTCGTAGCTTTCACGTACATATGGTTCTAAAAGCTCTATCTGATTTGATCCATAACGATATCTGAAAGGTACTTGATATGATTGCTTCTTTGATTTTCCAAAAATGGCTTCTGAAACGTTCGTAGAAGGTTCTGTACTTCAAACGCTCATAACTTTCTTATACTAAACCGGATTGACTTGAAACATGTTTATGAGCCTTCAGATGTCAGTAAGTGTATGTATCTATCGAGTTTGGATTTGTGTGCACATGGTTTCGCACTGCTCTGCTCGTGCAAGCCTCAGTATGTACTTCACTGCGCCCCGGGCCAGGTTCTGTTACCGTGAGCCTTCCTCTGCATTGTTCACCGCGTCCCTCTCCCTTGCGGGCCGGGTTCTGTTATATGTATATCTATATATGATGATATGGGGATGGAGGCCAGGATGGCATATGATGATTCTGTTCACCGCGTTCCGCAATAGAGGGCCGGGATCTGTTATCTGCATATATGGTATATGATTCTGACATGCATCGATAATTCTGTTCACCGCGTCCCTCACTAAAGGGCCGGGATCTGTTACATGCATATATGATATATGATTTTGGCATATGATGATTCTATTCACCGCGTCCCTTACTAGAGGGCCGGGATCTGTTATATGATTCTGTTCACCGCGTCCCTCACCAAAGGGTCGGGATCTGTTATATGCATATATACGACATATGATTCTCACATGCAAGATTTGTGTTTGGAAAATATGCATTTTGGCATTCTGTACCTTCTGTACTTCTTCTGACCTATAACATCGGCATACATGATCTGTGTCTGGAAAACAAACAATCTGACATTCTGGATCCGTACTCCTTCTGACATATGACTCCGGCATATATGATATGTGTTTGGGAAACAAACATTCTGATATTCTGGATCTGCACTTTTTCTGATATATGACCTCTGCATGCACGAATTGTGATTAGAAAATAAGCGTTTGGTAATCTGGATAATGTACTCACTCTTGTACTGTTTGTTTCGATTATGGTTCTGTTCTCCGTATTTCACGCCTTACATGCTCAGTACATATTCCGTACTGACGCCCTTTTCTTCGGGGGCTGCGTTTCATGCCGCGCAGGTACACCCAGATGAGTAGAAGCCAATATGAAAGATGTTCCAGCGGCGTTGGCAAGCTCCACTTGCCCTTGGAGTGCTGCCGAGTCAGAGTATATGTGTTATGATTTCTGATTAATGTTAGAGACTTTGCAGACAGAGTCGTAGGTATTGGAAGTCAGTCTGTAAGCGGCTCCATCAGCCGGTGTGTCATTTTGTGTTATGTTATAAAGTCCATGTGGTTACAGATTTTATTTGATTAAAGAAAGATGAAAAGAATATTCTGAAAGCATTTACTATGAATTTCATTTGCAGTTGATTTAAGAGTCCAAAGAGATTATATGTGTAATAAGTGTCTGCGGGCTCGCTCGGCCTTAAATAAAGGTCGGGTGCCCATCATACCCTGATCAAGATTAGGGTGTGACAAAGTGGTATCAGAGTAGGTTTGTCCTCGGGGTTGTCTGCAAAGTCGTGTCCAGTAGAGTCCTGTTTATGGTGTGAAGCCGGCCACATTTATAAACAGGAGGCTGCAGGGCATCTAGGGATTGTTGACCTTCTTTCTGTCTCAGATCGTGCGGTAGAGCCAAGTCAGAGGTAATGAGATTCCTTATATGTAAGCCTTACATACGACGGAAGAAGTTGAGTGATGATATGGAAGGTCATAAAGGTAAGTTGTAACATATTTGTTTTGTTACCTGAAATTGGGAGCCCTGGGTGGCTGGAATATGTCGTACACAAATATATGCCCTGTGAGGCATTGTTGGTATTTGCTGTGTGCAGATTCTGAATAGTAAGAATGGTAAAGTAGATTCTGTTAGAATTTTTCAAAATCAGGCTATTTAGTTAGGTACATCTAACAGGAAAGAAGCATGGAAAGTAAATATTGTAAATGGACGATAAGTGGGGTGAGTTGTTTCAGAAAGGTTATGGATTTGGCAGGGTGATGAAGGCGCGATCACTACCATCGGGAATTTAGGAATCTGGGACGAAGGTAGTTATACACGAAAGTGAAAGGTGAATATTGAGGATTGAAAAGGGGTAAAATAGTAATTGTAAAGGAAAGGACGTGTTACGAGGAGGTCTCGAAATCTGTAAGACTTCGACTTGCTCCAGATCATGTAATAAAGGTCATGCGAGGAAGTGGATGCGATTAAATCAGCATTAAGGTACCAGATTCCATCGAAGTTGTGAGGTTAAGCGTGCTAAGATGGGAGAAATTTTGGGATGAGTGACCCCCTGGGAAGTGAACTAAAGGTCCTATAAATTGAGACATAAGAGGCAAATGAGAGGTTAGAGTAGCCTAAGGGAAGTCAGAGTATACGGGATGGTTGGAGACCATAAAAGGTCACGTAGGACGAGGCAAACTAGATTGGTGAAGAGATAGAAAGTGCATCTCAACTTTGAAATTAGGATAAGTTTGAATAGCGTTTGAAAATGTTTTGTAGGCGAGAGGGTAGAAATTATATATATACCTATATATGAATGCGTATAATATTCTACATATGATTGTATCAGTGGGCGTGTATGTCCCAGCAACCGGTGCTATGGTATATTGAAGGCACCGATCGAATAGGGTAATAAAGCGCGAGTAACAAAGAGAGCAAGAAAGGTGTACAAGCTAAGTTCACAAGGGATAATGGAGAGGATGACAAATCCAAAGGACATTTCGGATGATGACTATTATAACGAAGTAACAACGATTGGTAGTTAGTAATTTTTCGAAGAAAAGAAAGAACGCTGTTCTTATGGTTGGAAAATAAAAGAGGCCGCCGGGTATTAGAAAATAGTTCATGGATCATTAATTATACTGAATATAAGAGTATACACTATGGAATTATATGAACTATCAACGTGAAGCTATGCCCAATTATAATTGTGAGGGGTCTACGCCGGAGAGCCAACAAGGAATAACGATTGATGAAACGATCGCCAATACAAGGAAATTAAAGACAAGTATACTGGTGTCGAGGGATATAGAAAGAAAAGGAAACAGGCGAAGTACACAAGCCTAAGAAGTAGTCATATTATGAGAAAAAGGAGGATGCATCTCCTACGGATACCTTATACTAAGACAGAACAAGTAAAGTACCTAAAGAAATAAGCTGGAAAGAAAGATGTGGCTATGAGTTGCGAGTTCACCACGTGATAATAAGGCGATAAAGTAAGGATATCACCAATAACAAGTAAAGATATGATTATGATTGTCGTTGAAATCAATTCTGAGTACAACACAAGAATAAAAGACTATGACGCACAAGGGGTCTTAGTTGTACATGAGACTTAGATCCTTGATAAGACAGATGGTGGCTTAAGGGAAATGCAATTACGGTTACCGTAAGTCAATTACGGGAAAAAGAGAAATAACGGAGATGGAAAGAAAAGGGGAAGATGACGCTACTAGTGAATGCTGATTATTGAAGAATGGGATTAATGGTACTACACGGAGGGTACAGACGGTTTGAAATACTAGTATTCTAAGTATCCCCATGGGACAGAATTGTTAATTGGAGCAGAGGTAAACATTGACACATAATTAACGGTTGAGTTAAGTAAAATACATCCTTTGTTTGGATTGCAACATTGGCTGTACTATTGAATTACGTTACTGCAAGATGAGTATGTTAAGACTTCACACATAAAGTACTGTAACTATAAATTATGGGAAATGGCATGAATATGATGTAGTTTGAAAAGGGAATTGAGGAAAGGGGTACATCAATTCAAGATCGGAGATGAGGTAATGAATTTTTGAGTGTTATAAGTAAGACTTTAAAAGGGGGGAAGCAAGTAAGGAAAGTATAAGTGTAGAGATTGGAACGACAAATCCTAAGATGTGACAATTATAGACCCTAAAACAAAAAGTGAGAGTTATACGGAAATGATATAGTTGTTATCGTTATCCATTTCAGTACGGACATTGAGTGAATTGATGGAAGAAACGTATTGGGCTTAAAATTGAAAAGTAAGGATTGAAGACCGAAGTGTGGATTTGTTTTGGAAGGCACTGTAAGGTAAGACTCATAAGGAGAAAGCGAGTGAATAGGATGCAAAGATTCAAAACGCACTCAGACATGAAAAACAGATGTAATTTGAAGTGAGAATTTTTGTAGAAGCGAATTCAATAAGATATAAGGGTCAGTCAGCAAAAGAATAGAGTGATTGCAGGGTATCTTTCAAGATTGGACTGAAAATAATTCATCAGGAAGAAAGGAATTGAACGATGTTCCATTGAAGGGGACAAACATTGACAAGATATTGGAATAACTACGATGCTTACTATTGAATGACCACCCAGTAAAGGGAGACTACAAAACAGCAAGATCCGAACAACTAAATGACCAGGTTGTAGGAAAAATATGATGCAATAATGCATCAATTACGATAGTATTCGAAGAAGGATGATCCGATAATGGATGTACCCGAGAATCGGATTATGGACAGAGTACGAGCTTAGTTTAAACATTCGAGGACGAATGTTCCAAAGGGTGGAAGGATGTTATACCCCGCATTTTCAGAGCCTGAGTGTGACACGTGCTTCCTCAAACATTGACTATCACGTTGTTACTACATAATTTAAACTCGCGTTGATAGTATTATATTTCGTATTTTTTTTGTACGTCGGATTATTCGTAAGCGGAGGTGGGGCCCACACATCGAGATTTTTTAGGAACACGTGACAAGTTATTTGAATCACATATGTGAAGTTAAACACAACTCAAGAAGGTCCCTTGAGCCAAATCAAAGTGGAAGTCCTCCAAACAAATATTTTTTTCAGTAACGTTTTCGGTTGATCTGACTTAGAGGGGAAACAACGGTATTTTAAGTTTGGAATTTGGAAGAATACCAAGTAATAGAAGTTGTAGATAATTGAATTACCTTTCCAACCATAGGTCGTGAGTCCACAGGGGACGTCGGGATAAGGAGACATGGACGTTTTAAGGTAGAAAGGTCAGTGGGCTAGGCCCAATCCGGGCCCAACCGGGTTAGGCCCATGACCCATGTTTATTTAAGTGATATATCAGCCTTTTCTCTTCATTTTTCAGAACAAAACACCCAGAAAATTCTGGAGAAAAAGAGAGAAGAGAGCTTAGAGAGAAAAGATCAATTTTTGTTATATCCGTCATTTTTGCATATTCGGAAAAATTCGAGATAACTTGGTTTGTAATGAATGAGGCTATATTTGGACCTTACTTAGTATGAATGTGCTGGCTATGATAACATTGGTGTGGAAATACGAGAGGAGGCCAAGGGCAAAAATTGGAATTTTGGGAATTAGTTTCGGGAATTACAAAACAAGAATTTTAACCAATTGGGCTCAAAAATATGAAAAGAAAAATGAGGCCCAATTGATAAGAGGGTGGCCGACCATTGTGAGGCCCAAGCCCATGGAATTTTATTAATTTCCATGTGCTAAATTATAATAAAGGACCATATATGAGTCATCTTCAACTAGAAGCTTCAAGAAATCAAAAGAAATTGAGAGAAGAAGAGAAACAAAAGGCTCACGGCCAAGTAGAGAAAAAGAAAGGAAAAAAAAAAAGAAAAAAAATTCTTGGAGCTCAATCCTTTGGTTCAAAAATCTATCTCTTTTGGAATTACTACTAAGTGCAAGATTCTCTACAAAGTGATATAATTATTTTGGCAAAAAGGTGACTTTGGTGGCAAGTGAAGAACTTGAAGAAAAGGTAAGAATCAATTCATTTTCTTATGTTATGAATTTGGTTTATGTTGTAGTATGTAGAGATGAGTAGAATTTATGAAAATATGGAAGTTTGAAAAGTGGGTGTGTTTATATGAAGGTGGCCGTGTGTGTGTGTTAATGTATAGGTATGATGAGTTGAATTTTTGTGTTGTATTCTAGTTGTGGTTATGGTAGAATTTATATTGGAAATGAAATTTGAATGAAGTTGTAAGATGCAAATTGTTGTGGTTGTAAATGAAATTGGAAGATAAGAATATGTTATGGATGTTTATGTTAAAGATTGGAAGTTTAGGTGGATTATGGTTTTGGGTGGAAAGTTGTATATTTTGTATATCTTGTGAATATTTTGTGGAAATGTTTCCGAATTGTGTTGCAATGATCTTGATTAGTAATGAATACGAGAATGTCGATATTGATTTGAAAATAAGAAGTTGGAATGAAGGTTATGACATTATATTGGAAAGATGACTAGTTATGTTATATTGTGTTTTATATGGTAATTGTTGATGTTGTTGGATTGTTGGGTTGTTGTTGTTGATATATTAGGCTGAGCTAAGTCTCGGGGATGCAATATGTGTAGGGGAGATGCTGCCCAAATTTTTGTAGAAAAGTATAAGTTAAGATTCAAGTTCTAAAGGCTTGAAATTTCTAATTGGTAAGCATGACCATTTGTAGATTTTGGGCGAAACGGGAATCGAATTTGAGCGAGCATAAGGCACAACTAAGGTATGTAAAGCACTCTTTCCTTCTTTTGGCATGTCCTATGTATACTAGGTCAAGACTTGAGCCTCGGGAACAATTCTGTCCATCGAAACCCGAGTTTGATTTTGAAAACTATTCGTTCAATGTAATTGAACTATAATTCTTATGATTTGTTGGAAAAGTGTCTAAACATCCATAACTTCCACAAGCGTATTCAGATTGCTTTGAAACTTTCTTGGATGACTCCATAGAGTCCAATGTTTGTAATTTATATCCGCCACCTCGACTTGACCCGAGGTGGGCCCACAAGTTCCGAAACTTCCTTCGCTTGTCTCACTTGAGCTATTCTTGTATGATATAAAAGTAAGTATTCTGATATTCTGGATAAGCTACTCACCTTCTGTATTTTTCCTGATATACGATTCTTGTGTGATGCATGATTCTGGCATGTGTGACTTATGTTTGGAAAGTAATAAAGTTAGCACTTGTGTTATTGTGCGCACTGTGTGGTATTGACCGCTGGACCCCTGGCCGCGGTGTGTGCGACATTGATCGCTGGACCCCTGGCCGCGGTGTGTGCGACATTGATCGCTGGACCCCTGACCGCGGTATGCCGCACTATGTGATGTTGACCGCTGGACCCCTGACCGCGGTATCTGCGACATTGACCGCTAGACCCCTGACCGCGGTATGTCGGGTTTGGGATGCTAACCGCTGGACACTTGGTCGCGGTATGTGTGATAGTGACCGCGGGACTCTTTGCCGCGGTAATTGTGTGTTGATTTTCTGTGTGTATGAGACGGAAATGTTCCTCAAAGGAAAGCAAAGTATTTTGGAATCTTGATTGCCGTATTTGTCTTCCGGAACCTTTTATGTATGATTTGTATGTCAGATGCAACACTTTGGTATTTTGGCTATTGTGCTCACCTTCTGTACATTTTACTTCGGTTATGTCTTCGTTTACTGTACTTCATGCTTTGCATACTCAGTACATCTTTCGTACTGACCCCCTTTCTTCGGGGGCTGCGTTTCATGCCTGCAGGTACAGATTCACGTTTTGGTGACCCACCGGCGTAGGATTTCCCTTTTGCTGTTCGGAGTGCTCCCTTTGTTCCGGAGCCGACGTTTTGGGTACATACTCTTCTGATGCATATGTTTATGTTTATTCAGGGTACGGCGGGGCCCTGTCCCGCCATCTGATTCTGCTATTCCGTACTAGAGGTCTGTAGACATAGACGTGGGTAATGTACAGTTTTGTTTGGACGCGTTGTGTGAATTGCGTTTGGGCGGCCCACCCGCCGTGGCAGCCCTATCGGCCGCATGTATGTATGCTTTGGAACGTTATGTATAGTATGATAGCCTTGCCGGCTTCTATGCAGTATATATGGTTGTAGGCACCAGTGTGGAGCCATGTCTGATATTCATTTATATACGAGTCGTCTGTATGCTGAATTTGGTAAATGAGCGCGTAGGGGAGCCCAGTTCGGGCACTAGTCACGGCCTACGGGGGTGGGTCGTGACAATTTTGACCAAAATCTGAGCCCCGAATCCCGAAGCCCGTGAAGAGAAAAGTGCTCTACGTTGCGTTGCCTCCAATTTGAGCTAAAAATCAACCAAAAAGAAGGGGTTGGACGTGGTGGCTGCACACTTGAGGTAAGATTAAGGTTCCTTTTCATTGCTAATAAGTTTATTTAGAGTTCTACCGAACTAGAACGGAGAAAATAGTGATAAATTCGTTTGTTGGCGTTGTGAATTATGGAATGAGATTTGAAGAGAATTTTGAATGAAAATAAATGTATTCAACTTGTAGAATGTGGAGGATGTCGTTATTAATGTTGTTAGTATTAATTTCGACTCCCTTACGAAAATAAAATTATTAAATAGTTGTATCGCAAATTTGGTTGGTTGAGGAATTTAGAAAATAATGTGTGGGCTGTTTTATGGCATACGTTGGTATTGGAAATATTACGATTAATGTTGGTATTGTTGTTGTTGTTGTTGGTTGCTGAATGGAGAATTCGGGCTAGGCATATAAACAGGGGAGATGCTGCCCGATTTTCGGCAGAATATAAAATAGTATGATTTGAAATATGGTACAAATGTGCAACGAAAAGGCCAACATTAGCATAAATTCCTTTTAAATGTAGACTTACAAGCTTGGACAAATAAGCGTGGCTTATAAGCGGTCGAACAGGTATGTAAGGCTTACCCCTTCTTTCTTTTGGCATGTCCTAGAGCTAAGTAAGGTATGACATGACACACACCTCGGGGTAACTCTACTCTTTGATTCCGAGTTTGGTTTTGATGCCTATTCTCTTTTGTCATGAGCATGTTTCGTATGGTTGAGTCTATTGTATGATTACTAAATGAATAAGCTACTTCATATGGTTTTGATATGTATCCGTGATTCCGAAACTCTGTTCGATGTGTTTCCGAGGTTGTCCATGATTCTGATTCACTTCAGATATAAGTATGTCTGATATGATCGAGCTTATTACATGATTGAATAACGAGATAAGCATACTGGTGTCGAGGGATATAGAAAGAAAAGGAAACAGACGAAGTACACAAGCCTAAGAAGTAGTCATATTATGAGAAAAAGGAGGATGCATCTCCTACGGATACCTTATACTAAGACAGAACAAGTAAAGTACCTAAAGAAATAAGCTGGAAAGAAAGATGTGGCTATGAGTTGCGAGTTCACTACGTGATAATAAGGCGAAGTAAGGATATCACCCATAACAAGTAAAGATATGATTATGATTGTCGTTCAAAACAATTCTGAGTACAACACAAGAATAAAAGACTATGACGCACAAGGGGTCTTAGTTGTACATGAGACTTAGATCCTTGATAAGACAGATGGCGGCTTAAGGGAAATGCAATTACGGTTACCGTAAGTCAATTACGGGAAAGAGAGAAATAACGGAGATGGAAAGAAAAGGGGAAGATGACGCTACTAATGAATGCTGATTATTGAAGAATGGGATTAATGGTACTACACGGAGGGTACAGACGGTTTGACATACTAGTATCTAAGTATCCCTATGGGACAGAATTGTTAATTGGAGCAGAGGTAAACATTGACCCATAATTAACGGTTGAGTTAAGTAAAATACATCCTTTGTTTGGATTGCAACATTGGCTGTACTATTGAATTACGTTACTGCAAGTTGAGTATGTTAAGACTTCGTACCTAAAGTACTGTAACTATAAATTATGGGAAATGGCATGAATATGATGTAGTTTGAAAAGGGAATTGAGGAAAGGGGTACATGAATTCAAGATCGGAGATGAGGTAATGGATTTTTGAGTGTTATAAGTAAGACTTTAAAAGGGGGGGGGGGGGGGGGGGAGCAAGTAAGGAAAGTATAAGTGTAGAGATTGGAATGACAAATCCTAAGATGTGACAATTATAGACCCTAAAACAAAAAGTGAGAGTTATACGGAAATGATATAGTTGTTATCGTTATCCATTTCAGTACGGACATTTAGTGAATTGATGGAAGAAACGTATTGGGCTTAAAATTGAAAAGTAAGGATTGAAGACCGAAGTGTGGATTTGTTTTGGAAGGCACCGTAAGGTAAGACTCATAAGGAGAAAGCGAGTGAATAGGATGCACAGATTCAAAACGCACTCAGAAATGAAAAACAGATGTAATTTGAAGTGAGAATTTTTGTAGAAGCGAATTCAATAAGATATAAGGGTCAGTCAGCAAAAGAATAGAGTGATTGCAGGGTATCTTTCAAGATTGGACCGAAAATAATTCATCAGGAAGAAAAGGAATTGAACGATGTTCCGGTGAAGGGGACAAACATTAACAAGATATTGGAATAACTACGATGCTTACTATGGAATGACCACCCAGTAAAGGGAGACTACAAAACAGCAAGAGCCGAGCAACTAAATGACCAGGTTGTAGGAAAAAGATGATGCCATAATGCATCAATTACGATAGTATTCGAAGAAGGATGATCCGATAATGGATGTCCCCGAGAATCGGATTATGGACAGAGTACGAGCTTAGTTTAAATAGGACGAATGTTCCAAAGGGGGGAAGGATGTTATACCCCGCATTTTCAGAGCCTGACCGTGACACGTGCTTCCTCAAACATTGACTATCACGTTGTTACTACATAATTTAAACTCACGTTGATAGTATTATATTTCGTATTTTTTTTGTACGTCGAATTATTCGTAAGCGGAGGTGGGGCCCACACATCGAGATTTTTTAGGAACACGTGACAAGTTATATGAATCACATATGTGAAGTTAAACAGCAACTCAAGAAGGACCCTTGAGCCAAATCAAAGTGGAAGTCCTTCAAACAAATATTTTTAAGTAACGTTTTCGGGTGATCTGACTTAGAGGGGGAAAACGGTATTATAAGTTTGGAATTTGGAAGAATACCAAGAAATAGAAGTTGTAGATAATTGAATTATCTTTCCAACCATAGGTCGTGGGTCCACAGGAGACGTCGGGATAAGGAGACATGGACGTTTTAAGGCAGAAAGGTCAGTGGGCTAGGCCCAATCCGGGCCCAACCGGGTTAGGCCCATGACCCATGTTTATTTAAGTGATATATCAGCCTTTTCTCCTCATTTTTCAGAACAAAACACCTAGAAAATTCTGAAGAAAAAGAGAGAAGAGAGCTTAGAGAGAAAAGATCAATTTTGACCAAAATCTGAGCCCCGAATCCCGAAGCCCGTGAAGAGAAAAGTGCTCTACGTTGCGTTGCCTCCAATTTGAGCTAAAAATCAACCAAAAAGAAGGGGTTGGACGTGGTGGCTGCACACTTGAGGTAAGATTAAGGTTCCTTTTCATTGCTAATAAGTTTATTTAGAGTTCTACCGAACTAGAACGGAGACAATAGTGTGATAAATTCGTTTGTTGGCGTTGTGAATTATGGAATGAGATTTGAAGAGAATTTTGAATGAAAATAAATGTATTCAACTTGTAGAATGTGGAGGATGTCGTTATTAATGTTGTTAGTATTAATTTCGACTCCCTTACGGAAATAAAATTATTAAATAGTTATATCGCAAATTTGGTTGGTTGAGGAATTTAGAAAATAATGTGTGGGCTGTTTTATGGCATACGTTGGTATTGGAAATATTATGATTAATGTTGGTATTGTTGTTGTTGTTGTTGGTTGCTGAATGGAGAATTCGGGCTAGGCATATAAATAGGGGAGATGCTGCCCGATTTTCGGCAGAATATAAAATAGTATGATTTGAAATATGGTACAAATGTGCGACGAAAAGGCTAACATTAGCATAAATTCCTTTTAAATATAGGCTTACAAGCTTGGACAAATAAGCGTAGCTGATAACCGGTCGAACAGGTATGTAAGGCTTACCCCTTCTTTCTTTTGGCATGTCCTAGAGCTAAGTAAGGTATGACATGACACGCACCTCGGGGTAACTCTACTCTTTGATTCCGAGTTTGGTTATGATGCCTATTCTCTATTGTCATGAGCATGTTTCGTATGGTTGAGTCTAATGTATGATTACTAAATGAATAAGCTACTTCATATGGTTTTGATATGTATCCGTGATTCCGAAACTCTGTTCGATATATTTCCGAGGTTGTCCATGATTCTGATTCACTTCAGATATAAGTATGTCTGATATGATCGAGCTTATTATATGATTGAATAAAGAGATAAGCATAAAGAATTGTGTTTCTAAAAGAGTTCTGTAAGTTTTAATGTCCCTAACTTTCGTAAAAGATCTCGGATTTGCTTTGAAATGTTCGTAAAAGTTCTGTGGTAAAAACGTCTGTAGCTTTCACGTACATATGGTTCTAAAAGCTCTATCTGATTTGATCCATAACGATATCTGAAAGGTACTTGATATGATTGCTGCTTTGATTTTCCAAAAATGGCTTCTGAAACGTTCGTAGAAGGTTCTGTACTTCAAACGCTCATAACTTTCTTATACTAAACCGGATTGACTTGAAACATGTTTATGAGCCTTCAGATGTCGGTAAGTGTATGTATCTATCGAGTCTGGATTTGTGTGCATATGGTTTCGCACTGCTCTGCTCGTGCAAGCCTCAGTATGTACTTCACTGCGCCCCGGGCCAGGTTCTGTTATCGTGCGCCTTCCTCTGCATTGTTCACCGCGTCCCTCTCCCTTGCGGGCCGGGTTCTGTTATATGTATATCTGTATATGATGATATGGGGATGGCGGCCAGGATGGCATATGAAGATTCTGTTCACCGCATTCCGCAATAGAGGGCCGGGATCTGTTATCTGCATATATGGTATATGATTCTGACATGCATCGATAATTCTGTTCACCGCGTCCCTCACTAAAGGGCCGGGATCTGTTACATGCATATATGCTATATGATTTTGGCAAATGATGATTCTGTTCACCGCGTCCCTTACTAGAGGGCCGAGATCTGTTATATGATTCTGTTCACCGCGTCCCTCACCAAATGGTCGGGATCTGTTATATGCATATATACGACATATGATTCTGACATGCATGATTTGTGTTTGGAAAGTATGCATTTTGGCATTCTATACCTTCTGCACTTCTTCTGACCTATAACATCGGCATACATGATCTGTGTCTGGAAAACAAACAATCTGACATTCTGGATCCGTACTCCTTCTGACATATGACTCCGGCATATATGATCTGTGTTTGGGAAACAAACATTCTGATATTTTGGATCTGCACTATTTCTGATATATGACCTCTGCATGCACGAATTGTGATTGGAAAATAAGCGTTTGGTAATCTGGATAATGTACTCACTCTTGTACTGTTTGTTTCGATTATGGTTCTATTCTCTGTATTTCACGCCTTACATGCTCAGTACATATTCCGTACTGACGCCCGTTTCTTCGGGGGATGCGTTTCATGCCGCGCATGTACACCCAGATGAGTAGAAGCCAATATGAAAGATGTTCCAGCGGCGTTGGCAAGCTCCACTTGCTCTTGGAGTGCTGCCGAGTCAGAGTATATGTGTTATGATTTCTGATTAATGTTAGAGACTTTGTAGACAGAGTCGTGGGTATTGGAAGTCAGTCTGTAAGCGGCTCCATCAGCCGGTGTGTCATTTTGTGTTATGTTATAAAGTCCATGTGGTTACAGATTTTATTCGATTAAAGAAAGATGAAAAGAATATTCTGAAAGCATTTACTATGAATTTCATTTGCATTTGATTTAAGAGTCCAAAGAGATTATATGTGTAATAAGTGTCAGCGGGTTCGCTCGGCCTTAAATAAAGGTCGGGTGCCCATCATACCCTGATCAAGATTAGGGTGTGACAAAGTGGTATCAGAGCAGGTTTGTCCTCGGGGTTGTCTACAAAGTCGTGTCCAGTAGAGTCCTGTATAGGGTGTGAAGCCGGCCACATTTATAAACAGGAGGCTGCAGGGCATCTAGGGATTGTTGACATTCTTTCTGTCTCAGATCGTGCGGTAGAGCCAAGTCATAGGTAATGAGATTCCTTATATGTAAGCCTTACATACGGCGGAAGAAGTTGAGTGATGATATGGAAGGTCATAAAGGTAAGTTGTAACATATTTGTTTTGTTACCTGAAATTGGGAGCCCTGGGTGGCTGGAATATGTCATACACAAATATATGCCCTGTGAGGCATTGTTGGTATTTGCTGTGTGCAGATTCTGAATAGTAAGAATGGTAAAGAAGATTCTGTTAGAATTTTTCAAAATCGGGCTATTTAGTTAGGTACATCTAACAGGAAAGAAGCGTGGAAAGTAAATATGGTAAATGGACGATAAGTGGGGTGAGTTGTTTCAGAAAGGTTATGGATTTGGCAGGGCGATGAAGGCGCGATCACTACCATCGGGAATTCAGGAATCTGGGACGAAGGTAGTTATACACGAAAGTGAAAGGTGAATATTGAGGATTGAAAAGGGGTAAAATAGTAATTGTAAAGGAAAGGAAAGGACGTGTTACGAGGAGGTCTCGAAATCTGTAAGACTTCGACTTGCTCCAGATCATGTAATAAAGGTCATGCGAGGAAGTGGACGCGATTATATAAGCATTAAGGCACCGGATTCCATCGATGTTTTGAGGTTAAGCGAGCTAAGATGTGATAAATTTTGGGATGAGTGACCCCCTGGGAAGTGAACTAAAGGTCCTATAAATTGAGACATAAGAGGCAAATGAGAGGTTAGAGTAGCCTAAGGGAAATCAGAGTATACGGGATGGTTGGAGACCATAAGAGGTCGCGTAGGACGAGACAGACTAGATTGGTGAAGAGATAGAAAGTGCATCTCAGCTTTGAAATTAGGATAAGTTTGAATAGCGTTTGAAAATGCTTTGTAGGCGAGAGGGTAGAAATTATATATATACCTATATATGAATGTGTATAATATTCTACATGTGATTGTATCAGTGGGCATGTATGTCCCAGCAACCGGTGCTATGGTATATTGAAGGCACCGATCGAATAGGGTAATAAAGCGCGAGTAACAAAGAGAGCAAGAAAGGTGTACAAGCTAAGTTCACAAGGGATAATGGAGAGGATGACAAATCCAAAGGACATTTCGGATGATGACTATTATAACGAAGTAACAACGATTGGTAGTTAGTAATTTTTCGAAGAAAAGAAAGAACGCTATTCTTATGGTTGGAAAATAAAAGAGGCCGCCGGGTATTAGAAAATAGTTCATGGACCATTAATTATACTGAATATGAGAGTATATGCTATGGAATTATATGAACTATCAACGTGAAGCTATGCCCAATTATAATTGTAAGGGGTCTACGCCGGAGAGCCAACAAGGAATAACGATTGATGAAACGATCGCCAATACAAGGAAATTAAAGACAAGTATACTGGTGTTGAGGGATATAGAAAGAAAAGGAAACAGGCGAAGTACACAAGCCTAAGAAGTAGTCATATTATGAGAAAAAGGAGGATGCATCTCCTACGGATACCTTATACTAAGACAGAACAAGTAAAGTACCTAAAGAAATAAGCTGGAAAGAAAGATGTGGCTATGAGTTGCGAGTTCACCACGTGATAATAAGGCGATAAAGTAAGGATATCACCAATAACAAGTAATGATATCATTATGATTGTCGTTGAAATCAATTCTGAGTACAACAAAAGAATAAAAGACTATGACGCAAAAGGGGTCTTAGTTGTACATGAGACTTAGATCCTTGATAAGACAGATGGTGGCTTAAGGGAAATGCAATTACGGTTACCGTAAGTCAATTACGGGAAAGAGAGAAATAACGGAGATGGAAAGAAAAGGGGAAGATGACGCTACTAGTGAATGCTGATTATTGAAGAATGGGATTAATGGTACTACACGGAGGGTACAGACGGTTTGACATACTAGTATTCTAAGTATCCCCATGGGAAAGAATTGTTAATTGGAGCAGAGGTAAACATTGACCCATAAATAACGGTTGAGTTAAAGTAAAATACATCCTTTGTTTGGATTGCAACATTGGCTGTACTATTGAATTACGTTACTGCAAGATGAGTATGTTAAGACTTCGCACATAAAGTACTGTAACTATAAATTATGGGAAATGGCATGAATATGATGTAGTTTGAAAAGGGAATTGAGGAAAGGGGTACATGAATTCAAGATCGGAGATGAGGTAATGGATTTTTGAGTGTTATAAGTAAGACTTTAAAAGGGGGTAGGGGGGGGGGGGGGGGGGAGCAAGTAAGGAAAGTATAAGTGTAGAGATTGGAACGACAAATCCTAAGATGTGACAATTATAGACCCTAAAACAAAAAGTGAGAGTTATACGGAAATGATATAGTTGTTATCGTTATCCATTTCAGTACGGACATTGAGTGAATTGATGGAAGAAACGTATTGGGCTTAAAATTGAAAAGTAAGGATTGAAGACCGAAGTGTGGATTTGTTTTGGAAGGCACCGTAAGGTAAGACTCATAAGGAGAAAGCGAGTGAATAGGATGCAAAGATTCAAAACGCACTCAGAAGTGAAAAACAGATGTAATTTGAAGTGAGAATTTTTGTAGAAGCGAATTCAATAAGATATAAGGGTCAGTCAGCAAAAGAATAGAGTGATTGCAGGGTATCTTTCAAGATTGGACTGAAAATAAATCATCAGGAAGAAAAGGAATTGAACGATGTTCCGGTGAAGGGGACAAACATTAACAAGATATTGGAATAACTACGATGCTTACTATGGAATGACCACCCAGTAAAGGGAGACTACAAAACAGCAAGAGCCGAGCAACTAAATGACCAGGTTGTAGGATAAATATGATGCAATAATGCATCAATTACGATAGTATTCGAAGAAGGATGATCCGATAATGAATGTACCCGAGAATCGGATTATGGACAGAGTACGAGCTTAGTTTAAACATTCGAGGACGAATGTTCCAAAGGGGGGAAGGATGTTATACCCCGCATTTTCAGAGCCTGAGCGTGACACGTGCTTCCTCAAACATTGACTATCACGTTGTTACTACATAATTTAAACTCACGTTGATAGAATTATATTTCGTATTTTTTTTGTACGTCGGATTATTCGTAAGCGGAGGTGGGGCCCACACATCGAGATTTTTTAGGAACACGTGACAAGTTATATGAATCACATATGTGAAGTTAAACACAACTCAAGAAGGACCCTTGAGCCAAATCAAAGTGGAAGTCCTTCAAACAAATATTTTTAAGTAACGTTTTCGGGTGATCTGACTTAGAGGGGGAAAACGGTATTATAAGTTTGCAATTTGGAAGAATACCAAGAAATAGAAGTTGTAGATAATTGAATTATCTTTCCAACCATAGGTCGTGGGTCCACAGGAGACGTCGGGATAAGGAGACATGGACGTTTTAAGGCAGAAAGGTCAGTGGGCTAGGCCCAATCCGGGCCCAACCGGGTTAGGCCCATGACCCATGTTTATTTAAGTGATATATCAGCCTTTTCTCCTAATTTTTCAGAACAAAACACCCAGAAAATTCTGGAGAAAAAGAGAGAAGAGAGCTTAGAGAGAAAAGATCAATTTTGACCAAAATCTGAGCCCCGAATCCCGAAGCCCGTGAAGAGAAAAGTGCTCTACGTTGCGTTGCCTCCAATTTGAGCTAAAAGTCAACCAAAAATAAGGGGTTGGACGTGGTGGCTGCACACTTGAGGTAAGATTAAGGTTCCTTTTCATTGCTAATAAGTTTATTTAGAGTTCTACCGAACTAGAACGGAGAAAATAGTGTGATAAATTAGTTTGTTGGCGTTGTGAATTATGGAATGAGATTTGAAGAGAATTTTGAATGAAAATAAATGTATTCAACTTGTAGAATGTGGAGGATGTCGTTATTAATGTTGTTAGTATTAATTTCGACTCCCTTACGGAAATAAAATTATTAAATAGTTATATCGCAAATTTGGTTGGTTGAGGAATTTAGAAAATAATGTGTGGGCTGTTTTATGGCATACGTTGGTATTGGAAATATTATTATTAATGTTGGTATTGTTGTTGTTGTTGTTGGTTGCTGAATGGAGAATTCGGGCTAGGCATATAAACAGGGGAGATGCTGCCCGATTTTCGGCAGAATATAAAATAGTATGATTTGAAATATGGTACAAATGTGCGACGAAAAGGCTAACATTAGCATAAATTCCTTTTAAATGTAGGCTTACAAGCTTGGACAAATAAGCGTAGCTCATAACCGGTCGAACAGGTATGTAAGGCTTACCCCTTCTTTCTTTTGGCATGTCCTAGAGCTAAGTAAGGTATGACATGACACACACCTCGGGGTAACTCTACTCTTTGATTCTGAGTTTGGTTATGATGCCTATTCTCTTTTGTCATGAGCATGTTTCGTATGGTTGAGTCTATTGTATGATTACTAAATGAATAAGCTACTTCATATGGTTTTGATATGTATCCGTGATTCCGAAACTCTGTTCGATATGTTTCCGAGGTTGTCCATGATTCTGATTCACTTCAGATATAAGTATGTCTGATATGATCGAGCTTATTATATGATTGAATAACGAGATAAGCATAAAGAATTTTGTTTCTAAAAGAGTTCTGTAAGTTTTAATGTCCCTAACTTTCGTAAAAGATCTCGGATTTGCTTTGAAATGTTCGTAAAAGTTCTGTGGTAAAAACGTTCGTAGCTTTCACGTTCATATGGTTCTAAAAGCTCTATCTGATTTGATCCATAACGATATCTGAAAGGTACTTGATATGATTGTTGCTTTGATTTTCCAAAAATGGCTTCTGAAACGTTCGTAGAAGGTTCTGTACTTCAAACGCTCATAACTTCCTAATACTAAATCGGATTGACTTGAAACATGTTTATGAGCCTTCAGATGTCGGTAAGTGTATGTATCTATCGAGTCTGGATTTGTGTGCATATGGTTTCGCACTGCTCTGCTCGTGCAAGCCTCAGTATGTACTTCACTGCCCCCCGGGTCAGGTTCTGTTATCGTGCGCCTTCCTCTGCATTGTTCATCGCGTCCCTCTCCCTTGCGGGCCGGGTTCTGTTATATGTATATCTGTATATGATGATATGGGGATGGCGGCCAGGATGGCATATGATGATTATGTTCACCGCGTTCCGCAATAGAGGGCCGGGATCTGTTATCTGCATATTTGGTATATGATTCTGACATGCATCGATAATTCTGTTCACCGCGTCCCTCACTAAAGGGTCGGGATCTGTTACATGCATATATGCTATATGATTTTTGCATATGATGATTCTGTTCACCGCGTCCCTTACTAGAGTGCCAGGATCTGTTATATGATTCTGTTCACCGCGTCCCTCACCAAAGGGCCGGGATCTGTTATATGCATATATACGACATATGATTCTGACATGCATGATTTGTGTTTGGAAAGTATGCATTTTGGCATTCTGTACCTTCTGTACTTCTTCTGACCTATAACATCGGCATACATGATCTGTGTCTGGAAAACAAACAATCTGACATTCTGGATCCGTACTCCTTCTGACATATGACTCCGGCATATATGATCTGTGTTTGGGAAACAAACATTCTGATATTCTGGATCTGTACTTTTTCTGATATATGACCTCTGCATGCACGAATTGTGATTGGAAAATAAGCGTTTGGTAATCTGGATAATGTACTCACTCTTATACTGTTTGTTTCGATTATGGTTCTGTTCTTTGTATTTCACGCCTTACATGCTCAGTACATATTCCGTACTGACGCCCTTTTCTTCGGGGGATGCGTTTCATGCCGCGCATGTACACCCAGATGAGTAGAAGCCAATATGAAAGATGTTCCAGCGGCGTTGGCAAGCTCCACTTGCTCTTGGAGTGCTGCCGAGTCAGAGTATATGTGTTATGATTTCTGATTAATGTTAGAGACTTCGCAGACAGAGTCGTGGGTATTAGAAGTCAGTCTGTAAGCGGCTCCATCAGCCGGTGTGTCAATTTGTGTTATATTATAAAGTCCATGTGGTTACAGATTTTATTTGATTAAAGAAAGATGAAAAGAATATTCTGAAAGCATTTACTATGAATTTCATTTGCATTTGATTTAAGAGTCCAAAGAGATTATATGTGTAATAAGTGTCAGCGGGTTCGCTCGGCCTTAAATAAAGGTCGGGTGCCCATCATACCCTGATCAAGATTAGGGTGTGACAAAGTGGTATCAGAGCAGGTTTGTCCTCGGGGTTGTCTGTAAAGTCGTGTCCAGTAGAGTCCTGTTTATGGTGTGAAGCCGGCACATTTATAAACAGGAGGCTGCAGGGCATCTAGGGATTGCTGACCTTCTTTCTGTCTCACATCGTGCGGTAGAGCCAAGTCATAGGTAATGAGATTCCTTATATGTAAGTCTTACATACGACAGAAGAAGTTGAGTGATGATATGGAAGGTCATAAAGGTAAGTTGTAACATATTTGTTTTGTTACCTGAAATTGGGAGCCCTGGGTGGCTGGAATATGTCGTACACAAATATATGCCCTGTGAGGCATTGTTGGTATTTGCTGTGTGCAGATTCTAAATAGTAAGAATGGTAAAGAAGATTCTGTTAGAATTTTTCAAAATCGGGCTATTTAGTTAGGTACATCTAACAGGAAAGAAACGTGGAAAGTAAATATTGTAAATGGACGATAAGTGGGGTGAGTTGTTTCGGAAAGGTTATGGATTTGGTAGGGCGATGAAGGCGCGATCACTACCATCGGGAATTTAGGAATCTGGGACGAAGGTAGTTATACGCGAAAGTGAAAGGTGAATATTGAGGATTGAAAAGGGGTAAAATAGTAATTGTAAAGGAAAGGACGTGTTACGAGGAGGTCTCGAAATCTGTATGATTTCGACTTGCTCCAGATCATGTAATAAAGGTCATGCGAGGAAGTGGACGCGATTATATCAGCATTAAGGCACCGGATTCCATCGAAGTTTTGAGGTTAAGCGTGCTAAGATGGGAGAAATTTTGGGATGAGTGACCCCCTGGGAAGTGAACTAAAGGTCCTATAAATTGAGACACAAGAGGCAAATGAGAGGTTAGAGTAGCCTAAGGGAAATCAGAGTATACGGGATGGTTGGAGACCATAAGAGGTCGCGTAGGACGAGGCAGACTAGATTAGTGAAGAGATAGAAAGTGCATCTGAGCTTTGAAATTAGGATAAGTTTGAATAGCGTTTGAAAATGTTTTGTAGGCTAGAGGGTAGAAATTATATATATACCTATATATGAATGCGTATAATATTCTACATGTGATTGTATCAGTGGGCATGTATGTCCCAGCAACCGGTGCTATGGTATATTGAAGGCACCGATCGAATAGGGTAATAAAGCGCGAGTAACAAAGAGAGCAAGAAAGGTGTACAAGCTAAGTTCACAAGGGATAATGGAGAGGATGACAAATCCAAAGGACATTTCGGATGATGACTATTATAACGAAGTAACAACGATTGGTAGTTAGTAATTTTTCGAAGAAAAGAAAGAACGCTGTTCTTATGGTTGGAAAATAAAAGAGGCCGCCGGGTATTAGAAAATAGTTCATGGACCATTAATTATACTGAATATGAGAGTATACGCTATGGAATTATATGAACTATCAACGTGAAGCTATGCCCAATTATAATTGTGAGGGGTCTTTGCCGGAGAGCCAACAAGGAATAACGATTGATGAAACGATCACCAATACAAGGAAATTAAAGACAAGTATACTGGTGTCGAGGGATATAGAAAGTAAAGGAAACAGGCGAAGTACACAAGCCTAAGAAGTAGTCATATTATGAGAAAAAGGAGGATGCATGTCACGACCCAACCCCGTAGGCCGTGACTAGTACCCGATCTGGGCACCCAAACACATCTATCCAATGCTATCTCAACTGTTATCAAATGCATTCAAGTATAAAGCAGAAGCCGTCAAGGCTATATTTCAAATTTAAATAACTTCCAGAAAATTTTTGGCAGAGTTTCCTTTGTTTTACAGACTATCCAAAATAACCCTGCGAACAGAAAATACCAACAAAGGCCACACCGGCCAACAAAGCAACATATAAACATATGCGGACCGGCCGCCGCGGCGAATGGGATCGCCCCAAACACAACATATACACACATCCGCACAGAAAGACCCTAACCCACAAACACATCTACAGGCCTCTAACAGACATACAGAATCATATGACGGGATAGGGCCCCGCCGTTCCCAGAATTACCATACGTACAGAATATACAGATGTCAGAAGATATATACCAAAAGTACACGCTCCAGATCAAAGGAGCTCTCCAAAATAGCAGAATATGTGCCCTAGACTGGCGGCGTATCACCGGGTGCGTCTGTACCTGCGGGCATGTAACGCAGCCCCCGAAGAACCGGGGGTCAGTACGAAAAATATACCGAGTATGTAAAGCAGAAACATAACAAACATAATCATAGTCTGAACCGGAAGCACAAAAATATAGCGGACAGAACCATAAATCAAACGGACGGACAGGATCATGGTCCAGACGGACTGGCAGAATCACAATCCATACGGACAGACAGAATCAGAATCCATACGGACAGACAGAATCATAACAGGGCACAGGAACGTGGTCGCCACTCCTGTCTTTGGCGCCACAACATATCATATTTCAGAAGATTTCATATCTTCGAACATCTCCGTCACCTAACACATCATATCATAACCACGGTAACCCCGGGGACAGATCACACGCCGGGAAACCGGACACATCATACTTCGTAACATATACACGGTAACCGGGGACGGACATATACCACAGTACCCCAGAACCGGAAACATCATACTTCGGAATTCATACATGGGACCCGGCCCCCGACAAGGGACTCGGCGGCCCATCCGCACGATATAAACCGGCCCGGGATCCGGTGAAAGGAAGCTTTGAGACATCCACGAACAGATTAATGAGAAACCACATACATACAGATCGTTATACCGACTCAATCAAACTGAAGTAGGCCAAATGGCGAGTCAAATCAGAGTATTCAGATAGTATGCATAATACGCGCCTATGTCCTCCTTGGGAAGGCACGACAGATTATTATCAGGATCAGATTCTCAGATGTTCAGAAATCATTTTGTAAGATTTGCATAAAAATAGTCATTTCATAATCACAATAATAGTCCAGATGTTTTCTGAGAAAATCGGACAGAACCAAAGTAATTAAGGTTATACAGAAGGCATCGGGCCTTGTGGGCCCGCCTCGGACCAACTCGAGGCGACATATGTAAATTACTGATAATAGACCTTATGAGGTCATCCATAGTCATTTGGAGGTATTCCGACTCCGTTTAGGAAAGTTTTATACAAAAGTTCACTTTAGGGACAAGTTATAAGAGAAATGATTCAATTTTACTGAAGGAATTGGAGTGGATTTCCATCTCGAATTCCGAGGAATGGAGTCGTATTTAAGGCTCGCGGCCGAGCCTATTACATTCAGAACATGCCTAAGAATAAAGGGGAAGGCTTTACAAACCTCAATTGCGTCTTACGCTCGCTTGGTTTCGATTCCAATTTCGTCCAGAATCTACAAATGGTCAAGTTTGCCAAATGTCAAATTCAAGCTTTTCAATAATCCAAACTTATTACATACTTGCCTACCGAAATTTCGGCAGCATTTCCCCTATATATATATCATCCCCGAGACTCAGCTCGGCTCAATTTATCAACATAGCAACCCAGAAACAACATCAATAACAACAAGAAGCATTACAAAACACATAATATGGCATACTAGCCATCTTTCCGACATAACATCACATCTTTCATTCCGACCTTACATTTCCAAACCAATCTTACCATTTTCATATTCATCACTTATCAAGGCCATTACAACATACGTCGGAGGCATATCATACCATTTTCACAAGATATACATAGGGTATACACCATATACAAGTTTCCTACCAAAAGCATAATTAGCCCACAACTTCCAATCTTTTAGCAAACATGTTCATGATATATTTCTATCTTTCAACTTCATCAATGCCAACCATAATTTGCCTCTTAATACTTTCATTTCCATATTTACATAAGTTACAATGAACTTGCATGTTTTCCTACAACAACTTAACAACCATTTTTTCCATAACAACTAAAGCCATTATTCTTCTATTCATTTCACAATAACACAATTGACATACTAACGGGATTTAATTCACATTCCATCATCCCCATAGCATCACACGGCCACACCCTACTTTTTCCAAATTCCACTAATTCATTCCACTTTCACTTCCAATACAATTTCTACCATAACAACAACTAGATTACCACATGAATTCAAGTCATCATATACTTGCAACACATACATATACACGGCCAACATGCATATACTTCTAACACACAAAATTTTCATGCTTTTCATTCATTTCCACACACTACATCATACATATACCTTCCATATCATAACAAAAGCATAAAATCCTTACCTTCTCCAAGACTTTCCACTTGCCACTAGAATTGTCCTCTTGCCAAGATAATTGTACCAAGTTGGAGAGGGTCGTGCACTTGTTAAGAGTTCAAGAAAATTATACTTCTTGCATCAAGGTTGAAGCTTGGAATTTTTTTTTTCTTTTCTCTCCTTTTTTTTTCTCCTAGCCGTGACCTTCCTCTTCTTTTTCTCTCTCAATTTTTCTTGAATGTTCCAAAAGATGAACATTGATCCATGTATATACTCTTTATATTAATTAGTCATGTGACTAATCACATGACTAATGCTCATGGGTTTGGGCCAACCATGGCCGGCCACCCTCCAAGTTTGGGCCTCAATTTTCCATTTTTTTTGAGCCCATTTGGCTACAAATTGTTTTGTAATTTCCGAAACCAATTTCCAAAATTCCTATTTTGCCCTTGGCCTCCTTTCGTAATTCCACACCAACGTATTCATAACCGACACATTCATACCAAGTAAGGTCCAAATATGGCCTTATTCCTTACAAGTCAAGTTATCTCAATTTTTTCGAATAAGCAAAAATGTCGGATGTAACAATGCATCTCCTACGGATACCTTATACTAAGACAGAACAAGTAAAGTACCTAAAGAAATAAGCTGGAAAGAAAGATGTGGCTATGAGTTGCGAGTTCACCACGTGATAATAAGGCGATAAAGTAAGGATATCACCAATAACAAGTAAAGATATGATTATGATTGTCGTTGAAATCAATTGTGAGTACAACACAAGAATAAAAGACTATGACGCACAAGGGGTCTTAGTTGTACATGAGACATAGATCCTTGATAAGACAGATGGCGGCTTAAGGGAAATGCAATTACGGTTACCGTAAGTCAATTACGGGAAAGAGAGAAATAACGGAGATGGAAAGAAACGGGGAAGATGACGCTACTAGTGAATGCTGATTATTGAAGAATGGGATTAATGGTACTACACGGAGGGTACAGACGGTTTGACATACTAGAATTCTAAGTATCCCCATGGGACAGAATTGTTAATTGGAGCAGAGGTAAACTGTTATATCCTGCATTTTCGAACGTCGAATTATTTGTAAGCTGAGGTGGGGCCCACACATCAAGATTTTTTTGGGACATGTGAAAAGTTATATGAATCGTATATGTAAAGTTAAACACAACCCGGGAAGGGCCCTGGGGCCAAATCAAAGTGGAAGCCCTCCAAACGAATATTTTTAAGAAAACGTTTTCAGATGACCTGACTTGGAGGGGAACAAACGGCATTATAAGTTTGGAATTTGGGAAAACGCCCAGAAATAAAAGTTGTAGCTAATTGAAATAGCTTTCCAATGGTAGGTCGTGGGCTCCCAGGCGACGTCGGTACAAGGAGATATGGACGTTTTAAGGTCGAAAGGTCAAGCTGGGCAGTGAAATGGGCCCAACCCGATTCCAATTCGGGTCAGGCCCATTACCCACGCTTTTAATAGAAATAAATCAGTTTCTCTCCCTCATTTTCAGATCAATAAACCTGGAAAACTCCAGAGAAAAAGAGAGAGGAGAGCCTAGAGAAAAAAAATCAGTTTTTGACCAAAATCGGAGCCCCGAATCCCGAAGCCCATGAAGAGAAAAGTGTTCTACGTCGCGTTGCCTTCGATTTGAGCTAAAACTCAACTAAAAATAAGAGGGTGGACGTGGTGGCTGTGCACTTAAGGTATGAATAAGGCTTTTTTTTTTTTTTATTGTTAACAAGTTTATTTAGAGTTTTAACGGATTAGAACGAAGAAATAACGTGATAAATTCGTTTGTTGGTATGGCTGAATTGTAGAATGGGGTTTGAAGAAAATTTTGGATGAAAACAAATGTATTTAACTTGTAGAATGTGGAGGATGTTGTTACTGATGTTGTTAGTGTTAATTTTGACCTCTTTGCGGAAATAAAATTTTTAAATAGTTATATCGCGAATTGGTTGGTTGGGAAAATTTGGAAAATAATGTGCGGGCTGTTTTACGGCATATGTTGGTATTGATTTGGAAGTGTGAAGTCGAAATGAGGATTATTGCATTATGTCATAAAGTAGACTAATTGCGTATATTGTGAATTATGAAAATTGTTGATGTTGTTGTTGGGTTGTTGTTGGTTGTGTTGAGCCGAGTTGAATCTCGGGGAGGCTATATGTATAGGGGAAATGCTGCCGAAATTTCGGTAGGCAAGTAATAAAATTTGGATTCTTAAAGGCTTGAATTTGACAATTGGTAAACATGACCATTTGTAGATTTTGGACGAAATTGGAAGTGAAGCTAAGCGAGCATAAGGCGCAATCGAGGTATGTAAAGCCTTCCCGTTTATTCTTAGGCATGTTCTGGATGTGATAGGCTCGGCCGCGAGCCTTAAGTACGACTCCGTTCCTCGGAATTCGAGACGGAAAACCGCTCCAATTCCTTCAGTACAATTGAAACCATTTTCTTACAAATTGCCTTTAATGTGAATTTTTGTACGAAACTTCCCTAAACGGAGTCGGAACACTTCCAAACGATTATGGATGACCTCATAAGGTCTATTATCAGTAATTTACATATGTTGCCTCGAGTTGGTCCGAGGCGGGCCCACAAGGCCCGATATCTTCTGTATAACTTTAAATACTTCCGTTTTGTCTGATTTTCTCAGAAAACATCTGGACTATTATTTTGGTTATGATATGACTATTTTTATGCAATTCATACAAAATAACTTCTGAACATCTGAGAATCTGATTCTGATAATAATCTGTCGTGCCTTCCCAAGTAGGATATAGGCGCGTACTATGCATACTATCTGGATACTCTGATTTGGCTCGCCGTTTGGCACCCTTCAGTCTGATTGAGTCTGTATGTGAGTCTGTATGTATGTGGTTTCTCATTAATCTGTTCGTGGCTGTCTCAATGCAGTCCTTCACTGCGTCCCGGGCCAGGTTCTATTATCGTGCATGTTTCTCTGCATTGTTCACCGCGTCCCTCGACCTGCGGGCCGGGATCTGTTATATCTGTATGATTATGATATTATGATCTGTGTATGGGGATGGCGGCCAGGATGGCATATGATCTGATCTGATTCTGTCTGTCCACCGCGTCCCGTACTAAGAGGGCCGGATTCTGTTTACCGCGCCCCCAGACAGGGCCGGGATCTGTATGTATGTATGCATGTGCCATCAGCATTTATACAAGCACATGCCTCTGTATGATTTTGTATGACTCTGTATGACTCTGCATGCATAATTCTGTCCGGCATACTTCTGTCCGTCCGTCTGGATTACGATTTAGTCTGTATGTCCGTATGGATTCTGATTCTGTATGTCCGTATGGATTCTGATTCTGTATGTCCGTGTGGATTCTGATTCTGTATGCCCGTATGTTTTACGATTCTATCTATCTGTCTGAACCATGATTCTGTCCGTCTGTCGGGATTATGATTCCGTCCGTCCGTTCGATTTATGGTTCTGTCCGCTATATACATATGCTTCCGGTTCAGATTATGATTATGTTGTTACGTTTCTGCTTTGCATACTCGGTACATCCTTCGTACTGACCCTCGGTTCTTCGGGGGCTGCGCTACATGCCCGCAGGTACAGACGCACCAGGTGATACGCCGCCAGCGTAGGGTTCTGATTCTACTGTTCTGAAGAGCTCCTTTGATCCGGAGCGTACACTTTTGGTATATATCTTCTGTTTTCCGTATATTTTGTATGTATGGAAATTCTGGGTACGGCGGGGCCCTGTCCCGTCATACGATTCTGTATGTGGGTTACGGGTTACATCTGTTCAGGTAGGTGCGGACGATTTCACGACTCTGTCTGCTATGTTAGCCTTATCGGCTTATATGTAAATTTCTGTATGTTCAGGTATGTATATGTTCGCGCGCGCCGCATCTGTATTGGCCTGATTCTGTACACAGCTGTTTAAAAAAAAAAAATCTGTACGGTACGAAATTCTGTTAAGTAGATACGTATGGGTATCCAGTTAGGATACCAGTCGCGGCCCACGGGGTTGGGTCGTGACAGAAGTGGTATCAGAGCGGTTAGTCCTCGGAATGTCTACAGGCCGTGTCTAGTAGAGTCTTGTTTATCGATGTGTTGTGCACCACATCTATAAATAGGAGGCTACAGGGCATCTAGGATGTTACCCTTCTTTGAATCTTAGATCGTGCGATAAAGCAGTATGGTTAGGATGTTTCCTACGAATTGTTGTATCTACAGCGAGGCTCCAAAAGAGCAAAAGTGTCAGTATTTGGGGAAAATGTGTCTGACCCTCTTCCTGCAGGTGATTGCAGATTGACAAAGAATGAAGAGGAGTGCTTCTGATGATGGGGATGAGGGTGCTAAGAAGGCCCCCAGGACGTCACCAGGACCGAGTAGGCAGATCCCCAGCTACTCGATTGAGACAGACCCTTCGGAGGATCCAGAGACAATTCCTCCAGAGTTTTTGATTCCCAGAGCAGAGGATCCCAGAGAAGATAGTTATGATACTGACCCCTCGGAGGACCCAGCGACGATACCTCCAGAGTTTCTTACCCCCAGGGAGGAAGATAGCCCCGATGCTGAGCCATTAGAGCATTCCTCTGGGACGCCGGAGGAGGAGGTCCCCGAGGACATGCTAGCAGCTCCTGTAGTGGAGCATTATGTTAGACAGGCTTCTCCAGAGAGTGTTACGCCCTACTCCAGTCCTTTGTCCTGGCCATCAGTGAACCAGGAATTGCCGGGCTACCTATACTCCTCCGATTCAGATGCAGGTAATAGCGGGGGCCAGGCGAATGGGGGCCAGACAGATGACGATGATGAGGGACACAGTTCCCACGGCAGCTCCCCAGGTTAGACCCGAGATTGATCAGTTATGAGTACATAAGTTTCCTAGAATTTTCGATGTGTGTATGATATCCGTAAAATGTTGTTCAATGACGACGACGGAAATTTAAAAAGGATTAGAAACCTAGTGATTAAAGGCAGGGCGACTGAGATGTCCCCACCGTCAGTGTGAATCTAGAAATCTCAGCTGAAAGTAAACAGGAAAGTGCCTCCGATGCCGTTTGAGTTGGGCACGTGTGGTAAGTGTCGACGTCGTTGTAATTCTTATTTGAAGTTAGCAGCCCCGTGTGGCTATGATATGACATGATATGATGTATATATATGCGTGCATGTGTTGGACCTGTGAGGCATAGTTGGTATTTCTGGTGTACAGGTTTCGGATAGTAAGAAATACAGAGGAAACTCTGCCCAAAATTTTCCAGGAATATGGAGGTAAATATGTAGATTGAGTACAAAAAGGTTCCGCGATACTCGTGGGAATTTAGTTTTCTTCTGTTGGTGGTTGGAGAGCATCTTACGGTAATATTTTATCAGATTTCGCCGACTATTTGGAGACGGAATTTGTGGGATGAAGACTTAAATCTGTGGGCTGTCTGTAATCATATGTATATGTGTATGAAAGTGAATATTGAAGATTCAGAAAGGCAACAGGGTAATGGTACGACTTAGCCGGGGGTGGGACCCGCTACGAGAATTTTCCGAAAATTTGCTAAGACCCCGATCTGCCCTAAGTTACGTGACAAAGGTCGTGCGGGACAATCGACGAAATTATATTAGCCGTAACGCGCTAAAATGCATGAAAGTTCCTGAGGTTAAGCGTGCTAAGGCCAGGGCAATTCTGGGATGGGTGACCCCCCCTGGGAAGTAATGCAAAAATTTTCACTAGTATAAGTATGATAGATATAAATGGAAATTTGGGGTAACCTAAAGGGAAAGAGAATGTGTGGAGTAACTAGTGCCCTTGCAGGGGTCGCGTAGAACGAGGCAGACTAAGTGGGCGAAAAGAAAAGGTGCAATGCCGCTCGAGAAATTGAGCGAATTCGAATAACAGTCAGAGACGTTCGCCAGTAAGATATTAGTAAATATATCTGTATGTGTGTATGTGTAAGTGTACGATTTTCGTTTGATGCATGTATGGGTCGAGATCCGAGTCCCGGCGGCTGATGTTGTGATAGACGGAAGGTTTTACTAAATCGAATACATGAAACGAAGCGGGGGTGAGGACACGAATGTTGTCAAAGAATAGAAAAACCCCGATTACATTATAACTTAGTCTGGTGTGACGATATCTGGAAATGAAAATGAGTATGGATAGTAGGAAAGATGAAGGATAAGAAATGTGAATAAGCAGAATGCTTCAGAAGAATCGATAAGCGACACGTAAGACGATTTGTATGACAACTTGGCGAACAAGTTTACAAATAAGAGAAATTTCCATAAATCACTGGAGCCTTAATAGGAGTGATCTGATTCTAATTCAGATTCTATCTGTTACACTTCTGCACTTCCGATTCTGATAAGGCTCTGCCTATTACGCCTCTGTACTCCTGAATTCGATTATGTTCCCGTCTGATAAATCTTTGTACGTCTGATTCTGAATACGTTTCTGTTTGACACACCCCTGTACGATTGACTCTGATTACGAATCTGTCTGATAAGCCTCTATGTGTCTGATTCTGGATATGAATCTGTCTGATACATCTCTGTACGTCTGATTTTGATCACGCGTCTGTCTGATACATTTCCGTATGTCTGATTCTGATTACGACTCTGTTTGATACATTTCTGTACGTCTGATTCTGATTTCAAATCTGGCTGATACCTCTTTGTACGTCTGACTCCGATCTCAGATTTGTCTGACATACTTCCGTACATCTGGCTTCGACTATGAATCTGTCCGATATGCTTTTGTGCGTCTCGCTCTAGTTATGAACCTGTTTGATGTAACGTGAAATTATGATAACGTTGTAAGGAACCGAGAAGTGTGGCAAGAGGTGAAAGCTGTTGATGGCAATCGTAACGTTGAAAGGAATTTTGAAGGAAAGAAAGGAACCTCCCCGAAGTGTCACGAGACCCCCTAAGGTCAATCGAACATTCGAGGACGAATGTTCTAAAGGGGGGGAGAATGTTATATCCTGCATTTTCGAACGTCGAATTATTTGTAAGCTGAGGTGGGGCCCACACATCAAGATTTTTTTGGGACATGTGAAAAGTTATATGAATCGTATATGTAAAGTTAAACACAACCCGGGAAGGGCCCTGGGGCCAAATCAAAGTGGAAGCCCTCCAAACGAATATTTTTAAGAAAACATTTTCGGATGACCTGACTTGGAGGGGCCAAAACGACATTATAAGTTTGGAATTTGGGAAAACGCCCAGCAATAAAAGTTGTAGATAATTGAAATAGCTTTCCAATGGTAGGTCGTGGGCTCCCAGGCGACGTCGGTACAAGGCGATATGGACGTTTTAAGGTCGAAAGGTCAAGCTGGGCAGTGAAATGGGCCCAACCCGATTCCAATTCGGGTCAGGCCCATTACCCACACTTTTAATAGAAATAAATCTGTTTCTCTCCCTCATTTTCAGATCAAGAAACCTGGAAAACTCTAGAGAAAAAGAGAGAGGAGAGCCTAGAGAAAACAAATCAGTTTTTGACCAAAATCGGAGCCCCGAATCCCGAAGTCCATGAAGAGAAAAGTGTTCTACGTCGCGTTGCCTTCGATTTGAGCTAAAAATCAACTAAAAATAAGAGGGTGGACGTGGTGGCTGTGCACTTAAGGTATGAATAAGGCTTTTTTTTATTGTTAACAAGTTTATTTAGAGTTTTAACGGATTAGAACGAAGAAATAACGTGATAAATTCGTTTGTTGGTATGGCTGAATTGTAGAATGGGGTTTGAAGAAAATTTTGAATGAAAACAAATGTATTTAACTTGTAGAATGTGGAGGATGTTGTTACTGATGTTGTTAGTGTTAATTTTCACCTCTTTGCGGAAATAAAATTATTAAATAGTTATATCGCGAATTGGTTGGTTGGGAAAATTTGGAAAATAATGTGCGGGCTGTTTTACGGCATATGTTGGTATTGATTTGGAAGTGTGAAGTCGAAATGAGGATTATTGCATTATGTCGTAAAGTAGACTAATTGCGTATATTGTGAACTATGAAAATTGTTGATGTTGTTGATGTTGTTGTTGGGTTGTTGTTGGTTGTGTTGAGCCGAGTTGAATCTCGGGGAGGCTATATGTATAGGGGAAATGCTGCCGAAATTTCGGTAGGCAAGTAATAAAATTTGGATTCTTAAAGGCTTGAATTTGACAATTGGTAAACATGACCATTTGTAGATTTTGGACGAAATTGGAAGTGAAGCTAAGCGAACATAAGGCGCAATCGAGGTATGTAAAGCCTTCCCGTTTATTCTTAGGCATGTTCTGGATGTGATAGACTCGGCCGCGAGCCTTAAGTACGACTCCGTTCCTCGGAATTCGAGACGGAAAACCGCTCCAATTCCTTCAGTACAATTGAAACCATTTTCTTACAAATTGCCTTTAAAGTGAATTTTTGTACGAAACTTCCCTAAACAGAGTCGGAACACTTCCAAACGATTATGGATGACCTCATAAGGTCTATTATCAGTAATTTACATATGTTGCCTCGAGTTGGTCCGAGGCGGGCCCACAAGGCCCGATATCTTCTGTATAACTTTAAATACTTCCGTTTTGTCCGATTTTCTCAGAAAACATCTGGACTATTATTTTGGTTATGATATGACTATTTTTATGCAATTCATACAAAATGACTTCTGAACATCTGAGAATCTGATTCTGATAATAATCTGTCGTGCCTTCCCAAGTAGGATATAGGCGCGTACTATGCATACTATCTGGATACTCTGATTTGGCTCGCCGTTTGGCACCCTTCAGTCTGATTGAGTTTGAATGTGAGTCTGTATGTATGTGGTTTCTCATTAATCTGTTCGTGGCTGTCTCAATGTATTCCTTCACTGCGTCCCGGGCCAGGTTCTGTTATCGTGCATGTTTCTCTGCATTGTTCACCGCGTCCCTCGGCGTGCGGGCCGGGAGCTGTTATATCTGTATGATTATGATATTATGATCTGTGTATGGGGATGGCGGCCAGGATGGCATAT
This sequence comes from Lycium barbarum, assembly GCF_019175385.1. Classification (NCBI taxonomy): domain Eukaryota; kingdom Viridiplantae; phylum Streptophyta; class Magnoliopsida; order Solanales; family Solanaceae; genus Lycium; species Lycium barbarum. Next base: position 66,798,883 of record NC_083346.1, read on the forward strand.
GATCTGATCTGATTCTGTCTGTCCACCGCGTCCCGTACTAAGAGGGTCGGGTTCTGTTTACCGCGCCCCCAGACAGGGCCGGGATCTGTATGTATGTATGCATGTGCCATCAGCATTTATACAAGCACATGCCTCTGTATGATTCTGTATGACTCTATATGACTCTGCATGCATAATTCTGTCCTGGCATACTTCTGTCCGTCCTTCTGGATTACGATTTAGTCTGTATGTCCGTATGGATTCTGATTCTGTATGTCCGTATGGATTCTGATTCTGTATGTCCGTATGGATTCTGATTCTGTATATCCGTATGGATTCTGATTCTGTATGTCCTTGTGGATTCTGATTCTGTATGCCCGTATGTTTTACGATTCTATCTATCTGTCTGAACCATGATTCTGTCCGTCTGTCGGGATTCCGTCCGTCCGTTCGATTTATGGTTCTGTGTGCTATATACATATGCTTCCGGTTCAGATTATGATTATGTTGTTATGTTTCTGCTTTGCATACTCGGTACATCCTTCGTACTGACCCCCGGTTCTTCGGGGGCTGCGCTACATGCCCGCAGGTACAGACGCACCAGGTGATACGCCGCCAGCGTAGGGTTCTGATTCTGCTGTTCTGAAGAGCTCCTTTGATCCGGAGCGTACACTTTTGGTATATATCTTCTGTTTTCCGTATATTTTGTATGTATGGAAATTCTGGGTACGGCGGGGCCCTGTCCCGTCATATGATTCTGTATGTGGGTTACGGGTTACATTTGTTCAGGTAGGTGCGGACGATTTCACGACTCCGTCTGCTATGTTAGCCTTATCAGCTTATATGTAAATTTCTGTATGTTCAGGTATGTATATGTTCGCGCGCGCCGCATCTGTATTGACCTGATTCTGTACACAGCTGTTTAAAAAAAACAAAATCTGTACGGTACGAAATTCTGTTAAGTAGATACGTATGGGTATCCAGTGAGGATACCAGTCGCGGCCCACGGGGTTGGGTCGTGACATAAACATTGACCCATAATTAACGGTTGAGTTAAGTAAAATACATCCTTTGTTTGGATTGCAACATTGGCTATACTATTGAATTACGTTACAGCAAGATGAGTATGTTAAGACTTCGCACATAAAGTACTGTAACTATAAATTATGGGAAATGGCATGAATATGATGTAGTTTGCAAAGGGAATTGAGGAAAGGTGTTACATCCGACATTTTTGTTCATTCGGAAAATTCAGGATAAATGGGCTTGTGATGAATAAGGCCATAATTGGACATTCCTTGGTATGCACGTGTAGGTTAGGAATTTGATGGTGTAGAATTACGAAAGGTGGCCAAGGGCAAAAATTGGAATTTTGGGAAGTTGTTCCATACATTACAAATTCTAGCCTATTGGACAAAAAAAAAAATAAGAAAAACAAGGCCCATTAGGGAGGCCCAACCGGCCATGGTTGGCCCAAGACCATTAAAATTGGTCATGTGACTAGTCACATGACTAATTAGCATAAAGGATATATACATGAATCAATGTTCATCCCTTAGAACATTCAAGAAAAAAATATAGAGAGAAAGGGGGAGGTTTCGGGTGAAAGAAAAAGAAAGGAAAAAAAAAAAAAAAAAAAATTTGGAGCCCATTCCTTGGTTCTAAAATTCATCTCTTGTGAGATTTGTACTAAGCACAAGGTGCTCTTCAAGTTGATATAAAGATTGTGGCAAGAAAACAACTTCAACCCCAAGTGAAGAACTTGAAGAAAGGTAAGGATTTCATGCTTTTGTTGTGTTAAAAATGATGTATGTATGTTGTAGTATGTGTGAATGAAGGAAAAACATGGAAATTTTGTGTGTTGAAAAATATGGGTGGTGGCCGAATGCACATATATTTATTGCATGATTTTAATGGTTTGAATTCTTGTGTAAGTTAGTTGTAGGATGGTGGAGATTGTATTAGAAATGAAAGTTGAATGAATTAAGGAAAATTGAGAATTTTGGGGTGTGGCCGTGTGTGTGTGTTGGTGTTGGAAGGTGAATTGAATCTTGTTAGCATGTTAATTATGTGGTTATGGAAGATTGGTTATTAAGTTGTTGAAGGAAATTATTGAACTTTGTTATGACTTGTGTATAAGTGAAAATGAAAGTGTTAGGAGGCAAATTATGCTTATGACAATGAACTTGGAATATAAAAATGTGTTGATGAGTTTGCATGTTGAAAGTTAGGAAGGGATTGGAAAAGTAGTGACTTGATGGAAAGTTGAATGTTTGTGAATTTTATGAATATCTTGTGAATATTATGTGAACATGTTATGGATGCCTCCGATGTATGTCGTAATGATTTTGATGGATAATGGCTATGAAAATAATAAGTTTTGGTTGGAAATGTAAGTTTGAAACGAAAGATAATTCGTCGTGTCGAAAGGTGGCTAATAATGCCATAGGGTATGATTTAGTGTTTATTGATGTTTGTTGTTGTTTGGATGTCTCCTCTGGGTTGTTGTGTTGCTAAATTGAGCCGAGCTAAGTCTCGGGGATGTCGTATATACAGAGGAAATGCTGCCGAAATTTCGGTAGGCAATTATGTGTAAAGATAGAGTATTGAAAGAATGAAACTAACCAAATGGTAAACTTGACCATTTCCAGATTTTGGACGAAATTTGGATTGACGCCGAGCGAGCATAAGGCGCCATCGAGGTATGTGAAGCACTTCTATACGCTCCGAGGCATGTTCTGGATGTGGTAGGCTCGGCCGCGAGCCCTAGGTCCGACTCCGTTCCCCGGAATTCGAGACGGAAAACCGCTCCAATTCCTTCAATTCAATTGAAACTATTTTATTGCAAATTGCCCTTAAAGTGAGATTTTGTACAAAACTTCCCCAAACGGAGTCGGAACACTTCCGAATGAGTATGGGTGACCTCATAAGGTCAATCATCAGTAATTTACGTATGTAGCCTCGGGTTGGTCCGAGGTGGGCCCACAAGGCCCGATACTTCCGGTGCGATTTTTAAAATACTTCTGTTTTGGTCCGATCTTCTCCAAAAACTTCTGAACTATTATTTTGTGAATATTATGGATATTTTTGTGTAATTTATACAATATTATTTCTGAACATCCGAGCATCCCATTCTGATAATCTGTCGTGCCTTCCTAACTAGGATATGAGCGCGTGCTATGCATACTATCTGGATATTCTGATTTTGGCTTCGCCGTTTGGCACCCTTCTGATTGATCGAGTCTGTATGTTGAGTCTGTAGGTAGGTGGTTTCTCATTTATCGATTCGTGTCTGTCTCAATGCATTCTTTCACTGCGACCCGGGCCAGGTTCTGTTATCGTGCATATTTTCTCTGCATTGTTCACCGCGTCCCTCGGCGTACGGGCCGGGATCTGTATGTCTGTATGATCTGTGTATGGGGATGGCGGCCAGGATGGCATATGATCTGATTTGATTCTGTCTGTCCACCGCGTCCCGTACTAAGAGGGCCGGGTTCTGTTACCGCGCCCCCAGACAGGGCCGGGATCTGTATGAATATATGCGTGTGCCCTCTGTATTTATAAAGCACACGCCTTTGTATGATTTTGTATGACTCTGTGCTACTCTGCATGCATAATTCTGTCCGTCATACTACTGTCTGTCCGTCTGTGTTACGACTATTTCTGCATGTCCGTATGGCTTCTGCTTCTGTATGTCCGTATGGATTCAGATTCTGCTCGTCTGTCCGTATTATGATTCCGTCTGTCTGTCCGAACTATAATTCTGTTCATTTGTGTGTAACACGATTCTGTATGTCTGTCTGGGTCATAACTCTGTCTGTTAGTTTGACTTATGATTTTGCCCGTTATATTTCTGTAACTCTAGTTCGGACTATGTTTATATCTGTTACGTTTCTGCTTTACATACTCGGTACATTTTCCGTACTGACCCCCGTTCTTCGGGGGCTGCGCTACATGCCCGCAGGTACAGACGCACCAGGTGATACGCCGCCCGCGTAGGTTTCCGATCCTGCTACTTGAAGAGCTCCTTTGACTCGGAGCATATATCTTTGGTATATACCTTATGTCTTTGTGTGCTCTGTATGTCTGTATATTCTGGGTACGGCGGGGCCCTGTCCCGTCATATGATTCTGTATGTCTGTAGAGGTCTGTAGATAGATGTGTGGGTTACGGGTTCCGTCTGTATGTTAGCCCTATCGGCTTATCTGTAAATGTCTTTGTGTTCAGGTATATGTATATATATATATGTATGTTACGCGCACGCCGTATTTGTATCGGCCTACTTCTGTACTTCTGTTTTGAAAAAAAAAAAAAATCTGTATGGTTCGAGTTCGATCAGGTAGGTACGTATGGGTGCCCAGTTAGGGTACCAGTCGCGGCCCACGGGGTTTGGGTCGTGACAAAAGTGGTATCAGAGCGGTTAGTCCTCGGTATGTCTACAGGCCGTGTCTAGTAGAGTCTTGTTTATCGATGTGTTGTGCACCACATCTATAAACAGGAAGCTACAGGGCATTTAGGATGTTACCCTTCTTTGGATCTTTAGATCGTGCGATAGAACTGTATTAGTAGGATGAACCTCTCCTAACGATCTGCTATGTTTCAGTGATGCCTCCGAAGAAGGCAACAGCTGCCCAGAAGGGCAAGGCCAGGATTGAGGCAGGAGAGACCAGCCAGGCCCCGAGGGTTACCAGGGCCAGTGTTCAGCCTGCACTTGAGGATGTGCCCCCGTCGTCTGGGTCTGTTACACCCCCTTCGCGAGAGGATATCAGAACAGCAGGGGCTGCTAATCGGGAGACGGCTCCACCGCAAGCTCCTGAGGTTCCAGCGCCCGAGCCTCCAGCTCCACCGGCAGGGGCGGAGAGTAGGGCCATGCGAGATGCGGTTCAGTTATTGACCACACTAATGGCGGAGCAGGTTCGTAGGCATGGATTTGGGGGTGGTCGTGCGGACAGGTATGAGAGCTCCAGGGCTCGCGAGTTTTTGACATGTAGTCCTCCAGAATTCTCCGGGACAAAATCTGAGGAGGACCCCCAGGAGTTCATCAGAAAGATGGAGAGCACACTGCGATTGATTAAGGCTTCGCCGACTGAGTCTGTGGAGTTGGCTTCGTATCGATTATATGAGGTGGCAGCAAATTGGTATGAGTCTTGGCAGCTCTCCAGGGGTGACGATGCTCCCCCAGCGGTATGGGCCGAATTTACTAAGGCCTTTCTTGACCATTTTCTACCACCAGAGCTACGAAGAGCTAGGGTCGATCGGTTCTTGAACTTGAGACAGAATGGTAGAAGTGTTCGCGAGTACAGCCTAGAGTTCGATTCATTGGCTAGGTATGCACCCACCATAGTAGCTGAGATGGCCGACAGGGTGCACAGGTATGTGATGGGACTGGACTCTTATCTGATTGATGGTTGTTTGGCTGTGGCTGCTCAGCCAGGGATGCATGTAGCCCGGGTACAGGCACACGCCCAGGGCATGGAGGACCGACGTAGGGAACGTCGGCCTGATAGGGGTTACGACAGGGGCCAGCCTAAGAGAGCCAGATCGGCTGGGTATTCAGAGGGATTTCAGAGCGAGCCTTCCCAGCGGCAGAGAAATAGGTATTCGTCCCAGCCAGCCTACAGTACGCCCCCACAGTTCGCAGGACAGAGCTCCAGAGGTCCCGGTCAGTCGAGGCCACCCATACCCCCGTGTTCTTATTGTGGGAGGCCCCACCCGGGGGAGTGTTACCGCGCTACGGGCGCTTGTTATTTTTGTGGGAGCCCAGACCATCGAGTCAGAGAGTGCCCACTTAAGGGCAGTTCGGGTTCAGCCCGGCCTGCTGGGTCCGTTGCAGGCTCATCTTCTCCTTCAGCGGCCATGCGCCCTGCGGGGCGAGGAGCACCAGCACCAGCACCCGCACCAGCGCCAGCGGGTCGTGGCAGAGGACGTGGTGCAGCTTCTGGTTACAGCGGTCCTTCGAACCGCGCGTTTGCTTTAACCGGCCGGCAGGACCCAGGAGCGTCTTCGAGTGCACGCCCAGGTACGCCAGCCAATCCTTTTTGAGAAATGTATGTATGGATAAGTTTGTATTTTGCTGAATTACGTGATCTTATACTTCTGGGTATTGGAAATAGTAAGATAAATGTTAATTTGGTGAATACCGAGATTCAGAAAAGCAATATGGTAATGGTATGACTTAGCCGGGGGTGGGACCCGCTACCAAAATTTTCAGAAAATCTGCGAAGACCCCGATTTACTCTAAAATTACGTGACAAAGGTCGTGAGGGGCAATCGACGAAATTATATTAGCCCTAACGTGTCGAAATGCATGAAAGTTTCGGAGTTAAGCGTGCTCAGGCCAGAGCAATTCTGGGATGGGTGACCCCCTGGGAAGGAATGCAGAGTTTTGCACAAGTGTAGGTATGACTGATATAAATGAAAATTTGGGGTAATCTAAAGGAAAAGAGAATGTATGGAGTAATTAGCGCCTTTACAGACACCACACAGACCGACGCGGATTAAATGGGCAAAAAGAAAAGGTGCGATACCGCTCGGAAAATTGAACGAATCTGGATAACAGTCAGCAACGACCCGAATGTGGTCAGGGGATAGAGAAAGCCCAATTACCTCATAAGTTAGTCTGGGATGGCGATGGTTGTAAAAGGAAAGAGTGTATGGGTAGTAGGGAAGAAGAGAGATAAAAAGGGCAAATAAGAAGAATCTTTGAAAAAGTCGATAAACGGCACCCAAGACGATTTGTATGATTGATTCTGAATGTGTGCCTGTCTGAAATATCTCTATATGAATAACCCCGATTACGAATCTGTCTGACACACCTCTGTATGTCTGACTCTGGATGTAAATCCGTCTGGTGTGCCTCTGTACGTCTAATTTCGATCGCATGTCTGTCTGATACATCCCCGCATGTCTGATTCTAAGTGTGACTCTGTATGATACATTTCTGTAAGCCTGACTCCCATTTCGAAATCCGTCCGATACCTTTCTATACATCTGACTCTGATCTTAGATCTGTCTGACATACTTCCGTATCTCTTCTTTTGATTATGAATCTATCCGCCATAGTTTGGCATGTCTGCTTCTGATTACGAATCCATCCGATATGCTTCTACGCGTCCGGCCCTAATCCTGAATCTGTTGGTAAGAAGTGTCTGGTATGAAGTGGGATTACGAAATTGCGGTAGGAATCTCAGGAGTATAACAAGAAACGAGATGGACTATGATGTCTGGAAAGCGTTCGTCCGTCACGAGAAAATAGTTTATGGTCTGATGATTATGTGGGGTATGAGAAGATATAATATAATGGTATTTGAATCAGGGATGAAAAAAAAAAAAAAATTTACCCCATAAGGTTGGTAAAGAAGCCATGTCGGAAAGTCGGTAAAGGACAACTATAAAGAGAACCCTCCCGAAGTAGTAAGATGCCCATGAGGTCAATTTAACATTCGAGGACGAATGTTCCTAAAGAGGGGGAGGATGTCACATCCGACATTTTTGTTCATTCGGAAAATTCAGGATAAATGGGCTTGTGATGAATAAGGCCATAATTGGACATTCCTTGGTATGCACGTGTAGGTTAGGAATTTGATGGTGTAGAATTACGAAAGGTGGCCAAGGGCAAAAATTGGAATTTTGGGAAGTTGTTCCATACATGACAAATTCTAGCCTATTGGACAAAAAAAAAAAAAAAAGAAAAACAAGGCCCATTAGGGAGGCCCAACCGGCCATGGTTGGCCCAAGACCATTAAAATTGGTCATGTGACTAGTCACATGACTAATTAGCATAAAGGATATATACATGAATCAATGTTCATCCCTTAGAACATTCAAGAAAAAAATATAGAGAGAAAGGGGGAGGTTTCGGGTGAAAGAAAAAGAAAGGAAAAAAAAAAAAAAAAATTTGGAGCCCATTCCTTGGTTCTAAAATTCATCTCTTGTGAGATTTGTACTAATCACAAGGTGCTCTTCAAGTTGATATAAAGATTGTGGCAAGAAAACAACTTCAACCCCAAGTGAAGAACTTGAAGAAAGGTAAGGATTTCATGCTTTTGTTGTGTTAAAAATGATGTATGTATGTTGTAGTATGTGTGAATGAAGGAAAAACATGGAAATTTTGTGTGTTGAAAAATATGGGTGGTGGCCGAATGCACATATATTTATTGCATGATTTTAATGGTTTGAATTCTTGTGTAAGTTAGTTGTAGGATGGTGGAGATTGTATTAGAAATGAAAGTTGAATGAATTAAGGAAAATTGAGAATTTTGGGGTGTGGCCGTGTGTGTGTGTTGGTGTTGGAAGGTGAATTGAATCTTGTTAGCATGTTAATTATGTGGTTATGGAAGATTGGTTATTAAGTTGTTGAAGGAAATTATTGAACTTTGTTATGACTTGTGTATAAGTGAAAATGAAAGTGTTAGGAGGCAAATTATGCTTATGACAATGAACTTGGAATATAAAAATGTGTTGATGAGTTTGCATGTTGAAAGTTAGGAAGGGATTGGAAAAGTAGTGACTTGATGGAAAGTTGAATGTTTGTGAATTTTATGAATATCTTGTGAATATTATGTGAACATGTTATGGATGCCTCCGATGTATGTCGTAATGATTTTGATGGATAATGGCTATGAAAATAATAAGTTTTGGTTGGAAATGTAAGTTTGAAACGAAAGATAATTCGTCGTGTCGAAAGGTGGCTAATAATGCCATAGGGTATGATTTAGTGTTTATTGATGTTTGTTGTTGTTTGGATGTCTCCTCTGGGTTGTTGTGTTGCTAAATTGAGCCGAGCTAAGTCTCGGGGATGTCGTATATACAGAGGAAATGCTGCCGAAATTTCGGTAGGCAATTATGTGTAAAGATAGAGTATTGAAAGAATGAAACTAACCAAATGGTAAACTTGACCATTTCCAGATTTTGGACGAAATTTGGATTGACGCCGAGCGAGCATAAGGCGCCATCGAGGTATGTGAAGCACTTCTATACGCTCCGAGGCATGTTCTGGATGTGGTAGGCTCGGCCGCGAGCCCTAGGTCCGACTCCGTTCCCCGGAATTCGAGACGGAAAACCGCTCCAATTCCTTCAATTCAATTGAAACTATTTTATTGCAAATTGCCCTTAAAGTGAGATTTTGTACAAAACTTCCCCAAACGGAGTCGGAACACTTCCGAATGAGTATGGGTGACCTCATAAGGTCAATCATCAGTAATTTACGTATGTAGCCTCGGGTTGGTCCGAGGTGGGCCCACAAGGCCCGATACTTCCGGTGCGATTTTTAAAATACTTCTGTTTTGGTCCGATCTTCTCCAAAAACTTCTGAACTATTATTTTGTGAATATTATGGATATTTTTGTGTAATTTATACAATATTATTTCTGAACATCCGAGCATCCCATTCTGATAATCTGTCGTGCCTTCCTAACTAGGATATGAGCGCGTGCTATGCATACTATCTGGATATTCTGATTTTGGCTCGCCGTTTGGCACCCTTCTGATTGATCGAGTCTGTATGTTGAGTCTGTAGGTAGGTGGTTTCTCATTTATCGATTCGTGTCTGTCTCAATGCATTCTTTCACTGCGACCCGGGCCAGGTTCTGTTATCGTGCATATTTTCTCTGCATTGTTCACCGCGTCCCTCGGCGTACGGGTCGGGATCTGTATGTCTGTATGATCTGTGTATGGGGATGGCGGCCAGGATGGCATATGATCTGATTTGATTCTGTCTGTCCACCGCGTCCCGTACTAAGAGGGCCGGGTTCTGTTACCGCGCCCCCAGACAGGGCCGGGATCTGTATGAATATATGCGTGTGCCCTCTGTATTTATAAAGCACACGCCTTTGTATGATTTTGTATGACTCTGTGCTACTCTGCATGCATAATTCTGTCCGTCATACTACTGTCTGTCCGTCTGTGTTACGACTATTTCTGCATGTCCGTATGGCTTCTGCTTCTGTATGTCCGTATGGATTCAGATTCTGCTCGTCTGTCCGTATTATGATTCCGTCTGTCTGTCCGAACTATAATTCTGTTCATTTGTGTGTAACACGATTCTGTATGTCTGTCTGGGTCATAACTCTGTCCGTTAGTTTGACTTATGATTTTGCCCGTTATATTTCTGTAACTCTAGTTCGGACTATGTTTATATCTGTTACGTTTCTGCTTTACATACTCGGTACATTTTCCGTACTGACCCCCGTTCTTCGGGGGCTGCGCTACATGCCCGCAGGTACAGACGCACCAGGTGATACGCCGCCCGCGTAGGTTTCCGATCCTGCTACTTGAAGAGCTCCTTTGACTCGGAGCATATATCTTTGGTATATACCTTATGTCTTTGTGTGCTCTGTATGTCTGTATATTCTGGGTACGGCGGGGCCCTGTCCCGTCATATGATTCTGTATGTCTGTAGAGGCCTGTAGATAGATGTGTGGGTTACGGGTTCCGTCTGTATGTTAGCCCTATCGGCTTATCTGTAAATGTCTGTGTGTTCAGGTATATGTATATATATATATGTATGTTACGCGCACGCCGTATTTGTATCGGCCTACTTCTGTACTTCTGTTTTGAAAAAAAAAAAATCTGTATGGTTCGAGTTCGATCAGGTAGGTACGTATGGGTGCCCAGTTAGGGTACCAGTCGCGGCCCACGGGGTTTGGGTCGTGACAAAAGGGGTACATGAATTCAAGATCGGAGATGAGGTAATGGATTTTTTAGTGTTATAAGTAAGACTTTAAAGGGGGGAGGGGGGGGGGGGGGGGGAGCAAGTAAGGAAAGTATAAGTGTAGAGATTGGAACGACAAATCGTAAGATGTGACAATTATAGACCCTAAAACAAAAAGTGAGAGTTATACGGAAGTGAAATAGTTGTTATCGTTATCCATTTCAGTACGGACATTGAGTGAATTGATGGAAGAAACGTATTGGGCTTAAAATTGAAAAGTAAGGATTGAAGACCGAAGTGTGGATTTGTTTTGGAAGGCACCGTAAGGTAAGACTCATAAGGAGAAAGCGAGTGAATAGGATGCAAAGATTCAAAACGCACTCAGAAATGAAAAACAGATGTAATTTGAAGTGAGAATTTTTGTAGAAGCGAATTCAATAAGATATAAGGGTCAGTCAGCAAAAGAATAGAGTGATTGCAGCGTATCTTTCAAGATTGGACTGAAAATAAATCATCAGGAAGAAAAGGAATTGAACGATATTCCGGTGAAGGGGACAAACATTAACAAGATATTGGAATAACTACGATGCTTACTATGGAATGACCACCCAGTAAAGGGAGACTACAAAACAGCAAGAGCCGAGCAACTAAATGACCAGGTTGTAGGAAAAAGATGATGCAATAATGCATCAATTACGATAGTATTCGAAGAAGGATGATCCGATAATGGATGTACCAGAGAATCGGATTACGGACAGAGTACGAGCATAGTTTAAACATTCGAGGACGAATGTTCCAAAGGGGGGAAGGATGTTATACCCCGCATTTTCAGAACCTGAGCGTGACACGTGCTTCCTCAAACATTGACTATCACGTTGTTACTACATAATTTAATCTCACGTTGATAGTATTATATTTTGTATGTATTTTGTACGTCGGATTATTCGTAAGCGGAGGTGGGGCCCACACATCGAGAATTTTTAGGAACACGTGACAAGTTATATGAATCACATATGTGAAGTTAAACACAACTCAAGAAGGACCCTTGAGCCAAATCAAAGTGGAAGTCGTCCAAACAAATATTTTTAAGTAACGTTTTCGGGTGATCTGACTTAGAGGGGAACAAACAGTATTATAAGTTTGGCATTTGGAAGAATACCAAGAAATAGAAGTTGTAGATAATTGAATTATCTTTCCAACCATAGGTCGTGGGTCCACAGGAGACGTCGGGATAAGGAGACATGGACGTTTTAAGGCAGAAAGGTCAGTGGGCTAGGCCCAATCCGGGCCCAACCGGGTTAGGCCCATGACCCATGTTTATTTAAGTGATATATCAGCCTTTTCTCCTCATTTTTCAGAACAAAACACCCAGAAAATTCTGGAGAAAAAGAGAGAAGAGAGCTTAGAGAGAAAAGATCAATTTTGACCAAAATCTGAGCCCCGAATCCCGAAGCCCGTGAAGAGAAAAGTGCTCTACGTTGCGTTGCCTCCAATTTGAACTACATATCAACCAAAAAGAAGGGGTTGGACGTGGTGGATGCACACTTGAGGTAAGATTAAGGTTCCTTTTCATTGCTAACAAGTTTATTTAGAGTTCTACCGAACTAGAACGGAGAAAATAGTGTGATAAATTCGTTTGTTGGCGATGTGAATTATGGAATGAGATTTGAAGAGAATTTTGAATGAAAATAAATGTATTCAACTTGTAGAATGTGGGGGATGTCGTTATTAATGTTAGTATTAATTTCGACTCCCTTACGGAAATAAAATTATTAAATAGTTATATCGCAAATTTGGTTGGTTGAGGAATTTAGAAAATAATGTGTGGGTTGTTTTATGGCATACGTTGGTATTGGAAATATTATGATTAATGTTGGTATTGTTGTTCTTGTTGTTGGTTGCTGAATGGAGAATTCGGGCTAGGCATATAAACAGGGGAGATGCTGCCCGATTTTCGGCAGAATATAAAATAGTATGATTTGAAATATGGTACAAATGTGCGACGAAAAGGCTAACATTAGCATAAATTCCTTTTAAATGTAGGCTTACAAGCTTGGACAAATAAGCGTAGCTTATAACCGGTCGAACAGGTATGTAAGGCTTACCCTTCTTTCTTTTGGCATGTCCTAGAGCTAAGTAAGGTATGACATGACACGCACCTCGGGGTAACTCTACTCTTTGATTCCGAGTTTGGTTATGATGCCTATTCTCTTTTGTCATGAGCATGTTTCGTATGGTTGAGTCTATTGTATGATTACTAAAGGAATAAGCTACTTCATACGGTTTTGATATGTATCCGTGATTCCGAAACTCTGTTCGATATGTTTCCGAGGTTTTCCATGATTCTGATTCACTTCAGATATAAGTATGTCTGATATGATCGAGCTTATTATATGATTGAATAACGAGATAAGCATAAAGAATTGTGTTTCTAAAAGAGTTCTGTAAGTTTTAATGTCCCTAACTTTCGTAAAAGATCTCGGATTTGCTTTGAAATGTTCGTAAAAGTTCTGTGGTAAAAACGTCCGTAGCTTTCACGTACATATGGTTCTAAAAGCTCTATCTGATTTGATCCATAACGATATCTGAAAGGTACTTGATATGATTGTTGCTTTGATTTTCCAAAAATGGCTTCTGAAACGTTCGTAGAAGGTTCTGTACTTCAAACGCTCATAACTTTCTAATACTAAATCGGATTGACTTGAAACATGTTTATGAGCCTTCAGATGTCGGTAAGTGTATGTATCTATCGAGTCTGGATTTGTGTGCATATGGTTTCGTACTGCTCTGCTCGTGCAAGCCTCAGTATGTACTTCACTGCGCCCCGGGCCAGGTTCTGTTATCGTGCGCCTTCCTCTGCATTGTTCACCGCGTCCCTCTCCCTTGCGGGTCGGGTTCTGTTATATGTATATCTGTATATGATGATATGGGGATGGCGGCTAGGATGACATATGATGATTCTGTTCACCGCGTTCCGCAATAGAGGGCCGGGATCTGTTATCTGCATATATGGTATATGATTCTGACATGCATCGATAATTCTGTTCACCGCGTCCCTCACTAAAGGGCCGGGATCTGTTACATGCATATATGCTATATGATTTTGGCATATGATGATTCTGTTCACCGCGTCCCTTACTAGAGGGGCGGGATCTGTTATATGATTCTGTTCACCGCGTCCCTCACCAAAGGGCCGGGATCTGTTATATGCATATATACGACATATGATTCTGACATGCATGATTTGTGTTTGGAAAGTATGCATTTTGGCATTCTGTACCTTTTGTACTTGTACTGACCTATAACATCGGCATACATGATCTGTGTCTGGAAAACAAACAATCTGACATTCTGGATCCGTACTCCTTCTGACATATGACTCCGGCATATATGATCTGTGTTTGGGAAACAAACATTCTGATATTCTGGATCTGCACTTTTTCGGATATATGACCTCTACATGCACGAATTGTGATTGGAAAATAAGCGTTTGGTAATCTGGATAATGTAAACACTCTTGTACTGTTTGTTTTGATTATGGTTCTGTTCTCCGTATTTCACGCCTTACATGCTCAGTACATATTCCGTACTGACCCCCTTTTCTTCGGGGGCTGCGTTTCATGCCGCGCAGGTACACCCAGATGAGTAGAAGCCAATATGAAAGATGTTCCAATGGCGTTGGCAAGCTCCACTTGCTCTTGGAGTGCTGCCGAGTCAGAGTATATGTGTTATGATTTCTGATTAATGTTAGAGACTTTTCAGACAGAGTCGTGGGTATTGGAAGTCAGTCTGTAAGCGGCACCATCAGCCGGTGTGTCATTTTGTGTTATGTTATAAAGTCCATATGGTTACAGATTTTATTTGATTAAAGAAAGATGAAAAGAATATTCTGAAAACATTTACTATGAATTTCATTTGCATTTGATTTAAGAGTCCAAAGAGATTATATGTGTAATAAGTGTCTGCGGGTTCGCTCGGCCTTAAATAAAGGTCGGGTGCCCATCATACCCTGATCAAGATTAGGGTGTGACAAAGTGGTATCAGAGAAAATTTGTCCTCGGGGTTGTTTGCAAAGTCGTGTCCAGTAGAGTCCTGTTTATGGTGTGAATCCGACCACATTTATAAACAGGAGGCTGCAGGGCATCTAGGGATTGTTGGCCTTCTTTCTGTCTAAGATCGTGCGGTAGAGCCAAGTCATAGGTAATGGGATTCCTTATATGTAAGCCTTACATACGACAAAAGAAGTTGAGTGATGATATGGAAGGTCATAAAGGTAAGTTGTAACATATTTGTTTTGTTACCTGAAATTGGGAGCCCTGGGTGGCTGGAATATGTCGTACACAAATATATGCCCTGTGAGGCATTGTTGGTATTTGCTGTGTGCAGATTCTAAATAGTAAGGATGGTAAAGAAGATTCTTTTAGAATTTTTCAAAATCGGGCTATTTAGTTAGGTACATCTAACAGGAAATAAGCGTGGAAAGTAAATATTGTAAAAGGACGATAAGTGGGGTGAGTTGTTTCAGAAAGGTTATGGATTTGGCAGGGCGATGAAGGCGCGATCACTACCATCGGGAATTTAGGAATCTGGGACGAAGGTAGTTATACACGAAAGTAAAAGGTGAATATTGAGGATTGAAAAGGGGTAAAATAGTAATTGTAAAGGAAAGGACGTGTTACGAGGAGGTCTCGAAATCTGTAAGACTTCGACTTGCTCCAGATCATGTAATAAAGGTCATGCGAGGAAGTGGACGCGATTATATCAGCATTAAGGCACCGGATTCCATCGAAGTTTTGAGGTTAAGCGTGCTAAGATGGGAGAAATTTTGGGATGAGTGACCCCCTGGGAAGTGAACTAAAGGTCCTATAAATTGAGACATAAGAGGCAAATGAGAGGTTAGAGTAGCCTAAGGGAAATCAGAGTATACGGGATGGTTGAAGACCATAAGAGGTCGCGTAGGACGAGGCAGACTAGATTAGTGAAGAGATAGAAAGTGCATCTCAGCTTTGAAATTAGGATAAGTTTGAATAGCGTTTGAAAATATTTTGTAGGCGAGAGGGTAGAAATTATATATATACCTATATATGAATGCGTATAATATTCTACATGTGATTGTATCAGTGGGCATGTATGTCCCAGCAACCGGTGCTATGGTATATTGAAGGCACCGATCGAATAGGGTAATAAAGCGCGAGTAACAAAGAGAGCAAGAAAGGTGTACAAGCTAAGTTCACAAGGGATAATGGAGAGGATGACAAATTCAAAGGACATTTCGG
Source organism: Lycium barbarum (assembly GCF_019175385.1). Classification (NCBI taxonomy): domain Eukaryota; kingdom Viridiplantae; phylum Streptophyta; class Magnoliopsida; order Solanales; family Solanaceae; genus Lycium; species Lycium barbarum. The sequence goes on from NC_083346.1 coordinate 66,814,789, forward strand.
ATGATTACTATTATAACGAAGTAACAACGATTGGTAGTTAGTAATTTTTCGAAGAAAAGAAAGAACGTTGTTCTTATGGTTGGAAAATAAAAGAGGCCGCCGGGTATTAGAAAATAGTTCATGGACCATTAATTATACTGAATATGAGAGTATACGCTATGGAATTATATGAACTATCAACGTGAAGCTATGCCCAATTATAATTGTGAGGGGTCTACGCCGGAGAGCCAACGTGGAATAACGATTGATGAAACGATCGCCAATACAAGGAAATTAAAGACAAGTATACTGGTGTCGAGGGATATAGAAAGTAAAGGAAACAGGCGAAGTACACAAGCCTAAGAAGTAGTCATATTATGAGAAAACGGAGGATGCATCTCCTACGGATACCTTATACTATGACAGAACAAGTAAAGTACCTAAAGAAATAAGCTGGAAAGAAAGATGTGGCTATGAGTTTCGAGTTCACCACGTGATAATAAGGCGATAAAGTAAGGATATCATCAATAACAAGTAAAGATATGATTATGATTGTCGTTGAAGTCAATTCTGAGTACAACACAAGAATAAAAGACTATGACGCACAAGGGGTCTTAGTTGTACATGAGACTTAGATCCTTGATAAGACAGATGGCGTCTTAAGGGAAATGCAATTACGGTTACCGTAAGTCAATTACGGGAAAGAGAGAAATAACGGAGATGGAAAGAAAAGGGGAAGATGACGCTACTAGTGAATGCTGATTATTGAAGAATGGGATTAATGGTACTACACGGAGGGTACAGACGGTTTGACATACTAGTATTCTAAGTATCCCCATGGGACAGAATTGTTAATTGGAGCAGAGGTAAACATTGACCCATAATTAACGGTTGAGTTAAGTAAAATACATCCTTTGTTTGGATTGCAACATTGGCTGTACTATTGAATTGCGTTACTGCAAGATGAGTATGTTAAGACTTCGCACACAAGGTACTGTAACTATAAATTATGGGAAATGGCATGAATATGATGTAGTTTGAAAAGGGAATTGAGGAAAGGGGTAATGAATATGATGAGGTAATGGATTTTTGAGTGTTATAAGTAAGACTTTAAAAGGGGGGGGGGGGGGGGAGCAAGTAAGGAAAGTATAAGTGTAGAGATTGGAATGACAAATCCTAAGATGTGACAATTATAGACCGTAAAACAAAAAGTGAGAGTTATACGGAAACGATATAGTTGTTATGGTTATCCATTTCAGTACGGACATTGAGTGAATTGATGGAAGAAACGTATTGGGCTTAAAATTGAAAAGTAAGGATTGAAGACCGAAGTGTGGATTTGTTTTGGAAGGCACCGTAAGGTAAGACTCATAAGGAGAAAGCGAGTGAATAGGATGCAAAGATTCAAAACGCACTCAGAAATGAAAAACAGATGTAATTTGAAGTGAGAATTTTTGTAGAAGCGAATTCAATAAGATATAAGGGTCAGTCAGCAAAAGAATAGAGTGATTGCAGGGTATCTTTCAAGATTGGACCGAAAATAAATCATCAGGGAGAAAAGGAATTGAACGATATTCCGGTGAAGGGGACAAACATTAACAAGATATTGGAATAACTACGATGCTTACTATGGAATGACCACCCAGTAAAGGGAGACTACAAAACAGCAAGAGCCGAGCAACTAAATGACCAGGGAGTAGGAAAAAGATGATGCAATAATGCATCAATTACGATAGTATTCGAAGAAGGATGATCCGATAATGGATGTACCCGAGAATCAGATTATGGATAGAGTACGAGCTTAGTTTAAACATTCGAGGACGAATGTTCCAAAGGGGGGAAGGATGTTATACCCCGCATTTTCAGAGCCTGATCGTGACACGTGCTTCCTCAAACATTGACTATCACGTTGTTACTACAAAATTTAAACTCACGTTGATAGTATTATATTTCGTATGTTTTTTGTACGTCGGAATATTCGTAAGCGGAGGTGGGGCTCACACATCGAGAGTTTTTAGGAACACGTGACAAGTTATATGAATCACATATGTGAAGTTAAACACAACTCAAGAAGGACCCTTGAGCCAAATCAAAGTGGAAGTCCTCCAAACAAATATTTTTAAGTAACGTTTTCGGGTGATCTGACTTAGAGGGGACAACCAGTATTATAAGTTTGGAATTTGGAAGAATACCAAGAAATAGAAGTTGTAGATAATTGAATTATCTTTCCAACCATAGGTCGTGGGTCCACAGGAGACGTCGGGATAAGGAGACATGGACGTTTTAAGGCAGAAAGGTCAGTGGGCTAGGCCCAATCCGGGCCCAACCGGGTTAGGCCCATGACCCATGTTTATTTAAGTGATATATCAGCCTTTTCTCCTCATTTTTCAGAACAAAACACCCAGAAAATTCTGGATAAAAAGAGAGAAGAGAGCTTAGAGAGAAAAGATCAATTTTGACCAAAATCTGAGCCCCGAATCCCGAAGCCCGTGAAGAGAAAGGTGCTCTACGTTGCGTTGCCTCCAATTTGAGCTAAAAATCAACTAAAAAGAAGGGGTTGGACGTGGTGGATGCACACTTGAGGTAAGATTAAGGTTCCCTTTCATTGCTAATAAGTTTATTTAGAGTTCTACCGAACTAGAACGGAGAAAATAGTGTGATAAATTCGTTTGTTGGCGTTGTGAATTAAGGAATGAGATTTGAAGAGAATTTTGAATGAAAATAAATGTATTCAACTTGTAGAATGTGGCGGATGTCGTTATTAATGTTGTTAGTATTAATTTCGACTCCCTTTCGGAAATAAAATTATTAAATAGTTATATCGCAAATTTGGTTGGTTGAGGAATTTAGAAAATAATGTGTGGGTTGTTTTATGGCATACGTTGGTATTGGAAATATTATGATTAATGTTGGTATTGTTGTTGTTGTTGTTGGTTGCTGAATGGAGAATTCGGGCTAGGCATATAAACAGGGGAGATGCTGCCCGATTTTTGGCAGAATATAAAATAGTATGATTTGAAATATGGTACAAATGTGCGACGAAAAGGCTAACATTAGCATAAATTCCTTTTAAATGTAGGCTTACAAGCTTGGACAAATAAGCGTAGCTTATAACCGGTCGAATAGGTATGTAAGGCTTACCCCTTCTTTCTTTTGGCATGTCCTAGAGCTAAGTAAGGTATGACATGACACGCACCTCGGGGTAACTCTACTCTTTGATTCCGAGTTTGGTTATGATGCATATTCTCTTTTGTCATGAGCATGTTTCGTATGGTTGAGTCTATTGTATGATTACTAAATGAATAAGCTACTTCATATGGTTTTGATATGTATCCGTTATTCCGAAACTCTGTTCGATATGTTTCCGAGGTTGTCCATGATTCTGATTCACTTCAGATATAAGTATGTCTGATATGATCGAGCTTATTATATGATTGAATAACGAGATAAGCATAAAGAATTGTTTTCTAAAAGAGTTCTGTAAGTTTTAATGTCCCTAACTTTCGTAAAAGATCTCGGATTTGCTTTGAAATGTTCGTAAAAGTTCTGTGGTAAAAACGTCCGTAGCTTTCACGTACATATGGTTCTAAAAGCTCTATCCGATTTGATCCATAACGATATCTGAAAGGTACTTGATATGATTGTTGCTTTGATTTTCCAAAAATGGCTTCTGAAACGTTCGCAGAAAGTTCTGTACTTCAAACGCTCATAACTTTCTTATACTAAACCGGATTGACTTGAAACATGTTTATTAGCCTTCAGATGTCGGTAAGTGTATGTTTCTATCGAGTTTGGATTTGTGTGCATATGATTTCGCACTGCTCTGCTCGTGCAAGCCTCAGTATGTACTTCACTGCGCCCCGGGCAAGGTTCTGTTATCGTGCGCCTTCCTCTGCATTGTTCACCGCGTCCCTCTCCCTTGCGGGCCGGGTTCTGTTATATGTATATCCGTATATGATGATATGGGGATGGCGGCAAGGATGGCATATGATGATTCTGTTCACCGCGTTCCGCAATAGAGGGCCGGGATCTGTTATCTGCATATATGGTATATGATTCTGACATGCATCAATAATTCTGTTCACCGCGTCCCTCACTAAAGGGCCGGGATCTGTTACATGCATATATGCTATATGATTTTGGCATATGATGATTCTGTTCACCGCGTCCCTTACTAGAGGGTCGGGATCTGTTATATGATTCTGTTCACCGCGTCCCTCACCAAAGGGCCGGGATCTGTTATATGCATATATACGACATATGATTCTGACATGCATGATTTGTGTTTGGAAAGTATGCATTTTGGCATTCTGTACTTCTTCTGACCTATAACATCGGTCCTTCTGACATATGACTCCGGCATATATGATCTGTGTTTGGGAAATAAACATTCTGATATTCTGGATCTGCACTTTTTCTGATATATGACCTCTGCATGCACGAATTGTGATTGGAAAATAAGCGTTTGGTAATCTGGATAATGTACTCACTCTTGTACTGTTTGTTTCGATTATGGTTCTGTTCTCCGTATTTCACGCCTTACATGCTGAGTACATATTCCGTACTGACCCCCTTTTCTTCGGGGGCTGCGTTTCATGCCGCGCAGGTACACCCAGATGAGTAGAAGCCAATATGAAAGATGTTCCAGCGGCGTTGGCAAGCTCCACTTGCACTTGGAGTGCTGCCGAGTCAGAGTATATGTGTTATGATTTCTGATTAATATTAGAGACTTTTCAGACAGAGTCGTGGGTATTGGATGTCAGTCTGTAAGCGGCTCCATCAGCCAGTGTGTCATTTTGTGTTATGTTATAAAGTCCATATGGTTACAGATTTTATTTGATTAAAGAAAGATGAAAAGAATATTCTGAAAGCATTTACTATGAATTTCATTTGCATTTGATTTAAGAGTCTAAAGAGATTATATGTGTAATAAGTGTCTGCGGGTTCGCTCGGCCTTAAATAAAGGTCGGGTGCCCATCATACCCTGATCAAGATTTGGGTGTGACAAAGTGGTATCAGAGCAAATTTGTCCTCAGGGTTGTCTGCAAAGTCGTGTCCAGTAGAGTCCTGTTTATGGTGTGAATCCGACCACATTTATAAACAGGAGGCTGCAGGGCATCTAGGGATTGTTGGCCTTCTTTCTGTCTAAGATCGTGCGGTAGAGCCAAGTCATAGGTAATGAGATTCCTTATATGTAAGCCTTACATACGACAAAAGAAGTTGAGTGATGATATGGAAGGTCATAAAGGTAAGTTGTAACATATTTGTTTTGTTACCTGAAATTGGGAGCCCTGGGTGGCTGGAATATGTCGTACACAAATATATGCCCTGTGAGGCATTGTTGGTATTTGCTGTGTGCAGATTCTAAATAGTAAGAATGGTAAAGAAGATTCTTTTAGAATTTTTCAAAATCGGGCTATTTAGTTAGGTACATCTAACAGGAAATAAGCGTGGAAAGTAAATATTGTAAATGGACGATAAGTGGGGTGAGTTGTTTCAGAAAGGTTATGGATTTGGCAGGGCGATGAAGGCGCGATCACTACCATCGGGAATTTAGGAATCTGGGACGAAGGTAGTTATACACGAAAGTAAAAGGTGAATATTGAGGATTGAAAAGGGGTAAAATAGTAATTGTAAAGGAAAGGACGTGTTACGAGGAGGTCTCGAAATCTGTAAGACTTCGACTTGCTCCAGATCATGTAATAAAGGTCATGCGAGGAAGTGGACGCGATTAGATCAACATTAAGGCACCGGATTCCATCGAAGTTTTGAGGTTAAGCGTGCTAAGATGGGAGAAATTTTGGGATGAGTGACCCCTTGGGAAGTGAACTAAAGGTCCTATAAATTGAGACATAAGAGGAAAATGAGAGGTTAGAGTAGCCTAAGGGAAATCAGAGTATACGGGATGGTTGGAGACCATAAGAGGTCGCGTAGGACGAGGCAGACTAGATTAGTGAAGAGATAGAAAGTGCATCTCAGCTTTGAAATTAGGATAAGTTTGATTAGCGTTTGAAAATATTTTGTAGGCGAGAGGGTAGAAATTATATATATACCTATATATGAATGCGTATAATATTCTACATGTGATTGTATCAGTGGGCATGTATGTCCCAGCAACCGGTGCTATGGTATATTGAAGGCACCGATCGAATAGGGTAATAAAGCGCGAGTAACAAAGAGAGCAAGAAAGGTGTACAAGCTAAGTTCACAAGGGATAATGGAGAGGATGACAAATTCAAAGGACATTTCGGATGATTACTATTATAACGAAGTAACAACGATTGGTAGTTAGTAATTTTTCGAAGAAAAGAAAGAACGCTGTTCTTATGGTTGGAAAATAAAAGAGGCCGCCGGGTATTAGAAAATAGTTCATGGACCATTAATTATACTGAATATGAGAGTATACGCTATGGAATTATATGAACTATCAACGTGAAGCTATGCCCAATTATAATTGTGAGGGGTCTACGCCGGAGAGCCAACAAGGAATAACGATTGATGAAACGATCGCCAATACAAGGAAATTAAAGACAAGTATACTGGTGTCGAGGGATATAGAAAGTAAAGGAAACAGGCGAAGTACACAAGCCTAAGAAGTAGTCATATTATGAGAAAAAGGAGGATGCATCTCCTACGGATACCTTATACTAAGACAGAACAAGTAAAGTGCCTAAAGAAATAAGCTGGAAAGAAAGATGTGGCTATGAGTTGCGAGTTCACCACGTGATAATAAGGCGATAAAGTAAGGATATCATCAATAACAAGTAAAGATATGATTATGATTGTCGTTGAAGTCAATTCTGAGTACAACACAAGAATAAAAGACTATGATGCACAAGGGGTCTTAGTTGTACATGAGACTTAGATCCTTGATAAGACAGATGGAGGCTTAAGGGAAATGCAATTACGGTTACCGTAAGTCAATTACGGGAAAGAGAGAAATAACGGAGATGGAAAGAAAAGGGGAAGATGACGCTACTAGTGAATGCTGATTATTGAAGAATGGGATTAATGGTACTACACGGAGGGTACAGACGGTTTGACATACTAGTATTCTAAGTATCCCTATGGGACAGAATTGTTAATTGGAGCAGAGGTAAACATTGACCCATAATTAACGGTTGAGTTAAGTAAAATACATCCTTTGTTTGGATTGCAACATTGGTTGTACTATTGAATTACGTTACTGCAAGATGAGTATGTTAAGACTTCGCACATAAAGTACTGTAACTATAAATTATGGGAAATGGCATGAATATGATGTAGTTTGAAAAGGGAATTGAGGAAAGGGGTACATGAATTCGAGATCGGAGATGAGGTAATGAATTTTTGAGTGTTATAAGTAAGACTTTAAAAGGGGGGGGGGGGGGGGAGCAAGTAAGGAAAGTATAAGTGTAGAGATTGGAACGACAAATCCTAAGATGTGACAATTATAGACCCTAAAACAAAAAGTGAGAGTTATACGGAAATGATATAGCTGTTATCGTTATCCATTTCAGTACGGACATTGAGTGAATTGATGGAAGAAACGTATTGGGCTTAAAATTGAAAAGTAAGGATTGAAGACCGAAGTGTGGATTTGTTTTGGAAGGCACCGTAAGGTAAGACTCATAAGGAGAAAGCGAGTGAATAGGATGCAAAGATTCAAAACGCACTCAGAAATGAAAAACAGATGTAATTTGAAGTGAGAATTTTTGTAGAAGCGAATTCAATAAGATATAAGGGTCAGTCAGCAAAAGAATAGAGTGATTGCAGGGTATCTTTCAAGATTGGACTGAAAATAAATCATCAGGAAGAAAAGGAATTGAACGATATTCCGGTGAAGGGGACAAACATTAACAAGATATTGGAATAACTACGATGCTTACTATGGAATGACCACCCAGTAAAGGGAGACTACAAAACAGCAAGAGCCGAGCAACTAAATGACCAGGTTGTAGGAAAAAGATGATGCAATAATGCATCAATTACGATAGTATTCGAAGAAGGATGATCCGATAATGGATGTAACCGAGAATCGGATTATGGACAGAGAACGAGCATAGTTTAAAAATTCGAGGACGAATGTTCCAAAGGGGGGAAGGATGTTATACCCCGCATTTTCAGAGCCTGAGCGTGACACGTGCTTCCTCAAACATTGACTATCACGTTGTTACTACATAATTTAAACTCACGTTGATAGTACGAGATTTTTTAGGAACACGTGACAAGTTATATGAATCACATATGTGAAGTTAAACACAACTCAAGAAGGACCCTTGAGCCAAATCAAAGTGGAAGTCCTCCAAACAAATATTTTTAAGTAACGTTTTCGGGTGATCTGACTTAGAGGGGCAAAAACGGTATTATAAGTTTGGAATTTGGAAGAATACCAAGAAATAGAAGTTGTATATAATTGAATTAGCTTTCCAACCATAGATCGTGGGTCCACAGGAGACGTCGGGATAAGGAGACATGAACGTTTTAAGGCAGAAAGGTCAGTGGGCTAGGCCCAATCCGGGCCCAACCGGGTTAGGCCCATGACCCATGTTTATTTAAGTGATATATCAGCCTTTTCTCCTCATTTTTCAGAACAAAACACCCAGAAAATTCTGGAGAAAAAGAGAGACGAGATCTTAGAGAGAAAAGATCAATTTTGACCAAAATCTGAGCCCCGAATCCCGAAGCCCGTGAAGAGAAAAGTGCTCTACGTTGCATTGCCTCCAATTTAAGCTAAAATTCAACCAAAAAGAAGGGGTTGGACGTGGTGGATGCACACTTGAGGTAAGATTAAGGTTCCTTTTCATTGCTAATAAGTTTATTTAGAGTTCTACCGAACTAGAACGGAGAAAATAGTGTGATAAATTCGTTTGTTGGGTTTGTGAATTATGGAATGAGATTTGAAGAGAATTTTGAATGAAAATAAATGTATTCAACTTATAGAATGTGGAGGATGTCGTTATTAATGTTGTTAGTATTAATTTCGACTCCCTTACGGAAATAAAATTATTAAATAGTTATATCGCAAATTTGGTTGGTTGAGGAATTTAGAAAATAATGTGTGGGCTGTTTTATGGCATACGTTGGTATTGGAAATATTATGATTAATGTTGGTATTGTTGTTGTTGTTGTTGGTTGCCGAATGGAGAATTCGGGCTAGGCATATAAACAGGGGAGATGCTGCCCGATTTTCGGCAGAATATAAAATAGTATGATTTGAAATATGGTACAAATGTGCGACGAAAAGGCTAACATTAGCATAAATTCCTTTTAAATGTAGGCTTACACACTTAGACAAATAAGCGTAGCTTATAACCGGTCGAACAGGTATGTAAGGCTTACCCCTTCTTTCTTTTGGCATGTCCTAGAGCTAAGTAAGGTATGACATGACACGCACCTCGGGGTAACTCTACTCTTTGATTCCGAGTTTGGTTATGATGCCTATTCTGTTTTGTCATGAGCATGTTTCGTATGGTTGAGTCTATTGTATGATTACTAAATGAATAAGCTACTTCATATGGTTTTGATATGTATCCGTGATTCAGAAACTCTGTTCGATATGTTTCCGAGGTTGTCCATGATTCTGATTCACTTCAGATATAAGTATGTCTAATATGATCGAGCTTATTATATGATTGAATAACGAGATAAGCATAAAGAATTGTGTTTCTAAAAGAGTTCTGTAAGTTTTAATGTCCCTAACTTTCGTAAAAGATCTCGGATTTGCTTTGAAATGTTCGTAAAAGTTCTGTGGTAAAAACGTCCGTAGCTTTCACGTACATATGGTTCTAAAAGCTCTATCTGATTTGATCCATAACGATATCTGAAAGGTACTTGATATGATTGTTGCTTTGATTTTCCAAAAATGGCTTCTGAAACGTTCGTAGAAGGTTCTGTACTTCAAACGCTCATAACTTTCTTATACTAAACCGGATTGACTTGAAACATGTTTATGAGCCTTCAGATGTCGGTAAGTGTATGTTTCTATCGAGTCTGGATTTGTGTGCATATGGTTTCGCACTGCTCTGCTCGTGCAAGCCTCAGTATGTACTTCACTGCGCCCCGGGCCAGGTTCTGTTATCGTGCGCCTTCCTCTGCATTGTTCACCGCGTCCCACTCCCTTGCGGGACGGGTTCTGTTATATGTATATATCTGTATATGATGATATGGGGATGGCGGCCAGGATGGCATATGATGATTCTGTTCACCGCGTTCCGCAATAGAGGGCCGGGATCTGTTATCTGCATATATGGTATATGATTCTGACATGCATCGATAATTCTGTTCACCGCGTCCCTCACTAAAGGGCCGGGATCTGTTACATGCATATATGCTATATGATTTTGGCATATGATGATTCTGTTCACCGCGTCCCTTACTAGAGGGCCGGGATCTGTTATATGATTCTGTTCACCGCGTCCCTCACCAAAGGGCCGGGATCTGTTATATGCATATATACGACATATGATTCTGACATGCATGATTTATGTTTGGAAAGTATGCATTTTGGCATTCTGTACTTGTTCTGACCTATAACATCGGCATACATGATCTGTGTCTGGAAAACAAACAATCTGACATTCTGGATCCATACTCCTTCTGACATATGACTCCGACATATATGATTTGTGTTTGGGAAACAAACATTCTGATATTCTGGATCTGCACTTTTTCTGATCTATGACCTCTGCATGCACGAATTGTGATTGGAAAATAAGCGTTTGGTAATCTGGAAAATGTACTCACTCTTGTACTGTTTGTTTCGATTATGGTTCTGTTCTCCGTATTTCACGCCTTACATGCTCAGTACATATTCCGTACTGACCCCCTTTTCTTCGGGGGCTGCGTTTCATGCCGCGCAGGTACACTCAGATGAGTGGAAGCCAATATGAAAGATGTTCCAGCGGCGTTGGCAAGCTCCACTTGCTCTTGGAGTGCTGCCGAGTCAGAGTATATGTGTTATGATTTTTGATTAATGTTAGAGACTTTTCAGACAGAGTCGTGGGTATTGGAAGTCAGTCTGTAAGCGGCTCCATCAGCCGGTGTGTCATTTTGTGCTATGTTATAAATTCCATGTGGTTACAGATTTTATTTGATTAAAGAAAGATGAAAAGAATATTCTGAAAGCATTTACTATGAATTTCATTTGCATTTGATTTAAGAGTCCAAAGAGATTATATGTGTAATAAGTGTCTGCGGGTTCGCTCGGCCTTAAATAAAGGTCGGGTGCCCATCATACCCAGATAATGATTAGGGTGTGACATTAAGCATGTCTTGGGGAAGAGTGATGACGTCCCTTAGATTGGTATTCGAGTGTTGAACAAGTGTTAAGAAGGTTCCATAAGGATTGGAGATTAAACGAATCGACAAAACGAACTTCGGAACCCTTAGGAGTTATACGGCCAAACATACTGGCCGTATAATTTATACGGTCCGTATGTTTGGGACCGTATTACCAGCCCAGCAAGGCAAAAATTTCTGGACCATATGTACGACCAAACATACAACTTGTACAATTTATACGGACCGTATGTTGGTCCGTATATTTGGTCGGGACAGTTTTGGATCAATAAATGAAGGGGCCAAGTGTTATTTTGATTTCACTTCCACTTCACACCCCTTCTCTCTAAAACATCTCTCTACATATGTTCCACAAGTTTTCAAGGATATTTAGTGATCAACAACATAAAACAAGTGAATCAAGTGTAAGCAAACCCATTAAGGACCATTCAAGTCAAGAAATCTCTTGGAGATAAACTAGGATTTTTGCTCAAGTGAAGTATTATCAACCAAGGCTTGTTCCTACATCATATAAGGTAAGATTCATGACATTTATATGTTGTTTAAGGTATTTGAGAGTTAAAATGCTTGGACATTGGGTGAATATAGGAAAATGGGTCATGAATGATTAATAGTGACGTTTTGAGAAATAGTTTGAATTGAATCATGATTATTGTTATGTTGTGATATGAATGTGTTATAAATGATGTTAAGATCATGAAAATGGGAATTTTACATGAATGAACGAAGTCGGGTAACATGACCATGAATATGGGCGAATTAGGAGCGAATTGAGAAATCTAGATAATGTGGGTAATGTGAATGATTAATGGCCATTGTTATGATATTGTGAATGTATTATTGATGTTTGGGAGTTGAATTACGATATGGGCGAATGTCGTGTAAATAAAGGAAATGCTGTCCAATTTTCTCTAGCTTTAGCCATGTGTGCTAGTTATCGATTCTAATGATAGTATGACCTTAATGAAGGTAGAGACGTGAGCATCGAAGGAGTACGTGCAAGTGTGGAATAGTTCAACGAAAAGGTATGTAAGGCTAACCCTTCTTTCATAAGGCATGGTTCTTTGTCCAAACGTCTAAATCTTCTATAAGTCTATGATTTCTTCAAATTATTGACCTTCCGAGCTAATAAGCTCACGATGCTTGATGTGCTACGATAGTACTAAGTTCCTCGTATGACGAGTAGGCCTATAAGATAGATGTAATGATAACAACGAAGATAGTGATAATGATAGTAATAATAATGAGAATAATGTGATGATTAAGATGCCTATGGGCTATTGTATGTATGTGTGCCTATGAAGGGCTATGATAAGACCCCGAGCTTATGATGGCGGGTAGAATGTATGTATATGAATATGTATAGAGTATGTATACGACTACGTAACGCGCGCTCACTTCTGCAGAAGGTACGGGTAACCCTGAAGCCTTGGTAGGGCCAGGTATGTATAACCTTGAGCCTTGGTTGGCCAAGTATGTATGAAACACCGATCCTTCATGGTCGGGTACGCTATATAAAGGCTATAAGTATGTATATATATATGACATCAATATGAGTCCGAATATGCTGAGGATATGTAAATGTTGTGCAAAGGCTATGTATAAGCAATGTATATGAAATGTAGACGATATGAATAGGAGTGTGAATACGAATGAACAAGATTTTGTATACGGATACATGATGGAAATGGAATGTCCCTATGGAAAGCAAGTAAGTGCTATGACAATGATATTATTATCTCCCATCTTATGTTATCGTTTATGCTGTCTATTACGCTTTCTTATTGATGTTGATCATGATTTACATACTCAGTACATTTTTCGTACTAACATCCTTTTATTTATGGACGCTGCGTCATGCCCGCAGGTGGCCAGGGAGATAGACTCGATCCATAGCTTCGTTATTCAGGGACTACATTGCGGAGCTCCATCTCATCCGGAGCCGCAGCTTTTGGTATAGATTCTTTTGTGTACATATTTATGGGCATAGCGGGGTCCTGTCCCGCTCATGTGATATATTATACCCTTCTTAGAGGCTCGTAGACATGTGTATGTGGTTAGATGTGTTTGGCCTTGTCGGCCTATATTTTGTATATCATTTTGTTGGCCTCATCGGCCCATGTACATTGATGCGGCATAGATGCCTATGATGATATAAGAAATGTTGCCGTCCAAAGGGACTAGTAAGATGGATTGAGAGATGTCTAGATCCAGTGGTATACGGTTTGGATGGCTTCACGGGGAGCCAATGCACCTACCCCGGTATGGCAAGTGTTTGTTGATGCTTTTATCCGACACTAGATGCCTCCAGAAGTTCGGCGAGCTAGAGCCGATAAGTTCTTAAATTTGAGGCAAGGTAGTATGAGTGCTCTAGAGTATAGTCTCTACTTTAATTCCTTGGCTAGGTATGCTTCAGCCATGGTAGCGAAAATGGGTGACCGGGTACACCGATTTGTGAAGGGCCTAGGGCCACATTTGATGGATAAATGCTTGATTGCGTCTCTTCAAGACGGTATGGATATTTCACGCATTCAGGCTCATGCTCAGAACTTAGAAGAAAGTTTGCAACAACGAAGAAGTGAACGCGAGCAGGATAGGGGTCATAGCAAGAGGGCCAGATCTTCTGGTCCGGTGAGTGAGTTCAGAGGTGGGCACAGGCAACAGTTTCCCAGTCATTCAGGCTATTCCATGACTAGTGCGCCTCCGCGGTTTATAGGCCAGAGATTTGATAGGTCTACTCGTTCCGGGCCGAGTCAGAGTTATTCGGGGTCTCAGTTTAGAGATGATTCGGGTCAGGCAACGCCACCCGTGCTACGATGTTCCCAGTGTGGGAAGGTTCATTGGGGTCAATGCCGATCAGGTTCAGATGGTTGCTATTCATGTGGTCGGGCAGGCTATATTATGCGTGATTGCCCCTCGGTTCATGGTAGAGGTAGGACCCAGCCTTCAGGGTCAGTAGCCGGATCTTCATCTTCTATGCGCCCTACGGGGCCAGGTTCACATGCTCCAGTCGGCCATGGTAGAGGCAGAGGGAGAGCTCCCACTTCTAGCGGTCCTCAGCCCCGTATTTATGCTTTGGCTGGACGCCAAGATCTTGAGTCTTCTCCTGACGTGGTCACAGGTATATTATCGGTATTCTCTCATGATGTATATGCATTGATTGATCCAGGCTCCACATTGTCATATGTTACTCCCTATATAGCGGGTCGATTTAAAATCGAGCCGGAGTCGATCAAACCTTTTGAGGTGTCTACACCCGTGATTGAATCGGTAATAGCTAGCCGAGTATATAGAGATTGTGTAGTTGTGATATGTGACAGTCGTACTATAGTTGCCTTGCATGAACTAAAGATGGTAGATTTTGATGTTATTATGGGCATGGATTGGTTGGCTTCTTGTTATGCCAATGTTGATTGTATGATGAAGATGGTTCGTTTCCAGTTTCCGGGAGAACCTGTTTTAGAATGGAAAGGGAATACGGCTTCGCTAAAGGGTAGGTTTATTTCCTATCTAAAGGCAAGGAAGATGATCACAAAAGGATGTATTTATCATCTAGTGCGAGTTCAAGATATAGAAGTTGAATCGCCGACTCTTCAGTTAGTCCCTGTAGTAAATGAATTTTCGGATGTGTTCCCGGAAGAGCTTCCAGGCCTTCCTCCTGAGCGGGAGATTGACTTTGCTATTGAGGTGTTGCCAGACACTAAGCCTACATCTATCTCTCCTTATAGAATGGCACCTGCAGAATTGAAGGAGTTGAAGGAGTAATTGAAAGATTTGCTTGATAAAGGCTTTATTAGGCCTAGTTCGTCCCCGTGGGTAGCACCCGTATTGTTTGTCCGAAAGAAAGATGGCTCTTTGAGAATGTGCATTGACTATCGGCAATTGAATAAGGTGACGATTAAGAATAAATATCCTCTTCTGAGGATTGATGACTTATTTGATTAATTACAAGGTACCAAATGGTTTTGAAAGATTGATTTGAGGTCCGGGTATCATCAAGTGAGAGTTAGGGAGAAAGATATCCCTAAGACAGCCTTCAGAACAAGATATGGTCATTTTGAGTTCTGGGTAATGTCATTTGGGCTAACTAATGCACCGGCGGTGTTTATGGATTTGATGAACAATATGTTCAGGCCCTTTCTGGATTTGTTCGTGATTGTATTCATCGATGATATCTTGGTGTATTCTAGATCCGAGGCAGAGCATGCGGATCATTTGCATATTGTCCTTGGAGTTCTTCGAACTCGAGAATTGTTTGCAAAGTTTTCCAAATGTGAGTTTTGGTTGAACTCAGTGACATTTCTGGGGCATATTGTTGCAGCCGATAGGATTCGAGTGGATAGTCAAAAGATTGAGGCCGTGAAAACTTGGCCAAGGCCCACAACTCCTACAGAGGTTCGTAGCTTTCTAGGCTTAGCAGGTTATTACAGGAGATTTGTTGAAGGTTTCTCTTCGATTTCAGCACCACTCACAAAGTTGAAAGATAGATTGACTTCTGCACCAGTCTTGACACTTCCAGAGGGATTGGAAGGATATGTTGTTTATTGTGATGCTTCAGGTGTTGGGCTAGGTTGTGTATTGATGCAGCACGGTAAAGTGGTTGCATATGCTTCAAGGCAACTGCGGAAACATGAGCAGAATTATCCGACCCACGATCTAGAATTGGCCGCAGTGGTTCATGCTTTAAAGATATGGAGACATTATTTATATGGTGTCCATGTGGATATTTATACCGATCATAAGAGCCTTCAGTATATCTTCAGGCAGAAAGAGTTGAATTTGCGGCAACGACGATGGTTAGAATTGCTAAAAGATTATGATGTTGATATCTTGTATGACCCCGGAAAGGCGAATGTTGTAGTTGGTGCTCTTAGCCGCAGATCTATGGGAAGTTTATGTGATGTACGACCAGAGAAGAGAGAAATGGCTCGTGAGCTCCAGCAGTTAGCTAGCCTAAGAGTTCGAGTGGTGGACTCAGGCAGCAGGGGAACTACAATTCAGAATTCAGCAGTCTCGTCGCTAATGGCAGAAGTGAAAGAGTGAAAATATGAGGATTCCATGCTAATGCATTACAGAGATACGCTCCCTCGGAAAGAGGAGTCATCATTTGATATTTCAGGAGACGGAGTTCTTCGATGTCGAGGCAGATTATGTGTTCCCGATGTGGCAGGTCTAGGCCACCAGATTTTTAGAGAAGCTCATTGTTCCCGTTATTCTGTTCACCCCGGAGCGACGAAAATGTATCATGATCTCAAGTCTATATATTGGTGGAATGGGATGAAGAAAGATATAGCAGAATTTTTGGCTCAATGTCCCAACTGTCAACAAGTGAAAATCGAGCACTAAAAGCCGGGTGGATTGTTGCAAGCTATAGAAATCCCAACTTGGAAGTGGGAAGTGATTAATATAGATTCATCACAGGCTTACCCCATTATCGACGTAAGTATGATTCTATATGGGTGATTGTCGATAGACTCACAAAGTCAACTCATTTCTTACCCGTCAGAACGACATATGTGGCAGAAGATTATGCAAGGTTGTATGTTAAAGAGATAGTGAGACTTCATGGTGTTCCAGTATCGATTATCTCTGATAGAGGGACTCAGTTTACAGCTAAATTTTGGGAGTCTTTCCAAGAGGGTTTAGGGACCCAAGTGAGCCTTAGCACGACATTTCATTCACAAACCGACGGACAAGCTGAACGTACTATTCAGACTCTTGAAGACATGTTACGGGCATGTATGATAGATTTTGGAGGTAATTGGGATGATCATTTTCCACTCATTGAATTTTATTACAATAATAGTTATCATTCTAGCATTCAAATGGCACCGTATGAAGCTTTGTATGGGCGAAAGTGTAGATCCCTAATTGGGTGGTTTGAAACTGGAGAAGCTAAATTGATAGGGCCAGACTTGGTCCAGCAAGCCACAGAGAAAGTTAAGCTCATACAAGATCGGTTGTTGGCAGCTCAAAGTCGTCAAAAGTCCTATGCGGATAATCTTCAAAGGGACTTAGAGTTCCAAGTGAAGGATTGGGTATTTCTGAAAGTGTCGCCAATGAAAGGCGTGATGAGATTTGGCAAAAAGGGGAAGCTTATTCCCCGATACATTGGGCCATATGAGATTGTGCAAAAAATAGGCAAAGTGGCCTATGAGCTGGATTTACCTCAGGAGTTAGAGTCCGTTCATCCGGTGTTCCATGTCTCGATGCTTTGAAAATGCGTTGGAGATCCTACGAGGATCGTCCCAGCAAATGATGTACAAGTGACAGAGAAATTGACTTATGAAAAAATACCCATTGCCATACTAGATAGGCAAGTACGGAGGCTTAGAAACAAAGAAGTGGCCTCAGTTAAGGTTTTATGGAGAAGTAGTAAACGAGAATAAATGACATGGGAAGCATAAGAGAGTATGCGATCCAGATACCCACATTTATTTCAGCCCTTGGAAGAGATCCAAGATGAGACGTCAAGATCACAAGGTATGTATGTTTTTCCTTTTATGCTTTTGGGTCGTGTGTGGCCAAATTCTATTGCTCTTATGTTGTGGCCTTGTGAGGCATTGTTATTGTGGGTTGTTGTGATAGGGGTTGTTTATTTCATCCCCGAAGACTTTAACATTCGAGGACGAATGTTCTTAGGGGGGGGGGGGGGGGGGAGAATGTTACACCTCGGAAAATCTTCCGTGAATGCATAAGTGAATGGACTAGTGATGAGTACGAGTATACGATATATTCATGAGTAAGCGATGACGCTCGACGAACTCTAGATAAGATTTCAAAGATGTTAGAGATGGGGGAAGAGGAATACCAAGAGAAGGCAAAGTATTTGATAAGTATTGGAAAGGAAATACAAGTAATGGGTTAGCGAGGCTTTAAGCATGTCTTGGGGAAGAGTGATGACATCCCTTAGATTGGTATTGGAGTGTTGAACAAGTTTTAAGAAGGTTCCATAAGGATTGGAGTTTAAACGAATCGACAAAACGAACTTCGGAACCCCTAGGAGTTATACGGCCAAACATACTGGCCGTATAATTTATACGGTCCATATGTTTGGGACCGTATAACCAGCCCAGCAAGGAAAATGTTTCTGGACCAAATGTACGACCAAACATACGGCCCGTACAATTTATACGGACCATATGTTGGTCCGTATATTTGGTCGGGACAGTTTTGGATCAATAAATGAAGAGGCCAAGTGTTATTCATTTCACTTCAACTTCACACCCCTTCTCTCTAAAACATCTCTCTACATATGTTCCACAAGTTTTCAAGGATATTTAGTGATCAACAACATAAAACAAGTGAATCAAGTGTAAGCAAACCCATTAAGGACCATTCAAGTCAAGAAATCTCTTGGAGATAAACTAGGGTTTTTGCTCAAGTGAAGTATTATCAACCAAGGATTGTTCCTACATCATATAAGGTAAGATTCATGACATTTATATGTTGTTTAAGGTATTTTAGAGTTAAAATGATTGGACATTGGGTGAGTATAGGAAAATGGGTCATGAATGATGAATAGTGACGTTTTGAGAAATAGTTTGAATTGAATCATGATTGTTGTTATGTTGTGATATGAATGTGTTATAAATGATGTTAAGATCATGAAAATGGGCATTTTACATGAATGAACGAATTCGGGTAACATGACCATGAATATGGGCGAATTAGGAGCGAATTGAGAAATCTAGATAATGTGGGTAATGTGAATGATTAATGGCCATTGTTATGATATTGTGAATGTATTATTGACGTTTGGGAGTTGAATTACGATATGGACGAATGTCATGTAAATAAAGGAAATGCCGTCCGATTTTCTCTAGCTTTAGCCATGTGTGCTAGTTATCGATTCTAATGATAGTATGACCTTAATGAAGGTAGAGACGTGAGCATCGAAGGAGTACGTGCAATGTAGAATAGTTCAACGAAAAGGTATGTAGGGCGAACCCTTCTTTCATAAGGCATGGTTCTTTGTCCTAACGTCTAAATCTTCTATAAGTCTATGATTTCTTCAAATTATTGACCTTCCGAGCTAATAAGCTCACGATGCTTGATGTGCTACGATAGTACTAAGTTCATCGTATGACGAGTAGGCCTCTAAGATAGATGTAATGATAACAACGAAGATAGTGATAATGATAATAATAATGATGAGAATAATGTGATGATTAAGATGCCTATGGGCTATTGTATGTATGTGTGCCTATGAAAGGCTATGATAAGACCCCGAGCTTATGATGGCGGGTAGAATGTATGTATATGAATATGTATAGAGTATGTATACGACTACATAACGCGCGCGCACTTCTGCAGAAGGTACGGGTAAACCTGATGCCTTGGTAGGGCCAGGTATGTATAACCTTGAGCCTTGGTTGGCCAAGTATGTATGAAACACCGATCCTTCATGGTCGGGTACGCTATATAAAGGCTATAAGTATGTATATATATATGACATCAATATGAGTCCGAATATTCTAAGGATATGTAAATGTTGTGCAAAGGCTATGTATAAGCAATGTATATGAAATGTAGACGATATGAATAGGAGTGTGAATACGAATGAACAATATTTTGTATACGGATACATGATGGAAATGGAATGTCCCTATGGAAAGCAAGTAAGTGCTATGACAATGATATTATTATCTCCCATCTTATGTTATCGTTTATGCTGTCTATTACGCTTTCTTATTGATGTTGATCATGATTTACATACTCAGTACATTTTTCGTACTAACATCCTTTTATTTGTGGACGCTGCGTCATGCCCGCAGGTGGCCAGGGAGATAGACTCGATCCATAGCTTCGTTATTCAGGGACTACATTGCGGAGCTCCATCTCATCCGGAGCCGCAGCTTTTGGAATAGATTCTTTTGTGTACATATTTATGGGCATAGCGGGGTCCTGTCCCGCTCATGTGATATGTTATACCCTTCTTAGAGGCTCGTAGACATGTGTATGTTGTTAGATGTGTTTGGCCTTGTCGGCCTATATTTTGTATATCATTTTGTCGGCCTCGTCGGCCCATGGACATTAATGCGGCATAGATGCCTATGATGATATAAGAAATGTTGCCATCCAAAGGGACTAGTATGATGGATGATTAGAATGCATGATTTGATTTATGGCTCACCTAGATGTCATGTGAAAGTATGTCAAGGGGGTGCCCGGGTGGAATAGCACCGGGTGCCCGTCGCGGCCCCCTAGTCGGGTCGTGACAGCCATGTATAAGATTTTATCCTCCCTAATAGTGTGTTGTGATTTCAGAATGCCGCCAAAGGGAAAAGCTACAGCCGCCCAGAAGGGCAAGACTACGATAAAGAGGAGGGTAGAATGAGTGCCTCCGTTGAATATATAAGAAGGCGAATCACATAATGAGGCCTTACCTAATACTTCTTCTACCCCGCCTAATATGGGAGAACAAGGAGGAGCTCCAGCTCCTATTCCTCCACCGGTTGCTTTGGGTCAACAAGTGACCGAGGCCATACACTTATTGACACAATTAGTTGCCGCACAGGCACAGCGGCAAAATGTGAGTTCAAGTGATCGGGCAGCTAGTACCAGAGCCCGTGATTTTATGAGTCTAAATCCTCCGGAGTTTTTCGGGTCAAAGCCGGATGAAGACCCGCAAGGTTTCATTGATTAGATGTTGAGGACGTTAAGGATTGTCCATGCCTCCGAAACGGAATCCGTGGAGTTGCCATCTTATAGACTCCGGGATGTGGCAGTCTTATGGTATAATAACTGGGTATTATCAAGAGGAGAGAATGCACCTCTTCCGGTTTGGCAAGAATTCGTAGATGCTTTCGTTCGTCATTACTTGTGTGACACCTCGGAACATTTTCCGTGAGCATACAATGAATAGACCAACGAAGAGTATGAGTGTATGATGTTTTACTAAGAAGGGAATGACTACCAATGAGTTTTGAAAACGCGAAGGTTGCAGATTTGCATTGCGACCCAGTGGTCGTAAAACACAATACAACCCGTAAAGTGATTTACGGACCGTAAAGTGCCATCGTCCTCCAACTATCAAAACTTCAACTTTCTGTCAAATGTTGAAATGGTTAAATACGACTCAGAATACGGACCGTAAATCAAAATACGGCCCGTAAACTGCGACCGTAAAACACCATGGCCTACATCAAACCTTTCTGTCTCAGATATGCTTAAATACGGTCGTGGAAGACGGACCGTAATCCAGAATACGGCCCGTAAACTAGGTTTAGGACACTATGCATCCCGACTACTGTTCACAAGAATCAGATTTTTAAGTTAAGTATAAGGGACCCCACGCTCATTTCATTTCATTTCTCATCTTCACAATTCAAGAATTCTCTAGAATACTCCAAAACACTTCATCCACAAGAATTCAAAAGAATCAAGGAAAAATCAAGATCAACAACGCCAAATTCATGAAAACAGGAGTGTGATACCTAGCTCAAGTTCATCTTCCTCAAAGAAAACCAAAAGAGGTGAAGTAGGATTTTGGTGCTAGAGTAGAGACTCTACTCAAGGCTTGTTCCACCATCATTCAAGGTAAGTTTCATGACCATTTCATGTTGTTTAAGGTATTGGAAGGTTAAGATACTCGAATTGTAGAAAAGCATAGCAAATGGGTCAAAAATGAGTGAATAGTGCCATGAGTGAATGGTAGTTGAATTGAATCATGAATGTTGGTGTGTTGTGAGTATGAATGCGTTATAAACGACATGTAGACCATGAGATAAGTGTGATACATGAAAAAATACGATAGCGAACCCAAAACCATAAAGGTGGTAAAAATGAAGAGAAATGGTGGATCATGGTCATTGTATATGAATTATGATTGTTGATTGCTATATTGTAGTTGTTGTTGTGGGTGTTGGCAGTTGATATGGAATATGGGAAAAGTAGTGTAAAAAAAGGAAGTGCTGCCCAATTGTCTCTAGAAATAGTAGTGCATTCTTATAATTGATTAACTAACGTTAGTACGAATCCTCTTTTGAAGGTAAAGACGTGACATTGAAGGAGAATAAGCGAATGCTAGATTGCTTAAACGAGAAAGGTATGTGAGGCTTAACTCTTCTTTCAAAAGGCATGAATCCTTCATGTTTTCCATAATCCTTCTATAAGATGAAGCTTATGAGTCCTTTTATATATCGAATCACCTGTAAGCATGATAATAATGACAATGAGCTAGAGTATAGAGATTCAAGAAATTGTGGCACGATGTTCCTACAATGCTAATGATGTTATTATTTTTATCTCTCGCCTTATGCCTTATTTCCTTCAAGGCGAGGCATGATACCCATGAAATTTTCATAATACAATCGGGGGTTCAAGACCTTACGTCACCCCGACATAGTGTGATTGCCTTAAAGCCTAATGTATGCTCCTAACGCTAATGTATGCTATGACAATAAGATGATAAATAATGCTAACTTGTAATACGACTATGGGATGCATGGAATACGAAGAAATGATAACATGATGCTATGGTATGAGATGTGTAAGAGTGATGTGTTATGATTGATTTTGTGATGATATAATTCCATCGCGCCACGATGGCCGGGTATGTCACCGCTAAGGCGGGCTGCATATGATTCCACCATGCCTAGATGGCCGGGCATGTCACCGCTAAGGCGGGTTGCGATGTTACACCGAGCCTAGAGGGCCGGGCATGATCACCACTAGTGGGCGGCATATGATGGTTACCTGGACGCGGGTTAATGACGAGGACTATGATGAGATGATTTAAATGATGTGATGACATGTATACTATGATTATGTAAAATGTGATATATGTAAGTAATGCGATTACCTATGACACTTGTGCAGGTTATTCCTTTGCCGCTCGACTCATGATCTTCCTATTATGTTTGTTTATTTCATTCCTGCCTTACATACTCAGTACAATATTCGTACTGACGTTCGTTTTCTTTGGACGCTGTGTTCATGCCCACAGGTAGACAGGGAGGAGATCTTGCTCCAGATTCTTAGAGGCTGTTAGCTGACTGAAAGCACCCCATTGTCCTAGAGGTGCATATGATTATTCTTTTATGTACAATTGTAAATGTCATCTCATAGAGGCTCGTAGATACTCAATGTGGGTCATGCGGTCTCATGGCGTGGTCATTGTGTAAATATATACATATATATTATTTTGCTAGCTTAAGGGCTCATGTGTATAAAAACATTATGTTCCTAAAGGAAAACGGGTTTTCTTATAAATCGAGCATGAATCTGATAAATGATTGTTAAATAAGCCTAAGGAGTACTAGTACGAGCGGTGCTCGGCGGTTACCCCCGGGTACCCGTCGCGACCCCTAGCCGGGTCATGACAAAAGTGGTATCAGAGCAGTTCGGTCCTAGGAAGTGTCTACGAGCCGTGTCTAGTAGAGTCTTGTTTATGGTGTGTAGCGCGCCACATCAATAAATAAGAGGCTATAGGGCATTTAGGAAAAATGACTATCTTTCTTCTATGAGATCGTGCGATAGAGCCGTGTATAAGATTTTATCCTCCCTAATAGTGTGTTATGATTTCAGAATGCTGCCAAAGGGAAAAGCTTCAGCCGCCCAGAAGGGCAAGGCTATGACAAAGAGGCGGGTAGAAAGAGAGCCCCCAATGAATATTGAAGAGGGTGAATCACACAACGAGGCCTTGTCTAATACTTCTTCTACACCGCCTAATGTGGAAGAGCAAGGAGGAGCCCCAGCTCCAATTCCTCCGCCGGCTGCTTCAGGTCAACAAATACCGAGGCCATCCAGTTGTTGACACAATTGGTTGCCGCACAAGCACAACGACAAAATGTGGGTTCAAGTGACCGGGAAACAAGTACCAAGGCTCGTGATTTTATGAGCCTAAATCCTCCGGAGTTCTTCGGTTCAAAGCCGGAGGAAGACCCACAAAGTTTCATTGATGAAATGTTTAGGACATTGAAGATTGTCCATGCTTCCGAGACCGAATCCGTGGAGTTGGCGTCTTATAGACTCCGGGATGTGGCGGTGTTATGGTACAACAATTGGGTATTATCAAGAGGAGAGAATGCGCCTCCTCCGGTTTTGCAAGAGTTTGTAGATGCTTTTATTCGTCACTATTTGGCACCTGAGGTCCGCCGAGCTAGAGCGGATAGATTTTTGAATTTGAGGCAAGGAAACATGAGTGCCCGGGAGTATAGCATGCAATTCAACTCTTTGGCTAGATATGCTCCGACTATGGTGGCCGACATGGGAGACCGGGTACATAGGTTTGTGAGTGGCCTAGGGCCACATCTATTCAGAGATTGTCTGACCGCTTTCTTGCAAGACGGGATGGATATTTCCCGAATACAGGCCCATGCTCAGAATTTGGAGGGGCGACAACAATAACAACGGGGTGATCGCGACAATGATAGAAGACAGGGAAAAAGGGCAAGATCTATGGGCACAGGTAGTGATTATAGAGGGGGATCGAGGCAGACTTATTCCCGACATTCAGGCTAGTCAGCGACTAGCGCACCTCCCAGATTTCTAGATAGAAGATTTGACCGCTCCTTTCGCTCGGGACAGGGTCAGAGTTCGAGGGCTTCAGGTTCCCCAGTTTGAGGGTGATTATAGTTAAGGGAGACACCCAGTTCCACAATGTATTCGGTGCTGCAAATTACACTCAGGGCCATGTCGTCAGGACACTAATGGTTGCTATGTTTGCGGGCAGACCGGACATTTGATGCAAGATTGTCCCTCGCGATATGGCAAAGGTGGGGTTCAGCCCACAGGCTCAGCAACGGGTTCCTCATCAGCACGCTCAGCGCGGCAGACTCCCCATATGACAGCATGCCGAGGTAGAGGCCGAGGGGCAGCATCTACTTCAGGTGCCACTCAGCCCCGTGTATATGTTTTAGTCGGAAGGCAGGATCTCGAGTCCTCCCCGGATGTGGTTATAGGTATATTGTCTATACTCTCCCGTGATGTGTATGCGTTGATAGATCCGAGTTATACATTCTCTTATATTACTCCATATGTTGCTGGTTGTATTGGGGTGAAACCCGAGTCAATTAAACCCTTTGAGGTGCTTACTTCGGTTGGTGATCCCGTGATAGCAAGACGAGTGTACAAGAATTGTGTCATTGTGATATATGATCGACAAACCAAGGCTGATATGATTGAGCTGGAAATGGTAGATTTCGATGTAATCATGGGTATGGATTGATTGGCTTCGTGTTATGCAAATGTTGATTGCCGCACAAAAGTGGTTCGATTTCAATTTTCGGGAGAGCCCGTGCTTGAATGGAAGGATAATACAGCATCTCTAAAGGGCAGGTTTATTTCCTACCTCAAGGCAAGGAAGATGATAGCCAAGGGTTATATATATCACCTAGTTCGGGTTCACGACACCGAGGCAGAGCCGCCGACTTTCCAGTCAGTTCCGGTAGTGAATGAATTCCCAGATGTGTTTCCAGACGAACTTCCAGGACTTCCTCCAGAAAGAGAGATTGACTTCGCCATTGACGTGTTGCCAGATACCAAGCCTATTTCCATTCCTCCTTATCGAATGGCCCCGGCGGAATTAAAAGAGCTAAAGGCGCAGTTGAGAGACTTGCTCGAGAAAGGATTCATTAGACGCAGTTCATTACCATGGGGAGCACCGGTCTTGTTTGTGAGAAAGAAAGACGGTTCCCTGCGAATGTGCATCGACTATAGGCAATTGAACAAGGTTACGATAAAGAACAAATATCCTCTCCCAAGAATTGATGACTTGTTCGACCAGTTGCAATGTACCAAGTGGTTTTCCAAAATAGATTTGAGGTCGGGTTACCATCAAGTGAGAGAGAGAAGCAGATATTCCTAAAACAACCTTCAGAACGAGATATGGCCACTATGAATTTCAAGTGATGTCGTTCGGGTTGACTAATGCTCAGGCTGTGTTTATGAATTTGATGAACAATGTATTCCGGCCTCTCTTGGATCTATTTGTGATAGTATTTATTGATGATATTCGGGTGTATTCTCGCACAGAATCAGAACATGCAGATCATCTGAGAATTGTTCTTGGTATTCTTGGAGCTCGAGAATTGTATGCAACATTTTCAAAGTGTGAGTTCTGGCTGATTTCTGTGACATTCCTAGGCCATGTCATTTCAAATGATGGTATTCGAGTCGACACCCAGAAAATTGAAGCTGTGAAGACTTGGCCAAGGCCTACGACGCCCACAGAAGTCCGTAGTTTTCTGGGTTTGGCAGGTTATTATCGAAGGTTCGTAGAGGGCTTTTCGTCTATTTCAGCCCCATTGACGAAGATAACCCAGAAGTCAGCAAAGTTTCAATGGGATGAGGCCTGTGAGCGCAGTTTCCAAGAGTTGAAAAGCAGGTTGACCTCAGCCCCGGTTCTAACACTTCCAGAAGGGCCAGATGGCAATGTTGTGTATTGTGACGCTTCCGGTGTCGGATTGAGATGTGTATTGATGCAGCATGGTAAGGTTATTGCATATGCTTCGAGACAATTGCAGAAACATGAGAAGAATTATCCAACTCATGATCTCGAACTAGTTGCGGTCATTCATGCCTTAAAAATGTGGAGACATTATTTGTACGGTGTGCACGTTGATATCTATACAGATCACAAAAGTCTTCAGTACATCTTCAAGCAAAAAGAGTTGAACCTGCGACAGAGGCGGTGGTTAGAATTATTAAAAGATTATGATGTTAACATTTTATACCACCCCGGGAAGGCGAATGTAGTAGCCGATGCACTTAGCCGCTGATCAATGGGCAGTTTATGTGAAGTCCCTCCGGAAAGGAAAGAGATGGTTCAAGAACTTCATTGATTGGCTAA
This sequence comes from Lycium barbarum, assembly GCF_019175385.1. Classification (NCBI taxonomy): domain Eukaryota; kingdom Viridiplantae; phylum Streptophyta; class Magnoliopsida; order Solanales; family Solanaceae; genus Lycium; species Lycium barbarum. Next base: position 66,841,844 of record NC_083346.1, read on the forward strand.
TATTGGAGTGCGTGTAATTGATTCGGGCGATGCCGGGATTAGTATAAATGATTCCACAATTTATTCCTTAGATATGGAAGTGAAAGAACGGCAGTGCGAAGATCCGCAGTTATGTCGTTATAGAGACACATCTCATGGGAAAGAAATGTTACACCCCAGAAAATTTCGTGTTACTAAGGCTACAGACGGCTTAATGTGAGCTCGAGGAGGAGCAAATATCACAAGTATAAAGAATGAAATTCTACTATAGTAGCATGAGTATGATATTCGGAATTCGTACAATATGATTGGAATAATACGTTAAAAGATATATAGCCCTCGTAACCATAAGCTGAGGTGGGGACCGCATGATGGGATTTTTATAAAGGACATATGATAAGTTATATGGACAATATACGTGAATTTAAACACAACTGAAGAAGGACCCTTGAGCCCAATCCAGACCAAAAAGACCCAGAAAAGTCTAGAGAGAGAGGGAGGAAAGCCTTAGAGAGAAAATCAAAGTTTTGATAAAAATCTGAGCCCCGAATCCCGAAGCTCATGAAGAGAAAAGTGTTGTACGTTGCGTTGCCTTCAATTTGAGCTAAAAATCAGACAAGAAGAAGAGTGTTGACGTGGTTGCTGCATACTTACGCTAAGAGTAAGGTCCCTTTTTCATTGTTAACAAGTTTATTTAGAGTTTTAACGGATTAGAACGGAGAAAATAACATTATAAATCCGTTTGTTGTTTTGTTGAGATTTATGGATCGGGGGCTGTTTTAGTTGGATTAAATGGATGGATTTGGCTGAGTTATGATGTATAATAATTGTTGATGTTGTTGACAAGTTTCTGTTCTTGAATTTGGGAGAATAAAGTGTATGAATATATTATATACAAAGCGTATACCGGGCTGTTTTTATATGATTTTCGTGGCTATTTTGTGACAATATTTCGGGGTTGTTTGGTGGTTGTTATGAATTGTTTTGTGGGATGGAATATCGTGGGATTGGCTGTAGTTTTTGTTGTTGTTGTTGTGTTTGTTGTTATACTATAGATATATGAAAATAAAGAAGTGTATACAAGCATTGGTATACGAATTTATATTGGGCTGTTTTGGAAGTGATTTAAGAATGAATTTAATTCTAGTTTGATATGAAATTAGTTGGTGTTGTTGCTATTGGTATTTTGATTGATGTTTGGCTAAATTGGAATCTCGAGGATTGTTAAGTTTTCAGGAGAAATGCTGCCCGAATTTCGTTAAGTTTCGTTGGTACTTGGATTGGTTAGTAAGTGATGTGGATGATCTAACTGTGGCTTATGTTAACTTAATTTTAGACCTACGAGCTTGAAAAGTAGACGTTGGACATTTAAATAAGCGTTAAAGGTATGTAAAGCTAACCCTTCTTTCTTTTTGGCAAGATCTTTATGAAACAAGCAGACGACGTATATATGACTCCAAAGAAGCTCCTATTCTTAGAGCCACTAGGATGGCTAATGTTCTTGATTCCTCGAACTTTCTTCATTATGTCTTGATACGTGTCTATGATTCCTGAAGATCTATTTTGATATAATCCATTGTGACATTCGAAGGATACTTGATATGATTATTGTCTTGATTTTCAAATGATAGTTCATTTTGATTATTCTATCGAGTCCAAGATATGACTTAGTTTGCATATGGTTGCTCACTACTCTGCTCGTGCATGCCTAAATATATCTTTCACCGAGTCCCGGGCCGGGTATGTTATCGTGCACAGTTTCACTGCATTGTTCACCGAGTCCCTCACTAGAGGGCCGGGTACGGTATATATATATATATATGGCGGCCAGGATGGTATATGATGACTTTATTCACCGAGTCCCATAATGGGCCGGGTATGATATATGATATTGACATGCATGATTTATGTTTCAAAAGGCAAGTGTTTTGGATATTCTGGATGTTATACTTGTCTCCTATACTCCGTATTTCAGTTATGATCCTCTTTACTGTATTTCATGCTTTATATATTCGGTACATATTTCGTACTGACCCCCCTTTCTCCGGGGGGCTGCGTTTCATGCCCGTAGGTACAGATAGTCGGTTTGGTGACCCTCCAGCTTAGGACTTCTGCTCAGCTGCCTTGGAGAGCTCCATTGATCCGGAGCCTAGACTTTTCGTACTGATCTTATGATATATATATATATGTTTATCCAGGGGTACGGCGGGGCCCTGTCCCGTCATATTTCGCTATCGATACTCTTAGAGGTCTGTAGACATATGTGTGGGTTGTGTATAAGTTTTGTTCAGCTGTGTCTATACGATATGCTATGTATATGTTCATCTGTTGTCGCAGCCTTGTCGGCTTGCATATGATATTGACATGTAGTGGCAGCCTTGTCGGCTTACGTATCATATTATGTTTTGATTAGATGTGACTCCTCAGGAGACAGGTTATCTGGATATATATATATATATATATGATGACGTTATGAACCTTTGGAGTTCTTTCGTAAGTTTCCATATTGTTCTTAGATTCAGTTGACTATATCTAATAGGTACGTATACGAGTGTCCAGCTCGGGCACTAGTCATGGCCCACGGGATTGGGTCGTGACAAGAAAAGTCTCCGCTTGAAGTTTCCATGGATGGAATTCTTAGGTACCGAGGCAGGTTATGTGTGTCGAATGTGGCGAAAATGCGCCGACGAATTTTAGAAGAAGCACATTGCTCTCGATATTCTATTCACCTAGGTGCAACCAAAATGTATCATGATCTCAAGATCATATACTAGTAGGATGGCATGAAGAGAGACATAGCAGAATTCGTAGCACAATGTCCAAATTGCCAATAGGTAAAAGCTGAACACCAGAAGCCGGGAGGCTTGTTGCAAGCAATGGAAATCCCTACTTGGAAATGGGAAGTGATCAACATGGATTTCATCGTGGGATTACCCCGTTCCCGTGACAGGTATGACTCTATATGGGTGATCCTGGATAGGCTGACGAAAGCAGCCCATTTTCTTCCAGTCAGGACCATGTACTCAGCAGAAGACTATGCAAGGTTTTATCTCAAAGAAATTGTGCGACTCCATGGAATCCCATTATCTATTATTACAGATAGAGGAGCACAGTTTATAGCTAAGTTCTGGAAGTCTTTTCAAGAAGGTTTGGGCACGCAAGTGAAGTTTAGCACGGCATTTCATCCGCAAACCGATGGGCAAGCCGAGCGCACTATTCAGACCTTGGAAGATATGCTACGAGCGTGTGTGCTGGATTTCGGTGGTAGTTGGGATGATCATTTGCCACTAATTGAGTTTACATATAACAACAACTATCATTCTAGTATACAAATGGCCCCATATGAAGCTTTATATGGAAGGAAATGCAGATCTCCAATCGGATGGTTCGAAATAGGAGAAGCACAATTAGTGGGCCCCGAATTGATCCAACAAGCGATAGAAAAAGTCCAGGGGATCCAAGATCGGTTGTTGACAGCCCAAAGTCGCCAAAAATCCTACGCGGACAACCGCCGACGAGACTTGGAATTTCAAATTAATGATTGGGTATTTTTGAAAGTGTCACCCATGAAAGGAGTGATGAGATTTGGTAAGAAAGGGAAGCTAAGTCCCAGATACATTGGACCCTACAAAATCATCCGCAAGGTGGGCCAGGTAGCCTATGAATTGGATTTGCCTTCGGAGATTGAATCAGTCCATCCAGTCTTTCATGTTTCGATGCTCTGCAAGTGTGTTGGAGATCCTGTCACGACCCAGCTAGGGGCCGCGACGGGTACCCGGGGCTAGCCACCGAGCACCACTCGAGCTACTACTCATCTTATTCACTTAATGCTCTTTGACCAACCTTATACACTAATTGTAGGAAAATCATATTTTACATGGAAACATAAATGCTTTATACACATTTGCCTCTCGGCCATCAAAATAATATATATATACATAATAGCATCTTGTGAGACCATCTAACCCACACTGCGTATCTACGAGCCTCTACTAACATACTAAACATGTAGACGGAACAAGACTCCGCCATGCCCAAAATATGCATATATACCAAAAGGAGAATCACAAGAACCTCCGAACGATGTAGTACTTTCAATCAGCTGACAGCTACTAAGAATCTGGATTAAGCTCACCTCCCTGTCTACCTGTGCGCATGAACACAACGTCCAAAAAAAACGGACGTCAGTACGAATATTGTACTGAGTATGATAGGCATGAACAATGAAGAAAGACAACAATAATATAATGAGAACATCAATATGAAACATCTGGATCTGAGTGACAATCATAAGAGAAGTAATGCATGCTATCTTACTCATACTCATTATCATATCATATATGCGTAATATGTAAACTGCCCGTCCATATCGGAACGGTGTGAAAATCAATAACAATAGCCCGCGTCCGGGGTACCATCTAATGCCGCCTACTAGTGGTGTCTGCCCATGCCAAATGGTCATGGTGTATCCGTATAGCTGCCCGCCTTAGCGGTGACTGCCCGGCCAACTAGGCGCGGTGTGATATTATCATAACATGCTCATATTATTATAGTACATGCATAAAGCTCAAGATCAACTATATTCTATCGGGGTGACATAAGGTCGTGATCCCCCGATTTCATTATGGAGCAATGATTGACATTCTGCCTCACCTTGAAGGAATTAATACATAAGGTGAGTGTAAGCAATAAATAACATCATTATCAATATGGCATCATCATATCATATCTCTTATCTTACATAGACGTTTATGGATATAGGCTTTTAGCTTTCCGGAATATAGGAACTCCTGGAGAGGAAGGGAACTTATGCTATAGGATTCATGCCATTAGAAAGAAAGGACTAGCCTCACATACCTTTGTCGTTTAGTTGAGCTATCGTTCGCTTGCTCTCCTTAATGTCACGTCGCTACCTTCACGAAAGAATCCGTATTAACGTTAGTTAGTCGACTTAAGGAATACGTCACTATTTCTAGAGAAAGTTAGGCAGCACTTCCTTTACTTATACTACTTTTCCCATAGTCCATATCAACTCCCAACATTCTCAACATCATCCACAATATTACAATCAACAACCATCATATGTATATTTATCACATTTCACCATTTTTCTCTAATTTCCTCACATTTGTCCTTATAACTCATTATTGTGTTTTCGCGCATTTAATACTTGTTTCATGATACAAACATCATTTATAATGCATTCATAATCACAACACGTCACATTCATGATTCCATTCCACTATCATTCAGTGGTGACACTATTCACCCATTCAAGACCCATTTCTCATGTCTTTCTACAATTCAAGCTTCTTAGTTTCCTAATACCTTAAATAACATGATAAAGTCATAAAACATACCTTAGATGATGGTGGAACAAGTCTTGAGTAGCAATACTCTTTTATACTAAAAACCCTACTTCACTTCGTTTGCAATTTCTTGGTATAGATGAACTTTGGTGAGTTTCACACTCTTGATTTTATGGATTTGGGTGTTATTAATCTTTATTTTCACTTGTATTCTTGTATAGGAAGAGTTTTGGAATGTTATAGAGAGAGATTGGGTCGTGGTGAGAGAAGGGGAAATAAATAAAATGGACTTGGATCATTATTTTATAAAGTTGAAATCTGTCCCGACATCATTATACAGTCCATTATATGGTCCGTATAAATTTATACGGTCTGTATAATCGACCGTAAAACTGCTCCAGTGATTACCCTTTTCCGTGTCAATTTGACGGTGCATTATACGGGCCGTATAATTTTATACGGTCCGTATAATTGACCGTAAAATCATCCCTTCAGCAACCGCATTCTGTCTCATTCTGTGACTCTTTTACGGTTCATTATACGGCCATAAAAGCATTATACGGTCCATATAATCGACCGTATAATCCACAAGTACACCGAATCTCATTTCCATCACTTCGCTTCATCTCCGACCCTTATGGAACCTTCTTAACAATTGTTTAACACCTCAATACCAGTCTAAAGGACGTTGTCCCTCGTCAAAACATCATATACATCATACCCTTCATTAGCCTAATCACTCTACGCTAGCGGGGGAAATTTCCAAGGTGTAACATTCTTCCCCCCTTTGGAACATTCGTCCCCGAATGTTAAACACTCGGGATTCTAGAAAAGTTTTGTCAGAGTTTCCCCTATAATTTGGCACTACCAACCTGTCACAACAACCCATAATATTATCGCCTCACAGGGTTACATCACAATATCAACATATCTATGGCCACACGCGACCAAAAGAGTAAAAGTAAAACATACATACCTCATCTTGTCAACGTTTCACCATGAACCTCTTCTGGAGATGGGAATAGATGTGGATACTTGGATTTCATCTTCTCTTCCGCCTCCCAAGTCATTTCTTCCCGATTGTGGTTCCACCATAAAACTTTGACTGATGCTACCTCTTTATTATGAAGCCTTCGTGCTTGCTTGTCTAGAATGGAAACAGGCACTTCTTCATATGTTAGCTTCTCTGTCACTTGCAAATCCTCTATCGAGACAATCTTTGTGGGATCTATGATACACTTGCTGAGCATCGATACATGAAAAACTAGGTGCACTGATTCAAGTTCCGAAGTCAAGTCCAATTCGTAGGCTACACGGCCCACCTTACGGATAATTCTATAAGGTCCAATATATCTTGGACTCAACTTCCCCTTTCTGCCAAATCTCATTACCCCTTTCATTGGCGATACTTTCAGGAATACCCAATCATTGTCCTGAAATTCCAAGTCTCGTCGGCGATTGTCTGCATAAGACTTTTGACGACTTTGGGCTGTCAACAACCGATCTCGGATGATATTAACTTTTTCGACTGCTTGTTGAATCAAGTAGGGGCCTATTAATTGTGCCTCTCCTATTTCAAACCACCCTATTGGAGATCTACACTTCCTTCCATATAAAGCTTCATATGGAGCCATTTGAATACCGGAATGGTAGCTATTGTTGTAAGCAAATTCAATAAGGGGCAAATGCTCATCCCAACGACCACCAAAGTCCAGCATACATGCTCGTAGCATATCTTCCAAGGTCTGAATAGTACGCTCGGCTTGTCCGTTGGTCTGTGGATGAAACGTCGTGCTGAGCTTAACTTGAGTACCTAGACCTTCTTTAAAGGACTTCCAAAACTTGGCCGTGAACTGTGCTCCTCTATCATTAATAATGGACAATGGAATACCATGAAGTCGCACAATTTCCTTGAGATACAACCTGGCATAATCTTCTGCTGAACACGTGGTTCTAACTGGGAGGAAATGAGCGGCTTTCGTGAGTCTGTCCACGATCACCCATATAGAATCATACTTCCCTCGTGAACGGGGTAATCCCACGATAAAATCCATATCAATTATTTCCCATTTCCACGTAGGAATTTCCATTGTTCGCAACAAGCCCCCTGGCTTTTGATGTTCGGCCTTCACTTGTTGGCAATTTGGAAATTGTGCTACAAAATCTGCTATGTCCCTCTTCATGCCATCCCACCAATATATCAATTTGAGGTCATCATACATTTTGGTCGCACCAGGATGAATAGAATATCGAGAATAGTGTGCTTCCTCTAAAATCCGTTGGCGCAAATTTGCCACGTCCGGTACACATGGCCTGCCTCGATATCTAAGGATCCCATCTATGGAAACTTCAAATGGGGACTTCTCCTTTTCACGAGATAGGTCTCGGTAATGGATTAACTGAGAATCCTCATATTGCCGTTCCTTCACTTCTATATTCAAAGATGACACTGTGGGGTCATTGATGCTGATCCCTGCATCACCCAAATCCATCACACGTACTCCCAGATTAGCTAGTTGGCGAAGCTCACGAGCCATCTCTTTCTTTTCCGGAGAAACTTCACATAGACTGCCCATTGATCGGCAGCTAAGTGCATCGGCTACTACGTTTGCTTTGCCGGGGTGGTACAAAATGTTCACATCATAGTCTTTTAACAATTCTGACCACCGCCTTTGCTGCAGGTTCAACTCCTTCTGTTTGAAAATATGTTGGGGACTTTTGTGATCTTTGTAGATATCAACAAGCACACCATACAAATAATGCCTCCATATTTTTAAGGCATGAATAACCGCGTCCAATTCGAGATCATGAGTTGGATAATTCTGTTCATGTTTCCGCAACTGTCTCGAAGCGTATGCAATAACTCTACCATGCTGCATTAATACACAACCTAGTCCCATATCGGAAGCATCACAATATACAACATAGCCATCTGGCCCTTCTGGAAGTGTTAACACTGGAGCTAAAGTTAATCTATCTTTCAACTCTTGAAAACTACGCTCACAAGCGTCGCTCCACTGGAATTTTGCCGACTTCTGGGTTAGCTTCGTTAAAGGGGCTGAAATGGATGAGAAACCCTCTATAAATCTTCTATAATAGCCTGCCAAACCTAAAAAACTACGAACTTCTGTGGGAGTTGTAGGCCTTGGCCAAGTCTTCACGGCTTCAATTTTCTGAGTGTCGACTCGAATACCATCATTTGAAATAACATGGCCCAGAAATGTCACAGAGTTTAGCCAAAACTCGTACTTCGAAAATTTCGCATATAATTCTCGAGCTCGAAGAATGCCAAGAACAATCCTTAGATGATCTGCATGTTCGGATTCTGTGCGAGAATACACCAGAATATCATCAATAAATACTATCACGAAGAGATCCAAAAATGGCCTGAATACATTATTCATTAAATTCGTGAACACTGCCGGGGCATTCGTCAACCCAAACGACATCACGCAGAACTCATAGTGGCCATACCTCGTTCTGAAGGCTGTTTTGGGAATATCTTCTTCTCTAATTCTCACTTAATGATAACTAGATCTCAAATCTATCTTGGAGAACCACTTGGCACCCTGCAGTTGATCAAACAAATCATCAATTCTGGGGAGGGGATATCTATTCTTTATTGTTACCTTATTCAGTCGTCTATAATCGATGCACATCCGTAGAGATCCGTCCTTCTTTCTCACAAATAAGATCGGTGCTCCCCACAGCGATGAACTGGGCCTTATGAACCCTTTTTCAAGCAAATCCTTCAACTGTGTCTTTAGCTCTTTCAATTCTGCCGGAGCCATTCGATAGGGAGGAATAGAAATGGGCTCAGTGTCCGGCAATACATCAATAGTGAAATCAATTTCCCTTTCAGGAGGAAGACCTGGAAGTTCATCTGGAAATACATCTGGGAATTCATTCACTACTGGAACAGATTGGAGAGTTGGCGGCTTTGCCTCGGTGTCATGAACCCGAACTAGATGATAAATATAGCCTTTAGCTATCATCTTTCTTGCCTTAAGGTAGGAAATAAATCTACCCTTTGGAGATGACGTATTACCCTTCCATTCAAGTACGGGCTCTCCCGGAAATTGAAATCGAACCGTTTCATCCGGCAATCAACATTGGCGTAACACGAGGCCAACCAATCCATACCCATAATTACATCGAAATCTATCATTTCCAGCTCAATCAAATCGGCTTTTGTCTGGCGATCATATATAACAACTACACAATTCTTATATACTCGCCTCGCTATTACGGGATCACCAACCGGAGTGAATACCTCAAAAGGTGTAATTGGCTCAGGTCTCACCCCAATACAATCAGCAACATACAGCGTAACATAAGAGAAAGTAGAACCCGGATCGATCAAAACATATACGTCACGGGAAAATATAGTCAATGTACCTGTGACAACATCTGGGGAGGATTCAAGATCCTGTCGCCCAGCTAAAGCATATACGCGGGGCTGAATAGCACCTGAAGTAGATGCTCCCCCTCTGCCTCTACCTACTGTAGTCTGGGAAGTCTGTGCTGTTGGGTGTACTGAAGAAGACCCAGCTACTGATCCTGTAGGCTGAGTCCCAGCTCTACCTCTCGCTGAAGGGCAATCCCTCATCATATGGCCAACTTGTCCGCAGGAATAACAAGCATCCGAACCCTGACGACACTGTCCGAAATGCAATCTACCGCACTGGTTACACCGCGGTACCGGAGGTCTCCGCTGACTAAAATCTCCACTAAACTGAGAATCTGAGGCCCTCGAACTCTGGCCCTGTCCTGACTGAAAAGAACGATCAAACCTCCTATCTGAGAATCTGGGTGGCGCACTAGTGACTGACCTGAGTGCCTAGAATGCATCTGTCTCAGTCCCCCTCTATATTCACTACTCGCTCCCATAGATCTAGCCCTCTTACCTTGTCTTCGATCATTATCACGATCAGTTCTTTGCGGTTGTTGTCGTTCCTCAAGATTCTGAGCATGGGCCTGTATTCGGGAAATATCCATCCCGTCTTGCAAAGAGGCCGTCAAACATTCTCTAAATAGATGTGGCCCCAAACCACTCACAAACCTATAGACCCGGTCTCCCATGTCGGTCACCATAGTTGGAGCATATCTAGCCAAAGAATTTAATTTCATACTATACTCTTGGGCACTCATTCTTCCTTGCTTTATATTCAAAAACCTGTCCGCTCTAGCTCGGTGGACCTTGGGTGGAAAATAGTGATGAATAAAGGCATCTACGAACTCTTGCCATACCGGAGGAGGCACATTCTCTCCTCTTGATGCCATCCAATTGTTGTACCATAATACCGCCACATCGCGGAGTCTATAAGAAGCCAACTTCACGGATTCGGTCTCAGAGGCATGAATAATCTTTAAGGTCCTCAACATATCATCAATGAAGTTTTGCGGATCTTCATCCGGCTTCGACCCAAAGAATTCCGGGGGATTTAAGGTCATAAAATCACAGGCTCTCGTACTAGTTGACCCGAAGCAACTGGTGGAGGAATTTGGCCTGAAGCCCCTCCTTGCTCCTCTACGTCGGGTGAGGCCTCATTTTGTGATTCGCCTTCCCCTACATTTATCGGAAGCTCTCGTTCTGCCTGCCTTTTTGTCGTAGCTTTGCCCTTCTGGGCGGCTGTAGCTTTTCCCTTTGGCAGCATTCTCTGAAATCACAGCACACTATTAGGGAGGATAAAATCTTACGCATGGCTCTATCGCACGATTTCATAAGAAGAAGGATGGTCATTTTCCTAAATGCCCTGTAGCCTCTTGTTTATCGATGTGGCGCGCTACACACCATAAACAAGACTCTACTAGACACGGCTCGTAGACACTTCCTAGGACTGAACCACTCTGATACCACTTCTATCACGACCCAGCTAGGGGCCGCGACGGGTACCCGGGGCAAGCCACCGAGCACCACTCGAGCTACTACTCATCTTATTCACTTAATGCTCTTTTACCAACTTTATACACTAATTGTAGGAAAATCATATTTTACATGGAAACATAAATGCTTTATACACATTTGCCTCTCGGCCATCAAAATAATATATATACATATAATAGCATCTTGTGAGACCATCTAACCCACACTGCGTATCTACGAGCCTCTAGTAACATACTAAACATGTAGACGGAACAAGACTCCGCCGTGCCCAAAATATGCATATATACCAAAACGAGAATCACAAGCACCTCCGAACGATGGAGTGCTCTCAATCAGCTGACAGCTAATAAGAATCTGGATCAAGCTCACCTCCTTGTCTATCTGTGGGCATGAACACAACGTCCAAAGAAAACGGACGTCAGTACGAATATTGTACTGAGTATGAGAGGCATGAACAATGAAGAAAGACAACAATAATATAATGAGAACATCAATATGAAACATCTGGATCTAAGTGACAATCATAAGAGAAGTAATGCATGCTATCTTACTTATACTCACTATCATATCATATATGCGTAATATGTAAACAGCCCGTCCATATCGGTACGGTGTGATAATCAATAACAATAGCCCGCGTCCGGGGTACCATCTGATGCCGCCCACTAGCGGTGTCTGCCCATGCCAAATGGTCATGGTGTATCCGTATAGCTGCCCGCCTTAGCGGTGACTGCCCGGCCAACTAGGCGCGGTGTGATATTATCATAACATGCTCATATTATTATAGTACATGCATAAAGCTCAAGATCAACTATAATCTATCGGGGTGACGTAAGGTCGTGATCCCCCGATTTCATTATGGAGCAATGATTGACATTCTGCCTCACCTTGAAGGAATTAATACATAAGGTGAGTGTAAGCAATAAATAGCATCATTATCAATATGGCATCATCATATCATATCTCTTATCTTACATAGACGTTTATGGATATAGGCTTTTAGCTTTCCGGAATATAGGAACTCCTGGAGAGGAAGGGAACTTATGCTATAGGATTCATGCCATTAGAAAGAAAGGACTAGCCTCACATACCTTTGTCGTTTAGTTGAGCTATCGTTCGCTTGCTCTCCTTAATGTCACGTCGTTACCTTCATGAAAGAATCTGTATTAACGTTAGTTAGTCGACTTAAGAAATACGTCACTATTTCTAGAGAAAGTTGGGCAGCACTTCCTTTACTTATACTACTTTTCCCATAGTCCATATTGACTCCCAACGTTCTCAACATCATCCACAATATTACAATCAACAACCATCATATATATATTCACCACATTCCACCATTTTTCTCTAATTTCCCCACATTTGTCCTTATAACTCATTATTGTGTTTTCGCGCATTTAATACTTGTTTCATGATACAAACATCATTTATAACGCATTCATAATCACAACACGTCACATTCATGATTCCATTCCACTATCATTCAATGTTGACACTATTCACCCATTCAAGACCCATTTGTCATGTCTTTCTACAATTCAAGCTTCTTAGTTTCCTAATACCTTAAATAACATGATAAAGTCATAAAACATACCTTAGATGATGGTGGAACAAGTCTTGAGTAGCAATACTCTTTTATACTAAAAACCCTACTTCACTTCCTTTGCAATTTCTTGGTATAGATGAACTTTGGTGAGTTTCACACTCTTGATTTTATGGATTTGGGTGTTATTAATCTTTATTTTCACTTGTATTCTTGTATAGGAAGAGTTTTGGAATGTTATAGAGAGAGATTGGGTCGTGGAGAGAGAAGGGGAAATAAATAAAATGGACTTGGATCATTATTTTATAAAGTTGAAATCTGTCCCGACATCATTATACGGTCCATTATACGGTCCGTATAAATTTATACAGTCCGTATAATTGACCATAAAACTGCTCCAGTGATTACCCTTTTCCGTGTCAATTTGACGGTGCATTATACGGGCCGTATAATATTATACGGTCCGTATAATTGACCATAAAACTGCTCCAGTGATTACCCTTTTCCGTGTCAATTTGACGGTGCATTATACGAGCCGTATAATTTTATACGGTCCGTATAATTGACCGTAAAATCATCCCTTCAGCAACCTCATTCTGTCTCATTTTGTGACTCTTTTACGGTTCATTATACGGCCGTAAAAGCATTATACGGTCCGTATAATCCACCAGTTCACTGAATCTCATTTCCATCACTTCGCTTCATCTCCGACCCTTATGGAACCTTCTTAACAATTGTTTAACACCTCAATGCCAGTCTAAAGGATGTTGTCCCTCGTCAAACCACCATATCCGTCATACCCTTCATTATCCTAATCACTGTACGCTAGCGGGGGAAATTTCCAAGGTGTAACAGATCCCACAAAGATTGTCCCGATAGATGATCTGCAAGTAACGGAAAGGCTAACCTATGAAGAGGTGCCTATTGCCATCCTAGATAGGCAAGTGCGAAAGCTTCGAAATAAAGAAGTAGCGTCAGTCAAAGTATTGTGGCGAAACAACAATCGGGAAGAAATGACTTGGGAAGCGGAATAGAATATGGAGTCCAAGTACCCACTCTTATTCCAACCCCTAGAAGAGATCCAAGATGAAACACCAACAATATAAGGTATGTATCCTTTATCTTTATGCTTTTGGTCGTGTGTGGCCATAGATATGTCGATGTTGTGCTGTAGACCTGTGAGGCAGTGATGTGATATTATGGGTTGTTATGGCAGGATGGTAGTACCATATTATAAAGGAAACTTTGGCGAAATATTTCTAGAATCCCCGATGATCTAACATTCGAGGACGAATGTTTCCAAAAGGGGGGAAGAATGTGACACCTCGAAATGTTTTCCGTGAGCATACAATGAATAGACCAACGAAGAGTATGAGTGTACGATGTTTTACTAAGAAGGGAATGACTACCAATGAGTTTTGAAAACGCGAAGGTTGCATATTTGCATTGCGACCCAGTGGTCGTAAAACACACTTTACGGACCGTAAAGTGCCATCGTCCTCCAACTATCAAAACATCAAATTTCTGTCAAATGTTGAAATGGTTAAATACGACTCAGAAAACGGACCGTAAATCGAAATACGGCCCGTAAACTGTGACCGTAAACCACCATGCCCTATAGCAAACCTTTCAGTTTCTGATATGCTTAAATACGGTCGTGGAGGACGGACTGTAAACCAGAATACGGCCCGTAAACTGGGTTTACTGCCACTGTGCATCCCGACTACTATTCACAAAAATCAGATTTTTAAGTTAAGTATAAGGGACCCCAAGCTCATTTCATTTCATTTCTCATCTTCACAATTCAAGAATTCTCTAGAATACTCCAAAACACTTCATCCACAAGAGTTCAACAGAATCAAGGGAAAATCAAGATCAACAACGCCAAATTCATGAAAACAAGAGTGTGATACCTAGCTCAAGTTCATCTTCGTCAAAGAAAACCAAAAGAGGTGAAGTAGGGTTTTGGTGCTAGAGTAGAGACTCCACTCAAGGCTTGTTCCACCATCATCCAAGGTAAGTTTGATGACCATTTCATGTTGTTTAAGGTATTGGAAGGTTAAGATACCTGTCACGACCCAACCCCGTGGGCCGTGACTACTGCCCGAGCTGGGCACCCGCATACACCTACCTACCAGAGTTGACATACAAATAGCTAATCCAGATTTAGCGTACAAAGATTTCTACAGCTGTAAGGCAGATCGCACGAAAACCTGTACATACATAAACATATACAAAAGCCGCTAAGGCTATCATAACATAAGGGCGGTACACGCAACAAATCACACAGACATACCTGACTGATAACGACCCATGACCCATATACCTGTCTACAGGCCTCTAACAGAGAGAACAGAATCAGCTGACGGGACAGGGCCCCGCCGTACCCCTGAATAAACATATACATATATAACAAAATAAGTCAATACCAAAATGTGGGCTCCGAACAAGGAGCACTCCAAACGGCAGAGTAGATGTCCTAGGTGGGCGGATCAGCAAACCGAGCGTCTGTACCTGCGCGGCATGGAACGCAGCTCCCGAAGAACAGGGGGTCAGTACGGAATATGTACCGAGTATGTAAAGCATGAAACACAGTGAACAGAATCATAACTGAAATCATGAGTGTGGAGTATGAGCATAATAGTCATAGAACGTACCCGGCCCGTGACGGGACTCAGTGGCATAAGTATATCAGAATCATATGCATGTACACATATAGCTGTATGTCAATATCACAAATCGTACCCGGCCCATTACGGGACTCGGTAGCAGAAGTATGTCATATCATATGCATGTACACATATATATATATATATATATACCGTACCCGGCCCTCTAGTGAGGGACTCGGTGGATAGAATCATCATATGCCCTCCTGGCCGCCGTAACCCATCATCACATCATCACATCATCATATCATCATCAGATATACACATACCGTACCCAGCCCTCTAGTGAGGGACTCGGTGAACAATGCAGTGGAATGCGCACGATAACATACCCGGCCCGGGACTCGGTGAAGGACATACTAAGGCGTGCATGAGCAGAGTAGTGAGAAACTATATGCATCATAATATATTACCAAGGCTCGATAGAATAATCAAATGACAGATCATGCGAAGAGGAATCAGACGGAAATCATAGTATGTACCTTTCGGATGTTACACGGATTACGTCAAAGCAGAATTCCTGAGGTCGTTTGCACATATTAAATATACCGTGGAACTCAATAGAATAATCAAAACGATCCTTCTCTAGTAAGCGGAACAATAGTCAAAGTTTTCCTTGAATATCACTCGAAAATAAGTCAATTAGATCAATATGAAAAGGTCTTGGGGATTGCGGGTCCAT
Organism: Lycium barbarum; assembly: GCF_019175385.1. NCBI lineage: Eukaryota > Viridiplantae > Streptophyta > Magnoliopsida > Solanales > Solanaceae > Lycium > Lycium barbarum. The sequence continues at coordinate 66,857,913 of NC_083346.1, forward strand.
CTCGGGTCAAGTCGAGGTGGCGTTCCGAAATTACGAACATTAGACTTTATAGAGTCATCTATGGAAGTTTTAGGACAATTTGATTCCGTTTGTAAGAGTGACAAAGGTTCAAGCTGTTTTTCTAACAAAACATAAAGTGCTTAATTCAATTATATTGAATGAATAAGGGTCAAATTTGGCTCGGATTTCTAGGAGTAGAGTCGTCCCCGAGGCTCGAATCATAACCTATTATACCTAAGACATGCCAAGAGAATTAAAGGCAAAGCTTTACATACCGTTTCCGCTTCTTACGCTACTCTAAATTCAAGTTCCAAACTCTCCAAAATCTACAATTGGTCACATTTACCAAACATTAATTAGAAGCCTTTAGAAGTTCAATCTTAATTCAATATTTGTCTACAGAAATTTGGGGAGCATTTCCCCTGTAAATTCAACATCCCCGAGATTTTAACTCGGTCAAAACATCAACAACAACACCAACAACAATACCAACAACACCAACAATAAATACAAAACACATTCTAACATACATAGTCTCCCTTTCTACACAATGCAACAACTTCTACTCCAACTCCACACTTTCAAACCAATATCAACATTTTCATATTCATTTACTCATTCAAGATCATTCAAATACAATTCGGAAGCATTTCATATCGTTCTACAAAATATACAAAAATTCCACCAACACCATAATTCACCCGAAACCTCCAACCTTCTACATAAATATTCACAACACATTTTTATCTTCCAATTTCATTAACAACAATCACAATTTTCACCTTAACAATTTCATTTCCATAATTACATAAATCTACCATGAAATCACAAAACTTCATACAACAACTTAACAACCAATTTTTCATGCTAATTTGGACTAGCATCCTTCCAAATTCACCAATCAACACAACAATTCACATTTAGGACTCCACTTCCATAATTACATAAAAACTATATTAAAATCACATAATTTCCTATAATCATTTACACCAATTTTTCATGCCGACTTGAACCATTATTCTTCCATTTCCATCACAAGGCCCCAACAACACAATTAACATAACAAATAAAATTTTAATCATCCCTCTCCATCAACACAATTTTCGACCATACACACACATACCTATAACACACAATTTTCATACTCTACATTCCTTTCCACATTCTACAACACATATATATTTTTCTTCCAAGACAAAAGAAGTAAAATCTTACCTTTTTCTTCCTAGCTTCTTCACTTGACCAAGGTGCTAAATCGACGAAACAAGCGGCCTACCTTCCGAAACAACTACACCACGTTGTAGAGGGCCCTTGAATTAGTAGGAATACCACAAGAAAATAATTTTTGGGACAAGATTTTAAGGGGCAAAAATTATAGGGCATGGCCGAATGGCCTTGTGTTTTGCTCTTCTTCTTTTTGTTTTCTCCTTCTCAATTTTTCTTCAAACTTCTTAATGAAAATGATGGATGGCCCTTTATTTATTTATCACATGGAGTAAATTTTTCCAGGGGCTTGGGCTAGCTAGCCATATGGCCAGCCACCCCCTACAATTTGGGCCTTGTTTTCCTTTTTTTTTTTTGCTCTTTCTAGCCCAATTAATTATGGGCCCTATTTTGTAATTCCCGAAACTAATTTATGAAATTCCCAATTTTGCCCCTAGCCTTCCTCGATATTTCCACATTAATATTTCATGAACAACACACATATATTAAATGAAATCAAATATGACCTCATTTACTAAAAGTCAAAATTATTTCGAATTTTCCGAATACGCAAAAAATTCGGGATATAACAATACCCGAATTGTAGAAAAGCATAGCAAATGGGTCATAAATGAGTGAATAGTGCCATGAGTGAATGGTAGTTGAATTGAATCATGAATGTTAGTGTGTTGTGAGTATAAATGCGTTATAAACGACATGTAGACCATGAGATAAGTGTGATACATGAGAAAATACGATAGCGAACCCAAAACCATATAGGTGGTAAAAATGAAGAGAAATGGTGGATCATGGTCATTGTATATGAATGATGATTGTTGATTGCTATATTGTAGTTGTTGTTGTGGATGTTGGGAGTTGATATGGAATATGGGAAAAGTAGTATAAACAAAGGAAGTGCTGCCCAATTGTCTCTAGAAATAGTAGGGCATTCTTATAGTTGATTAACTAACGTTAGTACAAATCCTCTTTTGAAGGTAGAGACGTGACATTGAAGGAGAATAAGCGAACGCTAGATTGCTTAAACGAGAAAGGTATGTGAGGCTTAACTCTTCTTTCAAAAGGCATGAATCCTTCAAGTTTTCCATAATCCTTCTATAAGATGAAGCTTATGAGCCCTTCTATATATCGAATCACCTATCAGAATGATAATAATGACAATGAGCTAGAGTATAGAGATTCAAGAAATTGTGACACGATGTTCCTACAATGCTAATGATGTTATTATTGTTACCACTCGCCCTACAATGCTAATGATGTTATTATTGTTACCACTCGCCTTATGCCTTATTTCCTTCAAGGCGAGGCATGTACCCATGAAATGTCCATAATACAATCGGGGGTTCACGACCTTAGGTCACCCCGACATAGTGTGATTGCCTTAAAGCCTAGTGTATGCTCCTAACGCTAATGTATGCTATGAAAATAAGATGATAAATAATGCTATCTTGTAATACGACTATGGGATGCATGGAATACCAAGAAATGATTACATGATGCTATGGTATAAGATGTGTAAGAGTGATGTGTTATGATTGATTTTGTGATGATATAATTCCACCGAGCCACGATGGCCGGGCATGTCACCGCTAAGGCGGGTTGCATATGATTCCACCGTGCCTAGATGGCCGGGCATGTCACCGCTAAGGCGGGCTGCGATGTTACACCGAGCCTAGAGGGTCGGGCATGATCACCACTAGTGGGCGACATATGATGGTTACCCGGACGCGGGTTAACGACGAGGACTATGATGAGATGATTTATATGATGTGATGACATGTATACTATGATTATGTAAAATGTGATATATGTAAGTAATGCGATTGCCTATGACACTTGTGCAGGTTATACCTTTACCTCTCGACTCATGATCTTCCTATTATGTTTGTTTATTTCATTCCTGCCTTACATACTCAGTACAATATTCGTACTGACGTCCGTTTTCTTTGGACGCTGTGTTCATGCCCACAGGTAGACAGGGAGGAGATCTTGCTCCAGATTCTTAGAGGCTGTTAGTTGACTGAAAGCACCCCATTGTCCTGGAGGTGCAATGTGGGTCATGTGTTCTCATGGCGTGGTCATTGTGTAAATATATACATATATATTATTTTGCTAGCCTAAGGGCTCATGTGTATAAAAACATTATGTTCCTAAAGGAAAACTGGTTTTCTTATAAATCGGGCATGAATCCGATAAATGATAGTTAAAAAAGCCTAAGGAGTACTAGTACGAGCGGTGCTCGGCTGTTAGCCCTGGGTACCCGTCGCGGCCCCTAGCCGGGTCGTGATAAAAGTGGTATCAGAGCAGTTCGGTCCTAGGATGTGTCTATGAGCCGTGTCTAGTAGAGTCTTGTTTATGGTGTGTAGCGCGCCACATCAATAAATAAGAGGCTACCGGGCATTTAGGAAAAAATGACAATCTTTCTTCTATGAGATCGTGCGATAGAGCCGTGTATAAGATTTTATCCTCCCTAATAGTGTGTTATGATTTCAGAATACCGCCAAAGGGAAAAGCTACAAACGCCCAGAAGGACAAAACTACGACAAAGAGGCGGGTAGAAAGAGAGCCCCCAATGAATATTGAAGAGGGTAAATCACAAATCGAGGCCTTCTATAATACTTCTTCTACCCCGCTTAACGTGGAAGAGAAAGGAGGAGCCCCAGCTCTAATTCCTCCGCCGGCTGCTTCAGGTCAACAAATGACCGAGGCCATCCAGTTGTTGACACAATTGGTTGCCGCACAGGCACAATGACAAAATGTGGGTTCAAGTGACCGGGCAGCAAGTGCCAAGGCCCGTGATTTTATGAGCTTAAATCCTCCGGAGTTCTTCGGGTCAAAGTCAGAGGAAGGCCCAAAAAGTTTCATTGATGAAATGTTGAGGACATTGAAGATTGTCCATGCTTCCGAGACCGAATCCGTGGAGTTGACATCTTATAGACTCCGGGATGTGGCGGTGTTATGGTACAACAATTGGGTATTATCAAGAGGAGAGAATGCGCCTCCTCCGGTTTGGCAAGAGTTTGTAGATGCTTTTATTCGTCACTATTTGCCACCCGAGGTCCGCCGAGCTAGAGCGGATAGATTTCTGAATTTGAGGCAAGGAAACATGAGTGCCCGGGAGTATAGCATGCAATTCAACTCTTTGGCTAGATATGCTCCGACTATGGTGGCCGACATGGGAGACCGGGTACATAGGTTTGTGAGTGGCCTAGGGCCACATCTATTCAGAGATTGTAAGACCGCTTCCTTGCAAGACGGGATGGATATTTCCCGAATACAGGCCCATGCTCAGAATTTGGCGGGGCGACAACAACAACAACGGGGTGATCGCGACAGTGATAGAAGACAGGGCAAAAGGGCTAGATCTATGGGCATAGGCAGTGATTATAGAGGGGGATCGAGGCAGACTTATTCCCGAAATTTAGGCCAGTCAGCGACTATAGCACCTCCAGTTTTCCAGATAGAAGATTTGACCGCTCCTTTCGCTCGGGACAGGGTCAGAGTTCGAGGGCTTCAGGTTCCTAGTTTGAGGGTGATTATAGTCAGGGGAGTCCGCCAGTTCCACGATGTAGTCGGTGCCGCAAATTACACTCAGGGCCATGTCGTCAAGACACTGATGGTTGCTATGTTTGTGGGAAGACCGAACATTTGATACGAGATTGTCCCTCGCGATATAGCAGAGGTGGGGTTCAGCCCACAGGCTCAACAGCGGGTTCCTCATCAGCACGCTCAGTAGGGCAGACTCCCCAGATGACAGCAGGCCTAGGTAGAAGCCGAGGGCAGCACCTACTTCAGGTGCCACTCAGCCCCGTGTATATGCTTTAGCCTGACGGCAGGATCTCGAGCCCTCCCCAGATGTGGTTACAGGTATATTGTCTATACTCTCCCGCGATGTGTATGCGTTGATGGATCCGGGTTCAACATTCTCTTATATTACTCCATATGTTGCTGGTTGTATTGGGGTGAAACCCGAGTCAATTTAACCCTTTGAGGTGCTTACTCAAGTTGGTGATCCCGTGATAGCAAGACGAGTGTACAAGAATTGTGTCATTGTGATATGTGATCGACAGACCAAGGCTGATTTGATTGAGCTGGAAATGGTAGATTTCGATGTAATCATGGGTATGGATTGGTTGGCTTTGTGTTATGCAAACGTTGATTGCCGCACAAAAGTGGTTCGATTTCAATTTCCGGGAGAGCCCGTGCTTGAATGGAAGGGTAATACAGCATCTCCAAAGGGCAGGTTTATTTCCTACCTTAAGGCAAGGAAGATGATAGCCAAGGGTTATATCTATCACCTAGTTCGGGTTCACGACACCGAGGCAGAGCCGCCGACTTTCGAGTCAGTTTCGGTAGTGAATGAATTCCCAGATGTGTTTCCAGAGGAACTTCCAGGACTTCCTCCAGAAAGAGAGATTGACTTCGCCATTGATGTGTTGCCAGATACCAAGCCTATTTCCATTCCTCCTTATCGAATGGCCCCGACGGAATTAAAAGAGCTAAAGGCGCAGTTGAGAGACTTGCTCGAGAAGGGATTCATTAGACCCAGTTCATCACCGTGGGGAGAACCGGTCTTATTTGTGAGAAATAAAGACGGTTCCCTGCGAATGTGCATCGACTATAGGAAATTGAACAAGGTGAAGATAAAGAACAAATATCCTCTCCCAAGAATTGATGACTTGTTCGACCAGTTGCAAAGTGCCATGTGGTTTTCAAAATAGATTTGAGGTCGGGTTACCATCAAGTGAGAGTTAGAGAAGCCGATATTCCTAAAACTGCCTTTAGAACGAGATATGGCCACTATGAATTTCAAGTGATGTCGTTCGGGTTGACAATGCTCCGGCTGTGTTTATGAATTTGATGAACAACGTATTCCGACCTCTCTTGGATCTATTTGTGACAGTATTTATTGATGATAGTCTGATGTATTCTCGCACGGAATCGGAACATGCAGATCATCTGAGAATTGTTCTTGGTATTCTTCGAGCTCGAGAATTGTATGAAAATTTTTCAAAGTGTGAGTTCTGGCTGAATTCTATGACATTCCTAGGCCATGTCATTTCAACTGATGGTATTCGAGTCGACACCCAGAAAATTGAAGCTGTGAAGACTTGGCCAAGGCCTACGACGCCCACAGAAGTCCGTAGTTTTCTAGGTTTGGCAGGTTATTATCGAAGGTTCGTAGAGGGCATTTCGTCTATTTCAGCCCCATTGACGAAGCTAACCCAGAAGTCAGCAAAGTTTCAATGGGATGATGCTTGTGAGCGCAGTTTCCAATAGTTGAAAAATAGGTTGACCTCAGCCCCGGTTCTAACACTTCCAGAAGGGCCAGATGGATATGTTGTGTATTGTGACGCTTCCGGTGTCGGATTGGGATGCGTATTGATGCAGCATGGTAAGGTTATTGCATATGCTTCGAGACAATTGCGAAAACATAAGAAGAATTATCCAACTCATGATCTCGAACTAGCTGCGGTCATTCATACCTTAAAAATGTGGAGACATTATTTGTACGGTGTGCACGTTGATATCTATACAGATCACAAAAGTCTTCAGTACATCTTCAAGTAAAAAGAGTTGAACCTGCGACAGGGGTGGTGGTTAGAATTATTAAAAGATTATGATGTTAACATTTTATACCACCCTGAGAAGGCGAATGTAGTAGCCGACGCACTTAGCCGCCGATCAATGGGCAGTTTATGTGAAGTCCCTCCAGAAAGGAAAGAGATGGTTCAAGAACTTCATCGATTGGCTAATCTTGGAGTGCGTGTAATTGATTCGGGCGATGCCGGGATTAGTATAAATGATTCCACAATTTCGTCCTTGGATATGGAAGTGAAAGAACGGCAGTGCGAAGATCCGCAGTTATGTCATTATAGAGACACATCTCATGGGAAAGAAAAGTATCCGTTTGAAGTTTCCATGGATGTAATTCTTAGGTACCGAGGCAGGTTATGTGTGCCGAATGTGGCGAAAATGCGCCGACGAATTTTAGAAGAAGCACATTGCTCTCGATATTCTATTCACCCAGGTGCAACCAAAATGTATCATGATCTCAAGATGATGTACTGGTGGGATGGCATGAAGAGAGACATAGCAGAATTCGTAGCACAATGTCCAAATTGCCAACAGGTAAAAGTTGAACACCAGAAGCCGGGAGGCTTGTTGCAAGCAATGGAAATCCCTACTTGGAAATGGGAAGTGATCAACATGGATTTCATCGTGGGATTACCCCGTTCCCGTGGCAGGTATGACTCTATATGGGTGATCGTGGATAGGCTGACGAAAGCAGCCCATTTTCTTCCAGTCAGGACCACATACTCAGCAGAAGACTATGCAAGGTTGTATCTCAAAGAAATTGTGCGACTCCATGGAATCCCATTATCTATTATTACAGATAGAGAAGCACAGTTTACAGCTAAGTTCTGGAAGTCTTTTCAAGAAGGTTTGGGCACACAAGTGAAGTTTAGCACGACATTTCATCCGCAAACCGATGGGCAAGACAAGCGGACTATTCAGACCTTGGGAGATATGCTACGAGCGTGTGTGCTGGATTTCAGTGGTAGTTGGGATGAACATTTACCACTAATTGAGTTTGCATATAATAACAACTATCATTCTAGTATACAAATGGCCCCATATGAAGCTTTATATGGAAGGAAATCCAGATCTCCAATCGGATGGTTCGAAATAGGAGAAGCACAATTAGTGGGCCCCGAATTGATCCAACAAGCGATAGAAAAAGTCTAGGTGATCTAAGATCGGTTGTTGACAGCCCAAAGTCGCCAAAAATCCTACGCGGACAACCGCCGATGAGACTTGGAATTTCAAATTAATGATTGGGTATTTTTGAAAGTGTCACCCATGAAAGGGGTGATGAGATTTTGTAAGAAAGGAAAACTAAGTCCCAGATACATTGGACCCTACAAAATCATCTGCAAGGTGGGCCAGGTAGCCTATGAATTGGATTTGCCTTCGGAGCTTGAATCGGTTCATCCAGTCTTTCATGTTTCGATGCTCCGCAAGTGCGTTGGAGATCCCACAAAGATTGCCCCGATAGATGATGTGCAAGTAACGGAAAGGCTAACCTATGAAGAGGTGCCTATTGCTATCCTAGATAGGCAAGTGCGAAAGCTTCGAAATAAAGAAGTAGCGTCAGTCAAAGTATTGTGGCGAAATAACAATCGGGGAGAAATGACTTGGGAAGCGGAAGAGAATACGGAGTCCAAGTACCCACACTTATTCCAACCCCAGGAGAGATCCAAGATAAAACACCAACAATATAAGGCAGTGACGTGATATTATGGGTTGTTATGGAAGGATGGTAGTACCATATTATAAAGGAAACTTTGGCGAAATATTTCTAGAATCCCCGATGATCTAACATTCGAGGACGAATGTTTCCAAAAGGGGGGAAGAATGTGACACCTCGGAAAATTTTCCGTGAGCTTACAATGAATAGACCAACGAAGAGTATGAGTGTACGATGTTTTACTAAGAAGGGAATGACTACCAATGAGTTTTGAAAACGCGAAGGTTGCAGATTTGCATTGCGACCCAGTGGTCGTAAACACAATACGACCCGTAAAGTGATTTACGGACCGTAAAGTGCCATCGTCCTCCAACTATCAAAACTTCAACTTTCTGTCAAATGTTGAAATGGTTAAATACGACTCATAATACGGACCGTAAATCGAAATACGGCCCGTAACCTGCGACCGTAAACCACATGGCCTACAGCAAACCTTTCTGTTTCTGATATGCTTAAATACGGTCGTGGAGGACGGACCGTAAACAAGAATATGACCCATAAACTGGGTTTACGGCCACTGTGCATCCCGACTACTGTTCACAAAAATCAGATTTTTAAGTATAAGGGACCCCAAGCTCATTTCGTTTCATTTCTCATCTTCACAATTCAAGAATTCTCTAGAATACTCCAAAACACTTCATCCACAAGAATTCAACAGAATCAAGGGAAAATCAAGATCAACAACGCCAAATTCATGAAAACAAGAGTGTGATACCTAGCTCAAGTTCATCTTCCTCAAAGAAAACCAAAAGAGGTGAAGTAGGGTTTTGGTGCTAGAGTAGAGACTCCACTCAAGGCTTGTTCCACCATCATACAAGGTAAGTTTCATGACCATTTCATGTTGTTTAAGGTATTGGAATAGCAAATGGGTCATAAATGAGTGAATAGTGCTATGGGTGAATGGTAGTTGAATTGAATCATGAATGTTAGTGTGTTGTGAGTATGAATGCATTATAAACGACATGTAGACCATGAGATAAGTGTGATACATGATAAAATACGATAGCGAACCCAAAACCATATAGGTGGTAAAATTGAAGAGAAATGGTGGATCATGGTCATTGTATGTGAATGATGATTGTTGATTGCTATATTGTAGTTGTTGTTGTGGGTGTTTGGAGTTGATATGGAATATGGGAAAAGTAGTATAAACAAAGGAAGTTCTGCCCAATTGTCTCTAGAAATAGTAGTGCATTCTTATAGTTGATTAACTAACGTTAGTACGAATCCTCTTTTGAAGGTAGAGACGTGACATTGAAGGAGAATAAGCGAACGCTAGATTGCTTAAACGAGAAAGGTATGTGAGGCTTAACTCTTCTTTCAAAAGGCATGAATCCTTCAAGTTTTCCATAATCCTTCTATAAGATGAAGCTTATGAGCCCTTCTATATATCAAATCACCTATAAGAATGATAATAATGACAATGAGCTAGAGTATAGAGATTCAAGAAATTGTGGCACGATGTTCCTACAATGCTAATGATGTTATTATTGTTACCACTCGCCTTATGCCTTATTTCCTTCAAGGCGAGGCATGATACCCATGAAATATCCATAATACAATAGGGGGTTCACGACCCTACGTCACCCCGACATAGTGTGGTTGCCTTAAAGCCTAATGTATGCTGCTAACGCTAATGTATGCTATGACAATAAGAGGATAAATAATGCTAACTTGTAATACGACTATGGGATGCATGGAATACCAAGAAATGATAACATGATGCTATGGTCTAAGATGTGTAAGAGTGATGTGTTATGATTGATTTTGTGATGATATAATTCCACCACGCCATGATGGCCGGGCATGTCACCGCTAAGGCGGGCTGCATATGATTCCGCTGTGCCTAGATGGCTGGGCATGTCACTGCTAAGGCGGGCTGCGATGTTACACCGAGCCTAGAGGGTCGGGCATGATCACCACTAGTGGGCGGCATATGATGGTTACCCGAACGCGGGTTAACGACGAGGACTATAATGAGATGATTTATATGATGTGATAACATGTATACTATGAATATGTAAAATGTGATATATGTAATTAATGCGATTGCCTATGACACTTCTGCAGGTTATACCTTTTCCTCTCGACTCTTGATCTTCCTATTATGTTTGTTTATTTCATTCCTGCCTTACATACTCAGTACAATATTCGTACTGACGTTCGTTTTCTTTGGACGCTGTGTTCATGCCCACAAGTAGACAGGGAGGAGATCTTCCTCCAGATTCTTAGAGGTTGTTAGCTGACTGAAAGCACCCCATTGTCCTGGAGGTGCCTATGATGATTCTTTTATGTACAATTGTAAATGTCATCTCATAGAGGCTCGTAGATACTCAATGTGGGTCATGTGGTCTCATGGCATGGTCATTGTGTAAATATATACATATATATTATTTTGCTAGCCTAAGGGCTCATGTGTATAAAAACATTTTGTTCCTAAAGGAAAACGGGTTTTCTTATAAGTCGAGTATGAATCCGATAAATGATTGTTAAATAAGCCTAAGGAGTACTAGTACGAGCAGTGCTCGGTGGTTAGCCCTGGGTTCCCGTCGCGGCCCCTAGCTGGGTCGTGACAACCTTCCACCCGAGGTCCGCCGAGCTAGAGCGGATAGATTTCTAAATTTGAGGCAAGGAAACATGAGTTCCCTGGAGTATAGTCTGCAATTTAATTTATTGGCTAGATATGCCCCGACTATGGTGGCTGACATGGGAGATCGCGTACATAGATTTGTGAGTGGTTTGGGACAACATTTATTTAAAGACTGTTTGACGGCCTCGTTGCAAGACGGGATGGATATTTCTCGAATACAAGCCCATGCTCAAAATTTAGAGGGGCGACAACAACCATAAAGAGGTGACCGTGATATCGATAGAAGGCAAAGCAAGAGGGCCAGATCTACGGGAGCAGGTAGTGATTATAGAGGGGGATCAAGACAGACACATTCTAGGTACTCAGGACAGTCAGTGACTAGTGCACCTCCTCTATTCGCAGGTAGGAGACTTGATCGCTCCCTCCATTCAGGATAGGGCCAGAGTTCGAGGGCCTCAGATTCCCAGTTTAGGGAAGATTATAGTCAGAGGAGACCCCAGGTACCGCGATGCAGTCAGTGCAGTAGATTACATTCCGGACAGTGTCACCGGGGTTCGGATGTTTGCTATACTTGTGGCCAGGTTTGGCACATGATGAGAGATTACCCGTCGATGAGTGGTAGAGTTGGAGTTCAGCCCACAGGTTCAGCAGCTGGTTCTTCCTCAGTGCGCCCGGTTAGGCAAACTCCCCAGATGTCAGCAGGCCGAGGTAGAGGCAAAGGGGCAGCATCTACTTCAGGTGCCACTCAACCCCGTGTATATGCTTTAGCCGGATGACAGGATCTTGAGTCCTCCCCAGATGTAGTTACAGGTACATTGTCTATATTCTTCCATGATGTATATGCATTGATAGATCCGGGTTCCACTTTCTCTTATATTACTCCATATGTTGCTGGTTGTATTTGGGTGAAACCCGAGCCAATTAAACCTTTTGAGGTATTTACTTCGGTTTGTGAACCCATGATAGCGAGACAAGTGTATAAAAATTGTGTAGTTGTGATATGTTATCGCCAGACCAAAACTGATTTAATTGAGCTGGAAATGATAGAATTTGATGTAATTATGGGTATGGATTGGTTGGCCTCGTGCTATGCTAATGTTGATTTCCGGTTGAAAGTAGTTCGATTCCAATTTTCGGGAGAGCCCGTGCTTGAATGGAAGGGTAATGCAGCATCTCCGAAAGGTAGGTTTATTTCCTATATTAAGGCAAGAAAGATGATAGCAAAAGTCTATATTTATCATCTAGTCCGAGTACATGACACCGAGGCAAATTTGCCAACTTTCTAATCAGTCCCGATAGTGAATGAATTTCCGGATGTGTTCCCGGAAGAGCTTCTAGGACTTTCTCCCGAGCGGGAGATTGATTTTGCTATTGATGTGTTGCCGGACACCAAGCCTATTTCTATTCCTCCGTATCGAATGGCTTCGGCAGAATTGAAAGAGTTAAAGGCACAACTGAAAGATTTGCTCGAAAAGGGGTTTATTAGACCCGGTTCATCACCATGGGGAGCGCCAGTCTTGTTCGTGAGGAAGAAAGACGGATCTCTACGAATGTACATCGATTATAGGCAATTGAACAAAGTGACGATAAAGAATAAATATCCTCTCCCGAGGATTGATGATTTATTTGATCAGCTACAGGGTGCCAAATAGTTTACAAAAATAGACTTGGGATCGGGTTATCATCAAGTGAGAGTTAGAGAAGCGGATATTCCCAAAACAACCTTTAGAACAAGATATGGCCACTATGAGTTCTGGGTGATGTCATTTGGATTAGCTAATGCTCCGGCCGTGTTTATGAACTTGATGAATAATTTATTCAGGCCACTCTTGGATTTATTCGTGATAGTATTTATTGATGACATCTTAGTGTACTCTCGCACTGAATCAGAACATGCAGATCATTTACGTATCGTTCTTGGCTTTCTTCCAACCCGAGAATTATATGAAATTTTTTTAAAGTGTGAGTTTTGGCTAAATTCTGTAACATTTCTGGGCCATGTTATTTCGGATGATCGTATTCGAGTCGACACTCAAAAAATTGAAGCTGTGAAGACTTGGCCAAGGCCTACGACGCCTACGGAAGTTCGCAGTTTTCTGGGTTTGGCAGGTTATTATAGAAAATTCGCAAAGGGCTTTTCATCTATTTCAGCCCCGTTGACGAAGCTAACCCAGAAGTCGGCTAAATTCCAATGGAATGATGCTTGTGAGCGCAGTTTCCAAGAGTTGAAAGACAGATTGACCTCAGCCCCGGTCTTAACACTTTCGGAAGGGTCAGATGGTTATGTCATGTATTGTGATGCTTCTGGTGTTAGGTTAGGATGCGTACTAATGCAGCACGGTAGAGTTATTACATATGCTTCGAGACAACTGCGGAAACATGAACAGAACTATCCAACTCATGATCTTGAATTGGCTGCGGTTATTCACGCATTGAAAATGTGGAGACATTACTTGTATGGTGTGCATGTTGATATCTATACAGATCATAAGAGCCGTCAATACATTTTCAAACAGAAGGAGTTATATCTGCGGTAGAGGCGGTGGTTAGAATTATTGAAAGACTATGATGTTAGCATTTGGACCACCCCGAAAAAGCGAATGTAGTAGCTGATGCGCTTAGCCGCCGATCAATGGGCAGTTTAAGGGAAGTTCCTCCGGAAAAGAAAGAGATGGCTCATGAGCTCCACTAATTGGCTAGTCTTGGAGTATGTGTGATTGATTCAGGTAGTGCAGGGATTGGTATTAATGATCCGACAGTCTCGTCCTTGAACATGGAAGTGAAAGAGCATCAGTATAAAGATTCTAAACTGTGCCATTACAGAGACATATCTCATGGAAAGGAGAAGTGGCCATTTGATGCTTCTATGGCTGGAATTCTTAGATACCATGGCAAGCTATGTGTGCCGAATGTGGTAGAATTGCGCCGTCAAATTCTAGAAGAAGCGCATTGTTCTCGGTATTCTATTCACCCAGGTGCAACCAAGATGTATCATGATCTTAAACTAATATATTGGTGGGATGGCATGAAGAGGGACATAGCAGAATTTGTAGCTCAGTGTCCAAATTGCCAACAAGTAAAGGTCGAGCATCAAAAGCCAGGAGGCTTATTGCAAGCAATGGAAATCACTACTTGGAAATGGGAAGTGATCAACATGGATTTTATTGTGGGGTTACCCCGTTCTCGAGGCAGGTATGATTCTATATGGGTGATCATGGATAGACTCACGAAATCAGCCCATTTTCTTCCGGTTAGAACTACCTACTCAGCAGAAGATTATGCGAGATTGTATCTCAAAGAAATTGTGTGACTCCATGGTATTCCACTGTCCATTATCACAGATAGAGGAGCACAGTTCACAGCCAAGTTCTGGAAGTCCTTTCAAGAAGGTTTGGGTACTCAGGTAAGGCTTAGTACGGCATTCCGTCAGCAAACTGATGGGCAAGCCGAGCGAACTATTCAAACTTTGGAAGATATGCTACGATCATGTGTTCTATATTTCGGTGGTAGTTGGGATGATCACCTACCCCTTATTGAGTTTGCATACAACAATAGCTACCATTCCAGTATTCAAATGGATCCGTATGAAACGTTATATGGAAGGAAATGCAGGTCCCCAATCAGATGGTTTGAAATAGGAGAAGCACAGCTAGTAGGCCCTGAATTGATTCAACAAGTGCTAGAAAAAGTCAAAATGATCCGAGATCGATTGTTGGCAGCCCAAAGTCGCCAAAAGTCTTATGCGGACAATCGCCGACAAGACTTGGAATTTCAAGTTGGTGATTGGGTGTTTTTGAAAGTATCGCCAATGAAACGAGTGATGAGATTATGCAAGAAAGGGAAATTAAGCGCTCGATACATTGGGCCTTACAAAATCATCCGTAAGGTGGGTCATGTAGCCTATGAATTGGACTTGCCTTCGGAGCTTGAATCAGTTCATCCAGTCTTCCATGTATCGATGCTCCGCAAGTGTGTTGGAGATCCCACGAGGATTGTTCCGATTGATGATGTCCAAGTGACGGAAAAGCTAGTATATGAAAAAGTGTCTATTGCCATTCTAGACAGGCAAGTGCGAAGACTTCAAAATAAAGAGGTAGCTTCAGTCAAAGTCTTGTGGTGAAACAACAACCGGGAAGAAATGACTTGGGAGGCGGAAGAAAGTATGAAGTCTAAGTATCCGCATTTATTCCAACCCCCAATAGAGATTCGAGATGAAACACTAGCACTATGAGGTATGTACGCTTACTTTTTATGCTTTTGGTCGTGTGTGGCCATAGATATGATGATATTGTGTTGTAGCCCTGTGAGGAAATGATATTACGGGTTGTTCTGACGGGTTGGTAGTGCCATGTTACAGGGGAAACTCTGGCAAAAGTTTCGTAGAATTCCGAGTGTTTAACATTCGAGGACGAATGTTCTAAAAGGGGGGAAGGATGTTACACCTTGGAAATTTTCCCGTTAGCGTACAGTGAATAGGATAGCAAGGAAAACGAGGTATATGATGATTTGGATAAGTAAGAAATATCATTTGATGATCTTAATCGAGATTTGAAGACATTTGACCAAAAGGAAGAAGTTTAGTAAAGAAAGTAAAGGATATGTTGTGTGTTGGGTAAGAATTTTGAGCGACGAGTTAATGGTGGCATAATGATGAATTGGAGATGAGTGATAAAGTCCCTTGGATTGGTATTGAAGTGTTAAACAAGTGTTAAGAAGGTTCCATAAGGATCGGAGATCAAACGAGTCGACGAGAACAAGTCTCGGAAAACTGGACATTATACGACCAGACATACTGGCCGTATAAAATTTACGGACAGTATGTCCAGACCGTAGATACAGCCCAGAACAGCATACCTCACTGGACCAAATATATGGTCCAACATACGGTCAGTGAAAAACATACGGACCGTATGTTGGTCCGTATAAGTTGATCGGGCCAGCTTTTAATTCAATATAAGGGACCCTTTTTCATTTCATTTTACTTCATTCCCACTATCCACAAGTCAAGAACCCTCTAGAATATTCTCCATCACTCATCTACAAGAAAATCAAAGGAAATCCATGATCAATAACACCAAATCCATGAAACCAACTGTATGAAACCTAGCCAAAGTTCATCTAACTCAAGAAAACCCAAGGGAAGTGAAGTAGGGTTTTAGTGCTATAGGAGTAACTCCACTCAAGACTTGTTCATCAATCACCTAAGGTAATTTTCATGACCATACCGTGTTGTTTAAGGTATTGGAAGGCTAAAACACTTGAATTGTAGAAAGACATAGAAAATGGGTCATAAATAAGTGAATAGTGTCATAGTTGAATGGTAGTTGGATGGAATCATGAATGTTGGTGTGTTGTGATTATGAATATGTTATAAATGACATTTAGATCATGAAATAAGTATTAGATATAAGAAAAGGCGATAATGAGCTATAACCATATTGTGGAGAAATTGAAGAGAAATGATGAATCGTGATAAATGTATACAAATGATGATTGTTGTTGCCATATTGTGAATGTTGATATGAACGCTTGGGAGTTGATGTAGAACTTGGAAAGGTAGTATAAACAAAGGAAATGCAGCCCAATTTTCCCTAGAAATAGTAGCGCGTTATTATAGTCGATTAACTAACGTTAATGCGAATTCTCTCTTGAAGGTAGAAACGTTACATTGGAGGAGAACAAGCGAACGATAGCTTAGTTAAACGTAAGAGGTATGTGATGCTAGTCCCTTTCTTTCTAAAGGCATGAATCCTATATCATGACTCTTCTTTCCTCTTCATGAATTCCTACATTCCGGAAAGCTAAAAGTCTATGTCCATGAATAGTTATACAAGATAAGAGATATGTTATGAGTCCTATAATGATGATGATGAGTTAAAGTATAGAGATTCTAAAATGTATGATATGATGATCTTATGACGGTAATGATGTTATTTATTTCGTACACTCACCTTATATGCTAATTCCTTCAAGGTGAGCCAGAATGTCAATGAATGCTCCATATGAAATCGGGGAATCACGACCTTACGTCACCCCGATAAAGTATAGTTGTCCTTGAGCCTTATGCATGTACTATGATAAACATATTATGATGAGTATATTATGATAAGCATATTGTGATATAACACCGCGACTATATGGCCGGGCAGTCACCGCTAAGGCGGGCAGCGTATACACCATGGCCAGATGGCATGGGCAGACACCACTAGTGGGCGGCATGAGATGATACCCCGGACGCGGGAGGCCTGGACGCATGCTAATGTCATGATTATCACACCGATCTGATATGGATGGGCAGTTTATACATTATCACACCGTACCTATATGGACGGACAACTTATACATTTATGCACATATGATATGATGATGAGTATGAGTAAGACAGTATGACTTATTTCCTTTATACTTGACAGTCAGATACAGATATTCCATTTTGATATTTCCTTTACATCATTGTCTTATTTCATTGTTTATGCCTCTCATACTCAGTACAATGTTCTTACTGACGTTCGTTTTCTTTGGACGCTGTGTTCATGCCCACAGGTAGACAGGGAGGTGAGCTTGATCCTGATTTGTAGGAGCCAGTAGCTGATTGAGAGCACTCCATTGATCGGAGGTGCTTATGATGATTCTTTTGTGTATAGTCATGTATATGTATATGTATTTTGGGCATGACGGGGCCTTGTCCCGTCCTTGTATCTAGTACTCCAGTAGAGGCTCGTAGATGCGCAGTGTGGGTTATATGGTCTCACGAGATTGCTAATATGTATATGTATTATTTTGATAACCTAAAGGCTTATGTTTATAAAAGTATTTATGTCTTCAAATGAAAGATGATTTTCTTATGCTTTGAGTATAAAAATGATAAAAGAGCATTAAAAGGGTAAGATGAGTAATAGAACGAACGGTGCTCGGTGGTCAGCCCCGGGTACCCGTTGCGGCCACTAGCTGGGTCATGACATCAGCTGTCTAACGCGCCTCTGACGCGCGCGCGGGGCCCAAATTCTGAGAGTAGGAGTTTCCAACACTTAGAAAAAATTTCTAAGTGTTGGCAGATTTTGGTCCAACTTTGAGGGACCATATCTTTGTGTGTATAAGGAGTTACGGAACCCATAATATATTTAAATTCAAGTTCAGAGAGTCTACTTTCCGAATCAACATGCCGTTCACCAATCAGAGGTCTGAAGAAAACGTTATGGGCGTTATAAAAACATGATGCAAGCAGTTATGAATTTTCTAAGTGTTGGCCAAAAACTTCCCAAATTTGTCTAAGTGTTTGGCCAAGGTTTGTTCACTTCTTCTCCTCATTTCTTTGATTCTCCTAGCTAATTAAAAACTAGTAATTGATTCTTACTTGGTTGTTAATTATTTCTTGAGTCCTTTCTTTCAAGCCAATTCTTTTCGTTCTTTTCTCGTTTTACAACTTCATCATTAATTTCTTGATTCAAGTGCGTTTGCTTTAAATTGAGTCATCCTTTCTTTCTTCGAGTCGATAAGAATCGACTCTTGACCTCTAGTAGTGAACGGGACCTTGTGGCCAAACTGGATTAACAAGCATACAACCATTAGCCGAAGCAATTTGTGAGGCATTCAAAAGGTGTGCATACTTGAGCGTTTGGTGAGATATTTTTAACTAACGTAACGTGTTTACTTGCTTTGTTGAGTTTCTTAAATAGGTACTAATGGCTAATCAAGGCGGAGAAATGCAAGTTCTCGCCGGGGAACCTACAATTGTTGATTTGATGAGGTTGTGGCATGATATGAACAACAAGGTAGGGAGATCAAATAGTCAAATGGATCACCTGAATAGTCAATTGGATCACCTAGAGAGTAGGATAGAAATCGCGGAATGTAAGGAGAAACGACGAAGAGAGTGTGATTGGTTCGAAACTCATGGAACTACCTATGAAAGAGAGAGGCACAAGTATGTAGTGGACAATTGTAGGAGTCTTCTCTTTCCACAACCTATTCCACAAGAGACAATGAATGCAAGGTTGCAAAAATCTCCACCCATGGAAACCTTGTCAACTAAAGAAAATTCTTCGTGTGA
Source organism: Lycium barbarum (assembly GCF_019175385.1). Taxonomy (NCBI): domain Eukaryota; kingdom Viridiplantae; phylum Streptophyta; class Magnoliopsida; order Solanales; family Solanaceae; genus Lycium; species Lycium barbarum. Next base: position 66,877,086 of record NC_083346.1, read on the forward strand.
ACTTCAAGGTACGATAGCTAAACTCAACACTTCCAACTCTTTGAATGCACAAGTTTGTGATGTGAGTGTGAGTAGTAGCTTGTCGTTGTGTGACTTTAATGATTCTTTACCATGTGATGATAATGTCATTGTTGAAAGTGTCCTTACACTAGTTGATCCTTTAGATGACCGAATTGATTTTTCTTGCAAGATTGATTTGTGTCCACCTAGTGTTGACACTTGTGCTTTGAATGAAAATACATTATCATGTGATCAACTTGAGTATAATGTTAGTCCACTAGTCGAAGAATTTTGTGATGTGATTAATGAACCTCTGATTAGTGATGACATGGTTCTAGTTGATCATTTGAATGAGTTTGACACCCCACCCTTGTTTGATGAACGTGGAAATGAGTCTCTTGGCTTTATCTTTATGTCGAGTGATGAGACTCCCATTTTTTATGGTGATGTGTATCATGTGGATAGTCATGTAAATGAAGGTACTTTGAAAAATGACATTTGTCTTTTTGAAAATGAAATTACATGCTTTGGCTTACCATTGTTAATTGATTATTCTCTCTTTAAAGATAGTGTCTTGTTTGATGATAACATGACTAATAAGAGTGAAGTGCCTAGTGGAATGTATTGTAATGTCGAAAATGTAGCCACTTTTGGGGGCTATATGGTATTTGAATATCCACTATGGAATGGAGACGCTCTTCCTTATGATAGAAAACTTCCCTTGGGAAATGATAATACACTTGTGGGGAAGGAGTGTTTTGAAAAGAGAGGTGATACTTGCTTGCAAATTGTTAACTCTTCCTTGTGTGTTCTGAGTCTTAGTAGTATGATTGAGCATGTACTTTAATTTAATAGTGAAGCTACATGTGAGGACACCATAGATGAAGTTGTTTTGTGTGAAACCTTTCTTTACTATCTATTCGCATATGATGACATTCATGCTTGTTTTAGGGGTGCATCTTACGTTGGTGCTTGTGATTACTCAATTGGAGGTCTTGGTTATATATGTCACGACCCAACTAGGGCCGCGACGGGTACCCAATACTTGTACCGAGCACCCCCTATCTCGTATCGCATTCTTATCACTAAGTGGGCCGTATGCACTATACCATATCCTTTTTTTTTCTTCCATTGCGTACTATTAACATCAGTAGCATAATTATAAACATAGGCAATTAAAATTTGCTAGTACATTATACAGCGACGAGGACCCTCAAGAGTACAAAACATCTAACTGTACATATCTGTCTACGAGCCTCTAAACATAGTACACATATACATAAGAAGGGCCGAGTACTGCCGTGCCCGAATATATACACAAAATAGTACCAAGGAACTGAGGATCCGAGACAACTGGAGCGCCGCTATAGTAATGTTGATGAAGCTCCTAGGAGTCAAGCCTGTCTACCTGCTGACCTGCGCGGCATGATACGCAGTGTCCACAAGAAGGGACGTAAGTACGAATAGTGTACCGAGTATGTAAGGCATGGAAAAATAATGCAAGCCGAACCGTAGAGCTTGAATAACAATATCATGGGATCATAGGACATATAATGAAATAAGAAAGTAACCTGTACATAGGAATGCCCTTTCAGGCCAGATACCATGCAACTGTCTTTGGAAAACATTTCTTTTTCATAGACATAGAAAATAGAACTTATATTATGTCATGTCTTATCATATCATATCATACCGTATCAAATCATATGAGATCATGTCATATCATATTGTGTCATAGCATAGCAGGACATAGCATAGCACCGAAATACATCGGCTCGCCCATATATATCCCGCGTCCGGGATGATAAGCCAGCTGACCAGGTGGCAATGAAACATGTTTCCCTTCCCATCCCCCATGTACATATTCATATCTCACATACATATGTCATATAAGCAAGCAGGAGAGCCCAAAGAAAATCATGTAACCATCAGAGTGACATAAGGTCGGTGACCTCCGATTACATTATGGAACAATCGTGATCGCCTTGTCTTACCTTGAAGGAACGAGTATTTTAAGGCGAGACTATCAACGGACAATAGTGTTGAAAGAAACATAGAATGAAATCATGGACGTCATAGAAATCAATTCATCGGCTTTGGAATCTTTAGAGGATGGTGTCATAAGCAAGGAATAGAATTGAAATCAAGAACTAGTTTGATACTTTCTTATTCATATTGGGTCCTTATCTTAAGACTCTTAGTCATGGAATCATTCTTGTCATACTTATCATAGACGTATTCTCTTCCTTAGCATCATCGTTATCATGGTCATCATAGACATATTTCCATTAAAAATAGTACAGTACTTATCGTTTGATAATTAGAACAAGGATCAAAAGCTTCCTTTGGATTCTACTCCAAAATGAGTCAAACGGAGCAATAGGGAAAATCCGGGAACAATGGGCCCACCTCGGGCCGAATGAGGTAGCGTACACCATTTGCATATGTTACATGTCATGGCGTTACTTGTGATGGTTTCAAGGTAGTCGGGTCTTATTTGTGCAAGTTCTAGAGGTTTAGGAAGTTTTTCCAACATTTCACAGTATTTTTAATTCAATTCTACTGAATGAAAAAGGGGAAACTTTAGGTGCGGATTCCGGAGAATAGAGTTGTCCCCAAGGCTCGTATTCGACCTATTACGTCTAAGACATGCCATAGAAGGAAGAGTAAAGCCTTACATACCTCTTTCCGCTCCTTATGCTATTCCAAATTCAAGTTGCAAATCCGCCACAATCTACAAATTGGTCATATTTACCAAACTTTGGTTAGAGCATTTAGAAGTCGAATCTTAAAGTAGCATTTGCTTACCGAAATTTTGGCAGCACTTCCCCTATAAATACACCATCTCCAAAACTTCAACTTAGCCAATTTTAACCAACAACAATCCGGGAATTCAACCCGGCCAAGCCAACAACAATACTAGCAATTATTCTAGCAACACTCCAACATTCAATTCTATTCAATTCAATTCACATAAATTTCAAAACAATTCAATCAACATGCTACTTCATCCAACACTTTCCAATTATAACAAGAACAATAACTACTTAATCCCTTCTTTCACATTCAATCACCACCACCCAACTTACAATCTTCCAAACAATGGCTCACTTTCAAGTTCATGAATTATATTTATAGCCTACACATTAACAATATCATTCTTACAAATATAAGAAGCCATAACAAAGTCGCACTAACTCCTTCCATAATACACCAACAATTTCATATTCATTTCAAGCCATTAAGCCTTCATTTAACATCATAAAATCCACAACACAACAACAATCAAAATGCTACATAAATTCAATTCATCATATCTCACAACATCACCCCTATTTTCGGCCACAACAACATTCATGTTCCATGCATTTTCATCCATTTCTATACATTACACCAACAACCATACGGCTACACCACACACACCCATATTCTTCATGAAGTTCATTCATTTTTGTACACTACAACATGCACAAACATCCATAACATATAAGGAATAAATTCTGACCTTCTTCCTTGATCTTTCACTTAGCTAAGACTTGTAACTTGCTAGAATATGGATTTTTCTTGCTCCAAAGACCACTCCACTTTGCTAAGGACCTTTCAATTAGTAGGAAATGATTTTTGAAGAAAAAAATTTCAAGGTTCTTGTTGATTTTTGAAGAAACAATTTTCAAGGTTCTTGTTGATTTTGGAGGTGGCCGAATAGCCCCTCTTATGTTTCTCCTCCTCTCTTGTTCTTTAGGGTTCTTGAAACTTCTAGGGACATAATGAATAAGATGACTAATTAAGTCATCTTATGGACTTATTAATTTGTGCTCACATGGGCTTTGGCCCATTTACTATAGACGGCCCAAATGGCCCCGTTTCTTCCAAGTCCATATTTTTTTTTGTGCACTTCATGAAAAATTGTTTTTCCACATTCCGAATTTACCCTTCGTCTTTCTCCTTATTTCCACGAGTCATATTACAAATTTTCCCTTTATACCCTTGACCTTTCTTAATATTCCCACTTCAAAATTTTCATAAGCAACTTATGCACCCAACAAGATTAAAATTATAGTCTTGCTCTTAACCTCCCGCCATTATCTTAAATTATCCAAATACGCAAAAATGCGGGATATAACATCCTCCCCCCCTTTAAAACATTCATCCTCGAATGTTAAATTGGCCTCATAGTGTATTACAATACTTCGGGGAGGTCTCCTTCGTAGACATCTCACATGTCGCTTAACATATCCATTTTAGAAGCTTAGGTTACCTTTATGTCGTAGGTCACTTGAGTTAGCTCCGAACGCTGGCCCTGCGTTAATAAGCCTCCTTTATTGGATCTTGAATCGTCATAGTCCATTTTAGGTCTAACATGCTCTCCCTCTTTTATTAAGAGGGTCTACACGCGCCTATGCCCTTTAAATAATCGTCACCTTCCGCGATCTTTTACAATTGTAATTCCTTCTTCGCGGAGTTTGTTGCGTCTATTCCCTGGCTAGATATGTTCTCGTATATCACTGCATTAGGGCTTTCTAGCCTTAACTAGTGTGGGTTCGGCATCGGTATTACCCTGTGACATCCGTACGTATACCCTTCATCATGTCTTTTGAATTTAATCCAGCTAGCATATTCTATGTATCGCAACTTCATTTCTGGGACTTAACAGTCACAATTAATATATTACATAATATGGGGAAAGTTGGGGTCTTGACCATTTCCGGAACGCTCTCATAACGCATCCTTTTCTTTTGATTACCATTTTAGCCTTCGTAACCTCCAGTATCCGCCCCTTACCTATGAGTACAACTACTCTTGTCCCAAATTTCTAAATTCTGAGTACGATCAGCAATACAAAGAACAGTATAGGATAAAGTGGAATCTAGATCTATTAACACATACATATCATAGAAAAGTGCCGATAACGTACCCGTGGCCGCATCTGCGGAAGGTTCAGAATCCTGCCGTCCTGCCAATGTATATATGCGGTGCGGAGGGCCAGCTGAACTGGGTCCCGCTCCTCCTCTGCCTCGACCACGACCTGTTGGAGCCTGGAAGGCCTGTCCCGGAGGGCGCACGGTCGACGATGATCCAACCGCTGATCCGACGGGCTGGGTTCTGCTTCCCTCATTCCTTAGCGGGCAATCACGCATCAAATGATCAGTCCGACCGCAGGAAAAACATGCACCAGTATCCCGGTAACACTGTCCAGAGTGTGGCCTGCCACACCGAGCACACCGTAGTGGGGGTTGCCCCGTCCTGCTGGAATCAACTCTATACTGGGACCTCGAAGCTCTAGTACCCTGATCTGGTCCCGAATAGGCAGAGCGGTCAAATCCCCTATCCGCAAATCGAGGAGGTGCACTGGCCGCTGATTGGCCTGAATACCTAGATTGTTCCTGTGCCTGTCCCCCTCTATACTCGCTTCTAGACCCGGAGGATCTGCCCCTTTTTCTGGAACCCCTATCCGAATAGCGCTCCTCTCTCCATAACTGATACTGTTCCTCCAGGTTTTGGGCATGGGCCTGGATTCGGGTAATAGTCATCCCGTCCTGGAGTGAAGCCGTCAAGCACTCCTTAACTAAATGTGGCCCCAGCCCACTCACAAACCGGTGCACGTGATCTCCCATATTAGCTATCATGGCTGGGGCATACCTGGCCAACGAGTTAAAGCGAAGACTGTATTCTCGAACGCTCATATTTCCCTGTCTAAGGTTCAAGAACATATCGGCTCGAGCCCGTCGAACTTCCGGCGGTAAGAAATGTCACAGAAATGCCTCAGTAAATTCCTGCCAAACCGGGGGACGGGCATTTGCTCCCCTCGAAGATATCCAACAACTATACCACAGAACTGCTACATCCCGCAATCTGTATGAAGCCAATTCCACTGACTCTGTATCTGAAGCATGTATGATTCTCAGTGTCCTCAGCATCTCGTCTCTAAAGCTCTGCGGGTCCTCCTTCGGTTTCGATCCATAAAACTCCGGAGGTTTCAGGGTAATAAAGTCATGAGCCCTTGCACTCACCGCCCTGTCTCCCGGGTCTACATCTTGCCGCTGAACCTGTGCGGCAACTAGCTGAGTCAATAACTGGATGGCCTCTGTCATCTGCTGGCCCGGGGCTGCTGGCGGTGGAACTGGAGGTGCTGTGGCTGGAGCTGGAACTCTTTTCTGCTCGGCTGATACAGGGGAAACAGGAGGAGTCTGAGGGGGAGCTTCATTATAGGACTCGTCTTCTTCTGGCTCCCGTTCAACTCTGCTTCCAGCCGCCAACTTGCCCTTCTGGGCCGCCGTAGTCTTCCTCTTCTTCGGCATTACTGAAACCGTAACATAGAATTAAGAAAAGAACAAGGAAGCCTTGTAACATAGCTCTATTGCACGATCTAGAGTACAAAGAAGGTCATATTTCCTAAATGCCCTGCAGCCTCTTGCTTATAAGTGTGGCGCGCTACACACCCATAAAAGGGACTCTACTGGACACGGCTCGTAGACAAACCCCTAGGATGAACTACTTTGATACCACTTCTGTCACGACCCAACTAGGGCCGCGACGGGTACCCAATACTTGTACCGAGCACCCCCTATCTCGTATCGCATTCTTATCACTAAGTGGGCCGTATGCACTATACCATATCCTTTTTTTTTCTTCCGTTGCTTACTATTAACATCAGTAGCATAATTATAAACATAGGCAATTAAACCTTGCTAGTACATTATACAGCGACGAGGACCCTCAAGAGTACAAAACATCTAACTGTACATATCTGTCTACGAGCCTCTAAACATAGTACACATATACATAAGAAGGGCCGAGTACTGCCGTGCCCGAATATATACACAAAATATAATGAAATAAGAAAGTAACCTGTACATAGGAATGCCCTTTCAGGCCAGATACCATGCATGCTTGTCTGTCTTTGGAAAACATTTCTTTTTCATTGACGTAGAAAATAGAACTTATATTATGTCATGTCTTATCATATCATATCATACCGTATCAAATCATATGAGATCATGTCATATCATATCGTGTCATAGCATAGCAGGACATAGCATAGCACCGAACAATGTCGGCTCGCCCACATAGCACCGAAATACATCGGCTCGCCCATATATATCCCGCGTCCGGGATGATAAGCCAGCTGACCAGGTGGCAATGAAACATGTTTCCCTTCCCATCCCCCATGTACATATTCATATCTCACATACATATGTCATATAAGCATGCAGGAGAGCCCAAAGAAAATCATGTAACCATCAGAGTGACATAAGGTCGGTGACCTCCGATTACATTATGGAACAATCATGATCGCCTTGTCTCACCTTGAAGGAACGAGTATTTTAAGGCGAGACTATCAACGAAGAATAGTGTTGAAAGAAACATAGAATGAAATCATGGACGTCATAGAAATCAATTCATCGGCTTTGGAATCTTTAGAGAATGGTGTCATAAGCAAGGAATAGAATTGAAATCAAGAACTAGTTTGATACTTTCTTATTCATATTGGGTCCTTAGCTTAAGACTCTTAGTCATGGAATCATTCTTGTCATACTTATCATAGACGTATTCTCTTCCTTAGCATCATCGTTATCATGGTCATCATAGTCATATTTCCATTAAAAATAGTACAGTACTTATCGTTTGATAATTAGAACAAGGATCAAAAGCTTCCTTTGGATTCTACTCCAAAATGAGTCAAACGGAGCAATAGGGAAAATCCGGGAACAATGGCCCCACCTCGGGCCGAATGAGGTAGCGTACACCATTTGCATATGTTACATGTCATGGCGTTACTTGTGATGGTTTCAAGGTAGTCGGGTCTTATTTATGCAAGTTCTAGAGGTTTAGGAAGTTTTTCCAACATTTCACACAATTTTTAATTCAATTCTACTGAATGAAAAAGGGGAAACTTTAGGTGCGGATTCCGGAGAATAGAGTTGTCCCCAAGGCTCGTATCCGACCTATTACGTCTAAGACATGCCATAGAAGGAAGAGTAAAGCCTTACATACCTCTTTCCGCTCCTTATGCTATTCCAAATTCAAGTTGCAAATCCACCACAATCTACAAATTGGTCATATTTACCAAACTTTGGTTAGAGCATTTAGAAGTGGAATCTTAAAGTAGCATTTGTCTACCGAAATTTCGGCAGCACTTCCCCTATAAATACACCATCTCCAAAACTTCAACTTAGCCAATTTTAACCAACAACAATCCGGGAATTCAACCCGGCCAAGCCAACAACAATACTAGCAATTATTCTAGCAACACTCCAACATTCAATTCTATTCAATTCAATTCACATAAATTTCAAAACAATTCAATCAACATGCTACTTCATCCAACACTTTCCAATTTTAACAAGAACAATAACTACTTAATCCCTTCTTTCACATTCAATCACCACCACCCAACTTACAATCTTCCAAACAATGGCTCACTTTCAAGTTCATGAATTATATTTATAGCCTACACATTAACAATATCATTCTTACAAATATAAGAAGCCATAACAAAGTCGCACTAACTCCTTCCATAATACACCAACAATTTCATATTCATTTCAAGCCATTAAGCCTTCATTTAACATCATAAAATCCACAACACAACAACAATCAAAATGCTACATAAATTCAATTCATCATATCTCACAACATCACCCCTATTTTCGGCCAGAACAACAACATTCATGTTCCATGCATTTTCATCCATTTCTATACATTACACCAACAACCATACGGCTACACCACACACACCCATATTCTTCATGAAGTTCATTCATTTTTGTACACTACAACATGCACAAACATCCATAACATATAAGGAATAAATTCTGACCTTCTTCCTTGATCTTTCACTTAGCTAAGACTTGTAACTTGCTAGAATATGGATTTTTCTCGCTCCAAAGACCACTCCACTTTGCTAAGGACCTTTCAATTAGTAGGAAATGATTTTTGAAGAAAAACATTTCAAGGTTCTTGTTGATTTTGGAGGTGGCCGAATAGCCCCTCTTATGTTTCTCCTTCTCTCTTGTTCTTTAGGGTTCTTGAAACTTCTAGGGACATAATGAATAAGATGACTAATTAAGTCATCTTATGGACTTATTAATTTGTGCTCATATGGGCTTTGGCCCATTTACTGTAGACGGCCCAAATGGCCCCTTTTCTTCCAAGTCCATATTTTTTTTGTGCACTTCATGAAAAATTGTTTTTCCACATTCCGAATTTACCCTTCGTCTTTCTCCTTATTTCCACGAGTCATATTACGAATTTTTCCTTTATACCCTTGACCTTTCTTAATATTCCCACTTCAACATTTTCATAAAAACCTTATGCATCCAACAAGATTAAAATATAGTCTTGCTCTTAACCTCCCGCCATTATCTTAAATTATCCAAATACGAAAAAATGCGGGATATAACATCCTCCCACCCTTTAAAACATTCATTCTCGAATGTTAAATTGGTCTCACAGTGTATTACAATACTTCCGGGAGGTCTCCTTCGTAGACATCTCACATGTCGCTTAACATATCCATTTTAGAAGCTTAGGTTACCTTTATGTCATAGGTCACTTGAGTTAGCTCCGAACGTTGGCCCTGCGTTAATAAGCCTCCTTTATTGGATCTTGAATCGTCATAGTCCATTTTAGTTCTAACATGCTCTCCCTCTTTTATTAAGAGGGTCTACACACGCCTATGCCCTTTAAATAATCGTCGCCTTCCGCGATCTTTTACAATTGTAATTCCTTCTTCGCAGAGTTTGTTGCGTCTATTCCCTGGCTAGATATGTTCTCGTATATCACTGCATTAGGGCTTTCTAGCCTTAACTAGTGTGGGTTCGGCATCGGTCTTACCTTGTGACATCCGTACGTATACCCTTCATCATGTCTTTTGAATATAATCCAGCTAGCATATTCTATGTATCGCAACTTCATTTCTGGGACTTAACAGTCACAATTAATATATTACATAATATGGGGAAAGTTGGGGTCTTGACCATTTTCGGAACGCTCTCATAACGCATCCTTTTCTTTTGAATACCATTTTAGCCTTCGTAACCTCCAGTAACCGCCCCTTACCTATGAGTACAACTACTCTTGTCCCAAATTGCTAAATTCTGAGTACGATCAGCAATACAAAGAACAATATACGATAGAGTGGAATCTAGATCTATTAACACATACATATCATAGAAAAGTGCCGATAACGTACCCGTGGCCGCATCTGCGGAAGGTTCAGAATCCTGCCGTCCTGCCAATGTATATATGCGGTGCGGAGGGCCGGCTGAACTGGGTCCCGCTCCTCCTATGCCTCGACCACGACCTGTTGGAGCCTGGAAGGCCTGTCCCGGAGGGCGCACGGTCGACGATGAACCACTCGCTGATCCGGCGGGCTGGGTTCTGCTTCCCTCATTCCTTAGCGGGCAATCACGCATCAAATGATCAGTCTGACCGCAGGAAAAACATGCACCAGTATCCCGGTAACACTGTCCAGAGTGTGGCCTGCCACACCGAGCACACCGTAGTGGGGGTTGCCCCGTCCTGCTGGAATCAGCTCTATACTGGGACCCCGAAGCTCTAGTACCCTGATCTGGTCCCGAATAGGCAGAGCGGTAAAATCCCCTATCCGCAAATCGAGGAGGTGCACTGGCTGCTGATTGGCCTGAATACCTAGATTGTTCCTGTGCCTGTCCCCCTCTATACTCGCTTCTAGTCCCGGAGGATCTGTCCCTTTTTCTGGAACCCCTATCCGAATAGCGCTCCTCTCTCCATAACTGATACTGTTCCTCCAGGTTTTGGGCATGGGCCTGGATTCGGGTAATAGTCATCCCGTCCTGGAGTGAAGCCGTCAAGCAGTCCTTAACTAAATGTGGCCCCAGCCCACTCACAAACCGGTACACGTGATCTCCCATATTAGCTATCATGGCTGGGGCATACCTGGACAACGAGTTAAAACGAAGACTGTATTCTCGAACGCTCATATTTCCCTGTCTAAGGTTCAAGAACATATCGACTCGAGCCCGTCGAACTTCCGGTGGTAAGAAATGTCGCAAAAATGCCTCAGTAAATTCCTGCCAAACCGGGGGAGGGGCATTTTCTCCCCTCGAAGATATCCAACTACTATACCACAGAACTGCTACATCCCGCAATCTGTATGAAGCCAATTCCACTGACTCTGTATTCGAAGCTTGTATGATTCTCAGTATCCTCAGCATCTCATCTATAAAGCTCTGCGGGTCCTCCTCCGGTTTCGATCCATAAAACTCCGGAGGTTTCAGGGTAATAAAGTCATGAGCCCTTGCACTCACCGCCCTGTCTCCCGGGTCTATATCTTGCCGCTGAACCTGTGCGGCAACTAGCTGAGTTAATAACTGGATGGCCTCTGTCATCTGCTGGCCCGGAGCTGCTGGCGGTGGAACTGGAGGTGCTGGGGCTGGAGATGGAACTCTTTTCTGCTCGGCTGATACAGGGGAAACAGGAGGAGTCTGAGGGGGAGCTTCATTATAGGACTCGTCTTCTTCTGGCTCCCGTTCAACTCTGCTTCCAGCCGCAACTTGCCCTTTTGGGCCGCCGTAGTCTTCCTCTTCTTCGGCATTACTGAAACCGTAACATAGAATTAAGAAAAGAACAAGGAAGCCTTGTAACATAGCTCTATTGCACGATCTAGAGTACAAAGAAGGTCATATTTCCTAAATGCCCTACAGCCTCTTGCTTATAAGTGTGGCGCGCTACAAACCCATAAACAGGACTCTACTGGACACGGCTCGTAGACAAACCCCTAGGACGAACTGCTTTGTTACCACTTCTGTCACGACCCAACTAGGGCCGCGACGGGTACCCAATACTTGTAACGAGCACCCCTATCTCGTATCGCATTCTTATCACTAAGTTGGCCGTATGCACTATACCATATCCTTTTTTTTTTCTTCCGTTGCTTACTATTAACATCAGTAGCATAATTATAAACATAGTCAATTAAACTTTGCTAGTACATTATACAGCGACGAGGACCCTCAAGAGTACAAAACATCTAACTGTACATATCTGTCTACGAGCCTCTAAACATAGTACACATATACATAAGAAGGGCCGAGTACTGCCGTGCCCGAATATATACACAAAGTATAATGAAATAAGAAAGTAACCTGTACATAGGAATGCCCTTTCAGGCCAGATACCATGCATGCTTGTCTGTCTTTGGAAAACATTTCTTTTTCATTGACGTAGAAAATAGAACTTATATTATGTCATGTATTTTCATATCATATCATACCGTATCAAATCATATGAGATCATGTCATATCATATCGTGTCATAGCATAGCAGGACATAGCATAGCACCGAACAATGTCGGCTCGCCCACATAGCACCGAAATACATCGGCTCGCCCATATATATCCCGCGTCCGGGATGATAAGCCAGCTGACCAGGTGGCAATGAAACATGTTTCCCTTCCCATCCCCCATGTACATATTCATATCTCACATACATATGTCATATAAGCATGCAGGAGAGCCCAAAGAAAATCATGTAACCATCAGAGTGACATAAGGTCGGTGACCTCCGATTACATTATGGAACAATCGTGATCGCCTTGTCTCACCTTGAAGGAACGAGTATTTTAAGGCGAGACTATCAACGGAGAATAGTGTTGAAAGAAACATAGAATGAAATCATGGACGTCATAGAAATCAATTCATCGGCTTTGGAATCTTTAGAGGATGGTGTCATAAGCAAGGAATAGAATTGAAATCAAGAACTAGTTTGATACTTTCTTATTCATATTGGGTCCTTAGCTTAAGACTCTTAGTCATGGAATCATTCTTGTCATACTTATCATAGACGTATTCTCTTCCTTAGCATCATCGTTATCATGGTCATCATAGACATATTTCCATTAAAAATAGTACAGTACTTATCGTTTGATAATTAGAACAAGGATCAAAAGCTTCCTTTGGATTCTACTCCAAAATGAGTCAAATGGAGCAATAGGGAAAATCCGGGAACAATGGGCCCACCTCGGGCCGAATGAGGTAGCGTACACCATTTGCATATGTTACATGTCATGGCGTTACTTGTGATGGTTTCAAGGTAGTCGGGTCTTATTTATGCAAGTTCTAGAGGTTTAGGAAGTTTTTCCAACATTTCACACTATTTTTAATTCAATTCTACTGAATGAAAAAGGGGAAACTTTAGGTGCGGATTCCAGAGAATAGAGTTGTCCCCAAGGCTCGTATCCGACCTATTACGTCTAAGACATGCCATAGAAGGAAGAGTAAAGCCTTACATACCTCTTTCCGCTCCTTATGCTATTCCAAATTCAAGTTGCAAATCCGCCACAATCTACAAATTGGTCATATTTACCAAACTTTGATTAGAGCATTTAGAAAGTGGAATCTTAAAGTAGCATTTGTCTACCGAAATTTCGGCAGCACTTCCCCTATAAATACACCATCTCCAAAACTTCAACTTAGCCAATTTTAACCAACAACAATCCGGGAATTCAACCCGGCCAAGCCAACAACAATACTAGCAATTATTCTAGCAACACTCCAACATTCAATTCTATTCAATTCAATTCACATAAATTTCAAAACAATTCAATCAACATGCTACTTCATCCAACACTTTCCAATTTCAACAAGAACAATAACTACTTAATCCCTTCTTTCACAATCAATCACCACCACCCAACTTACTATCTTCCAAACAATGGCTCACTTTCAAGTTCATGAATTATATTTATAGCCTACACATTAACAATATCATTCTTACAAATATAAGTGTCACGACCTAGCCCCGTGGGCCGCGACTGGTACCCTATCTGGGCACCCAGACCGAATCGCCTATTCATTTCCAAATCCAAACTTAATTCAGAATTTTACAAAATCGTGTCAAACATAATTTATATCAAAATATGTCTTAAGCGGTCGCACAAATCAAAATGGCATATCAAATCCAAACTGGGCGGCGGAATAGACATCGCCGGTCAAAAGTGCAAACATAAGCATAAGGGCCATTTAGGGCCATCAAAACAAACGGACCGCTTTAAGACCAGAAAACAAAATCAAACAAACATATATAGGACCCTCGCCCCACATATATGACTACAGACCTCTACGAACTCAAAACAAAGACATATGGCGAGACAGGGCCCCGCCGTACCCAAATCGTCAAATATACAGAGCATATACATAGCAAAAGGAGTCTGTACCAAAAGTGGACTCCGGATCAGAAGGAGTACTCCAAAATAGCAGAAAGTGAAGCCTACAGTGGAGGATTACCAATGTCTGTACCTGCGGGCATGAAACGCAGCCCCCGAAGAAAGGGGGTCAGTATGAAATATGTACTGAGTATGTAAAGCACGGAGTACAGAAATATGGATCAAAACTGAAAGCAAATCAGATAACAAAGTGGAGTACCAATCGGGATGTCAAAATCCGTATCAAAATCATATACGTATACATAATGCAAACGAAATCATACAAACGCTTAGGAACGTGGTCGCCACTCCGACGCTGGCGCCACACACAGCATAGCACTAGAAGGTTTCAAATCCCCGTATCTCCGAACACAAACACAAACATAGGTGAGCGTATCGCATCACGAGCCATATCACAACATAACTCCAAACGGAACTCGGCCCTATGGCGAAGCCTCGGGAACCGTAACACAGCATACGGCCGAATTATTGTAAGGCGCACGAATCATAACCGGCCCGGGAACCGGTGAACGAAGTCATAATAAGGCACGAGCGGAGTCGTGAGCAAACAAATGCAATTCATATTTCAAAATAGCCTTTCAAAACATAGTAGTCTCATAAGTCATTTCATAGTACAAAATAATCGAATACTTAGTCGATACAAAGTTTCATTTCACAAAACGTTTCCAAAGTAGTACGTATAGCTCAAAACGTAACTTAGCGTATCGTAATATTCAAAACACATCCTGTAGGAGGAAGTTCCAAAATCGAAGGTATCATTTCAAACTTTATTCAAAAGGACAGCCCAATAAGACAAATAGGGCGTCTCGGGGTTAGCGGGTCCACCTCGAGTCAAATTGAGGTGGCGAACATAATTTACGAACATTTAGGGGCCAAAAGTTCATACATAATCATTTCCAAGTTACCCGACCACATTTCGATAGGTTTCGGACGATTGGTGGCATTCTAGCCAAAATAGAGCCCTTAGGCTTCAATTGAATTGAATGAATAGTAACCTTTCTGTGGATCGGGTTTCGAGGAGCAGAAATGCTCCGGAGGTTCCAATATTCGCCTATCACACTAAGACATGCCAAACGAAGAAGTGGGAAGCTTTACATACCTTACAGACGTCTTACGCTCTCCCGAAAGTTAAGTCCCGTTTCGTCCGAAATCTGCAAATGGTCAAAGTTACCAATTGAGATTCTTAGGCTTAAAAGGCCATTAACTTCATTTTTGCCTACCGAAATTTCGGCAGCACCTCCCCTATAAATCTAACACCCCCGAGACCTAACTCGGCTCAAAATACATCAACAACAACAGCCCACACATCATCAAACAATACAAATCACTCTAGCTTCAAAGTTCTACTTTATTACACAAGTTGGAAACTTTTCATTCAAACTTCCAAAACTCCAAATCTATATCCACATCATTATATTCATTTACTTATTCAAGATTAGTCAATCATATCCCAAATATATTCCAAACCATATACGAAAGTTCCCGAAATTTATTATTCTCCATATTTCATTCAAAACATCAAAAGTCACGACAGACATTCTAACTTGCGTCGTTTCATTCCGAATTCATTAACATCAACTATATGTCACATTTAATGTTTTTGGCATCAAAGATATACAATGATACACACAAATATACCAAAGGTATATACTTTCCGATAACGTTCCGAAATCATTTTCCAACGCCATTTCAATTCTTTAATCATTCATTTACGTTATAAAGGCCATACCGACGCAACTAAACAAACTAAACAAGATCAATTCACATTTCTTTCCCCTTCTAAGGGCACACGGCCAAACACACCCTTTTCACACACACACGCCATGCACAAACACAACACCATCCCATAATCTTCATGCAACATCAATCACTATAACATACAAACCCATTTCATAACATAAAAGCATAGATTTCTCACCTTTTTTCTTGAAAACCCGACTTGTCGCAAACGCGCACCTTACGCCAAACTAATTGTACCCCGTTGAAGAGGGTCTTGAGTACTTCACAACTATGCAAAAATCAAGATTTTTGGATCACAACACAAGCTAGGAAATTTTTCTTTTCTTTCTTTTCCTTGTTCGGCCGAATGGGTCTTTTTGACTCAAAGATGAGTTTGTTGATTTATCTTGATAATTACTAAGGCTAAGGTGATATATATCCAATTGTAGAAGTCATGTGCACAACACATGACATTAAAATGGGTTTGGGCCTTGGCCTTTGGCCGGCCACCCCACTACTTTGGGCCTCAATTTGTGGTCTAATTTTTCTTGGCCCAATTCGATAAACGTCCCGTTTTGTAATTCCCGAAACAAATTTCCGAAATTCCAAATTTACCCTTGGCCTTCCCCGATGTCTTAATCATTAACGATTCCATAACCAACATAGTCATATTTACTAAAATCAAAATATTTCCTTATAATACACAAGTCTTGATTATTTCTCGATTTCCAATTATACGAAAACGCGGGACATAACAATAAGAAGCCATAACAAAGTCGCACTAACTCCTTCCATAATACACCAACAATTTCATATTCATTTCAAGCCATTAAGCTTTCATTTAACATCATAAAATCCACAATACAACAATAATCAAAATGCTACATAAATTCAATTCATCATATCTCACAACATAACCCCTATTTTCGGCCACAACAACAATATTCATGTTCCATGCATTTTCATCCATTTCTATACATTACACCAACAACCATACGACTACACAACACACACCCATATTCTTCATGAATTTCATTCATTTTTGTACACTACAACATGCACAAACATCCATAACATATAAGGAATAAATTCTTACCTTCTTCCTTGATCTTTCACTTAGCTAAGACTTGTAACTTGCTAGAATATGGATTTTTCTTGCTCCAAAGACCACTCCACTTTGCTAAGGACCTTTCAATTAGTAGGAAATGATTTTTGAAGAAAAAAGTTTCAAGGTTCTTGTTGATTTTGGAGGTGGCCGAATAGCCCCTCTTATGTTTCTCCTCCTCTCTTGTTCTTTAGGGTTCTTGAAACTTCTAGGGACATAATGAATAAGATGACTAATTAAGTCATCTTATGGACTTATTAATTTGTGCTCATATGGGCTTTGGCCCATTTACTATAGACGGCCCAAATGGCCCCTTTTCTTCCAAGTCCATATTTGTTTTTTGTGCACTTCATGAAAAATTGGTTTTCCACATTCCGAATTTACCCTTCGTCTTTCTCCTTATTTCCACGAGTCATATTACGAATTTTCCCTTTATACCCTTGACCTTTCTTAATATTCCCACTTCAAAATTTTCATAAACAACTTATGCACCCAACAAGATTAAAATTATAGTCTTGCTCTTAAACTCCCGCCATTATCTTAAATTATCCAAATACGCAAAAATGCGGGATATAACATCCTCCCCCCTTTAAAACATTCATCCTCGAATGTTAAATTGGCCTCATAGTGTATTACAATATTTCGGGGAGGTCTCCTTCGTAGACATCTCACATGTCGCTTAACATATCCATTTTAGAAGCTTAGGTTACCTTTATGTCGTAGGTCACTTGAGTTAGCTCAGAACGCTGGCCCTGCGTTAATAAGCCTCCTTTATTGGATCTTGAATCGTCGTAGTCCATTTTAGGTCTAACATGCTCTCCCTCTTTTATTAAGAGGGTCTACACACGCCTATGCCCTTTAAATAATCGTCGCCTTCCGCGATCTTTTACAATTGTAATTCCTTCTTCGTGGAGTTTGTTGCGTCTATTCCCTGGCTAGATATGTTCTCGTATATCACTGCATTAGGGCTTTCTAGCCTTAACTAGTGTGGGTTCGGCATCGGTCTTACCCTGTGACATCCGTACGTATACCCTTCATCATGTCTTTTGAATTTAATCCAGCTAGCATATTTTATGTATCGCAACTTCATTTTTGGGACTTAACAGTCACAATTAATATATTACATAATATGGGGAAAGTTGGGGTCTTGACCATTTCCGGAACGCTCTCATAACGCATCCTTTTCTTTTGATTACCATTTTAGCCTTCGTAACCTCCAGTAACCGCCCCTTACCTATGAGTACAACTACTCTTGTCCCAAATTTCTAAATTCTGAGTACGATCAGCAATACAAAGAACAGTATACGATAGAGTGGAATCTAGATCTATTAACACATACATATCATAGAAAAGTGCCGATAACGTACCCGTGGCCGCATCTGCGGAAGGTTCAGAATCCTGCCGTCCTGCCAATGTATATATGCGGTGCGGAGGGCCGACTGAACTGGGTCCCGCTCCTCCTATGCCTCGACCACGACCTGTTGGAGCCTGGAAGGCCTGTCCCGGAGGGCGCACGGTCGACGATGAACCAACCGCTGATCCGGCGGGCTGGGTTCTGCTTCCCTCATTCCTTAGCGGGCAATCATGCATCAAATGATCAGTCCGAGCGCAGACAAAACATGCACCAGTATCTCGGTAACACTGTCCAGAGTGTGGCCTGCCACACCGAGCACACCGTAGTGGGGGTTGCCCCGTCCTGCTGGAATCAGCTCTATACTGGGACCCTGAAGCTCTAGTACCCTGATCTGGTCCCGAATAGGCAGAGCGGTCAAATCCCCTATCCGCAAATCGAGGAGGTGCACTGGCCGCTGATTGGCCTTAATACCTAGATTGTTCCTGTGCCTGTCCCCCTCTATACTCGCTTCTAGTCCCATAGGATCTGCCCCTTTTTCTGGAACCCCTATCCGAATAGCGCTCCTCTCTCCATAACTGATACTGTTCCTCCAGGTTTTGGGCATGGGCTTGGATACGGGTAATAGTCATCCCGTCCTGGAGTGAAGCCGTCAAGCACTCCTTAACTAAATGTGGCCCCAGCCCACTCACAAACCGGTGCACGTGATCTCCCATATTAGCTATCATGGCTGGGGCATACCTGGCCAACGAGTTAAAACGAAGACTGTATTCTCGAACGCTCATATTTCCCTGTCTAAGGTTCAAGAACATATCGACTCGAGCCCGTCGAACTTCCGGTGGTAAGCAATGTCGCAGAAATGCCTCAGTAAATTCCTGCCAAACCGGGGGAGGGGCATTTGCTCCCCTCGAAGATATCCAACTACTATACCACAGAACTGCTACATCCCACAATCTGTATGAAGCCAATTCCACTGACTCTGTATCCGAACCATGTATGATTCTCAGTGTCCTCAGCATGTCGTCTATAAAGCTCTGCGGGTCCTCCTCTGGTTTCGATCCATAAAACTCCTGAGGTTTCAGGGTAATAAAGTCATGAGCCCTTGCACTCACCGCCCTGTCTCCAGGGTCTACATCTTGCCGCTGAACCTGTGCGGCAACTAGCTGAGTCAATAACTGGATGGCCTCTATCATCTGTTGGCCCGGAGCTGCTGGCGGTGGAACTGGAGGTGCTGGGGCTGGAGCTGGAACTCTTTTCTGCTCGCCTGATACAGGGGAAACAGGAGGAGTCTGAGGGGGAGCTTAATTATAGGACTCGTCTTCTTCTGGCTCCCGTTCAACTCTGCTTCCAGCCACCAACTTGCCCTTCTGGGCCGCCGTAGTCTTCCTCTTCTTCGGCATTACTGAAACCGTAACATAGAATTATGAAAAGAACAAGGAAGCCTTGTAACATAGCTCTATTGCACGATCTAGAGTACAAAGAAGGTCATATTTCCTAAATGCCCTGTAGCCTCTTGCTTATAAGTGTGGTGCGCTACACACCCATAAATAGGACTCTACTGGACACGGCTCGTAGACAAAACCCTAGGACGAACTGCTTTGATACCACTTCTGTCACGACCCAACTAGGGCCGTGACGGGTACCCAATACTTGTACCGAGCACCCCCTATCTCGTATCGCATTCTTATCACTAAGTGGGCCGTATGCACTACACCATATCCTTTTTTTTTTCTTCCGTTGCTTACTATTAATATCAGTAGCATAATTATAAACATAGGTAATTAAAAATTTTGCTAGTACATTATACAGCGACGAGGACCCTCAAGAGTACAAAACATCTAACTGTACATATCTGTCTACGAGCCTCTAAACATAGTACACATATACATAAGAAGGGCCGAGTACTGCCGTGCCGGAATATATACACAAAATATAATGAAATAAGAAAGTAACCTGTACATAGGAATGCCCTTTCAGGCCAGATACCATGCATGCTTGTCTGTCTTTGGCAAACATTTCTTTTTCATTGACGTAGAAAATAGAACTTATATTATGTCATGTCTTATCATATCATATCATACCGTATCAAATCATATGAGATCATGTCATATCATATCGTGTCATATCATATCGTGTCATAGCATAGTAGGACATAGCATAGCACCGAACAATGTCGGCTCGCCCACATAGCACCGAAATACATCGGCTCGCCCATATATATCCCGCGTCCGGGATGATAAGCCAGCTGACCAGGTGGCAATGAAACATGTTTCCCTTCCCATCCCCCATGTACATATTCATATCTCACATACATATGTCATATAAGCATGCAGGAGAGCCCAAAGAAAATCATGTAACCATCAGAGTGACATAAGGTCGGTGACCTCCGATTACATTATGGAACAATCGTGATGGCCTTGTCTCACCTTGAAGGAACGAGTATTTTAAGGCGAGACTATCAACGGAGAATAGTGTTGAAAGAAACATAGAATGAAATCATGGACGTCATAGAAATCAATTCATCGGCTTTGGAATCTTTAGAGGATGGTGTCATAAGCAAGGAATAGAATTGAAATCAAGAACTAGTTTCATACTTTCTTATTCATATTGGGTCCTTAGCTTAAGACTCTTAGTCATGGAATCATTCTTGTCATACTTATCATAGACGTATTCTCTTCCTTAGCATCATCGTTATCATGGTCATCATAGACATATTTCCATTAAAAATAGTACAGTACTTATCGTTTGATAATTAGAACAAGGATCAAAATCTTCCTTTGGATTCTACTCCAAAATGAGTCAAACGGAGCAATACGGAAAATCCGAGAACAATGGGCCCACCTCGGGCCGAATGAGGTAGCGTACACCATTTGCATATGTTACATGTCATGGCGTTACTTGTGATGGTTTCAAGGCAGTCGGGTCTTATTTATGCAAGTTCTAGAGGTTTAGGAAGTTTTTCTTGGTTAGTCGAGTATTCTTGGTTGGAGCATTTAGAAGTGGAATCTTAAAGTAGCATTTGTCTACCGAAATTTCGGCAGCACTTCCCCTATAAATACACCATCTCCAAAACTTCAACTTAGCCAATTTTAACCAACAACAATCCGGGAATTCAACCCGGCCAAGCCAACAACAATACTAGCAATTATTCTAGCAACACTCCAACATTCAATTCTATTCAATTCAATTCACATAAATTTCAAAACAATTCAATCAACATGCTACTTCATCCAACACTTTCCAATTTCAACAAGAACAATAACTACTTAATCCCTTCTTTCACATTCAATCACCACCACCCAACTTACAATCTTCCAAACAATGGCTCACTTTCAAGTTCATGAATTATATTTATAGCCTACACATTAACAATATCATTCTTACAAATATAAGAAGCCATAACAAAGTCGCACTAACTCCTTCCATAATACACCAACAATTTCATATTCATTTCAAGCCATTAAGCTTTCATTTAACATCATAAAATCCACAACACAACAACAATCAAAATGCTACATAAATTCAATTCATCATATCTCACAACATCACCCCTATTTTCGGCCACAACAACAACATTCATGTTCCATGCATTTTCATCCATTTCTATACATTACACCAACAACCATACGGCTACACCACACACACCCATATTCTTCATGAATTTCATTCATGTTTTTACACTACAATATGCACAAACATCCATAACATATAAGGAATAAATTCTTACCTTCTTCCTTGATCTTTCACTTAGCTAAGACTTGTAACTTGCTAGAATATGGATTTTTCTTGCTCCAAAGACCACTCCACTTTGATAAGGACCTTTCAATTAGTAGGAAATGATTTTTGAAGAAAAAAAATTCAAGGTTCTTGTTGATTTTGGAGGTGGCCGAATAGCCCCTCTTATGTTTCTCCTCCTCTCTTGTTCTTTAGGGTTCTTGAAACTTCTAGGGACATAATGAATAAGATGACTAATTAAGTCATCTTATGGACTTATTAATTTGTGCTCATATGGGCTTTGGCCCATTTACTATAGACGGCCCAAATGGCCCCTTTTCTTCCAAGTCCATATTTTTTTTTGTCCACTTCATGAAAAATTGTTTTTCCACATTCCGAATTTACCCTTCGTCTTTCTTCTTATTTCCACGAGTCATATTATGAATTTTCCCTTTATACCCTTGACCTTTCTTAATATTCCCACTTCAAAATTTTCATAAACAACTTATGCACCCAACAAGATTAAAATTATAGTCTTGCTCTTAATCTCCCGCCATTATCTTAAATTATCCAAATACGCAAAAATGCGGGATATAACATCCTCCCCCCCTTTAAAACATTCATCCTCGAGTGTTAAATTGGCATCATAGTGTATTACAATACTTCGGGGAGGTCTCCTTCGTAGACATCTCACATGTCGCTTAACATATCCATTTTAGAAGCTTAGGTTACCTTTATGTCGTAGGTCACTTGAGTTAGCTCCGAACGCTGGCCCTGCGTTAATAAGCCTCCTTTATTGGATCTTGAATCGTCATAGTCCATTTTAGGTCTAACATGCTCTCCCTCTTTTATTAAGAGGGTCTACACACGCCTATGCCCTTTAAATAATCATCGCCTTCCGCGATCTTTTACAATTGTAATTCCTTCTTCGCGGAGTTTGTTGCGTCTATTCCCTGGATAGATATGTTCTCGTATATCACTGCATTAGGGCTTTCTAGCCTTAACTAGTGTGGGTTCGGCATCGGTCTTACCCTGTGACATCCGTACGTATACCCTTCATCATGTCTTTTGAATTTAATCCAGCTAGCATATTCTATGTATCGCAACTTCATTTCTGGGACTTAACAGTCACAATTAATATATTACATAATATGGGGAAAGTTGGGGTCTTGACCATTTCCGGAACGCTCTCATAAAGCATCCTTTTCTTTTGATTACCATTTTAGCCTTCGTAACCTCCAGTAACCGCCCCTTACCTATGAGTACAGCTACTCTTGTCCCAAATTTCTAAATTTTGAGTACGATCAGCAATACAAAGAACAGTATACGATAGAGTGGAATCTAGATCTATTAACACATACATATCATAGAAAAGTGCCGATAACGTACCCATGGCCGCATCTGCGGAAGGTTCAGAATCCTGCCGTCCTGCCAATGTATATATGCGGTGCGGAGGGCCGGCTGAACTGGGTCCCGCTCCTCCTATGCCTCGACCACGACCTGTTGGAGCCTGGAAGGCCTGTCCCGGAGGGCGCACGGTCGACGATGAACCACTCGCTGATCCGGCGGGCTGGGTTCTGCTTCCCTCATTTCTTAGCGGGCAATCATGCATCAAATGATCAGTCCGACCGCAGGAAAAACATGCACCAGTATCCCGGTAACACTGTCTAGAGTATGGCCTGCCACACCGAGCACACCGTAGTGGGGGTTGCCCCGTCCTGCTGGAATCAGCTCTATGCGGTGCGGAGAGCCGGCTGATCTGGTCCCGAATAGGCAGAGCGGTAAACTCCCCTATCCGCAAATCGAGGAGGTGCACTGGCCGCTGATTGGCCTGAATACCTAGATTTTTCCTGTGCCTGTCCCCCTCTATACTCGCTTCTAGTCCCGGAGGATCTGCCCCTTTTTCTGGAACCCCTATCCGAATAGCGCTCCTCTCTCCATAACTGATACTGTTCCTCCAGGTTTTGGGCATGGGCCTGGATACGGGTACTAGTCATCCCGTCCTGGAGTGAAGCCGTCAAGTACTCCTTAACTAAATGTGGCCCCAGCCCACTCACAAACCGGTGCACGTGATCTCCCATATTAGCTATCATGGCTGGGGCATACCTGGCCAACGAGTTAAAACGAAGACTGTATTCTCGAACGCTCATATTTCCCTGCTAAGGTTCAAGAACATATCGACTCGAGCCCGTCGAACTTCCGGTGGTAAGAAATGTCGCAGAAATGCCTCAGTAAATTCCTGCCAAACCGGGGGAGGGGCATTTGCTCCCCTCGAAGATATCCAACTACTATACCACAGAACTGCTACATCCCGCAATCTGTATGAAGCCAATTCCACTGACTCTGTATCCGAAGCATGTATGATTCTCAGTGTCCTCAGCATCTCGTCTATAAAGCACTGCGGGTCCTCCTCCGGTTTCGATCCATAAAACTCCGGCGGTTTCAGGGTAATAAAGTCATGAGCCCTTGAACGCACCGCCCTGTCTCCCGGGTCTACATCTTGCCGCTGAACCTGTGCGGCAACTAGCTGAGTCAATAACTGGATGGCCTCTATCATCTGCTGGCCCGGAGCTGCTGGAGGTGGAACTGGAGGTGCTGGGGCTGGAGCTGGAACTCTTTTCTGCTCGCCTGATACAGGGGAAACAGGAGGAGTCTGAGGGGGAGCTTCATTATAGGACTTCTTCTGGCTCCCGTTCAACTCTGCTTCCAGCCGCCAACTTGCCCTTCTGGGCCGCCGTAGTCTTCCTCTTCTTCGGCATTACTGAAACCGTAACATAGAATTAAGAAAAGAACAAGGAAGCCTTGTAACATAGCTCTATTGCACGATCTAGAGTACAAAGAAGGTCATATTTCCTAAATGCCCTGCAGCCTCTTGCTTATAAGTGTGGCGCGCTACACACCCATAAACAGGACTCTACTGGACACGGCTCGTAGACAAACCCCTAGGACGAACTGCTTTGATACCACTTCTGTCACGACCCAACTAGGGCCGCGATGGGTACCCAATACTTGTACCGAGCACCCCCTATCTCGTATCGCATTCTTATCACTAAGTGGGCCGTATGCACTATACCATATCCTTTTTTTTTTCTTCCGTTGCTTACTATTAACATCAGTAGCATAATTATAAACCTAGGCAATTAAACTTTGCTAGTACATTATACAGCGACGAGGACCCTCAAGAGTACAAAACATCTAATTGTACATATCTGTCTACGAGCCTCTAAACATAGTACACATATACATAAGAAGGGCCGAGTACTGCCGTGCCCGAATATATACACAAAATATAATGAAATAAGAAAGTAACCTGTACATAGGAATGCCCTTTCAGGCCAGATACCATGCATGCTTGTCTGTCTTTGGAAAACATTTCTATTTCATTGACGTAGAAAATAGAACTTATATTATGTCATGTCTTATCATATCATATCATACCGTATCAAATCATATGTGATCATGTCATATCATATCGTGTCATAGCATAGCAGGACATAGCATAGCACCGAACAATGTCGGCTCGCCCACATAGCACCGAAATACATCGGCTCGCCCATATATATCCCGCGTCCGGGATGATAAGCCAGCTGACCAGGTGGCAATGAAACATGTTTCCCTTCCCATCCCCCATGTACATATTCATATCTCACATACATATGTCATATAAGCATGCAGGAGAGCCCAAAGAAAATCATGTAACCATCAGAGTGACATAAGGTCGGTGAGCTCCAATTACATTATGGAACAATCGTGATCGCCTTGTCTCACCTTGAAGGAACGAGTATTTTAAGGCGAGACTATCAACGGAGAATAGTGTTGAAAGAAACATAGAATGAAATCATGGACGTCATAGAAATCAATTCATCGGCTTTGGAATCTTTAGAGGATGGTGTCATAAGCAAGGAATAGAATTGAAATCAAGAACTAGTTTGATACTTTCTTATTCATATTGGGTCCTTAGCTTAAGACTCTTAGTCATGCAATCATTCTTGTCATACTTATCATAGACGTATTCTCTTCCTTAGCATCATCGTTATCATGGTCATCATAGACATATTTCCATTAAAAATAGTACAGTACTTATCGTTTGATAATTAGAACAAGGATCAAAATCTTCCTTTGGATTCTACTCCAAAATGAGTCAAACAGAGCAATACGGAAAATCCGAGAACAATGGGCCCACCTCAGGCCGAATGAGGTAGCGTACACCATTTGCATATGTTACATGTCATGGCGTTACTTGTGATGGTTTCAAGGCAGTCGGGTCTTATTTATGCAAGTTCTAGAGGTTTAGGAAGTTTTTCTTGGTTAGTCGGGTCTTCTTGGTTGGAGCATTTAGAAGTGGAATCTTAAAGTAGCATTTGTCTACCGAAATTTCGGCAGCACTTCCCCTATAAATACACCATCTCCAAAACTTCAACTTAGCCAATTTTAACCAACAACAATCCGGGAATTCAACCCGGCCAAGCCAACAACAATACTAGCAATTATTCTAGCAACACTCCAACATTCAATTCTATTCAATTCAATTCACATAAATTTCAAAACAATTCAATCAACATGCTACTTCATCCAACACTTTCCAATTTCAACAAGAACAATAACTACTTAATCCCTTCTTTCACATTCAATCACCACCACCCAACTTACAATCTTCCAAACAATGGCTCACTTTCAAGTTCATGAATTATATTTATAGCCTACACATTAACAATATCATTCTTACAAATATAAGAAGCCATAACAAAGTCGCACTAACTCCTTCCATAATACACCAACAATTTCATATTCATTTCAAGCCATTAAGCTTTCATTTAACATCATAAAATCCACAACACAACAACAATCAAAATGCTACATAAATTCAATTCATCATATCTCACAACATCACCCCTATTTTCGGCCACAACAACAACATTCATGTTCTATGCATTTTCATCCATTTCTATACATTACACCAACAACCATACGGCTACACCACACACACCCATATTCTTCATGAATTTCATTCATGTTTTTACACTACAATATGCACAAACATCCATAACATATAAGGAATAAATTCTTACCTTCTTCCTTGATCTTTCACTTAGCTAAGACTTGTAACTTGCTAGAATATGGATTTTTCTTGCTCCAAAGACCACTCCACCTTGCTAAGGACCTTTCAATTAGTAGGAAATGATTTTTGAAGAAAATAATTTCAAGGTTCTTGTTGATTTTGGAGGTGGCCGAATAGCCCCTCTTATGTTTCTCCTCCTCTCTTGTTCTTTAGGGTTCTTGAAACTTCTAGGGACATAATGAATAAGATGACTAATTAAGTCATCTTATGGACTTATTAATTTGTGCTCATATGGGCTTTGGCCCATTTACTATAGACGGCCCAAATGGCCCCTTTTCTTCCAAGCCCATATGTTTTTTTGTGCACTTCATGAAAAATTGTTTTTCCACATTTCGAATTTACCCTTCGTCTTTCTCCATATTTTCACGAGTCATATTACGAACTTTCCCTTTATACCCTTGACCTTTCTTAATATTCCCACTTCAAAATTTTCATAAACAACTTATGCACCCAACAAGATTAAAATTATAGTCTTGCTCTTAACCTCCCGCCATTATCTTAAATTATCCAAATACGCAAAAATGCGGGATATAACAATATAGAACCTTGGTTGCCAATTGGTATTTCTCTTTGTGTCAACTTACTTATCCTTTAATTTCCTTGTCCCTTTTGAATTCCTAGTAAGTTTCTTTGTATCTTTTCTTTTCCTTTTGTTTATCTTCTTAATTTCTCGTTTCCGCGTATCCGTTATACATATAAATAAGTGATGCATGTTGATACATCTATTTCAACTCCCAAACATTTACAAAAACACTCACAATATCGTATCAACATGCATCACTTATTTATATTTAGCAAAATCCACCATTTTTCTCCAATTTCTCCACATTTAATGGTTTTAGCTCATCATCATAATTTTTTTTGCTTCACACCTATTCCACGGTCTATACGCCACTTATAACGTATTCATCATCACAACATATCAGCGTTTATGATTCCATTCAACTATCATTCAATTGTGACACTATTCACTCAGTAATGGCCCATTTTCTATATTCTTCTACATTTCAAGCATCTTAGCTTTTCAATACCTTAAATAACATGATAAAGTCATGAGACATACCTTAGATGATGGTGGAACAAGCCTAGAGCGGAATCACTCCTTTAGCACCAAAACCCTTCTTCACCTCTTTTGGAATTTCTTAAAGGAGATGACTTCCAATTAGGTTTCATACACTTTGTTTCATAGATTTGGTGTTGATGATCATTGATTTCCTTGGTATTCTTGTGGTTGAAGTGTTTTGGATCACTCTACAGAGTTCTTGAACCGTGTAGGTGAGAAATGAAAGAAAATTAGCTTAGGGTCCCTTTTTAATAACTCAAAATCTAATTTTTAATGAACAGTCGGGGTGTACAGTGCTCGTAAACCCCACTTTACGGGCCGTATACTGGATTACGGTCCGTCCTTCGTGACCGTATTTAAGCATATCAGAAACAGAAAGGTTGGTTGAAGATCATGGCAGTTTACGACTCAGTTTACGGGCCGTATTTCAATTTACGGTCCGTATTCCAAGTCGTTTTTAACCATTTGAAGCATTTGACAGAAAGTTGAAATTTTTGAAATATTGAAGGACGATGGCACTTTACGGTCCGTAAATCACTTTACGGGCCGTATTCCATTTTACGACCACTGGTTGAAATGAAATTCTGCAACTTTCTTAATTCCAAATTTCATAAATAGTCATTCCCTACTTAGTAAAAGATTGCACACTCATGCCCTTCGTTGGTCTATTCATTGTTGGCTCACGAAAAATTTCTGAGGTGTAACACTCTTCCCCCCTTTTTGAAACATTCGTCCTCGAATGTTAAACAGTCGGGATTCTACGAAAATTCCGCCAGAGTTTCCCCTATAATTTGACACTACCAACCCGTCACAACAACCCATAATATCATCGCCTCACAGGGCTACATCACAATATCAACATATCCGTGGCCACAAACGACCAAAAGCATATAAATGAAGCGTACATACCTCATATCATCGGCGTTTCGTCTTGGATCTCTCCCGGGGGTTGGAATAAGTGTGGGTACTTAGATTTCATGCTCTCTTCTACTTCCCAAGTCATTTCTTCCCGATTGTTGTTTCGCCACAATATTTGACTAACGCTACCTCTTTATTTCGAAGCTTGCGCACTTGTCTATCTAGGATGGCAATAGGTACTTCTTCATAGGTTAGATTTTCCGTTATTTGCACATCGGCTACCGGGACAATCTTGGTGGGGTCTCCAACACACTTGCGGAGCATCGAAACGTGTAAGACTGAATGGACTGATTCAAGCTCCGAAGGAAATTCCAATTCATAGGCTGCCTGACCCACCTTGCGGATGATTTTGTAGGGTCCAATGTATCTGGGACTTAGCTTCCCTTTCTTACCAAATCTCATCACCCCTTTCATTGGCGACACTTTCAAGAACACCCAATCACCGGCTTGAAATTCCAAGTCTCGTCGGTGATTGTCCGCATAGGACTTTTGGCGACTTTGAGCTGTCAACAACCGATCTTGGATCACCTTGACTTTTTATATTCAGGGCCCACTAGTTGTGCATCTCCTATTTCGAACCATCCGATTGGAGATCTACATTTCCTTCCATATAAAGCTTCATATGGAGCCATTTGTATACTGGAATGATAGCTGTTGTTATATGCAAATTCAATTAGCGGCAAATGGTCGTCCCAACTTCTACCAAAATCCAGCACACATGCTCGTAACATAGCTTCCAAGAGTTGAATGGTACGCTCGGCTTGCCCATCCATCTGTGGATGAAATGCCGTGCTAAGCTTCACTTGCGTGCCCAAACCTTCTTGAAAAGACTTCCAGAACTTAGCTGTAAACTGTGCTCCTCTATCTGTGATAATAGATAATGGGATTCCATAGAGTCGCACAATTTCTTTGAGATATAACCTTGCATAGTCTTCTGCTGAGTACGTGGTCTTGACTGGAAGAAAATGGGCTGCTTTCGTCAGCCTATCCACGATCACCCATATAGAGTCATACCTGTCACGGGAACGGGGTAATCCCACGACGAAATCCATGTTGATCACTTCCCATTTACAGGTAGGGATTTCTATTGCCTGTAACAAGCCCCCTGGCTTCTGATGTTCAGCTTTTACCTGTTGGCAATTTGGACATTGTGCTACGAATTCTGCTATGTCTCTCTTCATGCCATCCCACCAATACATCATCTTGAGATCATGATACATTTTTGTTGCACCTGGATGAATAGAATACCGAGAATAGTGAGCTTCTTCTAGAATGCGTTGGCGTAATTTTGCCACATCCGGAACACATAGCCTGCCTCGGTATCTAAGAATTCCATCCATAGAAACTTCAAACGGAGATTTTTCTTTCCCATGAGATGCGTCTCTATAACGACATAACTGCGGATCGTCGCACTGCCATTCTTTCACTTCCATATCCAAGGGCGAAATTGTGGAATCATTTATACTAATTCTGGCATCGCCCGAATCAATTATACGCACTCCCAAATTTGCTAATCGGTGAAGTTCGTGAACCATCTCTTTCCTTTCCGGAGGGATTTCACATAAACTGCCCATCGATCGGCGGCTAAGTGCGTCGGCTACTACATTCGCCTTCCCGGGGTGGTATAAAATATTAACATCATAATCTTTTAATAATTCTAACCACTGCCTCTGCCGTAAATTTAGCTCCTTCTGTTTAAAAATTTACTGGAGACTCTTGTGATCTGTATAGATATCAACGTGCACCCCGTATAAATAATGCCTCCATATTTTTAAGGCATGAATAACCGCAGTTAGTTCGAGATCATGAGTTGGACAATTCTTCTCATGTTTCCGCAATTGCCTCGAAGCATATGCAATAACTTTCCCGTGCTGCATCAATACGTATCCTAGTCCAACACCGGAAGCATCACAGTATAGCACGTAGCCATCTAACCCTTCTGGGAGTGTTAAGATCGGAGCTGAGGTCAACCTGTCTCTCAACTCTTGGAAACTGCGCTCACAGGCATCATCGCATTGAAACTTTGCCGCCTTCTGGGTTAGCTTCGTCAATGGGGCCGAAATAGATGAAAAGCCCTCTACGAACCTTCGATAATAACCTGCCAAACCCAGAAAACTACGGACTTCCGTGGGCTTCGTAGGCGTTGGCCAAGTCTTCACCGATTCAATTTTCTGAGCGTCGACTCGGATACCATCATCTGAAATAATATGGCCCAAGAATGTTACAGAATTCAGCCAGAACTCACACTTTGAAAATTTTGCATACAATTCTCGGGCTCGAAGAATGCCAAGTACAATTCTCAGATGGTCTGCATGTTCTGATTCTGTGCGAGAATACACCAGAATATCATCGATAAATACTATCACAAAAAGATCCAAGAGAGGCCTGAATATGTTGTTCATTAAATTCATAAATACAACCGGAGCATTAGTCAACCCGAATGACATTACTCGAAATTCATAGTGGCGATATTTCGTTCGGAAAGCTGTTTTTGGAATATCTGCTTCTCTAACTCTCACTTGATGATATCTTGACCTCAAATCTATTTCTGAAAACCACTTAGCACCTTGCAGCTGATCGAATAAATCATCAATCCTTGGAAGAGGATATCTATTCTTTATCATCACTTTGTTTAATTGCCTGTAGTCGATACACATTCGTAAGGATCCGTCCTTCCTTCTCACAAACAAGACTGGTGCTCCCCACGGCGATGAGCTGGGTCTGATAAACCCTTTGTCAAGCAGATCGTTCAGCTGTGTTTTTAGCTCTTTCAATTCTGCCGGAGCCATTCGGTAAGGAGGAATAGAAATGGGCTCGGTGTCCGGCAATACATCAATGGTGAAATCAATTTCTCTTTCTGGAGGAAGACCTGGGAGTTCGTCTGGGAATTCATTCACCACCGGAATAGATTGAAGAGTTGGCGAATCTGCTTCTGCATCATGAACTCGAACTAAATGATAAATATAGCACTTGGCTATCATCTTCCTTACCTTGAGGTAGGAAATAAACCTACCCTTTGGGGATGCCGTATTCCCCTTCCATTCAAGTATGGGCTCTCCCGAAAATTGGAATCGGACCACTTTCGCCCGGCAATCAACATTAGCATAACATGACGCTAGCCAATCCATGCCCACAATTACATCGAAATATACCATTTCAAGCTCAATCAAATCAACTTTAGTCTGACGATCACATATCACAATGACACAATCCTTATACACTTGTCTGGCTATCACGGGATCACCAACCGGAGTGAACACTTCGAAAGGTCTAATTGGCTCGGGTTTCACCCCAATACAATCAGCAATATACAGAGTAACATAAGAGAAAGTGTGTCACACCCTAACCTTATTAGGGTGTGATGGGCACCCGACCCCGCATACGGAGCCGAGCGAACCCGCAGACTCTGATTTCATGCATACTCTTTCCAAATTTCCAGAATCTGATCACACGAAACATACAATAGGACTTATAACAGAAACTGTGAACAAACATTGTCTTAAGCGGCCACGTGTATCAAACATATCAGACATATCGTATCAAATCCAGTAAGTAGGCGGAATGTACATCGCCTGAACATATATACATATACGAACATATAGGCCGTTTAGGCCATCATAGCAAACAAGGCCGCATAGGACACAGATCTCAGACCGGACCAAACAGAATCTGTAGACATATGAGGCTGCTTACGAACTGACTCTCGTACCCACGACTCTGTCTGCAAAGTCTCTAACACAAATCAGAAAGCACAACATATGAATACTCAGACTCGGCGACACCCCGGAGAAAGGTGGAGCTCGCCAATCCCGCTGAAACACCTCCTAGCAGAATCTTCTGATCATCTGTGTGTACCTGCGTGGCATGAAACGCAGCCCCCAAAGAAGAGGGGTCAGTACGGAATATGTACTGAGTATGTAAAGCATGGAATGCTATAGATAAAATCATAAACAGAAAATAAAGTACAGAATGCAGGTACAGAAAGGAAGCACAATGTAAAGAATGTCAAAGACAAACATGCATGCAAGAACGGTATCCGGCCCCTTGCGGGACCCGGGGAAACGTGGTCGCCTCCCGGCCTTAGGCGCCACACACATCATACTCCAGAAGATTTGCTCCTGTCTCTGACACACATCATAATATCAGAATGTACATATGCATATAGGCGGTTCAGCGAACCAAACACATCATACTTCGTAACACATCATACTTCGGAATTCATATACGGCGCCCGACCCTCAAGCGAGGAACTCGGGAACCATACGCACGATACAAACCGGCCCGGGACTCGGTGAAGGAAGTAGACTCTATGCACGAGCAGAAAATGAGAAACTAAATGTACATAAATCAAGACTCGATGAATAAGTATACTTACCGACCCCTGAAGGCCCAGAAATGAGTTTCAGATCAATCCGACTTAGTATGACAAAGTTAGGAGCGTTTGAAGTACACAACATTCTACAAGTGTTTCAGAAGTCATTTTTGGAAAATCAAAGCCATAATCATGTCACGTACCTTTCGGATATCGCGATGGATCTGATCAAATAGAACTTTTGAAATCATATGTACGTAATAAAGTATATTAAAGACTCGATGGAATCATCAGACATGCTATCATACTTACAGAACTCTTTTGGAAACTTATCGAAAGCGAATAAGGATCATTGACAAACTTGGAATCACAGAATGGAATAACCCCAAGATACATATCATACCTTACTTGGCTCTAGGACATGCCAAAAGAAAGAAAGGGTAAGCCTCACATACCTGTGCCGCGCCTTACTAGCTACGCTTATCCGTCCAAACTTGCTAGTCTACATTCAAAAGAGTTCATCCATTCATTAGTTTCATTATCATATACTTGCCTTAACCTTTCAAACACATTCACTTATATTCTGCCGGAATTTCGGCAGCACCTCCCCTGTAAATATACCAACCCCGAGAATATGGCTCGGCCTCAAATCAACAACAACAAACCCGAGAATTCAACTCGGTCAAACCAACAACAATACTATCAATATCCATAAGTGATTCAAAACGTATTCTAACTTTAATAATGCCTTTCTACACCATTCGACAACATTTAATTTATTATCCAAATAAACTACATACGATCAAGTTCATATCAATGCTCACAAGTTCAAATACCAATCCAAGATCATTCCATTAAGATTTAAGAACGTTCCCAACAATCCGCTCAATGATCAAACAAGCCAAATTACACACACACACTTACCCAAAATTGCTCCAATTCGACAAGAACGTTGCTAACACAATTCTTTCTTCCACATTCGTACATTATGTCAACAATACATACGTTTACAACTTCATTTTTATAAATTCAAGAAACCACATCGAGATTACATTACCTTCCAGTTCAGCCCACAAAATTATAACCTTAACCTGGATTATTAAAACTTCATTTTACATCATCGAACTCACAACGACGACAACCAAAATACTACATCACATTAGTCCCACATGCCTACACCAAATCAGCCCATTCTCGGCCAACACCACAACACACACATCCCGTGATTTTCATTCATTTTCTGCACATTACAACACCACATAATCATGCTAAATACACTTACTTCATCATTCCTACACATTACACACAACACACGGCCAAACAACACTTCACACGGCTCAACTTGAGCATGCAATATTTCATGAATTCCCATCATTTCTACATTCAATAACATACATAAACCATTCATAACACATAAAAGAGAAGGTTAAACCTCACCTTCTTCTCCAACCTTTCCTCTCGGCTAGCTTGATGAAACGCAACAACGAGCGGTTTTCTTTCTCTAACAACTACTCCACGTTGACGAGGACCTTCCAATTGATATGAAAGCTTGAAGAAACATTTTTTTTTTCATGATCAATATAATAGGGCTGGTTTGGCCAGCCCTCTTGGCCGTTTTTCTCCTTCTTCATTTTTTTCTTCTAGCTTCTTGAAATTTCTAGGAGATCAATTGATGAAGATGACTAAATTGTCATCTTATGTATACATTTATAATTAATACATGTGGCCTATGGACCACATGTCACATGCAAGGCCACATGACCATTTTTTTCATGAAACAAGACTTCCAAAACTTCACTTTTGGCCCCCAAATTCTTCATGAAATGTCTAACTTCCCATAATACATTTTTCTACAGTTTTCTTCCATTTCCTTGAATTTTCTCAAAAATAAAAGATGACTTATTTTGTCATCACTTTTTTTTTTCACATGACCAATATGGTCCCCTTTCGGAACTTTCTTGAACCCTAGGTGAAATTCCCGTTTCGCCCCTCGACTTTCCTCAATATTTCCATTTTTCCCCTAATATTCCACATTATTTCCATTGGTCATTTTGTGAATTTCTCTTTTTGCCCTTAACCTCTCTCAATATTTCCATACTAATAATAGTCATAAATAATATTTGTGACAACTCGTACATTAAAATAATTTTTGAAAATGGTCTCGCCCTAAATTTTCCACGACGACTTTGGAATTTCCAAGCGTACAAGATACGGGCTATAACATCCTCCCCCCCTTTAGAACATTGGTCCTCGAATGTTCAACTGACCTTATAGGGTCTTGTAGCACTTCCGGAGGGGGTTCCTTTATAGTTGCCCTTTTCTCCATACCCATTCCATATCTTTTATCCCACTTTCCTCATTAACAAACCCCTGAATCCTTATACGAGTCCTCATTCCAGGCCATAGGTTTCTTTTTCTAGTACATGAAAATATTTCGACCCCTTGTTGTCCTAAGATGATATGGTCTCCCCCCCTTTAAGGGGTTCCTCATAAGCCAACAGTCCTCTTATGAAATCTTCATTTATACATTATCCCTTACCTTCCCTTCAACTTTATGCCTACATATCGAGAACTTCTTATTCCAAATTATTTCTTTGCTTTCTGTCTATGTCGCCATTTTGTCCACATTTTCCATACTCTTCCATCCACCACTTGTCCTTTTACTTACTTAGCCCACCTACCCGTGATTCTTCCTTAACTGCGCGTTCGTGATGTAACTGTACATCCATATTTCTTCAGCGTTCCGCTATTCTTGTCCTCAGCACAAAATCCTTACCCTCCTTATCCTTTTCATACATCATCGTAACTACATACTTATTCTTTTATAAATCTCTCATCTTAACATTATTACAGACCTAAGCATTCTTTTTCTTACTTCATATCCCCCTATCCTTATTCACTATTCCTTTATCCTCACTTATCCACATTGGTTCTCGAACCTCCTTCCGATACTCCGATCCCTCTGTTTCCTATCTGCTCACTCTTTTTCTTCTTTTAATATCATAGTATTAAGACTTTCCTATCCTTAACCTGTAGCAAAGATAGCGGCTTATCTTATGGTGCTTGCATCATTTGTTTTCTTACTACCGCTCAGGTTTCGGTATCCTTTACTCGATTGAGGCCTCCTTTACCGTAGCATAGGTTGTTAGGGACACACGTGTCCACTGATACCATTGCATATGTGATAACTTATGCATTCACATATACATGTATTATCAACTAACCCACAAAATACTTTCAAACTTTATTCAAGCCTATCCTAATTCCAAAGCTGTAGCGTGCTTTCTGTCCCTTCTTTAGTCTCGTCTGTCGCGTGCTAAGTAACTCTTTATAATCTCCAATAATCTCGTACACTCCTAGTTTCCCTTAGGCCACTCTAATTTCTCATTTGCCCCTTTAAATTCCAATTTTGCAAAATTTTCCCAATTACTTCCCAGGGGGGTCACCCATCCTGATATTGCTCCCACATGAGCACGCTTAACCTCGAAACTTTAGTGGAATCAGATGCCTTAATGCTGATATTTTCGCGTCCACTTCCTCGCATGACCTTTACCACATGATTCGGGACTAGTCGAGGTCTTACAGATCCCGGGACACCCTCGTGGCATGTCTTTTCTTCCACAATTACCATTTTACCCTTTTCGGCCCTCAGTGCTCACCTTTCACCTTCGTGTGTAACTACTTTTCATCCTAGGTCCCCAGACCCCTGATGATAACAGATACACCTTCGTTGCCATTATTTTATGGATGCCCTGATATCAGTTCGTTCGAATTTCCTACTTACCGCTTTTACATAATAATCGGCAGCAGAATTAACGGTCAACTTTCTGAATCCTCCATCAGACCTTGTTCCTCTTATATCATCTCCCTGTACACAACAAATATCAATAACGCCTTACAAAACATACGGCTATATCACATTCTGGCCATCCGGAACTGCCAATTTCGGGTAACAGGTCAAATATGTCAATACTTACCCCTGTGACTTTCCATGTCACCACTTACCTTTCTCCGTCGTATGTAAGGCTTACATAAGAAATTTCATTTCCTATGGCTTGGCTCTATCGCACAAGCTAGGACAGAAGGAAGGTCGATAATCCCTAAATGCCCTGTAGCCTCCTGTTTATAAATGTGGCCGACTTCACACCATAAACAGAACTCTACTGGACACGACTTTGCAGACAACCCCACGGACAGACATCGCTCTGATACCACTTTGTCACACCTTAACCTTATTAGGGTGTGATGGGCACACGACCCCGCATACGGAGCCGAGCGAACCCACAGACTTTGATTTCATGCATACTCTTTCCAAATTTCCAGAATCTGATCACACGAAACATACAATAGGACTTTTAACAGAAACTGTGAACAGACATTGTCTTAAGCGGCCACGTGTATCAAACATATCAGACATATCGTATCAAATCCAGTAAGCAGGCGGAATGTACATCTCCTGAACATATATACATATACGAACAAATAGGCCGTTTAGGCCATCATAGCAAACAAGGCCGCTTAGGACACAGATCTCAGACCGGACCAAACAGAATCTGTAGACATATGAGGCTGCTTACGAACTGACTCTCGTACCCACGACTCTGTCTGCAAAGTCTCTAACACAAATCAGAAAGCACAACATATGAATACTCAGACTCGGCGACACCCCGGAGAAAGGTGGAGCTCGCCAATCCCGCTGAAACACCTCCTAGCAGAATCTTCTGATCATCTGTGTGTACCTGCGTGGCATGAAACGCAGCCCCCGAAGAAGAGGGGTCAGTACGGAATATGTACTGAGTATGTAAAGCATGGAATGCAATAGATAAAATCATAAACAGAAAATAAAGTACAGAATGCAGGTACAGAAAGGAAGCACAATGTAAAGAATGTCAAAGACAAACATGCATGCAAGAACGGTATCCGGCCCCTTGCGGGACCCGGGGAAACGTGGTCATCTCCCGGCCTTAGGCGCCACACACATCATACTCCAGAAGATTTGCTCCTATCTCCGACACACATCATAATATCAGAATGTACATATGCATATAGGCGGTTCAGCGAACCAAACACATCATACTTCGGAATTCATATACGGCGCCCGTCCCTCAAGCGAGAAACTCGGGAACCGTGCGCACGATACAAACCGGCCCGGGACTCGGTGAAGGAAGTAGACTCTATGCACGAGCAGAAAATGAGAAACTAAATGCACATAAATCAAGACTCGATGAATAAGTATACTTACCGACCCCTGAAGGCCCAGAAATGAGTTTCAGATCAATCCAACTTAGTATGAGAAAGTTAGGAGCGTTTGAAGTACAAAACATTCTACAAGTGTTTCAGAAGTCATTTTTGGAAAATCAAAGCCATAATCATGTCACGTACCTTTCGGATATCGTGATGGATCAGATCAAATAGAACTTTTGAAATCATATGTACGTATCAAAGTATATTAAAGACTCGATGGAATCATCAGACATGCTATCATACTTACAGAGCTCTTTTGGAAACTTATCGAAAGCGAATAAGGATCATTGACAAACTTGGAATCACAGAATGGAATAACCCCAAGATACATATCATACCTTACTTGGCTCTAGGACATGCCAAAAGAAAGAAAGGGTAAGCCTCACATACCTGTGCCGCGCCTTACTAGCTACGCTTATCCGTCCAAACTTGCTAGTCTACATTCAAAAGAGTTCATCCATTCATTAGTTTCATTATCATATACTTGCCTTAACCTTTCAAACACATTCACTTATATTCTGCCGGAATTTCGGCAGCACCTCCCCTGTAAATATACCAACCCCGAGAATATGGCTCGGCCTCAAATCAACAACAACAAACCCGAGAATTCAACTCGGCCAAACCAACAACAATACTATCAATATCCATAAGTGATTCAAAACGTATTCTAACATTAATAATGCCTTTCTACACCATTCGACAACATTTCATTTATTATCCAAATAAACTACATACGATCAAGTTCATATCAATGCTCACAAGTTCAAATACCAATCCAAGATCATTCCATTAAGATTTAAGAACGTTCCCAACAATCCGCTCAATGATCAAACAAGCCAAATTACACACACACACTTACCCAAAATTTCTCCAATTCGACAAGAACGTTGCTAACACAATTCTTTCTTCCACATTCGTACATTATGTCAACAATACATACGTTTACAACTTCATTTTTATAAATTCAAGAAACCACATCGAGATTACATTACCTTCCAGTTCAGCCCACAAAATTATAACCTTAACCTGGATTATTAAAACTTCATTTTACATCATAGAACTCACAACGACGACAACCAAAATACTACATCACATTAGTCCCACATGCCTACACCAAATCAGCCCATTCTCGGCCAACACCACAACACACACATCCCGTGATTTTCATTCATTTTCTGCACATTACAACACCACATAATCATGCTAAATACACTTACTTCATCATTCCTACACATTACACACAACACACGGCCAAACAACACTTCAAACGGCTCAACTTGAGCATGCAATATTTCATGAATTCCCATCATTTCTACATTCAATAACATACATAAACCATTCATAACACATAAAAGAGAAGGTTAAACCTCACCTTCTTCTCCAACCTTTCCTCTCGGCTAGCTTGATGAAACGCAACAACGAGCGGTTTTCTTGCTCTAACAACTACTCCACGTTGACGAGGACCTTCCAATTGATATGAAAGCTTGAAGAAACATTTTTTTTTTCATGATCAATATAATAGGGCTGGTTTGGCCAGCCCTCTTGGCCGTTTTTCTCCTTCTTCATTTTTTTCTTCTAGCTTCTTGAAATTTTTAGGAGATCAATTGATGAAGATGACTAAATTGTTATCTTATGTATACATTTATAATTAATACATGTGGCCTATGGACCACATGTCACATGCAAGGCCACATGACCATTTTTTTCATGAAACAAGACTTCCAAAACTTCACTTTTGGCCCCCAAATTCTTCATGAAATGTCTAACTTCCCATAAGACATTTTTCTACAGTTTTCTTCCATTTCCTTGATTTTTCTCAAAAATAAAAGATGACTTATTTTGTCATCACTTTTTTTTTTCACATGACCAATATGGTCCCCTTTGGGAACTTTCTTGAACCCTAGGTGAAATTCCCGTTTCGCCCCTCGACTTTCCTCAATATTTCCATTTTTCCCCTAACATTCCACATTATTTCCATTGGTCATTTTGTGAATTTCTCTTTTTGCCCTTAACCTCTCTCAATATTTCCATACTAATAATAGTCATAAATAATATTTGTGACAACTCGTACATTAAAATAATTTTTGAAAATGGTCTAGCCCTAAATTTTCCACGACGACTTTGGAATTTCCAAGCGTACAAGATACGGGCTATAACAATGTGGAACCCGAATTGATAAGAGCATATACAACACGGGAAAATATAGTCAATGTACCTGTGACCAAATCTGGGGAGGTCTCAAGATCCTGTCGCCCAGCCAAAGCATATACGCGGGGCTGAACAGCACCTGAACTAGACGCTCCCCCTCTGCCTCTACCTCTACCTGCTGGAGTTTGATGAGTCTGTGTTGTCGGACGTACTAAAGAAGATCCCGCTGCTGAACCTGTGGGCTGTGTCCCAACCCTATCTCTCACCGACGGGCAATCTCTCATCATGTGCCCGGTCTGACCACAAGTATAACAAGCATCCCTACCCTGATAACATCGTCCGGAATGCAATTTACGGCACTGGCTGCACCGCGGTACCGGAGGTCTCCTCTGACTGAAACCTCCCCTAAACTGAGAATCTGAGGCCCTTGAACTCTGGCCCTGTCCTGACTGGGAGGAATGATCAAACCTCCTATCTGGAAGGCGCACTAGTCGCTGACTGTCCTGAGTGCCTAGAATACATCTGTCTCGATCCCCCTCTATACTCGCTGCTCGTTCCCATAGACCTAGCCCTCTTACCTTACCTTCGGTCAATATCACGATCACTCCTTGGCGGCTGTTGTCGTCCCTCTAAATTCTGAGCATGGGCCTGTATACGGGAAATATCCATCCCATCTTGCAATGAAGTCGTTAAACAATCTTTGAATAGATGTGGTGCCAAACTACTCACAAACCATGTCGGCCACCATAGTCGGGGCGTACCTGGCCAGAGAATTAAATTACAGGCTATACTCTCAAGCACTAATGCTTCCTTGCTTTAGATTCAAGAACTTGTCCGCTCTAGCTCCGCTTACCTCGGGCGGCAAATAATGGCGAATGAAAGCATTATCAAACTCTTGCCAAACGGGAGGAAGTGCATTTTCTGTCCTCGATGCTATCCAGTTGTTATACCACAATACCGCCACATCACGGAGTCTATAAGAAGCCAACTCTACCGATTCAGTATCAGAAGCATGCATGAGTTTCAGCGTCCTCAGCATCTCATCAATAATGCCTTGTGGGTCCTCATCCGACTTCGACCCGAAAAATTTCGGAGGATTTAGAGTCAGGAAATCACGGGCTCTCGCACTAGCGGAACGATCACTCGGGCCCATATTCTGCCGCTCTACTTGGGCGGCAACCAATTGCGTCAATAGATGAATAGTTTTGGTCACTTGTTGACCCGAAGCAGCTGGCGGAGGAATTTGAGCGGAGGCTCCTCCTTGCTCTTCTATGTTGGGCGAGGCCTCATTTTGTGATTCGCCCTCTTCTTCATTCATCAGAGGCTCTCTTTCCACCCGCCTCTTTGTCGTAGCTTTGCCCTTCTGGGTGGCTGTAGCTTGTCCCTTTGGCGGCA
The DNA here is from genome assembly GCF_019175385.1 of Lycium barbarum. Lineage (NCBI taxonomy): Eukaryota > Viridiplantae > Streptophyta > Magnoliopsida > Solanales > Solanaceae > Lycium > Lycium barbarum. The sequence continues at coordinate 66,919,380 of NC_083346.1, forward strand.
TTCTGAAATCACAACACACTTTTAGGAGGAGTAAAGTCTTATGCATGGCTCTATCGCACGATCTCATAAGAAGAAAGACGGTCATTTTCCTAAATGCCCTATAGCCTCCTGTCTATTGATGTGGTGCGCAACACCCCATAAACAAAACTCTACTAGACACGGCTCGTAGACACTTCCTAGGACGAACTGCTCTGATAACACTTCTGTCACGACCCGGCTAGGGGCCGCGACGGGTACCCGAGGCTGACCACCGAGCACCCCTTATTCCCTCACTTATCATAGTCATTTACGCTTCTTTATCATTCACAAATTCATAATCGCATGACAGTCATTTGTCGGTGGAAAGCACAATTAGTCTATACATATATATATAAATGCCTCAGTAGGCTATCAAAATAATATCTGTAATATATTTATGCATACCGTAGTAGACTTGTGAGACCATCTAACCCACACTACGCATCTACGAGCCTCTACTGACATACTATACATGTAGACGGAACAAGACTCCGTCATGCCCAACTATAATCATAAGCACCTCCGAACAATGGAGTGCTTTCAATCAGCTAACAGCTCCTAAGAATCCGGATCGAGCTCACCTCCCTGTCCACCTGTGGGCATGAACACAGCGTCCAAATAAAATGGACGTCAGTACGAATGTTGTACTGAGTATGAGAGGCATGAACAATAGCAACACATCAAGAAAATAAAGGGAGCATCAAGTATGGAGCAACTGTACCTGGCTAGGAATCGTATGAAAAGTAATGCATGCTGACTTACTTTTATGCTTATCATCATCTCATGTATGCATATCATATATATATATAAACTGCCCGACCATATAGGTGCGGTGTGATAATCAGTAACATTAGCCCGCATCCAGGCCTCCCGCATCCGGGGTACCATCTCATGCCACCCACTAGTGGTGTCTGCCCATGCCAACTGGCCATGGTGTATCGTATAGCTGCCCGCTTTCGCGGTGACTGCCCGGCCAACTAGGTCCGGTGTAATATGATTATGACATGCTCATTATGAAATACTTATAATAATATGCTTATCAAAATATACTCACAATTGTGCATGCATAGGGACTCTAGAACAAGTGTATTTTATCGAGGTGACGTAAGCTCGTGAACCCTCGATTCCATTATTGGCATTCATGAACATTCTGCCTCACCTTGAAGGGATTAGTATGTAAGGTGAGTGTATAAAATGGATGACATCATTTACTTTATAGGAACATCATATCATATCTCTTGACTCCTATAGCTATTCATGATCTTAAGCTCTTGGCTTTCCGGAATATAGGAGAATCATGGAGAGGAAGAAGAATCATATCATGGGATTCATGCCATAGAAAGAAAATGATTAGCCTCACATACCTTTGTCGCTTAGTTAAGCTATCGTTCACTTGTTCTCCTTGAATATCACGTTGCTACCTTCACGAGAGAATACGCATTATAGTTAGTCAATCGACCATAAGAACGCATCGTTATTTCTAGAGAAAATCGGGCAGTGTTTCCTTTGTTTCTACTACTTTTCTCATGTTCTATTTCAACTCCCAAACATTTACAAAAACACTCACAATATCATATCAACATTCATCACTTGTGTATATTTAGCAAAATCCACCATTTTTCTCCAATTTCTCCACATTTAATGGTTTTAGCTCATCATCATAATTTTTCTTACTTCACACCTATTCCATGGTCTATACGCATCTTATAACGTATTCATCATCACAACATATCAATGTTCATGATTCCGTTCAACTATCATTCAATTGTGACACTATTCACTCAGTATTGGCCCATTTTATATGTTTTTCTACATTTCAAGCATCTTAGCTTTCCAATACCTTAAATAACATGATAAAGTCATGAAACATACCTTAGATGATGGTGGAACAAGCCTAGAGTGGAATCACTCCTTTAGCACCAAAACCCTTCTTCACCTCTTTTGGAATTTCTTGAAAGAGATGACTTCCAATTAGGTTTCATACACTTTGTTTCATAGATTTGGTGTTGATGATCATTGATTTCCTTGGTATTCTTGTGGTTGAAGTGTTTTGGATCACTCTAGACAGTTCTTGAACCGTGTAGGTGAGAAATGAAATAAAATGAGCTTAGGGTCCCTTTTTAATAAACTCAAAATCTGATTTTTAATGAACAACAGTCGGGGTGTACAATTATCGTAAACCCCACTTTACTGGCCGTATACTGGTTTACGGTCCGTCCTTCGCGACCGTATTTAAGCATATCAGAAACAGAAAGGCTGGCTGAAGATCATGGCAGTTTACGACGCAGTTTACGGGCCGTATTTCAATTTACGGTCCGTATTCCAAGTCATTTTTAACCATTTGAAGCATTTGACAGAAAGTTGAAATTTTTGAAATGTTGAAGGACGATTTACGGGCCGTATTCCATTTTACGACCACTGGCTGAAATGAAATTCTGCAACTTTGTTAATTCCAAAGTTCATAAATAGTCATTCCCTACTTAGTAAAAGATCGCACACTCATGCCCTTCGTTGGTCTATTCATTGTTGGCTCACGAAAATATTTCCGAGGTGTAACAATAAGTAAGTTGACAGAAAGAGAAATACCAATTGGCAACCAAAGTTCTATATAACCATGACCTCCAATTGAATCACAAGCACCAAACTTCTTAAGGTGACCTCAAGGGAAACAAAGTCCCAAGCAACCAACATTCTGAACAAAGAATTCAACCAAATGCTTCAACAAGCTCTCATCTCTCATGCTCCCAGTGGAGTCTTACAATTTAACAATTTCAATATTTCATATCATCAAAGTTTACCAAATGAAATAAACTAAGATAGTATTTATACTAGATAGAAAAGGAAGACTACTATGGCTATTACAATAATACCCTTAATGAAGTAAGGGCCTTGTTTGGTTAGTAGTCTTCTCAAAAGATGAGAAAGGCCTTCTCCCTACTTCATCCAAATGAGGCCTATACTTCCATTTTAGCATATTCTTGAGCTTCATGCCTTCAATCCAAGCACCTAGTAAGTCTCCAAAGACGTGATCCCTAGCTCGGCTTGAAATGGATATTCTTGATGAAGCTCGGCTTGTATCAAGATTGGTCCACCCTAACACTAACCCTCATCCTTTGAGGACTTCGTTTTTGTTTGTCTCCTTTATGGTGTTACAAGGTTTAGATTCGAGGACGAATCCTTTTCAAGAAGGGGAGAATGATGCAAGTTGAGTTGCCTCAAGGACATTTCGAGGACCGTCCCAGCAAGTCCATGTGTGGATGATAGCATGGGAGGACGGATTGGAGATGGATGAGCATTGAAGTGGCCAAATAAGTGAAGGATGGCTATGATTAAAAACGAGGCTACTTTATTAATTCAACACTTTCATCTCCAAAGGAAGACTAGCCAAACAAGGCCCTTGTCTCATTAAGGGTAGTTATGTAATAGTGTAGTTGTCTTCCTTAATGTTTTAGTATAAATAGCTAGTCTTTTATTTCATTTAGGGGATTTTGATGAATTATGAATATTTTGAGTGTTTTTACGGTTATCTCTAAAGAGAGAGACTTGTGAGAGGCCTTTGATAGACTCTTGTTGAATCTTGTGTTGTTGATAGTTTGGTTCCTTGGGAATCCAATTCCCTTAAGGTCAACTTAAGAATTTGGTGTTTCTTTTGATGATAATTTAGAGGACTTAGTTTTATATAACTTTGGTTGCTAAATTGAATCTTAACTTGTGTCAAATTATGTATCTTTTCTTTTCCTTCTTCCTTAATTTCTCGTTTTCGAGTATCCGTTCTTGTATCACAATCCAAGGAGAGAAGGGGATGTATCTCCAAAGTGCTACAAAGGGGTAGGAAGGGGATATCAAACTAGAAGAGCCTTGAATAAATTTAATGTTTAATGATGAATGCTTTAGTATGAAACATTAGATCTGTGAATACCATGGATACATTTAAAAGATTAACAAAAATGCATCTTCAATATTAGTTTTTTTTTTTTTTGAGTAAAACTGTCACACCCCTCATTTTCATAGTGGTAGAACCTATGGTTTCCTAGTCAGGTATGCCGTTTGGAATAGAGACCTGAGTCTGAGTTTGGAGATAGAAAGTGTCCTACCATATGTACAAAGGTACCAACAGAAATTCTTGGCAATTTACAGAGTTAGAAGTTAAACGAATCGAATCGATGCGATCTGGACGAATCAGAAAAACTAGTCATCTTCGATGGGTCGTCAACATGGTCGATGAACTGTCAATGTGCGACATCGACAGGGTCCCACAACCTTGCATCTGCAGGTGCAGGTCGACGGAGAAAGTCGACACGTCGAACCGGACCGCTGTAGTCTTTTTAATTCCGAGTATAAATAGGTGGTTCATGACCCTATTTCATATTTTCCTCCATTCCAAATAATAAAAACCCTAATATATTCTCTCCCAATATTTTCCATCATTATTAGTGGAGATTTGATAAAATCCGAGCCCGTGAACCCGTGCTTGTAAAGAAGAAGGTTGATCCTAGGGTTTCTTCAAGGTTGTGAAGCTAGGGAAGTTGGAGTTGAAGTGATTCTTGGAATCTTAGACCCCTCAAGGTATGTAAATGATTTCTACCCTTGTATTTGAGTTAATTATCAGGAGTCTTAGGGGTTTTAAGTGAAGAGGGGATACTTATGGAAGTGGTAAGTTGATGAAGGGTAAGATAATGATTTGAGGCTATTTTAAGAGATGATTGGGGATAGATTTGAGTATGTTTTTGATAAATGAGTGTTGTTATTGTTGTTTTGGTTGATGTTGGAGTTAATGGGAAGTTGAAGGGTTGTTAAGCTTATGAGGGAAATGTTGCCCATAATTTTGTAAGCTCTATCCGTATTTAAAATGATTAGTAAGCGAAGTAAATGGTCTAATTAAGGCCTACGTTGTCTTAAATGTAGACTTCAAAGTTCGAGAGGTAGAAGTTGGACGATTTGATATACGTCAAGGTATGTTAAGACTATCCTTTCCTTCGTTTGGCATGATATTACGATATGAACCGACAAATGAGTAAGCGAGCTTCCATATTACTCTACTCTTAGAAGCATTAGAAACACTTCAGTATTTAATGTTCATGTACCCTGTTTATGATGGTTCCTTTTGTTCATGGGTCCAGCTCTATGTATAAAGTTATTCATGCATTACATTCATTCATATATATGTTTATTGACTCGTGACCAGAAGGCGTTATGTACGCAAGTATTATATGTATATGGGGTATGGGAAAATAGATAGGCGTTATATACTCATTATCACCTGATCAGCTGGTGCACTATGATGATGATATAAGGATCGGGCTGCACGTACCGCAGCAATGTATATGATGATAGCCGCAGAGAGGCCGATATAATATGAGAAAAGAGACAGGCGTTATATACGCACACATATATAGATGTATGACCTTCATTGATAGGCATGAGCATGCATATTATGCGCCCATAGTGGCATTGGCATTTACACAGATTTATGCAGATACAGGCAGATACTAGTTCATACAAGTACATGCAGATTGTCATTTTAGCTTATGAGTTTCAGATTTCATTCATGATGATTATTTATACGTTGCGCTTATGCTTTACATGCTCAGTACATTATCCGTACTGACTCCCCATTGCTCGGAGGACTGCGTTCATGCCCGCAGGTACAGGTAGATAGACAGGTGGTCCAGCTCAGTAGGACCTCTAGATCTAGCAGTGGTCAGTGCACTCCATTTGATCCGGGGCTGCAATCAGTTTTGGTATGCCACCCTTTTGAGATGTGTATGCACATGGGTATGACGGGGCCCTATCCCGTCCTTTCTACAGTTTTCATTCCAGTAGAGGTCTGTAGAAAGTTTTATGTATTAGCCAGATGATGTAGCCTTGTCGGCTCCCATTCTTTTGTGTACAGTATATGTAGCGGCCTAGCTAGCCTGCACTGTTCTTCAGTATGTATGTGTATATATAGATTGTACAAAGTCTTGATATTTCCCTTTTATGAGATCAGTTCATGCCATTTATGGGCCCTTGATGTTCAGTATGTTTCAGATACGTGTTTAGGGGTGTTTGGTCGCTAGAGGTCAGACACTCGTCACGACTCATCAGTTTGGATAGTGACAGAAGTGGTATCAGAGCAGTTTCATCCTAGGATTGTCTACAGATCGTGTCTAGAAGAGTCTTGTTTATGAGTGTGTTGTGCACCACACTTATAAACAGGAGGCTACTGGACATTTAGGATGATGTCATTCTTTCTCTCTTAGCTTGTGCGATAGAGCCATGTGTTAGGCGTTCGCTTCTGATGAATTGTTTTGATTTCAACGATGCCCCGCAAGAAAGCTACAGCTGTCTAGAAAGGCAAGAGAGCAGCCGGTGAGGCCATTAGCCGTACTCGGTAGGCCACGAGGGCGCAGGATGAGATTCAGAGTGAGGGGTCATCTGAGACATCGCGTACCCTGCCTCCAGCACCTGCCCCAGTTCCTTAGCCGGATGCACCAGGTTAGGATGTAAGGGATTTTATACAGTTATTGACTAGATTAGTAGCCGCCCAGGCTCTGCGGTAGGGAGTCGGTGTTGACCAGGCAGATAGGATTGGTAGTTCGAGGGTTAAGACCGTCGTTGGGTTAGGTCCTCCAGAGTTTTCTATGGTAAAGCAGAATATGGACCCCTAGGATTTCATTGATGGTATGCAGAGGACCTTGAGGGTTGTGCACGCAGAAGAAGTCGAATCTGTGGAGTTGGCTTCATATAGACTCCGGATATTGCGATACAGTGGTATCAAACTCGGGAGTTATCTAGGGGAGAGAATGTCCCTCCAGCTGTTTGGCGAGAGTTCTCAGATGCCTTTATTCGCCCTTATCTACCTCCTGAGGTCAGGCGAGCCCGAGCAGACTGTTTCTTACGTATTGAGCAGGGCAGTATGAGTGTCTAGGAGTATTGCGTGTATTTTGATTCTATGGCCAGATATGCTCCAGCCATGGTGACTTACATGGAGGACAGGGTTCATCGTTTTGTGGCCGATCTAGGGCCGAATTTGATAGATGCTTGTACGACTGCTGCATTATACCCAGGCATGGATATCTCCCGTATACAAGCATATACACAGAATCTGGAAGATCGCAAGCGTCAGAGGAGGACAGATCGTGACCGGGGCCATGGCAAGAGGGCCAGGACTTTAGAGATCGGGGGTGAGTCTAGGGGAGGACAGAGACCACAGTATTCCCGATATCCATTCCATTTAGCAGGGAGTACACCTCCTCGGTTTTCAGGTCTGAGGTTTGATCGACCTTCTTATTCCGGAGCGGGCAAGAGTTCTAGAGCATCAAGCTCTGAGTACAGACCAGATTCAGGCCAGATGAGGCCCCCTATTCCGCGGTGTACCCAGTGTGGCAAGTTACATACAGGTCAGTGTTGGCTGGGCTTAGATATTTGTTATGCTTGTGGCCAGCCAGGTCATAGGGTGCGGCAGTGTCCGATGAGAGAGAGTGGGGATATGGTCAGCCCACAGGGTCTGTGACTGGTTCTTCTTCTGTGGTGCGCCCTTCAAGGAAATCTTTTTAGACGCTAGCAGGACGAGGTAGAGGGAGGAGTGGCGCATCCAGCTCGAGCGGTCCTCAGCACCGCGTGTATGCATTAGCTGGTAGACAGGACCGCGAGACGTCTCCTGATGTTGTTACAGGTATATTATCAGTTTCTACCCATGATGTTTATGCACTAATTGATCCAGGTTTAACTTTATCATATGTTACGCCCTTTGTTGCTGTTACACCTCCGAAATTTCCCCGCGAACATACAATGAAAAGTTGCAGAATTTCATTTCAGCCCAGTGGTCGTAAAATAGAATACGGCCCGTAAAGTAATTTATGGACCGTAAACTGCCATCGTCCTTCAACATTCCAAAATTTCAACTTTCTATCAAATGGTTAAAAACAACTTGGAATACGGACCGTAAATTGAAATAAGGCACGTAAACTGAGTCGTAAACTGCCATGATCTTCAGCCAACCTTTCAGGTTTTGATATGCTTAAATACGGTTGTGGAGGAAGGACTGTAAACCAGTATACGGCCCGTAAAGTGGGGTTTACGACCACTGTACACCCCGACTGCTGTTCATTAAATATCAGATTTTGAGTTATTAAAAAGGGACCCTAAGGTCATTTTATTTCATTTCTTATCTACACCACTCAAGAACTCTTTAGAAAATTCTCCAAACACTTCAACCATAAGAATAACAAGGAAATCAATGATCAACAACACCAAATCCATGAAACAAAGTGTGTGAAACTCAAGTGAGGTTCATCCAAATCAAGAAGTTCCAAAAAGAGGTGAAGTAGGGTTTTAGTGCTAAAGGAAGAACTCCACTCTAGGATTGTTCCACCACCATCTAAGGTAAGTTTCATGAGTTTATCATGTTGTTTAAGGTATTGGAAAGCTAAGATGCTTGAATTGTAGAAGGACATGGAAAATGGGCCTTGAATGGGAGAATAGTGTCATAATTGAATAGTAGTCAAATGGAACCATAAACATTGATGTGCCATGATTATGAATATGTTGTAAATGATGTTTATACCAGGAAATAAGCATTATATATGAGAAAACGCGATAACGAACTATAACCATAAATGTGGAGAAAATGGAGAAAAATGGTGGATTTTGCTCAACGTATATGAATGACGATTGTTGATACGATATTGTGAAGTGTTGTAAATGTTTAGGAGTTGAGATAGAACGTGGGAAAAGTAGTAGCAACAAAGTAAATGCTACCCAATTTTTCCTAGAAATAACGATACGTTCTCATAACCGATTAACTAACGTTAATGCGAATTCTCTCGTGAAGGTAGCGACGTGATATTGGAGGAGAACACGTGAACGGTAGCTCAGTTAAATGCCAAAGGTATTTGAGGCTAGTCCTTTCTTTCTATGGCATGAATCCCATGATACAATTTTTTTCCATGATCCTTCTATATTCCGGAAAGCCCAGAGCCTAATATCATGAATAGCTACATAAGTCAAAAGATATGATATGACGTTCTTATAAAGTAAATGATGTCGTTCCTAGTATACACTCACCTTATGTACAAATCCCTTCAAGGTGAGGCGGAATGTTCATAAAATGATCATAATGGAATCGAGGGTTCACGACCTTATGTCACCTCGATAAAATATAGTTACTCTAGAGGCCTTATGCATGTACTATGATAAGCATATTTTGATAAGCATATTATAATAAGTATTTTATGATGAGCATGTTATGATCATATTACACCGGGCCTAGTTGGCCGGGCAGTCACCGCGAAAGAGGGCAGCTTATACGATACACCATAGCCAGTTGGCATACGCAGACACCACTAGTGGGCGACATGAGATGGTACCCCGGACGCGGGCTAATGTTACTGATTATCACACCGCACCTATCACCTATATGGTCGGGCAGTTTGTATATATATATATATATATATATATATATATATATATATATGATATGCATACATGAGGTGATGATAAGCTTAAAAGTAAGTCAGCATGCATTACTTTTCATGTAATTCCCAGTCAGGTACAGTTGCTCCATACTTGATGCCTCCCTTATTTCCTTGATGTATTATTATTGTTCATGCCTCTCATAATCAGTACAATATTGGTACTGACGTCCATTTTCTTTGGACGCTGTGTTTATGCCCACTGGTAGACTGGGAGGTGAGCTCGATCCTGATTCTTAGTAGCTGCCAGCGGATTGCGAGCACTCCATTGTCCGGAGGTGCTCATGATTATTCTCTTGGTATATGTATATTTTGGGCATGGTGGAGTCTTGTTCCACCTATATGTATAGTATGTCAGTAGAGGGTCGTAGATGCGCAGTGTGGGTAGATGGTCTCACGAGAGGCTTTTATGTATATGTATATATTAATTTGATGGCCGAGAGGCTTATGTATATAAAAGTATTTTTATGTTCTCAAATGAAAAGATGAGTTTCTTATGTCCTAAGTAGAAATTGATAAAAGAGCATTAAATGGGTAAGGTGAGTAGCAGAACGAGTGGTATCAGAGTAGTTCGGTCCTAGGAAGTGACTACGAGCCGTGTCTAGTAGAGTCTTGTTTATGGTGTGTAGCGCGCCACATCAATAAACAGGAGGCTACAGGGCATTTAGGAAAATGACCGTCTTTCTTCTTATGAAATCGTGCGATAGAGCCATGTGTAAGATTTTATCCTCCCTAATAGTGCGTTATGATTTCAGAATGCTGCCCAAGGGAAAAATCATAACCGCCCAGAAGGGCAAAGCCACGACGAAAAGACAGGCAGAAAAGGAGCCTCTGATGAATGTAGAGGAGGGCGAATAACAAAATGAGGCCTCGCCCAACATAGAAGAGCAAGGAGGAGCCCCCGCTCCAATTCCTCCACCAGTCGCTTCGGGTCAGCAGGTGACCGAAGCTATTCATCTATTGACGCAATTGGTAGCCGCACAGGCACAACGACAGAATGCGGGCCCGAGTGATCGTTCAACAAGTACAAGAGCCCGTGATTTTATGACTCTAAATCCCCCCAGAATTGTTCGGGTCGAAGCCGGATGAAGACCCGAAAAACTTCATTGATGAAATGTTGAGGACTTTAAAGATTATTCATGCCTCCGAGACCGATTCCGTGTAGTTGGCCTCTTATATACTCCGCGATGTGGCGGTATTATGGTACAACAATTGGATAGCATCGAGGATAGAAAATGCACCTCCTCGCGTTTGGCAAGAATTTGTTGACGCTTTTATTCGCCATTATTTTCCACCCGAGGTCCGCCGAGCTAGAGCGGATAGGTTTTTGAATCTAAAGTAAGGAAGCATGAGTGCTCGAGAATATAGTTTGCAATTTAATTCTCTGGCCATGTATGCCCCGACTATGGTGGCCGACATGGGGGATCGAGTGCACAGGTTTGTGAGTGGTTTGGGACCACATCTGTTCAAAGATTGCTTGACAGCTTCATTGCAAGGATGGATGGACATTTCCCGCATACATGCCCATGCTCAAAATCTTGAGGAACGACAACAGCCGCCGAGGAGTAATCGTGATATTAACCGAAGGCAAGGTAAGAGGACTAGGTCTATGGGAGCAAGAAGCGAGTATGGAGGGCGGTCGAGACAGATGTATTCCAAGCACTCGGGACAGTCAGTGACTAGTGCGCCTCCCAGATTTTCAGACAGAGGGTTTGATCGTTCTTCCCGGTCAGGACAGGGCCAGAGTTCGAGGGCCTCGGATTCTCAGTTTAGGGGAGATTTTAGTCAGTGGAGACCTCTGGTACCGTGATGCAGCCAGTGTGGTAGATTACATTTCGGACGATGTTATCGGGGTACGGATGCTTGCTATGCTTGTGGTAAGACTGGGCATATGATGAGGGATTGCCCGTCGGTGAGAGATAGGGTTGGGGCTCAGCCCACAGGATCAGCATCGAGATCTTCTTCAGTATGCCCTACAGCACAGACTCCTCACACGCCGACAGGTAGAGGAAGAGGCAGAGGGGGAGCATCTACTTCAGGTGCTGTTTAGCCCCGCGTATATGCTTTTGCTGGGTGAAAGGATCTTGAGTCCTCCCCAGATGTTGTCACAGGTACATTGACTATTTTTTCCCGTGATATGTATGCTTTGATCGATCCGGGTTCTACTTTCTCGTATTTTACTCCATATGTTGCTGATTGTATTGGGGTGAAACCCGAGCCAATTACACCTTTCGAGGTATTCACTCCGGTTAGTGATTCCGTGATAGCGAGGAAAGTGTATAAGAGTTGTGTCGTTGTGATATGTGATCGCCAGACCAAAGCCGATTTGATTGAACTTGAAATGGTAAATTTCTATGTAATCATAGGCATGGATTGGCTGGCTTCATGCTATGCAAATGTTGATTGCCGATTGAAGGTGGTTCGATTCTAATTTCCGGGAGAGCCCATACTTGAATGGAAGGGGAATACGGCATCCCCAAAGGGTAGGTTTATTTCCTACCTCAAGGCAAGGAAGATGATAGCCAAAGGCTATATTTATCATTTAGTTCGAGTTTAGGATACAAAAGCAGAACCGCCTGCTTTCCAATCTGTTCCGGTAGTGAATGAATTTCCGGATGTATTTCCAGACGAACTCCCAGGTCTTCCACTAGAAAAAGAGATTGATTTCGCTATCGATGTATTACCGGACACCGAGCCAATTTCTATTCCTCCGTACAGAATGGCTCCAGCGGAATTGAAAGAGCTAAAGGAACAGTTGAAAGATTTGCTCGAAAAGGGGTTTATAAGGCCCAGTTCATCACCGTGGGGAGCACCAATTTTGTTCGTGAGAAATAAAGATGGTTCCTTACGAATGTGCATTGACTATAGACAATTGAACAAAGTGACGATAAAGAACAAATATCCTCTTCCAAGGATTGAAGATTTATTCGATCAGCTGCAAGGTGCTAAGTGGTTTTCTAAAATAGATTTCAGATCGAGTTATCATCAAGTGAGAGTTAGAGAAGCAGATATTCCTAAAACAGCTTTCCAAACGAGATATGGCTACTATGAATTCCGAATAATTTCATTCGGATTGACTAATGCTCCGGCTGTATTTATGAATTTAATGAACAATGTATTCAGGCCTCTCTTGGATCTATTTGTGATAGTATTTATCGATGATATTCTGGTGTATTCTCGCACAGAACAGAACATGCAGACCATTTGAGAATTGTACTTGACATTCTTCGAGCCCGAGAATTGTATGCAAAATTTTTGAAGTGTGAGTTTTGGCTGAATTCTGTAACATTCTTGGGCCATATTATTTTAGAAGATGGTATCCGAGTCGACGCTCAGAAAATTGAAGCTGTAAAAACTTGGCCAAGGCCTACGACGCCTACAGAAGTTCGCAGTTTCCTGGGTTTGGCAGGATATTATCGAAGGTTCGTAGAGGGATTTTTATCTATTTCAGCCCCATTGACGAAGCTAACCCAGAAGTCGGTAAAGTTTCAATGGGATGATGCCTGTGAGCGTAGTTTCCAAGAGCTGAAAGACAGGTTGACCTCAGCTCCAGTGCTAACACTTCCAGAAGGGCAAGATGGCTACGTTGTGTATTGTGATGCATCCAGTGTGGGACTAGGATGTGTATTGATGCAGCACAGGAAAGTTATTGCATATGCTTCGAGGCAATTGCGGAAACATGAGAAGAATTACCCCACTCATGATCTTGAAATGGCTGCGGTCATCCATGCGTTGAAGATATGGAGACATTACTTATATGGTGTGCATGCAGACATCTATACAGATCACAAGAGCCTCCAATATATTTTTAAACAGAAGGAGCTGAATTTACGGCAGAGGCGGTGCTTAGAATTATTAAAAGATTATGATGTTAACATTTTATACGAAGGCGAATGTAGTAGCCGACGCACTTAGCCGCCGATCAATGGGAAGCTTATGTGAAATCCCTCCGGAATGGAAAGAGATGGTTCAAGAACTTCACTGATTAGCAAATTTGGGAGTGCGTATAATTGATTCGGGCGATGCCGGGATTAGTATAAATGATTCCACAATTTCGTCCTTGGATATGGAAGTGAAAGACCGGCAGTGCGAAGATCCGCAGTTATGTCGTTATAGAGACGTATCTCATGGGAAAGAAAAGTCTCCGTTTGAAGTTTCTATGGATGGAATTCTTAGGTACCGAGGCAGGTTATGTGTGCCGAATGTGGCGAATTTGCGCCGACGAATTCTAGAAGAAGCACATTGCTCTCGATATTCTATTCACCCAGGTGCAACCAAAATGTATCATGATCTCAAGATGATGTACTGGTGGGGCGGCATGAAAAGGGACATAGCAGAATTCGTGACACAATGTCCAAATTGCCAACAGGTAAAAGCTGAACACCAGAAGCTGGGAGGCTTGTTGCAAGCGATGGAAATACCTACCTGAAAATTGGAAGTGATCAACATGGATTTCGTCGTGGGATTACCCCGTTCCCGTGGCAGGTATGACTCTATATGGGTGATCGTGGATAGGCTGACGAAAACAGCTCATTTTCTTCCAGTCAAGACCACGTACTCAGCAGGAGACTATGCAAGGTTGTATCTCAAAGAAATTGTGCGACTTCATGGTATCCCATTATCTATTATCACAGATTTCAAGAAGGTTTGGGCACGCAAGTGAAGTTTAGCACGACATTTCATCCGCAAACTGATGGGCAGGCCAAGCGTACCATTCAAACCTTGGAAGATATGTTACGAGCTTGTGTGCTGAATTTTGGTGGAAGTTGGGACGATCATTTACCCCTTATTGAATTCGCATACAACAATAACTACCATTCTAGCATACAAATGGCTCCATATGAAGCCTTATATGGGAGGAAATGTAGGTCTCCAATCGGATGGTTCGAAATAGGAGAAGCACAACTAGTGGGCCCTGAATTGGTCCAACAAGCAATAGAAAAGGTCAAGGTGATCAAAGATCGGTTGTTGACAGCCCAAAGTCGCCAAAAGTCCTATGCGGACAACCGCCGACGAGACTTGGAATTTCAAGCCGGTGATTGGGTGTTCTTGAAAGTGTCGCCAATGAAAGGGGTGATGAGATTTGGTAAGAAAGGGAAGCTAAGTCCCAGATACATTGGACCCTACAAAATCATCCGTAAGGTGGGTCAGGTAGCCTATGAATTGGATTTGCCTTCGGGGCTTGAATCAGTCCACCTAGTTTTCCACGTTTCGATGCTCCGCAAGTGCATTGGAGACCCCACCAGGATTGTCCCGATACATGATGTGCAAGTGACAGAACGGCTTACCTATGAAGAGGTGCCTATTGCTATTTTAGATAAGCAGGTGCGGAGACTTCGAAATAAAGAGGTAGCCTCAGTTAAAGTCTTATGGCGGAGTAGCAATCGGGAAGAAATGATTTGGGAAGCAGAATAGAGCATGAAGTCTAAGTACCCACACTTATTCCAACCCCCGGGAGACATCCAAGATGAAACGCCGACGATATGAGGTATGTACGCTTCAGTTTTATGCTTTTGGTCGTGTGTGGCCACGGATATGTTGATATTGTGATGTTGCCCTGTGAGGCGATGATATTATGGGTTGTTGTGACAGGTTGGTAGTGTCAAATTACAGGGGGAACTCTGGCAAAATTTTCGTAGAATTCCGAGTGTTTAACATTCGAGGACGAATGTTCCAAAAAGGGGGGAAGAGTGTTACACCTCGGAAATTTCCCCGCGAACGTACAATGAAAAGTTGCAGAATTTCATTTCAGCCCAGCGGTCGTAAAATGGAATACGGCCCGTAAAGTGATTTACGGACCGTAAAGTGCCATCGTCCTTCAACATTCCAAAATTTCAACTTTCTGTCAAATGCTTCAAATGGTTAAAAACGACTTGGAATACGGACCATAAATAAAAATACGGCCCGTAAACTGAGTCGTAAACTGCCATGATATTCAGCCAACCTTTCTGGTTTTGATATGCTTAAATACGGTTGTGGAGGACGGACTGTAAACCAGTATACGGCCCGTAAAGTGGGGTTTACGACCACTGTACACCCCGACTGCTGTTCATTAAAAATCAGATTTTGAGTTATTAAAAAGGGACCCTAAGAGCATTTTATTTCATTTCTCATCTACACCACTCAATAACTCTCTAGAAAATTCTCCAAACACTTCAACCATAAGAATAACAAGGAAATCAATGATCAACAACACCAAATCCATGAAACAAAGTGTGTGAAACTCAAGTGAGGTTCATCCAAATAAAGAAGTTCCAAAAAGAGGTGAAGTAGGGTTTTAGTGCTAAAGGAAGAACACCACTTTAGGCTTGTTCCACCACCATCTATGGTAAGTTTCATGAGTTTATCATGTTGTTTAAGGTATTGGAAATCTAAGATGCTTGAATTGTAGAAGGACATGGAAAATGGGCCTTGAATGGGAGAATAGTGTCATAATTGAATAGTAGTCAAATGGAACCATAAACGTTGATGTGCCATGATTATGAATATGTTGTAAATGATGTTTAGACCAGGAAATAAGCATTATATATAAGAAAACGCGATAACGAACTATAACCATAAATGTGGAGAAAATGGAGAAAAATGGTGGATTTTGCTCAACGTATATGAATGACGATTTTTGATACGATATTGTGAAGTGTTGTTGTAAATGTTTAGGAGTTGAGATAGAACGTGGGAAAAGTAGTAGGAACAAAGGAAATGCTACCCAATTTTTCCTAGAAATAACGATACGTTCTCATAACCGATTAACTAACATTAATACGAATTCTCTCGTGAAGGTAGCGACGTGATATTGGACGAGAACACGTGAACGGTAGCTCAGTTAAACGCCAAAGGTATGTGAGGCTAGTCATTTCTTTCTATGGCATGAATCCCATGATACGATTTTTTTCCATGATCCTCCTATATTCCGGAAAGCCCAGAGCCTAAGATCATGAATAGCTACATGAGTCAAAAGATATGATATGACGTTCTTATAAAGTAAATGATGTCGTTCCTTGTATACACTCACCTTATGTACAAATCCCTTCAAGGTGAGGCGGAATGTTCATAAAATGATCATAATGGAATCGAGGGTTCACGACCTTATGTCACCTCGATAAAATATAGTTACTCTAGAAGCCTTATGCATGTACTATGATAAGCTTATTTTGATAAGCATATTATTATAAGTATTTTATGATGAGCATGTTATAATCATATTACACTGGGCCTAGTTGGCCGGGCAGTCACCGCGAAAGAGGTCAGCTTATACGATACACCATAGCCAGTTGGCATGGGCAGACACCACTAGTGGGCGGCATGAGATGGTACCCCGGACGTGGGAGGCCTGGACGCGGGCTAATATTACTGATTATTAGACCGCACCTATATGGTCGGGCAGTTTGTATATATATATATATATGATATGCATACATGAGGTGATGATAAGCTTAAAAGTATGTCAGCATGCATTACTTTTCATGTAATTCCCAGTCAGGTATAGTTGCTCCATACTTGGTGCCTCCTTTATTTCCTTGATGTACTATTATTGTTCATGCCTCTCATACTCAGTACAATATTCGTACTGACGTCCGTTTTCTTTGGACGCTGTGTTCATGCCCACAGGTAGACAGGGAGGTGAGCTCGATCCTGATTCTTAGTAGCTACCAGCTGATTGCGAGCACTCTATTGACCGGAGATGCTCATGATTATTCTCTTGGTATATTTATATTTTGGGCATGGTGGAGTCTTGTTCCACCTATATGTATAGTATGTCAGTAGAGGCTCGTAGATATGCAGTGTGGGTAGATGATCTCACGAGAGGCTTTTATGTATATGTATATATTAATTTGATGGCCGAGAGGCTTATGTATATAAAAGTATTTTTATGTTCTCAAATGAAAAGATGATTTTCTTATGTCTTAAGTATGAATTGATAAAAGAGCATTAAATGGGTAAGGTGAGAAGCAGAATGAGTGGTGCTCGGTGGCTAGCCCCGGGTACCCGTCACGACCCCTAGCTGGGTCATGACAGTTGCCGACAAGTTTGGGATAGTGTCACGACCCGACTAGGGGCCGCGACGGGTACCCGGGGCTAACCACCGAGCACCGCTCGCTCTACTACTTATCATGCTCATTAAACGTTCTTTTATCAATTTCATACCCACATTATAAGAAAATCATCTTTCATTATAAACATGTGCACTTTTATATAATTAAGCCCTTAGGCAATCAGAATAATATATACACATAC
The DNA here is from genome assembly GCF_019175385.1 of Lycium barbarum. Classification (NCBI taxonomy): domain Eukaryota; kingdom Viridiplantae; phylum Streptophyta; class Magnoliopsida; order Solanales; family Solanaceae; genus Lycium; species Lycium barbarum. The sequence goes on from NC_083346.1 coordinate 66,937,088, forward strand.
ATAGTAGCAACCTCGCGAGACCATACAACCCACACTGCGTATCTATGAGCCTCTACTGGAGTACTAGACATAAGGATGGGACAGGACCCCGTCGTGCCCAACATATACAAATGTACACAAAAGAATAATCAAGCACCTGCGGAACAAATGAGTGCTTTCAATCAGCTATCAGCTCCTACGAGTTTGGATCAAGCTCGCCTCCCTGTCTACCTGTGGGCATGAACACAGCGTCCAAAGGAAACGGACGTCAGTACGAACATTGTACTGAGTATGTAAGACAGGAATGAAACAAATATAATAGAAGGATCATGAGCCATAAGAGAAGGATATAACCTGCATAAGTTTCATAGGCAAATACATTTCGTACATATAGCGTATTTTACATAATCATGGTACATATGTCATCACATCACATATATCATCACGTCATAATACTCATCGTTAACCCGCGTCCGAGTAACCATCATATGTCGCCCACCAGTGGTGATCATGCCCGGCCCTCTAGGCTCGGTGTAAACATAGCAGCCCGCCTTAGCGGTGACATGCCCGACCATTTAGGCATGGTGGAATCATACGCAGCCCGCTTTAGCGGTGACATGCCCAACCATTTAGGCACGGTGGAATCGTATCGTCATGTAATCAATCATAACCTATCATTAATACACATCTCATGAACATATCATAATCTTATCATAGCTTGGCATTTTCATACATAACATAGGCATATTACAAGCTAGCATTATTGATCATCTTATAGACATATCATGACATAGCATCATTTCACATTTATCACTAAAAACATACATTAGACTTTGAAGGCGACTATGGCTATGTCGGGGTGACGTAAGGTCGTGAACCCCCGATTATATTATGAACATTTATGAGTATCCCGCCTCACCTCGAAGGAAATAGTTTATAAGGTGAGTGTTAAAAATAATGACATCATTAATGTTATAGGGGCATCATATGGTGAACTTTAGAATCTCTATACTTGTACTCATCATCATCATTTTCATGCTCGAATGTAGTTCGGTATATTTACGAACTCATAAGCTTCATCATATAGGATTATCATGGAAAAAAAACTCGGAAGATTCATGCCTTTGAAGGAAGGGATTAGCCTTACATACCTTTGTCATTTAACTAGTCTATCGCTTGCTTGTTCTCTTTTAACGCACACGTTCTACCTTCAAGAGAATTCGTTTCGACATTAGCTAACAATTATGAGAACGGACTTACTAACGCTAGAGAAAATTGGGCAGCATTTCATTTGTTTGTACTACTTTTCTCATGTTCTATATCAACTCCAAAACGTTCATATCAACATTCACAATATCGCACATGACAATCATCATTTATCTACATTTACCACAATTCACCATTTCCCTTCAATTTCTCCACAATTATGGTTATGACTCCCTATCGCATTTTCTCACCTATAATACCTATTCCTTGGTATAAATGTCATTTATAACATATTCACAATCACAACATACCAACATTCATCATTCATCCCAACCACTATTCAACAATGACACTATTCAATCATTTATGACCCATTTTCTATGTCTTTCTACAATTCAAGTGTCTTAGCCTTCCAATAACTTAAATAACATGGTATGATCATGAAACTTAACTTAGATGATGGGTGAACAAGCCTTGAATGAAAATCCTCTTCTAGCACCAAAACCCTATTTCACCTCTCTTGAGATTTCTTGTCTTGGATGACTTTCACTAGGTTTCACACACTTGTTTTCATGGATTGAAGTAGTTGATCTTGGTTTTCCTTTTATTTTCTTGTGGATGAATGTTAGAGAGTGTTCTTAACTTGTAGAGTGAAAAATGAAATGAGAGAGGTCCCTTATATTAAATCAAAAAGATGTGCCGACCAACTTATACGGACTAACATATGTCCCGTATATTTTTCACTAACCGTATGTTGGACCGTATGTTTGGTCCAGAATATGATGTCCCTCTTGGCCAATTATACGGTCCGGATGTTTGGCCGTATAGTGCCCAGTGGTTCCATTTTCGTTCTAGTTGACTCGTTTTATCTCCGATCCTTATGGAACCTTCTTGACACTTATTTAACACCTCAATACCAATCTAAGGGACGTTATCACCCTTCTCTAAGACATCATTATGCCATCATTAACTCATCGCTCGTAATTCTTACCCGACACGCAACATATCCTTTACTTTCTTTACCAAACTTCTTCCTTTTGGTCAAATGTCTTTGAATCTTGGTTAAGGTCGTCAAATGCTACCTCTCACTTCTCGGAATCATCTTATACCTCTTGTTCCTTGCTAGCCTATTTACTGTATATTAACGGGGAATTTTTCAAGGTGTAACATTCTTCCCCCCTTTTGGAACATTCGTCCTCGAATGTTAAACACTCGGAATTCTATGAAAATTTCGCCAGAGTTCCCCCTGAAATATGGAACTACTATCCTGTCACAACAACCCATAGTATCGCTGCCTCACAGGGCCACAGCATAATAGCAACATATCTATGGCCACACACAACCAAAAGCACGAAAAGTAAACGTACATACCTCATAATGTTGGGGCTTCATCTTGAATCTCCTCTAGGGGTTGGAATAAGTGCAGGAACATGGATTTCATTTTCTTTTTCGCCTCCTAAGTCATTTCTTCCCGGTTGTTGTTTCGCCACAAGACTTTGACTAAAGCTACTTCTTTATTTCGAAGCCGTCGTACTTGCCTGTCTAGAATGGCAATAGGCACTTATTCATATGCTAGCTTTTCTGTCACTTGGACATCATCAATCGGAACAATCCTCGTAGGATCTCCAATACACTTACGGAGCATTGAGACATGAAAGACTGTATCGACTAATTCAAGCTCTGAAGGCAAGTCCAATTCATAGGCTACATGACCCACCTTGCGGATAATTTTATAGGGTCCAATGTATCTAGGACTTAACTTCCCTTTCTTGTCAAATCTCATCACCCCTTTCATTGGCGACACTTTCAAAAATAGCCAATCATCCACCTGAAATTCCAAGTCTCATCGGCGATTGTCCGCATAAGACTTTTGGCGACTTTGGGCTGTCAACAATCGATCTCGGATCACCTTGATTTTTTCTACCGCTTGCTGAACCAATTCAGGGCCTATTAGCTGTGCTTCTCCTATTTCGAACCATCCGATCGGGGATCTACACTTCCTTCCATATAATGCTTCATACAGAGCCTTTTGAATACTGGAATGGTAGATATTATTGTATGCAAGCTCAATAAGGGGTAAGTGATCATCCCAACTACCACCGAAATCTAGCACACATGCTCGTAGCATATCTTCTAAGGTCTGAATAGTACGCTCGGCTTGCCCATAAGTTTGCGGATGGAATGCCGTGCTAAGCTTCACTTGGGTACCTAGACCTTCTTGGAAGGATTTCCAGAACTTGGCTCTAAATTACACTCCTCTATCTGTGATAATGGATAGTGGAATACCATGGAGTAGCACAATTTCTTTGAGATACAACCTCGCATAATCTTCAGCCGAGTAGGTAGTTCTAAGCGGAAGAAAATGAGCTGCTTCCGTGAGTCTGTCCACAATCACCCATGTGGAATCATACTTGCCTCGGGAATGGGGTAATCCCACGATAAAATCCATGTTGATTGCTTCCCATTTCCAAGTAGAGATTTCCATGGCTTGCAATAATCCTCCTGGCTTTTGATATTCAATCTTTACTTGTTGGCGATATGGACATTGGGCTACAAATTCTGCTATGTCTCTCTTCATGCCGTCCCACCAATATATTAATTTAAGATCGTGATACATCTTGGTTGCACCTGGGTGAATAGAATACCGAGAACAATGGGCTTCTTCTAGAATTTTCCAGTGCAATTCTGCCACATTCGGCACACATAGCCTGCTTCGGTATCTAAGAATTCCATCCATAGAAACATCAAATGGAGACTCCTCTCTTTCATGAGATATGTCTCTGTAATGGCATAGTTTAGGATCTTCATACTGATGCTCTTTCACTTCCATGTTCAAGGACGAGACTATGGGATCATTAATGCCAATCCCTGCACTACCCGAATCAATTACACATACTCCAAGATTAGCTAATTGATGGAGCTCATGAACCATTTCTTTCTTTTCTGGAGGAATTCGCAAAAACTGCCCATTGATCGGCGGCTAAGCGCATCAAATACTACATTTGCCTTTTCGGGGTGGTATAAAATATTCATATCATAATCTTTTAACAGTTCTAACCACCGCCTCTGTCGCAGATTTAACTCTTTTTGCCTAAAAATATACTGAAGACACTTGTGATCTGTATAAATATAAACGTGCACACTATACAAGTAATGTCTCCACATTTTTAATGCATGAATGACTGCAGCCAATTCGAGATCATGAGTTGGATAGTTCTTTTCATGTTTCCGTAGATGTCTCGAAGCATAAGCAATAACTCTACCATGCTGCATCAATACACATCCTAGCCCAATACCGGAAGTATCACAGTACACAACATAGCCATCTGGCCCTTCTGGAAGTGTTAAGATTGGAGCTGAGGTTAACCTGTCCTTCAACTCTTGGAAACTGTGCTCACAAGCATCGTTCCACTGAAATTTAGCTGACTTCTGGGTGAGCTTCGTCAATGGGGCTGAAATAGATGAGAAGCCCTCTACGAATCTTCTATAATAACCTGCCAATCCCAGAAAACTATGGAATTCTATAGGCGTTGTAGGCCTTGGCCAAGTCATCACAACTTCAATTTTCTGAGTGTCGACTCGAATGCCATCATCTGAAATAACATGGCCCAGAAATGTTACAGAATTCAGCCAAAACTCGCACTTTGAAAATTTTGCATATAACTCTCGGATTCGAAGAATGCCAAGAACAATTCGCAAATGATCTGCATGTTCTAATTCTGTGCGAGAGTACACCAGAATATCATCAATGAATACTATCACAAATAAGTCCAAGAGTGTCCTGAACACATTATTCATCAAATTCATAAACACGGCCGGAGCGTTGGTTAACCCAAATGATATTACCCGGAACTCTTAGTGGCCATACCTCGTTCTGAAAGCTGTTTTGGGAATATCTGCTTCTCTAACCCTCACTTGATGATAACCCGACCTCAAGTCTATTTTAGAAAACCATTTGGCACCCTGTAGTTGATCAAATAAATCATCAATCCTTGGAAGAGGATATTTTTTCTTTATCGTCACCTTGTTCAATTGCCTGTAATCGATGCACATTCGTAGAGATCCGTCATTCTTTCTCACGAACAAGACTGGTGCTCCCCACGGTGATGAACTGGGTCTAATAAACCCCTTCTCGAGCAAGTCTTTCAACTGTGCCTTTAGCTCTTTCAATTCTGCCGGAGCCATTCGATAAGGAGGAATAGAAATAGGCTTGGTATCCGGTAACACATCAATGGCGAAATCAATTTCTCTTTCTGGAGGAAAGCCTGGAAGTTCATCTGGGAATACATCCGGAAATTCATTCACTATCGGAACTGATTGGAAAGTTGGCGACTTTGCTTCAGTGTCATGAACTTGAACTAAATGATAAATATAGCCCTTGGCTATCATCTTTCTTGCCTTAAGGTAGGAAATAAACCTACCTTTCGGAGATGTTGCATTACCCTTCCATTCAAGCACGGGCTCTCCCGGAAATTGGATTCGAACTACTTTCATTCGGAAATCGACCTTAGCATAACATGATGCCAACCAATCCATACCCATAATTACATCAAAATCTAGCATTTCCAGCTCAATTAAGTCGGCTTTGGTCTGGCGATCACATATCACAAGTACATAATTTTTATACACTTGTCTCACTATCACGGGATCACCAACCGGAGTGGATTCCTCAAAAGGTTTGATTGGCTCAGGTTTTACCCCAATACGACCAGCAACATATGGAGTAATATAAGAAAATGTAGAACCCGGATCTATCAATGCATACACATCACGGGAGAATATAGACAATATACCTGTAACCACATCCGGGGAGGACTCAAGATCCTGTCGTCCGGCTAAAGCATATACACGGGGCTAAGTGGCACCTAAAGTAGATGCTACCCCTCTGCCTCTACCTCGACCTGCTGACATCTGGGAAGTTTTCCCTATCGGGTGTACTGAGGAAGAACCAGCTGCTGAACCTGTGGGCTGAACCCCACCTCTAGCATACCGCGAGGGACAATCTCGCATCAAATGCTCAGTCTGTCCACAAACATAACAAGCATCTGTGTCCTGGCGACACGGCCCCGAGTGTAATTTCCTGCACTGGCTACATCGTGGAAATGATGGTCTCCTCTGACTATAATCACCCCCAAACTGAGAACTCGAAGCTCTCGAACTCTGACCCTGTCCTGAAGGAAAAGAACGATCAATCCTCCTATCTGCAAGTTGTGGAGGCGCACTAGTCAGTGACTGGCCTGAATGTCGGGAATAGGTCTGCCTCGATCCCCTTCTATAGGCGCTGCCTGTCCCCATAGATCTGGCCTGCGTGCTTTGCCTTCTGTCAATATCACGATCACTCCTTTGTGGTTGCTGTCGTCCCTCTAAGTTCTGGGCATGGGCTTGTATTCGGGAAATATCCATCCCTTCTTGTAACGAAGCCGTCAAACAATCCTTGAACAAATGTGGCCACAAGCCACTCATAAATCTATGTACCCGATCTCCCATGTCGGCTACCATAGTCGGGTCATATCTAGCCAAAGAATTAAATTTCATGCTATACTCCCCGGCAATCATATTTCCTTGCTTTAAATTTAGAAATCTATCCGCTCTAGCTCGGCAGACCTCGTGTGGCAAATAGTGACGGATAAAAGCATCGACAAATTCTTGCCATACGGGTGGAGGCGCATTCTCTTGTCTCGATGCTATCCAATTATTATACCACAATACCGCTACATCTCGGAGTCTATACGATGCCAACTCCACGGATTCAGTCTCGGAGGCATGAATAATTTTCAATGTCCTCAACATCTCATCTATGAAACCTTGCGGGTCTTCACCCAGCTTTGACCCGAAAAACTCCGGAGGATTCAAACTCATAAAGTCACGGGCTCGGGTACTAGCTGACCGATCACTTGGGCCCGCATTTTACCGCTGTGCCTGAGCGGCAACCAACTGTGTCAATAAGTGAATGGCCTTGGTCACTTGTTGACCCGAAGCACCCGGTGGAGGAATTGGAGTTGGAGCTCCTCCTTGTTCTTCCACATTAGGCGGGGTGGAGGAAGTATTAGATAGGGCCTCATTATGTGACTCGCCCTCTTCTACATTCATGGGCGGCTCTCTTTATACTCGCCTTTTTGTCGTAGACTTGCCTTTCTGGGCGGCTGTAGCTTTTTCCTTTGGCGGCATTTCTGAAATCATAACACACTATTAGGGAGGATAAAATCTTATACACAGCTCTACCGCACGATCTCATAAGAAGAAAGATGGTCATTTTTCCTAAATGCCCTGTAGCCTCTTGTTTATTAGCATGGCGTGCAACACACCATAAACAAGACTCTACTAGACACGACTCGTAGACACTTCCTAGGACTAAACTGCTCTGATACCACTTTTGTCACGACCCGACTAGGGGCCGCGATGGGTACCCGGGGCTAACCACCGAGCACCGCTCGTTCTACTACTTATCATGCTCATTAAACGTTCTTTTATCAATTTCGTATCCACATTACAAGAAAATCATCTTTCATTAAAAACATATGCACTTTTATATACTTAAGCCCTTAGGCTATCAAAATAATATATACACATACATAGTAGCAACCTCGCGAGACCATACAACCCACACTGCGTATCTACGAGCCTCTACTGGAGTACTAAACATAAGGACGGGAAAGGACCCCATCGTGCCCAACATGTACAAATGTACACAAAAGAATAATCAAGCACCTCCGGAACAAAGGAGTGATTTCAATCAGCTATCAGCTCCTACGAGTCTGGATCAAGCTCACCTCCCTGTCTACCTGTGGGCATGAACACAGCGTCCGAAGGAAACAGACGTCAGCACGAACATTGTACTAAGTATGTAAGACAGGAATGAAACAAATATAATAGAAGGATCATGAGCCATAAGAGAAGGATATAACCTGCATAAGTTTCATAGGCAAATACATTTCGTACATATATCATAGTTTACATAATCATGGTACATATGTCATCACATCACATATATCATCACGTCATAATCCTCATCGTTAACCCGCGTCCCGGTAACCATCGTATGCCGCCCACTAGTGGTGATCATGCCTGACCCTCTAGGCTCGGTGTAAACATAGCAGCCCGCCTTAGCGGTGACATGCCCGGCCATTTAGGCACGGTGGAATCATATCGTCATGTAATCAATCATAACCCATCATTAATACACATCTCACGAACATATCATAATCTTATCATAGCTTGGCATTTTCATACATAACATAGGCATATTACAAGCTAGCATTATTAATCATCTTATAGACATATCATGACTTAGTATCATTTCACATTTATCTTTAAAAGCATACATTAGACTTTGAAGGCGACTGTGGCTATGTCGGGGTGACGTAAGGTCGTGAACCCCCGATTATATTATGAACATTTATGAGTATGCCGCCTCACCTCGAAGGAAATAGTATATAAGGTGAGTGTTAATAATAATGACATCATTAACGTTATAGGGGCATCATATGGTGAACTTTAGAATCTCTATACTTTTACTCATCATCGTCATTTTCATGCTCGAATGTATTTCGGTATATTTACGAACTCATAAGCTTCATCATATAGGAGGATCATGGAAAAAAACTTTAGAAGATTCATGCATTTGGAGGAAGGGATTAGCCTTACATACCTTTGTCATTTAACTAGTCTATCGCTTGCTTGTTCTCCTTTAACGCACACGTTCTACCTGCAAGAGAATTCGTATCGAGATTAGCTAACAATTATAAGAACGGACTTACTAACGCTAGAGAAAATTGGGCAGCATTTCCTTTGTTTATACTACTTTTCTCATGTTCTATATCAACTCCCAAACCTTCATATCAACATTCACAATATCGCACACGACAATCATCATTTATCTACATTTACCACAATTCACCATTTCCTTTCAATTTCTCCACAATTATGGTTATGACTCCCTATCGCGTTTTATCACCAATAATACCTATTCCTTGGTCTAAATGTAATTTATAACGTATTCACGATCACAACATACCAACATTCATCATGTATCCCAACCACTATTCAACAATGACACTATTTACTCATTTATGACCCATTTTCTATGTCTTTCTACAATTCAAGTGTCTTAGCCTTTCAATACCTTAAACAACATGGTATGATCATGAAACTTACCTTAGATGATGGGTGAACAAGACTTGAATGGAAATACTCTTTTAGCACCAAAACCCTGTTTCACCTCTCTTGAGATTTCTTGGCTTAGATTACTTTCACTAGGTTTCACACACTTATTTTCATGGATTGAAGTAGTTGATCTTTGTTTTATTTTTATTTTCTTGTTGATGAATTTTAGAGAGTGTTCTAGAGGTTTCTTAACTTGTGGAGTGAAAAATGAAATGAAAATGAAATGAGAGAGGTCCCTTATATTAAATAAAAAAAACTTTCCCGACCAACTTATACGGACCAACATACGGTCCGTATATTTTTCACTGACCGAATGTTGGACCGTATGTTTGGTCCAGAATATGATGTCCCTCTTGGCCAATTATACGGCCTAACATACGGCCAGTATAATTTATATGGTCCGTATGTTGGGCCGTATAGTGCCCAGTGGTTCCGTTTTCGTTCTCGTCGACTCGTTTGATCTCTGATCCTTATGAAACCTTCTTGACACTTGTTTAACACCTCAATACCAATCTAAGGGAAATTAGCACCCTTATCTAAGAATCATTATGCCATCATTAACTCGTCGCTCGTAATTCTTACCCGACACACAACATATCCTTTTCTTTCTTTACCAAACTTCTTCCTTTTGGTAAAATGTCTTTGAATCTTGGTTAAGGTCGTCAAATGCTATCTCTCAATTCTCCGAATCATCGTATACCTCGTGTTCCTCGCTAGCCTATTTACTGTACATTAACAGGTAATTTTCCAAGGTGTAATAGATAGAGCCCGAGTTGATTAAACCTTTTGGGATGTCTACGCCAGTTGGTGATCCGGTTATAGCTAGGTGAGTATACCGAGATTGTGTTGTTATAGTTTGTGACTGCCATACCGTAGCATATTTTATTGAATTAGATGTGATTGATTTTGATGTTATTATATGCATGGACTTGTTGGCTTCTTGTTATACTAATGTTGATTGTAGAGCAAAGATGGTTCGATTCCAGTTTCCAGGCGAGCCAGTCCTAGAGTGGAAGGGCAATGCTGCTTCACCTAGGGGTCGGTTTATTTCCTACCTTAAGGCAGAGAAGATGATCAGAAAAGGGTACATTTTTCACCTAATTCGAGTTCAAGATATGCAAGCAGAGTCGCCGACTCTTCAGTCTGTTCCTGTGGTTAATGAGTTCCCAGAAGTTTTTCCAGATGAGCTTCCAGGCATTCCCCCTGAAAGAGAGATTGATTTTACTATCGATCTTTTGCCAGATACTCAGCCAATATCTATTCCTCCTTATAGGATGGCACCTGCGGAGTTGAAAGAATTGAAGGAGCAATTGAAAGATTTGCTCGAAAAGGGCTTTATTAGGCCCTGTACATCACCGTGGGGAGCATCGGTATTATTTGTAAGAAATAAGGATGGCTCCATGCGTATGTGTATTGACTATCTGAAATTGAATAAAGTGACTGTAAAGAATAAGTACCCACTCCCGAGGATTGATGATTTATTTGATCAGTTGCAAGGCGCCAAATACTTCTCGAAGATAGACTTTGAGGGTAGGATAACACCAAGTTAGGGTAAAGGAAGAGGACATTCCGAAGACGGCATTCCGGACTAGATATGGCCACTATGAGTTTCGTGTTATGTCGTTCGGGCTAACTAATGCCCCAGCCGTATTCATGGATTTAATGAACCGTGTCTGCAGGCCCTTTGTAGATTTGTTCGTGATTATTTTCATAGATGATATTCTGGTTTATTCGCTGTCAGAGGTGGGCCATGAAAAACATCTACGGACAGTGCTTGGAGTTCTTCGAAGAAGAGAGTGGTATGCCAAGTTTTCTAAGTGCGAGTTCTGGTTGAACTCTGTGGCTTTTCTGGGCCACATTATTTCAGAAGAAAGCATTAGAGTGGATGCCCAAAAGATTGAGGTTGTGAAGAATTGGCCAAGGCGCACGGCACCAACAGAGATACGTAGTTTCTTAGGCCTGGAAGGGTATTATAGAAGGTTCATGGAAGGATTTTCCTCTCTTTCAGCCCCAATGACTAAGTTGACTCAGAAATCAGCTAAGTTCCAATGGACAGATGCTTATGAGCAGAGTTTTCAAACGTTGAAGGATAAGTTGACTTCAGCACCAGTTTTGGCTCTTCCAGAAGGAACATATGGCTATGTAGTATATTATGATGCTTCAGGTGTTGGATTGTACTGTGTGTTGATGCAGCACAGTAAGGTTGTCACTTATGCTTCAAGGCAGTTGAGGAAGCACGAGAAGAATTATCCAACCCATGATCTTAAACTAGCGGTAGTGATTCATGCTTTGATGATATGGAGGCACTACTTATACGGTGTCCATGTTGATATCTGTACTGATCATAAGAGTCTCCAGTACATCTTTAAGCAACAGGATTTGAATTTACGCTAAAGGCGATGGCTAGAGTTGCTAAAAGATTGTGATATGGATATCCTGTACCATCCTGGGAAAGCTAATGTAGTAGCCGATGTCCTTAGTCGTAAATCCATGGGTAGCTTGTCATATGTACCTGTTACACCTCGGAAAGTCCCCGTACATGTACAAGGAATAGAACGACAAGGGTATGAGTGTGGGGTGTTTTACTAAGCAAGGGGTGATGATTCGTGAATTTTTGGAAATGGAAAAGTTGTAGAATTTCATGCAGCCCAGTGGTCGTATAGTGATTTAAGGCCCGTAAAGTGATTTACGGACCGTAAACCACCATCGTCCTCCAGCCTTTCAAATTTCAACTTTCTGTTAAGTGGTGAAATGCTTAAATACGACTTGGAATACGACCCGTAAACTGGTATACGGACAGTAAACCTCGATCGTAAACTGCCATGTTCTTCAGCCAGCTTCTCTGTTTTGGAAATGCTTAAAGACGACCACATAATACGGCTCGTAAACTAGTTTACTGCCCGTAAACTGTGGTTTACGACCACTGTTCACCTCGACTGGAATTCATTAAAGATCAAACTTTGAGTTATTAAAAGGGACCAAAGCCTCATTTTATTTCATTTTTCATCCATACAACCTTCAAGAACACTCTAGAAGCTCTCCAAATATTCATCTACAAAGTTCAAGAGATCAAAGGGAAACCAAGATCATCAACATCTAATTCATGAAAGCAAGTGCATGAGACCCTATTGGAAGTCATCTTCTTTAAGAAATCTCAAAAGGGTTGAAATAGGGTTTTGGTATAAAAAGGGTATTGTTGCTCAAGGCTTGTTCCACCATCATCCAAGGTATTTTTCATGACTATACCATAGGGTTCAAGGTATTGGAAGGCTTAGATACTTGAAATGTATAAGAACATAGAAAATGGGCCTTGCATTGGTGAATAGTGGCACAATTGAATAATAGTTGAATGGAGTCATGAATGTTGATAAGCTACGATTGTGAATATGTTATAAATAACGTCTAGACCATGAAATAAGTATTATATACGAGAAAACGTGATAACGAGCTATAACCATGGATGTGGAGAAATTGGAGGAAAATGGTAGATTTTTCTTAAGGTGTATAAGTGATGATTGTTGAAAGTAATATTGTGAGTGTCATTACGAATGTATGAGAGTTGAAATGAAACATGGGAAAAGTATTAGAAATGAAGGAAGTGCTATCCAATTTTCCTTAAAAATAGTAGTCCGTTCTTATAATTACTTAGCTAACGACGACATGAATTCTCTTGAAGGCATATACGAGTGCATTAAGGGAGAACGAGCAAGCAATAAGAATTGATAACGTCGAAGGTATGTGAGGCTATTCCCTTTCTTTCAAAGTCATGATCCCTAGCTTACGATTTCATAAATGCTCCCATCTTTTCCTTGCTATCAAAGGTTAAATAGTCTAAGATTCCGAAGCACGATTTCCTTCTTGATATTTCATAAATGTTTTTCCAAAGTACTCCCATTTTCCTAAACCAAAGGTTGTGATTATGTGAGTTCTTATGATAACGACGAAGGATACGTTTTTCAATAACAATGATGATGTCAAAAATGAGAATATTATTACGCTGACCATGATGAGAGCAAATCTTATGTTTAAAAGTTTCAAGTTTACGATTGCAATGACTATATGAGGATGTCGAGCTAATTACTGATTTTCTCAATTTATTCATGGATGGTGACTTTATTTCTAAATCTTCCAAAGTATATGAATGGATGCCTTATGAAGTTCATGATTTTATTCTATGTTTTCTTTTAATGTTATTCTTCATTGATAGTCTCGCCTTATAATAATTGTTCCCTCAAGGTGAGACCAAGCGACGATGATTACTCCATAACATAATCGGAGGCTTTCGACCTTACGTCACTCCGACGTACTTACAGCTTTTCCTTGGGCTCTAAAGCATGCTATGTATATTATGTATGTATATATATGATATGAAAATGTTTTCAGGGGAAATGGGGAAAGGTGAGGCGCTATAGACGCATAGTCACCTGGTCAGCTGGCATATCATGTTTTCATCCTGGACGCGGGATGCCCGGTCGCGGGGTATATGGGTTATGGATCGGGCCGTACGTTCCTCGGCACTAACTTATTATATTTATGGATTGGGCCGTACGTTCCTCGGCACTATCATATGATGACATATGGATCGGGCTGCGCGTTCCGCAGCAATTTACTATATGATGCTTTATGAGTATGCATGCATGGATCCGCCTTAAGAGGCAAGCAGTTATCGATTATCCCCTTGTACTTACTTTACTTTCTTATTCTTACTTTATTTCTTGATGTATGCCTTACATACTCAGTACAATGCTCGTACTGACATCCTTTTCTTTGGATGTTGTGTTCATGCCCACAGGTAGACGGGAAAGCGATCCAGACTGATAGGAGTCACTAGCCGAGCTGAAGAGCACTCCATCTTCCGGAGGTGCTAATTGGTTGTTCCTTTTGTGTATATATTTGTATGTCACTCAATAGAGGCTCGTAGATGCTCGATGTGGGTTGTGTGGTTCCACAACGTGGGTAGTACGCATGTGTATAAGTATATTGAAATATGTTTTTGTATCAACGCGTTATATTTTTGTAATGAAAAGCAAATCCTCTTTTTAAAGTTAACCGGAAATAGATGAATGATTGTTAAATGGGTTAGGTAAATGATAGCACGAGCGGTGCTCGGTGGCTAGCCCCGGGTACCCGTCACGGCCCCTAGCCGGGTCGTGACAGTACCACCAGAGAAAAGATAAATGGTCCGTGCAGTTCATCAATTAGCTAGCCTCGGAGTTCGATTGATAGATTCAGGTGATGCAGGGGTTACTGGTCAAGACACAACGGTCTCATCTTTAGTAGTAGAGATAAAAGAGCATCAGTATGAGGATTCTGTTTTAGTTCATTACCGAGATACATAACCTACAAAAGAAAAGACACCCTTTGTGATTACAGGAGATGGAGTACTCACGTATCGAGGTAGATTATGTATTCCTAATGTTGCGGGACTTCATCAGCAGGTTATGAGGGAAGCACATCACTCTCGTTATTCTATTCATCAAGGCTCAACAAAGATGTACCATGATCTCAAAGAATTTTGTTGGTGGGATGGTATGGAAAGATATGTAGCAGAATTTGGTGCTCAGTGTCCAAATTGTCAGCAGGTCAAAATAGAGCACCAGAAGCCCGAAGGTCTGTTGCAGGCTATGGAGATTTCGACATGAAAGTGTGAGCACTTTATTACAGGGTTTCCCCGTACTCAGCGGAAGTGTGATTCGATATGGGTCATAGTTGATAGGCTTACCAAGTCAGCTCATTTTCTGCCTATCAGAACTACTTATGCAGCTGAGGATTACGCGAAGCTTTATCTTAAGGAGATTGTGCGACTTCATGGTGTTTCTACAGCCATTATTTCAAATAGGGGAGCACACTTCACAGCCAAATTCTGGAAGTCTTTTTAGCAGGGATCGGGGACTCAGGTGAGTCTTAGTACTGCGTTTCACCCCTTGATTGATGGACAAGCGGAGCGTACTACAGACACTCGAGGATATGCTTAGAGCTTGTGTGCTTGACTTTCAAGGTAGCTTGGATGATTATTTGCCTCTTATTGAGTTTGCTTATAACAACAGTTTCCATTCCAATATTCAGATGGCTTCTTATGAGGCCTTATATGGGCGGAGATGTAGATTGCCCATAGGATGGTTTGATGTCGGGGAGAATCAGTTAGTAGGCCCAGACTTAATTCAGCAAGCAGTTGATAAGCTGAAAGTGATTTAAGACAGATTGCTAATAACTGAGAGTCGACAGAAATTCTATGCGGATAATCGGCGACGTAAACTAGAGTTTGACATAGGCGATTGGGTGTTGTTGAGAGTTTCACCTATGAAAGGAGTGACGAGGTTTGGCAAGAAGGGTATGTTGAGCCCTTGATATATTGGGCAATATAAAATCCTTCGTACTGTGGGCACAGTGGCATATGAGCTAGAATTGTCTTCTGAGTTGGAGTCTGTACATCCAGTGTTTCATGTATATATGCTTTGTAAATGTATCAGAGATCCTTCAAGAGTGGTACCAGTGGATGATATCCATGTGACCGAGCAGTTATCATACGAAGAAGTTCAAGTGGCTATATTGGACAAGCAGGTCCACTGGTTGCGAACCAAGGATACGGCCTCCGTTAAAGTCTTATGGAGGAATAAAAATGTTGAGGAAGTGACTTGGGAAGCGGAAGAGGCAATGAAGGCTAAGTACCCGCATTTGTTCCCAGCAGTACAGGAGGTTCAGTTTGAGGCACCATCTTCTCCAGGTATTATTCCATTTTCAGTCATCGTGATTGGTCGTGTGAGGCCCTAGTATTGTCTGTTATAGTATGTGGTCCTGTGTGGCATTATTTTAGGTTGTTGTGTGCAGGACGGATGGGTATATGTACAGGGACTCTGCCAAAATTTTTATAACCCAGGATTGTTCGAACATTCGAGGACGAATGTTCCAAAGGGGGGGAAGAATGTCACACCCCTCATTTTCGTAGTCCTAGAACCTATAGTTTCCTAGTCAGGTATGCCTTTGGAATAGAGACCCGAGTCTGAGTTTGGAGATAAAAAGTGTCCTACCCCGTGTACGAGGATACCAGCAGATATTCCTGGCAATTTACAGAATTAGAAGTTGAACGAATCGAATCGACGCGATCTAGACCGAATCAGAAGAACCTGCAGATACCACTCATCATCGACGGGTCGTCGACATGATCGACGGAGCGACGATGTGCGGCGTCGACATGGTCCCGCTGCCTTGCGTCTGTAGGCACAGGTCGCCGGAGCAGGTTGACGGACCGTCGACACGTCGACGGTCCGTCGACTCTCTTGTCGAACCGGACTGCTGTAGCCTTTTTAATTTTGAGCATAAATAGGTAGTTCACGACCCTATTTCATATTTCCTCCATTCCAAATCAGAAAAAACCCTAATATATTCTCTCCCAATATTTTCCATCATTATTAGTGGATATTTGCTAAAATCAGAGCCCGTGAACCCGTGCTTGTAAAGAAGAAGGTTGATCCTAGGGTTTCTTCAAGGTTGTGAAGCTAGGGAAGTTGGAGTTGAAGTGATTCTTGGAATATTAGACCCCTTAAGGTATGTAAATGATTTCTACCCTTGTATTTGAGTTAATTATCAAGAGTCTTAGTGGTTTTAAGTGAAGAGGGGATACTTATGGAAGTGGTAAGTTGATGAAGGGTAAGATAATGATTTGAGGCTATTTTAAGAGATGATTGGGGATAGATTTGAGTATGTTTTTGATATATAGGTGTTGTTATTGTTGTTGTGGTTGATGTTAGAGTGAATGGGAAGTTTAAGGGTTGTTAAGCTTATGAGGGAAATGTTGCCCATAATTTGGTAAGCTCTATCCGTATTTAAAATGATTAGTAAGTGAAGTAAATGGTCTAATTAAGGCCTACGTTATCTTGATTGTAGACTTGCAAGTTCGAGAGGTATAATTTGGAAGATTTGATATACGTCAAGGTATGTTAAGGCTATCCTTTCCTTCTTTTGGCATGATCTTATGATATGAACCGACAAATGAGTAAGCGATCTTCCATATTACTATACTCTTAGAAGCATTAGAAGCACTTCAGTCTTTAATGTTCGTGTACCCCGTTTATGATGGTTCCTTCTGTTCATGGGTCCAGCTCTATGCATTAAGTTATTCATGCATTATATTCATTCATATATATGTATGTTGACCCATGACCAGAAGGCGTTATATACGCAAGTATTATATGCATATGGGGTATAGGAAAATGGATAGGCGTTATATCCGCATTACTACCTGATCAGCTGGTGCACTATGATGCTGATATAAGGATTGGGCTGCACGTACCGCAACAATATGATGATGGCCGCAGAGAGGCCAATATGATATGAGAAAAGCGACTGGCGTTATATACGCACATACATCAGGCGTTATATCCGCACACATATATAGATTTGTGACCTTCATTGATAGGCATGAGCATGCATATTATGCGCTCACAGTGGCATTGTCAGTTACACAGATTTATGCAGATACAGGTAGATACTAGTTCATACAAGTACATGCAGATAGTCATTTCAGCTTATGAGTTTCAGATTTCATTCATGATGATTATTCATGCGTTGCTTTTATGCTTTACATGCTCAGTACATTATCCGTACTAACTCCCTGTTGCTCGGGGGGCTGCGTTCATGCCCGCAGGTACAAGTAGACAGACAGGTTGTCCAACTCAGTAGGACCTCTAGATCTAGCAGTGGTCAGTGCGCTCCATTTGATACAATACCAACTCCATCGAGCTTCATGAAGATGGAGTCTTTGAAGATCACGGGAGGCCCACATAGGATGGCCTTCAAAATATGGGACATAGCTTGGATGGAAGGCTTCAAGAACGTCACATTCAAGATATGGAAGATAGCTTGGGAGGCTATTTGGAGAAGGAGGCTATTCATGCAAAAAGGGGCTAGTACTTAAATGCAAGCTTTTACAAGTTTCACTTCCATAGAAGACATCCAAATAAGGCCCTTACTTCATTAAGGGTATAATTGTAATAATGTAGTGTCTTCCTTTTTTCATTAGTATACATAGTAGACTAAACATTTCAATAGGGAGATTTTGATGAATTGATAAATTGATGAGTGATTTTGATAGTTGTCTCTAGAGAGAGAAACTTGTGAGAGAGGCCATGGATGGCTATTGTTGAATCTTTGATTGTTGAGAGGTTGGTTGCTTGGGAATTCAATTCCCTTGAGGTCAACTTAAGAATTTGGTGTTTCTTTTGATGATAATTTAGAGGTCTTAGTTTTATATAACTTTGGTTGCTAAATTGAATCTTAAGTTGTGTCAAATTATCTATCTTTTCTTTTCCTTTTGTTTATCTTCTTAATTTCTCATTTTCGCCTATCCGTTCTTGTATCAATTGGTATCAGAGCTTGGATTAGATTTGTTCTATCAAATCTAGCCTAGGGTTTGTTACTATTCCTAGAAAAACCCCCCAAAAAATTGTTTCAAATCCTTGTTTGTTGTTGATTCTAGTGTTAGATTTGAGTTCCTTAGAGTTTTAGGGTTTCAAATCTGAAGTTTCGAGTCATTCCAAGTTGTTTTGAGATTTTCACTATTGTTGAGTTGAAGAACTTAAAGAACTTGAAGGGGGTCTTGTTGATTAGGGTGAAATTGGGACTTGAAACTTATTGGGCTTTGTTCTACAAGTCTTGGGGAGTCTAAATCTAAAATTTGAAGGAAAAAAAAGTTGATTTGAAGGTAGTTGGAAATTTGAAATTATTGGTGTTCTTGAAGATCTTCAAATCTTCATAGGGAAGAAGACTTTCCAAAAGGGCATTTAATCCAATGTTTTCAAGTCAAGATTTGGGGAAAAGTGTTTTTCTACCCCAAAAGGGTAATTACTAGGTTGAGTGGGCCCAGGAACGTCATCAGATCCAAGAAATTCGGTCTAAATTTTGAGAAGATCGAGTTCAACACGAGAATCACTGAAGCTGGGAATATTGCAAATTACGGACCGTAATCTGGGGTCGTAAACTTGGATCTTGAAATAGTAGCTCACTGGAATTTGGAAACCTCGTTAAATACGGACCGTAAACCCAAACTACGGACCGTAAACCACAATACGGACCGTATTCCCCAACCGTATAAAAGGACCAAGGATTGGCGCTTTCTGCCTAGGAAAGACATCATTAAATACGGACCGTAAACCACAATACGGCTCATATCTTATGGGTCGTAAAAGGCAAGGAACGTTCTGTTTTGGGCATCACTAAATACGGACACGAAATACGGACCGTAAACCACAATACGGACCATATTTTGTCAGGCTCAAACTGTATACTCAAGGTACCTTTTCAAGTCCAAATTTCATTTCATCCCATTTTAATTTCCCAAAAATTTCTTGATCCTTAGTTGATGGTCTTATGTCCCTAGTCCTTTGGTAGGGAACAAAAAACATTACGAGTACAAAAATTTTAAAATTTTCATTATTTCAAATTGATACCTTGGATCATTTGGGACTTCAAGACCACGTTTTCAAGTTATCACCTACCCGGGCCCGAAAAGTGATTTTGTCACGACCCAAATAGGGGCCGAGACGGGCACCCGGTGCTAGCCCACCCAGGCACCCCTTAATGTACCTTTTACACTTACATCTAGGTGAGCCACATATTTAATCATACATTCCTATTCATCAATCATACTAGTCCCATTGGACAACAATGCCTTTTTATCATCATTGGCATCTATGCCATATCAATGTACATAAGCCGACCAGGCTACAAAATGATATACAAAATATAGGCCGACAAGGCCAAACATATCTAATCATATACACATGTCTACAAGCCTCTAAGGAGAGTACGTCATAACATATAGGCGGGGAGGACCCCGCTATGCCCATAAGTATGTACACAAAAGAATCTATACCAAAAGCTATGGCTCCGAATGAAATGAAGCTCCGCTATGTAGTCCCTGAGAATGTAGTTATGGATCAAGTCTGTCTCCCTGTGCACCTGCGGGCATGACGCAGCGTCCACAAACAAAAGGGCGTTAGTACGAAGAATGTACTGAGTATGTAAGGCATGATCAATATCAACATAGAATCATATTATACAACTTAAGAAATAGCATAGGATGGGAGATAGTAATATCATCGTCGTAAGCACTTACTTGCCTTTCATAGGAACTTTCCATTTCTAATGCGTATTTGTGTACATACATCCGTATTCGTACTCATATCCGTACTCATTTACATTGTGTTCATCGTCGTATTCATATACATAGTCTTATTCATATTCATATCATATTCGTATTCATACTCATATCTATATCATATACATAATCAGATCATATACATAGCATTTTCATAGCATACTCGACCATGAAGGATCGGTGTTTCATACATACTTGGCCAACCAAGGCTCAAGGTTACACATACCTGGCCCTACCAAGGCTTCAGGGTTACATCTACCTGGCCCTACCAATGCTTCAGGGTTATCCGTACCATCTGCAGAGGTGCGCGCTTTACGTAAATAGATACATATCCTACCCGGCCTCATAAGCTCGAGGTTCCATAATAGTCATACATAGATACACATACATAATAGCTCATAAGCAGCTCACTATTATCATCACTATCATTATCGTCATCGTTATCGTCATCATTCATTACATCTATCCTTAAAGGATTACTCGTCGTATGAGGAACTTAGTACAATCGTAATAAATATCGAGAGTCATAAGCTTAGTAGCTTTTGAAGATAGAATCATTTGGAATACGTCATAAACTTATAGAAGATTTAGATGATTGGCCAAAGAACCATGCCTTATGAAAGAAAGGGTTAGCCTTACATACCTTTCCGTTCGACTATTCTATCACTTGCACGTGTTTCTTCAATGCTCACGGTTCTACATTCATTAGAGTTCGTATTAACATATTAGCTAATCGATCTCATGAACATGCTCAACTAAAGCTAGAGAAAATTGGGCAACATTTCCTTTGTTTATACAACTTTCCCCATATCATGTATCAACTCCCAAACGTCTATAATAACATTCACAGTATTATAACCAACAATCTTCATTCACCTACATTATCCACATTTCCCAATTTAACTTCAATTCATCCATACTCATGGTCATAGTACAGTATTACGTTCTCTCATATACAAAGTCTATTCCACGTTCTCAATGTCATTTATAACATGATTAAAATCATAATGTATCAAGAATCATAACTCAACCCAAACATTTACTCGAAAGTGACACTATTCCCACATTCGTGACCCATTCCCTATTTCCTCATATAATCCAAGTGTTTCAACTTTAAAATATCCTAAACAACAAGGAATTTTCATAAAACTTACCTTAGATGGTTTAGGAATGAACCTTGGGTGCAAACACTTCACTTGTGAAAAACCCTAGTTTCACCTTCACTTGGATTTCTTACTTTGGATGAACTTTAATAGGTTCTTTATATTTGATTCACTTAGCTTGATGTAGAAGATCACTAATATCTCTTGAATTTGTGTGAAATAAATGTAGAGAGATGTTTTAGAGAGAAGGGGTGAATTGTGCAAATGAAATAATGAACTTGGTCCCCTTTTTAATAACCCAAATTTTGTTTTGTCGTGACCATTATACGGGCCGTATAAATTTATACGGTCCGTATAAGGGACCGTGAAAGGGACCTTTCATCCACTCGACTTTGTGACCATTATGTGGTCCATTATACGGGCCGTATAAATTTATACGGTCTGTATAACTGACCATATAATCCCACCAGTGAGTGATCCTCACTATGATGGTTCTGCTCCGTATAATGAGCCGTATAACCCATCAGTCCACTGAACTTGTTCTCGCTACTTCGTTTGATCTCCAATCCTTATGGGATCTTCCCAACACTTGTTTAACACTTCATTAACAATCCAAGGGACGTCATAACTCTTCCCCAAACAACATTGAGCCGTCATCTACTCGTTACTCATAATTCTCGTCCGATACCTATCGTATGCCTTGCCTTCTCTTGGCAACTTTCTTGTCTAACATCGGATGTCTTTAAAATCTTACATAGGGTCATCAAATGTAATTATTTACGTACTGAAATACCATACACTTCGTGCTCTTCGTTAGCCCATTCACTGTGCATCAACGGGAAATTTTCCAAGGTGTAACATTCTCCCCCCCCCCCCCCCCCCCCCTTAAGAACATTCGTCCTCGAATGGTAAGCACTCGGGGATTCTATGAAAATTTCGCCAGAGTTTCCCCTGTAATATGGCACTACCATCCTATCACAACAACCCATAATAACAATGCCTCACTGGGCCACAACATAATAGCAATGGAATTTGGCCACACACGACCCAAATGCATAAAAGGAAAACATACATACCTTATGTTCTTGATGTCTCATCTTGGCCCTCTTCCGGGGGCTGAAATAAGTGTGTGTACTTGGATTTCATAATTTCTTCCACTTTCCAGGTCATCTCTTCTTGATTATTATTTCTCCACAAAACTTTAATTGAGGCCACTTCTTTGTTCCTAAGCCTCCGTACTTGCCTATCTAGTATGGCAATAGGTATTTCTTCATAAGTTAACCTTTCTGTCACTTGAACATCATTTACTGGGACGATCCTAGTGGGATCTCCAACACATTTATGAAGCATCGAGACATGGAAAACTGGATGAACTAACTCCAATTCAGGAGGTAGATCTAATTCGTAAGCCACTTTGCCTACCTTACGCACAATTTCATAAGGCCCAATGTACCGGGGACTAAGCTTCCCCTTTTTGCCAAATCTCATTACACCCTTCATTGGTGACACTTTCAAGAATACCCAATCTTTCACTTGGAACTCTAAGTCCCTTCAACGATTATCCGCATAGGACTTTTGACGACTTTGGGCTGCTAACAACCGATCTTGTATGAGCTTAACCTTCTCTATGGCTTGCTGGACCAAGTCTGGCCCTATCAATTTAGCCTCTCCTGTTTCAAACCACCCAATTAGGGATCCACACTTTCGCCCATATAACGCTTCATTCGGTGCCATTTGAATGCTAGAATGATAACTATTGTTATAAGCAAACTCAATGAGTGGTAAGTGATCATCCCAGTTACCTCCAAACTCTAACATGCATGCCCGTAACATATCCTTAAGAGTCTCAATGGTACGTTCGGCCTATCCATTAGTCTGCGGGTGAAATGTCGTGATAATGCTCACCTGAGTACCCAAACCCTCTTGGAAGGACTTCTAAAAATTAGCCGTAAACTGGGTTCCTCTGTCTGAGATAATAGATACTAGAACACCATGAAGTCGCACTATCTCTTTAACATAAAACTTTGCATAGTCTTCTGCCACATACGTCGTTCTGACAGGTAAGAAATGAGCTGAATTAGTTAGTCTATCCACAATCACCCATATGGAATCATCCTTACGTCGAGAACGGGGTAAGCCTGTAATGAAGTCTATGTTAATCACTTCCCACTTCCAAGTTGGGATTTCTATAGCTTCCAACAATCCGCCCGACTTTTGGAGCTCGATTTTTACTTGTTGACAGTTGGAACATTGAGCTACAAATTCTGCTATATCTTTCTTCATCCCATTCCACCAATATATAGACTTAAGATCATGATATATTTTTGTCGTACCAGGGTGAACAGAATAATGGGAACAATGAGCTTCTCTCAATATCTGGTGGCGTAAACCTGTCACATCAGGAACGCATAATCCGCCTCGGCATCGGAGAACTCCGTCTCCTGAAAGCTCAAATGATGACTCCTCTTTCTGAGGGAGTGTATCTCTGTAATGCATTAGCATGGAACCATCGTATTGTCGCTTTTTCACTTCCGCTACTAGCGACGAGACTGCTGAATTCTGAATAGTAGTTCCCCTGTTACCTGAGTCCACCACTCGAACTCCTAGGCTAGCTAACTGCTGGAGCTCACGAGTCATTTCTCTCTTCTCTTGTCGTACATCACATAAACTTCCCATAGATCTGTAGCTAAGAGCATCAGCTACAACATTTGCCTTTCCGAGGTGATACAAGATATCAGCATCATAATCCTTTAGCAGTTCCAACCATCATCGTTGCCGCAAATTGAACTCTTTCTGCTTGAAGATATACTGAAGACTCTTATGATCTGTATAAATATCCACATGGACGCCATATAAATATTGTCTCCATATCTTTAATGCATGGACCACTGTAGCCAATTCTAGATCATGGGTTGGATAATTCTTCTCATGTTTCCGTAATTGCCTTGAAGCATACACAATCACCTTACCATGTTGCATCAATACACAGCCTAGCCCAATACCTGAAGCATCGCAATAAACAACGTACCCCTCCAATCCCTCTGGAAGTGTCAGGACGGGGGCAGAAGTCAATCTACCCTTTAACTCTTGGAAGCTACGTTCATAAGCATCTGTCCATTGAAACTTCTCTTATTTCTGGGTCAATTTTGTGAGCGGTGCAGAAATGGATGAAAAATCCTCAACAAATCTCCTGTAATAATCTGCTAAGCCTAGAAAGCTACAAACCTCCGTAGGGGTTGTGGGCCTTGGCCAAGTCTTCACGGCCTCAATCTTTTGACTATCTACCCGAATACCATCGGCTGCAACAATGTGCCCCAAAAATGTCACCGAGTTCAACCAAAACTCACATTTAGAAAATTTGGCAAACAACTCTCGAGTCTGAGGATAGCACGCAAATGATATGCATGTTCTGCCTCGGATCTAGAACATACCAAGATGTCATTGATGAATACAGTCACAAACAGATCTAGGAAGGGCCTGAACACATTGTTCATCAAATCCATAAATACTGCCGGTGCATTAGTCAGCCCAAACGACATCACTCGAAACTCGAAATGACCATATCTTGTTCTGAAAGCCGTCTTAGGGATATCTTTCTCCCTAACTCTTACTTGGTGATACCCGGATCTCAAATCGATCTTTGAAAACCATTTGGCACCTTGTAATTGATCAAAAAAGTCATCAATCCTCGGAATAAGATATTTATTCTTAATCGTCACATTATTCAATTGCCGATAATCGATGCACATTTTCAAGGAGCCATCTTTATTTCGGACAAACAATACGGGTGCTCCCCACGGGGATGAACTAGGCCTGACAAAGCCTTTCTCAAGCAAGTCTTTCAATTGCTCCTTCAACTCTTTTAATTCTACGGGTGGCATTCTAAAGGGAGGAATAGATATAGGCTTAGTGTCTGGCAGCACATCAATAGAAATATTAATCTCCCGCTCGGGAGGGAGGCCTGGAAGCTCTTTCGGGAACACATCCGGAAATTCATTCACCACGGGAACTGACTGAAGAGTTGGCAATTCAGCTTCTACATCTTGAACCTGAACTAGATGATAAATACATCCTTTCGTGATCATTTTCCTTGCCTTTAGATAGGAAATAAACCTACCTTTTGGTGACGTAGTATTCCCCTTCCATTCTAGAACTGGTTCTCCCAGAAATTGGAAACGAACCATTTTCATTCTACAATCAACATTGGCATAGCAAGAAGCCAACCAATCCATGCCCATAATAACATCAAAGTCTACCATTTTTATCTCATGCAAGTCAACCATTGTACGACTGCCACAAATCACAACTATTCAATTTCTATATACTCGGCTAGCTATTACCGATTCACCAACGGGTGTAGACACCTCAAAAGGTTTGATCGACTCCGGTTCGACTCTAAATCGACTCGTAATATATGGAGTAACATATGACAATATGGAGCCCGGATCAATCAAAGCATATACATCATGAAAGAATACCGATAATATACCTGTGACCACATCAGGAGAAGACTCAAGATCTTGGCGTCCAGCCAAAGCATAAATACGGTGCTGAGGACCGCTAGAAATGAGAGCTCTCCCTCTGCCTCTACCATGGCCGACTGGCGCATATGAACCTAGCCCCATAGGGCCTACAGATGCTGAAGATCCGGGTTCCGACCCTGAAGGCTGGGTTCTACCTCTACCATAACTGGCAATCACGCATAACATGTCCTGGTCGACCACATGAATAACAAATATCTGAACCCGATCGGCATGGACCCTAATGCAAGTTCCCACACTGGGAACATCGTGGCACGTGTGACCTCGCCTGACCCAAATCACCTCTAAACTGAGATCCCAAAAATATCTGACTCGGTCTGGAATGAGTGGATCTATCAAATCTCTAGCCTGAAAACCGTGGAGGTGCACTGGTCATAGAATAGCCTGAATACCTAGAAAACTGCCTCCTGTGCCAGCCTCTGAACTCACTCGTCGGACATGAAGATCTAGCCCTCTTTCCATGTCCCCTATCATGCTCGCGTTCACTTCTTTGATGTTGTAAACTTTCTTCCAAATTTTGAGCATGGGCCTGAATGCGTGCAATATCCATATTGTCCTGAAGGGACGTGGTCAAACACCTGTCCATAATATGCGGCCCTAGGCCTTTCACAAATCGGTGCACTCGGTCACCCATATCCGCTACCATGGCTGAAGCGTACCTAGCCAAAGAATTGAAGCAGAGACTATACTCTAAAGCACTCATGCTACCTTGCCTCAAATTCAAGAACTTATCGGCTCTAGCTCGCCGAACTTCCAGAGGAAAGCATCAACGAATTCTCGCCATACCGGGGGAGGTGCATTGGCTCCCCGGGAAGCCATCCAAACCGTATACCAATGGATCAAGACATCCCTCAATCTATATGACACTAGCTTCATCGATTCAGTGTCCGAAACATGTATCAACCGAAGTGTCCTCAACATACCATCAATAAAATTTTGAGGGTCTTCATCCGGCTTTGATCCAAAGAATTCTGGAGGATTTAAGCTAATGAAGTCACGGGCCCTTGCACTAATTGCGCTATCAGCCGACCCTGTACGTTGCCGCTGACTTTGGGCAGCAACCAATTGAGTAAGCAAATGTATGGCCTCTTTTACATCTTGGCCTGAAGCGTCTGGTGGAGGAGCCGGAGGTGCTGGAGCTGGGGCTGAGGCTCTCTCACGCTCCTCTAATATAGGTACTGAACAGGAGGACTAAGATTGAGCCGCACTCTGGGACTCACTTTCCTCTACTACCGGTGGCGGTACTCTTTCAGCCCGCTTTTCTGCCACCGTCTTGCCCTTTTGGGCTGCTGTAGCCTTTCTTTTTATAGGCATTTCTGAACTACACAACACACAGTTAAGCTACAAGAAGTTCTTATATCATAGCTCTATCGCAGGATTCTTATGAAGAAAGAAGGTCATTTATTCCTAAAATGCCCGCAGCTTCTTGTTTATAAGTGTGGCGCGCAACACACCTATAACCAAGACTCTACTAGACACGGCTCGTACCCTAGGACTGCACTGCTCTGATACCACTTTTGTCACGACCCAACTAGGGGCCGTGACGGGCACCCGGTGCTAGCCCACCCGAGCACCCTTAACGTACCTTTTACACTTACATCTAGGTGAGCCACATATTTAATCATACATTCCTATTCATCAATCATACTAGTCCCATTGGACAACAATGCCTTTTTATCATCATTGGCATCTATGATATTCAAAATATAGGTCGACAAGGCCAAACATATCTAACCATATACGCATGTCTCGAGCCTCTAAGGAGAGTACGTCATAACATATAGGCGGGACAGGACCCCGCTATGCCCATAAGTATGTACACAAAATAATCTATACCAAAAGCAATGGCTCCGAATGAAAGGGAGCTCCGTTATATAGTCCCTGAGAATGTAGCTA
This sequence comes from Lycium barbarum, assembly GCF_019175385.1. NCBI lineage: Eukaryota > Viridiplantae > Streptophyta > Magnoliopsida > Solanales > Solanaceae > Lycium > Lycium barbarum. Next base: position 66,965,131 of record NC_083346.1, read on the forward strand.
TTGATCAAGTTTGTCTCCCTGTGTACCTGCGGGCATGACGCAGCGTCCACAAACAAAAGGGCGTTAGTACGAAGAATGTACTGAGTATGTAAGGCATGATCAATATCAACATAGAAGCATATTATACAACATAAGAAATAGCATGGGCTGGGAGATAGTAATATCATCGTCGTAAGAACTTACTTGCCTTTCGTAGGAACTTTCCATTTCTAATATGTATTTGTGTACATACATTCGTATCCGTATCCGTACTCATTTACATTGCGTTCATTGTCGTATTCATATACATAGTCTTATTCATATTCATATCATATTCGTATTCATACTTATATCTATATCATATACATAATCACATCATATACATAGCATTTGCATAGCATACTAGACCATGAAAGATCGGTGTTTCATACATACTTGGCCAACCAAGGCTCAAGGTTACACATACCTGGCCCTACCAAGGCTTCAGAGTTACATCTACCTTGCCCTACCAATGCTTCAGGGTTATCCGTACTGTCACGACCCGACCCCGTGGGCCACGCCTGGCACCCTACTTGGGCACCCAGACAGACTTACATATCCAATTATCAAATCCAAACTTAACTCAAATTTCATATTAGCCATTTAAACATAATTCAAATCAAAACTTGTCTTAAGCGGTCACACGTATCAAAATATCATATCAGAACAGGAATGAGCGGCGGAATACACATTGGCTTACAAATGCACATATACAAATATACAGGCCATTTGGCCGTATCCAAATCTGATAGGTTGGCGCAATATACGTCGCCAATCGTATGTACAGATACAACATAAGGGCCATTTTGGCCACCATAACTGACGGACCGCACTAAGACACAAATCGTGACTAAAGCAGACACACATAGGACCCTCGACCCACATATATGACTACAGGCCTCTACAAATGCAGAACGAAAACATATGTATGACGGGACAGGGCCCCGCCGTACCCCAAAATAGTCAAATATACATATGCATATACATCACAAGGGATATGTACCCACATATGGGCTCCGGATCAAAGGAGCACTCTGTAGTAGCAGAACGTGTGGCCTACACTGGCAGATCACTGATCTCTGTACCTGCGGGCATGAAACGCAGCCCCCGAAGAAAGGGGGTCAGTACGAAAGATGTACTGAGTATGTAAAGCATAGAGTACAGAAATGTAAATCACAACTGAAAAACAAACCGGATACAAAAGGGGAATACTGACCAGTATATCAAAATCTGTACCAAAACATGTATATACATAATGCAGATAAAATCATGCAAAGCTCAGGAACGTGGTCACCACTCCGACGCTGGTGCCACACACAGCATAACACCAGAAGGTTCAAATCTCCGTACATCCCCGAACACACATATCATCATAGCATATCGCCAGCCATATCACAGCATAACTCCAAACGGAACCCGGCCCTATGGTGAGGTCTCGGGAACCGTAACACAGCATACGACCGAATTAATCATAGGGCGCACGAATCATAACCGGCCCGGGAACCGGTGAACGAAGTCATAATAAGGGCACGAGCGGAGTCGTGAGCAGACAATGCAACTTATATATCAAAATACTTTTGCAAACTTGATAAAATCATATGTTGCCTCATTAGTCAAAATAGTTCGAACAATTAATCAAAGCGGGGTTCATTTCACAAAAATATTTCCAAAATGGTAATTACGGTTCAAAATATAGTTTAGGATATCGTGGCGATCCAAACATTATTTTACGATAGCCAAATTCATAAACAAAAGTCCTTTGCCGACATTATACAAAAATGAGACTAATAGAACAAACAGAAGAGTCTCGGGGTTAGCGGGCCCACCTCGGGTCAAGTCGAGGTGGCGGACATAAATCACGGATATTTGGGGTCTATGGAATCATACATGAAGGTTCCGAAGCGATTCGAATACATTTACAAAATTTCGGGCATTAGATCACTTTTTAACACAAATGAGAGTTTTATGCTTCATTTGAATTGGATGAATAGTACCCAATTTCTAATTCGGATTTCCAAGAACAGAATTGCCCCCAGGGCTCCGATATCGACCTAGTATACCTAGGACATGCCAAAAGAAGGAATGGGGTAGCCTTACATACCTTTCGTGCGTCTTATGCTCGTCAAAACTCAAATCCCGTTTCGCTCAGAATCTGCAAATGGTCAAAGTTACCAATTAAGAATTTCGAGACTCCAAGAATTCATTTAACTATGCATTTGTCTACCGAAATTTCGGCAGCACTTCCCCTATACATATAACACCCCCGAGAATTCAACTCGGCCAAAATATTCACAACAACACTAACAACAATAACCATAGCTACAAAACACACAATATGGCACAACTAACCTTCTTCCTCATATAATGTCACAACCTTCATTCCAACTTCATATTTTCAAATCAATATCAACATCCTCACATTCATTACTAATTAAGACCATGACAATATAATTCAATAGCATTTCATAACATTTCTACAAAATATTCATACGATATACAAAGTATACAACTTCCCACCAAAGTCATAATTCATTCAAAACTTCTAACCTTTGGCATACATATTCAGAACATGATTTCATCTTCCAAGTTCATCAATGATCATCCTAATTTGCACCCTAACAACTTCATTTTCATAATGTCGTAAGATCATACCTAAACGACACAAACTTCTACATTCCATTTCAATGCAAACTTATATCATTTCATCTTCATTTACATTGCAAGCATCACAATAACACAACTAACATGTAAAACCAAATTAATTCATTCTCATTCCAACTTCAAATACCACACGGCCAACATTCAATTTTTCCATCTTCCATCAAATTCCTTCAACTTTCATTTCCAATATACATTCCATCCTACATACAACTAGAAGGCAACATACAATTCAACTCATCACACCTATACATTACTACACACACACGGCCACACATACATATGCACACCCACTTTGCAAACTTCCATATTTTCATGAATTCTACTCATTTCCATACACTACAACACAAACAAACCTTCATAACATAATAATATGGAATGAATTCTTACCTTTTCTCTTCAACTTCTTCACTTAAACAAGTTGCCATATTGAAGAAACAAGCACTCTTTCTTCCCAAACAATTGCACCATGTTGTAGAGGAACTTCAATTTAGTAGGAAAATCACAAGAAAATAATTTTTGGAGGGAGATTTCAAAGGGCTAAAATGCCATGGTCATGGCCGAATATACTCCTCTTTTTCTCTTCTTGTCTTATTCCTCACCTCTTATGTTTCTTGAAGCTTCAAAGGGATAAAGACCACTTATATAAATTATGGCACATGGGAAAATAATTAAAATGAGGGGTTGGGCCAAGGCCATGTTGGCCGGCCACCCTTCTCATTTTGGGCCAAAATTCTCCTTTTATTTTTTGAGCCCAATGACTTAAAATTCTCGTTTTGTAATTCCCGAAACTAATTTCCAAAATTCCAATTTTTCCCTTGGCCTTCCCCGATGTCTTCTCACCACTACTTTCATAACCAACATAGGCATATTAACTAAAATCAAAATATTTCCTTATAACATACAAGTCTTAATTATTTTCAAGATTTTCCAATTATGCGAAAACACGGGAAATTTTCTTTTACGGCCCGCACAACTGATACATATTCGCCTTGAATATAATCAAGTAAGGAATTTAGATTACCGGGGGGGGGGGGGGGGGGCATAAGGAATAAATGAGGACACTTTTCTTTTTCATCCCGTCCTCTCTTTCCAAGGTCATTGCCCCTCCATTATTGTTTTACCATAAGACCTTAATAGGGGTATATCTTTAGGGCGCAATCTCTGCGCCTGGAAATTCAGAATAATTACAGATTGGTCTTCATCAGACAATTCCTCCGTCACTTGAATATCATTCACTGGAAATGTTTTGGAGGGATCACCCACACATTCGCGAAGCATAGGTACATGAAATACCGGACGTACCGCTTCCAGATTAGATGGTAAATCTAACTCGTAGGCGACATTCCTCATCCTTTAAATAATCTGATAAAGTCTGATATATTGCGGACTGAGCTTACTCTTTTTGCCGAATCACATTACACCTTTCATAGTTGATACTTTCAAAAACACCCAATCACTAAGCTGAAGTTCCAAGGGTCGACGTCGTATATCAGCACACAATTTCTGCCGACTCTAAGTTGCTAATTGTCTCCCTCAGACAAGTTTCACTTTATCAACGGCCTGCTGGATCCCATCTGGACCGATTAATTCTGTTTTGCCAGTATCGAACTAGCCGATCAGTGACCTGAACTTTTCTGCCATACAAAGCCTCATAGGGTCATTTAGATGCTAGAACAGTAGTTGTTATTACAAACAAACTCAATCAATGGCAGGTGATCATCCCAGCTACCTCTAGAATCCATAACACAGGCCCGCAACATATCTTCTAGCGTTTGTATAGTGTACTCGGCCTGTCTGTTGCTCTGAGGTTGGAATACTGTGCTCAGACTTACCTGAGCCTTTAATCCTTCCTGGGAACAGATCTTTAGAAATTTGTCATAAACTGAGTATCTCCATCAGTGACAATAGATATAGGAACTCCGTGGAGTCTCACTATTCCTTTAATACATATAGTCTGGCATAATCCTCAATTGAATAAGTGGCTCTGACGGGGAGAAAATGGACTGATTTTGTCAGCCTATTAACCATACCCCATATGGAAATCATACTTTCGTGGAATACGGGGCAACCCGTAATGAGATCCATATTAATTATTTCCCACTTCCAAATCCGAATTTCCATTCCCTGAAACAATCTGCCCGGTTTCTGATGCTCAATTTTGACTTGCTGACAATTCGGGCACTGGGCAACGAGCTTTGCGATGTCCTATTTCATATCATTCGCCTTGTGATGTCCTGTTTCATATCATTCGCCTTGCGATGTCCTGTTTCATATCATTCCATCAATATAGACATTTGAGGTCATGGTACCTTTTAGTGGATTCGGGATAAACAGAATACCGAACATTATACGCTTCGCCCATAATTGGCCGTTGCAGCCCTGCAACGTCGGGCACACATAATCCGCATCTGCATGACAATACCCATCAGTTGAGACCACAAACTGAGTATTTTCCTTGTCAAAGGTCGTATCTCTGTATCATGCAAGAATAAAGTCCTCAAACTGACGCTGATTTACCTCTTCCATAATCGATGATTCTGTAACTTCTCAGACGAAAATTTCAATGTCTTCAGAACCGACCAAACAGACTCCAAGGCTAGCCGACTGATGAGTTTTACAAACCAATTCTTTGTTCCTGAATGTACGCCGGTCAACGCCGTCCATAGGTTCACGACTAAGTGTGTCTGCCACAACATTAGCCCTTCTAGGGTGGCACAAAATATTAACATCATAATCTTTCAATAATTCGAACCATCTTTTCTGCCGTGAATTCAGCACCTTTTTCCCAAGATATATATATATACTGAAAGCTCTTAGGGTCCGTATAAATATCAACTCGGACCCCGTGTACGTAATGCTGCCATATCTTTAAAGCATGAATCTCGCAGCTAATTCCAGATCATAAACGAATTAATTTTCCTTCGTGCGGTCTGAGATGCCGGGGAACATCGGCTATAATCGGACCATTCTCAGAGATCTACATATTTCAGTCGATGTCGAAGGCCTAGACCAATCCTTTATCGCTTCACCCTCTGTATGTCAGTTGTTTTCATGTATACTTACTTTACTTACTTTCCTTCGTTTCCCTTCTTTGGGGTTATATTTACACCATATTCGTATCTTTTCCTTCTAACCTACAACTTGGTTATTTTCGTACAAAACCTTAACAAAATCATAACTACATAGTACACAATCTTATCCAATAGCTGACACTCCGATAACGTAATTAATATAGCAATTTATCTTTTACTAATTATATCGTTCCTCATTGGATGATTTAGCCAAGTTATTCATTTTTTCATACCCGTTCCTTATCCGTCGTTCTGTTCTTTTCGATATTCGAATTACCTGATATACACATGATTCATCATTCCATACCATAGGTTTCCTTTGTTCTGCACTACTACCTTTTAGTTCGTTTTCGCAAATAATTCTCGTGCGCTACCCCGTTGATTTTTTTTTGAGGTTCTACTTAATTACGTTTCTTACGGTTCACTCTTTCTGACATTTTGGATTACCTTCCACTCAATCATTCTCTTCTCTTTCCCAACATCGTCGTATTAGAATCTTCCCATCTCAACTGGTAGCAAAATGAATATTAGTTTATTCCGTAACATCTGTGCCATACCTTTCGCTTTGTCTCATAGATTCTGTTCGGTTAATGTTTTCCATATATTACAACAATGGCTATCAGGGTTCGCCAATCAGTCAACACAGTCATAAATGGGGCCCTACGCATATATATACATATATCACTACCATTTCTCTTACAATACATCTTCAATCGCTTGTTCATACTTACCCTAGTTGCGGAGCTGCACTGCTTTTCCTTCCCTTTTTAGCAATCTAACCCGTCTCAGCTCGTGTGGCCCCTATAAAGTTTCTTACCGTTCCATATATCCTAATTACCTTTAGGTTACCCCGAATTTTCCATTTGCCTCTCATATCTAGGTTTGCGAAATTTTTTTTGTACATTTTCCAGGGGGTCACCCATCCCAGAATTGCTCTGGCCCTGGCACGCTTAACCTTACAACTTTAATGAATTTAGGCACGTTAAGGCCGGTATAATTGCACCGATTGCCCCACACAGCCTTTGTCACGTAATTTAAGACAAATCGGGGCCTTAACAACTTTTCAAAACATCCTCGTAGCGGGTCCTACCCCGGCCTAACGAGAATTCTATTACTTTTCTGACTTTATGATTATCGTGTCGCCCCTTGTAAATCCTCAATATTTACCTTCATGCGTATATATATAATTTCAGACAGCCCACGAGTTTAAATTTTATTCCACAAATTCCACCTCCACCCGGTCGAGGAGAACTGATAAAACGTTATCGTAGGGTATCTTCCGACCACCAACAAAAGAAAGCTAGAGTCCGACGAACTTCGCGGAATCTTCTAATGCCTAATTCACATAATTACCTCCACGGTTATATATCTATATATTTGAGCCGAGAGCGAACCGCGCAATTCTCAACTGCTTGCCATACGTTTTGTATTCTTTCAATTAGAGGAAACTTAATCGTCGGACATTTTTTTTTTTGCCCTTCACATGGGCTGTGCTACAACAAAAGGGGTTGGAACATATTTCTGGTCCCTCCAATTATATTGCGAATTTGCTACTCGTATATGCTTCCTCGAGATAGAATTTTTCCCGATAAGGGTAATACTTCTTACAAATAACATGGAGGGTACCTCTTAAACTTTTATTCCACCATAATAGATTTATCATATCGGTATCGACCTTTAAGACACGTTAAGAATTTATATCTCATTTTCCTTTTCGTATTTCTAGAAAAATTTGGGCAGAGGTTCCCCTGTATTTCTTACTATCCCAAAACCTGTACACAGGAAATACCAACCATGCCTCACAGGGCCAACACATATACGTATATACATATCATAGCATATCGCATCATAGCCACACGGGGCTAACAATTACAGATAAAAGTATACAGATGTCGAGGCTTACCTCACATGCCCAATTCAAACTGCACCTCCTACACTTTCCCGTTTATTTCTCTTTTCAACGTTCGACTTTATGTTTTAAGCGCACTTCAGAATACCTCACCCAGCATACGTCTTTCATACCATTGCTTACCTGAGTACTGTGTAGCTTCCAATATCAGCAGTCGTTGTCTTACGTCGATACCGCTATCCAGCTGCAATCAAGGATTAGAAAGAAAGGAATTCATTTCCTACAGCTGGCTCTATCGCACGATCTAAGAATCAAAGAAAGGCAACACCCTAAATGCCCTGTAGCCTCCTGTTTATAGATGTGGTGCACAACAAACCGATAAACAAGACTCTACGAGACACGGCCTGTAGACATTCCGAGGACAAACCGCTCTGATACCACTTTTGTCACGACCCAACCCCGTGGGCCACGACTGGCACCCTACTTGGGCACCCAAACAGACTTACATATCCAATTATCAAATCCAAACTTAACTCAAATTTCATATTAGCCATTTATACATAATTCAAATCAAAACTTGTCTTAAGCGGTCACACGTATCAAAATATCATATCAGAACAGGAAGGAGCGGCGGAATACACATCGCCGTACAAATGCGCATATACAAATATACAGGCCATTTGGCCGTATCCAAATCTGATAGGTTGGCTGAATATACGTCGCCAATCGTATGTACAGATACAACATAAGGGCCATTTTGGCCACCATAACTGACGGACCGCACTAAGACACAAATCGTGACTAAAGCAGACACACATAGGACCCTCGACCCACATATATGACTACAGGCCTCTACAAATGCAGAACGAAAACATATGTATGACGGGACAGGGCCCCGCCGTACCCCAAAATAGTCAAATATACATATGCATATACATCACAAGGGATATGTACCCACATATGGGCTCCGGATCAAAGGAGCACTCTGTAGTAGCAGAACGTGTGGCCTACACTGGCAGATCACTGATCTCTGTACCTGCGGGCATGAAACGCAGCCCCCGAAGAAATGGGGTCAGTATGAAAGGTGTACTGAGTATGTAAAGCATAGAGTACAGAAATGTAAATCACAACTGAAAAACAAACAGGATACAAAAGGGAAATACTGACCAGTATATCAAAATCTGTACCAAAACATGTATATACATAATGCAGATAAAATCATGCAAAGCTCAGGAACGTGGTCACCACTCCGACGCTGGTGCCACACACAGCATAACACTAGAAGGTTCAAATCTCCGTACATCCCCGAACACACATATCATCATAGCATATCGCCAGCCATATCACAGCATAACTCCAAACGGAACCCGGCCCTATGGCGAGGTCTCGGGAACCGTAACACAGCATACGACCGAATTAATCATAGGGCGCACGAATCATAACCGACCCGGGAACCGGTGAACGAAGTCATAATAAGGGCACGAGCGGAGTCGTGAGCAGACAATGCAACTTATATATCAAAATACTTTTGCAAACTTGATAAAATCATATGTTGACTCATTAGTCAAAATAGTTCGAACAATTAATCAAAGCGGGGTTCATTTCACAAAAATATTTCCAAAATGGTAATTATGGCTCAAAATATAGTTTAGGATATCGTGGCGATCCAAACATTATTTTAATAGCCAAATTCATAAACAAAAGTCCTTTGCCGACATTATACAAAAATGAGATAAATAGAACAAACAGAAGAGTCTCGGGGTTAGCGGGCCCACCTCGGGTCAAGTCGAGGTGGCAGACATGAATCACGGACATTTGGGGTCTATGGAATCATACATGAAGGTTCCGAAGCGATTCGAATACATTTACAAAAATTTCGGGCATTAGATCACTTTTTAACACAAATGAGAGTTTTATGCTTCAATTGAATTGGATGAATAGTACCCAATTTCTAATTCGGATTTCCATGAACAGAATTTCCCCTAGGGCTCCGATATCGACCTAGTATACCTAGGTCATGCCAAAAGAAGGAATGGGGTAGCCTTACATACCTTTCGTGCGTCTTATGCTCGTCAAAACTCAAATCCCGTTTCGCTCAGAATCTGCAAATGGTCAAAGTTACCAATTAAGAATTTCGAGACTCCAAGAATTCATTTAACTATGCATTTGTCTACCGAAATTTCGGCAGCACTTCCCCTATACATATAACACCCCCGAGAATTCAACTCGGCCAAAATATTCACAACAACCCAGCAACAACACTAACAACAATAACCATAGCTACAAAACACACAATATGGCACAACTAACCTTCTTCCCGATATAATGTCACAACCTTCATTCCAACTTCATATTTTCAAATCAATATCAACATCCTCACATTCATTACTAATTAAGACCATGACAATATAATTCGATAGCATTTCTACAAAATATTCATACGATATACAAAGTATACAACTTCCCACCAAAGTCATAATTCATTCAAAACTTCTAACCTTTGGCATACATATTCATAACATGATTTCATCTTCCAAGTTCATCAATGATCATCCTAATTTGCACCCTAACAACTTCATTTTCATAATGTCGTAAGATCATACCTAAACGACACAAACTTCTACATTCCATTTCAATGCAAACTTATATCATTTCATCTTCATTTACATTGCAAGCATCACAATAACACAACTAACATGTTAAACCAAATTAATTCATTCTCATTCCAACTTCAAATACCACACGGCCAACATTCAATTTTTCCATCTTCCATCAAATTCCTTCAACTTTCATTTCCAATATACATTCCATCCTACATACAACTAGAAGGCAACATACAATTCAACTCATCACACCTATACATTACTACACACACACGGCCACACATACATATGCACACCCACTTTGCAAACTTCCATATTTTCATGAATTCTACTCATTTCCATACACTACAACACAAACAAACCTTCATAACATAATAATATGGAATGAATTCTTACCTTTTCTCTTCAACTTCTTCACTTAAACAAGTTGCCATATTGAAGAAACAAGCACTCTTTCTTCCCAAACAATTGCACCATGTTGTAGAGGAACTTCAATTTAGTAGGAAAATCACAAGAAAATAATTTTTGGAGGGAGATTTCAAAGGGCTAAAATGCCATGGTCATGGCCGAATATACTCCTCTTTTTCTCTTCTTGTCTTATTCCTTCACCTCTTATGTTTCTTGAAGCTTCAAAGGGATAAAGACCACTTATATAAATTATGGCACATGGGAAAATAATTAAAATGAGGGGTTGGGCCAAGGCCATGTTGGCCAGCCACCCTTCTCATTTTGGGACAAAATTCTCCTTTTATTTTTTGAGCCCAATGACTTAAAATTCTCATTTTGTACTTCCCGAAACTAATTTCCAAAATTCCAATTTTGCCCTTGGCCTTCCCCGATGTCTTCGCACCACTACTTTCATAACCAACATAGGCATATTAACTAAAATCAAAATATTTCCTTATAACATACAAGTCTTAATTATTTTCAAAATTTTCCAATTATGTGAAAACACGGGACATAACACGTACCATCTGCAGAGGTGTGTGCGCGTTACGTAAATAGATACATATCCTACCTGGCCTCATAAGCTCGAGGTTCCATAATAGTCATACATAGATACACATACATAATAGCTGATAAGCATTTTACTATTATCATCACTATCATTATCGTCATCGATATCGTCATCGTTCATTACATCTATCCTTAAAGGATTACTCGTCGTATGAGGAACTTAGTACAATCGTAATAAATATCGAGAGTCATAAGCTTAGGAGCTTTTTAAGATAGAATCATTTGGAATACGTCATAGACTTATAGAAGATTTAGATGATTGGCCAAAGAACCATGCCTTATGAAAGAAAGGGTTAACCTTACAAACCTTTCCGTTCGACTATTTTATCACTTGCACGTGCTTCTTCAATGCTCACGTTTCTACATTCATTAGAGTTCGTATTAACATATTAGCTAATCGATCTCATGAACATGCTCAAATAAAGCTAGAGAAAATTGGGCAGCATTTCCTTTGTTTATACAACTTTCCCCATATCATGTATCAACTCCCAAACGTCTATAATAACATTCACAGTATTATAACCAACAATCTTCATTCACCTACATTATCCACATTTCCCAATTTAACTTCAATTCATCCATACTCATGGTCATAGTACAGTATTACGTTCTCTCATATACAAAGTCTATTCCACGTTCTCAATGTCATTTATAACATGATTAAAATCATAATGTATCAAGAATCATAACTCAACCCAAACATTTACTCGAAAGTGACATTATTCCCACATTCGTGACCCATTCCCTATTTCCTCATATAATCCAAGTGTTCAACTTTCAAATATCTTAAACAACAAGGAAATGTCATAAAACTTACCTTATATGGTGTAGGAATGAACCTTGGGTGCAAACACTTCACTTGTGAAAAACCCTAGTTTCACCTTCACTTGGATTTCTTACTTTGGATGAACTTTAATAGGTTCTTTATATTTGATTCACTTAGCTTGATGTAGAAGATCACTAATATCTCTTGAATTTGTGTGAAATAAATGTAGAGAGATGTTTTAGAGAGAAGGGGTGAAATGTGGAAATGAAATAATGAACTTGGTCCCCTGTTTAATAACCCAAAATTTGATCTGTCGGGACCATTATACGGTCCATTATATGGGTCGTATAAATTTATACGGTCCGTATAAGGAACCGTGAAAGGGACCTTTCATCAACTCGACTCTGTGACCATTACGGGCCGTATAAATTTATACGGTCCATTATACGGGCCGTATAAATTTATACGATCCGTATAACTGACCGTATAATCCCACCAGTGAGTGATCCTCACTGTGATGGTTCTGCGGTCCATTATACGGTCCGTATAATGAGCCGTATAACCCATCAGTCCACTGAACTTGTTCTCGCTACTTCGTTTGATCTCCAATCCTTATGGGATCTTCTCAACACTTGTTTAACACTTCATTAACAATCCAAGAGATGTCATAACTCTTCCCCAAACAACATTGAGCCGTCATCTACTCGTTACTCATAATTCTCGTCCGATACCTATCATATGCCTTACCTTCTCTTGGAAACTTTCTTGTCTAACATCGGATGTCTTTGAAATCTTACTTAGGGTCATCAAATGTCATTATTTACGTATTGAAATACCATACACTTCGTTCTCTTCGTTAGCCCATTCACTGTGCATCAACGGGAAATATTCCGAGGTGTAACAGATTTATTTCCCGATTTTAGCATTTCATTTTCTTTGGTCTCTCAACTAGTAGCTATCTAGTAGTTGTTCCTACTTGTGTTTACCAGTTCTTGTGTCCGCATTTCTTTCGTGCTAATTTCTTTCGTGCTTTTCTTCGTTTTTGCTTTGTTGTTAATTTCTTGGTTCAAGCCCGTTAGATTGAATTGAGTCGTCTGTCTTTCTTTGAGTCTAACAAGATTCCATTCTGACCTCAAGTAGAAATTGTGTACCTTACAAGCAACCGAATCCAATCTAGAATCAACATCGGCCAATCCGTTTGAGTGGTAAAAGTCAAGAGTGTGTGAGTTCATTTGAGTGGTGGTAGCCAAGCAAAAACACGTGTAAACACGAGTGTGGTGAGGTTTCTTTACTACTAACGTGTTTGCTAAGTATTCTTTGCAGGTACTTCTCCATGGATTCCGATTCATGTGGTGGCGATTAATATTGTTATGATGATGATGGTTGTAGTTATGAAGGGGAGGACTATGGGAGCTATCAAGAATGTGAGATGGGGAATATAAGGGCTATATGGGGAATGGTGATCATGAGGAAGTTCGAGGAGATAATTACCATTTCGAACGAGAATATGAAGAGAGTGGTACTCATGTGTCTCATGAGGAAGATGGGGATGAAGAAGAAACTAGTTATGCTTCACATGATGAAGGTGAAGGTTCTTGTGCTATACATCATGATGATGAAGACGACTCGGGATATGACTCTTCTTCACACGTGTCTTATGGGTCTTATGAGGAAAATCCTTATACAAATAAGACTTGTGGACGGTATGTCTACGGAGGTAGTGGAAGTGCTAATGTTGATTATGGAAGGACTTCTAGTGGGCATGCATATGCTTCTTCTTGTATTAATTCCTATTCGAAGCAAAGTGGCATGAGTGGGAATGTGAGTACTAGTTGAGGTCATCCTATACAAAAGAAGGTGGTCCCAAAGAGGGGATTCATGGAGACCAAGGTGAACATTGGTATTAGTGAGGTATTTCTCATGCTTGATGACCATTGTTACACAAATTTCATCACCCCTCATGCGGTTGAAGTGTTAAGGTTACCTTGTGTGATCCGGCGAAATCCTTATTATGATGAGGGAGGATATTGGGTTAATAGGAGGGTGATAGTATCCATTTCACTTGGCGAGTACCAAGAGGAGGTTTGGTGTGATGTGCTTTCAATGGATAATTGTCACGTATGTTTAGGAGTCCCTTGATTTCAAAGGAATGAGATCCCATATGAGCAAGAGTGGCATAAGTATGTCGTGGATAAAAGGAGGAAACCTCTATTTCCATATGTACTTCGTAGAACGAGTCCAAGTGCAAAAGTGTGAGATACCCATGTGAAATGGCCTACCTTGGCTAGGGAAGCTAGTAGAGAAGAATATGAGAAATGGGAGTTCATAATGGATGAAATCTTCGCTAGCTACAACTATTCACAAGAAACGAAGATGGACTTAGCCGTTCAAACTTTTGACTCAAAGCTTGTCAAATATTAGGAGTATGTGAAAAGTTGTGGGAGACGAGTAAGGAGTCCAATCAAGACTTGGGAGGACATGAAAAGGATATTGAGAGGCCAATATCCCAAGCCCCGTGTGAGAAGAAATGAATCTGTGAAGGTGTCACGACCCGGCTAGGGGGCCGCGATGAACACCCGGTGCTACCCCACCCGAGCACCCCCATATCGTACATAACATAAAATCTAGGTGAACCATAAGTCAATTCGTGCTTTTCTTATTGTTAATCATATTGATCCCATTAGACGACCATCATCATTTAACATATCATAGGCATCTATGCCACATCATAAGTACAAGGCCGACGTGGCTAACAAAAGATATACAAAACATGGGCCGACATGGCCGAACATCTCTACCCACATACACAAGACTACGAGCCTCTAAGAGTATGACATATCGTATGAGCGGGACAGGACCCCGCTATGCCCATAATTATATACACAAAAGAATAAGTACCCAAAAGCTACGGCTCCGAAAGAAATGGAGCTCTGCTATGCAATCTCTGAATAAGCAGCTATGGATCAAGTCTGTCTCCCTGTGCACCTGCGGGCATGACGCATCGTCCACAAACAAAAGGACGTCAGTACTGAGTATGTAAAGCATGATCAACATCAATATAGAAGCATAATAGATATCATATGAAATAGCATAGGAGGGGAGACAGTAATAACATCATCATCATGTCTCTTACTTGCATACGTCGTCGTTCGTATCCCATAATAATACTCGTACCATACTTATGCTGATATTCATATACATGTCCTTATTTGTATTCTTATACATAGTCTTATCATATTCATATTCATATTATATACATAGCCATACACTTATATACATACATAGCATTTACATAGCATACCCGACCTCATAGGATCTGTGTCTTATACATGCTTGGCCAACCAAGGCTCAAGGTTATACATACCTGGCCCTACCAAGGCATCAGGGTTATCCGTACCATCTGCAGAGGTGTGCGCGCGTTTCGTAATCGTATACATACTTTATACATAGTCATATACATATAGTCTTACCCGGCATCATAAGCTCGGGGTCTTATCATAGCCCTTCATAGGCATACATATACATATATCATAGCTCGTAAGCATCTCTGATCTCATTTTACTCTCATCATCATTACTATCCTCATCATTATCGTTACATCTACATTATGGACTTACTCGTCATACGAGGAACATAGTATAATCATAGTACATATCAAGGGTCGTGAGCTTATGAGCTCGGAATGTCAACCATGTGAAGACAACATACTCATATAGAGGAATTAGGAATTTGGCCAAGAACCATGCCTTATGAAAGAAGGGTTAGCCTTACATACCTTTCCGTCGAACTATTCTACACTTGCACGTTCCCTTCCAATGCTAGCGTTTATACCTTCATTAATATCATAACAATGGCCATTAGTCATTCACATTATCCACATTATCTAGATTCCTCAATTTGCCTCTAATTCACCCACATTCATGGTCATAACACCCATCTTCGTCCATTCATCTAAAGTGTTTAGTTCATGATCCTAATACCATTTATAACACATTCATATCACAACACAACAACATTCATAACTCAATTCAAACTATTTCTCAAAATGTCACTATTCATCATTCATGACCTAGTTGACCACATTTTCTACAATCCATGTATTTTAATTCTCCAATACCTTAAACATCTTGTACAAATCATGAATCTTACCTTAGAAGTTGTAGGAACAAGCTTTGGTTGATAATACTCTTCTTTGAGCAAATCCCTAGTTTTTCTCCAGTTGGATTTCTTGACTTGGATGGTCCTTGATGATTCCCTTATCCTTGATTCACTTGTCTTAATGTTATTGATGGCTTATAATCCTTGAAAACTCATATAATAAATGTAGAGAGAAGTTCTAGAGAGAAGTGGTGTAATGTTGTAATGAAATAAAATAAGCCTTGATCCTCATATTTAATGAATTGGAAAATCTGTGCTGAGTGAACAGTGGTCACCCATGGAGGTTTACGGACCGTATTCCACTATACGGCTCGTCTTCCATGGGCGTATTTAGCCATTTCCAGAACCAGAAGCTGGGCTGCCTTCATGGTGGTTTACGACCATGGTTTACGGGCCGTAAATCACTTTACGGTCCGTCCACCAGGTCGTATTTAACCATTTCCTCGGCTGGCAGAAAGTTGAAGATTAGCATGCCAGTTTACGACCTGGCAGTTTACGGACCGTATACCAGTTTACGGTCCGTATTTGCACTTTACGACCACAGGCAGAAAGCTGAAGCTTTTGCATGGCAGTTTACGCACCGTATCGCACTTTACGGTCCGTATTTTGCAATATACGACACTGGGCAGTTTTACCAACTTTCAATTTTTCTCATTTCTCGACTTTTCATTCTAATCATCCACATCCCTTTACATACATTTCCCATGAAACCTTATACACTCGCACTCCTCGCACACATCATTAGTTCATTTACTTGCGTATCAACGGGAAATTTTCCGAGGTGTAACATTCTACCCCCCTTAGGAACATTCGTCCTCGAATGTTAAAGGCTTGGGGAATTCTATAAAAATTTCACCAGAGTTCCCTCTGTAATGTGGCACTACCATCCTGTCACAACAACCCACAATAACAATGCCTCACAGGGCAATAATACAACAGCACTAGAAATTTGGCCACACACGACCTGAATGTATAAAAGGGAAAACATGCATACCTTATGATTTTGACGTCTCATTTTCGACTTTTTCCAAGGGCTGAAATAAATATGGGTATTTGGATCGCATATTCTATTCTGCTTCCCATGTCATTTCCTCTCGATTGTCATTTCTCCACAGGACTTTAATTGAGGCCACTTCTTTGTTTCTAAGCCTCCGTACTTGCCTATCTAATATGGCAATGGGTATTTCATCATAAGTTAACTTTTCTGTCACTTGAATCTCATTCACTGGGACGATCCTCGTAGGATCTCCAACACACTTCCGAAGCATCGAGACATGAAATACTGGATGGACTGACTCCAAATCTGGAGGTAGATCTAGCTCATAGGCCACTTTGCCTATTTTGCGCACAATTTCGTATGGCTCAATATACCGGGGACTGAGCTTCCCCTTTTTTTGCGAAATCTCATCAAGCCCTTCATCGGTGACACATTCAAGAATACCTAATATTTCACTTCGAACTCTAAGTCTCTTCGACGATTATCCGCATAGGACTTCTGACGACTTTGAGCCGCTAGCAACCGATCTTGTATGAGCTTAACTTTCTCTATTGCTTGCTGGACCAAGTCTGTCCCTATCAACTTAGCTTCTCCGGTTTCAAACCACCCAATTGGGGATCTACACTTTCGCCCATATAGAGCTTCATACGGTGCCATTTGAATGCTAGAATGGTAGCTGTTATTGTAAGTAAACTCAATGAGTGGCAAATGGTCATCCCAATTTCCTCCAAAATCTATCATACATGCCCGTAACATATCTTCAAGAGTCTAAATAGTACGTTCAGCTTGCCCATCGGTCTGTGGGTGAAATGCCGTGCTTAGGCGCACTTGGGTTCCTAAACCTTCTTGGAAAGACCCCCAAAACTTAGATGTAAACTGAGTTCCTCTATCGGAGATAATAGATACCGGAACGCCATGGAGTCTCACTATCTCTTTAAGATAAAGCTTGGCATAATCTTCTGCCATATAGGTCATTCTGACCGGTAAGACATGAGCTGACTTTGTGAGTCTATCCACAATCACCCATATGGAATCATATTTACGTCGAAAACGGGGTAACCCTGTAATGAAATCCATATTAATCACTTCCCACTTCCAAGTTGGGATTTCTATAGCTTGCAATAAGCCACCCGACTTTTGGTGTTCTATGTTCACTTGTTGGCAATTAGGACACTGAGCTACGAATTCCGCTACGTCTTTCTTCTTCCCATTCCACCAATATATAGTCTTAAGATCATGATACATTTTTGTCGCTCCGGGGTGAACGGAGTAACGGGAACAATGAGCTTCTCTCAAAATCTGATGGCGTAGACCTGCCACATCGGGAACACATAACCTGCCTCGACATCGGAGAACTCCGTCTTCCGAAATGTCAAATGATGACTCCTCCTTCTGAGGGAGTGTATCTCTGTACTGCATTAGCATGGGATCCTCATATTGTCGCTCTTTTACTTCCGCTACTAACGATGAAACTGCTGAATTCCAAATAGTAGCTCCGCTGCTACCTGAGTCCACCACTCGGACTCCTAGGCTAGCTAACTGCTGAAGATCACGAGCCATCTCTTTCTTTTCTGGTCGTACATCACTTAGACTTCCCATCGACCTACGACTAAGAGCATCAGCCACAACATTTGCCTTTCCGGGGTGGTACAGGATTTCAACATCATAGTCTTTTAGCAACTCTAGCCATCGTCGTTGCTGCAAATTCAACTCTTTCTGCTTAAAAATGTACTGGAGACTCTTATGATCTATATAAATATCCACGTGGACACCATATAAGTAATGTCTCCATATCTTTAAAGCATGGACCACCGTGGCCAATTCTAAGTCATGGGTAGGATAATTCTACTCATGTTTTCGTAATTGTCTAGAAGCATACGCAATCACCTTACCATTTTGCATCAATACACAGCCTAGCCCGACGCCTGAAGCATCACAATAAATAACATATCCTGCCAATCCCTCTGGAAGTGTCAAGACTGGGGCTGAAGTCAGTCGGTCTTTCAACTCTTGGAAACTACGCTCGCAAGCATCTGTCCATCGAAACTTAGCTGACTTCTGAGTCAACTTGGTGAGCGGTGCAGAAATAGAAGAGAAATCCTCAACAAATCTTCGGTAATAACCTGCTAAGCCCAAAAAGCTACGAACCTCCGTAGGGGTCGTGGGCCTTGGCCAAGTCTTCACTGCCTCAATCTTTTCGCTATCCACTCGAATACCGTCAACTGCAAAAATGTGGCCCAGAAATGCCACTGAGTTCAACCAAAACTCGCATTTCGAAAACTTCGCGAATAACTCTCGGGTTCGAAGAACTCCAAGGACAATACGCAAGTGATCCGCATGTTCTGCCTCGGATCTAGAATACACTAGGATATCATCGATGAATACAATCACGAATAGATCTAGAAAAGGCCTGAATACATTGTTCATGAAGTCCATAAACACTGCCGGTGCATTAGTTAGCCCAAACGACATTACTCGGAACTCGAAATGGCCATATCTTGTTCTGAAAGCTATCTTAGGGATATCTTTCTCCCTAACTCTTACTTGGTGATACACGGACCTCAAATCAATCTTTGAAAACCATTTGGCACCTTGCAATTGATCATATAAATCATCAATCCTCGGGAGGGGATACTTATTCTTAATTGTCACTTTATTCAATTGCCGATAATCAATGCACATTCTCAAGGAGCCATCCTTCTTCCGAACTAACAATACGGGTGCTCCCCACGGGGATGAACTAGGCCTAATGAAGCCTTTTCCAAGCAAGTCTTTCAATTGCTCCTTCAACTCTTTCAACTCTGCGGGTGCCATCCTATAGGGAGGAATAGATACGGGATTAGTGTCTGGCAACACATCAATCGCAAAATCGATCTCTCGCTCGGGAGGAAGGCCTGGAAGCTCTTCCGGGAACACATCCGGAAATTCGTTCACTACCGGAACTGACTGAAGAGTCGGCGACTCAGCTTCTACATCTTGAACTCGTACTAGGTGATAAATGCACCCTTTCGTGATCATCTTCCTTGCCTTTAGATAGGAAATAAACCTACCTTTTGGTGACGCCGTATTTCCTTTCCATTCTAAGACTGGTTCTCCCGGAAACTGGAAGCGAACCATTTTCATTCTACAATCAACATTGGCGTAGCAAGAAGCCAACCAATCCATGCCCATAATGACATCAAAATCTACCATCTTTAGTTCATGCAAGTCAGCTATAGTACGGTGGTCACATATCACGACTACACAATCTCTATACACTCGGCTAGCTATCACCGATTCGCCAACGGGCGTAGACACCTCAAAAGGTTTGATCGATTCCGGCTCGACTATAAATCGACCCGCAATATATGGAGTAACATAAGAAAATGTGGAGCCCGGGTCAATCAAAGCATATACATCATGAGAGAATATCGATAATATACCTGTGACCACGTTAGGAGAAGACTCAAGATCTTGGCGTCCAGCCAAAGCATAAATACGGTGCTGAGGACCGCTAGTACTGGGAGATCTCCCTCTGCCTCTACCATGGCCAGCTGGCGCATGTGAACCTGGCCCCGTAGGGCATACAGATGCCGAAGATCCGGCTACCGACCCTGATGGCTGGGTCCTACCTCTACCATGTACTGAGGGGCAATCACGCATAATATGGCCTGGCCGACCACATGAATAGCAATCATCTTAACCAAATCGGCATCGAACCCAATGCATCTTCCCACACTGGGAACACGGTGGTACGGGTGGCCTTGACTGGCCCAAATCATCTATGAACTGAGGTCCTGTAAAACTCGGACTCGGCCCTGAACGAGCAGATCTATCAAGGCCCTGGACTGAAAACCATGGAGGTAGACTGGTCATAGAATAGCCTAAATGGCTAGGAAGCTGCTGTCTGTGTCCACCCCTGGACTCGCTCCTCGAACCTGAAGGTCTAGCTCTCTTGCTATGTCCCCTATCTTGCTCACGTTCATTTCTCCGCTGCTGTAGGTGTTCCTCTAATTCCTGAGCATGTGCCTGAATGCGTGCAATATCCATGCCGTCCTGAAGGGACGCAGTTAAGCATTTATCCATCAAGTGTGGCCCTAGGCCTTTCACAAAGCGGTGCACCCGATCTCCCATATCTGCTACCATGGCCGAAGCATACCTGGCCAAGGAGTTAAAGCGAAGACTATACTCTGTAGCACTCATGTTACCTTGCCTCAAATTCAAGAATTTATCGGCCCTAGCTCGTCGAACTTCTGGGGGCATATAATGACGGAGAAAAGCGTCGACAAACTCTTGCCATACCGGCGGAGGTGCATTGGCTCCCCGCGAAGCCATCCATACTGTATACCACTGGATCGAGATATCTCTCAATCTATAGGACGCTACCTCTACCGACTCAGTGTCTGAAGCATGTATCAATCGAAGCGTCCTCAACATACCGTCAATAAAGTCCTGGGGATCCTCCTCCAGTTTCGACCCAAAGAATTCTGGGGGTTTCAAAGCAATGAAGTCACGGGCCCTTGTACTAACAGCCCTATCACCTTGCCCTGCGCTTGGCCTCTGAGTCTGGGTCGTAACCAACTGAGTCAACAAATTAATGGCCTCTCTCACATCTTGGCCCGAAGCATTCGGTGGAGGAGCTGGAGCTGGGGCTGAGGCTCCCACGTGCTCCTCAGTAATAGGTACTGTCTGGGAGGACTAAGATTGAGCCGCACTCTGGGACTCATCTTCCTCTACTACCGGTGGCGGTGCTCTTTCAGCCCGCTTTTCTGCCACTGTCATGCCCTTTTGGGCTGCTGTAGCCTTTTTCTTTTTAGGCATCTCTGAAATACACAACACACGATTTAGGAACAAGAATTTCTTACATCATACCTCTATCGCACGATTCTTATGAAGAAAGAAGGTCATATATTCCTAAAATGTCTGCAGCTTCTTGTTTATAAGTGTGGCGCGCAACACACCCATAACCAACACTCTACTAGACACGGCTCGTAGATACATCCTAGGACTGAACTGCTGTGATACCACTTTTGTCACGACCCGGCTAGGGGGCCGCGACGAGTACCCGGTGCTACCCCACCCGAGTACCCCCTTATCGTACATAACATAACATCTAGGTGAACCATAAGTCAATTCATGCTTTTCTTATCGTTAATCATATTGATCCCATTAGACGACCATCATCATTTAACATATCACAGGCATCTATGCCACATCATAAGTACAAGGCCGACGTGGCTAACAAAAGATATATAAAACATGGGCCGACATGGTCGAACATCTCTACCCACATACACATGACTACGAGCCTCTAAGAGTATGATATATCGTATGAGCGGGACAGGACCCCGCTATGCCCATAATTATATACACAAAAAAATAAGTACCCAAAAGCTACGGCTCCGAAAGAAATGGAGCTCTGCTATGCAATCTCTGAATAAGCAGCTATGGATCAAGTATGTCTCCCTGTGCACCTGCGGGCATGACGCAGCATCCACAAACAAAAGGACGTCAGTACGAAGAATGTACTGAGTATGTAAAGCATGATCAACATCAATATAGAAGCATAATAGATATCATATGAAATAGCATAGGAGGGGAGACAGTAATAACATCATCATCATGTCTCTTACTTGCATACGTCGTCGTTCGTATCCCATAATAATACTCGTACCATACTTGTGCTCATATTTGTATACCTGTCCTTATTCGTATTCTTATACATAGTCTTATCACATTCATATTCATATTATATACATAGCCATACACTTATATACATACATAGCATTTACATAGCATACCCGACCTCATAGGATCTGTGTCTTATACATGCTTGGCCAACCAAGGCTCAAGGTCATACATACCTGGTCCTACCAAGGCATCAGGGTTATCCGTACCATCTGCAGAGGTGTGCGCGCGTTTTGTAATCGTATACATACTTTATACATAGTCATATACAGATAGTCTTACCCGGCATCATAAGCTCAGGGTCTTATCATAGCCCTTCATAGGCATACATATACATATATCATAGCTCGTAAGCATCTCTAATCTCATTTTACTCTCATCATCATTACTATCCTCATCATTATCGTTACATCTACATTATGGACTTACTCGTCATACGAGGAACATAGTATAATCATAGTACATATCAAGGGTCATGAGCTTTTGAGCTCGGAATGTCAACCATATGAAGACAACATACTCATATAGAGGAATTAGGAATTTGGCCAAGAACCATGCCTTATGAAAGAAGGGTTAGCCTTACATACCTTTCCGTCGAACTATTCTACACTTGCACGTTCCCTTCCAATGCTAGCGTTTATACATTCATTAATATCATAACAATGGCCATTAGTCATTCACATTATCCACATTATCTAGATTCCTCAATTTGCCTCTAATTCACCCACATTCATGGTCATAACACCCATCTTCGTCCATTCGTCTAAAGTGTTTAGTTCATGATCCTAATACCATTTATAACATATTCATATCACAACACAACAACATTCATAACTCAATTCAAACTATTTCTCAAAATATCATTATTCATCATTCATGACCTAGTTGACCACATTTTCTACAATCCATGTATTTTAATTCTCCAATACCTTAAACATCTTGTAAAAATCATGAATCTTACCTTAGAAGTTGTAGGAACAAGCTTTGGTTGATAATACTCTTCTTTGAGCAAAACCCTAGTTTTTCTCCATTTGGATTTCTTGACTTTGATGATCCTTGATGATTCCCTTATCCTTGATTCACTTGTCTTAATGTTATTGATGGCTTATAATCCTTGAAAACTCATATAATAAATGTAGAGAGAAGTTCTAGAGAGAAGTGGTGTAATGTTGTAATGAAATAAAATAAGCCTTGATCCTCATATTTAATGAATTGGAAAATTTGTGCTGGGTGAACAGTGGTAATCCATGGAGGTTTACGGACCGTATTCCACTATACAACTCGTCCTCCATGGGCGTATTTATCCATTTCCAGAACCAGAAGCTGGGATGCCTTCATGGTGGTTTACGACCATGGTTTACGGGCCGTAAATCACTTTACGGTCTGTCCACCAAGTCGTATTTAACCATTTCCTCCGCTGGCAGAAAATTGAAGTTTGGCATGCCAGTTTACGACCTGGCAGTTTACGGACCGTATACCAGTTTACGGTCCGTATTTGCACTTTACGAACACTGGCAGAAAGCTGAAGCTTTTGCATGGCAGTTTACGACTGCCAGTTTACGGACCGTATTGCACTTTACGGTCCATATTTTGCAATATACGACCACTGGGCAGTTTTGCCAACTTTTAATTTTTCTCATTTCTCGACTTTTCACTCTAATCATCCACATCCCTTTACATACATTTCCCATGAAACCTTATATACTCGCACTCCTCGCACACATCATTAGTTCATTTACATGCGTACCAACGGGAAATTTTCCGAGGTGTAACAGAAGGGTACCTCTTTTGAGAAAACCCCATGCTTGAAGGCAAAGACAGCGGCCCCAACCATTCCTTCAATTGGTCAAAGGAGCTTACATGAACACCAAGGTAAGATTACTTATCCTTATACTCCTACATCTTTGTGTGCTTTTAATGTCAAATCAAGTATGAAAGTTAGTTTACCTTGCGTTAAGCCTAATGCTTCTTTGCCATGCTTTGGTAATGTCCTTGTTAAAAGTGTCCCCACACTAGTTGATCCTATTGATGACCGAATTGATTCTTCTTGCAAGATCGATTTGTGTCTACCTAGTGTTGGCACTTGTGAGTTAAATGGTAGCACAATGTCATGTGGTCATCATGTTAGTAATTCTTGCGAGTTTGACATACTACCAACTAGTGTTGATCAACTTTCTTGTAATGATAATTCACTACTTGAGGATGTACCACTAGTTAGTGATAATGTTGATATAGTTGGTCAATTGAAAGAACGGGACATCTCACCCTTGTTTGTATCATGTCAAAATGGGTCTCTTGATCGTACTTTAGTGTCACGTGATAAGACTCCAATTTGTAGTGGTGATATGTGTCATGTAGATAGTCATGTGAGCGAAAATGCATTGAAAGACGACATTGGTTCTTTTAAGAGTGAAATGACATGCTTTTACTCCTCATTGTTTATGGATTACTCTCTTGTAAAGGATAATGTTTTATTTGAGGATGACATGACTATTGAGAGTGAAGTACCTAGTGGGATGTTTTATAATGTTGAAAGTGTGGCCAATTTTGGTTACTACATGGTATTTGAAAATCCACTATGGGATGATAACTCTCTTCCCTATGATGGAAATCCTCCCTTGAGGAATTGTGATCCACTTATTGGGAGGGGAAGTGTTCAAAAGGAAGGTGAAACTTGTCTGCAAATTGCTAATTCTTCCTTGTGTGTTCTGAAGAGTAGTAGTATGATTGACCATACTCTTGAGTTTAATAGTGAAACTACATTTGAAGACACTCTAGATGAAGTTATTTTGCGTGACACCTTTCTTTATTATCTTTTTGCATATGATGACATTCATGATCTTTTTAGGAGTGTATCTTATGGAGGGCGGGGTCCTATTGGGGTACTCAGTTGTTACCTTGCCCGTGATATGTGGGTATCTTTCCCTTTGACCTCGGTGAAGTCTTAACTTGGTGTGAATGGTATCATTTTGCAATTGAGAATCATTTGTATGTCCTGCCAACTTGATGTCTTGACACCCTTGGCTCTTTTAGAATATCCTCATTTCTTATTCTTTTGGTTAGCCAAGTTCTTAGTGCTCTACCTGAGAGCTTATTTTGCTTGAAAATGGTTGATACTTGGCTATATCACAAATTTGTACTTACTTGGCATGGTGGTAGGTTAGTCCATCGTAACACTAACCCTCATCCGTTAAGGACTTGGTTTTTGTTTGTCTCCTTTATGGTTTTGCAAGGTTTAGATTCGAGGACGAATCCTTTTCAAGAAGGGGGGAATGATAAAAGACCAACTCTATTGAGCTTCATGAAGATAGAGTCTTTGAAGATCACAAGAGGCCTACATAGGATGGCCTTCAAAATATGGGAGATAGCTTGGATGGAAGGCTTCAAGAACGTCACATTCAAGATATGGAAGATAGCTAGGGAGGCTATTTGGAGAAGGAGGCTATTCATGCAAAAGGGGCTAGTACTTAAATGCAAGCTTTTACAAGTTTCACTTCCATGGAAGACATCCAAACAAGGCCCTTACTTCATTCAGGGTCTAATTGTAATAATGTAGTGTCTTCTTTATTTCATTAGTATAAATAGTAGACTAAACATTTCAATAGGGAGATTTTGATGAATTGAGAAATTGATGAGTGATTTTGAGAGTTGTCTCTAGAGAGAGAAACTTGTGAGTGAGGCCATGGATGACTATTGTTGAATCTTTGATTGTTGAGAGGTTGGTTGCTTGGGAATTCAATTCCCTTGAGGTCAACTTAAGAATTTGGTGTTTCTTTTGATGATAATTTAGAGGTCTTAGTTTTATATAACTTTGGTTGCTAAATTGAATCTTAAGTTGTGTCAAATTATCTATCTTTTCTTTTCCTATTGTTTATCTTCTTAATTTCTCGTTTCCGCGTATTCATTCTTGTATCACCATTTGATCTGGGGCTGCAGTCAGTTTTGGTAGGCCACCCTTTTGAGATGTGTATGCACATCGGTATGACGGGGCCCTGTCCCGTCCTTTCTACAGCTTTCATTCCAGTAGAGGTCTGTAGACAGTTGTATGTATTAGCCAGATGATGTAGACTTATCGGCTCCCATTCTTTTGTGTACAGTATATGTAGCGGCCTAGCTGGCCTGCACTGTTCTTCAGTATGTATGTGTATATACAGATTGTACAGAGTCTTGATATTTCCCTTTTATGAGATCAGTTCATGCCATTTATGGACTTTTGATGTTCAGTATGTTTCAGATATGTGTTTAAGGGTGTTTGGTCGCTAGAGGTCAGACACTCGTCAGGATTCATCGGTTTGGGTCGTGACAAAAACAACCAGCATGGAGTTGGTTGTGCTTTATTAAACCAAAAAGTTCTGTACAAAAAAACAAAAAGATGAAACAATCTAAGGAACAATGGCCAAAAGTGCCTCTCAAATGACTAGAAACTCTAATATGAAAGCTTAAAACTGACAAAACTGTTGCTACTAATCCAGTCTTTGGTTGATGCCATTTCAAATCACCTCAAAGCTCTCACCAAGTGCTCATGGTATCAAGAAACCAAACAGAAGAATCCTTCAAACTTGGATTAGGCTGAAGTTGTCATGCTCAGTTTCAAATTCCGTCGCAATATAATTCTTTGACATACTAGGTGATTTATATTAGCTCAACAATCATACCATATACTAAGATTCTATTGAAGTTCTTCCAATAGGTTGAACTATAAGTTAATACCACACATTGGATAAAATTTTCCTAGCAACTAAGTTACAGAAATGAAGCTGCAAACAAACAGTTTCTCAACTTGGTTTTCTAGACTGTTTCCTACATGTTACTTTGAATGATCATGCAGTATATCTTGGCATTTGTAATTCAGTCTGGTTCTCTTGCTTTCAAAATCTTGAATCTAAAACTTGGCATTTGCATTTTATCTGCAATTAGTATCTCTTTAGCCTCTGCTGAAAGTTCCTGAAAATTGGAAATATGAACTGTACCTGCAAAATGAACAACCATGTTAGTTAAAAACTCTACTAGTTTGTTGCCTTCTCTGTACACATGGACAATCTGTATGTTTCCCTTCTTTCTCCATTCTTGTATTATGTTCACCTTGATACAAATTCTCCAAGGAATCTCCCACTCTCCATCAAGCACTTTTTTCATCAGTAGTGAGTCTGTTTCAACTATCAGAGGGAGCAAATAGTTTGTAACACAATATGCAATTCCTTCTAATATTAACTTTGCCTTAGCAAAAATACAAGATGATTTTGATATAATACTAGCCCATGCGTGCACCAACTTCCCTTCACTATTTCTGACACAAAATGCGGAAGAACTTTGCCCAGAACTACTCTTATAAGCACCATCAGTGTTGCACTTGAACCAACCACTAGGAGGATAACTCCAAGCCACGGTTGCACTAATAATTTGAGGTATATAATTCTCCAAGAACTGCACTAGAAAAGGCCAACTATTTGGAATTTCCAACCATGGATACTTAGTCTTAGCCAACTGCCATAAGTTCATATTAATCTCATATATCAACCCATTTCTTTACATGATCCTTCCATGAACAATAATATTCCTCCTTTTCCATAATTGCCACATAATGATGGCAGGATTAGCCTGATAAATTGGTTTCAGCTTAGAACCACATTTTGCTGACCACCATTTACAGATTGCTTGATTTATTTGCAAAAAAAGACCTTGCACACATATTGCAGAAGCAAAAACCTACCACATATGTTACGAATCTAATTGGGGAAGAACCAATTCAATCCAAAACGCTGAATTTAAAGATACGAAAAAAAGGGGATGAGGAATAGAGGATAAAAGCAAGACCCAATTAGGGCGAATTTATGGATAAACCTAAGTATATTAAACTTAGACCCTTCCAATTAAATCCGATCCTAAAAGAACCACTACTATTTGACACTCAAGGCAAGAGATTCAATTTAAATCCACAAATGGAAATCTCTTCATGAATATAGGACATAAAAGGTTCACGAACCAAAAATGGATTCCACCATCATATTGACTAAAATAGCCCTAGAATATACCCAACAATCTATCACTCAAAATATGAGTATCTCTCAAATATTCATCATAAAAATCTATGTAATGAAATGAAAGACAAGCTATATATACAAGCTAAGTAAAGAAGAGTATTAGGCAATTACAATGCTACCCTTAATGAAGTAAGGGCCTTGTTTGGCTAGTCTTCTTAGTGTAGTAATCAATTCAAGGATTGGCCTTTAATGGCCAAACACGTCCCTCCTTGCATAGATGACCCTCTAATAAAACTTGTATACATGGCCTTCTTGCAAGCATAACCCTCCTTGCGCAAAGTAGCCACTTGCACAAATAGCCCTTTGCGCAAATAGCTTGCAATGACCAAACACGTCCCTCCAAGCTTGCAATTGTAGCCACTTTAAGAGGCAAGCCTTGGGCCTTGGACTCTTGACTTCTTCTCCCATGCTATCTCCCATAGCTTGAAGGCCTTCCAATGACTACATTTAAATGCTCCCAAAGCTTCATCCTCCGTGAATCCGCTTCCAACAGAAATCCTTGGAGAAGTTTGAGTAGTTGGGTCATTTGTGCCACTTAGGATCATATCATCCTCCCCTTCTTCAAAAGGATTCATCCTCGAATCTGTACCTTGCAAAATATGGAAGAGAATGAGTACAAACCCTTTCACAAAACAAGCAAGGTAGTCATCATAAGGCCAATGATAATACCTAAAGTAAGCAAGTATGCAACCAACATACTAAATGGCTCACTTTTATGATATAACCAAGCATCAAATGGATCTAGAAGTAACATGTATCCAAATAATGCCAAAGGCACTTGGCTATTCAAGTCATTTTGACAAAAGGGTAAATAAAAGAACCCAATGCAAATAGAAATCCCAACATCCAATTCTACATTGGTCCTAGCAATTAAGAAGCATACATCTCCCCTTAAGTCAAGAAACAAGTGAAATCCGTCATGACTAAGTGTAATATCACCAATAAGCCCAACCCAAGTCAAGGGTCCAATCATCACACTAGCCCACCTAGAGTAAGGAATCACTCCTAAGTCATCACCGGGGTCAAATACAAAGGTATCACCCATACTAATTTGCCCACATTCCCCATGCAAGCCCAACAGGAAATCAAGTAATAACACTAGCAAATTATCACATGAATGGAAAGAAGTGTTACTACTATACTCAACACACCAAGAAGTTACCTTCATGTCTTTAGAGAGCCCAAGAATAAGCATGAGCCAAGAATACATACCGTCCTTGAAGGAAGTACAAGTTGTGACTTCATACCCAAGTGTAGTCCAATGAGGCCTTCTCCAATGGGTATCCTCTTCAAGTCTCCTCCTTTGATGAAATTCCACAAACAAGTTAATCACATAATCAAGTTCATCAAAAGAAGGATTTTTACCTTTAGGCTCTTCGAACCTATGCCAAGCTAAGAGTAGCATCTCCTTACCCCTTGGGATAGAAGATATAGCATAGTCCTTCTAAGAAGTGTGCTCTTTCCCTTTCAAATTGTTCCCCTTCTTTAAAGAACACTCATCACTTTCGGAAGCCTTTTCCAAATTCGACGTTGGTCCATCAAGTAGGTCACAAACCCTCAAGAAGGACTCTTCGTCTTCGGGGATGGTGTCAAGAGCTTCAACCACCCCATGATTGTCATCAAGACCAGGCCCATCATCATCCCATATTGGGTTACGAAATACATTATATCCTCCAAAGGTGGCTACATCCTCAACATTGCAATATAATCCACTATGCATGGCATAGTCACTAGTCAAGTTGTCATCGAATATGACATTATCTTTTACGAGAGAATATTCTATGAACAACGAAGTGTCAAAGCATTCAATTCCACTCTCATAAAGATAAAGGTCACTTTCCACAACACTCTCATGCACACGACTAGGTAAATGATCAATTATACCAATATCATCACTAAATTGAGGGTCACTAGGCACATCATAAGGTTCCTCAATTAGTGGACTATCATTGCAATCAAATTGATCAACACAATTATCCACACTAGTTAGACGCAAATCGATCTTGCAAGAAGAATCAACTCGATCATCGCTAGGATCAACTAGTGGGTGAGCTATCATTTCATATGCCAATTTACTAACATGCAAATCATAGGGATCAACAATAGGTGGACATAAATTGATTTTACAAGAAGAATCAAGGCGGTCATCAATAGGAGCAACTAGTGTTGGATCACCCATATCAACAACATTGTCAACAATCAATGAAACACTAAGCTCAACATGAGGTAAAGACTCATTAATCTCAATTA
Organism: Lycium barbarum; assembly: GCF_019175385.1. NCBI lineage: Eukaryota > Viridiplantae > Streptophyta > Magnoliopsida > Solanales > Solanaceae > Lycium > Lycium barbarum. The sequence continues at coordinate 66,996,229 of NC_083346.1, forward strand.
AGGACAAGCTATCATTTACACTCACTTCAACAATATGATCAGTCACATCATTTGTGGTGTTAAGATTCGCTATTTTACCTTGAAGTTCGCACACAACATCCCCTTTACCTCGAATTTCAACTTGGGAGTCCATTTGCTCCTTCGGGAAGCTCTCAACTACCTCATGAACTTTCAAAGTTTGAGGCTCAACATTCGGTTTGCTTCCAAGAATACCTGCACCATTTTTCAAACCACTAGAGAAGAAAGAAAAGATACAGGGGTTAGAATGGGGTTGTGACAACTCCCTCACATCACTCCTCACAACCTCTCCTCTTTCCACTCTAGAGTTGTCACTTGTCACTCCCTTACTTCTCTCAATATTTTCTCTCTCAATTTCATGGGAGTTAGGGTAAGTGTCAAGTACATCTTTGGAATGGTTAAGGGAACCCTCCGCTTCACTCTTCCCTTTCGCTTCACAAGGCTTAGACTTCTCTACCTTCATTCGTTATACCTTGCGTAAGCGTTACATCCGTTCGCCCATACCTTTTAACTTCCCATCTACACTTTTCATCTTCCCACCTACACCTTCCATCTTTCCACCTATACCTTCAAATTTCGATGTCAAGCCTGACAATTGATTCGAGATCATAGCTAATGAACTTGCTTTAACTGACATATCTCCTATCTCTTGAATACGATTTCCTTGATTAGTCGTTAGAACGTTTGGACTAGGATAAGACGTCGGACTTGAGAAGTCGCCGCAAGAACTTCCATAACCTACAAGTTGGTCACCTCCCGTCAACACTTTTCTCCTCGTACCCTCCACACCATAATCATATTAAGAACATGGCACCTCCAGATTAGGATAAGAATCCTAGTTCATTGTGTTTCTTGGATTAGGAAATGTATAATCTCTTCTCCTCCTCGAACTACTCCTACTCGGACCAATCCACACAGTAATACTATTTTGCTTGGAATAGGAAGTATTACAAGGTGATGCACGTGAATATCGACTAGAAGACCCCTCATAAGAACCATATGCAACTTCATCGTCTTCATAAACATATTCACCATGAAGTGCATAGCCACTAGGCTCATCATCACCACATTCTTCCCATTCTTGCAAGTTCCCACCAATGGGTTCATATCGAAAGTGTGAGGAAGGAGCATACCTAAATTCAACCCCATGTCCATGGTGTGTAGGATGAGACTTTTCACGTCCATGGTGTGTAGGATGAGACTCTTCACGTCCATGGTGTGTAGGATGAGACTCTTCACGTCCATGGTGTGTAGGATGAGACTCTTCATACTCATCTACTCCTTATTCTTCATACACCTCATGAGGCGCTGCCTCACAATTTCCCTCGGAGTAGTATTCTTCACCCTCATATAGGTTATGATCATATTGACCATATTTTTCATTCGGTCTATGAGCACCATAACTATCATATTCATTGTATGAATAGTGATGCCCACCATCATGGTCATACCTCATGTCACTTCTCTTATAGCCTCCGTCACTCTCATAATCATACCCTCCATTGCTAGAGGCATAACCTTCAAAATAATCTCCACAAGACTCGGAAGCTATGGATGACAACCTTATCTCTCCTTCTCCTTATGTCTCCTCTTCGTGTACCTACAAAAGGAGCAAACAAGATTAGTAGCAAAAGCTCCTCACGTCACTCGTATTTGCACTCAGACTTACCTCTCAACCTAAGCTTCTTCCAAGGTTGGTCAAGAACCCTTTAATCCAAATCAATTCACAAGACTGCTAACCTTTGTAGAGGAATAGATTCTTGTTAATCGAAAGACAGACGACTCGATAAAGCAAAAGGACTTGAGCCAAGAAGATTCAACGATATTAAAACGAGAAAAGCTTGAAAAGAATTGGCATGAAAGAAATTAAGGACTCAAGAACTAGTTAACAACTAATAAGATCGATTACTAGTTGTTAAATAGTTGTAAGAATCAAAGAAAAGAAGTTAGGAAAGAAACAAACCAAGTTGAAAAAATTTTAAAAAAATTTCAGAGTTGTGCTTTCCTTCCACATCGTGGACCAAAAGCGGAGTGAACAGTACTCTGAAACCGGTCTGAGTACTACTGACGTGGCATATATATATATTTTTGTTTTGCAAAAATCAGAAAATAGGACTAAGTATTTCTGGTTTTTTTTCTTCTTTGGGATACTTACTTGGGCCCATAAACAATTTTTCACAACTTTGTTTGACAACTTTTGAATCAAATGGCCCTTTGGAGAGTCTTCTTCCGTATGAAGATTTGAATATCTTCAAGAACATGAAGAACACCCAATTTTCAAATCAACTCCAAATTAACTCAATTTTCCACCAAATTTCAGATCTAGACTCCAAATGAGTAGGAGAACAAAGCACAATAACCAATTAGCTTCAATTTCAACTCAATCACCAAACCCACTTTTAAGTTCTTCAAGAACAACAATGGTGATTTTCCAAAACACCTCCAATCACTCCCAAATTCGAGATCTAGATGGATTTGACCACAAGGAACTTGACTCTAACTTCAAATCCACAAAACAACAACAATTTTTTGGATATTTATTTTTTATTTTCGAATTTGTACTTTTTTTTTTTGAATTTTCTTTGAACCAAATATTGAAGAATGTAAGAACACTCTTCTAAACTAGCTATGATACGAAATGATATAAATCGAATTGGGGAAGAACCAATTCAATCCAAAATGTGAAATTTAAAGATACGAAGAAAAGGGGATAAGGAATAGAGGATAGAAGCAACACCCAATTAGGGCGAATTTATGGACAAACCTAAGTATATTAAATTTAGACCCTTCCAATTGAATCCGATCCTAAAAGAACAACTACTATTTGACACTCAAGACAAGAGATTCAATTTGAATCCACAAATGGCAATCTCTTCATGAATATCAATGGACATAAAAGGTTCACAAACCAACAATGGATTCCACCATCATATTAACTAAAATAGCCCTAGAATCTACCTAACAATCTATCACTCAAAATATGAGAATCTCTCAAATATTCATCATCAAAATCTAAGTAATGATAAAGACAAGCTATATATGCAAGCTAAGTAAAGAAGACTATTAGGCAATTACAATTCTACCCTTAATGAGGTAAGGGCCTTGTTTGGCTAGTCTTCTTAGTGTAGTCTTCAATTCAAGGATTGGCCTTCAATGGCCAAACATGTCCCTCCTTGCATAGATAGGCCTCTAATAAACCTTGCATGCATGACCTTCTTGCAAGCATAACCCTCCTTGCGCAAAGTAGCCACTTGCACAAATAGCCCTTTCCGCAAATAGCCATCTTCCGGCCTTGAATCACCCAAGCTTGCAATTGTAGCCACTTTAAGAGGCAAGCCTTGGGCCTTGGACTCTTGACTTCTTCTCCCATGCTATCTGCCATAGTTTGAAGGCCCTCCAATGACTCCATTTAAATTCTCCCAAAGCTTCATCCTCAATGAATCCACTTCCAAGGCAAATCCTTGGAGAAGTTTGAGTAGTTGAGTCATTTGTGCCACTTAGGATCATATCAACATATCTGATACAAACTCTCCTATTAGAAACAGATGAGTCATAGTCACCTGTTGAGGAAAAGTACAACCTCTGCAAATAAACACAATGTTTATTCATATTTTAGCCAAGATATCATCAACTGGTAGTTTCTGATGCCATACTCTCCATACGAAAAAACAATCTTATAAGGTAATCCCTTAGTCCACATCAGCTTGTAAAACCAAAATTGTTGTTTTTTCTACCTTAACAAATCCCAAGCACTGCTCACTGTGAATTTACCAGTACTTGTTAACAACCACCAAGCCTTATCACTTAGCATCTTTCTTCTTTGACAAGCAACTCACTTCTGATATGCTCAACAATTTCTGAAGGTACTGTGGCTTGAAGTAGTTCAAAATTCCATTTACCATCTGTCAAAACTTCATCCAGATCTTCTATTTCTTCATTAACATGAAAACCATTAGGAATATCCTTGATCAAGGGGCCTAACCTGGTCCAGTTATCAAATCAGAAGTTGGATGAACCATTTTTTGGTTCCCACCAAATGGCATGTTCAATATCATCTCTAGTTTCTTTCATTTTTTTCCACAACCATGATCCTCCTTTCTGTTTTACCAATGTAGATATTTTGTTTCTTCCAATATTTGTTCCACATGAATGTGGACCAAAGAATGCAACTTGTCCTGAACCTCCATCAAAGTTTAGCAAAAGAGCTTTTGACACATCAAAAAGAGATCTGAACCCTATACTACCTTCCTATTGGTGGACTGATGAAGCCATTTCATGATGCGGACAAGATTGAGGGGTACAAGAGGAAACTAGGCATGCACATAGCTATAGTGAATATTTTTGGTAAAATTTGGGTTTTTGTGGATGAGATGTTTGAAGTGACTATTGTATTTGATCATATGCATCATCTTACCATTAAACTTAAAAGTCAGACACTACAACAAGAATTGATGGTGACAGTTGTATATGCAAAGTGTACACAATTGGAGAGGTTAGAATTATGAGAAAGCTTGAAAAGTATGTCAAACAATTTGACCAATCCATGGATGATAGGAGGGGATTTTAATATTATAACTAAAGAGGAGAATACCACTCAAGGTTAATGAGGTATAAGATTTTAAAATCATGCATACAAAAATGTGGTGTGTATGATTTGGGTTTTAAAGGCAGTAAATATAGATGGTGGAATAGGGATTGTATATTGAAAAGACTTTATAGATGTTTGGGAAATCAGTTACTTTAGAGTTTATATCCTGGCATAGAGATACATTATCTGATTAGGACAGGGTATGATCATGCTCCTCTTTTAATATCTTATACTGGGAATATCATGCTAATCAAGAAAACTTTCAAATTTCTTAATTTCTGGGTTAAGAATAAGTCTTTCTTAGAAGTCAAGGCTCAATGGAATGCAAACTTTATGGTTAATTCTTCTATTCTTTTTCATCATAAAATGAAAAAAGTGAAGGCAACTCTGAGTCAGTGGAGTAAAATCACCTTTGGAAATATTTTCCACGAGATAGAGACTTTGGAAGATGTTATCAAGGTGCATCAGAATAAATTTGAATTGCAGCCTATTCCACACAACAGGGACAAGTTACACAGAGTACAGGCAGATTTCAATAGATACTTGTATTTGGAAGTGGACTTCTGGAAGCCAAAAGCAGGCATGCAGTGGTTTAATTATAGAGATAGAAATACCAAATTTTTTCATGCTTATGTTCAGGGTAGAAGAAAAATATTGCAGTTGAGACGAATATAGAATCAGCAGGGGAACTGGTTAAAAGAAACTGATGGAATAGCAGAAGAGGCAATCAACTTCTTCAGGAACAATTCACCAAGGATGCATATCCTACCAGTTTTGAAAATCTGGATCTTGTTCCAAAAATGATATTAGAACATGAAAATAGTAGGATCACAGAGATGCCAACTCATGAAAAAGTCTAGAACATTGTTTTCAGTCCAAATGGGGAAAGTGTAGGAGGTCCTGATGGTTTTACTAGTTTATTCTATCAAGCATGCTAGAATATCATTGGGGAAGACATTACTAATATTGTCAGATCTTTTTTCTATTGAGCTGAGTTACCTAAGTTCATAACTCACACTAATTTTGTCACAACCCAACCGGAGGGCCGCGACGGGCACCCGGTGCTAGCCCACCCGGGCACCTTTTAACATACCTTTACATTTACATCTAGGTGAGTCACATATTAAATCATATATTCTATCCATCAATCATACCAGTCCCATTGGACAATTAATACATTTATCATCCTTAGCAACTATGTCCATATCAATGTACGTAAGGCGACGAGGCTAACAAAATGATATCCAAAATATAGGCCGACAAGGCCAGACACATCTAACTATATACACATGTCTACGAGCCTCTAAGGAAAGTATGTCATATCATATAGGCGGGACAGGACCTCTCTATGCCCATAAATATGTACACAAAAGAATCAATACCAAAAGCTATAGCTCCAAATGAGGTGGAGCTCCGCTATGTAGTCCCTGAGATATATAGCTATGGATCAAGCCTGTCTCCCTGGCTACCTGCGGGCATGACGCAGCGTCCACAAATAAAAGGACGTCATTACGAAGAATGTACTGAGTATGTAAAGCATGATGAATATCAATATAGAAGCATAATAAGCAACATAAGAAATAGCATAAGATGGGAGATAGTAGTATCATCGTCAATAAGAACTTACCTTCCTTTTATAGGGACTTTCCATTTCTAGTGCGTGATTGTTTACATACATCCGTATCCGTATTCATATCCGTACTCATTTACATTCATATCCATAATCATATTCTTATACATATTCTTATTCGTATTTGTATCATGTCCGTATTCATACTCATATCTATATCATATACATATCCATATCATTTACATAGCATACCCGACCATGAAGGTTCGGTGTTTCCCGTACCAGACCATGGTTGGGCTCGGTGATCATACATACCTGGCCAACCAAGGCTCAGTGTTACACATATCTGGCCCTACCAAGGCTCAGGGTTATCTGTACCCAACTGCAGTGGTGCGCGCGCATCGTCATAGACATATATACATCTATATATTCTACCCGGCCATATAAGCTCGGGGTTTCATGATAGCCATACATAGGCACACATACATATAAGCTCATAGGCATTTTTAGCATTATCAATACTATCATCGTCATCATTATTGTTTTCGCTATTATCGTCGTCATCATTATCATTATTACCATTATCTTCATTCATTACGTCTATCCTTATAGGATTATTCGTCATATGAGGAATTTAGTACAATCGTAATACATATCAAGAATTATAAGCTTTGTAGCTTTTTGAAGATAGAATCATTTGGAGAGCATCGTAGGCTCGTAGAAGAATAGATATTTTTTCAAAGAACCATGCCATATGAAAGAAGGGTTAGCCTTACATACCTTCCCGTTCAACTATTCTAAACTTGCACGTTCTCCTCCAATGCTCACGTTTATACCTTCATTAGAGTCATACTATCATTAGAAATCGATGGCTAGCATACATGACTAAGGCTAGAGAAAATTGGACAGCAACTCCTTTATTTATACGACATTCCTTCATATCATATATCAACTCCCAAACGTCAATAATACATTCACAATATCATGACAATAGTCTTTATTCATCCACATTATCCATATCTCTCAATTCACTTCCAATTATCCATATCCATGGTCATAGCAGACATTTACATTCATTCATATACAATGTCTACCCCATGTTTTTAACATCATTTATAACATATCCATATCACAACACATCAAGAATCATGACTCAATTCAAGCTATTACTCAAAATGGCACTATTTTCACATTCATGACCCATTTTTCTATATCCTTCAACAATCCAAGTGTTTCAACTTTCAAATACCTTAAACAATATGGAAATACCATAAATCTTACCTTAGATGGTGTAGGGATGAACCTTGGGTGAAATGTTACACCTTGGAAAAATCCCTCGTATATGTATAGGGAACAGGATAGCAGAGGACATAGCATATGCGATGTTTTGACGAGTAAGAAAGAGTATTAGATGACCCTCAACGATATTTTAAAGGCATACAATGCAAGGAAAGAAAATTGTTAAGGAAAGCGAATCATACGTTGTGTATAGGATAAGAATTTCGAGCAACAAGTCCATGATGGAATAATGATGTCTTAGAGAAGTTTAATAATGTCCCTAAGGTTGATGTTGAGATGTTAAACAAGTGCCAAGAAGGTTCCATAAGGATCGGAGATCAAACGAGACAACGAGAACGAAAACGAAATCACTGGGCATTATACGACCCAACCTACGGACCGTATAAATTGTACCAGCCGTATGTTGGACTGTATAATTGGCCAAGAAGGCCACCGGCTACTGGAACAAACATACGGCCACACATACGGTTCGTATAAATAGTACGGACCGTATGTTTGGTCCGTATAATATGGTCGGGCAGATTTAAGTTTAAGTATAAGGACCCCTTTTTTCATTTCATTTTTCATTCCACTCTCACTCTACACTTCAAGAAACATCTAGAACCCTCCCTACTCTTCAAATACAAGAGAAATCAAAGGGAAACTAAGATCAACAACACATAATCCATGAATCAAAGTGTATGAAACCCAAGTAAAGTTCATCTTCCTCAAAGAAAACCAAAAGAGAGGAGATATGGTTTTGGTACTAGAGGAGAAACTCCACTCAAGACTTGTTCAACCATCATCCAAGGTAAGTTTCATGACCATTTCATGTTGTTTAAGGTATTGGAAGGTTAAGATACCCGAATTGTAGAAAAGCATAGCAAATGGGTCATAAATGAGTGAATAGTGCCATGAGTGAATGGTAGTTGAATTGAATCATGAATGTTAGTGTGTTATGAGTATGAATATGTTATGATTGATTTTGTGATGATATGATTCCACTACGCCTATATGGCCGGGCATGTCACCGCTAATGCGGGCTGCGTATGATTCCACCGCCCCTATATGGTCGGGCATGTCACCGCTAATACGGGTTGCTATGTCTACACCGATCCTAGAGGGCCGGGCATGATCACCACTAGTGGGCGGCATATGAGGGTTACCTGGACGCGGGTAACGATGCGGATTACGATGTGAGGATGTATGTGATGATGTATATGACGTATATGGTGATGTATGTGAGGATGTATGGGATGTGATAACATGTATACTATGAATATGTAAAATGCGATATATGTAGAGAGTATGTTGTCCATGATATACATTCAGGTTATATCCTTCTCTCATGATTCCTGATCCCTCTATTATGTTTGTTTATTTCATTCCTGCCTTACATACTCAGTATAATATTCGTACTGACGTCCGTTTTCTTTGGACGCTGTGTTCATGCCCACAGGTAGACAGGGAGGAGATCTTGCTCCAGATTCTTAAAGGATGTTAGCTGACTAAAAGCACCCCATTGTCCTGGAGGTGCCTATGATGATTCTTTTGTGTACAATTATAGATGTCATCTCATAGAGGCTCGTAGATACTCAATGTGGGTCATGTGGTTTCACGGAGTGGTCATTGTGTAAACATATACATATATATTATTTTGCTAGCCTAAGGGCTCATGTGTATAAAACATTATGTTTCTAAAGGAAAACGGGTTTTCTTATAAATCGAGCATGAATCTGATAAATGATTGTTAAATACGCCTAAGGAGTAATAGTACGAGTGATTCTCGGCAGTTAGCACCGGGTACCCGTCACGTCCCCTAGACGGGTCGTGACATGAAAACACCTCAGTTGAGCAAAACCCTAGTTTCAACTTCACTTGGATTCCTTGCCTTGGATGAACTTTAATGGGTTTCTTACATTTGGTTCACTTAGTTTGATGTTGTTGATCACTAATATCTCTTGAATTCTTGTGGGAGAAGTGTAGAGAGATGTTTTAGAGAGAAGGGGTGTGAAAGGGAAATGAAATGAAATGAGACTTGGATCCCTTATTAAATACACCAAATCTATCCCGACCAGTTCTACGGACCAACATACGGTCCGTATAAATTATACTGACAGTATGTATGGCCGTAGATTTGGTCCAGAGAGGGGTGCCAATTTGGGCTGATTATACGGTCCAACATACGGTCCGTATGTCTTATACGGCCAGTATGTTTGGCCGTATAGTCCCCAGTTTTCCGAAGTTCGTTCTTGTCGACTCGTTTGATCTCCAATCCTTATGGAACCTTCTTAGCACTTGTTTATCACTTCATTAACAATCTAAGAGACGTTATAACTCTTCCCCAAAGCATTATTAAATCCTTGTTAACTTGTTACTCGTAATTCCTTTTCGATACCTATCGTAAGCCTTGCCTTCTCTTGGCAAATCTTCTTCCCTCAACTCGAACGTCTTTGAAATTTTAATTAGGGTCATCAAATGTCATTCTTTACTTATCAAAATACCGTATACTTCGTGCTCTTCATTAGTCTATTCACTGTGCATCAATGGAAATTTTTTCGAGGTGTAACATTCTTCCCCCCTTAAGAACATTCGTCCTCGAATGTTAGGTTCTTGGGAATTTTATAAAAATTTCGCCAGAGTTTCCCCTATAATATGGCACTACCATCCTGTCACAACAGCCCATAATAACAATGCCTCACAGGGCCATAATATAATAGCAATAGAGTTTGGCCACACACAACCCAAAAGCATAAAAGTAAAACATACATACCTTATGATCTTGACGTCTCGTCTTGGATCTCTTCTAGCGGCTGAAATAAATGCGGGTACTTGGATCTCATAATTTATTCCGCTTCCCATGTAATTTCTTCTCGTTTATTGTTTCTCCATAAAACCTTAACTGAGGCTACTTCTTTGTTTCTAAGCCTCCGTACTTGCCTATCTAGTATGGGAACGGGTACTTCTTCATAAGTCAACTTTTCTCTCACTTGAACATCATTTAGGATCTCCAACACATTTACGAAACATCGACATATGAAAAACTAGGTGAACTGACTCTAAATCAGGAGGTAGATCTAACTCATAGGCCACTTTTCCTATTTTGCGCACAATCTCATAAGGCCCAATGTATCGGGGACTAAGTTTCCCCTTTTTGCCAAATCTCATTACACCCTTCATTGGTGACACTTTTAAGAATACCCAATCTTTCACTTGGAAATCTAAGTACCTTCGACGATTATCTGCATAGGACTTTTGACGACTTTGAGCTACTAATAACCGATCTTGTATGAGCTTGACTTTCTCTAGGGCTTGCTGGACCAAGTCTAGCCCTATCAATTTAGTCTCTCCTACCTCGAACCACCCAATTGGGGATCTACATTTTCACCCATATAAAGCCTTCTACGGTGCCATTTGGATGCTAAAATGATAACTATTGTTATAAGCAAATTCAATGAGTGGCAAGTGATCATCCCAATAACCTCCAAAATCTATCATACATGCCCGTAGCATATCTTCAAGAGTATGAATGGTGCGTTCAGCTTGTCCATTGGTCTGCGGATGAAATGTCGTGCTAAGGCTCACTTGGGTCCCTAAACCCTCTTGGAAGTACTTCCAAAAATTAGCTGTAAACTGAGTCCCTCTATTAGAGATAATAGATGCTGGGACACCATGGAGTCGCGCTATCCTTTAACATGAAGCTTTGCATAATCTTCCGCCGCATGTGTCGTTATGACTGGTAAGAAATGAGCTGACTTCGTGAGTCTATCAACAATCACCCATAGTCTAGAATGGGGTAAGCCTGTAATGAAGTCCATGTTAATTACTTCCCACTTCCAAGTTGGAATTTCTATAGCTTGTAGCAATCCGCCCGACTTTTGGTGCTCGATTTTCACTTGTTAACAGTTGGGACATTGAGCTACGAATTCCGATATATCTTTCTTCATCCCATTCCACCAATATATAGACTTAAGATCATGGTACATTTTCATTGCTCTGGGGTGGACAGAATAACGGGAGCAATGGGCTTCTCTCAATATTTAGTGGCATAAACCTGTTACACCAGGAACACATAATCTGTCGTGACATCGAAGAACTCCGTCTCCTGAAATCTCAAATGATGATTCCTCCTTTTGAGGGAGTGTATCTTTGTAATGCATTAGCATGGAATCTTTGTATTGTCGCTCTTTCACTTCCGCTACTAGCGACGAGACTGTTGAATTCTGAATGGTAGTTCCCCTGCTACCTGAGTCCACTACTCAAATTCATAGGCTAGCTAACTGCAGGAGCTCACGAGCCATTTCTCTCTTCTCGGGTCATACATCATACAAACTTCCCATAGATCTACGGCTAAGAGCATCAGCCATAGCATTTGCCTTTCCGGGGTGATATAGGATATCAACATCATAATCTTTTAGCAATTCCAACCATCATCGTTGCCGCAAATTCAACTCTTTCTGCTTGAAGATATACTGAAAGCTCTTATGATCTATATAAATATCCACATGGACACCATATAAATAATGTCTCCACATCTTTAATGCATGAATCACTGTAGCCAATTCTAAATCATGGGTCGGATAATTTTTCTCATGTTTCCATAATTGCCTTGAAGCATACGCAATCACTTTACCATGTTGTATCAACACATAGCCTAGTCCAATGCCCGAGGCATCGCAATAAACAACATATCCTTCCAATCCCTCTGGAAGTTTCAGGACTGAGGCAGAAGTCAATCTATCCTTTAACTCTTGGAAACTAAGTTCACAAGCATCTGTTCATTGAAACTTTGCTGATTTCTGGGTCAACTTTGTGAGTGGTGCAGAAATAGAAGAAAAACCTTCAACAAATCTCCTGTAATAACCTGCTAAGCTCAGAAAGCTATGAACCTCCGTAGGAGTTGTGGGCCTTGGCCAAGTCTTCACGGCCTCAATCTTTTGTCTATCTACCCGAATACCATCGGCTGAAACGATGTTCCCCAAAAATGTCACTGAGTTTAACCAAAACTCACGCTTAGAAAATTTGGTGAATAGCTCTCGAGTTTGAAGAAATCTAAGGACAATACGCAAATGTTCCGCATGTTCTGCCTCGGATCTAGAATACACCAAGATATCGTCGATGAATACAATCACAAATAGATCTAGGAAGGGCCTGAACACATTGTTCATCAAATCCATAAATACTGCCAGTGCATTAGTTAGCCCAAATTACATTACCCGGAACTCAAAATGACCATAGCTTGTTCTGAAAGCTGTCTTAGGGATATCTTTCTCCCTAACTCTCACTTGATGATACCCGGACCTCAAATCTATCTTGGAAAACCATTTGGCACCTTGTAATTGGTCAAATAAGTCATCAATCCTCGGTAAAGGTTATTTGTTCTTAATCGTCACCTTATTCAATTGTCGATAGTCAATGCACATTCTCAAGGAGCCATCTTTCTTTCGGACAAACAATACGGGTGCTCCCCACGGGGATGAACTAGGCCTAATAAAGTCTTTCTCAAGCAAGTCTTTCAATTTCTCCTTCAACTCTTTCAATTCTGCGGGAGCCATTCTATAAGGAGGAATAGATATAGGCTTAGTGTCTGGCAACACATCAATAGCAAAATCAATCTCCCGCTCAGGAGGGAGGCTTGGAAGCTCTTCCGGGAACACATTCGGAAATTCATTTTCTACGGGAACTGACTGAAGAGTCGGCGGTTCAGCTTCTAGATCTTGAACCCGAACTAGATGATAAATACATCCTTTTGTGATCATTTTCCTTGCCTTTAGATAGGAAATAAACCTAACTTTTGGTGACACAGTATTCCCTTTCCATTCTAAAACTGGTTCTCCCAAAATTGGAAACGAACCATTTTCATTCTACAATCAACATTGGCATAGCAAGAAGCCAACCAATCCATGCCCATAATAACATCAAATTCTACCATTTTTAGCTCATGCAAGTCAATCATAGTACGACGGTCACAAACCACAACTATACAGTTTCTATATACTCGGCTAGCTACTACCGATTCACCAACGGGTGTAGACACCTCAAAAGGTTTGATCGACTTCGGTTCGACTCTAAACCGACTCGCAATATACGGAGTAACATATGACAATGTGGAGCCTGGATATATCAAAGCATATACATCATGAGAAAACACCGATAATATTCCTGTGACTACATCAGGAGAAGACTCAAGATCTTGGCGTCCAGCCAAAGCATAAATACGGTGCTGAGGACTGTTAGAATTAGGGACTCTCCCTCTGCCTCAACCATGGCCGACTGGCGCATGTGATCCTGGCCCCATAGGGCGTACAGATGATGAAGATCCGGCTACCGACCCTGAAGGCTGGGTCTTACCTCTACCACCAACTGAGGGGCAATCACGCATAATATGGCATGGTGGACCACATGAATAGTAAACCTCTGAACCCGATCAGCACTGACCCCAATGTAACTTCCCACACTGGGAACATCGTGGTATGGGTGGCCTCACCTGACCCGAATCACCTCTGTACTGAGACCTAGAAAAACCCTGACTCAACCCGGAACGAGTAGATCTATCTAATCTCTGGCCTGAAAATCGTGGAGGCACACTAGTCATAGAATGGACTGAATGCCTAGAAAACTGTTGTTTGTGCCCGCCTCTATACTCACTCATCGGACCCGAAGATCTAGCCCTCTTGCTATGTCCCCTATCATGCGCACGCTCACTTCTTTGTTGTTGTAGGCTTTCTTCTAAATTCTGAGCATGGGCCTGAATGCGTGAAATATCCATGTTGTCCTGAAGGGACGTGGTCAAGCACCTTTCCATCAAATGTGGCCCTAGGCCTTTCACGAATCGGTGCACTCAGTCACCCATATCCTCTACCATGGCCAAAGCATACCTGGCCAAAGAATTGAAGCGGAGACTATACTCTAGAGCACTAATGTTTCCTTGCCTCAGATTCTAGAACTTATCGGCTCCCCGTGAAGCCATCCAAACCGTGTACCAATGAACCGCAACATCCCTCAACCTATAGGATGCTAACTCCACCGATTCGGTGTCCGAAGCATGTATCAAGCGAAGCGTCCTCAACATTCCATCAATAAAATTCTGAGGGTCCTCATCCGTCTTTGATCCAAAGAATTTCGGAGGATTCAAGCTAATGATGTCACGTGCCCTTGCACTAACGGCCCTATCACCTTGCCCTGTACTTTGCCGCTGAGTCTGAGCAGCAACCAATTGAGTAAGCAAATGAATGGCCTTTTTTACATCTTGGCCTGAAGCATCCGGTGGAGGAGCTGGAGCTGAGGCTCCCTCACGCTCCTCAGAAATAGGCACTAACTGGGAGGACTGAGATTGAGCCGCATTCTGGGACTCACTTTCCTCTACAATTATTGGCGGTGCTCTTTCAGGCCGCTTTTTTTCCATTGTCTTGCCCTTTTGGGCTGCTGTAGCCTTTCTCTTTACATGCATCTATGAAATACACAATACACGGTTAAGGAGAAGGAAGTTCTTATATCACAGCTCTATCGCACGATGTTATGAAGAAAGAAGGTCAATCATTCCTAAAATGCCCACAGCCGCCTGTTTATAAGTGTGTCGCGCAACACTCCCATAACCAAGACTCTACTAGACACGGCTCGTAAACACACCCTAGGAAAGAACTGCTCTGATACCACTTTTGTCACGACCCAACTGGAGGGCCGCGACGGGCACCCGGTGCTAGCCCACCCGGGCACCTCGTAACATACTTTACATTTACATCTAAATGAGTCACATATTAAATCATACATTTTATCCATAAATCATACAAATCCCATTGGACAATCAATACATTTTTATCATCCTTAGCAACTATGTCCATATCAATGTACGTAAGCCGATGAGGCTAACAAAATGATACCCAAAATATAGGCCAACAAGGCCAGACACATCTAACTATATAAACATGTCTACGAGCCTCTAAGGAGAGTATGTCATATCATATAGGCGGGACAGGACCCCGCTATGCCCATAAATATATACACAAAAGAATCAATACCAAAAGCTATAGCTCCGAATGAGGTGGAGCTCCGCTATGTAGTCCCTGAGAAATATAGCTATGGATCAAGCCTGTCTCCCTGGCCACCTACGGGCATGACGCAGCGTCCACAAACAAAAGGACGTCAGCACGAAGAATGTACTGAGTATGTAAAGCATGATCAGTATCAATATAGAAGCATAATAAGCAACATAAGAAATAGCATAAGATGGGAGATAGTAGTATCATTGTCAATAAGCACTTACCTTCCCTTCATAGGGACTTTCCATTTCTAGTGCGTGATTGTGTACATACATCCGTATCCGTATCCGTATTCATATCTGTACTCATTTACATTCATATCCATAATCGTATTCTTATACATATTCTTATTCGTATTTGTATCATGTCCGTATTCATACTCATATCTATATCATATACATATCAATTACATAGCATACCCGACCACAAAGGTTCGGTGTTTCACGTACCCGACCATGGTTAGGCTCGGTGATCATACATACCTGGCCAACCAAGGCTCAGTGTTACACATACCTGACCCTACCAAGGCTCAGTGTTATCCGTACCCAACTGTAGTGGTGCGTGCGCATCGTCATAGACATATATACATCTATATATTCTACCCGGCCATATAAGCTCGGGGTTTCATGATAGCCATACATAGGCACACATACATATAAGCTCATAGGCATCTTTAGCATTATCAATACTATCATCGACATCATTATCGTTATCGCTATTATCGTCGTCATCATTATCATCATTACCATTATCGTCATTCGTTACGTCTATCCTTATAGGATTATTCGTCATTGGAGGAATTTAGTACAATCATAATACATATCAAGAATTATAAGCTTTGTAGCTTTTTGAAGATAGAATCATTTGGAGAGAATCGTAGGCTCGTAGAAGAATAGATATTTGGCCAAAGAACCATGCCTTATGAAAGAAGGGTTAGCCTTACATACCTTCCCGTTCAACTATTCTACACTTGCACGTTCTCCTCCAATGCTCACGTTTCTACCTTTAGTAGAGTCATACTATCATTAGAAATCGATGGCTAGCATACATGACTAAGGCTAGAGAAAATTGGACAGCATCTCCTTTATTTATACGACATTCTTCCATATCATATATCAACTCCCAAACGTCAATAATACATTCACAATACCATAACAATAGTCTTTATTCATCCACATTATCCATATCTCTCAATTCACTTCCAATTATCCATATCCATGGTCATAACACACATTTACATTAATTCATATACAATTTCTACCCCATGTTCTTAACATCATTTATCACATATCCATATCACAACACATCAAGAATCATGATTCAATTCAAGCTATTACTCAAAATGGCACTATTTTCACATTCATGACCCATTTTTCTATATCCTTCTACAATCCAAGTGTTTCAACTTTCAAATACCTTAAATAACATGGAAACACAATAAATCTTACCTTAGATGGTGTAGGTATGAACCTTGGGTGAAAACACCTCAGTTGAGCAAAACCCTAGTTTCAAGTTCATTTGGATTCCTTACCTTGGATGAACTTTAATGGGTTTCTTACATTTGGTTCACTTAGTTTGATGTTGTTGATCACTAATATCTCTTGAATTCTTGTGGGAGAAGTGTAGAGAGATGTTTTAGAGAGAAGGGGTGTGAAAGGGAAATGAAATGAAATGAGACTTAGATCCCTTATTAAATACACCAAATCTGTCCCGACCAGTTCTACGGACCAACATACGGTCCGTATAAATTATATTGATCGTATGTCTGGCCGTAGATTTGGTCCAAAGAGGGGTGCTAATCTGGGATGATTATACGGTCCGTATGTTTGGCCGTATAATCCCATGTTTTCCGAAGTTCGTTCTCGTCGACTCGTTTGGTCTCCAATCCTTATGGAACCTTCTTAGGACTTTTTATCACCTCATTAACAATCTAAGGGATGTTATAACTCTTCCCCAAAGCATTATTAAATCCTCGTTAGCTTGTTACTCGTAATTCCTTTTCGATACCTATCATAAACCTTTCCTTCTCTTGGCAAACTTTCTTCCCTTATCTCGAACGTCTTTGAAATTTTAATTATGGTCATCAAATGTCATTCCTTACCTATTGAAATATGTTATATTTTATGCTCTTCGTTAGTCTATTCTCTGTGCATCAACGGAAAATTTTTCGAGGTGTAACAAATTTAGTCTCATTACCAAAAAGGGAATTGATTAATACCTTTTCTGATATGAGACCAATTAGTTTGAATAATTTTGTGAATAAGATATTTTGAAGGCTAATTCACGAGAGGCTGGTAGAAGGATTATTAGAAACAATTTCTTTTAATCAGGCTGACTTTGTTAAAGAAAGGAGTATAGTGGAGAAAGTACTTCTTACATAGGAAATTATCTCTGATATCAGGTTAAGGACCAAAACAGCCAATATGGTCCTTAAGTTGGACATGGCAAAGGCTTATGATAGAGTGTCATGGTTGTTCTTGACAAAGTTGCTGAGACAGATGGGATTTTCAGAGAGATTAATTGATGTGGTGTTCAGAATCATTGGCAATAATTGGTACTCTATCCTTATTAATGGAAAACAACATGGTTTTCTTCCAAACATGATAACGAATTGATTTGGGGATGAAGCCAAATCAATTCAAATGCGAAAAGTTAAAGGATACGAAGAAAATGATGAGAAATAGGGCGATAGATACTTGACCCGAATGGGGGAAATCTTATAGAAAAATCTAGGTATATTAAACCTAAACCCTTCTAATTGAATTCAAACACCCAAAAAGTTCACTTAAAATCCACAAATGAACAATTTTCATGAATTCATTGGAAATAAAAGGTTCTACACCCAACAATGGAATCCACCATCATTCTAACACTAAAATTAAGCTAATCCTAGCTAAACAATCTATCACTCAAAGAGTATCTCATATCATCATACATCAAAGCCATCTTGTGTAGCTTGTAGGAGCCTCCAAAGGCCTTCAATGCCATCCTTATCATCCAGGGCGCTTGTAGAGCTTGAAGTTCCATAACTTGGCTTTCAGTGTAAGTCTTTAGATGAAGTGTCTCATGTAGGATCATATCATCCCCCCTTTTTTCAAAAGAATTCGTCCTCGAATCCGAACCTAGCAAAACCCAAGGGAAGACACACAAAAACATACTCCTCAAGGATTGAGGGTTAGCACACAAAACCATAATCACATGTTCATCCCAAGGATGAACAAATTTGTGGTATAACGACACATCAATGATAATCATGATTAACATTTGCACACATGAGTTATCAAAACGTTGATCCCTCCAAGGTTCATGACATAAAGGTAAAGTAATAAAACCAATGGATGCAAAATATGAAGCATGTAATACTACATTGGTTCTATTTGACATGAAGCACCATGAAAATTCAATTTTCAAGCAAGGACTCTCCCAAGATAGTGTCCCTAAATCACACGAGGTATCACCCAAATCAAATGGGTAGATTACCCTCCTATTATGGTCAAAGACATAATCATTTACCCTATAAGAGTCTCCTTAACATAAAATGCACCCAAAACATACACATGAGTGTCATCAAATGCAACCAACTAGTAAAGAAAGGTATTGAGTAAAACAACTTCCTCTTCTATGTCATCCTCAAGTGTAACCTCACTACCAAAATCTAGAACAAGATCATTCAATAGGTTACTATGAAGTTAAGAATGAAAGGAATGATTATCAATTTCTAAACAAGGTCCACCTTTGTTTTGTACACTTTCCTTCCCCCACAAATGGATCACAATTCCTCAAAGGAAGATCCCCATTATGGGAAAGAGTGTCATCATTCCATTACTAAGGAAACCAAATGCTCAATATTACCAAACACTGATATGACCCTACCTAGCTAAAGGCCATTCACTAGGAGCCAAGCAAAGGAGCTTCAGGACCTTCAAGCTCTATTCATGAAGAAGGAAGCATTGAGGAGCTAGAAAAGAAGATCTCAAGAGTCTACAACATTTGAAAGGTGGCTTGGGAAGATTTGGAGAAGACATCTCAAAGTGGCTAAAAGTGCAAGAGGACCATTTTTGCAAACTGTGGGCGTTTGATGCAAATCTCGACCAAGAATGCAATTCAAGGTCGAGAGTACAATTGGAGGCCATATTTGCAAGTCTTAGTCATTTGGATGGTTGAAGACCCATGTTGGGGTTATTTTTGCAAAGAGCCACTTTTGGGCCTTTGTTGTAAGCCCTAGACTAATAGGAGACTTGTCTCATTTTTCATTCCTTAGCTTGAATATTGATGAAATTGAGTGTATTAGATTGCTAAGTAGTTTTTAGCTAATATAGATTGTTTGGATTAATTAACTAAGTGGTGATTTCTTAGTTGTGCCTTGAATTACTTTCCATTGAATTTGCCTAGGATTGCTCATTTGTGGATTCAACTTGAGTCAATTCTTGAAATTCAAATTGCTTAGGTGTTTAGGATTTTGATTCCAATTGAAAGGGGTTGGGTTTCATATACCCAACCTTGTTCATAGAATCCATCCTAAGGGTCTATTATCTATCCATCTACCCTTCTCCCATCACTATTCTTCATCCATCCTTTATTTTGATTTTTTTCTTGTTCTTTAGATTTTCTAGAGTTTCCTAGGTTGGATCTTATCATTTGGTATCAGAGCAAGGTTGAGGGATCATTCTATTGATTCTTCAATCCTAGATCTAGAAAAGTCATTAAAAAAATTGAAAATCAGTGTTTTGTTATTTTGTTGTTGGATTTGCGGTTAGCATTGAGTTTGTTACTATCAACAACCTCTAAATTCGAAGTTGCAAGTGATTTGGTTAAGTTTGGAGTGAATCACCATTGTTGAGCTTTGAAGAGTTCAAAAGTGGGTTTGGTGATTGAGTTGAAATTTAAGTTAATTAATTAGTGGGCTTTGTTCTCCATATCAAACGGAGCTTGGATCTGAAAATTGGAGGAAAAATTAGTTGATTTGGTCCTAGATTGCATTTGGGTGTTCATAAGAACATTCATATCTTCATATTGGAGAAGAAGACTCAAGAGGAAGGTTTGATCCAAAAGTCTTTCCAAGGACAAGTGGAGAGTTGTTTGTTGGGTCAAAAGAGGCAAGTCCTAGGTTGTATGGGGCCCAAGACGTCATCAGATCCAAGAGATTTGGCCCAAATTTTAAGAAAAAGTCGTGCAAAATGAGGTAACTGAAGCAAAGTACGTCCAAGCCTCCTTGGGTGTACATTGAAGTCCTTCACGTCCTTTGTGCACGTTCTTTCATAGAATTTCCAGCAAGCATTGAGGAAAATATGGAAGAAGTACGGGATAGAGGGTAGCCCGTACATATAAGCACGGGACTTACTTATTCTGCCCCCTTGGGCGTACATTTCTATAATTTTCCAGTAAGTTTGCCAAAGGTTGCGTGTAAGTATGGGCAGCAAAGGGAAGGGCGTACATACAAGAATTGGAAGTACAATTCCCTTGTTGAAGGTCTTACATATCCTTGTTGGACGGACATCCAGTCCATTCTTCAAAGAATTGGACGCACATTACAAGACCTTGGACATACATTCAAGGTAAACTTTTATCGTGATTCAAGTTCGATTCCTTTCATCTTCATCTCACTTCTTTGATTTTTACAACTATTTAACAACTTGCAATTGATCTTATTAGTTGCTAACTAGTTCTTGAGTCCGAATTCATTTTGTGCCAGTTCTTCTTAAGTTTTTCCATTTATTTCGTTGAAAACTTCTTCGGCTTTCATCCGTTTGCTTTTGAGTCGTCCTTCTTTCATCTTCACAAGAATCCATTCTTCCACAAAGTATAAGCAATCGACTGAATTTGATTGGTTACGCGATTCATCAACAACTTTGAAAGAGCACGGAATGTGGTAGGGTTGAGAGTTCATTATAAGTGACGTGAGGCTTTTATTACTCATATTGTTTGATAGTTTTGCAGGTCATTATGTCTAACCAAGGAGATAGAATGCAAGAGATAGGAGACATGTCATTGTCTATGATCATGAATCAAATATCGGGCTTGACATCGAGGATGGAAGGTGTGGATGGGAAGTTGAATGGTATGGATGCGCAGATGGTGAGGATTGAGAAAACTCAAGTGGATGGTTCGAGTAGAATGTGCACTCCCCATTTTAGGAATGAAGGTGATGGGGATGAAACACAAGATACCACACCAACCTAAACCCCGGGGCAAGCACATACCTTGTGCAACCCTAACACCACAACCACCTCCACCCAAAGAGCTCCACCACCCCAAACAAATAACCTTCCGCCCCAAAACTCCTCATTCCAAAACACCAATCGACAAACCTATCCCCAAGTTTACTAAAACAACCCGAATGAGGCAATCCCTCAAGTAATCTTACAACAAGCGCCCCAAGCCCAAACACAAGTTCCCTTTCTTAAACAGAACCAATACCAATGCCAATACCAATACCCTATAAATGAAGAGGAGTATGATGAGTATCCGCAATATAGGTGGTGGGATGATAACCGAAAAGGAGGAAGACGTGGAGGGATGAATAACCAGGGAAGGGGAGGAAGAGGAGGCTTTGAGAGATTTCTGGTCCATGATACTAGATTCCAAGGTTATGTAGACTTAGGAAGGGCCCAAGGTTATGAAGAGTGGGGAAGTTGGCAAGACAATGAGCGAAATTTGCACACCATCAAGGTGAACCTTCCTACTTTCCAAGGAGGTAGCAATCCAGAAGAGCTCCTTGAATGGAAATTGCAAAGTGAGCGAATCTTCCTCACAAACAATGTGTCCGAGGCCTTAAAGACAAAGTATGCCCTCACTCAATTTGAGGGATACGCTTCTACTTAGTGGGAATCCAAGAAGTTACAAAGAGCTCAACAACACATCTATGATCTTCCAACTTGGAACAACTTGATTGAGCTCATGGAGACAAGGTGGCTTCCACCCACATACCACAAAGATGCACTCAAAAAGTTGTATATGTTAAAGCAAGGATTGAAAAGCGTGGAAGCGTCCTTTAATGAGTTTGAGGATTTGCGGATGAAGTCCAAGATAGAAGAGCTTGAGGAGTACACTATTATATAGTTTATAGCCAATTCCATGACGCATCTAAAGATGAAGCGGATCTAAAATAAGAGAGGTCCCACAAGGAAAAAAGCAAATCATCTTCAATTTGGAACAAAGGCAAGGAAAAGTGGAAAACGTCCACTTGGATAAGCCCAAAAGAAACACTCAAACACCTTAAGCCAAATTCGATTACAAAGCCAAAAGTGACGACAAGGCTAAAGGAGGTAATAATTCTAACACCTACTATAATCGACCTTCTACTATCCAATGCTTTAAGTGCCAAGGAAGAGGGCATATTGCGAGTGAAGGTCCCAACCGGAGGACTATCACTATAGTGAGGGATGGGTATCGAACCGATGATGAAATTAAGGGTGGGTTGGTCATGATGAGAAAGGAGAAAGTAGTGAGTGTGAGGGTGATTCTGAGAGAGAAGTTGAGATTAGGTATGAGGAGGCTTTGAATCATGCTATTGTTCCTAGAAGAGCCATGAGAGCTCTAGTTAGGGAAGAGAGTGACCAAAGGGAAAACTTGTTTCATGCAAGTTGTAAAATTATGGATAAGGTGTGTGTTACACCCTGGAAAATTTTGCGTTATCAAGCCGGTGGACGGCATAGTATGAGCTCAAGGGAGAGCAGAGTTATACAAGGATTAGAGATGAAGATTATATTATCCGAGTACAAGAATTTATATATATATATATATATATATATATATATATATATATATATATATGACATTTGGAGATTGTATGGAGTAAATCAGTTAACACGTTACTCGATGATAGCCCTCGTAACCATAAGTTAAGGTGGGACCCACATGTCGGGATTGTGTAAAGGCCATATGAGAAGTGATATAATTATTAAATGGAAATTTGAGCAAATCTTAAGATGGACCCTTAAGCCAAATATAGGCATAAGCCCTCCAAAAGGGTGGTTTAAAGATATGTTTTCGGATGACCTGACTTGGAAGGGCCAAAACTCTATTATAAGTTTGGAATTTGGAAAAACCCCAAGAATTAAAGTTGTAGATAATTGAAATATATTTCCAACCGTAGGTCGTGGGCCCTCACACAACATCGGGATCAAAATTTATGGCCATTTTAAGATCAAGACCCTACGCTGCCAAAAGGATCCGCGGGCCCCACTTGAGGAAGTCGGTGAAACCGACCTAGGAGGGGTATAAATACCCCCATCAACCCCTTTGTTTCAGCAAATAAACTTCTAAAGAGTCCTACAAATTTCTCCACACCTCCCCCAAACATTATAGTGCGATAAATCAAGAATTTAACAAGATTACACCAAACTAGCCCACGAAAGGTGATTGTTCTTGCTTCTACTTAAGTTTGGTGTTGGAAAAAGTTGATGTGGCTGAGTTTCTTCAAGTATAAGGTATGTTTTTCATCCTATCCCTTATGTTGAGTTTATTTGAAGGCTTAGCAAGCCGGAAAAGTGAAAATAGTTATGGAGGAAAGGTCATAAAGTGTTGTGTTGTAATTGTTGTGTTTATGGGTTGTATTGAACATGTTGTGGCTGTGTGGCTAGACTGATTTATATGTATAGAAATGTTATCTAACATTGTTGGTGTGTTGATGAGATTATACTCCTTGATTGGGATTAAAGGAAGTGTATATTGTTGTTGTATGTTGAAAAACATTGTGTGGGATGTTTATGGAATATATTGGTATAGATAATAGTGTTGTTGATGTTGGTATTGTTGTTGTTGATTGATTGCTGAATTGTAAGTTTGGGCTAGGCATATAAACAGGGGAGATGCTGCCCGATTTTTTCAGTAGAGTATAGAATAGTATGATTTGAAACCTGGAACAAGTGTGCAATAAAGAGTCTAACGTTAGTATAACTCCTCTTAAATGTAGACTTGCAAGCTCGGATGAATAAGCGTAGCTAATAGGAGGTCGAACAGGTATGTTAAGGCTCGTCCCTTTCTTTCAAAGGCATGATTCCTACGTTATGATTTCATAAATATTTCCATATTTTCCTTGTCATCAAAAGTTAAAAGTCTAAGATTCCAAGGCATGATTTCCTTCCTGATAACCCATAAATGTTTTCCAAAATATTCGTATTTTCCAAACCAAAGGTTGTGATTATGTGAGCTCTTATGATAACAACGATGGATATGTTTTTCAATGACAACGACGATGTCAAAAATGAGAATATTACTATGATGACTGTGCTGAGAACGATTTTATGTTTAAAGGTTCCAAGTTTACAATTTCAATGACGATATGAGAATATTGAGCTATTCCATGAATCTCTTAACCGTACTTATTGTTGATGGTCTCACCTCATGTTACTCGTTCCTTCGAAGTGAGATATAGCGATGATAACGATTCTATTTCCAGTGCTATCTAAGTTCATGATTCTCGAGACTCCCATGACATTATCGATTTCATCTTACGATGGTTGATTCTTCAAGGA
The DNA here is from genome assembly GCF_019175385.1 of Lycium barbarum. Lineage (NCBI taxonomy): Eukaryota > Viridiplantae > Streptophyta > Magnoliopsida > Solanales > Solanaceae > Lycium > Lycium barbarum. The sequence goes on from NC_083346.1 coordinate 67,021,198, forward strand.
ATGACATGGTGACAATGGTAATGCTAATGATAATGTTGATTTTATTTATGTATTTTATGTATATGTATGTATGTATGCATTGCATCCCACTGATTAGCTGGGGATAACACCGCGCCTATATGGTCGGGCAAGATAACACCGCGCCTATATGGCAGGGAAAGATAACACCGCGCCTATATGGCCAGGCAAGATAACACCGCGCCTGTCACACCCTAACAGTGGTAGGGCATGACGGGCACCCGACTCTCATCAGAGTCGAGCGAACCTTTAGACATTCGCTCTATCAAATCCTATCATTTCAAAAACTTTTAAGAATATAAAACTTTTCCAAATAGAAATCATTATCTCTATAACAATTATGAGAACTTTCAATCAAATAAGTACTTTAGACTAATCTAAATCATCTAAAATACATACTCTTTTAAAATCCATAAATGACTCAACTGACATCACTTTGTCGACATCTTGACAAACATACCACAGGACACTGTCTGCAGAAGTCTCTAACAAGTGAACTTAACATTATGAGTCAGGACAGGGCCCTGTGTTATATCTCGCATTTTTGTGCAATCGGATAATTTAAGATAATCGCGGGAAGACAACAAGCAAGGCCTTATTTTTATTTTGTTTGGCATATGAGTTGTTTATGAAAATTTTGAAGTGGGAATATTAAGAAAGGTCAAGGGTAAAAAGGGAAATATTCGCAATATGACTCGTGGAAATATGGAGGAAGACAAAGGGCGAATTTGGAAATTGGAAAAATAATTTTTTCATGAATTGCAGAAAAAAAAATGTGTGGACTTGAGTTTGGGCCAAGTTGGCAATCCAAATTGGTGTGGGCTTAAGCCCACATCAAAGGTTAATGAATAATTTAAAAGAAGACCAAGTCTTCATAAATTCATATAATTCTCTAGAAGTTTCAAGAAGTGGAAGAACAAGAAAAAGAGGAGAAAAACCTAGAGGGCCATTCGGCCAAGTGAAAAATCAACAAGAACCTTGGCAAAATTTTCTTCAAAAATTGTTTTCTACCAATTGAAGGGCCCTTAACAAGGTGGAGTGTTGATTGGAGCAAGAAGATTTCATATTCTTGCAAGTTACAATTCTAGTCAAGTGGGGAGTCAAGAAGAAAGGTGAGAATCAATTTATTTTATGTGTTATAGGTGATTATGTATGTTGTAGTATGTAAAGGTTGATGAAATTCATGGAAATGTGGAAAACATGTTGTGGCCGTGAGTGTGTGGTGTGTATATGTGGCCGTGTATACATGATGTTTAGCCGTGTATATTGTGCGGAAATAAAGAGTCAATTCTACTTAGTAATTGGTTGTTGTTAAGTGGATTCTATGTTTCTAATAAAGGCGTAATGACCTTAGTGAAGTCGATGTAGTTGGAAACTTGCTTTAGAGATTATGTAAATTGAAAATAATGTTCTTGCAAGTATGGAAGATAATGAGACTAGTGTGATGTTGTTGGTGTATGAACTATTAGGTTGTTATTGTTTTATTGAAGTTGGAAGGCTTTGAAGGAAATTGTATATTGATTGAATTGTTAGAATGTACTTTGGGTTGGTTATCGAAATTGTTAGTATGGTTGTTGGCATTGTTGTTAATAATTTGGCCGGGTTGAATTCCCGGGATTGTTGTTGATTGAAATTGGCCAAGTTGAACTTGGTGGGATGGAGTATTTACAGGGGAAATGCTGCCGAAATTTCGGTAGCCAAGTATTATCTTAAGATTCCAATTCTAAATGCTCTAATCAAAGTTTGGTAAATATGACCAATTTGTAGATTATGGCGGATTTGCAACATGAATTTGTAATAGAATAAGGAGCGGAAAGAGGTATGTAAGGCTTTACTCTTCCTTCTATGGCATGTCTTAGACGTAATAGGTCGGATACGAGCCTTGCGGACAACTCTATTCTCCGGAATCCGCACCTAAAGTTACCCCTTTTTCATTCAGAAGAATTAAATTAAAAATTGTGTGAAATGTTGGAAAAACTTCCTAAACCTCTAGAACTTGCATAAATAGGACCCGACTACCTTAAAACCCTCACAAGTAACGCCATGACATGTAACATATGCAAATTGTGTACGATACCTCATTCGGCCCGAGGTGGGCCCATTGTTCCAGGATTTTCCTTATTGTTCCGCTTGACTTATTTTGAAGCAGAATCCAAAATATGGGCGAGCCGATGTATTTCGGTGCTATGTGGGCGAGCCGACATTGTTCGGTGCTATGCTATGACCTGATATGATATGACCTGATATGATATGACATGATATGATATGACACGATATGATATGACATGATCTCATATGATATGATACGATATGACATGATATGATAAGGCATGACATGATATAAGTTCTATTTTCTATGTCTATGAAAAAGAAATGTTCTTTTTAAAGGGAAGGACAAGCATGCATGGTATTCGGCCTGAAAAGGGTATTCCTATGTACAGGTTACTTTCTTGTACCACTATATGTCCTATAATCCCATGATATTTTTAATCATACCTTATGTTTCTGTTTGTATTATCTTCCATGCTATACATACTCGGTACACTATTCGTACTGACGTCCCTTCTTGTGGACGCTGCGTTCCATGCCGCGCAGGTCAGCAATTAGACAGACTTGACTCCTAGGAGCTTCATCAGCAGTATTGTAGCAGCGCTCCAGTTGTTCCGGAGCCTCAGTTTCTTGGTACTATTTTGTGTATATATGTTCGGGCACGGCAGTACTCGGCCCTTCCTATGTATATGTGTACTATGTTTAGAGGCTCGTAGACAGATATGTACAGTTAGATGTTTTGTACTTTTAAGCGTGCTGGGGTGAGAGAAATACTAGGATGGGTGACCCCCCGGGAAGTGTACAAAAGTCCTATAAATTCATATATAAAACAAGAATAAGAAGCTAAAGTAGACTAAGAGAAATTAGGTTTTGCGGAGTAGTTGGAAACCTTAAGAGGTCGCGTAGAACGAGGCAGACTAGATCGGTGAAGAGAAAGAAAGTGCATTACAGCTCTAGAATTAGGATGAGTTTAAGTAACGCTTGGAAATACCTTGCAAACGAGGCGTTAGGAAGTGTACATATGTATGCATATAATATCCCACCTATGGCTGTATTAGCCGGTATGTGTATCCCGGTAACCGGCGTTGCGGTATCTTGAAGGCATTAATCGAACAGGGTAATCAAGTCCAAGTGACAAAAGAACGCTACCAGGTAAGTTTATTTACTTTCACTACCAGATAGGTTTGGAGAGTTCTAATGCAATGACATTTGGAAAAGAAAGAAAGTGAAAATACGGAAGGTAAGGAGATCAAAGTGTTGAGAAAGTAAAAAAGTAAGAAACATGAGTGAGCGAAGCCTCCGAGAGAGACGACGGGCAAAACGCGAGACTATTTGGGTAAATACTCAAAGGCAGGCATGCGAAAGGGATAAAGTGTGGTAGTATGGAACAAAAGAGGAATGGTGGGGTTCGAGACCGAATTCGATAAGTGGGGCTAAAAGGATAGTGACCATGACAAGGAATGTGAAGTAAGAGAAACAATGATTAAGCCTTGCAACGATGCTAAGAGATTTTCAGCCCTTGAAAGGTATATAAAGGGATAAGTGTGTGGTCAAATTAACACGGTTGCCTCAGACATGGAGAAGCTTTCCAAAAAGATGACTTAAGAATAGGACGGATTTGCGCGTTTAAAGGAATATTTAATGAACTTCAGAGCCGATACCACAAATAACAAGATAAGAAAGGTACTCGAGGAAGGTTAAGGATGAAAGTAGGGAAGGTATACTAATGGGTTGGTCGAAGGAAGAGGAGAGCATTTAGGAGTAAAGTAACTGGAAATATTTAACCATGTGAGTAAGAAGGATACTTTAACGTGTTGGCGGTAGGAAACCGATTACTCATCGAAGAAAGAACGAGGATGATTAGTCAACACAATTGATTAGAAAATTAATGACATGAAATAAGAATTCACGAGAAGGCCGAGAGATTCAATCATATATGAAACAGAATTAAATGTAAGGAACGTGAATGGAAGACCACCCGGCCGTAGCATCAGAAAGATAGATAAAGGTTTGACGAACGAGGATAGAGATAAGGGCTCGATGAATGAGGATGGAGAGAGAGTATATTGTAAGGATTCTGTGCTAAGGGTAAGAAGGGGCAGGACACTCGGAAAACTTGGATGCACAGCTGCAACACAAACGCGTAGTTAAGAAGGATTACGAGTAAGTGAGCTAAGCGGGCGAAAGGACTAGTAGTGGATGGAAGGGTATGGAAATGTTGAGAATAAAATGATGATATACACATAAATCGAAGAAGAACTCAGAGCAAGAAGTTTTAGAGATATTATAAGCAAAGTCGGGAAGAAAAATGAGGAGTAAGGTATAATCGAAGACTTCATAAGGGACGTGGTGAATCTCGATGTCCCCATTAACTTGCGTTTCCAGAAAACCGTTAGTTGTAAAAGACAGAGGTGTGAAAAGATGGAAAAAAAGGCATAGGAATTGGATCTAACCCTTATAAGTATTCCGATTGGATACAAGACTGTAACTAGCAAGAAAATAAACAAGTCAGACCATACGATGACGGAACCTCGACCCTAAGTGGATCGTGAAGGACGGCAGATAATTATCGAACACGACGGTTACTCGAAGGCTATGGGAATATAAGGACCTCTTTAATAAGGTGGGAAGAACATACTATACTTGAAAGGAACTATGACGTTTCAAGCTCAAGAAAAGGAGATTTATTAGCTCGGGGACAGAGTTCGAGGCGTATTGGCATATTGTTACACCTCGGAAAATTTCCCGTTGGTACGCAAGTAAACGAACTAGTGATGTGTGCGAGGAGTGCGAGTGTACAATGTTTCATGAGCAATGTGCGTATATGGACGAGAATGATTAGAATGAAAAGTCGAGAAATGTGAAAAGTTGAAAGTTGGCAAAACTGCCCAGTGGTCGTAAAGTGCAAAATATGGACCATAAAATGGAATACGGTCCGTAAATTGGAAGTCGTAAATTGTCATGCAAGGTTTCAAACTTTCTGCCCAGTTGAGAAGTGGTAAAATACGACCTGGTGGACGGACCGTAAAGTGATTTACGGCCCGTAAACCATGGTCGTAAATCACCATGCATGCAACTAAAGATTCTTGTTCTGCTTAAGGTTAAAGACGACCACGAGGGACGGTCCGTAAACTGGAATACGGACCGTAAACCTCCATGGACGACCACTGTACACCTCAGCACAGAATTTCAATTCATTAAATATGAGGACCAAGACTTGTTTTATTTCATTTCTACATTACACCACTTCTCTCTAGAATCACCTCTCTACATTTATTTCATAAGTTTTCAAGGATTATAAGTCACCAACAACATAAACAAGTGAAGCAAGTGTAAGCAAGCCATTAAATACCATTCAACACCAGAAATGCAAATGGAGAAAAACTAGAGTTTTGCTCAAAGTGGAGTATTATTAACCAAAGCTTGTTCCTACAACTTCTAAGGTAAGATTCATGATTTTTACATGATGTTCAAGGTATTGAAGAGTTGAAATACATGGATTGTAGAAAATATGGTCAAGTAGGTCATGAATGATGAATAATGGCATTTTGAGGAATAGTTTGAATTGAATCATGAATGTTGTTGTGTTGTGATATGAATGCATTATAAATGGTACTAAGATTATGAACTAGACACTTTAGACGAATGGACGAAGTTGGATGTTATGACCATGAATATGGGTGAATTACAGGCAAATTAAGGAATCTAAATAATGTGGATAACGTGGATGACTAATGGCCAATGTTATGATATTAATGAAGGTATAGACGCTAGCATTGGAAGGAAGCGTGCAAGTGTAGAATAGTCCGATGAAAAGGTATGTAAGGCTAACCCTTCTTTCATAAGGCATGGTTCCTTGGCCAAACTCTTGAACCTTCTATATGAGTATGTTGTATTCAAACGATTAACACTCCGAGCTCATAAGCTCACGATCCTCGATACGTGCTACGAATGTACTACGCACCTCATTTGACGAGTAAGCATAAGATAGAGATGTAGCGAAAACGATGATGTTAGTGACGACGATGATAATAATAATGATGCTAAAGGTGCCTACGGGCTATTATATTAACATGTGCCTATGAAGGAATATAATGACACCCCGAGCTTATAATGCCGGGTAGTATATATGTATATGGATGTCTATATATATATGTATGTATATGATTACGTAACGCGCGCACACATCTGCAGATGGTACAGATAACCCTGAAGCCTTGGTAGGGCCAGGTAGAAATAACATTGAGCCTTGGTTGGCCAAGTATGTAAGAAACACCGAACCTTATGGTCGGGTACGCTATGTATGTATATAAGTGTATGGCTATGTATATAATATGAATATGAATGTGAAAAGACTATGTATACGAATACGGGCACTATTATGAAATACGCATGAGAAATGGAAAGTTCCTATGAAAGGCAGGTAAGTGCCATGATGATGATATTATTGCCTTCCCTCCTATGCCACTTCATATATTGTCTATGATGCTTCTATATTGATGTTAATCATGCTTTACATACTCAGTACATTCTTCGTACTGACGTCCTTTTGTTTGTGGACGCTGCGTCATGCCCGCAGGTGCACAGGGAGACAGACTTGATCCATAGCTGCTTATTCAGAAATTACATAGCGGAGCTCCATTTCCTTCGGAGCCATAGCTTTTGGGTACTGATTCTTTTGTGTATATAATTATGGGCATAGCGGGGTCCTGTCCCGCTCATGTGCTATGTTATACTCTTCCTAGAGGCTCGTAGTCATGTGTATATGGTTAGACATGTCCGGCCTTGTCGGCCTATGCTTTGTGTATCATTTTGTCGGCCATGTTGGCCCATGTACATTGATGTGACATAGATGCCTATGGTGATATAAATGTATTGTTGTCCAATTGGGACTAGTTGACGATTGAATGGAAATGTATGTATAATGATGTGGCTCACTTATATGTAAGTATCAGAGTAAGCTATGAGGGTGCTCGGGTGGGCTAGCACCGGGTGCTCGTCGCGGCCCCGAGTCGGGTCGTGACAAAAGTGGTATCAGAGCAGTTCAGTCCTAGGGTGTGTCTACGAGCCGTGTCTAGTAGAGTCTTGGTTATGGGTGTGTTGCACATCACACTTATAAACAAGAAGCTGCGGACATTTTAGGAATAAATGACCTTCTTTCTTCATAAGAATCGTGCGATAGAGCTATGATGTAGGAAATTCTTGCTCCTAAATCGTGTGTTGTGTATTTCAGAGATGCCTAAAAAGGGAAAGGCTACGGCAGCCCAAAAGGGCAAGACGGTGGCAGAGAAGCGAGCTAAGAAAGCACCGCCACCGGTAGTAGAGGAAAGTGAGTCCCAGAGTGCGGCTCAATCACAGTCCTCCCAGACAGTGCCTATTACTGAGGAGCGTGAGGGAGCTTCAGCCCCAGCTCCAGCACCTCCAGCTCCTCCACCAGATGCTTCGGGCCAAGATGTGAAAGAGGCCATTAATTTGTTGACCTAGTTGGTTGCGGCCCAGGCTCAGAGGCAAAGTTCAGGGTATGGTGATAGGGCTGTTAGTGCAAGAGCCCATGATTTCATTACTTTGAACACTCCGAAATTCTTTGGGTCAAAGCCGTAGGAGGATCCTCAGGATTTCATCGATGGTATGCTAAGGACGCTCCGATTGATACATGCTTCAGACACCGAGTCGGTAGAGCTAGCGTCATATAGATTGAGAGATGTCTCGATCCAGTGGTATACAGTATGGATGGCTTCACGGGGAGCCAATGCACCTCCCCCGGTATGGCAAGAGTTTGTTGATGCTTTTCTCCGTCCCTATATGCCTCCAGAAGTTCGGCGAGAAACTTCAAACGGAGACTTTTCTTTCCCACGAGATATGTCTCTATAACGACATAACTGCGGATCTTCGCACTGCCGTTCTTTCACTTCCATATCCAAGGATGAAATTGTGGAATCATTTATACTAATCCCGGCATCGCCCGAATCAATTATACGCACTCCCAGATTTGCTAATCGGTGAAGTTCTTGAACCATCTCTTTCCTTTCTGGAGGGATTTCACATAAGCTGCCCATTGATCGGCGGCTAAGTGCGTCAGCTACTACAGTTGCTTTACCGGGGTGGTACAAAATACTCACGTCATAATCTTTTAATAATTCAATCCACCGCCTCTGTCACCGATTCAACTCTTTTTGCTTGAAGATGTACTGAAGACTTTTGTGATCCGTACAGATATCAACGTGCACCCCGTATAAATAATGCCTCCATATTTTTAGGGCATGAATAACCGCAGCTAGTTCGAGATCATGAGTTGGATAATTCTTCTCATATTTCTGCAATTGCCTCGAAGCATATGCAATAACCTTCCCGTGGTGCATCAATACACATCCTAGTCCCACACCGGAAGCATCACAATACACAACGTAGCCATCTGTCCCCTCTGGAAGTGTTAGCACTGGAGCTGAGGTCAACCTGTCTTTCAGCTCTTGGAAACTACGCTCGCATGCATCGTTCCATTGAAAGTTAGCGGACTTCTGAGTTAGCTTCGTCAATGGGGCTAAAATAGATGAAAATCCCTCTACGAACCTTCTATAATATCCTGCCAAACCCAGGAAACTGCGAACTTCTGTGGGCGTCGTAGGCCTCGGCCAAGTTTTTACAGCTTCAATTTTCTGAGCGTCGACTCGGATACTATCATCTAAAATAATATGGCCCAAGAATGTTACAGAATTCAGCCAGAACTCACACTTTGAAAATTTTGCATACAATTATCGGGATCGAAGTATGCCAAGAACAATTCCCAGATAATCTGCATGTTCTGACTTTGTGCGGGAGTACACCAGAATATCATCAATAAATACTATCACGAATAGATCCAAGAGAGGCCTCAATACGTTGTTCATCAAATTCATAAATGCAGCCGGAGCATTAGTCAACCCGAATGACATTACTCGAAATTCATAGTGGCCATATCTCGTTGAGAAGGCTGTTTTGGGAATATCTAATTCTCTAAATCTCACTTCATGATAACTCGACCACAAATCTATTTTAGAAAACCATTTAGCACCTTGCAGCTGATCGAATAAATCATCAATCCTTGGAAAAGGATATTTGTTCTTTATCGTCACTTTGTTCAATTGCCTGTAGTCGATACACATTCGTAAGGATCCGTCCTTCTTTCTCACGAACAAGCCTGGTGCTCCCCACGTCGATGAGCTGGGTCTGATAAACCCCTTGTCAAGCAGATCTTTCAGCTGTGCTTTTAACTCTTTCAATTCCGTCGGGGATATTCGATAAGGAGGAATAGAAATGGGCTTGGTGTCCGGCAACACATCTATGGCGAAGTCAATCTCTCTTTCCGGTGGAAGACCTGGGAGTTCGTCTGGAAATACATCCGGAAATTCATTCACTACCGGAACAGATTAGAAAGTTGGCAGTTCTGCTTATGTGTCGCGTACTCGAACCAGATGATAAATATAGCCCTTGGATATCATCCTTCTCGCCTTACGGTAGGAAATAAACCTACCCCTTGGGGATGCTGTATTGCCCTTCCATTCAAGTACGGGCTCTCCCGGGAATTGGAATCGGACCACTTTCCCCCAGCAATCAACATTAGCATAACATGACGCTAGCCAATCCATGCCCATAATCACATCAAAGTCTATCATTTCCAGCTCAATCAAGTCAGCTTTAGTCTGACGATCACATATCACAATTACACAATCCTTATACACTTGTCTGGCTATCACGGGACCACCAACCGGAGTGAACACTTCAAAAGGTTTAATTGGCTCGGGTTTCACCCCAATACGATCAGCAATGTACGGAGTAACATAATAGAAAGTAGAACCTGAATCGATCAAACCATATACATCACGGGAAAATATAATCAATGTACCTGTGACAACGTCCGGGGAGGACTCAAGATCCTGTCGTCCAGCTAAAGCATATATGCGGGGCTAAATAGCACCTGAAGTAGATGCTCCCCCTCTGTATCTACCTCTGTCTGCCGGAGTCTGGGGAGTCTGTGCTGTGGGGCGTACTGAAGAAGAACCCGCTACTGAACCTGTGGGCTGAGTCCCAACCCTATCTCTCATCGAAGGACAATCCCTCATCATATGGCCAACTTGACCGCAGGCATAACAAGCGTCCGAACCTCGGCGACACTGTCCGGAATGTAGTCTACCGCACTGGTTGCACCGCGGTACTGGGGGTCCCTTCTAACTAAAATCTCCTCTAGACTGAAAATTTGAGGCCCTCGGACTCTGGCCCTGTCCTGACCGTAAAGAACGATCAAACCTCCTATCTGAAAATCTGGGTGGCTCACTAGTCGCTGACTGGCCTGGGTGCCTAGAATGCATCTGTCTCGGTCCCCCTCTATACTCACTGCTTACTCCCATAGATCTAGCCCTCTTGCCTTGTCTCCTGTCAATATCACGATCACCTTTTTGCGGTGGCTGTCGTCCCTCTAAATTCTGGGCATGGGCTTGTATACGGGAAATGTCCATCCCGTCCTGCAATGAAGATGTCAAGCAATCTTTGAATAGATGTGGTCCCAAACCACTCACAAACCTGTGCACTCGATCCCCCATGTTGGCCACCATAGTCGGGGCATACCTGGCCAGAGAATTAAATTGCAAGTTATATTCCCGAGCACTCATGCTTCCTTGATTTAGATTCAAGAACCTGTCCGCTCTAGCTCGGCGAACCTCGGGCGGCAAATAATGAAGAATAAAAGCGTCAACAAACTCTTGCCAAACGAGAGGAGGTGCATTTTCTGTCCTCGATGCTATCCAATTGTTGTACCATAATACCGCCACATCACGGAGTCTATAAGAGGCCAACTCCACGGACTCGGTCTCGGAGGCATGATTAATCTTTAAGGTCCTCAACATTTCATCAATGAAGTTTTGCGGATCTTCATCCGGCTTCGACCCGAAAAATTCCGGGGGATTTAGAGTCATAAAATCACGGGGTCTTGTACTAGCTGAACAATCACTCGGGCCCGCATTCTGTCATTGTGCCTGTGCGGCTACCAATTGCGTCAATAGATGAATAGTTTCGGTCACTTGTTGACTCGAAGCGACTGGTGGAGGAATTGGAGCTGAGGCTCCTCCTCGCTCTTCTATGTTGGGCGAGGCCTCATTTTGTGATTCGCCCTCTTCTACATTCATCAGAGGCTCTCTTTCTGCCCGTCTTTTCGTCGTGGCTTTGCCCTTTTGGGCGGCTTTATCTTGTCCCTTTGGCGGCATTCTGAAATCACAACACACTTTTAGGAAGAACAAAATCTTATGCATGGCTCTATCGCACGATCTCATAAGAAGAAAGACGGTCATTTTCTTAAATGCCCTGTAGCCTCTTGTTTATTGATGTAGCGCGCAACACACCATAAACAAGACTATTAGACACGGCTCGTAGACACTTCCTAGGATGAACTGCTCTGATACTACTTTTGTCACGACCCAACTAGGGGCCACGTCGGGTACCCGAGGCTGACCACTGAGCACCCCTTACTTCATCTCTTGTCATGGTCATTTACGCTTCTTTATCATTCACAAATTCACAATCATATGACAATCATTTTTCGGTGGAAAGCACAATTAATCTATATGTATATATATATATATACAAATGCCTCATTAGGCTATCAAAATATTATATGTAATATATGTATGCATACTGTAGTAGACTTGTGAGACCATCTAACCCACACTACGCATCTACGAGCCTCTACTGACATACTATACCTGTAGGTGGAACAAGACTCCGTCATGCCCAAAATATACATATGTACCAAAAGAATAATCATAAGCACCTCCGAACAATGGAGTGCTTTCAATCAGCTGACAGCTCCTAAGAATCTGGATCGAACTCGCCTCCCTGTCTACCTGTGGGCATAAACACAGCTTCCAAAGAAAACGGACGTCAGTACGAATGTTGTACTGAGTATGAGAGACATGAACAATAACAACACATCAAGAAAATAAAGGAGGCATCAAGTATGGAGCAACTGTACCGGACTGGGAAATATATGAAAAGTAATGCATGCTGACTTACTTTTAAGCTTATCATCATCTCATGTATGCATATCATATATATATAAACTGCCCGACCATATAGGTGCGGTGTGATAATCAGTAACATTAGCCCGCGTCTAGGCCTCCCGCGTCCGGGGCACCCTCTCATGCCGCCCACTAGTGGTGTCTGCCCATGCCAACTGGCCATGGTGTATAAGCTGCCAGCCTTAGCGGTGACTGCCCGGCCAACTAGGCGTGATGTAATATCATCATAACATGCTCATTATAATATGCTCATCATAACATATGCATAAGGACTCTAAGACAACCATATTTTATCGAGGTGACGTAAGGTCGTGAACCCTCGATTTCATTATGAACATTTATAAACATTCTGCCTCACCTTGAAGGAATTGGTATGTAAGGTTAGTGTAAGCAAGGAATTCCATCATATCACTACTGAACTCATGACGTTGCTCTTATCTCGTGTCATTATGCATGATCTTACACTCTTAGCTTTTAGGAGCATAGGAGAGTCGTGAGAAGAAAGAAGATTGATGTCACATGATTCATGACATAGAAAGAATGGACTAGCCTCACATACCTTTGTCGTTTAGCTAAGCTATCGTTCACGTGTTTTCCTCCAATATCACGTCACTACCTTTACGAGAGAGTTCGCATTAAAGTTAGTTAATCGATTATGAGAACGTATCGTTATTTCTAGGAAAAACAATTGGGTAGCATTTCCTTTGTTTCTACTACTTTTCCCACGTTCTATTTCAACTCCCAAACATTTACAAGAACGCTTCACAATATCGTATCAACAATCATCATTCATATACGTTGAGCAAAACCCACCATTTTTCTCCATTTTCTCCACATTTATAGTTATAGTTCGTTATCACGTTGTCTCATATATAATGCTTATTTCCTGGTCTAAACATCATTTACAACATATTCATAATCATGGCACATCAACGTTTATGGTTCCATTCGACTACTATTCAAGTATGACACTATTCTCCCATTCAAGACCCATTTTCCATGTCTTTCTACAATTCAAGCATCTTAGCTTTCCAATACCTTAAACAACATGATAAAGTCATGAAACTTACCTTAGATGGTGGTATAACAAGCCTAGAGTGGAGTTCTTCCTTTAGCACTAAAATCCTACTTCACCTCTTTTGGAATTTCTTTATTTGGATGAACCTCACTTGAGTTTCACACACTTTGTTTCATGGATTTGGTGTTGTTGATCATTGATTCCCTTGTTATTCTTATGGTTGAAGTGTTTAGAGAATTTTCTAGAGAGTTCTTGAGTGGTGTAGATGAGAAAATGAAGTTAAATGAATGAGAAGGGTCCCTTATAGTAATCACAAAATCTGATTTTTATGAACAGTAGTCGGGATGCACGGTGGTCGTAAACCCCACTTTACGGGCCGTATTCTGGTTTACGGTCCGTCCTTCGCGACCGTATTTAAGCATATCAAAACCAGAAAGGCATGCTGAAGATCATGGCAGTTTACGACTCAGTTTACGGGCCGTATTTCAATTTACGGTCCGTATTCCTAGTCGTTTTTAACCATTTGAAGCATTTGACAGAAAGTTGAAATTTTGGAATGTTGAAGGACGATGGCACTTTACGGTCCGTAAATCACTTTACGGGCCGTATTCCATTTTACGACCATTGGGCTGCAATGAAATTCTGCAACTTTCTTATTTCCAAAGTTCATAAATAGTCACTACTTAGTAAAACATCGCACACTCATGCCCTTCATTGGTTTATTCATTGTTGGCTCACGAAAAATTTCCGAGGTGTAACAGTAACCTGCCTGGAATGCCGAGGAATAGTCTCGAATCGCCAAGCCTTAGCCTTTTCTTTCTCTTTTGGAGAACCTCAAAATTATTAACGTTTATCAAATATGAATTCTACGTCAGAATACGAATCTAAGGGTACCCATATTGCCAAAGTTTTACCCAAAACCCAAAATAGCCAAACCCGAGCCACAAGGGCAATACTGTCATTTTATTAAAATTTAGATACAATGTAGTAAAAACAGTTATCTACGAGTCTAAACGAGTCCAACGATACCCATATTGCTATACTTTAAAAAGAAATACCCAAAATACCCCTACAATGTGAATCCAGGTTCATGAGGGTAAAATGGAAAATTTAGTGTACAATTATGCTACCCATCCTCTAGTTAACCTTCAATCTTAATTTCATGAAAATCTATTCATCACAAGATATTCAAATTCATCTTTTCTATTTTTAGCCCTAGGGTTCTTAACCCATTAGTTATTCACAATTAATGGACAAGAATGACTATGAGACGATGATAATCGACACATAAGTAATGAATACTAGGTTAGAATCTTACCCAAAGTGCTTATGAATAATTTTCCATTGTTATCTCCCAACCCTTCAACTATTGAAGGTTTCATCAATTCTTGGCTTCTAATCTTGCACCCACCATTAGTGGAACTTAAGCTTGTCATGGGATTTGAAGAAGGAATGATAAACAATCACATAAGGGTTTGCAATTACCTTCAAGGATGAACTTCACCCTAACCCTAGGAAAATAGCCTCTCACATTCTAAGGAAGTGTTTTTGGGTTTAGGATGGAAAACCTTGAAAAAAAGACATTAAAAACGGACCTACTGCCCAGTTGGGCCGCTGTGGCGGTCACCAGGCCACTGTGGCGGTCACCAGGCCACTATAGTGGTCCTCTGGTCGCTGCCAGCGGCCAGCTGGAATAGCCCGAACGAAAACGGGCATAACTCCCTCATCCGGAGGCCAAACGCGTCGATTCTTTTTCCTATAGCTTCGTAATTTCGATGCGGATCTAATGGTTCAGATATCACTCAAAAAAAAAGGTCGGATGCTCAATATGGAGCCTTTTCTATCCACAGACCTCCGGCGAAAACACCGAATACGAGCGCGAAAAAACCCCAAAGCCATTTGAAACTCTTTGGAACCTCACCAAAACTTGTGGACAAGTTCGAAATCATCATAATAACATGTTGGAACTTCCAAAACATTGACATGGGGTCATCCTAACCCGGCGTTGACCGTGGTCAACTGTAACTCGTCAACTTAGCTAGTTTCTCCATGAATGACTTGATTTAAACTCAAACCTTGTGGAAACCAACCCAATGACTTCATTAAGTCATATATCACACTAATGGGACTTGGGGAAGGGTCAATAAGGTTAAATGGGTCAAAACACTATAACGCCTAAACGGGTCGTTACATCAGATACCAATTTACCCATCGTTCGTCCTCGAATGAAGAAGGAGAGTACGAAGGTTGACTATAACCCAATAACATGCATCATAACCTCACGGAAGCCTCCACGGCACTAAGTGCACCCTAACAACTATGCATTCAGCTTATCAGCCAAAAGTCGTTCTAACTTTATCACAAGGACCCAATTTCCATATTTCTGTACTCGAACCTACCGCAGGAATTGCTACAACACATAGGCGTCATCTAATATATCGATGTTAGATCATACTAATCCCAATTTATACTTCTAACGATTACAACTTCTCTAGACCGTTATGATCAACAACGTGATCAGCAAATCATTCTTAGATCAGTAAACTAAGATTTCCTATCTCAACATGCTTTGATTAATGCCAACTATGTCAACCTTTTACGTACCAGTCATTCATGCCAAGTAACAGTTTATCACGGACTTACCCGAACCTCTCTGTTTCTATCACTTACTCAATACTACAAAAGGACCATGTGAACCCAACAGTCTTATCTATTCCACCAACTCATTTACCTTTTTTCCTCGAGACTAATTCGTTAGGACACTCTTCATAACAACTCGTCCTATCAGAACTATTTAACATCCTTATATTTCTCACATCATGACAAATTTACTATTTATCAGGAAGTCACAACAATTTATCAACTCTTAGACAAATCTCAACCACCATCACTTTATTAATTATTCCTCATATCTATCTCAACAAACCTGGACTCATACATCTGCTTCTTTAAGTTCATAATTAACCCTTTTCTGACTTAGACAGTTAAATTCGTAATTAACCCTTTTCTGACTTAGACAACTAATTTAACTAAGTTCACCATTACTTTAATACAACGGAATTTAACTCAGAGATCTCAAAATTAAGCCTTACCTTAGCAAGATGTCGTACAACTGGGGAACACCAACCAACAATCATATATTCAAGCTCAATAACCATATAGGTAATTACAAAAACATAGTACAATAAATAATGTCATCTCTCATCAACCATAAGTAACACAATAACCACTAAAGTCTCTGTTTCTATTATCCAACCAATGTCTCCTATAGCCTATGACATACTAGAACTTACCAATTCATACATAACCCTCGAGTCGACTTCACATTGTATAACCTCAACATAATTCTCAAATTATTAACTCTTGTTTCGAATGATCCCCCTTTTATTCCTTAATCAATCTTAGTCTAGATTAGAGATTCAAGCTTATGGTTTACTACTTCATGAAATCCCTTTCTTACTATTGGCAAGACTCACCCATTAAACTAATATTTAAATCCTATTACTCAATTCTCAATGCTAAGGTAGAAACTCATCTTCTCCAACTATTCCCCATATATCTGCACATTAATTCAAGCCTAAGGCGATAGATAATCATAAGATAAGGCAAGGGAACTCACCCCCAGAAAAAACATATTCTAATTAACTGTAACTGTCGACCGCTACAGCGGTCTCGCTATAGCAGGCTAGTGCTGCTGTAGCGGACCAACTCGAAACTCTTCCTCCGTTGTGGCAGACATGGTTCTGCCATAGCGTTATCGCTACAGCAGTCCAGTGCCCACCATAGCGGACACACCCAATCCCGTCTGACCACGGCGGCGGTTAATCCGTTGCTATGGCGGTCCCACCGCAGCGATAATCCGTACGCTGCAGCGGTACCACTAAGCCAGTAAGCTCACTAATTCTCATAGTTTTTCACTCTACCACACAACACTTCATTCGAGGCCTAACAAACG
This sequence comes from Lycium barbarum, assembly GCF_019175385.1. Taxonomy (NCBI): domain Eukaryota; kingdom Viridiplantae; phylum Streptophyta; class Magnoliopsida; order Solanales; family Solanaceae; genus Lycium; species Lycium barbarum. The sequence continues at coordinate 67,038,281 of NC_083346.1, forward strand.
CAAACCAAATATGGACATTAATGTAAAACACCATACGGACTCACCCGTGGCCTTGAAATCCCCAACGGAGGTCTAAATTCCTGCGCCCCCCAATGGACTCAATACAACCAAACAATAATCAAAAACTGCTCGTATAAGAGTTTAGCGGAGGGGTTTCCACCATTCGGGGGAGAATAAGGCAAGGAAGTGCGGATACCAATTGGAATCATCTAGATACCAATTTGAATGATGTAGCAGGAAAGAATGAAAGAAGTGAAAGTTTCCTAAGTGTCCCATAGCCTCTCGCAGATAGAAACAGAGCTCTTCATACCGATCCGCATGACTCTACTAGAAACGTCCTTGTACAACGAGATTCACGAACCTAAAGCTCTGATACCAACTGTCACGACCCTAATTACCGATCGTGCGAACACCTACTTTATTATCACTAGTAGGCGAACCCTTACCCATTTATCCATTAATCATTAGCCAATTTCAACTTCTTTAATCAATCACTAACCAATATATAAGTGAACGAATGAATAAATAAAACAATTCATAATTAATAGTGCGGAAGTCTTAACTATTACACCTGCAAGATCCAAAATTCATCGTACAAGGACTCTAACCAACAAAGTCTAAAGAATGAAGTATATCTCAAATATAATAACCAAGAATGTCTGGAATAAAAATAGTCATCTAGGAAGAGAGATCTTCAGGTGGCATGGCATGGATAGAAGCTCCTCGGATCTGATCGAGCAAATTAGCTTCAAGCTAGAGATGTAGTCTGGATGAAATCTCTGGAACACAATTTGCACTCTAAAAGTGCACAGCAAGGTAGTATCAGTACAAACATTATGTACTGGAAAGCATCATAGGCCGACTAAGATTAGTTCATGTATATAAGCATAAAATCAACAAGGTAAACAGATAGGCACTTAATACTCAAATCCAAGTCACAGAATATCCCATAACAAAATGTCACACACCACCCTAGGTAAGGCGTGATTGGCACTCGGCACCATGCGGAAACCGAGCGAACCAACTTACAACTCATATCCTCTATGTCTCGAATGGCAACAATAATATCAAGAAGCTAAATATGATCATAATATCATGCATAAATATATGTACAATAGACCCATGATGCTGGCATTACTACTGTCACACCGTGACTAAGCTATATACAAGAACTGTCTGCAAAGCCTCTATGAACATGACTGAAGTATACAAGTCAGGACAGGGCCCCTGACATACCCTGATCAAAAATCATATATATATATATATATATATGTATATATATATATATATATATATATCTAGACTCGGCAGTTCTCTAGGAAGAAGTGGAGCTTACCAATCAGAACTGGTACCTGAAGGCAGCCTACTATGGAAGATCCTTGTCCCGTTTATCTACACTTGCGGGCATGAACGCAGTGTCCACAAGAAAGGACGTCAGTACAAACAATGTACTGAGTATGTAAGGCATGAATAGTAGTATGATACCAAAATGAAGACAACATAAGATAAAGTAAGTAATTATACCTCGTACTCTTCTTATGATCTCTGTCATGTAAACTACCCGTCTATAGGAAAAACACTTCATACACATCTATACACAACATATATACATATGAATTCATATACACTTACTATACATACATCTGTCATATCTGTACCCGGCCCTTTCGGGGCTCGGTGTTATCTTGCCCGGCCATATAGGCGCGGTGTTATCTTGCCCGGCCATTAAGGTACGGTGTTATCTTACCCGGCCATGTAGGCTCGGTGTTATCTCACCCGGCCATGTAGGTTCGGTGTTATCTTACCCGGTCATATAGGCTTGGTGTTATCCCCAGCTGATCAGTGGGATGCAATGAATACATACATACATACATACACATAAAAATACATAAATGAAATCAACATCATCATTAGCATTACCATTGTCACTATATCATTCCTTGAAGGATTAACCATTGTAAGATGAAACCGATAATGTCACGGGAGTCTCAAGAATCATGAACTTTGGTAGCACTGAAAATAGAATCGTTATCCTCTCTATATCTCACCTCGAAGGAACGAATGACATGAGATGAGACCATCAACAATAAGTAAGATCAAGAGATACATGGAATGGCTCAGTAATCTCATAATGCTCTCAAATCATAGTTTCGAAGTTTCTAGAAGAGGATCATCATCATCGTCACAATCATCATAGAACATTTTTCATTTAACATCGTAAGAATCTTTAACAGTCATAAACTTCTAGCTTTTGATAACAAGGCGGTTATGGAAACATTTATGGAATCATAACATAGGGATCATGCATTTGAAATAAAGGGACGAGCCTTACCAAACCTGGAAGCTCGCTTCTCAACTTTCCAACCTACCTCCTGTATTGAAATCTACATATAAAACCATTCATTATATTGTTAGGCTCGTTGTTATATACTTATCATAAGCATCCAAATAAATCTTTCTAAAATCTGCCAAAATTTCGGTAGCATCTTCTCTGTTTATATGCCTAGCCCAAAATCTCAATTCAGCAACCAACAACAACAACAATATTATCAACACCAAAAAATTCCATAAACATTCCACACGATGTTTTATCCAATTTCTCGACCCATAAATTCCTTATACGCTCATTTAGTAACTTTTTCTCCATAGATAAGCTTAAATCAATACTAATAAGGAAAGATTCATACCTTTCACCCTCAAGAATTGCAATATCTTCGATTATCACCTTGAATCCAAGCCAAGGTTCACCGCAATTCGATATTATAATCGCAGTTATGTGTTGTCCAAACTCAAATTCGGGGATTTCACTTAATTTGCATTAAAATCTAGCAGACGGAAGTTGGGAGAGTTCTCTAGAAGATTTGGAAAATATTTGGAGTATTCTTGGCTGAAAAGGAGGTTTAGGATCAAATTTGATCCTTAAATAGTGGGTCAAATTCGGGTCGGGTCACTGTAGTAGTACTGTAGCAGGTTGGTACTATAGCAGCCCGGTTACTGTGGCAGCATTTCTGCTCTGTCAGCCTAACTTGTAACGTCCATAATTCTCCACTTCGATGTCGTATCGACGAGAGGTTTGTTGCGCTGGAACCTAGACACGACAAACTTTATTTTTGGATTTTACTTTGCTTCAAAACTCCTCATCTACTAAAAGATATTGTTTATCCAAGTTGGCTAAAATTATCCCTCATATTCTCTTCCAAGTTCCAATAAATTTAATTTTCTTAATTCACTTGCCCTTCAGTCCTTCCATAGCTTACTATATGCACTTAAACCCTTATAACCATAAGTTAAACACATATAAGCTCACATACGTCCGGAAAAGTAGCTCGAATCTCAACATACGAAACTAGGGGGTGTAACATCCTTCCCCCCTTTAAAAACATTCATCCTCGAATGTTAAATTAAGACGAAACTTACTTCAAACTATATCTATAATCCATCCTTGTGCTTGTACTCAAGCGTACTTGCTCCCCCCCCCCCCCCCCCCCCCCCCCCCCCGCCTTAAAGGTTTTACCTTATAGTATCACTATATCCAGAGTATTCCATTCGAATCCGTAATCGTAGTCGTTTCGTCATGATCCTTAACATCTGTCACGACCCAGCTAGGGGCCGTGACGGGTACCCGGGGCTAGCCACCGAGCACCACTCGTGCTGCTACTCATCTACTCGTTTAGTGCTCTTTTATCAATTCATACTCAAGACATAAGAAAATCATCTTTTATCAGTTTAGAACATAGAATACTTTTATATGCATAAGCCTCTCGGCCATCAAAAGAGTATATACATATTATACATGATAACATCTCGTGAGACCATCTAACCCACACTGCGTATCTACGAGCCTCTACTGGAGTGCTAAACATGAAGACGGGACAAGACCCATCATGCCCAACATACATATACATATACATGGTTGTACACAAAAGAATCATCATAAGCACCTTTGAAAAATGGAGTGCTCTCAATCAGCTGACAGCTACTACGAATCTGGGTCAAGCTCTCCTCCCTGTCTACCTGTGGGCATGATCACAGCGTCCAAAGAAAACGGCTGTCAGTATGAACATTGTACTGAGTATGAGAGGCATAGACAGTAAAATAAGGAAATCATATAAAAGAAGTATCAATATGGAATAACTGTATCTGACTATCAAGTGCAAAAGAAATAGTGCATGCTGGCTTACTCATAATCATCATCATGTAATGTATGCATAAATATATAAGGTGCCCGCCCATATAGGTACGGTGTAATAATGTATAAGTTGCCCGTCCATATCGGATCAGTGTGATAATCATAGCATTAGCCTGCGTCCAGGCCTCCCGTGTCCGGGGTACCATCTCACGCCTCCCACTAGTGGTGCTGCCCGTGCCATATAGACACAGTGTAATCATCTGTAAGTCGCCCACCTTAACGGTGCGGCCCGGCCTTATAGGCGCGGTGTAATGTCATCAACATGTACTCATCATAATATGCTTATCGTAACATACTTATCATAATACATGCAGAAGGCTTATGAACAACTTTACTTTATCAGGGTGACGTATGGTCGTGATCCCCCGATTTCATTATGGAGCAATTATTGACATTCTGCCTCACCTTGAAGGAACTAACATATAAGGTGAGTGTGAGCAATAAATAACATCATATCATGTTAAGGTCATCATCTCATATCTCTTATCTTATATAGCTGTTATACCCCGTATTTTCGTGTATTCGGGAAAATTTAGAATAATTTTGATTTGTAAGGAATAAGGTCATATGTTGGTTTGAATTAATATATGTGTGTGTTTTTCATGAAAAATATTGGTGTGGAAACTCGGAGGAAGGCCAAGGGCAAAATTGAAATTTTGGAAATTAGTTTCGGCAATTACAAAATGAGAATTATAACTAATTGGGCTCAAAAAATAAGAGATGAAAATAAGGCCCAATTCAAAGAGGTGTGGCCGGCCACATAGTGGCCCAAGCCCACCCAATTAATGAATATTTTCCCATGTGTTGTAATTGACATAAATATTGGTCTTTATCCATATAGAACCTTCATGAAATTAATAAGGAGAACACAAGAACAACAAAGCTCAAGAAAGAGGGCCATTCGGCCATGATCTCACCAAATCACCATCAAAAATCTCCCTCCAAAAATTATTGTCTTGTGGTATTTCCACCAAATTAAGGGTCCTCTACAACATGGTGCAATTGTTTGGGAGAATAGAGCATTTGTTTCTTCAATATGACAATTTATTCAAGTGAAGAAGATTGGAGAAAAAGGTAAGAATTTATTCCATGTTATTATGTTATGAAGGTTTGTTTGTGTTATAGTATATGGAAATTAGTAGAATTCATGAAAACATGGAAGTTTGCAAAGTGGGTATGGAGTATGGTGCATGGCCGTGTGTATATATATATATTGTATGCTTATGGTGGATTGAATTTATGTTGTTTCTAGTTGTGGGTAGGATGGAATTCATATTGAGAATGAAAGTGGAATGAATTTGGTTGAAGTTGGAAATGTATAGGTTGGCCGTGTGATATAGGAAATGGAATGGGAATGAATTAAATTTTGATTAACATGTTAGTTGTGTTCTTGTGATTCTTGCAATGTAAATGAAAGTAAAATGATATAAGTTTGTCTTGGAATGGAATGTAGAAGTTTATGTCATTTTAGTATGATTTTATGACATTATGAAAATGGAGTTGTTAAGGTGCAAATTATGATGATTGTTGATGAATTTGGGATATGGAAGCATGTTATGAATAAGTATGTTAAAGATTAGAAGTTTTGAATGAATTATGACTTTGGTGGAAAGTTGTATATTTTGTATATCGAATGAATATTTCGTACAAATGATATGAAGTGTTTCCAAATTATATTGTGATGATTTTGGTTAATGATGAATGTGAAATCCTTGAGATTTGTTTGGAAATTTGAAATTTGAAATGGAAGTATCGCTTTATGTAGAAAAGAAGAATATTGACGTTAGAACCATTTTGATGTGATTCGTGATAACTTTGGTATGGTGGGTTGTGTTGTTGATATATATTGAGCCGAGCTAAACCTCGGGGATTTTATATGTATAGGGGAAGTGCTGCCGAAATTTCGGCAGACAAACATGAGGTAAGTGAATTCTTAAGTTTTGCAATTCCTAATTGGTAACAATGACCAATTGCAGATTTTGGACGAAACGGGAATCGAGTTTGAACGAGAGTAAGAAGTGAGAAAGGTATGTAAGGCTACCCCATTCCTTCTTTTGGCATGTCCTAGGTATACTAGGTTAAGATTGGAGCCCCGGGGGCAATTCTGTTCCTTGAAATCCGAATTGGAAATCGAATACTATTCAATCTAATTGAACTATAAAATACTTATTTTGTTGGAAAAGTTATTATATGTCCGAAACTTTTGCAAATGTACTCGAATCGCTTCGAAACTTCCATGTATGGTTCCATAGACCCCAAATGTCCGTAGTTCATGTCCGCCACCTCGACTTGACCCGAGGTGGGCCCGCTAACTCCGAGACCCTTTTGTTTGCTGTATTAGTCTCATTTTTGTATAATGTCGGCAAAGGATTTTCGTTTGTGAATTTGGCTATCAAAAAATAATATTTTGATTGATACGATATCCTAAATTATATTTTGAACCATAATTACCATTTTGGAAATACTTTTGTGAAATGAACCCCGTTTTGATTAATTGTTCGAACTATTTTGACTAATGAGTCAACATATGATTTTATCAAGTCTGCAAAAGTATTTTGATATATAAATTGCATTGTTTGCTCACGACTCCGCTCGTGCCCTTATTATGATTTCGTTCACCGGTTCCCGGGCCGGTTATGATTCGTACGCCCTATGATAAATTCGGCCGTATGTTGTGTTACGGTTCCCGAGACCTCGCCATAGGGCCGGGTTCTGTTTGGAGTTATGCTGTGATATGGCTGGTGATATGTTATGATGATATGTGTGTTCGGGGATGTACGGAGATTTTAACCTTCTGGTGTTATGCTGTGTGTGGCACCAGCGTCGGCGTGGTGACCACGTTCCTGAGCTTTGCATGATTTTATCTGCATTATGTATATACGTTTTGCTACAGATTTTGATATACTGGTCAGTACTCCACTTTTTGTATTCGGTTGGTTCTCAGTTATGGTTTACATTTCTGCACTCTATGCTTTACATACTTAGTACATCTTTCGTACTGACCCCCTTTCTTCGGGGGCTGCGTTTCATGCCCGCAGGTACAGAGATCCGTGATCTGCCAGTGTAGGCCACGCGTTATGCTATTACAGAGTGCTCCTGTTGATCCAGACCCCATATGTAGTTATATAGCTTTTGTGGTGTATATGCATATGTATATTTGACTATTTGGGATACGGCGGGGCCCTGTCCTGTCATATGTTTTCGTTTTGTATTTGTAGAGGCCTGTAGTCATATATGTGGGTCGAGGGTCCTATATGTGTCTGTTTTTTGATTACGATCTCTGTCTTAATGCGGTCCGTTTGTTATGGTGGCCAAAACGGCCCTTATGTTTATATTTGTACATGTGATCGGCGATGTGCATTCCGCCGCTTCTATCTGTTCCGATATGATATTTTGATATGCACGACCGCTTAAGACAAGTTTTGATTTAAATTACGTTTGAAATAACTATTATGAAATCTGAATTAAGTTTGGCTATGATGACTGGATATGTTTGTCTGTTCGGGTGTCCCTATAGGGCACCAGTCGCGGCCCACGGGGCTGGGTCGTGACAAAAGTGGTATCAGAGCAGTCTGTCCTTGGAATGTCCACAGGCCGTGTCTCGTAGAGTCTTGTTTATCGGTGTGTTGTGCACCACATCTATAAACAGGAGGCTACAGGACATTTAGGGTGTTACCTTTCTTTGATTCTTAGATCGTGCGATAGAGCCAGCTGCAGGAAATGAATTTCTTTTTTTTCTACTAACCCTTGATTACAGCTGGAGAACGGTATCGACGTAAGACAGCGACTGCTGATATTGGAAGCTACACAGTACGCAGGTAAGTAACGGTATGAAAGATGTATGTTGGATAAGGTGTTTGAAATATGATTGAGACACAAAGTTAAGGATTGAACAGAAAAATAAACGGGAAAGTGTAGCAGGTGCAGTTTGAATTGGGTATGTGAGGTAAGCCTCGACATCTGTATACTTCTATCTGTAATTGTTAGCCCCGTGTGGCTATGATGTGATATGATATGATATGTATATACGTATATGTGTTGGCCCTGTGAGGCATGGTTGGTATTTCCTGTGTACAGGTTTTGGGATAGTAAGAAATACAGAGGAACCTCTGCCCAAATATTTCTGGAAATACGAAAAGGGAAATGAGATATAAATTCTTAACCTGTCTTAAAGGTCGATACCGATATGATAAATCTATTATGGTGGATTAAAAGTTTAAGAGGTACCCTCCATGTTATATGTAAGAAGTATTACCCTTATCGAAAAAATTCTATCTCGAGGAAGCATATACGAGTAGCAAATTCGTAATTTATTTGGAGGGACCAGAAATATGTTCCAACCCATTTTGTTTTAGCACAGCCCATGTGAAGGGCAAAAATGTCCGACGACCAAGTTTTCTCTAATTGAAAGAATACAAAGCGTATGACAAGCAGTCGGGAACTGAGCGGTTCGCTCTCGACTCCAATATATGGATATATATATATATATATATATATATATAAACGTGGAGGTAATTATGTGAATTAAGTACTAAGAGATCCCGCGAAGTTCGTCGGACTCTAGCTTTCTTTTGCTGGTGGTCGGAAGATATCCTACAGTAATATTTTATTAGCTTTTTCTCGATTAATTGGAGATTGAATTCGTGAAATACGAATTTAAACTCGTGGGCTGTCTGAAATTATATATATACGCATGAAGGTAAATATTGAGGATTTACAAGGGGCGACACGGTAATCATAAAGTCAGAAAAGTAATAGAATTCTCGTTAGGCCGGGGTAGGACCCGCTACGAGAACGTTTTGGAAAATCGTTAAGGCCCCGATTTGTCTTGAATTACGTGACAAAGGCTGTGTGGGGTAATTGGCGTAATTATACCGGCCTTAACGTGCCTAAATTCATTAAAGTTGTAAGGTTAAGCGTGCCAGGGCCTGAGCAATTCTAGGATGGGTGACCCCCTGGGAAGTGTACAGAATTCTCGCAAACATAGGTATGAAAGACGGATAGGAAATTCTGGGTAATCAAAAGGGAATTAGGATGTGTGATATGGCTAGAAACCTTATAGGGGTCACACGAGCTGAGACGAATTAGATTGCTAAAAAGGGAAGAAAAAGCAGTGCAGCTCCGAAACTAGGGTAAGTATGAACAAGTGATTGAATATGTATTGTAAAAGAAATGGTAGTGATATATGTATGTATAGGGCCCCATTTATGACTCTGTTGATTGATTGGCGGACCCTGATAGCCATTATTGTAATATATGGAAAACATTAACCGAATAGAATTTATGTGACAAAGCGAAAGGTATGGCACAGATGTTACGGAATAAACTAATATTCATTTTGCTACCAGTTGAGATTGGAAGATTCTAATACGACGATGTTGGGAAAGAGAAGAGAATGATTGAGTGGAAGGTAATCCAAAATGTCAAAAAGAGCGAACTGTAAGAAACGTAATTAAGCAGAACCTCTAAAAGAGTCAACGGGTAAAGCACGAGAATTATTTGCGAAAACAAACTAAAATGCAGTAGTGCAGGACAAAGGAAACCTATGGTATGGAATGATGAATCATGTGCATATCAAGTAATTCGAATATCGAGAAAAACAGAACGACAGATAAGGAACGGGTATGAAAGAAGGAATAACTTGGCCAAATCGTCCAATGAGGAAGGATACGATTATTAAAAGATAAATTGCTATGTTAATTACGATATCTGAGTGTCAGCTATTGGATAAGATTGCGTGCAATGTAATTATGATTCTGTTAAGGTTTCGTACGAAGATAATCAAGTTGTAGGTTAGAAAGAAAAGATACGAATATGGTGTAAGTATAACCCCAAAGAGGGGTAACGAAGGAGAGTGAGCAGAGTAAGTATACATGCAAACAACTGACATACAGAAGACTGAAGCGATAAAGGACTAGCTTAGGCCTTCGACATTGACAGAGATATGTAGTTCTTTGAGAATAGTCCGATTATAGCCTATGTTCCCCGGCAGCTCAGACCGCACGAGGGGAAAGTTAATTCGCTCATGATCTGGAATTAACTACGGTGATTCATGCTTTAAAGATATGGCGGAATTACGTACATGGGGTCCGCGTTGATATTTATACGGACCCTAAAGAGCTTCCAGTATATATATTTTAAGAAAAAGGAGCTGAATTTGCGGAAGAAAAAAAAAAAGGGGTTCGAATTATTCAAAGATTATGATGTTAATATTTTGTGCTCCCCCTAGAAAAGCTAACGCTGTGGCAAACGCACGGCATTGACCAGCGTACATTCAGAAACAAAGAGTTGGTTTGTAAAACTCATTAGTCGGCTAGCCTTGGAGTCCGTTTGGTCGGTTCTGAAGATAACGGAATTTTCGTCTGAGAAGTTGCAGAATCATCGATTATGGAGAGGTAAAAACAGTGTCAGTTTGAGGAGTCGATTTGGTATGGTAGAGAGACGACCTTCAACAATGAAAAAGACCCAGTTCGAGGTTTCACCTAATGGGTATGGGTATACGAAGGCAGACTATGTGTGCCTGACATCGTAGGGCTGCAACGGCCAATTCTGAGCGGGGCGCATAATGCACGGTATTTTGTTCATCCTGGTTCCACTAAAGTGTACCATGATCTCGGATGCCTATACTGATGGAATGACATGAAACAGGACATCGCAGAGCTCGTTGCCCAGTGCCCGAATTGTCAGCAAGTCAAAATTGAGCATCAGAAACCAGGCGGACTGTTTCAGGAATGAAAATTCTGATTAGAAAGTGGGAGATATTTAATATGGATCCCATTACGGGTTTGCCTCGCACTCCGCGGAAGTATGATTTCCATATGAGGTATGGTCAATAGGCTGACAAAAATCAATCCATTTTCTTTCCGTCGGAACCCCTGATTCAGCTGAAGATTATGCCAGACTATATGTATTAATGGAATAGTGAGACTCCACGGAGCTCCCATATCTATTGTCACTAACAGAGGTACTCAGTTTATGACTAAGTTCTAACGATTTGTTCCCAGGAAGGACTAAAGGCTCAGGTAAGTCGGAGCACAGTATTCCACCCTCAAAGCGACAGACAGGCCGAGCACATTAAGCAGACGCTAGAAGATATGTTGCGGGCCTGTATTATTGATTTCGTAGGTAGTTGGGATGATCACCTGCCATTGATCAAGTTGCTTATAATAACAGCTACTATGCTAGCATCCAGATGGCCCCTATGACGCTTTGTATGGCGGAAAATCCAGGTCACCGATCGGCTAGTTCGATACTGGCGAAACAGAATTTATCGGTCCAGATATAATCCGGCAGGCCATTGATAGAGTGAAACTTATCCGAGGGAGACAGCTAGTAACTTAGAGTCGGCAAAAATCGTGTGCTGATATACGACGTCGACCTTTGGAATTTCAGCTTAGTAATTGGGTGTTTACGAGAGGTGTAATGTAATTTGGCAAAAAGAGTAAGCTCAGTCCGCAATATATCGGACTTTATCAAATTATTTAAAGGATGGGGAATGTTGCCTACGAGTGAGATTTACCATCTGATCTGGAAGCGGTACATCCAGCATTTCATATATCTATGCTTCGCGAATGCATCGGTGGCCCTCCGAAAATATTTCCAGTAGAAAAGATTCAAGTGATGGAAGAATTGTCTGACGAAGAACAATCTGTAATTATTCTAGATCGCCAGGGGCAGAGATTACGCACTAAAGATATACCCCTATTAAGGTCATGTGGCAAAATAATAATGGAGAAACGATGACCTTGGTAGTAGAGGACGGAATGAAAGAAAGCGCCCTCACTTATTTCTTATGCCCACCGGTAACCTAAATTCATTACTTGACTATATTCAATAGCGAATGTGTATCAATTGTGCGGACCGTAAAAGAAACTCCCCCGAAGTACTCACACGCCCTATGGGACTAGTCTAACATTCGAGGACGAATGTTAAAAAGGGGGGGAGAATGTTATACCCCGTATTTTCGTGTATTCGGGAAAATTCAGAATAATTTTGATTTGTAAGGAATAAGGTCATATGTTGGTTTGAATTAATAAATGTGTGTGTTTTTCATGAAAAATATTGGTGTGGAAACTCGGAGGAAGGCCAAGGGCAAAATTGGAATTTTGGAAATTAGTTTCGGGAATTACAAAACGAGAATTATAACTAATTGGGCTCAAAAAATAAAAGATGAAAATAAGGCCCAATTCAAAGAGGTGTGGCCGGCCACATAGTGGCCCAAGCCCACCCAATTAATGAATATTTTCCCATGTGTTGTAATTGACATAAATATTGGTCTTTATCCATATAGAACCTTCATGAAATTAATAAGGAGAACACAAGAACAACAAAGCTCAAGAAAGAGGGCCATTCGGCCATGAGCTCACCAAATCACCATAAAAAATCTCCCTCCAAAAATTATTGTCTTGTGGTATTTCCACCAAATTAAGGGTCCTCTACAACATGGTGCAATTGTTTGGGAGAATAGAGCATTTGTTTCTTCAATATGACAATTTATTCAAGTGAAGAAGATTGGAGAAAAAGGTAAGAATTTATTCCATGTTATTATGTTGCAATTCCCGAAACTAATTTCCAAAATTCCACGTTTTTCCCTTAGCCTTCCTCGACACTTCCATATTAATATTCTTTCACAAATAACTCAAGTGCTAGATGTAATCAATTATGACTTTATTTCATACAAGTCAAGATTATTTCTAATTTTCCAAATGTGCGAAAACACGGGATATAACATCCTCCCCCCCTTTAGAACATTCGTCCTCGAATGTTAAATTAATCTTATAGGGTTTGAAAATACTTTGGGGGAAGTTTCTGTTTATAGACAGCACATATGACCCTCATTCATTATTGAAGTGGAATTAAGCAAAGATTCAAGATTACCTGAGAGCACAGGGAACAAATGGGGATATTTCTTCTTCATTTCCTCTTCGGCCTCCCAGGTCATTTCCTCCCTATTATTGTTCCGCCACAGCACCTTAACAGAGGCTACATCTTTGTTCCGGGGCTTTCTTACCTCGCGGTCCAAAATGGCTACGGGCTGCTCCTCGTACGATAACTGCTCCGTCACCTGAATGTCATCCGCAGGAAATATTCTGGAGGGATCACCAATGCATTTGCGGAGCATAGACACATGGAATACCGGATGTACCGCTTCCAAATCTGATGGCAGATCTTTCTCATAGGCGACATTTCCAATTTTTCTAATAATTTGATAAGGCCCAATATAACGCGGACTGAGCTTACCCTTCCGGCCGAACCGCATCACGCCTTTCATAGGCGATACCTTCAGGAATACCCAATCTCCTACCTGGAATTCCAACGGTCGACGTCGCTTATCTGCGTACGACTTTTGTCGACTCTGGGCTGCTAACAGTCGTTCCCGGATAAGTTTCACCTTATCAACGGCCTGCTGGATCATATCTGGGCCAATTAGCTCTATCTCGCCAATATCAAACCAGCCGATCGGTGACCTGCATTTCCTGCCATACAGAGCCTCGTACAGAGCCATCTGGATGCTGGAATGGTAACTATTATTATAAGAAAATTCAATCAATGGCAAGTGATCATCCCAGCTACCTCTGAAATCAATAACACAGGCCCGCAACATATCTTCAAGCGTCTGGATGGTGCGCTCGGCCTGTCCGTCACTCTGAGGATGAAAAGCTGTGCTCAGGCTCAGCTGAGTCCCTAATCCTTCCTGAAAAGATCTCCAGAAGTTCGCTGTGAACTGAACACCTCTGTCAGTGATAATAGATATAGGAACTCCATGAAGTCGCACAATTTCTTTAATATAAAGCCTGGCATAATCCTCAGCGGAATAAGTAGTTATGACGGGAAGAAAATGGGCTGATTTTGTCAGTCTATCAACAATAACCCAGATGGAATCATACTTCCGTGGAGTGCGAGGCAAACCTGTAATGAAGTCCATATTAATGATCTCCCACTTCCACGTCGTAATTTCCATTTCCTGCAACAGTCCACCCGGTTTCTGATGTTCAATTTTGACCTGCTGACAATTTGGACACTGGGCGACGTACTCTGCGATATCCCGTTTCACACTATCCCACCAGTATAGGCATCTAAGATCATGGTACATCTTCGTAGAACCAGGATGAACAGAATAGCGAGCATAGTGTGCCTCGCCCATAACCTGCTGCCGTAGCCCTGCAATATCAGGTACACACAACCTGCCTCTGTATAGTAAGGTTCCGTCTGGTGTAAACTCGAACGGAGTCTTCTCCTTCTCATGGGCTGTGTCTCTGTATCGAGCTAAAATAGGATCTTCATATTGATGCCACTTGATATCTTCCTTAATAGATGATTCAGAAACCCCTCAGACAGAAATCCGTGTACCTCCAGAATCGGCCAGATGAACCCCAAGATTAGCCAACTGATGAATGTCACGTACTATCTCTCTCCTGTCTGGCTGTAAATCTGCCAAGCTGCCCATAGATTTCTGGCTGAGCGCATCTGCAACAACATTAGCCTTGCCCGGATGATACAGAATATCCACATCATAGTCTTTCAGGAGCTCCAGCCACCTCCGCTGCCGCAAATTTAGCTCTTTCTGCTTAAAAATATACTGGAGACTCTTATGATCTGTATAGATATCAACATGAACGCCATATAAATAGTGTCTCCATATCTTCAGAGCATGAATCACCGCAACAAGCTCCAGATCGTGGGTAGGATAATTCCTTTCATGCTTTTTCAGCTGCCGAGAAGCATAAGCTATAACTCTGCCGTGCTGCATCAATACACAGCCCAATCCCACGCCAGAAGCGTCACAATAAATAACATATCCATCGGGTCCCTCTGGAAGAGTCAGAACTGGGGCCGTAGTCAGCTTCTCCTTCAGCAACTGGAAGCTTCGTTCACATGCATCGGTCCACTGGAACTTAGCTCCCTTCTGAGTTAGTCTTGTCAAAGGCGCTGAAATCGAAGCAAACTTTTCCACAAATCTTCTGTAATAGCCTGCTAACCCCAGGAAACTACGTACCTCTGTGGGCGTCGTGGGTCTGGGCCAATTCTTCACGGCCTCAATCTTCTGTGTATCCACCCGGACACCATCAGCTGCAATAATATGCCCCAGGAATGCCACTGAAGCCAGCCAGAATTCACATTTAGAAAATTTTGCATATAAGTTCTGATGTCGAAGCACCCCGAGTACCGATCTCAGATGATCTGCGTGCTCTTCCTCGGACCGAGAATAAACCAGAATATCATCGATAAATACAATTACGAACATATCCAGGAATGGCCTGAATACCCAGTTCATTAGATCCATGAATACCGCAGGAGCATTAGTTAACCCAAATGACATAACTCTGAATTCATAATGCCCATATCTGGTCCGGAATGCTGTGTTAGGAATATCGGCCTTTCGTACCCGTACCTGATGATAGCCAGACCGAAGATCTATCTTCGAAAAATATTTGGCGCCCTGCAACTGATCAAACAAATCGTCAATTCTGGGGAGGGGGTATTTATTCTTTATGGTTACCTTATTCAGCTGCCGATAATCAATACACATACGCAGCGACCCGTCTTTCTTACGCACAAATAATACCGGGGCTCCCCAAGGCGAAGTACTGGGTCTAATGAAGCCTTTTTCTAACAGATCCTTCAACTGCTCTTTCAGTTGTTTCAATTCTGCCGGTGCCATTCTGTACGGGGGAATAGATATAGGCTGAGTATCTGGAAGCAAATGAATAGAAAAATCTATCTCCTGCTCTGGAGGAAGGCCTGGAAGCTCTTCTGGGAACACATCTGGAAATTCATTAACCACGGGAACTGACTGAAGAGTTGGCGTTTCTGCTGTCAAGTCTTGTACCCGAACCAGATGATAAATATACCCCTTTCTGATCATTTTCTTCGCCTTAAGGTATGAAATAAACTTACCTTTCGGCGATGCTGTATTACCGGCCCATTCTATAACTGGCTCCCCGGGAAACTGGAAACGAACTACCTTATTTTGGCAGTCAACATTAGCATAACAGGAAGCTAGCCAGTCCATACCCATAATAACATCGAACTCGATCATATCTAACTCCACCAGATCTGCCTTAGTGTCACGGCCACATACAATTACAGAACAGTCTTTATATACCTGTTTTGCTACAATAAAGTCCCCAATCGGTGTGGCTACCTCAAATGGCTCTATAGGTTCAGACGTTATACCAATTTTTCCAGCAACAAGAGGCAAAATATATGACAAAGTCGAACCTGGATCAATTAATGCATACACAGACCGAGAGAAAACCAATAATGTACCTGTAACGACATTAGGCGATGCCTCCTGATCCTGGCGGCTGGCCAAAGCATAAATGCGGTTCGAAGGACCGCTAGTACCAGAAGCTCCACCAGGACCTCTGCCGCGACCCGCCGGTGCTGATGTACCCGGCCCTGTAGGGCGCATAGCCACTGATGAAGATGACGACCCGGCGGCTGATCCGGTAGGCTGCGCTGCACCACCCGAACTACCCTTATACGGGCAATCTCTCACAGAATGGCCCTGACGGCCACAAGAAAAACATGCACCGGTGGCTCTGTAGCACTCTCCCGGATGATATCTGCCACAATAAGAACACTGAGGCCTAGGTGGCCTCGTCTGACCAGAACCCCTATCTGTCCGCGAACCTGAAGCCCTGGAGCTCTGGCCTGCTCCTGAATAACCTGGGCTATCAAATCTGCGACCTGTAGGTTGTGGAGGTGCGCTCTGTGCCGGCTGGGATGGATATCTGCTAGGCTGCTGCGGCTGCTGAGGCTGTCTGCCCCGGAAATCTCCAGAATACCCGGATGATCTGGCCCTCTTGGGCTGTCTCCGATCCTGACTCCTATCGGGCTGATGACCTCTGAGCCGGTCCTCCATGCCCTGGGCGTGCGCCTGAATCCGGGCAATATCCATATGGGGCTGAGCGGCCAATACCAAGCAACTGTCGACAAAATACCGATCCAGCCCCATAATATACCTGTGCATCCTGTCGGCCATAGTAGCTACCACAGCAGGTGCATATCGGGCCAATGAGTCGAACTCCATACTGTACTCTCGGACGCTGCGGCCCCTCTGTCTCAGCAATAAGAATCTGTCAGCTCTGGCCCGCCGTAACTCCGGAGGCAGAAAATGGCTAAGAAAAGCCTGAGAAAAGTCATCCCAGACTGCTGGGGGAGCGTCGTCGCCTCTGGCCAACTCCCAAGACTCGTACCAATTAGCTGCTACATCATACAACCGGTACGAAGCCAACTCGACTGACTCTGTCGCAGAAGCCTTAATCAAATGTAAGGTGCGCCGCATCTTCCTGGTAAACTCCTCAGGATCCTCCTCGGGCTTTGTCCCGAAGAACTCTGGAGGGCCACAAGTCAAGAACTCATGAGCTCTCGAACTGTCACGCCTGCCTGCTCGGTCACCTCCCAATCCATGCCCCTAAACCTGTCCCACCACAAGTCTGGTCAATAGCTGGACTGCCTCTCTCATAGTCTGATCCTCAGTCCCTGGCCGTGGTGCTGGAGGCTCAGGTACTGGAATCTCGGGAGCTGGCGGTGGAGCCGCCCCTCGACCTGGAGCTGCTGCTGCTCCAATCTCCTCTACGTGTGGCGGTGTGGAAGAGCCCTCTGTCGGGGGCAAAATATCAGGAGCAATATGGGCATGGGCCCTGGTAGTCCTCTGGGCCCGACTAGTCTCTCCCGCGGCCGCTGCCTTGTCCTTTTGGGCCGCTGTCGCCTTTTTTGGAGGCATAACTGCAAATGTAACAATTCGTTAGGGAGGAATCATCCTGATAACACAGCTCTATCGCACGATCTAAGACAGAAAGAAGGGTAGTATCCTAAATGCCCTGTAGCCTGCTGTTTATAGGTGTGGTGCACAACACACCGATAAACAAGACTCTACTAACACGGTCTGTAGACATTACGAGGACGAACCGCTCTGATACCACTTTTGTCACGACCCAACCCCGTAGGCCTTGACTAGTGCCCGATCTGGGCACTCAAATGCATTCTACTATATGGCCGAAGCCGACAAGGCTTTATTTCAAATTTAGATAATTTCCAAAAAAAATTCGGCAGAGTTTCCTTTGTTTTACGGACTATCCAATATACCCTGCACGCAGAAAATACCAACAAATGCCACACAGGGCCAACAAAGCAACAGTTAAACATATGCGGACCGGCCGCCGCCTCGAATGGGATAGCCCAAACACAACATATACACACATCCGTACAGAAAGACCCCGACCCACAAACATGTCCACAGACCACTAAACAGACCGACAGAATCATATGACGGGACAGGGCCCCGTCGTACCCACGAACGAGAATATATATATACAGTAGTGACAGACTATACCAAAAGATGGGCTCTGGATAAGAGAGCGCTCCAAAATAGCAGAATAAGATCCTAAGCGGACGGATCAGCAAACCTGTCGTCTGTACCTGCGCGGCATGAAGACGCAGCCCCCGAAGAAAGGGGGTCAGTACGAAATATGTACTGAATATGTAAAACCTGAATTACAGAAAAAAAATCATAACTGGTACAGAACGTACAGAAAGTAAACAGAAAACCCAAAGTATCAGATACATATTTTCAAAACATGCAGAGTGTGTACAGAAACATATGTCATATCAAATCCGGCCCCTGCCAAGGGACTCGGCAGACAGAACGTGGCCACCCTCCCGACGCTGGTGCCACAACATAGAAGAATCAGAGTAGGGGCATAACCCCGTAACATAATACATCATATTAAATGGCCATAGCAAATCATATCAGAACAATCGGACATGGCACATCATACTCCACAAACCCATGTACGCGTATACCTTCCCCCTCACATCGAGGCACGGCGAACAATGCAGAGGATCACGCTTGACAACATATCCTGGCCCGGGCTCAGTGTGGGAAACATTGGGGCATCCACGAATGGAGTAGTGAGATACTAATGCAATTAAAATATCATAAATGTTTCCATAGACTCGATGAGGCATATCAAAGACAAACCGATCCAATGAAGTCGGAAGGGATCATAATAAATGAGTTTCGGGTATCATAATGAATTACAAAAGTATAACCTTTCTGAAATTGTTCCGAGTGTCAAAACAGGTTATCAGACTTAATGGAATATTTGAAACAATGTTTGTTAGGTAATTAGAATGGTAGTCCAAACATTTCTTTCAAAAACCGTTCGAAAATAGGACTTAAGTACAATAAGGGCAAAACCGGGAATAGCGGGCCCACCTCGGGACAAGCAAGGCGGTGGGTCCAAATTACGCCCTTTAAGCTTATGGGGTCACCTATAAAGGTTCTACGGACATTCTATAGCTTTCCAAGGAGTTTAGAGAAAGTTTGCATAATTTCCAAGAAAACATACCAAAAGAGTTCAATCTTACTGAAAGAAAAAGTGATATTTTCACTTGCGGATTCCGAGGGGCAGAAAGTCTTTCGAGGCCCGAATTCGATTCTAATACACTTAGGCATGCCAAAAGAAGGATCGGGGTAGCTTTACATACCTTTTGAGCTTTTTAAGCCTATCCAAGCTCACTCTCCGTTTCGTCGAAAATTTGCAAATGGTCACATTTACCAATTGTAAGTTATAGATGCTACGAATTCAATTCAACTCATATTTGTCTACCGAAATTTCGGCAGCACTTCCCCTATACATATACCACCCCCGAGAATTCAACTCGGCGCAAAATCATCAACAACAACCCACACAACAACATCAACACCAACAACAAACATTAGAAACACAATATGGCACAACTAGTTCTACTTGCCGGCATAATGCCATAACCTTCATTTCAACTTCAATTTCCAAACCAATTTCAATGATTTCACATTCATTATCAAACTAGATCATCACAACATAGTTTATAAGCGTTTCATATTGTTTCCTCAAATTATACACACGATATAAATAATATACAAACTTTCCGCCAAAATCCTAACTCGTCCGAAACTTCTAATCTTTGGTATACATATTCATAACATGATTCCATCTTCCAAATTCATCAATACCCATCATAATTTGCAACCTAATAACTTCATTTTTCATAATGTCGTAAAATCATACTAAAGCGACATAAGCTCCTACATTCCATTTCAATACAAACTTATATCATTTTATCTCCATATACATTGTGTCACGACCCGACTAGGGGCCGTGACGAGCACCCGATACCTGTACCGAGCGCCCCTTAGCTATCCTGTATAAACAGTGCCATATTTTTTTTATTTTTTTTAAACGTTAACGTTAGCAGTTAACTTTCTAATATCGCGCTACACCGGAACGCGAACCATTCAGAATACAATACATTAAACTGTACATAGCTGACTGTATATATCTGTCTACGAGCCTCTAGACATAGTACATTTATACATAGAAGGGCCGAGTACGGTCGCGCCCGAAAATACATACACAAAATAGTACCGATGATATGAGGCTCCGGAACGACTGGAGCGCTGTACAATGCTGCAGATAGAGCCCTAGAAACCCGGTCCGTGTACCTGCTGACCTGCGCGGCATGAACGCAGCGTCCACAAGAAGGGACGTCAGTACGAATAATGTACCGAGTATGTAAGGCATGGAAAACAGTTCAAGCAGTAACATAAAGTACGATCAATAATAATATCACAGAGTCATAGCGCGTATAACGAGGCAAGAACTTAACCTGTACATAGGGAGGCCCCTTTTCGGGCCGGCTGTCATATAGATTTGCCTTTCCATCCTTGAAACGTTTCTTTTCATAGGCATAGTAATCAACATTTCCATATTACTTTTCCTCGTGTACAGAAATAAAACAGTACGTTCAGTAACTGTATCTTTTGCTCACATTTACAGACGCCGAATACAATCGGCTCTCCCTACCCACCCCTCGGTGTCCCTTATTCACGTATATAGAAAACAGTACAATTCGGTAAACAGTATATTTCATTCACATTTACAGACGCCGAGTACAATCGGCTCTCCCAACCCCCTCCCCAACGATGACCCAACATAGTACACCACATATGTATCACACATTATATATATATATATATATATATATATATATATATATATATACAGACGCCGCGTACGGCTCATCCCATATCCCGCGTCCGGGCATCCCGCGTCCAGGATGGAATCCAGCTGAATCAGGTGGTGATATAACAGTGGCCCTTCCCTTTTTCCCCATATACACATACATATACATTTACTTATCTTTTACGCATATACATGTCTCATATACAATTACTTCATCGTATATATATATATACATATCCATACACGTATACCCGTTTTATATACATATATCATATGGGCACACAAGCGAGCCAAGGAAACTCATGTATCCATCGGAGTGACATAAGGTCGATGATCTCCGATTACTTTACGGAATGTTAGTGATAGCTTTTTCTCACCTTGAAGGAACAAGTATTCTAAAGTGAGACTATCAACGGAGAATAGGGTCACGGTAACCAAAAATGACATCGTAGGCATTTTAGAGGACAGTCATGGGTTTTGGAATCTTAGAAAATAAAGTTATAACTAGAAAATATGAATACGATTTAAAAATTAGTTTGTCGCTTTCATGTTTACATAAGGTACTTGGCTTAGTCATAGGGTCGTTTTGGTCGTACTTATCATAGCTACATTCCCTTACCCGACATTGTCATTATCATTATCATCATAGGGGCACTCCCGTTGGAGTGGTCATAGCACTTATTGCTTGGTGACGGAATCGGGATCGAAGGCCCCCCTTTGGATGCACTTCAAGCACGTTAACCAAGACTATAGGAAAATCCGAGAGCAACGGGCCCACCTCGGGCCGGACGAGGTAGCGTATACCATTTACCCATATTACATGTCATAGCATTACTTGTATGAGTCTTGGGGGTGATCGGGTCCCACTTAGGCAAGTTATAGGGGTCTAGAAGGTCATTTCATCATTTTGCACACTTTCTACTTCAATTCAATTGAATGAAAAGTTGAAAACTTTAAGTGCGGATTCCGGGGATCAGGGGTGTTCCCGAGGCTCGTACCCGACTTCTTTTAGTTAAGACATGCCATAGAAAGAAGGGTGAAGCCTTACATACCTCTTTTCGCGTCCTTTGCTACTCCGAATTCACGACACAATCTCATCAAAATCTGCAAATTGGTCAAGTTTACCAAAACTTCTTATTAGAATACTTAGTGTTAACACCTTAAGGAAACAATTGGCTACCGAAATTTCGGCAGCATTTCCTCTGTAAATACACCATCCTCGACATTCAACATATTCAAATTCGCATCAATCACAATCCGGGAATTCAAACCCGGCCAAACTATCGATATGAATTCAACGACTACACTAGCAACTTCCATATTCAAACAATTCACTACTTTTTTTTAAAAAACCGTCCAACTTCAATAAAATCAATAACGAGCTCATGTATACGTTCCAACGACATCACACTAATCATATAGTCTTTCATGCATACAAAGAAACATTACATTCCATTCGTTTAACTTCTAAAGCAAGTCTCCACCATTTCAACTTTGCTAAGGTTCATAGATAATCATTAACACAAAGAATCCGCAACATAACGACAATCAAAGCACTACATAAAATTGACTCGTTCTCCTCCATATTATACCACAACCACACGGCCACACCACTACACACAACACACGGCCACATGCATGCATACTACAATCTCTCCTAAAATTCATTCAACTTCCATTTTCCACATTTCATTCACAACCATAACAACCAACACTAGGCAAGATAATTAAAACACACTTTCTACACACATATATATATACATATACATACACGGCCATGCTTCATATTCCTCTCCTTCATGATTTTCATCAATTTTAACATACTACTACACATATAAACCATGCATAACTCATAAAACAAGATCAATACTCACCTTTCTTCTTCAACTTCTCACTTGCCTATCTTTTGGCAACTTGTAGGATTATGAGTTGTTCTTGCTCCAACAACAACTCCACCTTGTTAAGCACCTTTAGCTTGGTAGGAAATGATTTTTGGAAGAATTTTATCAATTTTCCTTGGGAAATTTTACTATGGCCGAAATGCCTTAGGGTTTTCTCCTTCTTTCTTTTGTTCTTGATTTTCTTGAAATTTCTAGAGCTTGTTGTGATAAAGATGACTTAGTCATCTTTTTATTGACCAAATTTTTATTCAATATGGGCTTGACCCATATGCATGGACGTTTGGGCCTCAAATTTCCTTAAAAAAATGTCAAGCCCACTTTATATTCTTAGCTAGTTCTTGTAATTTATGGAAACAATTTTTCCAACTTCCAAATTTGCCCTTCGTCGTTCTCCATATTTCCACTTCTAGACTCTTCATAAGCAACTCATGTGCCAAAGAAAAATAAAATATTGCCTTGCTTGTTGTTTTCCCGCATTTGTCTTGAATTATCCGATTGCATAAAATGCGGGATATAACATCCTCCCCCCCTTTCGAACATTCGTCCTCGAATGTTAAACTTGCCTCATAGCGTAGTATAATATTTCGGGGAGGTCTCCTTTGTAAATACCTCCTGTCGCTTAGCATATTCATCTTAGAAGCTTAGGTTGCCCTTTTTACGATCTTTACGGTTGAAATTCCTTCTTCATGGCGTCCGCTGCGTCTATCCCCTCACTAGACATGTTCCCGTATACCGCCATATTAGGAATTCCTTGCCTTAGACAGTGTGGACTCAATATTGGTCCCACCCTGCGACACCTGTACTTTTCTCCTTCATTCCCAAGGCTTTCTGTTGTCATGGCTTTTCTTTTTCTGTTAGCTTCATCCGTCTCAGCCTATATGGCTTGTATGGGGTTTCTAACCACTTTCCACACCCCAACTTACTCTGGGCTGCCTAATTTTACACTCGTCTCTTGTTTCCTCATTTATGAAATTTTCAGCATATTTCCCAGGGGGTCACCCATCATAGAATTACTCCACCTGAGCACGCTTAACCTTGGAACTTTAATGCATTCCGATATCTTGGCGTCACTATGTTTACTTCCGCTTCCCCGTACTACTTATGTCACATAATATGGAACAAGTTGAGGTCTCGGCAGTTTTCGAAACGTCCGCGTCACACGTCTTTTCCTTCATTTACGGTTCTGACCTTCGCAATTTCCCGTATTCGCCTTTTTACCTGTGGCCGCGTCTACGGAAGGTTCAGGGTCCTGTCGTCCTGTCAGTGCATATAGGCGGTGTGGAGGACCGGCTGTACTAGGTGCTCCTCCTCTACCTCGGCCGCGGCCCGCTGGCGCCTGAGAAGTCTGTCCACGAAGGCGCACGGTCGACGTCGAACCGATCGCTGATCCGGCTGGCTGAGTTTGGCCTCCTCCATCCTTTAGCGGGCAATCACGTACAAAATGGTCAGTCCGACCACAGGCAAAACAACCACCGGTGTCTAAGTAGCACTGCCCAGAGTGTGGCTTGCCACACCGAGCACATCGTGGTTGGGGAAGCCCCGTCCTGCCGGAATCAACTCTGTACTGGGACTCCGAAGCTCTGGCACCCTGACCTGGTCCGGAATAAGTAGGGCGATCAATTCCCCTATCCACAAATCGAGGTGGGGCACTGGCCGCTGATTGGCCTGAATACCTGGATTGTTCTTGTGCCTGCCCCCCTCTATACTCACTCCTAGCCCTGGAAAATCTGCCTCTTTTTCTGGAGCCCCTATCTGGAAAACACTCCTCTCTCCGTGGCTGATATTGTTCTTCCAGATTTTGGGCATGGGCCTGGATGCGGGTAATAGTCATCCCGTCCTGGAGTGAGGCCGTCAAGCACTCCTTAACCAAATGTGGCCCTAGCCCACTTACGAACCGGTGCACATGGTCTCCCCTATCATCTATTAGGGCAGGGGCATACCTGGCTAGCGAGTTGAAACGAAGGCTGTATTCCCGAACACTCATATTTCCCTGTCTAAGGTTCAGGAACATATCGGCTCGAGCCCGTCGAACCTCTGGCGGTAAGAAATGTCGTAGAAAGGCCTCCGTAAACTCCTGCCAGACCGGGGGAGGGGCATTTGCTCCCCTCGAGGATATCCAGCTGTTATACCACAACCCTGCTACATCCCGCAACCTGTACGATGCCAACTCTACTGACTCTGTATCTGAAGCATGCAGTATCCCCAGAGTCCTCAGCATTTCATCTATAAAGCTCTGCGGGTCTTCCTCTGGTTTTGACCCATAAAACTCAGGCGGCTTCAGGGTAATGAAGTCACGGGCTCTTGCACTCACCGCCCTATCTCCCGGGTCTACATCTCGTCGCTGAGCCTGTGTGGCGACTAACTGGGTTAGTAATTGGATGGCCTCTGCCATCTGCTGGCCCGGAGCTGCTGGCGGTGGAACTGGAGGTGCGGGGACTGGAGCTGGAGCTCTTCCCTGCTCTGCCGGTGCAGGGGGAGCAGGAACAGTCTGAGGGGGAGCTTCATTGTAAGATTCTTCTTCGTCTAGCTCCCGTTCAACTCTGCGGGCCGCCACCCCCTTGGCTTTCTCGGCCGTCGTAGCCTTTCTCTTTGGCGGCATTACTGAAACCATAACATTGGTTTTAGAAAAGGAACATGGAAGCCTAGTAACATAGCTCTATCGCACGATTTCAGAATACAAAGGAGGTCACATTTCCTAAATGCCCTGTAGCCTCCTGTCTATAAGTATGGCGCGCTACACACCCATAGACAAAACTCTACTGGACACGGCTCGTAGACAAACCCTAGGACCGAACTGCTCTGATACCACTTCTGTCACGACCCGACTAGGGGCCGTGACGAGCACCCGATACCTGTACCGAGCGCCCCTTAGCTATCCTGTATAAACAGTGCCATATTTTTTTATTTTTTTTAAACGTTAACGTTAGCAGTTAACTTTCTAATATCGCGCTACACCGGAACGCGAACCATTCAGAATACAATACATTAAACTGTACATAGCTGACTGTATATATCTGTCTACGAGCCTCTAGACATAGTACATTTATACATAGAAGGGCCGAGTACGGTCGCGCCCGAAAATACATACACAAAATAGTACCGATGATATGAGGCTCCGGAACGACTGGAGCGCTGTACAATGCTGCAGATAGAGCCCTAGAAACCCGGTCCGTGTACCTGCTGACCTGCGCGGCATGAACGCAGCGTCCACAAGAAGGGACGTCAGTACGAATAATGTACCGAGTATGTAAGGCATGGAAAACAGTTCAAGCAGTAACATAAAGTACGATCAATAATAATATCACAGAGTCATAGCGCGTATAACGAGGCAAGAACTTAACCTGTACATAGGGAGGCCCCTTTTCGGGCCGGCTGTCATATAGATTTGCCTTTCCATCCTTGAAACGTTTCTTTTCATAGGCATAGTAATCAACATTTTCATATTACTTTTCCTCGTGTACAGAAATAAAACAGTACGTTCAGTAACTGTATCTTTTGCTCACATTTACAGACGCCGAATACAATCGGCTCTCCCTACCCACCCCTCGGTGTCCCTTATTCACGTATATAGAAAACAGTACAATTCGGTAAACAGTATCTTTCATTCACATTTACAGACGCCGAGTACAATCGGCTCTCCCAACCCCCTCCCCAACGATGACCCAACATAGTACACCACATATGTATCACACATTATATATATATATATATATATATATATATATATATATATATATATATATATATATACAGACGCCGCGTACGGCTCATCCCATATCCTGCGTCCGGGCATCCCGCGTCCAGGATGGAATCCAGCTGAATCAGGTGGTGATATAACAGTGGCCCTTCCCTTTTTCCCCATATACACATACATATACATTTACTTATCTTTTACGCATATACATGTCTCATATACAATTACTTCATCGTATATATATATATATACATATCCATACACGTATACCCGTTTTATATACATATATCATATGGGCACACAAGCGAGCCAAGGAAACTCATGTATCCATCGGAGTGACATAAGGTCGATGATCTCCGATTACTTTACGGAATGTTAGTGATAGCTTTTTCTCACCTTGAAGGAACAAGTATTCTAAAGTGAGACTATCAACGGAGAATAGGGTCACGGTAACCAAAAATGACATCGTAGGCATTTTAGAGGACAGTCATGGGTTTTGGAATCTTAGAAAATAAAGTTATAACTAGAAAATATGAATACGATTTAAAAATTAGTTTGTCGCTTTCATGTTTACATAAGGTACTTGGCTTAGTCATAGGGTCGTTTTGGTCGTACTTATCATAGCTACATTCCCTTACCCGACATTGTCATTATCATTATCATCATAGGGGCACTCCCGTTGGAGTGGTCATAGCACTTATTGCTTGGTGACGGAATCGGGATCGAAGGCCCCCCTTTGGATGCACTTCAAGCACGTTAACCAAGACTATAGGAAAATCCGAGAGCAACGGGCCCACCTCGGGCCGGACGAGGTAGCGTATACCATTTACCCATATTACGTGTCATAGCATTACTTGTATGAGTCTTGGGGGTGATCGGGTCCCACTTAGGCAAGTTATAGGGGTCTAGAAGGTCATTTCATCATTTTGCACACTTTCTACTTCAATTCAATTGAATGAAAAGTTGAAAACTTTAAGTGCGAATTCCGGGGATCAGGGGTGTTCCCGAGGCTCGTACCCGACTTCTTTTAGTTAAGACATGCCATAGAAAGAAGGGTGAAGCCTTACATACCTCTTTTCGCGTCCTTTGCTACTCCGAATTCACGACACAATCTCATCAAAATCTGCAAATTGGTCAAGTTTACCAAAACTTCTTATTAGAATACTTAGTGTTAACACCTTAAGGAAACAATTGGCTACCGAAATTTCGGCAGCATTTCCTCTGTAAATACACCATCCTCGACATTCAACATATTCAAATTCGCATCAATCACAATCCGGGAATTCAAACCCGGCCAAACTATCGATATGAATTCAACGACTACACTAGCAACTTCCATATTCAAACAATTCACTACTTTTTTTTAAAAAACCGTCCAACTTCAATAAAATCAATAACGAGCTCATGTATACGTTCCAACGACATCACACTAATCATATAGTCTTTCATGCATACAAAGAAACATTACATTCCATTCGTTTAACTTCTAAAGCAAGTCTCCACCATTTCAACTTTGCTAAGGTTCATAGATAATCATTAACACAAAGAATCCGCAACATAACGACAATCAAAGCACTACATAAAATTGACTCGTTCTCCTCCATATTATACCACAACCACACGGCCACACCACTACACACAACACACGGCCACATGCATGCATACTACAATCTCTCCTAAAATTCATTCAACTTCCATTTTCCACATTTCATTCACAACCATAACAACCAACACTAGGCAAGATAATTAAAACACACTTTCTACACACATATATATATACATATACATACACGGCCATGCTTCATATTCCTCTCCTTCATGATTTTCATCAATTTTAACATACTACTACACATATAAACCATGCATAACTCATAAAACAAGATCAATACTCACCTTTCTTCTTCAACTTCTCACTTGCCTATCTTTTGGCAACTTGTAGGATTATGAGTTGTTCTTGCTCCAACAACAACTCCACCTTGTTAAGCACCTTTAGCTTGGTAGGAAATGATTTTTGGAAGAATTTTATCAATTTTCCTTGGGAAATTTTACTATGGCCGAAATGCCTTAGGGTTTTCTCCTTCTTTCTTTTGTTCTTGATTTTCTTGAAATTTCTAGAGCTTGTTGTGATAAAGATGACTTAGTCATCTTTTTATTGACCAAATTTTTATTCAATATGGGCTTGACCCATATGCATGGACGTTTGGGCCTCAAATTTCCTTAAAAAAATGTCAAGCCCACTTTATATTCTTAGCTAGTTCTTGTAATTTATGGAAACAATTTTTCCAACTTCCAAATTTGCCCTTCGTCGTTCTCCATATTTCCACTTCTAGACTCTTCATAAGCAACTCATGTGCCAAACAAAATAAAATATTGCCTTGCTTGTTGTTTTCCCGCATTTGTCTTGAATTATCCGATTGCATAAAATGCGGGATATAACATCCTCCCCCCCTTTCGAACATTCGTCCTCGAATGTTAAACTTGCCTCATAGCGTAGTATAATATTTCGGGGAGGTCTCCTTTGTAAATACCTCCTGTCGCTTAGCATATTCATCTTAGAAGCTTAGGTTGCCCTTTTTACGATCTTTACGGTTGAAATTCCTTCTTCATGGCGTCCGCTGCGTCTATCCCCTCACTAGACATGTTCCCGTATACCGCCATATTAGGAATTCCTTGCCTTAGACAGTGTGGACTCAATATTGGTCCCACCCTGCGACACCTGTACTTTTCTCCTTCATTCCCAAGGCTTTCTGTTGTCATGGCTTTTCTTTTTCTGTTAGCTTCATCCGTCTCAGCCTATATGGCTTGTATGGGGTTTCTAACCACTTTCCACACCCCAACTTACTCTGGGCTGCCTAATTTTACACTCGTCTCTTGTTTCCTCATTTATGAAATTTTCAGCATATTTCCCAGGGGGTCACCCATCATAGAATTACTCCCACCTGAGCACGCTTAACCTTGGAACTTTAATGCATTCCGATATCTTGGCGTCACTATGTTTACTTCCGCTTCCCCGTACTACTTATGTCACATAATATGGAACAAGTTGAGGTCTCGGCAGTTTTCGAAACGTCCGCGTCACACGTCTTTTCCTTCATTTACGGTTCTGACCTTCGCAATTTCCCGTATTCGCCTTTTTACCTGTGGCCGCGTCTACGGAAGGTTCAGGGTCCTGTCGTCCTGTCAGTGCATATAGGCGGTGTGGAGGACCGGCTGTACTAGGTGCTCCTCCTCTACCTCGGCCGCGGCCCGCTGGCGCCTGAGAAGTCTGTCCACGAAGGCGCACGGTCGACGTCGAACCGATCGCTGATCCGGCTGGCTGAGTTTGGCCTCCTCCATCCTTTAGCGGGCAATCACGTACAAAATGGTCAGTCCGACCACAGGCAAAACAACCACCGGTGTCTAAGTAGCACTGCCCAGAGTGTGGCTTGCCACACCGAGCACATCGTGGTTGGGGAAGCCCCGTCCTGCCGGAATCAACTCTGTACTGGGACTCCGAAGCTCTGGCACCCTGACCTGGTCCGGAATAAGTAGGGCGATCAATTCCCCTATCCACAAATCGAGGTGGGGCACTGGCCGCTGATTGGCCTGAATACCTGGATTGTTCTTGTGCCTGCCCCCCTCTATACTCACTCCTAGCCCTGGAAAATCTGCCTCTTTTTCTGGAGCCCCTATCTGGAAAACACTCCTCTCTCCGTGGCTGATATTGTTCTTCCAGATTTTGGGCATGGGCCTGGATGCGGGTAATAGTCATCCCGTCCTGGAGTGAGGCCGTCAAGCACTCCTTAACCAAATGTGGCCCTAGCCCACTTACGAACCGGTGCACATGGTCTCCCCTATCATCTATTAGGGCAGGGGCATACCTGGCTAGCGAGTTGAAACGAAGGCTGTATTCCCGAACACTCATATTTCCCTGTCTAAGGTTCAGGAACATATCGGCTCGAGCCCGTCGAACCTCTGGCGGTAAGAAATGTCGTAGAAAGGCCTCCGTAAACTCCTGCCAGACCGGGGGAGGGGCATTTGCTCCCCTCGAGGATATCCAGCTGTTATACCACAACCCTGCTACATCCCGCAACCTGTACGATGCCAACTCTACTGACTCTGTATCTGAAGCATGCAGTATCCCCAGAGTCCTCAGCATTTCATCTATAAAGCTCTGCGGGTCTTCCTCTGGTTTTGACCCATAAAACTCAGGCGGCTTCAGGGTAATGAAGTCACGGGCTCTTGCACTCACCGCCCTATCTCCCGGGTCTACATCTCGTCGCTGAGCCTGTGTGGCGACTAACTGGGTTAGTAATTGTATGGCCTCTGCCATCTGCTGGCCCGGAGCTGCTGGCGGTGGAACTGGAGGTGCGGGGACTGGAGCTGGAGCTCTTCCCTGCTCTGCCGGTGCAGGGGGAGCAGGAACAGTCTGAGGGGGAGCTTCATTGTAAGATTCTTCTTCGTCTAGCTCCCGTTCAACTCTGCGGGCCGCCACCCCCTTGGCTTTCTCGGCCGTCGTAGCCTTTCTCTTTGGCGGCATTACTGAAACCATAACATTGGTTTTAGAAAAGGAACATGGAAGCCTAGTAACATAGCTCTATCGCACGATTTCAGAATACAAAGGAGGTCACATTTCCTAAATGCCCTGTAGCCTCCTGTCTATAAGTATGGCGCGCTACACACCCATAGACAAAACTCTACTGGACACGGCTCGTAGACAAACCCTAGGACCGAACTGCTCTGATACCACTTCTGTCACGACCCGACTAGGGGCCGTGACGAGCACCCGATACCTGTACCGAGCGCCCCTTAGCTATCCTGTATAAACAGTGCCATATTTTTTTATTTTTTTTAAACGTTAACGTTAGCAGTTAACTTTCTAATATCGCGCTACACCGGAACGCGAACCATTCAGAATACAATACATTAAACTGTACATAGCTGACTGTATATATCTGTCTACGAGCCTCTAGACATAGTACATTTATACATAGAAGGGCCGAGTACGGTCGCGCCCGAAAATACATACACAAAATAGTACCGATGATATGAGGCTCCGGAACGACTGGAGCGCTGTACAATGCTGCAGATAGAGCCCTAGAAACCCGGTCCGTGTACCTGCTGACCTGCGCGGCATGAACGCAGCGTCCACAAGAAGGGACGTCAGTACGAATAATGTACCGAGTATGTAAGGCATGGAAAACAGTTCAAGCAGTAACATAAAGTACGATCAATAATAATATCACAGAGTCATAGCGCGTATAACGAGGCAAGAACTTAACCTGTACATAGGGAGGCCCCTTTTCGGGCCGGCTGTCATATAGATTTGCCTTTCCATCCTTGAAACGTTTCTTTTCATAGGCATAGTAATCAACATTTTCATATTACTTTTCCTCGTGTACAGAAATAAAACAGTACGTTCAGTAACTGTATCTTTTGCTCACATTTACAGACGCCGAATACAATCGGCTCTCCCTACCCACCCCTCGGTGTCCCTTATTCACGTATATAGAAAACAGTACAATTCGGTAAACAGTATCTTTCATTCACATTTACAGACGCCGAGTACAATCGGCTCTCCCAACCCCCTCCCCAACGATGACCCAACATAGTACACCACATATGTATCACACATTATATATATATATATATATATATATATATATATATATATATATATATATATATATATATATATATATATATATATATATATATATATATATATATATATATATATATATATATATACAGACGCCGCGTACGGCTCATCCCATATCCCGCGTCCGGGCATCCCGCGTCCAGGATGGAATCCAGCTGAATCAGGTGGTGATATAACAGTGGCCCTTCCCTTTTTCCCCATATACACATACATATACATTTACTTATCTTTTACGCATATACATGTCTCATATACAATTACTTCATCGTATATATATATATACATATCCATACACGTATACCCGTTTTATATACATATATCGTATGGGCACACAAGCGAGCCAAGGAAACTCATGTATCCATCGGAGTGACATAAGGTCGATGATCTCCGATTACTTTACGGAATGTTAGTGATAGCTTTTTCTCACCTTGAAGGAACAAGTATTCTAAAGTGAGACTATCAACGGAGAATAGGGTCACGGTAACCAAAAATGACATCGTAGGCATTTTAGAGGACAGTCATGGGTTTTGGAATCTTAGAAAATAAAGTTATAACTAGAAAATATGAATACGATTTAAAAATTAGTTTGTCGCTTTCATGTTTACATAAGGTACTTGGCTTAGTCATAGGGTCGTTTTGGTCGTACTTATCATAGCTACATTCCCTTACCCGACATTGTCATTATCATTATCATCATAGGGGCACTCCCGTTGGAGTGGTCATAGCACTTATTGCTTGGTGACGGAATCGGGATCGAAGGCCCCCCTTTGGATGCACTTCAAGCACGTTAACCAAGACTATAGGAAAATCCGAGAGCAACGGGCCCACCTCGGGCCGGACGAGGTAGCGTATACCATTTACCCATATTACGTGTCATAGCATTACTTGTATGAGTCTTGGGGGTGATCGGGTCCCACTTAGGCAAGTTATAGGGGTCTAGAAGGTCATTTCATCATTTTGCACACTTTCTACTTCAATTCAATTGAATGAAAAGTTGAAAACTTTAAGTGCGGATTCCGGGGATCAGGGGTGTTCCCGAGGCTCGTACCCGACTTCTTTTAGTTAAGACATGCCATAGAAAGAAGGGTGAAGCCTTACATACCTCTTTTCGCGTCCTTTGCTACTCCGAATTCACGACACAATCTCATCAAAATCTGCAAATTGGTCAAGTTTACCAAAACTTCTTATTAGAATACTTAGTGTTAACACCTTAAGGAAACAATTGGCTACCGAAATTTCGGCAGCATTTCCTCTGTAAATACACCATCCTCGACATTCAACATATTCAAATTCGCATCAATCACAATCCGGGAATTCAAACCCGGCCAAACTATCGATATGAATTCAACGACTACACTAGCAACTTCCATATTCAAACAATTCACTACTTTTTTTTTAAAAACCGTCCAACTTCAATAAAATCAATAACGAGCTCATGTATACGTTCCAACGACATCACACTAATCATATAGTCTTTCATGCATACAAAGAAACATTACATTCCATTCGTTTAACTTCTAAAGCAAGTCTCCACCATTTCAACTTTGCTAAGGTTCATAGATAATCATTAACACAAAGAATCCGCAACATAACGACAATCAAAGCACTACATAAAATTGACTCGTTCTCCTCCATATTATACCACAACCACACGGCCACACCACTACACACAACACACGGCCACATGCATGCATACTACAATCTCTCCTAAAATTCATTCAACTTCCATTTTCCACATTTCATTCACAACCATAACAACCAACACTAGGCAAGATAATTAAAACACACTTTCTACACACATATATATATACATATACATACACGGCCATGCTTCATATTCCTCTCCTTCATGATTTTCATCAATTTTAACATACTACTACACATATAAACCATGCATAACTCATAAAACAAGATCAATACTCACCTTTCTTCTTCAACTTCTCACTTGCCTATCTTTTGGCAACTTGTAGGATTATGAGTTGTTCTTGCTCCAACAACAACTCCACCTTGTTAAGCACCTTTAGCTTGGTAGGAAATGATTTTTGGAAGAATTTTATCAATTTTCCTTGGGAAATTTTACTATGGCCGAAATGCCTTAGGGTTTTCTCCTTCTTTCTTTTGTTCTTGATTTTCTTGAAATTTCTAGAGCTTGTTGTGATAAAGATGACTTAGTCATCTTTTTATTGACCAAATTTTTATTCAATATGGGCTTGACCCATATGCATGGACGTTTGGGCCTCAAATTTCCTTAAAAAAATGTCAAGCCCACTTTATATTCTTAGCTAGTTCTTGTAATTTATGGAAACAATTTTTCCAACTTCCAAATTTGCCCTTCGTCGTTCTCCATATTTCCACTTCTAGACTCTTCATAAGCAACTCATGTGCCAAACAAAATAAAATATTGCCTTGCTTGTTGTTTTCCCGCATTTGTCTTGAATTATCCGATTGCATAAAATGCGGGATATAACACATTGCGAGCATCATAATAACACAACTAACACATTAAACAAATTTAATCCATTTCCATTCCACACACTCCAAACCACACGGCCAAACACCCCACTCACAACTTCTATCAAATTCATTCAACTTTCATTCCCAATATGCATTTTACCACAATCACAACTAGAATATGACATAATTCAACACATTATAGGTATACAACACATATACCCTCACGGCTACACACCATATTCCAAACCCACTTTGAAATCTTCCATTTTTCCATACAATCAACTCATTCCCACATACTACAACACAAACAAAACATCATAACACAATAAAAAGAGTTAAATTCTTACCTTATTTTCTAGTCTTCTTCACTAGAATTTGTGCTCACTTTGATAAACCAAGGGCTCCTTTCTCCAAACCAACTACACCAAGTTGAAGAGGCTACTCAATTTAGTAAGAAAACCACAAGATACAAATTTTTAACACAATATTTTTTAGGGTGAAATTTCCATGGCAAACCCGAACCCTCTTCTTTTTTTTTCTCTTGTTTCTTGCTTGCTTTTCTTTCTTGCTTCTTATCTTTAGTCTTCTAAGAGATAAGATGAAGATGATATATAATATATAATATGGTCCCTTAGTTAATTAGTCACATGGAGAATATAATAAGGCCATGGGCTTGGGCCACCCCATGGCCGGCAACCCTTCAAGGAAAATGGGCTTCATTTGGCTTCTTATTTTACAAGCCCAATTGGCTACAAATTTTATTTTTGCAATTCTCGAAACTAATTTCCAAAATTCCACGTTTTTCCCTTAGCCTTCCTCGACACTTCCATATTAATATTCTTTCACAAACAACTCAAGTGCTAGATGTAATCAATTATGACTTTATTTCATACAAGTCAAGATTATTTCTAATTTTCCAAATGTGCGAAAACACGGGATATAACAGGAACTCATAAAGAGGAAGGAAAATCATGCTATGATATTCATGCCATCTTGAAGAAGGGACTAGCCTCACATACCTTGTCGTTTAGCTAAGCTATCGTTCACTTGTTCTCCTTCGATATCACGTCGCTACCTTCACGAGAGCATTCGAATTAACATTAGTTAATCGACTATAAGAACGTATCGTTATTTCTAGGGAAAATTGGACAGCATTTCCTTTGTTTCTACTACTTTTCCCATGTTTCATTTCAACCCCCAAACATTTAAAACAACACTCACAATATCGTATCAACAATCGTCATTTATACATATATTGAGCAAAATCCACCATTTTTCTCCAATTTCTCCACATTTATGATTATAGCTCGTTATCGCATTTTCTCATATATAATACTTATTTCATGGTCTAAACATCATTTACAACGCACTCACAATCATAGCATATCAACATTCATGATTCCATTCAACTACCATTCAATTGTGACACTATTCACCCATTTAAGGCTCATTTTCCATGTCTTTCTACAATTCAAGCATCTTAGCTTTCCAATTCCTTAAACAACATGGTAAAGTCATGAAACTTACCTTAGATGGTGGTGGAACAAGCCTAGAGTGGAGTTCTTCCTCCTTCCTCAAAACCCTATTTTTCCTTCCTTGGAATTTCTTGGTTTGGATGAACTTCACTTGAGTTTCACACACTTTGTTTCATGGATTTGGTGTTGTTGATCTTGATATCCCTTTGATTCTCTTAAATTTTGTGGATGAAATGTTTGGATAAGTTCTAGAGGGTTCTTGAAGGTTGTAGATGAAATATGAATGAAAATGAATGAGAAAGTCACTTATAATAATCACAAAATCTGATTTTTAATGAACAGTCGTCGGGGTGTACAGTGGTCGTAAACCATAATTTACGGACCGTATACTAGTTTACGGGCCGTATAACGTAGTCGTATTTAAGCATATCAAAACAGAAAGGTTTGCTGGAGGTCATAATGGTTTACGATCACAGTTTACGAGCCGTATTTCAGTTTACGGTCCATAAACTGGGTCGTATTTTACCATTTAAACTATGGACAGAAAGTTCAAATTTTTGGAACATTGGAGGACAATGGCAGTATACGGTCCGTAAATCACTTCACGGGCCATATTCTGTTTTACGACCGCTGGCTGAATTGAAATTCTACAACTTTCTTATTTCCAAAAATTCATGAATCGTCATTCCCTACTTAGTAAAACATCACACACTCATGCCCTTCGTTGGTCTATTCATTGTAGGCTCATGATAAATTTCCGAGGTGTAACATTCTTCCCCTCTTTTTGGAACTTTCGTCCTCGAATGTTACGTCAGCGGGGATTGTAGGAAAATTTCGCCAGAGTTTCCTTTATAATAAGACACTACCATCCTGTCACAACAGCCCATAATATCATACCACTGCCTCATAGGGCCACAACATAAAAGCAACATATTTATGGCCACACACGACCAAAGATATAGAAGTAAGCATACATACCTTATAATCTCGACGCATCACCATGAACCTCTTCTTGAGATTGGAATAGATGCGGATATTGGGCTTTCATCTTATCTTCTACTTCCCAAGTCATTTCTTCCCTGTTGTTTTTTCGCCATAAAACTTTGACTGAAACGACCTCTTTATTTCGAAGTCTTCGCACCTGTCTATCAAAAATGGCAACAGGTTCTTCTTCATATGCCAGTTTTTTTGTCACTTGGACATCATCAACCGGAACTATTCTTGTTGGGTGTCCAATACACTTGCGGAGCATTGAAACATGAAAAACTTGGTGTACGGACTCAAGCTCTGAAGGCAAGTCAAATTCATAGGCTATATGACCCACTTTACGGACAATTTTATAAGGTCCAATGTACATTGGACTTAACTTCCCCTTCTTGCCAAATCTCATCACCCCTCTCATTGGCGATACTTTCAGAAATACCTAGTCATTCACCTGAAATTCCATGTCTCGTCGACGGTTGTCTGTATGCGACTTTTGGGCTGTCAACAATCGATCCCGGATGATCTTGACTTTTTCGACTGCTTGTTGAATCAAATCGGGGCCTATTAATCGTGTTTCTCCTGTTTTAAACCACCCAATTGGGGATCTACATTTCCTTCCATATAAAGCTTCATAAGGGACCATCTGAATACCGAAATGGTAGCTATTGTTGTAGGCAAATTCAATAAGGGGTAAATGATCATCCCAACTACCACCAAAGTCCAGCACACATGCTCGTAGCATATCTTCCAAGGTCTGAATAGTGCGTTCGGCTTGTCCATTAGTCTGTGGATGAAATGCCGTGCTGAACCTGACTTGAGTACCAAGACCTTCTTGAAAGGATTTCCAAAACTTAGCTATAAACTGTGCCTCTCTGTCTGTAATGATAGATAATAGGATTCCATGAAGTCGCACAATTTCCTTCAAGTACAACCTAGCATAATCTTTCGCTGCGTATGTAGTTCTGACGGGAAGAAAATGAGCTGCCTTTGTGAGTCTGTCCACGATCACCCATATAGAATCATATTTCCCTCGTGAGCTGGATAATCCAACAATAAAATCCATATTACTATTCAATTGCCTGTAATCGATACACATTCGGAGAGATCCGTCTTTCTTCCTTTCAGCACATCACTTCATATGCTTTACTTGCTCTAACTTGGTATATGATACTCATAGGAGATACATTTTCCTTTAATCATAACATGACTACTTCTCAAGTGCACGTGCTTTGCAGCGCATTTCCTTCTCGTCCTATTCCTATCCTTATTCCTGTACATTCCTTTCCTCCTCAATTTATCTT
The DNA here is from genome assembly GCF_019175385.1 of Lycium barbarum. Taxonomy (NCBI): domain Eukaryota; kingdom Viridiplantae; phylum Streptophyta; class Magnoliopsida; order Solanales; family Solanaceae; genus Lycium; species Lycium barbarum. The sequence goes on from NC_083346.1 coordinate 67,076,935, forward strand.
GTTTTCTCTCGTTTATGATCAATCCTTTACTCTTCCTTATCAGTTCTATTACATTTACCATATAAGTCATTTTATCAACGTGTTCTCATTCATTATAACCATTTGTATTCGTACCTCTATCTCCGGGTACTGTTACTTTATTCGCTAGTAAACTTATCGCGTCTTTCTCATGCTTATCCTTCCAATCCATACCTCGGTATCGCACTCTATTGGAGTTACCTTTTCTTTTCTACGTTGTGCTTCAGCACTACCGGTCTTCCTAATTTACCCTAGTATTTCTCTTTACTATATCATTGTCGATCTTATAATTACCGTTACTAATCTCTTGTAGTTGTCAATGATACTCCTAACTTAATCTCGTCCTGCCATTACCCTGTTGCACATCATCATTTCTCGTCAGAACATGTCACAAGCTTATACCTTATCTCCCATAGATTCTAGGAAAATTTGGCAGAGTTTCTTTCATAAGCATAACGATCCCAAACCTGCACATATCCCAGAAAACACGTCTGATGTCTCAATAGGACATATATCGGAACACACATAATACATAACTGCACAACACAAGGTCACTTACCATTAAGAAGTATACATAGTAGAGTTTGTCCCATAAGTTGTGCCTGCACACTCGGTCTAGAATTCCAATATCTATATACATACACATATTATTTATATTTGCTCGCTGTCAATCAACTTACTCGTAAATCATGATTCTGGCTATCACTAGGTTACAAACAAATATAGTCATCTCAAATTGTCAGATTGGCTCATATTTCCCACCTCAACACAATCATCACAACGGGGGTGATACATGACAGCATAAGATTCGAATCAATCGATGTACACATATCGTAAAAGGACACTGACAATATACCTGGGACAATATCAAGGGAAGACTCAAGATCCTGTTGCTCAGCTAACGCATGGATATGATACTGGGATCCACTTGGACCGGGCGTTCCTCTCTGGTCTCTATCACCACCTACTAACACCTGCGACCTTGGCCTTGGAGGGCGTACTGATGACGAAGAGCCAGCTACTAACCCCATAGGTCGAGCCTTATCTCTACCACTCCTCCATGGGCAGTCGCGTATGATATGGCCTGGCCGAGCACAGGTATAACAAACATTCGAGCCCAAGTGGTACGGTCCCCAATGTAACTTGCGACACTGAGTACATCGTGGTACCGGGGATCTTGTCTGACTAGAACCACTACGAGTCCGAGAACTAGAAACTCTGAGACTCTGGGTGACCTAGAATAAGTAGATCCATCAAATCTGGGTCTAGGAAACTGCGGAGGAGCACCACTTGTTGCACGAACTGAGTGACTAGAGAATTGTTGCCTCGGAGCACCCCTACACTCATGATCAAACCCTGAAGAACTAACCCTCATTCTCCAATCCCTGTTATCGTGGCCCACATCCTGCCGCTGAGCTTGAGTGGATACCAATTGAGTCAGTAGAAGAATAGCCTATCTCTTCTCTTGGCCCGAGGCATCCGGAGGAGGAACGGGGGGTGCTGGAGCTAAAGTTGAAGCTCCCCTCTGATCTTCAAAAGTGGGCGAAGTATGGGAAAACCGAGGTGAGGCCTTATTCTGGGGTTCGCCCTCCTCTACATCTATAGACGGCTCTCGATCAAGCCCCTCTTCAACCACCATCTTGCTCTTCTGGGCTGCCGTAGCCTTTCCTTTCATCAGCTTTGCTGAAATTATAACGCACAACTAGAGAGGGGACATCTTATAATACAGCTCTATCACACGATCTCTTAAGATGAAAAATGGTCATTTTTCCTAAATGCCTTGTAGCCCCTTGTTTATTTGCGTGGCGTGCTACACGCCATAAACAAGACTCTACTAGACACGGCTCGTAGACACTTCCTAGGACGAACTGCTCTGATACCACTTTTGTCACGACCCAGCTAGGGGCCGTGGCGGGTACCCGGGGCTAGCCACCGAGCACCACTCGTGCTGCTACTCATCTACTCGTTTAGTGCTCTTTTATCAATTCATACTCAAGACATAAGAAAATCATCTTTTATCAGTTTAGAACATAGAATACTTTTATATGCATAAGCCTCTCGGCCATCAAAAGAATATATACATATTATACATGATAACATCTCGTGAGACAATCTAACCCACGCTGCGTATCTACGAGCCTCTACTGGAGTGCTAAACATGAAGACGGGACAAGACCCGTCATGCCCAACATACATATACATATACATGGTTGTACACAAAAGAATCATCATAAGCACCTCCGAACAATGGAGTGCTCTCAATCAGCTGACAGCTACTACGGATCTGGGTCAAACTCTCCTCCCTGCCTACCTGAGGGCATGAACACAGCGTCCAAAGAAAACGGACGTCAGTACGAACATTGTACTGAGTATGAGAGGCATAGACAGTGAAATAAGGCAATGATATAAAAGAAGTATCAATATGGAATAACTGTATCTGACTGTCAAGTGCAAAAGAAATAGTGCATGCTGGCTTACTCATAATCGTCATCATGTCATGTTTGCATAAATATATAAGCTGCCCGCCCTTATAGGTACGGTGTAATAATGTATAAGCTACCCGTCCATATCGGATCAGTGTGATAATCATAGCATTAGCCTGCGTCCAGGCCTCCCGCGTCCGGGGTACCATCTCACGCCTCCCACTAGTGGTGCTGCCCGTGCCATATAGACACGGTGTAATCATATGTAAGTCGCCCGCCTTAACGGTGCTGCCCGGCCTTATAGGCGCGGTGTAATGTCATCAATATGTACTCATCATAATATGCTTATCGTAACATATTTATCATAATACATGCATAAGGCTTACGAACAACTTTACTTTATCTGGGTGACGTAAGGTCGTGATCCCCCGATTTCCTTATGGAGCAATTATTGACATTCTGCCTCACCTTGAAGGAACTAACATATAAGGTGAGTGTGGGCAATAAATAACATCATATCATTTTAGGATCATCATCTCATATCTCTTATCTTATATAGCCAATTATGAGTATAGGCTTTTAGCTTTCCGGAATAAAGGAACTCATGAAGAGGAAGGAAAATCATGCTATGAGATTCATGCCATCTTGAAGAAGGGACTAACCTCACATACCTTGTCGTTTAGCTAAGATATCGTTCACTTGTTCTCTTTCGATATCGCGTCGCTACCTTCACGAGAGAATTCGAATTAACATTAGTTAATCGACTATAAGAACGTATCGTTATTTCTAGGGAAAACTGGGCAGCATTTTGCTTTGTTTCTACTACTTTTCCCATGTTTCATTTCAACCCCCAAACCTTTACAACAACACTCACAATATCATATCAACAATCGTCGTTTATATACATTGAAGAAAATCCACCATTTTCTCCAATTTCTCCACATTTCTGATTATAGCTCGTTATCGCGTTTTCTCATATATAATACTTATTTCATTGTCTAAACATCATTTACAACGCACTCATAATCATAGCATATCAACATTCATGATTCCATTCAACTACCATTCAATTGTGACACTATTCACCCATTTAAGGCCCATTTTCCATGTCTTTCTACAATTCAAGCATCTTAGCTTTCCAATTCCTTAAACAACATGGTAATGTCATGAAACTTACCTTATATGGTGGTGGAACAAGCCTAGAGTGGAGTTCTTCCTCCTTCCTCAAAACCCTATTTTTCCTTCCTTGGAATTTCTTGGTTTGGATGAACTTCCCTTGAGTTTCACACACTTTGTTTCATGGATTTGGTGTTGTTGATCTTGATCTCCCTTTGATTCTCTTAAATTTTGTGGATGAAATGTTTGGATAAGTTCTAGAGGGTTCTTGAAGGTTGTAGATGAAATATGAATGAAAATGAATGAGAAAGTCACTTATAATAATCACAAAATCTGATTTTTAATGAACAGTCGTCGGGGTGTACAGTGGTCGTAAACCACAGTTTACGGACCGTATACTAGTTTACGGGCCGTATAACGTAGTCGTATTTAAGCATATCAAAACAGAAAGGTTTGTTGGAGGTCATAATGGTTTACAACCACAGTTTACTAATACGCTCAAATTACACCTATTAATGGTATAACGCGGACGTTGTCAAATATAGTAACCCAACAAGGTTTGGGTCGAATCCCACAGGGAATATGGTGTGAAAAGGTTACTAAAGTCGTAGATGCTAAGTTCTAGGTCTAATGTCTTAATCCGATGATTTTGATAAAAGTTAGTTTTTTTCTATCACTAGTTGCTAAACGATTGCTTTGATGGAAATTTATGGTAAAAGAAACTAAGGTTGTGTCCCCGTTAGATAGGGTGTATGATCATGGGTATTGATCTTGATATATTTCTAATGGATCATTATATGAATGCACTTAATCTCTGTGTGAATCTCTACTATTTCCCAATAAATAAAGATTATGTCTTTCTATGATTTTCCCAGATATAAGAAAGTAACCATGAAGAACGATTAATCATGCCAAGTAAATTATTCTTATTCCTAAGTGAATTTATTAAACAAAGTTTAAAGCTTTGAGTTCTTGTTAATTATTCTTACCAACCCTAATTATTTTCCCAAATAAATCAAGGTTTATGGCTTTATACGGTCCGTAGAATTAGTGCCAGTCTTCCGTGAAATCTCTCCAGCTGTCAGATGCACGATCACTTTTACGGACCGTAAATATTATACGGTCCGTATAACGTGCCAGTGAGTCATCTTCTCCTTCAGACTCTTCTGGAACCAACATACGGTGAGTTTTACGGACCATAAATATTATACGATCCGTACTTCTTCCCGGACTTCTACTTCAGGTTTTACTCATTTCTGTTAAGCTTCTACGCTGGATTTTACGGACCGTGAATTTTATACGGTCCGTATGTTCCTCCGTAAGATCCGACTGCAGTTAATTTTCTCTTCTTTGCACAACTTTTTACTCCATTTACATGACTTGCTCCCGAAATACGCTAAACATCTGCAACATGTCACAAACACATCAAAAAGACCAAAACTTGCTTAAAAACAAGTACAACTTATAGCCAAAAAGTATCGAATGTGCCATAATTTCATGGCACATCAACACCCCCAACTTAAAGTCTTTGCTTGTCCTCAAGCAAGTCGCACAACACAATGACTTGATCTACCACTTAGATATCGCAGAGTACTGATGTCTACATTGGTTTTGACTCTAAACTACCGACATGCATGTTTTCCTTCAAATGACCACCCCAAATTTCTATTTTAAAGCAATATACACAACTTAAGAACGCTTAGGACTAACGATGAAGCTTCAATGCATGACATTACATTTTCAAACTTATTATGATGCACACAAACGCTACTCTAGGCGGTCACTTTATTTTGCTCAAGTCTCATCCTTATGCCCTCACATAGACCAAAGAATGTCCCAACACACATATACACAACAAGAATGGGACGAAGATGAAAGAGAAGAGAAAAAACACTCACACTCACAAAGAAATTCATATCTACGCATGCAACTACCATAGGCTTGCCCTTATTTTCTATGTTCTCATCCTAGCTTCGTTCGGTTGTGATCACATTAGGACTTGTTTCGGCTTGTAATGTAGGCTTAGGGACAGGTAGGATACTTTTTGGGTATTAGTGACTCACCCTCCTTGACACTACAACATCTCTTTACCTTGATTCGCCTCTTTTCTTTCCAACCCCTTTATTTTCTTTCACGTTTTTGACCTCGATGTGGTTTTATTCCTATCCAACTAGCAATTCTTTTTGTGTTTCAATTTTCTGATTCTTTTTTTTTTATATTAGTATCAACTACCACATCGACTCTCTACTAGCAAATTCCATCACCCCCAACCTTTGTTCTCATCATCTACTTCACATTTAATTTACCCCCAACTTAGGCGCTTCGCCTCGTCTATCTTGTAGCATCAAGGAGGAAACGGGTGTGAAAATGGATAAATTTCACAACGGGTGAGGTTTCATTCGGCTAGCCAAGAAAAAGGTCAAAAAGGCTCAAAAAGGGAAACTAGTGATATTTTCAGCTTTTGGTGAGGCTTATTTAGGCAAAGTGACTTCTTAACACAAAGAAAGCCTAAGATCAATTCACAACCAAACTAACTTTCGGATTTCAAACAATACCAACCAGGGAAGTTCTAGATTATACATGCGTAGACAGAATTTAAACTAACAGCTCACACCCACAGCAGCATAAGGACAATCATTTTTACACTCGTGACCTCCTAAGTAGTCATTCATCACACGCAATACCCCAATAATCACAATGTCATATAAAGAATCAATCATGTCAACCAATAACTGTTCTAAGTATGCATTTTTCAAAATTTTTGAGGGGTCCAAAATTTTCAACAAACCACAACACATGCCATCAGTTACAAAGTAACACCAAATAAGTCAAAATTATTCTACTCAACCTAAGCAACATCCTAAACATGCCAGTTTCAACAAAATAAAACCCCACTCAGGAAAAGAACTCTGGCAAAGAAAAGCCGAGGGGGTTCCTAAACACCTATGTACACTATACTACTATCAAATAGTCCCACCCCCAACTAAAGAATCACGCACTGTCCTCAATGCATCATTATAAGCATGAACTAGACAAGGGGTAGGATTACCTGAGGCACACTAGGTGCGATGCTCCTCCTGCTGAGCCTCCACTTTATCAGTCACAGTGGGTGCGGGGTCAGATATGCTGCTGGAAGGCTCAGTCTGAGTCTGCGAAAGTGGGTCCGCTGGTTGGAACACAAGTATCGGCCTTCTCCGGTACCTGAATGCTAGGTACCGTCTTCCCAACAGGGGGATCCAAATTGCTTTATGCCCCTATGTAGTGGTAGTCGACCATAGATTTTCGCGTGGCCAGCCGCAGCTGGCGCTCTTCTAACTCCACTATGTCGATCTCTGCATCATCTTCTTCTTCCCGCGGTCTCTTGCCTCTATCCTGGGTAGAGCATTCTTCCCTAGAAAGTCGGACCACCGGCACCAAAGATGCCAAGTCAATCGGCATAGCTGATTGGGGAGGACTCTCAAACCTTCCCCTCTCCTTCACCTAAAGTGCAAGGACGTCGTACTTGAGTTGAGTAATATCCTTTTTTACTGCTCTCAGATCTGCTGCTTGTGATACGCTCTCCAACTCAAGCACTCGCCTCTTAATACCATCAATTCTGGAGTGAATTTGACGGTGAGACTGGGTAAGGGATTCCTGTAGCGGCTCCAGCTCCTTTCGAACTGCCCGTGCTATAACTGCCTCCAACTCCCCTAATAGGCTAGTGATCTGTCGATCAGCTCTGTCCGCCTTTACATATGAGTCATGGAAGTTCTGCCTGTTCAAAGGAATGATTATACCTCCGGGAAGTGCTATAGATATGGAAGTGAATCTTGGAGTAGGTGGTGCAGTCGTGGGAACCAGCTCAGTAGCAACCCCAGGGGCTGCGAAAAAGGTGGGGTCCGACGATGTCTCCGAACCCGCTGTAGGAGCTGGTACTGTTGTGGTGGCAGTCTCAAAACCAGCAGTGGCCTCCTCTAATGTCGTATCTTCTTCCTCATTCTGATCATATTCTTGTGGCACAAATTCTGGGGCTGTCACCCCGCCGCGGGCTGCTGCCAGCCGCTCCTTAACCTCCTTATCCTTGCTTTTTATCAAACAATATATGTGGTTTGCCTCCAACTTATGGTCCCAGTAAGGAAACATTTGGATGTCTGGCTGCAGGCAAAGGGCCGTAATCAAGCATGGGAAAACCAACGAAAGGCCAGGCTGAGTTGCCCGCACCCGATCCTCATCAGCTATCAATTTTCTGACATCAACTGCATACCGGGACATGATGAAAGCCAGTACAATCGCCTGAGTTATAGTGAGCTGATTATCTGTCTGAGTTGGTTGTAGCCTGTGCATTAAGACACTCCACCAGAATTGTGCCTCTACCGAAAGATCTTTATTTTTTATCGGGATGCCAGAATTCGTGCGCCAAGCCGGATTTCCTCTAGCAATCACCGAGGCTACCCACGGCACTTCTCTCATTTGGTCTGCCCTGTTCCCCGCCAATCTATAGTCTAACTCATCAGTGTTTGCTGGCGGTTCGTAGTTGTCCCCAAAGTAAAAACGGTTGATGGATTTGCTGGAGAAATCAATCCTCACACCTCTAATAGTCACCTTTTGTAGCCGTACTACCGTCTTTGCTTGCTGGGCTGGCCTGTACGTGTTATTTTTCTCCGCCGCATAATTGGCATATAATTCTCTCAAAATAGATGGGATATATGTGCCGAGTGGCCGGCTAAGGAATCCCCATCCATGGTGATCAATGATAGCCTGTATGGTTGGGAAGTGTTCCAACCCTTCGAAAATGATCCGCCTCTCCTCATAGATGTTCCGGCGGAAACCTTATCCTCCTTCCTTTGGCTCCAGCCCTTTATCATATATTTATTTCGAGCCCTGGACGGAGAACCTAACCGTATGCTCAGACCACTCCTTCATTCTGTTCTCATGTAGGCGTGCCACCTCTTCAGCATCAGATTCTTCTGGTGCAGCAGTCGCCTCTTCTCGACTAGGCAGGTCGGGAGAGCTTGATGAGTGCTCTCTATCACTGCTGCTCCCCTGATCAGACGGGGAGTGTGCCGGGGTTTGGGCTGCTGTTTACAGCCTTGTGGTTCGTGTGACAGGAGCTTAGTCTTCATCACGGAGCCTAGTCTGAACGTGGGATCGGCCTCGCCCTCGTCCCTGTCCTGTGCCCTGAGCACCACCTCTTGCTTTCACCATACCTGTGGACTACATATTAGTACATGTAATGATCAACATGTAAACAAGGATTCAAAACTTGTTTTTTTTTATTATAATACGGACCGTGAAAAACATACGGTCCGTAAAACTAACCGTAGATTTAGGACAGAATGATATACCTGTTCCTGGAGATTTTACGATGGAGTTATACGGTCCGTAAAACTCTTCGTAAAATTTTGGAAAAGAAATCTGGAACTGAGGAAACTGTTTTACGACACAAGTGACGGTCCGTATAATTTATACGGTCCGTAAGTTATGTTGTAAAACAGGAACAGAGAGACTCAATTGAACATGGTATATATACGTCACAAATTTACGGTCTGTATAATTTCTACGGTCCGTGAATTCATCCGTATATATACATGTCTCCATAATCAGTTCCACAGACTTTTCCTGACCTTATGCATTCAAACCTTGTTTTTAGACATGGAACTCTGTTATTTTGATCGTATCATGTTGGGGTTACTCAGACTTCACCCCAATCTACTCTTTTTCTCCTTCAAGCATTTTGTCGGACAGTTGGTGGCCAAAACGAATGGTTATATCAATGAAAGACATAAACCATCGGAATGCCCACCGACCCAATGGGATTTTCGATTTCTCGTTTCCCATGAGTCCACTATTTTATAAACACAACCAAATCCCCGCCCCCATCTGTTTTCACATTCTATACCCTTAATCAATAAAAAATCCCAAAAAATCACCCATATGGGTGTCTAAGAATAACACATGAGTTTATAACTAGGTTACGAGAATATTAACAAACCTGGTAGTGACGGAGATGAATAAGTTCACTGAACAATCTGAGTAGGACAAAGATAATAAAAAAATAATTTAAACACGCCTTGTTGACTTGCTTGAACTAGTTCGGGTGATAGTGAGGGGTTTGTTGATGTTTTTTTATGGATGTGGGGATGTGGCTGTGTTAGTGGAGAGGTTGTGGGGAGTGAAATTAGGGAAGGATTTAATTTGGGGATGCGAAGAATCGTGGTTCTTTGAATTTGGAAAGGAAAGGAACAGATGATTTTGCGTGATGGAAGTTGATTTGAAGCAAATAACTGCGTATGTTTTATTTTTATACCTTAGCCGCCTTTTTTCTTTGAACTTACATGGTCCCTTAAGTTCGAAATCTACGGCCGTACAATATTCACGGGCCGTAGATCTGTCCGTAGATCGGCGACGGTAAAAGGATCTGACGATCCTTGGTTCACGCCAGAATCTACGGTCCGTATAAAATGTACGATTCGTATTTTATGGCGTAAATCAAGGACAAAAAGAGCTTTTACCCGACTTATGTTCTACGCTTCCATCTACGGACCGTATATTTTATACGGACCGTAGATTCTGGCGTAGATAATTAACAGAGAGCCATGTTTTCTCATTTTTTTTTCTTAATCTACGCTTCCATCTACGGACCGTATATTTTATACGGACCGTAGATTCTGGCGTAGATCGTCTCCAGTGTCTAATCTCTGCATCCTGTACCAAAACAAACATTACCCTATTTGCTGAAAACAACAACAGAACGAAAAATAAACATTACACTTGTGTTGCCTCCCAAGAAGCGCTTGATTTAACGTCGCGGCACGACGGTGGTGACCATTCACTCCTTATCTTGGTACACCAGATCATTGTTCGTTCCGAGGTGTTTCAACTTGTAGCGATCAAAAACCCTATCCTCCGAAATCATTCTGTGATAGTGCTTCAATCTCTGCCCATTCACCTTAAATGTCCGAGTACCATCTCCGGACTTCAACTCAATTGCTCCATGGGGTGAAGCACCTACCACCTTTAACAGACCAGACCACCTGGATTTAAGCTTACCCGGTAGCAACTTCAACGGAGAGTTAAACAGAAACACAGAGTCACCTTTGTAGAACTCTCGCTTCAGAATCTTCTTGTCATGGTATTGCTTCATCCTTTCTTTATAAAGTGCTGCACTCTCATATTCCTGGTACCGAAACTCATCCATCTCATTCAGTTGAAACAACCTGAGCTTGGTTGCCTCCTCCCAATCCATATTCAGTTTCTCCAGCGCCCACATAGCCTTGTGCTCAAGCTCAACCGGCAAGTGACAAGCTTTTTCGAATACAAGCTTGAAGGTGAAGTCCCAATCGAAGTCTTGAAAGCAGTCAGGTAGGCCCATAGAGCATCATCGAGCTTGCGGGCCCAATCAGTTTTATTTGCATTCACTGTTTTCGCTAGAATACTCTTGATCACCCAATTGGACACTTCAACTTGTCCACTTGTCTGAGGGTGATACGGCGTTGCCACCCTATGCTTGACACCATATTTCTCCATCAGTCCCGCGAAGGCTCTATTACAAAAATGGAATCCACCATCGCTGATTATCGCCCTCGGAGTACCAAAATGGGTAAATATGTTCTTCTTAAGGAACCCCATAACACTCTTGGCCTCTTTATTAGGCAAAGCCACGCTTCTTCCCATTTTGACACATAGTCCACAACAACCAAGATGTATTTCATGTCACCTGAACTCACAAAGGGTCCTATAAAGTCAATCCCCCAGACATCAAACACTTCTACCTCCATAACAAAATTCATAGGCATCTCTTGCCATCTGCCGATATTCCCTTGCCTTTGACATTGATCACAGGACCGCACCAATAAATTAGCATCATAAAAAATGGTTGGCCAGTAATAGCCGCACTCAAGTACCTTAGTTGCAGTCCGATTTCCGCTATGATGACCCCCAACAGGAGAGTCATGGCACACCTTTAGAATCGCCATCACTTCACTTTCCGGGACACAACGCCGAATGATGTTGTCAGCGCATGTCCGGAACAAATAAGGCTCGTCCCAATAGTACTACCGAACATCCCGCAAGAACTTATTCTTTTGGTAGGCTTTGATCTCTTCTGGGATTATACCTGTTACCAAATAATTGGCAATATCAGCATACCACGGTGCTACCTCCATTGACACCGCTAACACTCTTTCATCTGGAAAAGCGTCATCTATATCAAGCTCATCAGAAGGTCTCCTAGCTTCTTCAAGCCGAGAGAGATGGTCAGCCACCTGGTTTTCAGTGCCCTTGCGGTCCTTCACCTCAAAACCAAACTCCTGCAGCAATAGCACCCATCTGATCAGTCGCGGCTTTGCTTCTTTCTTTGCCATGAGGTATCTCAAGGCTGCATGATCAGTATAAACCACAACTTTGGACCCCAACAAGTTGGCCCGAAATTTCTCGAAAGCAAACACAATGGCAAGCAACTCTTGCTCCGTCACTGTGTAATTCATCTGTGCAGCATTCAGTGTTCTGCTAGCATAATAGATCGGGTGCATAATTATATTGTGCCTCTGCCCAAGAACAGCACCTATTGCAAAACCACTAGCATCACACATCAGTTCAAATGGCAGGGACCAGTCAGGAGCAACAATAATAGGAGCAGTAGTGAGACGCTCTTTTAACTCCTCAAACGCCTTCTGGCACTTATCATCAAACACAAATTTAGCCTTTTTTTCTAGAAGCTTGCACAATGGAGTTGCGATTTTAGAGAAATCTTTGATGAAGCGCCTGTAGAACCCAGCATGTCACAAGAAACTTCGGACACCTTTGACTGAGATAGGTGACGGAAGTTTTGCAATCACATCAATTTTTGCTTGATCAACCTCGATTCCCTTTTCAGAGATTTTATGACCGAGGATGATTCCTTCCTTCACCATAAAATGGCACTTCTCCCAGATTGGTCTCCTCACACCTTTTTAGCACTTGACCCAGATGGCCAAGACAATCTTCAAATGAATCACCCACCACCGAAAAGTCATCCATGAACACCTCCAAGAAATCCTCTACCATGTCAGAGAAGATTGACATCGTGCACCTCTGAAAAGTGGCTGGTGCATTACACAAACCAAACGGCATCCGGCTGAATGCAAATGTTCCATAAGGACAAGTAAACGTGGTCTTTTCCTGATCCTCCAAAGCGATGTTGATCTGATTGTAGCCCGAATAACCATCAAGGAAAAAATAGTAGGAATGCCCTGCTAACCTATAAAGCATCTGATCAATGAAGGGCATAGGGAAGTGGTCCTTGCAAGTGGCTGTATTGAGTTTGCGATAGTCCATGCAAACTCTCCATCCAGTGACAGTGTTACACCTCGAAAACTTTTCCGTTGGCATGCAAGTAAACGAACTAGTGAGGAATGGCATTTGATGACCCTAGTTGAGATTTTAAAGATGTTAGAGATGAGGGAAGAGGATTGCCAAGAGAAGGCGAAAGCATTTGATAAGTATCGAGAAGGAATTACGAGCAACGAGTTAGCCAAGACTTAGTGATGTCTTGGTGAAGAGTTATAACGTCTCTTAGATTGGTATTGAAGTGTTGAACAAGTGTTAAGAAGGTTCCGCAAGGATCGGAGATCAAACGAAGTGATAAGAATAAGTTCAGTGAACTGATGAGTTTTACGGCTCATTATACGGATCGTATAATGTTTTATGGACCGTATAATGGACCGTAAAACCATCACAGTGGAGGTTGGTTGCTGGTGGAATTTTACGGTCAGTTATACGGACCGTATAACGAACCGTCAAATGGTCACAGTGAAGGGGTGCAGGCAGACCCATTTCACGGTCTATTATACGGACCGTATAACTATTATACGAACCGTATAATGGACCGTATAATGGAACCCGACAGATCAGTGGAATGTTATTAAATAAAGGACCGAGTTCATGAAATCATTTCAACATTTCCTCCCTCTCTCTAGAACATCTCTCTACATTTATTATACAAGTTTTCAAGGATTATAAGCCATCAACAACATTAAATAAGTGAATCAAGAGTAAGAACCCATCAAGGATCATCTAAAGTCAAGAAATCCAAATGGAGAAAAGCTAGGGTTTTACTCAAAGTGGAATATTATCAACTAAGGCTCGTCCCTACAACATCCAAGGTAAGATTCATGTTATTTATATGTTGTTTAAGGTATTGGAGAGTTAAAATTCATGGATTGTAGAAAATATGGTAAAATGGGTCATGAATGATGAATAGTGACATTTTGAGGAATAGTTTGAGTTGAATCATGAATGTTGTTGTGTCGTGATATGAATGTGTTATAAATGGTATTTAGATCGTGAACTAGACACTTTAGGTGAATGGACGAAGTTGGGTGTTATGACCTTGAATATGGGTAAATTAGAAGCAAATTGAGAAACCTAGACAATGTGGATAATGTGGATGACTAATGGTCATTGTTATGATATTAATGAAGGTAGAAACGCTAACATTGGAAGGGAACGTGCAAGTGTAGAATAGTCCTACGAGATGGTATGTAAGGCTAACCCTTCTTTCATAAGGCATGATTCTTGGCCAAATTCCTAATTCCTCTATATGAGTATGTTGTCTTCACATGGTTGATATTCCGAGCTCATAAGCTCACGATCCTTGATATGTGCTACGATTGTACTACGCTCCTCACATGACGAGTAGGCCTATAATGTAGACGTAACGATAATGGTAATGATGATAATAATGATGCTAAAGGTGCCTACGGGCTATTATACTTATATGTGTGCCTATGAAGGGCTATAATGAAACCCCGAGCTTATAACGCCGGGTAGAATATATGTATATGATTATGTATAAAGTATGTATACAATTACGAAACGCGCGCACACCTCTGCAGATGGTACGGATAACCCTGAAGCCTTGGTAGGGCCACATATGAGTAACCTTGAGCATTGGTTGGGCCAAGTATATATGAAACACCGATCCTCTGAGGTCGGGTATGCTTTGTAAATGTTATGTATATAAAATGACTAAATATATAATATGAATATGAATGTGATAAGACTATGTATACGAATACGAGCACAATTATGGTACGAGTACTATTATGGAATACAGATGATGATGTATGTATACGAGTACGTATGAGAAATGGAAACTCCCTATGAAAGGCAAGTAAGTGCTATGACGATGATATTATTGTCCCCCCCCCCCCCCCCCCCCCCTCCTATGCTATTTCATATGTTGTTCATGATGCTTATTTATTGATATTGCTCATGCTTTACATACTCAGTACATTCTTCGTACTGTCGTCCTTTTGTTTGTGGACACTGCGTCATGCCCGCAGGTACACAGGGAGACAGACTTGATCCATAGCTGCCTATTCAGAGATTACATAGAGAGCTCCATTTCCTTCGGAGCCATATCTTTTGGGTACTCATTCTTTTGTGTATATAATTATGGGCATAGCGGGGTCCTGTCCCGCTAATGGGATATGTTATACTCTTAGAGGCTCATAGTCACGTGTATGTGGTTAGATATGTCCGGCCTTGTCGGCCTACGTTTTGTATATCATTTTGTTGGCCTCGTCGGCCTATGTACATTGTTGTGGCATAGCTGCCTATGATGATTAAAGATGTTGTCGTCCAATGGGACTAGTATGATTGATGCTTAGAGATGTATGATTAATGATGTGGCTCACCTAGATTCAAGCATAAGTATAAGTTAAAGGGTGCCCGGGAGGACTAGCACCGGGTGCTTGTCGCGGCCCCCTAGGCGGGTCGTGACAGACAGTTCTGGTCGGGATCAACTCATTCTTTGCGTTCGGCACAACAGTGATGCCGCCTTTCTTAGGAACACATTGGAATGGGCTCACCCATTTACTATCAACATTGGGTAAACCACGCCTGCATCCAGCCATTTGATGATCTCTTTCTTGACGACCTCTTGCATATTTTCGTTCAGTCGCCTCTGATGCTCTACACTCGATTTGCTACCCTCCTCCAACTGAATTTTGTGCTCACAGATCCCAGATGGATTACCTCAAATGTCAGCTATGGTCCAACCAATAGCACGCCTATACTCCCTTAACACCTCCAAACGCTGCAAAATCTGCTGCTCAGTCAATAGGGCTGAAACAATCACCGGTAATGTATTGTCTGGACCAAGGAACTTATATCTCAGATGTGATAGGAGCAGCTTTATTATATCCCGTATTTTTTAACGTCGAATTATTTGCAAGCTGAGGTGGGGCCCACACATCAAGATTTTTTTGGAACATGTGACAAGCTATATGAATCACATATGTAAAGTTAAACACAACTCATGAAGGACCCTTGGGCCAAATCAAAGTGGAAGCCCTCCAAACGAATATTTTTAAGAAAACGTTTCCGGGTGACCTGACTTGGAGGGGCAAAAACGGTATTATAAGTTTGGAATTTGAAAAGATACCAAGAGATAGAAGTTATAGATAATTGAATTAGCTTTCCAACCATAGGTCGTGGGTTCCAAGTTGAAGTCGGTACAAGGAGATATGGACGTTTTAAGGTCGGAAGGTCAGTGGGCTATGCCCAACTCGGGACCAACCGGTTTGGCCCAAGAAAAATGAAAAAAAAAATGAGGCCCAAGTTTAAGAGGGTGGCCGGCCAAATCCATGGCCCAAACCCACAAAAAAATTAATGAATTTCCCATGTGTTAAAATAGATGAAAGGGACCATATATTATCACTTTATCCATTAGAATCTTCAAGAAACACAAAAGATGAAGAACAAAAACAAAGGGCCATTTCGGCCAAGACCCATGGAAATTGAGTACCTTAAATCTTGTTCCAAAAATTGTTTTCTTGTAGTATTCCTACCAATTCCAGTACCCTCTACAACGTGGTATGATTATTTCAGAAGATGGTTCATCCGTTTCATCGTTTCCGCACTTTGGTTAAGTGAAGAAGATTGGAGAAAAAGGTAAGAATTCATTCCATGTTATTATGTTATGAAGGTTTGTTTGTGTTGTAGTATGTAGAAATGAGTAGAAAGTATGGAAATATGGAAGTTTGCAAAGTGGGTATGTAAGTTGGCATGTAGCCGTGTGTGTATGTATGTTATATACGTATGCTGAGTTAAATTTATGTTGTATTCTAGTTGTGAGTATGATGGAATTCATATTAAGAATGAAAGTTGAATGAATTTGGTTGAAGTTGGAAATATAGGTATTGGCCGTGTGGTATATGGAGATTAGAATGGGAATGAATTAATTTTGTTTAATATGTTGGTTGTGTTGTTGTGATCGTTATAATGTAAAGGAAGGTAATATGATTTAAGTTGGCATTGAAATGGAATGTAAAAGGTTATGTCATTCTAATATGATTTTATGATATTGTGGAAATGAAGTCGTAAGGTGTAAATTATGATGATTGTTGATGAAGTTAGAAGATAGAAACATGTTATGAAAATGTTTGTTAAAGATTAGAAGTTTTGGTGGAATTATGACTTTGGTGGAAAGCTTGTATATTGTGTATATCTTGTGAATATTTTGTGGAATTGATATGAAATGCTTCCAAATTATATTGTGATGATCTTGATTAATGATGAATGTGAAACCCTTGAGATTTGTTTGGAATTTGAAGTTGAAATGGAAGTATCGCACTATGTTAGAAAGGGAACTAGTTGTGCCATATTGTGTCTTGTAGTTATTGTTGTTGTTGTTAGTGTTGTTATTGGGTTGTTGTTGATTGTTTTGGCCGAGTTGAATTCTCGGGGATGCTATATGTATAGGGGAAATGCTGCCCAAATTTCTGTAGAAAAGTGTTGATTTGATATTTAAGTCCTAAAGTCTTAGGGTTAACATTTGGTAAATGTGACCATTTGTAGATTTTGGACGAAACGGGAAGTGAACTTGGAAAGGCGTAAAAAGCATAAAAGGTATGTAAAGATATCCCAATTCTTCTTTTGGCATGTCCTAGATGTACTAGGATCGGATTCGAGCCTCGGGAAATATTCTGTCTTTCGGAATCCGCGTTTCAAATTGTCCCTTCTTCATTCACTGGAATTGAACCCTATAAGTATGTTTTGTTAAAGAATTGTGTAAACTTCCGCAAATTGTCTAGAAAGTTATGAAATGTCCCTAGGACCTCCGTAGGTGACTCCATAAGCTAAATATACGTAATTTGAGCCCACCGCTTCGGTTGTCCCGAGGTGGGCCCACTATTTCCGACTTTACCATTTTTGTGTTTATAACTTAATTTCAAGCGGTTCTAAAGGAAACGCCTTAACTACTCTTCTAACTACCAATGATATTTATTCTAAATACTTTATTGAATCTCTGTAAAGGTATGATATTTTGTGTCTCATTTAGTCTCCCACTATTCCCGCTTTGCCTTTTAGTGTACTATTGCCTTATTTTCGAACAATATAAAATGAAACGTTTTAACTATCCTTTTAACTACTAAGGAAAATTGTTTTAATGATTCCCTAGAGTCTGGTAAACTATTTTGGAATATGAAAATGATCCCAGAAGGGTTATTCTTCCGTAACTCATTATGACATACGGCATACACTTACTATGATTCTGTCCGATTTCATTGGTTTGATTTGTCATCCGATATGCCTCATTGAGTCTCTGGAAATATATGGTATTTTTATTAAATTTAGTTTCTCACTACTCCATTCGTGGATGCCTCAATGTTTCCCCCACTGAGCCCGGGCCAGGATATGTTGTCAAGCGTATTCCACTGCATTGTTCGCCGTGCCTCGATGTGAGGGGGCAGGTATATATGTACATGGGTTGTGGAGTATGCTGTGCCATGTACACACATTCTGATATGATATGATCTGATATGGCCATCTGACATGATATGCTATGTTACGGGGTTATCCCCTATTCTGCTCCTTATGTGTGGTGGCACCAGCGTTGGGGGGTGGCCACGTTCTGTTTGCCGAGTCCCTTGGCAGGGGTCGGATATGATATGGTATATGTTTCTGTACACACTCCTCATGTTTTGAAAATATGCATTTGATACTTCAGATGTTACACTCACTTCTCTGTAAGTTCTGTTTCGGTTATGATCTTGTTCCATAATGGGACCAGGTACGACATATGTTTTCAGCGAATACTATTTATGCTATATGATCAGCATTTTGCTAATCTGGATATTCAGTTCATTTTCTGTATCTTCTGCTTCGATTATGACTTTGTTTACTACGTTCCGTGCTTTACATACTCAGTACATATTTCGTACTGACCCCCTTTCTTCGGGGGATGCGTTTTCATGCCACGCAGGTACGGACGACAGATTTGCTGACCCCCCTGCCTAGGACATCTATTCTGCTATTTTGGGAGTGCTCTTTTGTCCAGAGCCTATATGTTGGTACAGTCTGCTGCTATTGTATATATGTATGCTATTCAGGGGTATGACGGGGCCCTGTCCCGTCTTATGATTCTGTTATAATCTGTAGAGGTCAGTAGACATACTTGTGTGGGTTTTGTATATGTTTTGGGATGATATGATCTGTGACAGCCTTATCGGCTCCCATGTACTATGTCGGTTCATTTATGATGATTACTAATGCCAATTGACTTTTACATTTAAACATATTCTGCTGATATGCTAGTCTGGGTTATTGGGTACGTTTGGGTGTCCAGCACGGACACTAGTCGCGGCCTACGGAGTTGGGTCGTTACAAGCTTAAGCTCCAACTTAGGTGGCTCAATGATCGAAGGCTTTACTGGAGGAGTTGTTCTATTTTCCAGATCAAGATTCATCTTCTTTGGGTGGTATGTGTATGAGCCCAACCCAACAAGTGAATTAAGTGTCTCCACATAGCCTTCCATGTCTTCAGCATCAAAATTCATAAGAATACCAGCTAAAGCCTCACCCAAACTCTCTTCTTCCATCTTTAACTCCACTGCTTCATCAACAACATCGAATGAATCAATTACCGAAATACTCTCGTAAGCACTTGGTAACTTCATCCCTTTGCTAGCCTGAAAAGTCACTTCTTCATTGTTGATTCGGAACTTGATTTCATTTTTCTCCGAATCCATTAGAGCCCTCCCCATAGCAAGGAAAGGTCTCCCCAGAATGATAGGAATGTCCCAATCAACAGCACAGTCAAGAATCACAAAATCAGCAGGCAACATAAAATCAGCAACCCGCACAATTACATCATCAACCACCCCAACGAGTCTTTTGATAGACCTATCAGCCATCTGCAATCTCAATGTAGTCGGCCTTGGCATCCCAAACCTGATTGTTTATATATAGCAAGGGGCCTCAAATTTATACTCGCCCCATTATCACACAAAGCACGAGCAAAATCATGGTGCCCAATAGAACAAGGAATGGTGAACGCCCCAGGGTCTCCTTTTTTCTGCACAGTTGTAGTCGAGATGATGGAACTCAAAGTGTGAGTCAAACTCACGGTTTGATGCTGCACCGTTTTCTTCTTGGTCAACAGATCTTTCAAATATTTCGCAAAACCAGGCATCTCCTTGATAGCTTCCAAGAAGGGAAAATTCAGAGATAACTGCTTCAGCTGATCATAAAACTTTTCAAACTTAGCATCTTCCTTCTTCTTTACCAACCTCTGAGGAAAAGGAGGTTTAGATTTGAATAGTTGCGTCAAAGGGCGGAGAGCCCCTTTTACAGCCTGCTTGCTTGTGTTATCAGCTTCCCTCACCATCTCTAGAATATCAGCAACCTTCTTGTCAGTAGGAATCTCATCAGCAATAATGGGTGCTTCAGGCTGCACCTCATCCTCTTCATCTATCGGCTCAAGATCAATTACCTTCTCAGCAGCCCTCTGTAGTGTTTTACCACTCCTAGTAGTGATGGCAAACGCATGGTCTACACCGCCTCCCCCATTCTTAGGATTTGGAATAGTGTCACTCGGAAGTCCTCCCTTTTTAGGAGGGTACTGCTCTCTAGAAATATCCCTCATCTGCGACTCAAGCTTCTGAATAGCCGCTGTATGGGAACCCACTGGTTCTGTCAGGCCAGATAAAGTCCTTTCAGACTTAGATTGATTGTCACGACCCAGCTCCGTGGGGCGCGATTGATGTCCTATTTGGACATCCCAAACAGACTTACATACTGACTCGTCATATTTTTATCTAACTCAGACTTTCATATTAATCATCTCAAACACATTGAAAGCAAATATTATCTTGAGCGGTCGCACGTGCAAAAATTATCATATCATAGTCAGAAGGGGCGGCGGAATACACATCGCCGAACAGATATACACATATACAAACATACGGGCCATTATGGCCGCCATAACAGACGGGACCGCATTAAGACGTAGATATACATCACAAAAGATATGTACCAATATATGGGCTCCGAATCAAAAGGAGCACTCTGTAATAGCAGAATGTGTGGCCTACACTGGCAGATCAAGAACCTCTGTACCTGCGGGCATGAAACGCAGCCCCCGAAGAAAGGGGGTCAGTACGAAAGATGTACTGAGTATGTAAAGCATAAAGTACAGAAATCCAAGCCATAACTGAAGTGAAGGGTACAGAGAGAGAATACCGGATCAAAATATCAAAATATGTACTGAAGACACATGTACATAATGCAAATAGAAAATCATGCATAAGGCTCAGGAACGTGGTCACCACTCCGACGCTGGTGCCACAACACAGCATACTCCAGAAGGTTTCAAATCTCCGTACAACTCCGAACACAACATATGATCACATCATATCATATCATCAAAACATATCATAAGCCATATCACAGCATAACTCCATAAACGGAACCCGACCCTATGGCGAGGTCTCGGGAACTGTAACACATCATACTACCCAATATATCATAGCGCGCACGATCACAAAACTGGCCCGGGAACCGGCGAACGATGTCATAGTATAGGCACGAGCAGAGTAGTGCGGAAACCATATGTATATACACAATTAAGTTCCAAGACTCGACAAATAAATACATATACATGTGTATATTGAGATTAGAAAGCTCAAGGTAAGTATCGAGTCTGTCGGAATTAGTATACAAAAGATATGAGCCTTTAAATTTACAAAACTTTCGAAAAATACCTCATAAGCCGTTTTCTGAAAATTTAGTATCATTCACATTAAGGAACTTTCAAATAACTTGTGGATTAAGTCAGAAGGAGCCTTAAATTCATAGGAAAAAGTCCCCTTTTTATATCATACAAAAATAGATTAAGTAAGACAAACGAAGAAAGTCTCGGGACTAGAGGACCCACCTCGGGTCAAGTCGAGGTGGCGGACATAAATTACGAACATTAGACTCTATGGAGTCATCCATGAAAGTTTCAAAGCGATTCTATCACATTTGTGCAAATTATGGATGTTTGAATAGTTTTCCAACAAAACATAAGAATTGTAATTCAATTACATTGAATGAATAGTACCTAAAATCAGACTCGGATTTCTATGAACAGAATAACCCCTGAGGCTCAAATCCAAACCTAGTACACCTAGGACATGCCAAAAGAAGAAAAGGGATAGCTTTATATACCTTTTCCGCTTCCTACACGTCTCCAAAATCAAATCTCAAGTTCGCCAAAATCTACAATTTGGTCACAATTACCAAATGTTAATTGTAAGGCTTTAAGATTACAATCTCAACCAATACTTGTCTAAAAACATTTGGGCAGCATCTCCCCTATACATATAACATCCCCGAGATTTAAACTCGGCCAAAATAGCAGCAACCATACCAACAACAATCTCAACAACATCAACAATCGGCTAGAGATGCATTCTAACATAAATAGTCTTCTTTTCCAAATAATGCAACAACTCCCAATCTAACTTTGCATTCTCAAATCAATATCAATATTTTCATGTTTCCATACTAATTTAAGATTATCCAAACATAGACCAAGAATATTCCGAGCCATATATCCAATGCTCAAAAATTCCATATTCCATCCAAAGTTCCTACTTATGCTTCGAAACCATCACAACACATTTTCCTATTTACAATTTCATAATCAACAACAATAATCTACACTTTAATAACTTCATTTTCATAATATCATAAAATCACATTAAAATGAGATAATTTCCTACAACCAATTTCCATGCCAACTTAATCCATTTTACCTTCATTTACATTATAAGGGTCGCAACAACACAACTAGCATACTAAACAAGATTAATTCATTTCCATTCCATCACTATGCACCACACGGCCAACACCCCATTTTTCACTTCAACCAATTTCATTCAACTTTCTTCTCCAATACAAAATCCACAATAACCACAACTAGAACACTACATAAAATTCAACTCATCTCACCTATCCATTAATACATACATACGGCTACATGCATATATATACACCCAACATGCAAACTTCTATATTTTCATAACTTCTACTCATTTCTACATACTACAACATAGACAAACCTTCATAACATAATAAAAAGGAATTAATTCTTACCTTTTTCTCTTCAACTTCTTCACTTGACCAAATTGCGGAAACGATGAAACGGATGAATTATCTTCCGAAATAATTATACCACGTTGTAGAGGGTCCTTAGTAGGAATACCACAAGAAAATAATTTTTGGAACAAGATTTCAAGGGGTGAAATTCTTGCCCCCTTGGCCGAATGGCCTTTAATCTTTGCTCTTGTTCTTTTGTTTCTCTCCTTCTCTTATTTCTTGAACTTTCTAAAGATAAGGCTCCTTAATATAATTGGTCACATGGGTTTTTAAGGGGGCATGGGCTTGGGCCATGATGATGGCCGGCCACCCCTCCCTCTTTGGGCCTCAATTTTTCTTATTTTATTTGAGCCCAATTTATTATGGGTCTTATTTGTAATTCCTGAAATTCCAAATTTTCCCTTGGCCTTCCTCCGTACTTTTGCATCAATATTTTCCATGAATATCACACGTATATTAATTAGATAAGAACATAGCCTTCATTTCCTACAAAGCAAGATTATTCCAAATTTTCCAAACGCGCAAAACGCGGGATATAACATTCTCTCCCCCTTTAGAACATTCGTCCTCGAATGTTAAATTAGCCTTATAGGGTCTGACAAACATTTCGGGGGAGCTTTCTCTTATGAGTAGCACACATAAATCACTTATTAGTTAATATAACAAATTTAGAAATTTGGATTACCTGTAGGCGTAGAGAACAAGTGAGGGTACTTCTTCTTCATTTCGTCCTCCGCTTCCCAGGTCATTTCTTCTCTATTATTGTTTCGCCATAAGACCTTAACAGAGGGTATTTCCCCGGTACGCAACCTCCTCACCTAACAATTCAGAATATCTACAGGTTGCTTCTCATAAGACAATTCCTCCGTCATCTGAATATTATCCACTGGAAATATTCTGGAAGAATCACCAACACATTTACGGAGCATGGATACACGGATTACCGGATGTACTGCCTCCGGATCAGATGGTAAGTCTAGCTCATAGGTGACCTCGCCTATCTTCCGAATAATCTGATACGGCCTAATATACCGCGGACTAAGCTCACCCTTTTTACCGAATCTCATCACACCCTTCATAGTGACACCTTTAGAAATAGCCAGTCATCAATCTGAAGCTCTAACGGTTGGCGTCGTTTATCTGTATATGATTTCTGTCGACTCTGGGCAGTCAATAACCGTTCCCCAATAGATTTCACTTTATCAACTGCTTGCTGAACCATACCTGGTCCGATCAACTTTATTTCACCCCATCGAACCAACCAATCAGAGATCTGCACTTCCTATCATACAGGGCTTCGTACGGTGCCATCTGGATGCTGGAATGATAACTATCATTATAAGCAAATTTAGTTAACGGTAACTAATCACTTCCACTATCCTTGAAGTCAATAACATAGACCCATAGTATATCTCCCAGTGTCTGAATAGCGCGCTCGGCCTGTCCGTCGGACTGAGAATGAAATACTGTGCTACGACTCACCTGAGTCCCCCAACCCTTCCTGGAATGACCTCCAGAAATTCACTGTAAACTGGGCACCTTTTGACAGTGATAATAGATACAGGGACCCCGTGAAGTCTTGCTATCTCCTTAATATACTATCTGGCATAAACCTCGGCCGAATAAGTAGTCCTGACCGGAAGAAAATGGGCCAATTTCGTTAATCTATCAACAATGACCCAAATAAAATCGTACCTGCGTGGAGTGCGCGGTAAACCTATAATGAAATCCATATTAATCGCTTCTCATTTCCAAGCTGGAATTTCCATTTCCTGTAGCAATCCGGCGGGCTTTTGATGCTCGATCTTGACTTATTGGCAATTTGGGCTTTGGCCAACAACTCTGCAGTGTCTCCTTTCATACCGTCCCCACCAGTATAAGCATTTAAGATCGTACTATATTCTAGTGAATCCAAGATGAATAGAATACTGAATATCGTGCTTCACCCATAATTGGTCGCTGCGGCCCTGCAGCGTCAGGAACATATAATCTACCTCTGTATAACAATATCCCATCAGGTGAAGCCTCGAATTGGGTCTTTTCCTTATCAAGAATTATATCTCTGCACTGTATTAGAATAAGATCTTTGAACTGACGCTGTTTTACCTTTTCCATAACCGATGATTCAGCAACTTCTCGGACAGAAACCCCCAATATTTCCAGAATCGTCCAAACGGACTCTTCGGCTAGCTAACTGATAAATTTCACGAACCAATTCCTTCTTTCTGAATGCACACCAGTCAAATTGCCAAAGATTTGCGACTAAGTGCGTCTGCCACAACACTGGCTTTTCTAGGGTGATACAAAATATCGACGTCATGATCTTTCAATAATTCAAACCATCTTCCTTATCGCAAATTCAGCTCTTTTTTGCTTAAAATATACTGGAGACTCTGATGGTCCGTACAAATATCAACGTGGACTCCATATAAATAATGCTGCCATATTTTCAAAAACATGAATCACCGCGGCTAATTCCAGATCATGAGTGGGATAATTTCTCTCGTGCGGATTCTTTACAAATATGATTAAACACCACTTCGTACCGATAATCCACATAATTTCATGTCGTATCTTCTCATGTTTCATGTGATTTGTGGTACATGAACTATTTTCTAGTATCTAACGAACCCCTTTCTTTCCTTCAAAGATTTCCAAACTACCAAACACTTGTATTCCTAATACGATAATCGTTATTACCCGAAATATTCTTTGAGTCTGATAATCCTCTCCATTACTCTTTAGGAACTTAACTCATAGCCATTTTCTTGCCTTTATTACTATTCTTTAAAACATATTACCGCGTACTTAGGTACAACATCAGTTTACCCGATAGGGGGGGGGGGGATTCCAATCATGACATAAACATATCTCAATTCATATTGGCAAGAAGCATTTTCTTAAGGCATCTTTCATTCTTTCCCTTTAATCACATCCTTCCTTCATACCCGTTCCTTATCTGTCGTTCTGCTTTCTCGATAATCAAATTATTTAATATTCACATGATTCGCCATTCCATACCATAGGTTTTCCTTTTGCCCTGCACTATTACATTCCAGTTCCTTTTTGCAAATAATTTCGTGCTTTGCCGGTCGGCTCTTTTTGAGGCTCTGCTTAATTACGTTTCTTACTTTTCACTTTTCTGACATTTTGATCTCCTTATCTTCCACTCAATTACTCTCTTTTCTTTCCAAATATTGTTGTATTAGAATCTTCCAATCCCAACCGGTAGCAAAATCAATATCAGTTTATCTCGTAACATCTGTACCATACCTTTCACTTTATCTCGTAAATTCTGTCCACTTATTGTCTTCCATATATTACAACACTAGCTGTTAGGGTTCACCTATCGATCAACATAGTCATAAAAGGGGAGTCCCGTACATACATATTTATTACTGTCATTTCTTTTACAAGACATCTGCAATCACTTGTTCAAACTTACTCTAATTCCAGAACTGCGTTGCTCTTTCTTTCTTTTCACCAATCTAATCCGTCTCAGCTCAAGCGACCCCTATAAAGTTTCTAACCATTCCACATACCCTAATTCCCTTTAGGTTACTCCAAACTTCCTATTTGCCTCTTATATCTATATTTGTGAAAATTTTAGTACACTTCCCAGTGGGTCACCCATCCCAAAATTGCTCTGGCCCTAGCACGCTTAACCTTAAAACTTTAATGCATTTAGGTGCGTTAAGGCAGGTATAATCACATCAACTTCCCCGCACGACCTTTATCACGTAATTTTTAGGCAAGTCGGGGTCTTAACAACTTCCAAAACGTACTCGTAGCGCGTCCCACCCCGATTTAGAGAGGATTCTTTTACTTATCTGACTATTTAATTACGGTGTCGCCCCTTATCTAAATCCTCAACACTTACCTTCGTCTATATATCTAATTCTACACAGCCCACAAGTTTAAATTTTTATTCCACAAATTCCAACTCCAATCAGTCGTCGGGAACTGATAAAATGTTACTGTAAGGTCTTCTCCATCTACCAGCAGAGGAAACTGGAGTCCGACAAACATCGCAGAACTTCTTAGTACTTAATTCACATAATTACCACCATATATATATATGAGTTGTGAGCGAACCATTTAATTCGCAACTACTTGTCATACGCTTTGTATTTTTCCAATAAGGTAAAACTTAATCGCTGGACATTTTTGCCCCTCAACATAGGCTTTTCTAAGGCAAAGTGTGGTCGGACCGCATTGTGGTCCGTTTAAACGAATTACGAATTTGCTGTTCATATATGCTTTCTCGAAACAAAATTTCCCAAATAAAGATGGTGCTTCTTACGAATGACATGGAAGGTATCTCTTAAACTTTAATCCAACATAATAGATTTACCCTATCGGTATTGAATTTCAAGACATGCTAAGAACTTACATCTCATTTTCCATTTTATAATTCTGGAAAAATTTGGGCAGAGGTTCCTCTGTACTTCTTACTATCCCAACACCTGCACACAGAAATACAAACAATGCCTCACAGGGACAACATATATACGTACGTATCATATCGTATCATAGCCACACAAGGCTAATAATTTCAAGTAAAAGTATGAATATATCGAGACTTACCTCATATACATAACTCAGACGGCACCGGTGGCACTTTTCTATTTACTTTCCTTTTCGATTTTTAACTTTATATTTCAATCATACTTCAAATGACTTCACCAACATACATCTTTCATACCATTGCTTACCTGTGTACTGTGTAGCTTCCAATATCATCGATCACTGTTTTCTGTCGATACCGTTCTTCGGCTTAAATCAAGGGTTAGTAAAAAGGAATTCATTTCCTACGGCTGGCTCTATCGCACGATCTAAGATCCAAAGAAAGGTAACACCCTAAATGTCCTGTAGCCTCCTGTTTATAGATGTGGTGCACAACACACCGATAAACAAGACTCTACGAGACACGGCCTGTAGACATTCCGAGGACAAACCGCTCTGATACCACTTTTGTCACGACCTAGCTCCGTGGGCCGCGACTGATGTCCTATTTGGACACACCAAACAGACTTACATACTGACTCGTCATATTTTTATCTAACTCAGACTTTCATATTAATCATCTCAAACAGATTGAAAGCAAATATTATCTTAAGCGGTCGCACGTGCAAAAATTATCATATCATAGTCAGAAGGGGTGGCGGAATACACATCGCCGAATAGATATACACATATACAAACATACGGGCCATTATGGCCGCCATAACAGACGGGACCGCATTAAGACGTAGATCATAGACAAACGAACACACACACATGACCCATTACCCACATATATGACTACAGGCCTCTACAAACCATAACGGAATCATATGACGGGACAGGACCCCGCCGTACCCCAAATAACAAAATATACAGAAGCATATACATCACAAAAGATATGTACCAATATATGGGCTCCGGATCAAAAGGAGCACTCTGTAATAGCAGAATGTATGGCCTACACTGGCAGATCACGAACCTCTGTACCTGCGGGCATGAAACGCAGCCCCCGAAGAAAGGGGGTCAGTACGAAAGATGTACTGAGTATGTAAAGCATAAAGTACAGAAATCCAAGTCATAACTGAAGTGAAGGGTACAGAGAGAGAATACCGGATCAAAATATCAAAATTTATACTGAAGACACATGTACATAATGCAAATAGAAAATCATGCATAAGGCTCAGGAACGTGGTCACCACTCCGACGCTGGTGCCACAACACAGCATACTCCAGAAGGTTTCAAAACTCCGAACACAACATATGATCACATCATATCATATCATCAAAACATATCATAAGCCATATCACAACATAACTCCATAAATGGAACCCGGCCCTATGGCGAGGTCTCGGGAACCGTAACACATCATACTGCAGAATATATCACAGCGCGCACGATCACAAAACCGGCCCGGGAACCGGCGAACGATGTCATAGTATAGGCACGAGCAGAGTTGTGCGGAAACGATATGCATATACATAATTAAGTTCCAAGACTCGACAAATAAATACATATACATGTGTATATTGAGATCAGAAAGCTCAAGGTAAGTATCGAGTCTGTCGGAATTAGTATACAAAAGATATGAGCCTTTAAATTTACAAAACTTTCGAAAAATACCTCATAAGCCGTTTTCTGAAAATTTAGTATCATTCACATTAAGGAACTTTCAAATAACTTGTGGATCAAGTCAAACGGAGCCTTAAATTCATAGGCAAACGTCCCCTTTTTATATCATACAAAAATAGATTAAGTAAGACAAACGAAGAAAGTCTCGGGACTAGAGGGCCCACCTCGGGTCAAGTCGAGGTGGCGGACATAAATTACGAACATTAGACTCTATGGAGTCATCCATGAAAGTTTCAAAGCGATTCTATCACATTTGTGCAAATTATGGATGTTTGAATAGTTTTCCAACAAAACATAAGAATTGTAATTCAATTACATTGAATGAATAGTACCTAAAATCAGACTCGGATTTCTATGAACAGAATAACCCCCGAGGCTCAAATCCAAACCTAGTACACCTAGGACATGCCAAAAGAAGAAAAACGATAGCTTTACATAACTTCTACTCATTTCTACATACTACAACATAGACAAACCTTCATAACATAATAAAAAAGAATTAATTCTTACCTTTTCTCTTCAACTTCTTCACTTGACCAAAGTGCGGAAATGATGAAACGGATGAATTATCTTCCGAAATAATTATACCACGTTGTAGAGGGTCCTTGAATTAGTAGGAATACCACAAGAAAATAATTTTTGGAACAAGATTTCAAGGGGTGAAATTCTTGCCCCCTTGGCCGAATGGCCTTTAATCTTTGCTCTTGTTCTTTTGTTTCTCTCCTTCTCTTATTTCTTGAACTTTCTAAAGATAAGGCTCCTTAATATAATTGGTCACATGGGTTTTTAAGGGGGCATGGGCTTGGGCCATGATGATGGCCGGCCACCCCTCCCTCTTTGGGCCTCAATTTTTCTTATTTTATTTGAGCCCAATTTATTATGGGTCTTATTTGTAATTCCTGAAATTCCAAATTTGCCCTTGGCCTTCCTCCGTACTTTCGCATCAATATTTTTCATGAATATCACACGTATATTAATTAGAATAAGAACATAGCCTTCATGTCACGACCCAACCCCGTGGGCCGCGACTGGTATCCTAACTGGATACCCATACGTACTACTTAACAGAATTTCGTACCATACTGATTTTTTTTTTCAAACAGATGTGTACAGAATCAGGCCGATACAGATGCGGCGCACGCGAACATATACATACCTGGACATACAGAAATTTACAGACAAGCCGATGAGGCTAACATACAGACGGAGTCACAAAATCATTCGTACTTACCTAAACAGATGAAACCCGTAACCCACATATCTATCTACAGGCCTCTACAAACATACAGAATCAGATAACGGGACAGGGCCCCGCCGTACCCCAAAATATCATACATACAGAGTCTACAGATGACAGAAGATATATACCAAAAGTATTTGCTCCGGAGTAAAGGAGCTCTTCCAATATAGCAGAATCGATGCCCTAAACTAGCGGCGTATCTCCAGGTGCGTCTGTACCTGCGGGCATGTAACGCAACCCCCGAAGAATCGGGGGTCAGTACGAAAAATGTACCGAGTATGTAAAGCAGAAACATAACAAACATAATCATAGTCTGAACAGGAAGCATATATATTTAGCGGACAGAACCATAAATCAAACGGACGGACGGAATCATAATCCCGACAGACGGACAGAATCATGGTTCAGACAGACAGATAGAATCGTAAACCATACGGACATACAGAATCAGAATCCATACGGACATACAGACAAAATCGTAATCCAGACGGACAGAATTATGCATGCAGAGTCATACAAAGTTATACAGAATCATACAGAGTCATACAGAATCATACAGAGGCATGTGCTATATAAATGATGATGGCACATGCATACATACATACAGATCCCGGCCCTGTCTGGGGGCACGGTAACAGAACCCGGCCCTCTTAGTACGGGACGCGGTGGACAGACAGAATCAGATCAGATCATATGCCATCCTGGCCGCCATCCCCATACACAGATCATAATATCATAGTCATACAGATATAACAGATCCCGGCCCGCACGCCGAGGGACGCGGTGAACAATGCAGAGGAACATGCACGATAACAGAACCTGGCACGGGACGCAGTGAAGGAATGCATTGAGACAGCCACGAACAGATTAATGAGAAACCACATACATACAGACTCAACATACAGACTCAATCAAACTGAAGGGTGCCAAACGGCGAGTCAAGTCAGAGTATCCGGATAGTATGCATAATACGCGCCTATGTCCTACTCGGGAAGGCACGACAGATTATTATCAGGATCAGATTCTCAGATGTCCAGAAATCATTTTGTAAGATTTGCATAAAAATAGTCATTTCATAATCAAAATAATAGTCCAGATGTTTTCTGAGAAAATCGGACAGAACCAAAGTAATTAAGGTTATACAGAAGGCATCGGGCCTTGTGGGCCCGCCTCGGACCAACTCGAGGCGACATACGTAAATTACTGATAATAGACCTTATGAGGTCATCCATAATCATTTGGAAGTGTTCCGACTCTGTTTGGGAAGGTTTCGTGCAAAAGTTCACTTTGAAGGCGTTGTATAAGGAAATGGTTTCAATTGTACTGAAGGAATTGGAACGGATTTCCATCTCGAATTCCGAGAAACGGAGTCGTACTTAAGGCTCGCGGCCGAGCCTATTACATCCAGAACATGCCTAAGAATAAAGGGGAAGGCTTTACATACCTCGATTGCGCCTTACGCTCGCTTGGCTTCAATTCCAATTTCGTCCAAAATCTAGAAATGGTCAAGTTTACCAATTGTTAATTTCAAACTTTAAGACTCCAAACTTAATACATACATGCCTACCGAAATTTCGGCAGCATTTCCCCTATATATATAACATCCCCGAGACTTAGCTCGGCTTGGTTCATCAACACAGCAACGCAGAAACAACATCAATAACAACAACAAGCATAACATAATACACGATATGGCTTTACTAGCCGTCTTTCCGGCATAACGAAACATCTTTCATTTCAACCTTACACTTCCCAACCAATCCTACCATTTTCATATTCAACACTTATCAAGATCATTACAACATATTTCAGGGGCATATCATACCATTTTCACAAGATATACACAAGATATACGCAATATACAAGTTTCCTACTAAGGGCAGATTTCGCCCACAACTTCCAATCTTTAACCTAAACATCCATAGCATATTCTTATCTTCCAATTCCATTTACATACCATAACAATATGCATTCTTACAATTTCATTCTCATAATCACATAAACTATACTAACATCACCTACTTTCCGACAACCAATTAACAACATTTTTTCTCATTTTCATCACAAGATTACCACACAATTAACATACTAATTATAACAAATCCATGTTCCTTCCAACATATAGCACCACACGGCCACACACGTAATTTTCCAACTTCCACTAATTCATTCAACTTTCACTTCTAATACAATTTCTACCATACTACAACTAAATTCCAACATGAATTCAAATCTTCATGAACATACAATACATGCACACTTTCGGCCAACATGCATACCACCTCAACACACAAGATTTTCATGTTTTTCATTCATTTCCACACACTACAACATACATATACCTTCCATATCATAACAAAAGCATAAAATCCTTACGTTTCTCCCAAGTTCTTTACTTGCTACAAAACTCACTTTCTTGCCAAGATAATTATACCATCTTGTAGAGGACCTTGCACTTGGTAAGATTACAACAAAATTATAACTCTTGCATCAAAGTTGAGGCTTGGAGAATTTTTTTTTCTTTTCTTTCTTTCTCTCTTTCCTCCACCCGAAACCTCTCTTCTTTTTCTCCTCTTGTTTGTTCTTTGTTTTTCTTGTTTTCTCTTGAAGGTTCTTAGGATATAGATGACTTATAATATAATTTGTCACATGGAAAATAATTCCATGGACTTTGATCAATGTATATGGCCGGTTGGGCCTTCCCTTTTGGGCCTCATCTTCTCTTATTTTTTTTCTTTTTGAGCCCACTTGGCCAACCTTTGTAATTCATGGAACAAGTTTCCAAAATTTCCAATTTTGCCCTTGGCCTCCTTTCGTAATTCCACACCAACATATTCATAACCGACACATTCGTACCAAGCAAGGTCCAAATGTGGCCTTGTCCATTACAAGTCAAATTATTTCGAATTTTTTGAATATGCAAAAATGCCGGATGTAACATCCTCCCCCCCTTTAGAACATTCGTCCTCGAATGTTAAATTGACCTCGTGGGGCGTCATACTACTTCGGGAGGGTTATTTTTTATAATTGTCCTTTGTTGACTTTCCGACATGGCTTCTTCACCAACATGATGGGGTAATTCTTCACGTCACTGATTCATATGCTTTCATAATGTATTTTCTCATACCCCACATAATCACCGGACCATAAGCTATATTCTCGTAATAGATGAATGCTTTTCAGGCATCATAATCAATATCATTTCTTGTTACACTCCTCGAGTGTTTGCCACGTTATCATAATCCCACTTCATACCAAACACTTCACACCAAACGGATTCATAACTGGGATCGGACGCATAGAAGCGTATTGAACAGATTCGTAATCGGAGGCAAACGTATTAAACCATGGCGGACAGATTCGTAGTCGAAGTCCGATGTACGGGAGTATATCAGACAGATCCGTGATCAAGGTCAGACGTACAGAGAGGTATCAGACAGATTCGGAATCAAAGTCAGGCGTACGGAGGCGTATCAGACGGATTTCGTAATCAGAATCAGATATACGGAGATGTATCAGATAGATTCATAATCAGAGTCAGACGTACAGAATTATATCGGACAGATTCGTACCAGGGTCAGATATACGGAGATGTATCAGACAGACGCGTGATCAAAATCAGACGTACAGAGATGTATCAGACGGATTCATATCCAGAGTCAGACATACAGAGGTGTGTCGGACAGATTTGTATCCAGAGTTAATTGTACAGAGGTATATCAGACAGTAACATAATCGGATCCAGAAGTACGGAGGCGTAATAGGCAGAGCCTTATCAGAATCAGAAGTGCAGAAGTATAACAGATAGAATCTGGATTAGAATCAGATCACTCTTATTGAGGCTCCGGTGATTTACGAAAATTTCCTTTTTATCGATATCTCATTATTCATTCCGACCATTGTATCACAGGTTATTTCATCAAAACCTGTTCACTCACTCATAAACTTATTCGTCAAGTTGTCATACAAATCGTCTTACGTGTCGCTTATCGACTTTTTCAAAGCTTCCGCTTCTTCACGTTTTCTTATCCTTCATCTTTCCTACTATCCCTACTCATTTTCTTTTCTAGATATCGTCGCACCAGACTAAGTTATAATGTAATAGGGGTTTTTAAATTCTTTGACAACCTTCATGTCCTCGTCTCCGCTTCATTTCATGTATTCGGTTTAGTAAAACCTTTCGTCTATCATAACATTAACCGCCGGGACTCGGCTCTTGATCCACATAATCACCAGACGAAAATCATACACATACATATACATTTTCTAATATCATACTTGCGAACGTCTCTGACTGTTATTCAAATTCGCTCAATTTCCCGAGCGGTATTGCACTTTTTCTTTTCGCCCCTTTAGTCCGCCTCGTTCTGCGCAATTCCTGTAAGGGCACTAGTTACTCCACACACCCTCTTTTCCTTTAGATTACCCAAAATTTCCATTTATATATCATACTTACATTTATGAAAAATTTTGTATCCTTCCTAGGGGGTCACCCATCCCAGAATTGCTCTAGCCTCAGCACGCTTAACCTCGAAACTTTCACGCATTTTGACGCGTTAGGGCTAGTATAATTTCGTCGACTACCCCGCACGATCTTTGTCACATAATTCAGGGCAGATCGGGGTCTTAATAAATTTTCGGAAAATTCTCATAGTGGGTCCCACCCCGGGCTAAGCCATACAATTACCATATTGCCTCTCTGAACCTCCGATATTCACTTTCATGCACATATACATACGATTTTAGACAGCCCACAGATTTACATCTTCATCCCACGAATCCCATCTCCAATTAGTCGATGAAATCTGATGAAATATCATCGTAAGGTGCTCTCCACCCACCAACAGAGGAAAACTAGATTCCGACAAGTATCGCGGAACCTTTTAGTACTTAATTTACATATTTATCTCCATATTTCTGGAAAATTTTGGGCAGAGGTTCCTCTGTATTTCTCGCTATCCTAAACCTGTACACCAGAAATACCAACCATGCCTCACAGGGCCGATAACTTCAAATAAAAATTTTAACAATGTCGAAACTTACCTCACATGCCCAACTCAAATGGCGTCGGAGGCACTTTCCTGTTCACTTTCATCTGGGGTTTCTAGATTCACACTGATGGTGGGGACATCTCAGTCGCCCTTGCCTTTAGTCACTAGGTCTCTAATCCTTCTAAATTTCCGTCGTCATCATTGAATAACATTTTTCAGATATCATACACATATCAGAAATTCTAGGAAACTTACAGACTCATAAATGATCAATCTCGGGTCTAACCTGGGGAGCTGCCGTGGGAACTGTGTCCCTCATTGTCATCATCTGTCTGACCCCCACTCGCCTGGCCCCCGCTATTACCTGCATCTGAATCGGAGGAGTGTAGGTAGCCCGGCAATTCCTGGTTCACTGATGGCCAGGACAAAGGACTGGAGTAGGGAGTAACACTCTCCGGAGAAGCCTGTCTAACATAATGCTCCACTACAGGAGCTGCTGGCATGTCCTCGGGGACCTCCTCCTCCGGCGTCCCAGAGGAATGCTCTAGTGGCTCAGCATCGGGGCTATCCTCCTCCCTGGGGGTAAGAAACTCTGGAGGTATCGTCGCTGGGTCCTCCGAGGGGTCAGTATCATAACTATCTTCTCTGGGATCCTCTGCTCTGGGAATCAGAAACTCGGGAGGAATTGTCTCTGGATCCTCCGAAGGGTCTGTCTCAATCGAGTAGCTGGGGATCTACCTACTCGGTCCTGGTGACGTCCTAGGGGCCTTCTTAGCACCCCCATCCCCATCATCAGAGGCACTCCTCTTCATTCTTTGTCAATCCGCAATCACCTGCAGGAAGAGGGTCAGAAACATTGTTTCCAAATACTGACACTTCTGCTCTTCTGGAGCCTCACTGTAGATACAGCAATTCGTAGGAAACATCCTAACCATTCAGCTTTATCGCACGATCTAAGATCCGAAGAAGGGTAACATCCTAGATGTCCTGTAGCCTCCTGTTTATAGATGTGGTGCACAACACATCGATAAACAAGACTCTACTAGACACGGCCTGTAGACATACCGAGGACTAACCGCTCTGATACCACTTCTGTCACGACCCAACCCCGTGGGCCGCGACTGGTATCCTAACTGGATACCCATACGTACCTACTTAACAGAATTTCGTACCATACTGATTTTTTTTTTCAAACAGATGTGTACAGAATCAGGCCGATACAGATGCGGCGCACGCGAACATATACATACCTGGACATACAGAAATTTACAGACAAGCCGATGAGGCTAACATACAGACGGAGTCACAAAATCATTCGTACTTACCTAAACAGATGAAGCCCGTAACCCACATATCTATCTACAGGCCTCTACAGACATACAGAATCACATGACGGGACAGGGCCCCGCCGTACCCCAAAATACCATACATACAGAGTCTACAGATGACAGAAGATATATACCAAAAGTATTTGCTCCGGAGTAAAGGAGATCTTCCAATATAGCAGAATCTATGCCCTAAACTGGCGGCGTATCTCCAGGTGCGTCTGTACCTGCGGGCATGTAACGCAGCCCCTGAAGAACCGGGGGTCAGTACGAAAAATGTACCGAGTATGTAAATGCAGAAACATAACAAACATAATCATAGTCTGAACCGGAAGCATATATATATTTAGCGGACAGAACCATAAATCAAACGGACGGACGGAATCATAATCCCGACAGACGGACAGAATCATGGTTCAGACAGACAGATAGAATCGTAAACCATACGGACATACAGATTCAGAATCCATACGGACATACAGACAAAATCGTAATCCAGACGGACGGACAGAATTATGCATGCAGAGTCATACACAGTTATACAGAATCATACAGAGTCATACAGAATCGTATACAGGCATGTGCTTATATAAATGCTGATGGCACATGCATACATACATACAGATCCCGGCCCTGTATGGGGGCACGGTAACAGAACCCGGCCCTTTTAGTACGGGACGCGGTGGACAGACAGAATCAGATCAGATCATATGCCATCCTGGCCGCCATCCCCATACACAGATCATAATATCATAGTCATACAGATATAACAGATCTCGGCCCGCACGCCGAGGGACGCGGTGAACAATGCAGAGGAACATGGACGATAACAGAACCTGGCCCGGGACGCAGTGAAGGAATGCATTGAGACAGCCACGAACAGATTAATGAGAAACCACATACATACAGACTCAACATACAGACTCAATCAAACTGAAGGGTGCCAAACGGCGAGTCAAGTCAGAGTATCCGGATAGTATGCATAATACGCGCCTATGTCCTACTCGGGAAGGCACGACAGATTATTATCAGAATCAGATTCTCAGATGTCCAGAAATCATTTTGTAAGATTTGCATAAAAATAGTCATTTCATAATCAAAATAATAGTCCAGATGTTTTCTGAGAAAATCGGACAGAACCAAAGTAATTAAGGTTATACAGAAGGCATCGGGCCTTGTGGGCCCGCCTCGGACCAACTCGAGGCGACATACGTAAATTACTGATAATAGACCTTATGAGGTCATCCATAATCATTTGGAAGTGTTCCGACTCCGTTTGGGAAGGTTTCGTGCAAAAGTTCACTTTGAAGGCGTTGTATAAGGAAATGGTTTCAATTGTACTGAAGGAATTGGAACGGATTTCCATCTCGAATTCCGAGAAACGGAGTCGTACTTAAGGCTCGCGGCCGAGCCTATTACATCCAGAACATGCCTAAGAATAAAGGGGAAGGCTTTACATACCTCGATTGCGCCTTACGCTCGCTTGGCTTCAATTCCAATTTCGTCCAAAATCTAGAAATGGTCAAGTTTACCAATTGTTAATTTCAAACTTTAAGACTCCAAACTTAATACATACATGCCTACCGAAATTTCGGCAGCATTTCCCCTATATATATAACATCCCCGAGACTTAGCTCGGCTTGGTTCATCAACACAGCAACGCAGAAACAACATCAATAACAACAACAAGCATAACATAATACACGATATGG
Source organism: Lycium barbarum (assembly GCF_019175385.1). NCBI lineage: Eukaryota > Viridiplantae > Streptophyta > Magnoliopsida > Solanales > Solanaceae > Lycium > Lycium barbarum. The sequence goes on from NC_083346.1 coordinate 67,115,284, forward strand.
CTTTACTAGCCGTCTTTCCGGCATAACGAAACATCTTTCATTTCAACCTTACACTTCCCAACCAATCCTACCATTTTCATATTCAACACTTATCAAGATCATTACAACATATTTCAGGGGCATATCATACCATTTTCACAAGATATACACAAGATATACGCAATATACAAGTTTCCTACTAAGGGCAGATTTCGCTCACAACTTCCAATCTTTAACCTAAACATCCATAGCATATTCTTATCTTCCAATTCCATTTACATACCATAACAATATGCATTCTTACAATTTCATTCTCATAATCACATAAACTATACTAACATCACCTACTTTCCGACAACCAATTAACAACATTTTTTCTCATTTTCATCACAAGATTACCACACAATTAACATACTAATTATAACAAATCCATGTTCCTTCCAACATATAGCACCACACGGCCACACACGTAATTTTCCAACTTCCACTAATTCATTCAACTTTCACTTCTAATACAATTTCTACCATACTACAACTAAATTCCAACATGAATTCAAATCTTCATGAACATACAATACATGCACACTTTCGGCCAACATGCATACCACCTCAACACACAAGATTTTCATGTTTTTCATTCATTTCCACACACTACAACATACATATACCTTCCATATCATAACAAAAGCATAAAATCCTTACCTTTCTCCCAAGTTCTTTACTTGCTACAAAAATCACTTTCTTCCCAAGATAATTATACCATCTTGTAGAGGACCTTGCACTTGGTAAGATTACAACAAAATTATAACTCTTGCATCAAAGTTGAGGCTTGGAGAATTTTTTTTTCTTTTATTTCTTTCTCTCTTTCCTCCACCCGAAACCTCTCTTATTTTTCTCCTCTTGTTGGTTCTTTGTTTTTCTTGTTTTCTCTTGAAGGTTCTTAGGATATAGATGACTTATAATATAATTTGTCACATGGAAAATAATTCCATAGACTTGGATCAATGTATATGGCCGGTTGGGCCTTCCCTTTTGGGCCTCATCTTCTCTTATTTTTTTTTCTTTTTGAGCCCACTTGGCCAACCTTTGTAATTCATGGAACAAGTTTCCAAAATTTCCAATTTTTCCCTTGGCCTCCTTTCGTAATTCCACACCAACATATTCATAACCAACACATTCGTACCAAGCAAGGTCCAAATGTGGCCTTGTCCATTACAAGTCAAATTATTTCGAATTTTTCGAATATGCAAAAATGCCGGATGTAACACTTCATTTCCTACAAAGCAAGCTTATTCCAAATTTTCCAAACGCGCAAAACGCGGGATATAACATTGATTTGCTAGAATCTTCTCAAGCATTGCTTCAACCTTCGAACAACCCTGCTCTGTTGACTGCCTTTTTGGTGGTATGTAAGGATTGGAACTCTTGTTCCCAAAGTTGTTGCTGTTGTTGTAGCTCCCTTGGTTCGCACCACCATAATTATTATTGTAATTCCCAGAGTTGTTGTAAGCACCTTGACCTTGTTGAGGTCTCCATTGATTCTGATTCTGATAGCCACCTTGGTAATTCTGTCTTTGATAACCCCCTTGAGAGTTATTAACAAAATTTGCATCCTCAACCTGCATAGGTGGCCCATCAAGGAACGAACCATCTTGAGCATGGTACATCCCTTTTGGCAAAATTTTATCATCCTCACAAACATTTACCTTCTTGATTTGAGATTCATCAAACTTCTTCGTCAGCAAGGAAATGTTTGTTGCAAGTTCTGCTAATGTTTGCTGGGTGTCATGATTCTCCTTCACTATATTCTGGATCATAGCACTACCATACGGTACCACATCAACACTGTTTGAGTGCCAAGCCTGATTATGAGTTGTCAGCTTGTTGAGTATGGTGGTCACTCGTCGGAAGGTCTTGTTCATAAAACATACATCAGCTGCATTGTTAGCTACTGACTGTGTTACTGGATCTAACCCTCGGTAGAACTTCTCCATCAATATATTTTCCGGAAAACCATGATTCGGGCTCTTATGCAAATATTCCTTGAATCTCTCCCAAGCTTCATATAATTGTTCCCCTGGTCGCTGCTTAAACTCATAAATCTTGTCACGAATTTCATCCTTCTTGCTAGGGGGGTACCACTTTGTAAGAAAAGAAGTCACCATCTCTGCCCACGAAGTAATTGAATTTCTGGGCAGTTTCTCGAGCCATGTTCTTGCCTCTCCAGCTAAGGAATATTTGAATAACCTCAACCGAATAGCATCTTGTGGAACATTGTTCAGGATGTGATTAGCACACACATCCACAAAATTCTGCAAATGACGTTGAGGGTCATTCTCGGTAGAGTTCCGAAAGTACCCCTCAAGCTTCAACAGCTGGTATAGAGAAGAGTCAATTTTCATAGTAGCAGCTCCAACTCGAGGCTGAACAATAGCAGATGCATAGTCCTCCTCTGGAACAAGATCAGCGAAAATATTCTCATCATCAGATTCATTCGCCTGATTGTTCAACCGATTCCCCTGGTTACCAGCACGTTGATTTTGCTGATTCTAATTCATGTTCACCTGGTTTACACATAGTAGCAAACAAGGTGTGATGGAATAAGCAAAAGACTTCAATCAAAGCAAACACTATTTAGTAATTTCAAAATCGTATTCCCCAGCAACGGCGCAAAAATTTGATACGCTCAAATTACACCTATTAATGGTATAATGCGGACGTTGTCAAATATAGTAACCCAACAAGGTTGGGGTCGAATCCCACAGGGAATATGGTGTGAAAAGGTTACTAAAGTCGTAGATGCTAAGTTCTAGATCTAATGTCTTAATCCAATGATTTTGATAAAAGTTGGTTTTTTTTCTATAACTAATTGCTAAACTATTGCTTTGATGGAAATTTATGGTAAAAGATACTAAGGTTGTGTCCCCGTTAGATAGGGTGTATGATCATGGGTATTGATCTTGATATACTTCTAATGGATCATTATATGAATGCACTTAATCTTTGTGTGAATGTCTACTATTTCCCAATAAATAAAGATTATGTCTTTCTATGATTTTCCTAGATATAAGAAAGTAACCATGAAGAACAATTAATCATGCCAAGTAAATTCTTCTTATTCCTAAGTGAATTTATTAAACAAAGTTTAAAGCTTTGAGTTCTTGTTAATTATTCTTACCAACCCTAATTATTTTCCCAAATAAATCAAGGTTTATGGCTTTAATCAATGTTTGCAACCATTAATTATGAATGAAGAATGAAGAATAATTACACCCTAATAATCCATTATGTGTATATCATTCACAAAACCCAATCACAAAACACCCATCATTGGGTTCACAACCCTACTAAGGGAATTTAGCTACTCATAGAAGAAGAAGAACAATAGGAAATAAAGGAAATCATAATGCTTACAATTGATTACTTGGACTTGAGAAATTACTTGCAATTGTTTGTAATCTCCAAAAGAATTCAAAACTATGAGTAATCACTGCTAAGGAAAGTAAAAACTGAGTTCTATCGTAATGTTTTTACAAGAAACCTAAAATCAGGTATTTATAAGAGTCAAAGCCGTGCACAAATAGGATTTACAAAATTGTCCTCGACAGAAAAATGTACGGACCGTACATTTTATACGGTCCGTAGAATTAGTGCCAGTCTTCCGTGAAATCTCTCCAGCTGTCAGATGCACTATCCCTTTTACGGACCGTAAATATTATACGGTCCGTATAACGTGCCCGTGAGTCCTCTTCTCCTTCAGACTCTTCTGGAACCAACATACGGTGAGTTTTACGGACCGTAAATATTATACGGTCCGTACTTCTTCCCGGACTTCTACTTCAGGTTTTACTCCTTTCTGTTAAGCTTCTACGCTAGATTTTACGGACCGTGAATTTTATACGGTCCGTATGTTCCTCCGTAAGATCCGACTGCAGTTAATTTTCTCTTCTTTGCACAACTTTTTACTCCATTTACATGACTTGCTCCCGAAATACGCTAAACATCTGCAACATGTCACAAACACACCAACAAGACCAAAACTTGCTTAAAAACAAGTACAACTTATAGCCAAAAAGTATCGAATGTGCCATAATTTCATGGCACATCATTTACGGGCCGTATTTCAGTTTACGGTCCGTAAACTGGGTCATATTTTACCATTTAAACTTTGGACAGAAAGTTGAAATTTTTGGAACGTTGGAGGACGATGGCAGTATACGGTCCGTAAATCACTTTACGGGCCGTATTCTGTTTTACGACCACTAGCTGAATTGTAATTCTACAACTTTCTTATTTCCAAAAATTCATGAATCGTCATTCCCTACTTAGTAAAACATCGCACACTCATGCCCTTCGTTGTTCTATTCATTGTAGGCTCACGAAACATCCTTCCCTTTTCCCTCCACATGGCTGCTTATATTTCCTTTATTCTTTCCTTAAAAGTATCATCCTATGGTACCTTTCGGAACTCTAAATCTCATGTCCTTTCCTGAACTCATTTGCGTTTTTCATTTGTCAGCTTCCTTTTATTTGTCACCAATTGTTCCAGTTTCTTGAGCAACCATTTCCTCATTTCTTCTTACTGTATTTCCTTTTTCCATAAATACTACCCCATGTGATTATCTCTACTTCCTTGCTTCTTTCAACCCTTGGTCATCCTTTGAAGTCCATTTCTATCCTTGGTCTTTTTCAGATCTCACTTCGATTTATTCTATTTAGTTTAACTAAACAATACTTTCGTAGCTCACCTTATATCTCTACACTATTATCCTTCCATTAGACCGCAGTTTTACCTTAACACTCTAACTTGCGTTGCCTTGTACTTTCCCTCAATTCATCCGTAATATCATGGCGTATATCCTCCGCTTGTTATCCCAACTTTTGTCTTCAACTCTTCACTTAGTCCTTTCCCTCATATTGTATCACCTCATTATAAAAACCCTACTATTCCCATTAGTCCCACTCGTATACAATTATCTCAACAGCTTCGACCATAAGTCTCAAAACCAGTCCGTATCTATGTGCAGCCATACTCTTTAACTTGACTTGAACATATAGCCGATTCCATAATCCTTTCGATAATTTACTACTTTATTGTTTTCATATGACTCGCAATACTTTACTCACTTGTTTCTATAAAACCTCAAATTGTACTATTGATCACCTTCCTTGCAGATCATTCAGGATATCTTACTTGTTTATCAATTTTATTTATAATCCCAAAAAAGTCTCATTCCTATAAAGCCTTTATTATAACCCATTTGAATCCCCTTAATCTCAACTGAGCCATCAAGTATTAATTCAACTTATTTCACTTACCATCCTATCGCTAGGTTTCCCATTTCCCTTACTTCTGCAATGTACACATACTCACATGATTTAGTTTTGAGGGATTTTAACAGAGCTTCCCTTGTAATTCATACTATACCAAACCTACACATATCTCAGAAGGCAAGTCCAGTGCCTCACAGGGCAACCGCAGAAATACAAACGATCCATAGTTCAGCTATACCAAATTCTTCTCATATATCAACACCAATAGATGGAAAATATACCTTTCTGATACGAGCATCAATCCTTACTAGTAACCTTAAAACCAAGAAAGCAATCACTTATCAATAATCAAAACATCTAGGGTTAGGACTAGGGTTTTCATAACTTATGACATAGCTCTACGGCACGATCTAAAATAATAAAGAAAGATAACCATCCTAGATGTATTGTAGCCTCCTGTTTATAAATGTGGCGCCCTTCACACTATAAATAAGACTCGACAGGACATGACTTTGCAGACAACCCCTAGGACGAACTGCTCTAACACCAATTTGTCACACCCCACCCTAGGTAAGATGTGATTGGCACCCGGCACCTTGCAGAAACCGAGCGAACCAACTTACATCTCATATCCTCTATGTCTCGAATGGCAACAATAAGATCAAGAGGCTAAATATGAATATAATATCATGCATAAGTATATGTACAATAGACCCATGATGCCGGCATTACTGCTATCACACTATGACTAAGTTGTATACATGAACTGTCTGCAAAGCCTCTATGAACATGACTTAAGTACACAAGTCGGGACAGGGCCCCCGACATACCCTGAACAAAAATCATACATATATATATCTAGACTCGGCAGTGCTCCAGGAAGAAGGGGAGCTCACCAATCAAAACTGGTACCTGAAGGCAGCCTACTATGGAATATCCTTGACCCGTCTATCTACACCTGCAGGCATGAACGTAGCGTCCACAAGAAGGGACGTCAGTACGAACAATGTACTGAGTATGTAAGGCATGAATAGTAGTATGATACCAGAATGAAGGTAACATAAGATAAAGTAAGTAATTATACCTCGTACTCTTCTTAAGATCTCCGTCATGTCAACTACCCGTGTACAAGAACAACATTTCATACACATCCATACACGACATACATATATATGCATTCACATACACTTACTATACATACATCTGTCATATCCGTACCCGGCCCTTTCGGGACTCGGTGTTATCTTGCTCGGCCATATAGGCGCGGTGTTATCTTACCCGGCCATGTAGGCTTGGTGTTATCTTACCCGGCCATGCAGGCTCGGTGTTATCTTACCCGGCCATGTAGGCTCGGTGTTTTCCCCAGCTGATCAGTGGGATGCAATGCATACTGTTACACATTGGAAATTTCATGTCGTCGTGTAGTGAATGGACCAAAGCGCGCTTAAGGATTACAGGAAGTTCTTAAGGCTATAAGACAGATATTTAATGGTTTTAGAATCCACATGTTAAGATTTTGAAGTCATATAAATTGAAAAAAATAAGGTTAGTAAGGGCATGTGGAGTATAAGTGGGATTTGTGGAAGGTTTCGTAAATTATTGCGTTAAGAATTGTTCGGTAAGGCCTTGAGGGAGAGTTATAGGGATGTTTAGATCATTGATGAAGTACTAAATAAGTGTTAATAAGGTTGTATAAGGATTGGAGATCAAACGAAACGACGAGGACAACTTCGGAAAAACTTTGAGTTACACGACCACATTATATGGCCCGTGGAATTTTATACGGACCTTATAATGGTCCGTATAACCCAACAGCCACAATGTTATCCATGGTTGTGAACCACGGACACTTATACATACCGTATAATGTTATACAGACAGTATAAGTGGTCCGTATAAGTCCCGACGGACTGATTAAGTTGCAACTATAAATACATGTTCCCACTTTATTTTCTCATTCTTTTCCACTTCTCCACTTCTCTCCAAACTTCTAGAATATTCCATACATATCATTTCAAGAATACAAAGGGAAATCAAGGGTTAATACCATAAATTCAAGTGAATAGAGTACAAGGAAGCTCTTTGGAGTTGCTAGAGTCAAGAAATCCCTTGGAAGTTGAAGCTAGGGTTTCTTCAAGTGAAGTATTGCCACCCAAAACCCGTTCCTACGCATTCAAAGGTGAGTTTCATGATTATTCCATGTTATTTAAGGTATTGAAAAGTTGAAACACTTGGATTATGGAAGAAGATGGAAAATGGATTACAAATGATGAGATTAGTGGCAATTGTGAATAGTAGATTAATATGAATCATGAATATTGATATGTTGTAATTGTAAGTATGTTATGAACGATAGTTAGAACATGGAATAAGTATTATATGTGAGAAAATGCAATAATGAATTATGACAATGATTATGAAGGAATTGGAGTGACGTTATGAAATGTGGGTAACATAGATGAGTGATGATTGGTTCTTGTGATATTGTGAATGTTGTTATCGAAGTTTGGGAGTTGATGTAGAATATGAGGAAAGTTTTATAAACAAAGGAAATGCTGCCCAATTTTATTTAGCTTTAGTAAGCACGTTTAAGTAATCGATTAACTAATGTTGATGCGAATTCTCTTGAAGGTAAAAACGTGGGCATTGAAGGCGAACAAGCAAGCTATAGATTAGTTAAACGAAAAAGGTATGTGAGGCTAGTCCCTTATTTCTATGGCATGAATCCTATGACATGATTTTTCCTTCTTCTCCATGAATCTTCTACATCCCGAAAAGCTAAGAGCCTATGTTCATGAATAGCCACATGAGATAAGAGATACATTACGAGCCCAATAATGATGATGATGAGCTAAAGTCTAAAGATTCTAGAGTTCATGATATGATGTTCCTATAAAGTTAATGATGTTGTTTATTGTATACCTTATACACTATTTCCTTCAAGGTGAGGCAGAATACTTATAAATGCTCCATAATGGAATTGGGGGTTCACGACCTTATGTCACCTCGATAAAGTATAGCTATATTTGAGTTTCTATGTGTGCATTATGATGAGTACCTGCTGATGATATTACACCGCGCCCATATGGCCGGGCAGACACCGCTAAGGTGGGCAGCGTATACACCATGTCTAGATGGCATGGGCAGACACCAGTAGTTGGCTGCATGAGATGATACCCCGGACGTGGGAGGCCTGGACGCAGGCTAATGATTATCACACCATACCTATATGGACGGGCAGCTTATACGTTTATGCATACGTGATATGATGACGATTATGAAGTAAGCCAGCATGTATTACTTTTTTTATAAGTGACAGTCAGATATAGTTGCTCCTTATTTGATGCTTCCTTTATCTTGTTGACGTATTATTATTACTTATGCCTTTCAATGTTCGTACTGATGTCCGTTTTCTTTTGACGCTGTGTTCATGCCCACAGGTACAGAGGGAGGTAAGCTTGATCCAGACTCGTAGGAGCTGTCAGCTGACTTGAGAGCACTCCATTGTTCAGGAGGTGCCTTTGATTATTCTTTTGTGTACATATGTATATTTTGAGCACGACGGGGTCCTGTCCTGTCCATATGTCTAGTACTCTAGTAGAGGCTCGTAGATACGCAGGTGTGGGTTATATGGTCTCACGATGTTGCCATTATGTATATGTATATATACATACATACATATATATGTTGCCATATATATATATATATATGTATGTATATATATATATATATATATATATATATATATATATATTATCATTTTGATAGCCGAAAGGCTTATGTATATAAAAGTATTTATGTTCTCAAATGAAAAATGATTTTCCTATGATTTGAGTATGATGAGCGATAGAATGAGTGGTGCTCGGTGGTTAGCCCCGAGTACCCGTCACGGCCCCTAGTCGAGTCGTGACAAAAGTGGTATCAGAGCATTTCAGTCCTAGGAAGTGTCTACGAGCCGTTTCTAGTAGAATTTTGTTTATGGTGTGTTGCGCGCCACACTAATAAATAGGAGGCTACAGGGCATTTAGGAAAAATGACCGTCTTTCATCTCAAGAGATCGTACGATAGAGCTGTGTTATAAGACTTTCTCTTCCCTAATAGTGTGTTATGATTTCAGAAATGCCGCCAAAGGGAAAAGCTACAGCCGCCCAGAAGGGCAAGACTATGATGAAAAGGCGGGTAGAAAGAGAGCCGACAAGGAATGTAGAAGAGGGTGAGTAACATAATGAGGCCCCATCTAATACTTCCTCCACCCCACCTAATGTAAAAGAACAAGGAGGAGCTTCAGCTCCAGTTCCTCCACCGGTCGCTTCAGGTCAACAAGTGACCGAGGCCATCCATCTATTAACACGATTAGTTGCCGCCCAGGCACAGCGGTAGAATGTGGGTCCGGGTGATAGGGCAGCTGGTACCAGAACCCGTGATTTTATGAGTTTGAATCCTCCGGAGATTTTCAGGTCAAAGCCGGATGAAGACCCGCAAGGTTTTATTGATGAGATGCTGAGAACATTGAGGATTATTCATGCCTCCGAAACTGAATCTGTGGAGTTGGCATCTTATAGACTCCAAGATGTGGCAGTATTGTGGTACAATAATTGGCTAGCATCAAGAAAAGAAAATGCGTCTCCTCCCGTGTGGCAAGAATTTGTAGATGCTTCCATCCACCACTATTTGCCACCCGAGGTCCGCCGAGCTAGAGCGGATAGGTTCTTAAATCTAAAGCAAGGAAATATGAGTGCTCGGGAATATAGCCTTCAATTTAATTCATTGGCTAGGTATGCCCCGACTATAGTGGTCGATATGGGACATAGGGTACACCGGTTTGTGAGTGGCTTAGGGCCATATTTATTTAAGGATTGTTTGACAGCTTCATTGCAAGATGTGATGGATATTTGCCGAATACAAGCCCATGCCCAGAATTTAGAAGGACAACAACCTCCACAAAGGGGTGATCGTGATATCGATAGAAGGCAAAGCAAGAAGGCCAGATCTATGGGGGCAGGAAATGATTATAGAGGGGGATCAAGGCAGACACATCCTAGACACTCAGGCCAGCCGGTGACTAGTGCACCTCCACGATTTGCAGGTAGGAGATTTGATCGCTCCTTTCGTTCAGGACATGGTCAGAGTTCGAGGGCCTCAGATTCTCAGTTTAGGGGAGATTATAGCAAGAGGAGACCCCCAGTACCACGATGCAGCCAGTGCGGTAGATTACATGCCGGACAGTGTCACCAAGATTTGGATGCTTGCTATACCTGTGGCCAGGTTGGGCATATGATGCGAGATTGCCCGTCGGTGAGTGGTAGAGTTGGGGTTCAGCCCCCAGGATCAGTGGCTGGTTCATCTTCAGTGCTCCCGGTAGGGCAGACTCCCCAGATTTCAGCAGATCGGGGTAGAGGCAGAGAGGGAGCATCTACTTTAGGTGCCACTCAGCCCCGTGTGTATGCTTTAGCTGGACAACAGGATCTTGCGTCCTCCCCGGATGTGGTTACAGGTACATTATCCATATTTTCCCACGATGTATATCCATTGATAGATCCGGGTTCTACCTTGTCTTATATCATTCCGTATGTTGCTGGTTGTATTGGGGTGAAACCTGAGCCAATTAAACCTTTTGAGGTATCTACTCCGGTTAGTGATCCCGTGATAGCTAAACAAGTGTATAAAAATTGTGTAGTTGTGATATGCAATCGGCAGACCAAAGCTGATTTAATTGAGCTGGAAATGTTAGATTTTGACGTGATTATGGGAATGGATTAGTTGGCCTCATGTTATGCTAGTGTTGATTGCCGAATGAAAGTGGTTCGATTTCAATTTCTGGGAGAGCCTGTGCTTGAATGGAAGGGTAATACAGCGTCTCCAAAAGGTAGGTTTATTTCCTACCTTAAGGCAAGAAAGAAGATAGCTAAGGGCTACATTTATCACTTAGTTCGAGTTCATGATACCAAAGCAGAGTCGCCAACTTTCCAGTCCGTTCGGTAGTGAATGAATTTCCAGATGAACTTTCAGGCCTTCCTCCAGAACGAGAGATTGATTCCGCTATCGATGTTTTACCGGACACCAAGCCTATTTCCATTCCTCCTTACCGAATGGCTCCGGCAAAATTGAAAGAGCTAAAGGCACAGTTGAAGGATTTGCTTGAGAAGGGGTTTATTAGACCCAGTTCATCACCGTGGGGAGCACCAGTCTTGTTCGTGAGAAAGAAAGATGGTTCCTTACGAATGTGCATCGATTATAGGCAGTTGAATAAGGTGACAATAAAGAACAAATATCCTCTCCCATGGATTGTTGATTTGTTTGATCAACTACAGAGTGCCAAGTGGTTTTCTAAAATAGGCTTGAGGTCAGGTTATTACCAAGTGAGAGTTAGAGAAGAAGATATTCCCAAAACAGCTTTCAGAACGAGATATGGCCACTATGAGTTCCGAGTGATGTCGTTTGGGTTGACTAATGCTCCGACAGTGTTCATGAATTTGATGAATAATGTACTCAGGACCCTCTTGGATTTATTTGTGATAGTATTCATTAACGATATTCTGGTATACTCTCGCACAGAATCAGAACATGCAGATCATTTACGTATTGTTCTTGGAATTCTTGGAACCCTAGAATAGTATGCAAAATTTTCAAAGTGCTAGTTTTGGCTGAATTATGTGACATTTCTGGGTCACGTTATTTCAAATGATGGTATTCGAGTTGATACTCAAAAACTTGAAGCTGTGAAGACTTGGCCAAGGCCTACGACTCTTACAGAAGTCCGTAGTTTTCTGGGCTTAGCAGGGTACTATAGAAGATTCGTAGAGGGATTTTCCTCTATTTCATCCCCATTGATGAAGCTAACCCAGAAGTCGGTTAATTTCAGTGGAATGATGCTTGTGAATGCAGTTTCCAAGAGTTGAAGGACAAATTAACCTCAGCTCCAGTCTTAACACTTCCAGAAGGGCTAGATGGCTATGTTGTATATTGTGATGCTTCCGGTGTTGGGTTAGGATGTGTGTTAATGCAGCACGGTAGATTCATTGCTTATGCTTCGAGACAGCTCCGGAAACATGAAAAGAACTAGCCAACTCATGATCTTGAATTGGCCGCAGTCATTCATGCATTAAAAATGTGGAGACACTACTTGTGTAGTGTGCATGCCGATATTTATACAGATCACAAGAGTTTTCAATATATTTTCAAACAGAAGGAGTTAAATCTGCGGTAGAGGCGGTGGTTAGAGTTATTGAAAGATTATGATGTGAGCATTTTATACCACCCCGGAAAAGCAAATGTAGTAGCTGATATGCTTAGCCGCCGATTAATGGGTAGCCTATGTGAAGTTCCTCCGGGAAAGAAAGAGATGATTCATGAGCTTCACCAGCTAGGTAATCTTGGGGTACGTCTAATTGATTCAGGTAGTACAGGGATTGGTATTAATGATCCCACAGTTTCGTCCCTGAATATGAAAGTGAAAGAGAGACAATATGAAGATCCTCAGTTGAGCCATTATAGAGATGTATTTCATGAAAAAGAGAAGTCTCCATTCGAAATCTCCCCAGATGGAATTCTTAGATACCGAGACAGGCTATGTGTGCCGAATCTTGCAGAATTACGCCGTCAAATTCTAGAAGAAGCCCATTATTCGGGGCATTCTATTCACCCAGGTGAAACAAAGATGTGTCACGATCTCAAATTGATATATTGGTGCGATGGCATGAAGAGAGACAAAGCAGAATTTGTAGCTCAATGTCCAAATTGCTAGCAAGTGAAAATCGAACATCAAAAGCCAGGAGGATTATTGCAAGCAATGGAAATCCCTACTTGGAAATGGGAAGTGATCAACATGGATTTTATTGTGGGGTTACCTCGTTCTCGAGGCAAGTATGATTCCATATGGGTGATCGTGGACAGACTCACGAAAGCAGCTCATTTTCTTCTAGCCAGAACCACATACTAAGCAGAAGATTATGCAAGGTTATATCTCAAGGAGATTGTGCGACTCCATGGTATTCCACTATCCATTATCACAGATAGAGGAGCGCAATTTACAGCCAAGTTCTGGAAGTCTTTTCAAGAAGGTCTAGGTACTTAAGTGAAGCTTAGCACGACATTTAATCCGTAGACTGATGGACAAGCTGAACATACTATTCAAACCTTGGAGGATATGCTAAGGGCATGTGTTCTATATTTTGGTGGTAGTTGGGATGATCACTTACCTCTTATTGAGTTCGCATACAACAATGGCTACCATTCCAATATCCAAATGGCTCCGTATGAAGCTTTATATGGAAAGAAGTGTAGATCCCTAATTGGATGGTTTGAAATAGGAGAAGTACAGCTGATAGGCGCTGAATTGATTCAGCAAGCGGTAGAAAAAGTCAAGGTGATCCGAGATCGATTGTTGACAGCCCAAAATCGCCAAAATTCATATGCGGACAACCGCCGGCAAGACTTAGAATTTCAAGTTGATGATTGGGTATTTTTAAAGTTGTCACCAATGAAAGGGGTGAAGAGAGTTGGCAAGAAAGGGAAATTAAGTCCTTGATACATTGGACCTTATAAAATTATCTGCAAGGTGGGTCATGTATCCTACGAGTTGCACTTGCCTTCAGAACTTGAATCAGTCCATCCAGTTTTTCATGTCTCCATGCTTCGCAAGTGTGTTGGAGATCCTACGAGGATTGTTCCAATAGATGATGTCCAGGTAATAGAAAAGCTAGCATACGAAGAAGGAGAAAAACAAAAGAAAGAAGAGCAATAAAAAAAGAAGGCCATTCGGCCATGTCCATGAAATTTTGCCCCTTGAAATTTTGTTCCAAAAATTATTTTCTTCTGGTATTCCTACTAATTCAAGGACCCTCTACAACGTGGTATAACTGTTTCGGAAGATAAGTCATCTGTTTCATTGTTTCCGCACTTTGGTCAAGTGAAGAGGTTGAAGAGAAAAGGTAAGATTTAATTCCGTTTATGATGTTATGAAGGCTTGTTTATGTTGTAGTATGTAGAAATGGGTAGAATTTATGGAAATATGGAAGGTTTCATGGTGGGTGTGTATATATGTGTGTGGCCGAATGCTTATGTGTGTGTAGAAGGATGAACCAATTTTATTTGTTATGTTAATTGTGTTGTAGAGGCATTGTGGTGTAAATGGAAGAATGCTAGCCAAAAACTTGTTAGAAAAGTGGTTGTTAAATTGTGATAGAAAGATTAGTGAATTTATGATAGATTTATGTAATTATGGAAATGAATTGTTAAGGTGCAAATTATGATTGTTGTTAATGAAATTGGAAGATAAAAATGTGTAGTGCATGTTTATGTTGAAGATTGGAGGTTTTGGTGGATTATGGTTTGGTGGAACTTTTGTATGTTTTGTAAATAATTTGTAGAATGATATGAAATGCTTCCGAATTGTGTTGGAATGATCTTGATTAGTAAATGAATATGAAAACATTGATATTGGTTTGGAAGTACGAAGTTAGATTGGAAGTTGTCGCACTATGTAGAAAAGAATACTATTCATGCTAGAATGCGTTTTAATTCGATTGTTGATGTTGTTGGTATGGTTGTTGAGATTTGGAGCCGAGTTAAATCTCGGGGATGTTGTATGTATAGGGGAGATGCTGCCCAAATTTTTGTAGACAAGTATTGGGTTGAGATTAAATTCCTAAAGCCTAATAATTAATATTTGGTAAATGTGACCAATTGTAGATTTTGGAGGAAACGGGATTCGAGTTTGGACAAGCGTAAAAGGCAAATAAGGTATGTAAGGCTTTACTTTTCCTTCTTTTTGCATGTCTTAGACATATTAGGTTTGGATACGAGCCTTGGGGGCGATTCTATTCCTAGAAATCCGAGTTTGAATTTGACCCTTTTTCATTCAATAGAATTGAATCAAATTCTTCATGCCTTGTTGGAATAAGTGCTGAAACATCTATAACTTGCCCAAATGGAACCGAATGACACTAAGACCTACATAAGTGACTCTATAAAGCTTAATGTATGTAATCTGTGTATGCCACCTCGACTTGACCCGAGGTGGGCACACAATCCCCGAGACCTATTTGATTCATTTCCGTATAATAATTAAGGAAAACTTTTTGCTATTGTTCCGAGTTTGTTGTGATTCGTATGCATCCTCTGAAATAAGCATCAAGAAACTCCGATATAAGTATTCTGATTTGACTATTCTGATATAAATAGTCCGATACAAGTGATTGGATATGAGTGTTCCCAACTCTGATATAAGTATCCTGATATGAACATTTTGATACAAGTATTTCGATATGAACATTTTGGTATAAGTATCTTGATATAAGTGCTCTAATATGAATATTCTGATATGGGTATGTAATTTCATATAAATAATCCGTTATGAGTATTCTGATACAAGAATTCTGACATAAGTATTCCGATACAAGTATTTGGATACCAGTATTTTGATATAAGTATTCTGACCTAAGTATTCTGATATAAATATTTCGGTATAAGTATTCTGTTATAGGTAATCTGCTATGGACATTCTGATGATATGTCGATTATTCCATCGAATCTTGATTTATTTGCATTTAGTTTCTCACTACTCTGCTCGTGCATATGTCATGTTTTCCTTCGCCGAATCCCGGGCCGGTATGTATCGTGCATATGGTTCGCCGAGTCCCTTGCTTGGGGGCCGGGTTCCATAGATATAATTCCGGAGTATGATGTATTCGGTTCCGGGGTACTGTGGTATATGTCCGTCCCCGGTTACCGTGTATATGGAGTATGATGTATCCGGTTCCGGAGTACTGTGGTATATGTCCGTCTCCGGTTACCGTGTATATTGATTATGATGTGACTGGTCCCCGGGTTCTCGTGGTATCTGTCCGGTTCCCGGGGTACCGTGTGTATGTATATGAAGTATGTTGTATCCGGTTCCCGGGTCGGTTCCCGGGTTCTCGTGGTATATGTCCGGTTCTCGGGACACCGTGTATATGTTATGATGTGTGACGGAGATTACGGAGTAAACCATCTGGAGTATGAGGTGTGTGGCGCCAAGTCAGGGGGCGCCACGTTCCCCGGGTCCCGCAAGGGGCCGGATACCGTTCCCGACACACATGGCATGTGGTTCCAGTAAGTTGTTTTAGTAATTTATATATTGCACTTACTCTTGTACTCATCTTTTGTACGATTTGTTGTACTTGTGATTCTGTTCATTTTATTCTGTGCCTTACATACTCGGTACATTTTCCGTACTGACCCCCTTTCTTCGGGGGCTGCGTTTCATGCCCGCAGGTATCGACGCTCAGTTTGGTGACCCACCGGTTTAGGACACATACTCTGCTACATTGGAGTGCTCCCTTCGATCCGGAGCTCATATTTTGGTATATATCTCTTATTGTACATGTCTTTGTATATCTATATGACTATTCTGGGTACGGCGGGGCCCTGTCCCGTCATATGCTTCTGTTATGGTTTGTAGAGGTCTGCAGACATACTTGTGGGTCATGGGTCATGTATGTTTGATTTGGTCTGAGCCCTGTGCCTTAAGCGGCCCTGTTTGCTATTATGGCTGAAACGGCCTATACGTTTGCATATGTATGTATATTCAGGCGATGTATATTCCGCCAGCCTACGGGCTTTGATCTGATATTTCGGATACATATGGCCGCTTAAGACAATGTCTGTTCTCGGTGGCTAATAAATTAACGTATGCTAAAATATGAATGTCTTTGATATGTCGATCCGGTAAGCGAGTGTGTATGGGTGTCCAGCTAGGACACCATTCATGGCCCACGGGGTTGGGTCGTGACAGTTCCTACGCATTCAAAGGTGAGTTTCATGATTATTCCACATTTTTTAAGGTATTGAAAAGTTGAAACACTTGGATTATGGAAGAAGATGGACAAAGGATTACAAAAGATGAGATTAGTGGCAATTGTGAATAGTAGATTAATATGAATCATGAATATTGATATGTTGTAATTGTAAGTATGTTATGAACGACAGTTAGAACATGGAATAAGTATTATATGTGAGAAAATGCAATAATGAATTATGACTATGATTATGGAGGAATTGGAGTGAAATTGTGAAATGTGGGTAACATAGATGAATGATGATTGTTGCTTGTGATATTGTGAATGTTGTTATCGATGTTTGGGAGTTGATATGGAATATGGGGAAAGTTGTATAAACAAAGGAAATGCTGCCCAATTTTCTTTAGCTTTAGTAAGCACGTTTAAGTAATCGATTAACTAATGTTGATGCGAATTCTCTTGAAGATAAAAACGTGGGAATTGAAGGAGAACAAGAAAGAGATAGATTAGTTAAACGAAAAAGGTATGTGAGGCTAGTCCCTTCTTTCTATAGCATGAATCCTATGACATGATTTTTCCTTCTTCTCCATGAATCTTCTACATCCCGGAAAGCTAAGAGCCTATGTTCATCAATAGCCACGTGAGATAAGAGATACATTACGAGCCCAATATTGATGATGACGAGCTAAAGTCTAAAGATTCTAGAGTTCATGATATGATGTTCCTATAAAGTTAATAATGTTGTTTATTGTATACACTCACCTTATACACTATTTCCTTCAATGTGAGGCAGAATACTTATAAATGCTCCATAATGGAATCGGGGGTTCACGACCTTATGTCACCTCGATAAAGTATAGCTATCTTTGAGTTTCTATGCATGCATTATGATGAGTACATGTTGATGATATTACACCGCGCCTATATGGCCGGGCAGACGCCGCTAAGGCAGGCAACGTATAGACCATGTCTAGATGGCATGGGCAGACACCACTAGTGGGCGGCATGAGATGGTACCCCGGACGCGGGAGGCGTGGACGCAGGCTAATGATTATCACACCGTACCTATATGGACCGACAACTTATACATTTATGCATACATGATATGATGATGATTATGAAGTAAGTCAGCATGTATTACTTCTTTTATAAGTGACAGTCAGATATAGTTGCTCCTTATTTGATGCTTCCTTTATCTCATTGACGTACTATTATTACTTATGCCTCTCATACTCAGTAAAATGTTCGTACTGACGTCCGTTTTCTTTGGACGCTGTATTCATGCCCAAAGGTAGACAGGGTGGTGAGCTTGATTCAGTCTTGTAGGAGCTGTTAGCTGACTTGAGAGCACTCCATTGTTCCGGAGGTGCCTTTGATTATTCTTTTGTTTACATATGTATGTTTTGGGCACGACGAGGTCCTGTCCCGTCCATATGTCTAGTACTCTAGTAGAGGCTCGTAGATACGCAAGTGTGGGTTATATGGTCTCACAATGTTGCCATTATATATGTATATATGTATACATTGTCATTTTGATAACCGAACGACTTATGTATATAAAAGTATTTATGTTCTCAAATGAAAAATGATTTTCCTATGATTTGAGTATGATGAGCGATAGAATGAGTAGTGCTCGATGGTTAGCCCCGAGTACCCATCACGGCCCCTAGTCGGGTCGTGACACATACATACATACATACATACACATAAAAATACATAAATGAAATCAACATTATCGTTAGCATTACCATTGTCACTATATCATTCCTTGAAGGATCAACCATCGTAAGATGAAA
The DNA here is from genome assembly GCF_019175385.1 of Lycium barbarum. Classification (NCBI taxonomy): domain Eukaryota; kingdom Viridiplantae; phylum Streptophyta; class Magnoliopsida; order Solanales; family Solanaceae; genus Lycium; species Lycium barbarum. The sequence continues at coordinate 67,134,110 of NC_083346.1, forward strand.
TCGATAATGTCACCGGAGTCTCGAGAATCATAAACTTTGGTGGAACTGAAAATAGAATCGTTCTCTTCGCTATATCTCACCTCGATGGAATGAATGACATGAGATGAGATCATCAACAATAAGTAAGATCAAGAGATACATGGAATGGCTCAATAATCTCATAATGCTCTCAAATCATAGTTTCAGAGTTTCTAGAAGAGAATCATCATCATCGTCACAATAATCATAGAACATTTTTGATTTAACATCGTAAGAATCTTTAAGAGTCATAAACTTCTAGCTTTTGAAAATAAGGCGGTTATGGAAACATTTATGAAATCATAACATAGGAATCATGCCTTTGAAAGAAAGGGACGATCCTTAACATACCTGGAAGCTCGCTTCTCGACTTTTCAACCTACCTCCCGTCTTGAAATCTACATATAAAACCATTCATTCTATTTTTAGGCTCGTTGTTATATACTTATCCTAAGCTTCCAAATAAATCTTTCTAGAATCTGCCGAAATTTCGGTAGCATCTCCTCTGTTTATATGCCTAGCCCAAAATCTCAATTCAGCAACCAACAACAACAACAATATTATCAACGCCAAAATATTCCACACGATGTTTTATCCAATTTATCGACCCATAAGCTTAAATCAATACTAATAAGGAAAGATTCAAGTAAAGATTCATGCCTTTCACTCACTAGAATTGCAATATCTTCGATTATCACCTTGAATCCAAGCCAAGTTTCGCCGCAATTCGATATTATAATTGCAGCTATGTGTTGTTCAAACTTAAATTCGGGGATTTCACTTAATTTGGGTTAAAATCTAGTGGACGGAAGTTGGGAGAGTTCTCTAGAAGTGATCCTTAAATAGTGGATCAAATTCGGGTCGGGTCACTGTAGCAGTACTGTAGTGAGCCTGTTACTGCAGTAGTACTGTAGCAGAACTGTAGCAGCCCGGTTACTGTAGTAGCGTTTCTGCTCTCTGTCACCCTAACTTGTAGCGTCCATAATTCTCCACTTCGATGCCATATCGATGAGTGGTTTGTTGCGTTGGAAACTAGACACGATGAACTTTATTTTTGGCTTTTACTTTGCTTCGAAACTCGTCATCTACTAAAATATATTCTTTCTCTAAGTTGGGCCAAAATTACCCCTCATATTCTCTTCCAAGTTCCAACAAATTTAATTTCCTTAATTCACTTGCCCTTCAATCCTTCCATCGCTTAATATATGTACTTAAACCCTTATAACCATAAGTTAAACACATATAAGCTCACATACCTCCTGAAAGGTAGCTCGAATCTCAACATACGAAACTACGGGGTGTAACTCATAATCACAGCCTAAGATGAAGCTTCTAACCCACCAATCTGTCAAGTTTCAATAATCTCACCTAATAATCACAAGTCCAAATTCCTTCCATAGGTAGAGCCACTAATCCACAATTTAACTTAGTAATTAATCATATCAATACCACAATAGCCATTTCAACAAACACACCAAAATCAAAAGTAAACGAGCTATATATTAATGCAGAATAAAATGTAATTATGCGTAATGCAAAATATGTTGATGTGCAATGCAATGCACTGGCTAAATAAACACTATACACACATGCTACTGATGTCATAGCTCAGCAGTCATGACCTGCAAGAGACCCATGGTGTCTATGTACCACTAGTTCAGGAACACTTCTCAGACTCGAGCCATAAATCCTCCGCCCCGGAAAGAACCTCGATCACAGATCCACATCATGTATCACTCGTTCTGGAACACTCCTCGGACCTGAGTCACTTATTGCCCTCGGCCCAAAATTTACCTCGGATTCGAGCTTATACACCCTCCGTTCCGGAAAGAGCCTCGGACCTGGAGCCACTCGATTATACAAGAAACACTGTCACATTCCTCTTAATGAGCAATTATCAAGTAGTATATTATTTTCATCGAGAAGATCATATTAGCTTATCACCACAATTGTCATCAATTTGTATCACAAGTTCATCAAGAAGATTATATTAACTTTTGCACAATTTCACATCACAATGTATGTCTCAATGTATTTCAGTTCATTAGTATGTATGGACTATGAAAAATCAGCAATATCAATGTCAAACACAAGGCATCATGCCACAAGTCTTCCAAGCCATTCAAGACATTTATTGAAACTATTTATCTTTACAACATGGCATAATGAACTTTAATGCTAATTGATGGTGTGAAATACTTTGAGACAAATTGTGAATCGGCTTCTATGCTATGAATTTTGTTGTTGTGTTTGGCCTAGCTACTCGGGAGGAAGGGTAGCCACTATGGATCCTAGTGTGATAATGTCTAGCCATTCGGGAGGAGTGGCCACTTCCGAGTTTGCTACCTGGGATGTGATTATGCCTAGCTATTCGGGAGGAAGAATAGCCACCGTTGAATTTTATACTCCAGTGTGGTGCGCTGTGAGAAGGGAACCTCTATTGTCACCCTTCGATGTGCGTGATTCTTGGGCCTGTATTGACATGTGTGATATTCTTATTTTCTCCATGAATTGTGGTTGTTAATTATGATCAATTGAAAGGCATACTTGAAGTTGTACCTTGACAAGATGCCTCATAATCGGTTTTGATAATTCTTATTGAGATACACAAGCTGAATAACGGTTCTTAAATTGGTTTCACATTATTTTCAGGACTGATTTCTTTACATATTATTGTACTCTATTTTCTTATTACTTATTGTCCCCGAGGCACTCACTGAGTACGATGTACTCAGGCATACCATTGTTGTTTTTTATGGTATGTTAGGTAACGAAGAAGAGCAGGTTCGTGACATTCAGAATGTTTAGTAGAACTTTCCTGTGCTGTTGATTTTGGCGAGCCCACATGCTTTTTTGTGGGACACCCCATTTATTGATTCCATTTATTTATATTAGTTTTCAGGCTGCGCCCCGTTGAGTCAAACTATCATTCCTTCATCTTAGAAGCTCCATAGTATACATTCTTACGGGTAGTTGTTAAGTTATTGATTAACTCTCGGGCACGTTATTACGTTTGACTAAGTATTTGATTAATAAAGAATTCCGCTGATTTAATTCATATATTCATGATTTGTTTACATTTATTTTATAAACTGTTGGAGGCGAATATTGAACCTGGCGGGTTCAAGTATTGTTAGTACATCTTTTAGGTTCTTCCGATGTTGTTCATGACGTCGGATACGGGTCATGTCTAGGGTGGGTTTTGGGGCGTGACATATGCTCTTTTCAAAGATACTTTCTTAGTGATAAATGTAAGGACCAGGTTCTTTAATCTGTTCCTCAATACAACACTTTCTCCCCCTTATATCTCCTCTTTTTAGTGCCTTCTAAATAAGACTGAGTTCTTTTATAAGTAAGTACCAGTTCCTTTATAATGTATCCTAAGTGGCAACTGGATATGTCTTTGGTGCAACTTTTTTTCTTGTAACATCTTGGACCACCTTTAATATACCAATGTGGTCATATAGCATTTGTTCCTGATATATTTGACGTGGCACATGAATTATATGCATATAAACTGTATCTTCCCCCTTTTAACATCATCAAAAAGCAAGTGTATTAAAAAGAACAAGTGTATTCTATCAGTATCAAACTTAATGTTGCACTAATATGAACATAATACAAGAGCTTTAACAACTTAATCATGTTGAAACCTTAGGAGGAACTCTGTTCATGCACCACGTTATAACAATGTTGTATTAATATTGTTATATCCCGTATTTTGCGTATTCGGATAATTCAAGATAATTGCGGGAAGTTAAGGGCAAAGCTATATTTTTGACCTTGTTTAACACACAAGTTGTTTATGAGAGTTATGGATGAGGAAATATTAAGAATGGCTAGGGGTAAAAAGGGAAATTCGCAAGATGACTCATAAAAATACGGAGGAAGGCTAAGGGCAAATTTGGAATGTGGAGAATAATTTTTCATGAATTGCAAAATAAAAATAAAAAATAGTGGTCTTGAATAAAAAGGGCAAGTGGGCCGTCCCAAATTGGGATGGGCCTTGGCCCACATGTACAAATGTTGCATATGTATAAAAGAGACTATATGGTCATATTTATCATTTCTATTCATAGAAATTTCAAGAAACTTGGAGAGGAAACATGGAGAGGGCCATTCGGCCATAGAGCAAGAAGAAGGAACCCTTGGAAATCTTGATAAAAAAATATTTTCTTCTAGTATTCCTACTAATTTGAAGGTCCTCTTTAACGTGGTATAATTGTTGAAGCAAGAATCCCTCCTATTGTTGCAAGTTCACAACCCTAGCCAAGTGAGAAGTTGAAGGAAAAAGGTAAGATTTAATCCTCTTTCTCATGTGTTATGGATGATTTATGAGTATTGTAGTATGTGGAAATGGATAAAATTCATGAAAAGTATGTAGGGTGGTTGTGGCCGAATAGGCCTATGTTGTGTAGAAAAGATGAATTGATTTTATTTACTAGTTTGATTGTTGTTGTTGTGGTTCCATAACAAAAAAATGAAGGTTTGGTGGCTTAAAATGAATTTGTAATCGTTATGGGATTGTTGAAGAAGTTAAGGTGATATTAGTATGATTCCTTATGCTTGCATGAATGATAATGTTAATATGTAGATTGTTGGTGTAGTTTATGAATTTGGAAGGAAAGAAAATATGTTGTTATTGTTCTTGTTGAATTTGGAAGGTTTCGGGTGAAGTGGTATGTTGGTTGAATTGTTTGAAGTATTCTTGAATCATGTTAGAATGTATTTTGGATTAATTGTTGAAGTTGGAGATATGATTGTTGGTATTGTTGTTGATAATTTGGCCGAGTTAAATTCTCGGATTGTTGTTGATAAATTGGGCGAGTTAGATTCTCGGGGATGGTGTATTTACAGGGGAAATGCTGCCGAAATTCCTGCAGATCATAAGTGAATTTATTTGGAAGACAAAGGCAAGTGTGTGACAATATGTTTAATGATTGTGTAATCTTCTTGAATGTAGACTAGCGATAGCGAGCTTGGACAATCGAGCGTAGCTAATAGTACGGGAAACAGGTATGTAAAGCTTACCTTTTCTTTCTTTTGGCATGTCCTAGAGCTAAGTAAGCTATGATACTTATCTTGGGGAAATTATATTCTTTATTCCAGGCTTGTTAATGATTATTATTGTCACGACCCAGCTAGGGGCCGCGACGGGTACCCGGAGCAATTACCGAGCACCGCTTACTCTACTGCTTGTCTCGCTCATTTAATACTCTTTTATCCATTTTACATACCAATTATAGGAAAATCATATTTAATCAAAATATAAATACTTTATATACATTTGCCCCTTGGCCATCAAAATAATATACATACATATGAAAACATCTTTTGAGACCATCTAACCCACACTGCGTATCTACGAGCCTCTACTAACATAATGAATACATGGACGGAACAAGACTCTGTCATGCCCAAAATATGCATATATGAATGTACATCAAAAGAATAGTCATAAGCACCTCCGAACAATGGAGTGCTATATATCAGCTGACAACTACTGAGGACCTGGGCCAAGCTCTCCTCCCTGTCTACCTGTAGGCATGAACACAGCGTCCGAAGAAAGGACGTCAGTACGAATATTGTACCGAGTATGAGAGGCATACATAATGAAAGGATACATCAATAATATGAGGATAACATCAACATGAGACATTTGGATCTGACTGATAATCATAAATGAAGTAATGCATGCTGTCTTACTCATACTCATCATCATGACATGTATGCGTCATATGCAAGCTGCCCGTCCATGTCGGAACGGTGTGATAATCAATAATATTATCCCGCGTCCGGGGTACCATCTCATGCCGCCCACTAGTGGTGTCTGCCCACGCTCGTAGGTCGTGGTGTATCCGTATCGCCGCCCGCCGAAGCGGTGTCTGCCCGGCCAACTAGGCCCGGTGTGAATGCAATCATCACATGCTTAACGTAAATACTCATAGTAATGTGCTTATCATAAAATACTTATCTTATCATAATGCGTTTATAAGACTCATGATCAACTTTACTCTATCGGGGTGACGTAAGGTCGTGATCCCCCGATTACATTATGGAACCATCATGGACATTCTGCCTCACCTTGAAAGGACTAGTACATAAGGTGAGTGTAGGCAAGGAATAACATCATCATCATTCTAGTGTCATCATATCGTATAACTTATCTCATATAGACATTCGTAAGTACGAGCTTTTAACTTCTTAGAGTGTAAGAACTCATAAAAGGAATAGGGATTCAAGTTAAAAGATTCATGCCATTAGAACGAAGGACTAGCCTCACATACCTTGGTCGTTTTGCTAAGATATCGCTCGCTTGTTCTCCGTCGATATCACGTCGTTACCTTCATAAGAGAATCCGTATCAACATTAGTAACTGACTATAAGGACGCGTCGCTAATTCTAGGAGAAGTCGGACAACGCTTCCTTCGCTTATACTACTTTTCTCATGCTTTATCTCAACTCCCAACATTAATAACATTACTCATAATATCACAATTGACAATCGTCATTTACGTACATTTAGCAAAATCCACCATTTTCCTCCAATTTCGCCCATACATAGCCTTATGACTCATCTTTGCGTTTTCATGCATTTAATGCTTGATTCATGATATAAACATCGTTTATAATGTAATTGTACTCTCAACACTTTTGTCACGACCCGGCTTCGGGGCCGTGACTGGTGCCCTATTTGGGCACCCCAAACAAACTCACATGCTAACTCGTCATATTCTAATTTAACTCAGATCTCGTGTCAATTATTTTAAACAAATTTGAAGTCAAATATTATCTTAAGCGGTCGCGCGTGCAAAGATATCATATCAAAGCCAAAAGAGGCGGCGGAATACACATCGCCGAACATATGCATATATACAAACATATGGGCCACCATGGCCGCCATAACAGGTAGGACCGCATTAAGACACAAATCATAAACAGAACAAACAAACGTAGGACTCTCGACCCACATATATGACTACAGGCCTCTACAAACCAAAACGGAAACATATGGCGGGACAAGGCCCCGCCGTACCCCAAGTAGTCCAAATATATACAGAAACAGATACATGACAAAAGATATGTACCAAGATGTAGGCTCCGGATCAAGAGGAGCGCTTTGTAATAGCAGAAAGTATGGCCTACACTGGCGGGTCACGAACCTCAGCACTTGCGGGCATGAAACGCAGCCCCCGAAGAAAGGGGGTCAGCACGAAAGATGTACTGAGTATGTAAAGCATAGAGTACAGAAATCCAAACCATAACTGTAGTAAAGGTACAGAAAGAGAATACGGAATCAGTATATCAAACCGATACGGAAATCATATGTACATAATGCAAATAAAAGAAATCATGCATAAGGCTCAGGAACGTGGTCGCCACTCCTACGCTGGCGCCACAACACAGCATACTCCGGAAAGTTTCAAATCTCCGTACAACCCCGAACATAACATATCATCACACACATCATATCATAAGTCATATCACAGCATAACTCCATAAACGGAACCCGGCCCTATGGCAAGGTCTCGGGAACCATAACACAGCATACTGCCGAATATATCATAGTGCGCATGATCACAAAACCGGCCCGGGAACCGGCGAACGATATCATAATAATGGGCACTAGCAGAGTAGTGCGGAAACTAATGCAATTTACATATCAAAACATTTATGAAACTGGATATAATCATATGACAACCCGTTAGGCAAACTAGTCCGGACAACTGATCCACACGGAGTTTATCTCACAAAAGTACTTCTGAAATCGTATTCATGGTTCAAAATGTAAATCAGAATATCATGGAGTAATCAAAACATTATCCTTTAATAGCTAGAGTCATAAGTAAAAGTCTCTTTCCGATATCGTACAAAGTTAAGTCTATTAGGCCAACGAAGGAGACTCGGGGCTAGTGGGCCCACCTCGGTCCAAGTCGAGGCGGCGTACAAATTTTTACAGACATTTGACCTTATGGAATCAACCATGGAAGCTTAGGGGTGATTCGATCATGTTTACGAAAGTTACGAATGTTTGAACATTTCTTTTCAACAAAGCATAAGTTTCTAATTTAATTTCACTGAATGGAATAGTGCTAAAAGTAAACTCGGATTTCTATGAATAGGATGATCCCCAAGGTTCAAACTCAAACCTAGGACATCAAGTCTCAAGTTCGCCAAAATCTACAATTTAGTCACATTTACCAATTGTGAGTTATAGCTTCTAAGAATTCAACTTAAATTCATATTTGTCTACCGAAATTTCGGCAGCACCTCCCCTATAAATTCAACATCCCCGAGAATTTACTCGGCCAAAAATATCAACAACAACAACACCACAATACCAAGAGCATCAATAATCATCACAGAATATATTATAACACAACTATTCTTCCTTTCTACATAGTTCAACAACTTCCATTCCAACATCACAATTTCAAGCTAATATCAACATTTCCATATTCATTTACTAATTCAAGATCATTCAAACATAATTCAATAACATTTCAAGCAATGCTCATGGATTCAAGCATTCCCGCCAATTCCATATTCTATCCAAAACCTCCACAATTGTAACAAAACTACCAAATCACATTGTCTTCTCCCAAAATCAATAACAATAACAATAATTCACATTCTAACATCTTACTTTCGTAATTACATATAACTATGTAAAAATCACATTAAAATGACATAACCTTCTACAATCAATTTGCATGCCAACTTAACCCATTTAACCTTCATTTACATCATAAGGGTCACAACTCACATATTAAACAAAATTAATTCATTTTCATTCCACCACAATGCACCACACGGGCAACACCCCTTTTTTTCACTTCAATCAATTTCAGTCAACTTTCATCTCCAATACAAAATCCACAATAACCACAACTAAAATACGACAAAAATTCAACTCATTTCACCTATACATTAATACCCATATACGGCTATATGCATATATGTACACCCAGTATGCAAACTTCTATATTTTCATGATTTCTACTCATATCTACCTACTACAATATAGGTAAGCCTTCATAACATAACTTAACGGGATTAATTCTTACCTTTTTCTTCAAACTTCAACTTGCCGCAACGTAGTCTTCTCGCTCAACTAATTATACCGCGTTGGAGAGCGTCCTGAGCTTAACAAGAATTCAAGAAGAGTAAGATTTTTGGATTAAAAGTTGATGGCTAGAAAATATTTTTTTTTTCCCTCCAAGGGTTTCGGCCGAACAGCCCCCTCAAGCCCTCACTCTCTCTTTTGTTTTAATCTCTTGAATGTTCTAGAGGATGAATATGTGTATATAATTATCCTCTTAATTAGTTGATCACATGACCAAGCTCATGGGCTTGGGCCAAGCCTCATGGCCGGCCACCCGACATACAATTGGGCCTTATTTTTTTCTTTTATATTTTGAGCCCAATAAATTTGTGGATCTTATTTTTTGTAATTCCCGAAACAAATTTTTCAAAATTTCAATTTTTGCCCTTGGCCTTATTCCGTACTTCCGCTTCAAAATTTTCATGAATACCACACATATGTTAAATAAAATAAAACGTAGCCTTATTTCATACAAGGCAAGATTATTCCAAATTTTTCAAATGCGAAAAAACACGGGATATAACATTCTCCCCCCCTTTAGAACATTCGTCCTCGAATGTTAAATTAGCCTTATAGGGTCTTACAACCATTTCGGGGGAGTTTCTTCTCATGAGTAGCACACATAAACCACTTACCAATTAATATAACAAATTTAGAAATTCGAATTACCTGTAGGCGTAGAGAACAAGTGAGGGTACTTCTTTTTCATCTCATCCTCCGCCTCCCAGGTCATTTCTTCCCGGTTGTTGTTCCGCCACAGGACTTTAACAGAAGGCACATCTTTGGTGCGCAGTATCCTCACCTGACGATCCAGAACAGCTACAGGTTGCTCTTCATAAGACAAGTCCTCCGTTACCTGAATATCATTTACTGGAAATATTCTGTCAGGATCACCAATACATTTTCGGAGCATGGATACATGGAATAACGGGTGCACTGCCTCTAGATCTTATGGTAAGTCCAGCTCATAAGCGACATTCCCAATCTTCCGGACAATCTGGTAAGGCCCAATGTATCGCGGACTGAGCTTTCCCTTTCTGCCGAATCTCATCACGCCCTTCATGGATGACACTTTCAAAAATACCCAGTCTCCAATCTGGAACTCCAAAGGTCGACGTCGTTTATCAGCATAAGATTTCTGTCGACTCTGGGCCGCTAATAGTCGCTCTCGAATCAGTTTCACTTTATCGACTGCCTGCTGGACCACATCTGGACCAATCAATTTAGTTTCACCCACGTCAAACCAACCGATAGGAGATCTGCATTTCCTACCATATAGGGCTTCGTACGGCGCCATCTGTATGCTCGAATGATAACTATTATTATAAGCAAATTCAACAAGCGGCAAATGATCGTCCCAGCTACCTCTGAAATCAATAGTACAGGCCCGTAACATATCTTCCAATGTCTGAATAGTGCGCTCGGCCTATCCGTCGGACTGAGGATGAAATGCTGTACTAAGACTCACCTGAGTCCCCAATCCTTCCTGGAATGATCTCCAGAAATTCGCTGTGAACTGGGCACCTCTGTCAGTGATAATAGATACAGGGACCCCGTGAAGTCTTACTATCTCTTTAAGATACAATCTGGCATAGTCCTCAACCGAATAAGTAGTCCTGACCGGAAGAAAATGGGCTGATTTGGTCAATCTGTCAACAATAACCCAAATAGAATCATACCTGCATGGAGTGCCCGGCAAACCCACAATGAAATCCATGTTAATCATTTCCCATTTCCAAGCTGGAATTTCCATTTCCTGTAATAACCCACCGGGCTTCTGATGCTCGATCTTGACTTGCTGACAATTTGGGCACTGACCAACGAACTCTGCGACATCTCTTTTCATACCGTCCCACCGGTATAAACATTTGAGATCATGATACATCTTTGTGGAACCAGGATGAATAGAATACCGAGCATTATGTGCCTCACCCATAATTTGTCGCCGCAACCCTGCAACATCAGGCACGCATAATCTACCTCCATATAATAACACTCCTTCAGGTGAAATTTTGAACTGAGTCTTTTCTTTACCAAGAGCCACATCTCTGTACTGTACCAAAACAGGATCTTCGAACTGACGCTGCTTACCTCTTCTATAATGGATGGCTCAGCAACTGCCCGAACAGAAACCCCAGCATCTCTAGAATCTGCCAAGCGGACTCCAAGGCTAGCTAACTGATGAATCTCATGAACTAATTCTTTCTTATCAGGCTGCACATCAGTCAAACTGCCCATGGACTTGCGACTAAGTGCATCCGCTACCACATTGGCTTTCCCAGGATGATACAAAATATAAACGTCATAATCTTTTAATAATTCAAGCCATCTTCTCTGCCGCAAATTTAGCTCCTTCTGCTTAAAAATATACTGGAGACTCTTATGGTCCGTATAAATATCAACGTGGACCCCATATAAATAATGCCGCCATATCTTCAAAGCATGAATCACCGCGGCCAATTCCAGATCATGAGTGGGATAATTTCTTTGATGCGGTCTGAGCTGCCGGGAAGCATAGGCTATGACTCGACCGTGCTGCATTAACACACAACCTATCCCAATACCAGAGGCATCACAATAAACAGCATACCCGTCTAACCCTTCTAGAAGAGCTAAAACTGGAGCTGTAACTAATTTTTCCTTCAACATCTGGAAACTGCGCTCACAGGCATCAGTCCACTGAAATTTTGCTGCTTTCTGAGTGACCTTCGTTAATGGTGCCGCAATAGAAGCAAAATTCTCCACGAATCTTCTATAATACCCAGCCAAACCCAGACAACTGTGTACCTCTGTCGGTGTGGTAGGCCTAGGCCAATTCTGTACAGCTTCAATCTTCTGTGTATCGACCCGAATGCCATCTGCTCAGACAATATGCCCCAAGAAAGCCACAGAGGTTAACCAGAATTCACATTTGGAAAATTTAGCATATAATTTCTGTTGCCGCAGTGTACCAAGTACTCTCCTCAAATGATCTGAATGCTCCTCTGCTGATCGTGAATAAACCAAGATATCATCAATAAACACAATCACGAACATATCAAGAAACGGTCGGAATACCTGATTCATCAAATCCATCAATACCGCTGGAGCATTAGTCAGCCCAAAAGACATCACTCTGAATTCATAATGCCCGTACCGGGTCCTGAAAGCAGTCTTCGGAATATCAGCCTCTCGTACCCGTACCTGGTGGTAGCCTCAACGCAAATCTATCTTCGAGAAATATTTGGCACCCTGCAACTGATCAAATAAATCATCAATCCGGGAGAGGGGATATTTATTCTTTATAGTCACCTTATTTAGCTGTCGATAATCAATACACATTCGCAGTGACCCATCTTTCTTTCTAACAAATAATACGGGCGCTCCCCAGGGCGATGTACTGGGTCTGATGAAGCCTTTATCAAATAGATCTTTCAGCTGCTCCTTTAATTCCTTCAATTCTGCAGGTGCCATTCTGTACGGAGGAATAAATATGGGCTGTGTATCTGGCAACAAATCTATAGTGAAGTCTATCTCCCGCTCAGGCGGGAGGCCTGGAAGCTCATCTGGGAATACATCTGAGAATTCATTAACAACTGGAACTGACTGAAGAGTAGGTGTCTCGGCCTTAGTATCGTGCACACGGACCAAATGATAAATATAACCTTTCTGAATCATCTTCTTAGCCTTGAGGTAGTAAATAAACTTACCCCTCGGCGACACTGTACTCCCAGACCACTCTATGACTGGTTCCCCTGGAAACTGGAAGCGAACTACCTTTTTCTGGCAGTCAACATTAGCATAACAGGAAGCTAACCAGTCCATGCCCATAATAACATCAAATTCCAGCATATCTATCTCTACCAAATCAGCTTTAGTGCAACGATCATATATAATCACAGAACAATCTTTATATACCTGCCTCGCTACAATATAATCCCCAACCGGTGTAGATACTTCGAATGGCTCTATAGGTTCGGGTATTATTCCAATTTTTCCAGCAACAAGCGGGGAGATATACGACAAAGTAGAACCAGGATCAATCAATGCATATACAGATCGGGAGAAAACCAGTAATGTACCTGTAACAACATTTGGCGATGCCTCCTGATCCTGGCGGCTAGCCAATGCATATATGCGGTTCGAAGGACTGCTAGAATCTGAAACACCGCCACGGCCTCGACCGCGGCCCGCCGGTGCCGGCAAACCCCGCCCTGCAGGGCGCATAGCTGAGGGAGTAGAAGATGAACCAGCGGCTGATCCCATCGGCTGAACTGTACAACCAGAACCACTCGCCATCGGACAATCTCGCATAACATGGCCCTGACGGCCGCAGGAAAAACAAGCTCCTGTGGCTAAGTAGCACTCCCCTGGGTGCGATCTCCCACAATAAGAACAACGGGTCCTGGGTAGTCTGGACTGGCTGGAACCCCTGGTCATCTGCGAACCTGATGCTCTGGAACTCTGGTCGGCCCCAGATGGTCCTGCACTATCAAATCGTCTACCGGCGGACTGTGTATCCCAGCCTGACGGAGAAGGATATCTGCCTGACTGCTGTGACTGAGGCTGTTCGCCTCGGAAATCTCCAGAATACCCTGCTGATCTAGCCCGCTTGGGCGGCTTCCTATCCCGATCTCTGCCCGACCGGTCCTCCCTGTGCCAGTCCTCCATACCCTGGGCATAAGCCTGTAATCGGGCGATGTCCATATGAGTCTGCGATGCAATCGCCATACAGCTGTCAACTAAGTAACGGTCCAGCCCTATCACGTACCGGTGCATCCGGTCAGCCATATCCGCTACTATAGCAGGTGCATATCGAGCCAAGGAATCAAACTCCAAATTATAATCACGAACACTCCAACCTCTCTGCCGCAGCTGCAAAAATCTGTCAACCCTCGCCCTCCACAACTCCGGGGGCAAAAAGTGGCGGAGAAAAGCGGCCACAAACTCGTCCCATGTAGCTAGGGGAGCACCCTCACCTCTGGACAACTGCCATGACTCATACCAATTAGCCGCAACATTTCGTAATCTGTGCGAGGCTAACTCAATGGACTCGGTCTCTGAAGCCCTGACCAGTCCCAATGAGCGCCTCATCCCCCGAATGAAGTCGTGGGGGTCCTCCTCGGGCTTAGACCCGAAAAACTCTGGGGGACTAGGAGAAGTTGGACAACGCTTCCTTCGCTTATACTACTTTACCCATGCTTTATCTCAACTCCCAACATTCATAACATTACTCATAATATCACAATTGACAATCGTCATTAACGTACATTTACCAAAATCCACCATTTTCCTCCAATTTCCCCCATACTTAGCCTTATGACTCATCTTTGCGTTTTCATGCATTTAATGCTTGATTCATGATATAAACATCGTTTATAATGTAATTGTACTCTCAACACTTTTGTCACGACCTGGCTCCGGGGCCAAGACTGGTGCCCTATTTGGGCACCCCAAACAAACTCACATGCTAACTCGTCATATTCTAATTTAACTCAGATCTCGTGTCAATTATTTTAAACAGATTTGAAGTCAAATATTATCTTAAGCGGTCGCGCGTGCAAAGATATCATATCAAAGCCAAAAGAGGCGGCGGAATACACATCGCCGAACATATGCATATATACAAACATATGGGTCACCATGGCCGCCATAACAGGTAGGACCGCATTAAGACACAAATCATAAACAGAACAAACACACGTAGGACCCTCGACCCACATATATGACTACAGGCCTCTACAAACCAAAACGGAAACATATGGCGGGACAGGGCCCCGCCGTACCCCAAATAGTCCAAATATATACAGAAACAGATACATGACAAACGATATGTACCAAGATGTAGGCTCCGGATCAAGAGGAGCGCTTTGTAATAGCAGAAAGTATGGCCTACACTGGCGGGTCACGAACCTCACCACCTGCGGGCATGAAACGCAGCCCCCGAAGAAAGAGGGCCAGTACGAAAGATGTACTGAGTATGTAAAGCATAGAGTACAGAAATCCAAACCATAACTGTAGTAAAGGTACAGAAAGAGAATACCGAATCAGTATATCAAACCGGTACGGAAATCATATGTACGTAATGCAAATAAAAGAAATCATGCATAAGGTTCAGGAACGTGGTCGCCACTCCGACGCTGGCGCCACAACACAGCATACTCCGGAAAGTTTCAAATCTCCGTACAACCCCGAACATAACATATCATCACACACATCATATCATAAGCCATATCACAACATAACTCCTTAAACGAAACCCGGCCCTATGGCGAGGTCTCGGGAACCGTAACACAGCATACTGCCGAATATATCATAGTGCGCACGATCACAAAACCGGCCCGGGAACAGGCGAACGATATCATAATAATGGGCACTAGCAGAGTAGTGCGAAAACTAATGCAATTTACATATCAAAACATTTATAAAACCGGATATAATCATATGACAACCCGTTAGGCAAACTAGTCCGGACAACTGATCCACACGGAGTTTATCTCACAAAAGTACTTCTGAAATCGTATTCATGGTTCAAAATGTAAATCAGAATATCATGGAGTAATCAAAACATTATCCTTTAATAGCTAGAGTCATAAGTAAAAGTCTCTTTCCGATATCGTACAAAGTTAAGTCTATTAGGCCAACGAAGGAGACTCGGGGCTAGTGGGCCCACCTCGGTCCAAGTCGAGGCGGCGTACAAATTTTTACAGACATTTGACCTTATGGAATCAACCATGGAAGCTTAGGGGTGATTCGATCATGTTTACGAAAGTTACGAATGTTTGAACATTTCTTTTCAACAAAGCATAAGTTTCTAATTTAATTTCACTGAATGGAATAGTGATAAAAGTAAACTCGGATTTCTATGAATAGGATGATCCCCAAGGTTCAAACTCAAACCTAGGACACCTAGGACATGCCAAGAGAAGGAAAGGGATAGCTTTACATAACTTTTCCGCCTCCTATACGTCTCCAAAATCAAGTCTCAAGTTCGCCAAAATCTACAATTTAGTCACATTTACCAATTGTGAGTTATAGCTTCTAAGAATTCAACTTAAATTAATATTTGTCTACCGAAATTTCGGCAGCACCTCCCCTATAAATTCAACATCCCCGAGAATTTGCTCGGCCAAAAATATCAACAACAACAACACCACAATACCAAGAGCATCAATAATCATCACAGAATATATTATAACACAACTATTCTTCCTTTCTACATAGTTCAACAACTTCCATTCCAACTTCACAATTTCAAGCTAATATCAACATTTCCATATTCATTTACTAATTCAAGATCATTCAAACATAATTCAATAACATTTCAAGCAATGCTCATGGATTCAAGCATTCCCGCCAATTCCATATTCTATCCAAACCCTCCACAATTGTAACAAAACTACCAAATCACATTGTCTTCTTCCAAAATCAATAACAATAACAATAATTCACATTCTAACATCTTACTTTCGTAATTACATATAACTATGTAAAAATCACATTAAAATGACATAAACTTCTACAATCAATTTCCATGCCAACTTAACCAATTTAACCTTCATTTACATCATATGGGTCACAACTAACATATTAAACAAAATTAATTCATTTTCATTCCTCCACTATGCACCACACGGCCAACACCCCTTTTTTTTCACTTCAATCAATTTCATTCAACTTTCATCTCCAATACAAAATCCACAATAACCACAACTAAAATACGACAAAAATTCAACTCATTTCACCTATACATTAATACCCATATACGGCTATATGCATATATGTACACCCAATATGCAAACTTCTATATTTTCATGATTTCTACTCATATCTACCTACTACAATATAGGTAAGCCTTTATAACATAACTTAAAGGGATTAATTCTTACCTTTTTCTTCAAACTTCAACTTGCCGCAACGTAGTCTTCACGCTCAACTAATTATACCGCGTTGGAGAGCGTCCTGAGCTTAACAAGAATTCAAGAAGAGTAAGATTTTTGGATTAAAAGTTGATGGCTAGAAAATATTTTTTTTTTCTCTCCAAGGGTTTCGGCCGAACAGCCCCCTCAAGCCCTCACTCTCTCTTTTGTTTTAATCTCTTGAATGTTCTAGAGGATGAATATGTGTATATAATTGTTATATCCCGCATTTTTGCGCATTCGGATAATTTAAGATAATTGCGGAAGATTAAGAACAAGACTATAATTTTGATCTTGTTTGGTGTACAAGTTGTTTATGAAAATTTTGAAGTGGGAATATTAAGAAAGGTCAAGGGCATGAAGGGAAATTCGCAATACGACTCGTGGAAATATGGAGGAAGACGAAGGGAAAATTTGGAATTCGGAAAATAATTTTTCATAAATTGTAGGACAAACAAAAGGTGGGCTTGTAATTAAAGAGGCCATTTGGGCCATTCAAAGGGGGTGGGCTTAGGCCCAATTAGAAGCTTAATGAATAAGCTTAAAAGATGACTAAGTCATCTTTATTTCATAACATTTCCTAGAAACTTCTAGAATTTTAAAGAACAAAGAAGAAAGAAAGGGGAAGGGCCATTTCGGCCAAGACCCCAAAAAATTCATGCCATGGAAATTGATCACAAAAAAATATTCTCTCCTAGCAATCCCACCAATTGTAAGGCCCTCTACAACATGGAAGAGTTGTTGGAACAAGAAAATCATCCATTTGTACAAATTCATTATCTTAACCAAGAGGAAAGTTGAAGGAAAAATAAAGGTAAGAAAAAATCTTCTTTATATGTTATGGATGCTTGTGTATATTGTAGGATGTGTAAACGAATGAGAAACATGAAAACATGAATGTTGAAGTGTGGCCGTGTGAGTATGGTGTTGGCCGAATTTAGTTGCATTTGTGGAGAAATGATGAATTAATTTTACTTAGTATCATGATTGTTGTGGTATGTTGAAGTGAATGAAACTCATGAAAATATGTAGTGTGCATGTGTGGCCGTGTGGTGCTAGAAGAGTGAGCAAATTTTATCTTGTATGTTGGTTGTTGTTGTAGTGAAATATATGATGGAAAATGGAAGCTTAATAATTTTAGTTTAGGTGGTAATTGTTTGAAACTTGTTCTAGAAGTTTATGAAGATTGAATATCATGTTCTTGCATGTATGGCATATAAGGTTGTTAGTATGGTGTTGTTGGAATATAAATTATAAGGTTGTTATTGTTTTTGTTGGAGTTGGAAGATCTTGAAGGAAGTAGTATGTTAATTGAAATTGTTATTATGATTGTTGGCATTGTTGTTGATAATTTGGCCGGGTTGATTTCCCGGATTGTTGTTGATTAAATTGGCTAAGTAGATGTTTTGGAGATGGTGTATTTATAGGGGAAGTGCTTCCGAAATTTCGGTAGACAAATGTTACCTTAAGATTCAACTTCTAGATGCGCTAATTAAGGTTTGGTAAATATGAACAATTTGTAGATTTTGACGGATTTGCAACTTGAATTTGGAGTAGCATAAGGAGCGGAAAAAGGTATGTAAGGTTTTATCCTTTCTTGCTTGGAATGTCTTAGGCATACTAGGTTGGATACGAGCCTCGGGGACAACTCTATTCTCCGGAATCCGCACCTAAAGTTTCTCCTTTTTCATTCAATGGAATTGAATTAGAAAGTGTGCGAAATGTTGGAAAAACCTCTGAAGCATCTAGAACTTGCATAAATATGACCTGACTACCATAAAACCCCCACGAGTGACGTCATGAAATGTAATGTACGTAAATTTTGTACGCCGCCTCATTTGACCCGAGGTGGGCCCATTGTTCCCGGATTTTCCTTATTGTTCCGTTTATCAAGTGACGAGTACTGGAACTATTCCAATGAGAATATTTCTATGATAATAATGATAATGATGATGTAAGGAAGGAAATATGTCCATGATAAGTATGACAAGAATGATTCCATGACCAAGTGTCTTAAGTCATGAATTCAATGTGAGTATGAAAGTTCCCAACTAGTTCATGATCTTTAATTCTATTCCTTGGTCATGACGTTATTCTCTA
The DNA here is from genome assembly GCF_019175385.1 of Lycium barbarum. NCBI lineage: Eukaryota > Viridiplantae > Streptophyta > Magnoliopsida > Solanales > Solanaceae > Lycium > Lycium barbarum. The sequence goes on from NC_083346.1 coordinate 67,153,232, forward strand.
AAGATTTCAAAGCACATGAATTGATGTCTATGATGCCCATGATTTCATACTATGTTTTCTTCTAATGCCATTCTGCGTTGATAGTCTCGCCTTAAAATACTCGTTCCTTCCAGGTGAGACAAAGCGATCACGGTTATTCCATAATGTAATCGGAAGTCACCGACCTTGCGTCACTCCGATGGATACATGATTTTCTTTGGGCTCTCCTACATGCTTATATGACATATGTATATGAGATATGAATATGTACATGGGGTGGGGGGAAAGGATACATGGGGATTGGAAAGGAAACATATTTCATTGCCATCTGGTCAGCTGGCTTACCATCCCAGACGCGGGATATATGGGCGAGCCGATGTATTTCGGTGCTATGCTATGACCCGGCATGATATGACACGATATGATATGACATGATATGATGTGACACGCTATGATATGACATGATATGATATAATATGACATGACATGATATGATATGATACGACATGATATGACATGACCAGATAAAGCATGCATGGCATCCGCCCCCAGGGCACTCATATGTTCAGGTTACTCTTTTGTTCCATGATATGCTCAGACAGAAGTACCCCGTACCTATGTTGTTGGGCAGTTTACATGTAAATGTTTATATGTCGTTGCAAAAAGGGAAAGTTAGCTTACTTGATATCTGCCCTAAGAGGCAAGCAGAGGTACAAGTTATGTTCTTACTATATACTATTCTCTATGTCTTCTACCATGATCTTATGTTATTACTCTTGCCTTACATACTCAGTACATTGTTCGTACTGACCCCTCTTCTTCGGGGGCTGCGTTCATGCCGCGCAGGTACACCCAGACGAGTGAAGCTAGCATAGAAGACGTTCCAGCGGGGTTGGTAGACTCCACTTGTTCTGGAGTGCTGCCGAGTCAGAGTATATGAGCTATGATGTTTTGTTCGATGTTAGAGACTTTGCAGACAGAGTCGTGGGTATAGAGTGTCAGCTTTGTAGACGGCTTCGCCAGTCAATATGTTATTATGTTCATGTCACGGGTCCTATATGATGATAGACTTCACTTATGAAAACAAAAATTGGAGAGCTTACTATGTATTTTATTCTTAAGTGATTCAAGAGTTTATGTAAGTAATAAGAGTCAGTGGGTTCGCTCGGCTCCAGATATGGAGTCGGGTGCCCATCACACCCTATCGGGATTGGGGTGTGACAAAGTGGTATCAGAGCAGGTCGGTCTAAGGGTTGTCTGCAAAGTCGTGTCCAGTAGAGTCCTGTTTATGTGTGAAGCCGACCACATTTATAAACAGGAGGCTGCGGGGCATCTAGGAATTGTTGACCTTCTTTCTGTCTTAGATCGTGCGATAAAGCCAAGTCATAGGAAATGAGATTCCTTATACTAACCGTCGATTTTCGCAGCCGCCTAGTGGTGACGAAAGAAGACAAGTGACGAGATGGCAAGTTACAAAGGTAAGCCTGGATAATTGTTCTATTTCTTCGAACTGGAAGTTCTGATGGCTGGAATATGTCATATAGCCATATGTTTTGCGAAGTATTGTCGATATTTGCTATGTACTGATTTTAAATAGCAGGAGTGGTAGACGAAGTTCTACCAGAATGGATACGTTTAATAGAAAGAGACGCGGAAAAAGGGAATGCCATAAACAGACGATATACGGGATGTGTTGTTCTAGAGGACCTATGGGTCTGGCGTGGAAACGAAGGTGAGATCGCTACAATTGAGAATCTGGAAGTCCAGAACAGGAGGTAGCCATACACGCAGGCGGAAGATGAACACCGGAAACAAAAAGGGTAAAACCGTAATTGTAAAAGAAAGGACGAGTTACGCAAATGTTTCGGGACCTGTAAGACGTCAACTTGCTCCAGAACATGTAATAAAGTTCATGTGAGGAAGCGGAAGCGAAAATATCAGCATTAAGACATCGAATTCCAGTGAAGTTTTTGGGTTAAGCGTGCTCAGGTGGGAGCAATTTCATGATGGGTGACCCCCTGGGAAGTTTACAAGAAATTCTGCATATTCGGATATAAGGGACAAATGGGAGATTAGCGTAGCCTAAGGAAAACTAGAGTATATGGGATGGCTGGAAACCTTAAGAGGACGCGTAAGACAAGGTGGATTAGCTCGGTAAAGAGACAGGAAGTGCATCACAGCCCTAAAATTAGGATAGGCTTGAACAACATTTGGACGTACTTTGCGGGCTAGCTGATAGTAATTATATATGTACATGTGAAGATGTAGAATATTCCAAGATGATTGTATAGGTGAATCTCAGAGTTCCAGTAACCGGCACTATGACAAGGAAGGCATTAATTAAACAAAGGAATAGTTCACGAGCTTTAGAATTCATATGAAGAAATAGCAAGAAGAGGAAGGTACTCGAAGACGGTTAGTATATAAGGAGCCCCCTAAAGGGGGGGAGATCATACTATATTAGAACTAAAAAGGAATTGCAACACTATCAAGTGTCAGAAAAGGAAATCTATTAGCTTGGAATCAGAGTTTAAAATATGTCGGCGTGTCGCAAGAATACTTGGGAGAAGAGTAGAAGCAAAATAAAGTATACTAAGAGATAGACCTGAGGATAAAGAAATAGCCTACGGCTACATTGAATCGTTAAGTAAGGACTGCGTACTAAGACATGGCTTCCGTTAAGGTGCGGTGACGAGACAATAATAGAAAAGGAAGGACCCGGAAAGAATAAGGATAATGAGGTGACACAGGGAGTTAGAAAAACCTATGACATGGAGCGGTGACTCACGAAAAGTCAAGGAGTTCGATTATAAGGAACATAAGGTAAAGGATAAGGAACGGTCATAATGGAAATAACAGCTATAAAAGAAACCCATGACATGGAATGAGGACTCATGTAAGGATCCAGGAGTTTGATAGTAAGGAAAGTAGGATAACAGATATGGAATGGACAAGGAGAAAAGGGCGACTATAAAGGGACCCCCTCCCGAAGTGCTACAAGACATAAAGGGACTATAAAGGGACCCCCTCCATGAGGTCAGTTGAACATTCGAGGACGAATGTTCTAAAGGGGGGGAGGATGTTATATCCCGCATTTTTGCGCATTCGAATAATTTAAGATAATTGCGGAAGATTAAGAACAAGACTATAATTTTTATCTTGTTTGGTGTACAAGTTGTTTATGAAAATTTTGAAGTGGGAATATTAAGAAAGGTCAAGGGCATGAAGGGAAATTCGCAATACGACTCGTGGAAATATGGAGGACGACAAAGGGCAAATTTCGAATTTGGAAAATAATTTTTCATAAATTGAAGGACAAAAAAAAAGGTGGGCTTGCAATTAAAGAGGCCATTTGGGCCATTCAAAGGGGGTGGGCTTAGGCCCAATTAGAAGCTTAATGAATAAGCTTAAAAGATGACTAAGTCATCTTTATTTCATAACATTTCCTAGAAATTTCTAGAATTTTAAAGAACAAAGAAGAAAGAAAGGGGAAGGGCCATTTCGGCCAAGACCCCAAAAAATTCATGCCATGGAAATTGATCACAAAAAAATATTTTCTCCTAGCAATCCCACCAATTGGAAGGCCCTCTACAACATGGAAGAGTTGTTGGAACAAGAAAATCATCCATTTGTACAAATTCATAATCTTAACCAAGAGGAAAGTTGAAGGAAAAAAAAAGGTAAGAAAAAATATTCTTTATATGTTATGGATGCTTGTGTATATTGTAGGATTTGTAAACGAATGAGAAACATGAAAACATGAATGTTGAAGTGTGGCCGAGTGAGTATGGTGTTGGCCGAATTTAGTTGCATTTGTGGAGAAATGATGAATTAATTTTACTTTGTATCATGATTGTTGTGGTATGTTGAAGTGAATGAAACTCATGAAAATATGTAGTGTGCATGTGTGGACGTGTGGTGCTAGAAGAGTGAGCAAATTTTATCTTGTATGTTGGTTGTTGTTGTAGTGAAATCTATGATGGAAAATGGAAGCTTAATAATGTTACATCCCGTATTTTTGAACGTCGGATTAATTGTAAATTGAGGTGGGGCCCACACGTCAAGATTTTTTTTTTTGGGACATGTGACAAATTATATGAATCACATATGTGAAGTTAAACACAACTCAAGAAGGACCCTTGGGCCAAATCAAAGTGGAAGTCCTCCAAACGAATATTTTTAAGAAAACGTTTTCGGGTGACCTGACTTTGGGGGGCAAAAACGGTATTATAAGTTTCGAATTTAGAAAATACCAAGAAATAGAAGTTGTAGATAATTTAATTAGCTTTCCATCCATAGGTCGTGGGTTCCAAGGTGACGTCGATACAAGGAGATATGAACGTTTTAAGGTCGAAAGGTCAGTGGGCTAGGCCCAACTCGGGACCAACCGAGTTGGCCCAAAAAAATGAAAAGAAAAATTTGGGCCCAACTCAAAGGGGTGGCCGGCCAACAATGGCCCAAACCCATGGTCCTAATTAAATTTTCCATGTGCTAATAATATATAGTAGTCATTATCCTATAGAGGGTTCAAGAAAACAACATAAGGAGAAGACAAGAACAACAACTCAAGCCAATTTCGGGTTTGGCCATAGAAAAATCAACCCCCAAATTCTTGCCTCTAAAATTATTTTCTTGTTGAATTCCTACTAATTCAAGGTCCCTCTACAACTTGGTGTAGTTGTTTTGGAACAAGGAGCACTTGGTTCCTCAATTTGATCATATATTCAAGTGAAGAAGATTAGGAAAAAGGGTAAGAATTCATCCCTTTTATTTGTGTTATGAAGTCTTGTTAGTGTTGTAGTATGTGGGAATGAGTTGATTGTATGGAAAAATGGAAGATTTCAAAGTGGGTATGAAATATAGTGTATGTAGCCGTGTGTGTATATTGTTGTATATATGATATGAGTTGGATTTTATGTTGTATTCTAGTTGTGGTTATGATGGAAATTATATTGGGAATGAAAGTTGAATGAATTTTGGTTGAAGTTGGAATGTAGAAGATTATGTCACCTTAGAATAATTTTGTGATATTATGGAAATAAAGTTGTTAAGATGTAAATTATGATTATGGTTGATGAAATTGGAAGATGGAAATATGTTATGAATATGTAGGTTGAAGATTTGAAGTTTTGGGTGAATTATGTTTTGGTAGAAAGTTTGTATATTTTGTATATCTTGTGAATATTTCGTAGAAATGATATGAAATATTTCCAAATTATATTGTGATGATCTAGATTAATGATGAATGTGAAACCATTGAGATTAGTTTGGAAATTGAAGTTGAAATGAAGGTTATGACATTATGTTGAAAAGATAGCTAGTTAAGTTATATTGTGGTTATAGTGATTGTTGTTGTTGTTGATGTTGTTGTTGGGTTGTTGTTGATTGTTTTGGCCGAGTTAAATTCTCGGGGATGCTATGTGTATAGGGGAGATGCTGCCCAAATTTTTGTAGAAAAGTGTTGACTTGAGATTTAAGCCTAAAGCCTTATGGTTAACATTTGGTAAATGTGACCATTTGCAGATTTTGGACGAAACGGGAAGTGAACTTGGAAAGGCGTAAAGTGCGTAAAAGGTATGTAAAGCTATCCCGATTCTTCTCTTGGCATGTCCTAGGTGTACTCGGATTGGATTTCAACTTCGGAAGACATTCTGCCGATTGGAATCCGCAATTGAAAATGCTCCTTTTTCGTTCAATAGAATTGAACCCTCTAAGCAGGCTTACTGAAAAATTATGCAAACTTCTCCAAACTGCCTAGAAAGTTATGGAATACCCCTATGACCTCTGTAGGTGACCCCATAAGCTTAATATACGTAATTTGAGCCCGCCGCCTTGTTTGTCCCGAGGCGGGCCCACTATTTCCGATTTTACCCTTATGGTCCTTTGTAACTTGATTTCAAGCAATTTTTAAGGAAACGTCTTAACTACTTTTCCGACTACTAATGATACTTATTCTGGATACTATATCGAGTCTCTGTAAAGGTACGATATTTTGTATTACGTTTAGCTCCACTATTCCCGCTTTGCCCTCTTATTGTACTATTGCCTTATTTTCGAATAATATAAAATAAAATGTTTTAACTATCCTTTCAACTACTAAGGAAAATCGTTTGCTGACTCCCTCGAGTTTGGTAAGCTATTTTGGAATATGAAAAAGATTTCAGGAGGATTATTCTTCCGTAACTCATTATGACATATGACATACACTTGCTATGATTCCGTCCGACTTCATCGATTTGATTTGTCATTCGATATGCCTCATTGAGTCTCTGGAAATCTATGATATTTTTATTGCATTTAGTTTCTCACTACTCCATTCGTGGATGCCTCAATGTTTCCCACACTGAGCCCGGGCCAGGATATGTTGTTAAGCGTATTCCACTGCATTGTTCGTCGTGCCTCGATGTGAGGGGGCAGGTATATATGTACATGGGCTTTGGAGTATGTTGTGCCATGTACACACATTCTGATATGCTATGATTTGATATGGCCATCTGATACGATATGTTATGTTACGGGGTTATCCCCTACTCTGTTCTGTATGTATGGTGGCACCAGCGTCGGGGGGTGGCCACGTTCTGTTTGTCGAGCCCTTGACAAGGGCCGGATATGATATGTTGTATGTTTCTGAACACACTCCTCATGTTTTGAAAATATGCATTTGATACTTCAGATGTCACACTCACTTCTCTGTAAGTCCTGTTTCGGTTATGATCTTGTTCCGTATTGGGACCAGGTACGACATATGTTTTCAACAAATACTATTTATGCTTTATGATCAATATTTTGCTAATCTGGATATTCTGTCCATTTTCTGTACCTTCTGTTCTGATTATGACTTTGTTTACTACGTTCTGTGCTTTACATACTCAGTACATATTTCGTACTGACCCCCTTTCTTCGGGGGCTGCGTTTTCATGCCGCGCAGGTACAGAAGACAGATTTGCTGACCGCCTGCCTAGGACATCTATTCTGCTATATTAGGAGCGCTCTTTTGTTCAGAGCCTGTATATTGGTACAGTTTGCCGCTATTATATATATGTATGCTATTCAGGGGTATGACGGGGCCCTGTCCCGTCTTATGATTATGTTATGATCTGTAGAGGTCTGTAGACATACTTGTGTGGGTTCTGTATATGTTCGGGTATGATACGATCTGTGACAGCCTCATCGGCCTCCATGTACTATATCGGTTCTTTTATGCTAATTACTAACGTCAAGTGACTTTTATATTTGAAATATTCTGTCATTTTGCTAATTTGGGTTATCGGGTACGTCTGGGTGTCCAGCACGGACAGTAGTCGCGGCCTATGGAGTTGGGTCATGACAAATAATTTTAGTTTAGGTGGTAATTGTTGGAAACTTGTTCTAGGAGTTTATGAAGATTGAATATGATGTTCTTGCATGTATGGCATATAAGGTTGTTAGTATGGTGTTGTTGGAATATAAATTATAAGGTTGTTATTGTTTTTGTTGGAGTTGGAAGGTCTTGAAGGAAGTAGTATGTTAATTGAAATTGTTATTATGATTGTTGGCATTGTTGTTGATAATTTGGCCGGGTTGAATTCCCGGATTGTTGTTGATTAAATTGGCTAAGTTGAAGTTTTAAAGATGGTGTATTTATAGGGGAAGTGCTGCCGAAATTTCGGTAGACAAATGTTACCTTAAGATTCAACTTCTAGATGTGCTAATTAAGGTTTGGTAAATACGACCAATTTGTAGATTTTGGCGAATTTGCAACTTGAATTTGGAGTACCATAAGGAGAGGAAAAAGGTATGTAAGGTTTTATCCTTTCTTGCTTGGCATGTCTTAGGCATACTAGGTTGGATACGAGCCTCGGGGACAACTCTATTCTCCGGAATCCGCACCTAAAGTTTCTCCTTTTTCATTCAATGGAATTGAATTAGAAAGTGTGCGAAATGATGGAAAAACCTCCGAAGCATCTAGAACTTGCATAACTATGACCTGACTACCTTAAAACCCCCACGAGTGACGTCAAGAAATGTAATGTACGTAAATTTGGTACGCCGCCTCATTTGACCCAAGGTGGGCCCATTGTTCCCGGATTTTCCTTATTGTTCCGTTTATCAAGTGACAAGTACTGGAACTATTCCAATGAGAATATTTCTATGATAATAATGATAATGATGATGTAAGGAAGAAAATATGTCCATGATAAGTATGACAAGAATGATTCCATGACCAAGTGTCTTAAGTGAAGAATTCAATGTGAGTATGAAAGTGCCCAACTAGTTCATGATCTTTAATTCTATTCCTTGGTCATGACGTTATTCTCTAAAGATTTCAAAGCACGTGAATTGATGTCTATGATGCCCATGATTTCATACTATGTTTTCTTCTAATGCCATTCTCCGTTGATAGTCTCGCCTTAAAATACTCGTTCCTTCCAGGTGAGAAAAAGCGATCACGGTTATTCCATAATGTAATCGGAGGTCACCGACCTTACGTCACTCCGATGGATACATGATTTTCTTTGGGCTCTCCTGCATGCTTATATGACATATGTATATGAGATATGAATATGTACATGGGGTGGGGGGAAAGGATACATGGGGATTGGAAGGGAAACATGTTTCATTGCCACCTGGTCAGCTGGCTTACCATCCCGGACGCGGGATGCTCGGACGCGGGATATATGTGCGAGCCGATGTATTTCGGTGCTATGCTATGACCCGACATGATATGACACGATATGATATGACATGATATGATGTGACACGCTATGATATGACATGATATGATATAATATGACATGACATGATATGATATGATACGACATGATATGACATGACCAGATAAAGCATGCATGGCATCCGCCCCCAGGGCACTCATATGTTCAGGTTACTCTTTTGTTCCATGATATGCTCAGACAGAAGTACCCCGTACCTATGTTGTTGGGCAGTTTACATGTAAATGTGTATATGTCGTTGCAAAAAGGGAAAGTTAGCTTACTTGATATCTGCCCTAAGAGGCAAGCAGAGGTACAAGTTATGTTCTTACTATATACTATTCTCTATGTCTTCTACCATGATCTTATGTTATTACTCTTGCCTTACATACTCAGTACATTGTTCGTACTGACCCCTCTTCTTCGGGGGCTGCGTTCATGCCGCGCAGGTACACCCAGACGAGTGAAGCTAGCATAGAAGACGTTCCAGCGGGGTCGGTAGACTCCACTTGTTCTGGAGTGCTGCCGAGTCAGAGTATATGAGCCATGATGTTTTGTTCGATGTTAGAGACTTTGCAGACAGAGTCGTGGGTATAGAGTTTCAGCTTTGTAGACGGCTTCGCCAGTCAATATGTTATTATGTTCATGTCACGGGTCCTATATGATGATAGACTTTACTTATGAAAAAAAAAAATTGGAGAGCTTACTATGTATTTTATTCTTAAGTGATTCAAGAGTTTATGTATGTAATAAGAGTTAGTGGGTTCGCTCGGCTCCAGATATGGGGTCGGGTGCCCATCACACCCTGTCGGGATTGGGGTGTGACAATAATTATCCTCTTAATTAGTTGATCACATGACTCATCACATGACCAAGCTCATGGGCTTGGGCCAAGCCTCATGGCCGGCCACCCCACATACAATTGGGCCTCATTGTTTTTCTTTTATATTTTGAGCCCAATAAATTTATGGATCTTATTTTTTGTAACCCGAAACAAATTTTCCAAAATTCCAATTTTTGCCCTTGGCCTTATTCCGTACTTCCGCTTCAAAATTTTCATGAATATCACACATATGTTAAATAAAATAAAACATAGCCTTATTTCTTACAAGGCAAGATTATTCCAATTTTTTCAAATGCGCAAAAACACGGGATATAACAACTTCAACATTCGTAATTCAATTTCACTATCATTCATTTATGTCACTATTCACTCAATATTGACCCACTCTCTATGTTCTTCTACATTTCAAGTGTCTAAGCTTTCCAACACTTCAAACAACATGGAATAATCATGAAACTTACCTTAGATGATGGTTGAACAATCCTTAAGTTGAAATACTTCACTTAGCCAAACCCTAGTTCCACCTTCCTTGGAATTTCTTCACTTAGATGATCCTTTATTGTGTTCTTACACTTGATTTCATGAATTTGGTGGTGTTGATCTTGATATCCCCTTTAATTCTCTTGAAGTCTTGTGGAGGAATTATTTGGAATGTTCTAGAGGTCTCTTGAGTTGTTGGATGAATAATGCAATAATATGAAGCCTAAGTCCCTTTTTAAAATCACAAAATCTGATCTTTAATGAATTCTTGTCGGGGTGAATAGGGGTCGTAAACCACCATATACAGACCGTATTTTGATTTACGGTCCGTCCACTGTGGTTGTATTTAACCATTTCAAAGACAGAAAGTTTTGGTTGATGGACATGGTAGTTTACGACCTAGTTTACGTTCCGTAAACCAGTTTACGGGCCGTAAACTGGGTCGTATTTAACCATATTCAACATTTACAGAAAGTTGGGATTTTTGACAAGCTGGAGGACAATTGCACTATACGGTCCGTAAACCACTTTACAGGCCGTATAGTGCCATATACGACCACTGGGCTGAAAATTTTTCCGCGACTTTCTTATTTCCAAAAATTCTTAATTAGCCATTCCCGACTTATGAAACATCATTCACTCAACTTTTCATCATTCCACTCATTATACAAGTACGGAGAAATTTCCGAGGTGTAACATTCTTCCTCCCTTTTGGAACATTCGTCCTCGAATGTTCGACACTCGGGGATTCTGGAAAGATTTTGTCAGAGTTTCCTTTGTAATTTGTATACTACCTTTCCATTACAACAACCCACAATATCTTCGCCTCACAGGGCTATATCACAATATCAACACATTTATGGCCACACACGACCAGAAACATAAAATTAAAACATACATACCTTACACCATCGACGTCTCATCTTGAATCTCTTCTGGGGGATTGGAACAAATGGGGGTACATAGATTTCATCTTCTCATCCACTTCCCAAGTCATTTCTTCCCGATTATTGTTCCGCCATAGAACTTTGACTGAAGCAACCTCTTTATTCCGGAGCCTTCGTATTTGTCTATCCAAAATGGCAATGGGCATTTCCTCGTATGTTAGCTTCTCTGTTAATTGCACATCATCAACCGGAACTATTCTTGTTGGGTCTCCAATACACTTGCGGAGCATCGAAACATGGAATACTGGATGCACAGATTCGAGCTTTGAAGGCAAGTCCAATTTATAGGCTACTCGACTCACCTTACGAATGATTTGGTAGGGTCCAATATATCTGGGACTTAGCTTTCCCTTCTTGCCAAATCTCATCACTCCCTTCATCGGCGATACATTCAGGAACACCCAATCGCCCACCTAAAATTCCAAATCTCGTCGGCGATTATCTGCATAAGACTTTTGGTGACTTTGAGCTGTAAACAGTCGGTCTCGAATCACTTTAACCTTTTCAACTGCTTGTTGGATCAAGTCGGGGCCTATCAATTGTACTTCTCCGGTTTCAAACCTCCTATTGGAGATCTGCATTTTCTTCCATATAAGGCTTCATACGGGGCCATTTGAATGCTGTAATGATAGCTGTTATTATAGGCAAATTCAATAAGAGGCAAATGTTCATCCCAACTACCACCAATGTCCAATACATATGCCCGTAGCATATCCTCTAAGGTCTGCATAGTGTGCTCGGCTTGTCCGTCAGTCTGCGGATGGAATGCCGTGCTGAGCTTAACTTGGGTACCTAGACCTTCTTGAAAGGACTTCCAGAACTTGGCTGTGAACTGTGCCCCTCTGTCTGTGATAATGGTCAAAGGAATACCGTGAAGTCGTACAATCTCCTTGAGATACAATTTAGAATAACATTCCGCTGAATATGTGGTTCTAACGGGGAGAAAATGAGCTGCTTTCGTGAGTCTATCCACGATGACCCATATAGAATCATATTTCCCTCGCGTATGGGGTAACCCTACCACAAAATCCATGTTAATTTCTACCCATTTCCACGTAGGAATTTCCATTGCTTGCAATAAGCCCCCTGGCTTTTGATGCTCGGCCTTCACTTGCTGGCAATTTGGGCACTGTGCTACAAATTCTGTTATGTCTCCCTTCATGCCATCCCACCAATATATCAATTTGAGGTCGTGGTACATCTTGGTCGCACCTGGATGAATAGAATACCGGGAATAATGTGCTACCTCTAAAATCCGTTGGCGCAAGTTTGCTATATTCGTTACACATAACCTGTCTCGATATCTAAGAACCCCTTCTATGGAAACTTCGAATAGAGACTTTTCCTTTCCATGGGCTAGATACGCAGTGTGGGTTAGATGGTCTCACAAGATGTTTTCATATGTATGTATATTATTTTGATGGCCAAGGGGAAAATGTATATAAAGTATTTATATTTTGATTAAATATGATTTTCCTACAATTGATGTGTAAAATGGATAAAAGAGTATTAAATGAGCGAGACAAGCAGTAGAGTAAGCAGTGCTCGGTAATTGCTCCGGGTACCCGTCGCGGCCCCTAGCTGGGTCGTGACAATTATTCACTTCTTGATGTGAGTATACATAGTATAGCCGAGCCTAATGTATGATTAGATAACAAGAAAAGTCTAAAGAGTTCTGTAAGTAGTAATGTCCCTAACTTTCGTAGACGGTCTCGGATTGCTTGAAAATGGTTGTAGAGGTTCCTATAATGAATAACGTTCATAGCTTTCGTGTGCTAACTCAGATTGTGTTGGGAATGCTTGTAGAGGTTTCTACAATGAATAACGTTCATAAATTTCATAAGCGAACTCGGAATTGTGTTAGAAACGTTCATGGGGGGGGGGGGGGGGGTTCTATAATGAATGATTTCCATTACGATATTTGAAAAGGTGTCTGGTATGATTGTTGCTTTAATTTTCCAAATAAATAGTTTCTGAAACGTTCGTAGAAGGTTCTGTACTTCAAACGCTCATAACTCTCTTATACTAAATCGGATTGACCCGAAACTTGTTTCTGATTCTTCAGGCATCGGTAAGGATACTTAACCATCGAGTCTTAAAAGTTGACTTATGTGCATTTAGTTCTCGTTGTTCTGCTCGTGCATATGGTTGTTAACTTTCTTATATTAACTCGGATTTACTTGAAACGTGTCTGTGGGTTACTGATGTTTTCAAGAAAATTTGTTTGTACAAAAGGAAACATAAAGTTGATTTTTCTTTTAAAACCACTCCGAAGGGGGTGTGAGATTTTATTATTGAGACTTTCCAATACCACTCCGAAGGGGTGCGAGATTCTACTATTTAGATTTTCAAAACCAATATTTCGTTTCGATTACGATTTATGTTTACACTCTATAGCATTATTTCTTTGTATGGATATTTGTGGATTAAGTTGTGTTGACACCATCATCATTAGTATTAATGTCGCGAGCGGCATGCCCGAAGGGGCCAGGGTAGTATTATGTCGCAAGCGGCATGCCCGAAGGGGCTAGGACTATTCTTATGTCGCGAGCAGCATGCCCGAAGGGGCCAGGACTAGTATTGTTATGTTGCAAGTGGAATGCCTGAAGGGGCCATCATTATTATTTTGCCGGACGCGGCTTGCCCGAAGGGGCCACCATCATTACTATGTCGAAACCGGCATGCCCGAAGGGGCCAGGACTAGCACGATTATGCCGGCGGCATGCCCGAAGGGGCCATCACCATCATTATTATGTCGGAACCGGCATGCCCGAAGGGGCCAGGACTAGCACGATTATGCCGGCGGCATGCCCGAAGGGGCCATCATTGTTACTATGCCGGAAACAGCCGTCCGAAGGGACTATTATGATATTATATTCTCATAAGTGTATTCTAGAAATTGGGTATGCTGTACTTATATTGTGTATGCTGGAATTTGTTTAAGACACTGCATGGCACGGTTCACAATGCTGTCCCAGGTAACTCCCGGGTTGTTTCTAAATTGGTTTACTGCTACGCCTCTCCTTGTTTATGATTTAGTGATGCTTTACATATTCAGTACATATTCCGTACTGACCCCCTTTCTTCGGGGGCTGCGTTTCATGCCACACAGGTACACCCAAATGAGTAGAAGGCTGCGCTAGAAGATGTTCCAGCGGGATTGGCGAGCTCCATCTCAGTTCGGAGTGTTGCCGGGTCAAAGTAATTATGTCATGGTATTTCGTATATGTTAGAGACTTTGCAGATAGTGTCCGGTGGATAGGGCGTCGAGAAGTGCGAATCACTTGTAGATGTCAAAAGAGTATGTATGTTCAGATGATTTCAGTTGGTAAAAGCACGTAATCGGTTGAAAGTTTTTCATTATCTGTATAAAGACAATGATCTGTATTTGGATGGGCCTTGGCCCACATGGACAAATGGTGCATATGTATAAAAGACACTATATGGTCATATTTATCATTTCTATTCATAGAAATTTCAAGAAACTTGGAGAGGAAACATGGAGAGGGCCACTCGGCCATAGAGCAAGAAGAAGGAACCCTTGGAAATCTTGATCAAAAAATATTTTCTTCTAGTATTCCTACTAATTTGAAGGTCCTCTTTAACGTGGTATAATTGTTGAAGCAAAAATCCCTCCTATTGTTGCAAGTTCACAACCCTAGCCAAGTGAGAAGTTGAAGGAAAAAGGTAAGATTTAATCCTCTTTGTCATGTGTTATGGATGATTTGTGAGTATTGTAGTATGTGGAAATGGATAAAATTCATGAAAAGTATGTAGGGTGGTTGTGGCCGAATAGGCCTATGTTGTGTAGAAAAGTTGAATTGATATTATTTAGTAGTTTGATTGTTGTTGTTGTGGTTCCATAACAAAAAAATAAAGGTTTGGTGGCTTGAAATGAATTTGTAATCGTTATGGGATTGTTGAAGAAGTTAAGGTGACATTAGTATGATTCCTTATGCTTGCATGAATGATAATGTTAATATGTAGATTGTTGGTGTAGTTTATGAATTTGGAAGGAAAGAAAATATGTTGTTATTGTTCTTGTTGAATTTGGAAGGTTTCGGGTGAAGTGGTATGTTGGTTGAATTGTTTGAAGTATTCTTGAATCATGTTAGAATGTATTTGGATTAATTGTTGAAGTTGGAGATATGATTGTTGGTATTGTTGTTGATAATTTGGCCGAGTTAAATTCTCGGATTGTTGTTGATAATTTGGGCGAGTTAGATTCTCGGGGATGGTGTATTTACAGGGGAAATGCTGCCGAAATTCCGGCAGATCATAAGTGAATTTATTTGGAAGACAAAGGCAAGTGTGTGACAATATGTTTAATGATTGTATAATCTTCTTGAATGTAGACTAGCGATAGCGAGCTTGGACAATCGAGCGTAGCTAATAGTTAATGATTATTATTCACTTCTTGATGTGAGTATACTTAGTATAGCCGAGCCTAATGTACGATTTGATAACAAGAAAAGTCTAAAGAGTTCTGTAAGTAGTAATGTCCCTAACTTTCGTAGACGGTCTCGGATTGCTTGAAAATGGTTGTAGAGGTTCCTATAATGAATAATGTTCATAGCTTTCGTGTGCTAACTCGGATTGTGTTGGGAATGCTCGTAGAGGTTTCTATAATGAATAACGTTCATAAATTTCATAAGCGAACTCGGAATTGTGTTAGAAACGTTCATGGGGGGGGGGGGGGGGGGTTCTATAATGAATGATGTCCATAACGAAATTTGAAAAGGGTGTCTGGCAGATTGTTGCTTTAATTTCCAAAAAAATAGTTTCTGAAATGTTCGTAGAAGGTTCTGTACTTCAAACGCTCATAACTCTCTTATACTAAATCGGATTGACCCGAAACTTGTTTTCTGAGTCTTCAGGCATCGAAAAGGATACTTAACCATCGAGTCTTAAAAGTTGGACTGTATGTGCATTTAGTTCTCATTGTTCGCTCGTGCATACGGCTATTAACTTTCTTATATTAACTCGGATTTACTTGAAACGCGATTGTGGTTTACTAATGTTTTAAAGAAAATTTGTTTGTACTAAAGGAACATAAAGTTGATTTTTCTTTTAAACCACTCCCGAAGGGGGGGCGAGATTTTATTATTGAGACTATCCAGAACCCACTCTGAAGGGGGTGCGAGATTCTACTATTTAGATTTTCCAAAATCACTCCAAAGGGGCGTGCGAGAATTTTACTATTTCGTTTCGATTACGATTTATGTTTACACTCTATAGCAATATTTCTTTATATGGATATTTGTGGATTAGGTTGTGTTGACACCATCATCATTAGTATTAATGTCGCGAGCGGCATGCCCGAAGGGGCCAGGGTAGTATTATGTCGCAAGCGGCATGCCCGAAGGGGCTAGGACTATTCTTATGTCGCGAGCAGCATGCCCGAAGGGGCCAGGACTAGTATTGTCATGTTGCAAGTGCCATGCCCGAAGGGGCCATCATTATTACTATGACGGACGCGGCTTGCCCGAAGGGGCCACCATCATTATTATGTCGGAACCGGCATGCCCGAAGGGGCCAGGACTAGCACGATTATGCCGGCGGCATGCCCGAAGGGGCCATCATTGTTACTATGCCGGAAGCGGCCGTCCGAAGGGACTATTATGATACTATATTCTCATAAGTGTATTCTAGAAATTGGGTATGCTGTACTTATATTGTGTATGCTGGAATTTGTGTAAGACACTGCATGGCACCGTTCACAATGCTGTCCCAGGTAACTCCCGGGTTGTTTCTAAATTGGTTTACTGCTACGCCTCTCCTTGTTTATGATTCAGTGATGCTTTACATATTCAGTACATATTCCGTACTGACCCCCTTTCTTCGGGGGCTGCGTTTCATGCCATGCAGGTACACCCAGATGAGTAGAAGGCTGCGCTATAAGATGTTCCAACGGGATTGGCGAGCTCCATCTCAGTTCGGAGTGTTGCCGGGTCAAAGTAATTATGTCATGGTATTTCGTATATGTTAGAGACTTTGCAGACAGTGTCCTGTGGATAGGGCATCGAGAAGTGCGAATCACTTGTAGATGTCAAAAGAGTATGTATGTTCAGATG